>NC_069368.1:47960000-49210000 GCF_021730395.1 Mercenaria mercenaria
CAGCATGCATTAAGTTAACATGGAAGGATTTAGCTTGTAAGTGGATAAAAATGGCACTAGCTATTTTAAGCTTCTAGAATATTTTTTGTGACTGGCTACTTACAGAGATTTATCATTAGGTTTTGGCCAGTAAGATATTAATAAAGTAATTAAATATTATTGTTTAACATTAGCTAGTATCTTTTCATTTTAGCTAGTGAACAAAAAGGGCACTAGCTACTTTTTAGCTCACCAGAGCACAAAGTGCTCAGGGTGAGCTATTGTGATCGCTCACCGTCCGGCGTCCGTCCGTCCGTCCGTCCGTCCGTCCACACTTTCCTTTAAACAACATCTCCTCCTAAACCAACAGGCCAATTTTGATGAAACTTCACAGGGATGTTCCTTGGATGGTCTTCTCTAAAAATTGTTCAAAGAATTGAATTCCATGCAGAACTCTGGTTGCCATGGCAACCGAAAGGAAAAACTTTAAAAATCTTCTTCTCAAAAACCAGAAGCCCTAGAGCTTAGATATTTGGTGTGAAGCATTGCCTAGTGGACCTCTACCAAGTTTGTTCACAGCATGACCCCGGAGTCAAAATCGACCCCGCCCCAGGGGTCACTTGATTTTACATAGAAAAATCTTAAAAAATCTTCTTCTCGAAAACCAGAAGCCCTAGACCTTAGATATTTGACATGTAGCATTGCCTAATGGACCTCTACTAAAGTTTTACAAATCATGACCCCGGGGTCAAAATTGACCCCGCCCCAGGGGTCACTTGATTTTACATAGGAAAATCTTCAAAAAATTTCTAAAAATAAAGCAGAAGGCCTAGGTCTTAGATATTTCACATGTAGCATTGCCTAGTGGACCTCTACAAAATTTGTTCAAATCAGACCCCCGGGGTCAAAATTGACCCCGCCCCAGGGGTCACTTGATTTTACATAGGAAAACTTAAAAAATCTTCTTCTCAAAAAGCGGAAGCCCAAGAGCTTAGATATTTGACATGTAGCATTGCCTAGTGGACCTCTACTAAAGTTGTTCAAATCATGACCCCCTGGGTCAAAATTGACCCCGCCCTAGGGGTCGCTTGATTTTACATATGAAAATCTTCAAAAATTTTCTTAAAATAAACCAGAAGGCCTAGAGCTTAGATATTTCACATGTAGCATTGCCTAGTGGACCTCTACAACATTTATTCAAATCATGACCCAGGGTCAAAATTGACCCCGCCCCAGGGGTCACTTGATTTTACATAGGAAAATCTTCAAAAAATTTCTAAAATAAACCAAAAGGCCTAGGTCTTAGATATTTGACATGTAGCATTGCCTAGTGGACCTCTACAAAATTTCTTCAAATCATGACCCCCGGGGTCAAATTGGCCCCGCCCCATGGGGTTACTTGATTGTACATAGAAAAATCTTCAGTATTTTCTAAAAATAAACCAGAAGGCCTAGAGCTTAGATATTCGACATGTATCATTGCCTAGTGGACCTCTACAAAATTTGTTCAAACTTGACCCCCCAGGGTCAAATTGACCCAGCCCCAGGGTTTACTTTATTGTACATAGGGAAATCTTCATAAATTTGCTTAAAATAAACCAGAAGGCCTAGATCTTAGATATTCGATATGTATTATTGCCTAGTCGACTTCTACAAACTTTATTCAAATCATGACCCCCGGGGTAAAATTGGCCCCGCCCCAGGGGTTACTTGATTGTACATTGGAAAATTTTCCAAAAAATTTCTAAAAATCATCAGTTTGACATTTGAAACATATTACTCTGGTGAGCGATCCAGGGTCATCATGACCCTCTTGTTTAGCTATTAGAAAGGAAGTGTCTAGGGGTACGGATCCGTACCTCTAGAATCTGATTCTAGAGGTACGGATCCGTACCTCTAGACAAGCCTGTTAGGGGTTTTCTAGGGGTACGGACCTCCTTTTTCTAGATACGTAGGGTTATATATATCTTAATTTTTGTTGAAAATGAAATAAAAAATAAGACTTAACCAGTGTTCACTTAAAATTTGGATCTAAATGGTTTACAGATTCCAGCGTTCACCCGATTGTTTACCTTCTGTTTCAAAACCTAAATAACCGAGGAACTCCACAATGAATACACTGTTCCATGACGAAGTTGGTTGTAAAATAAACTGTTGATAACAGATAGTGAGTGCTTGTAACCGTAAAATGAATTCTATTTGAAATTCAGCAGAAAAAAATTAAATTAAGCATAATAATATGCACCTATTTATTTTGTTATTTAACAAGATATAATGTAATCGGCACGGAACTGATTGTTTAATAATCAATTAACCGACATTAAGTAAAAGAAACTATTTGTGAAAACATCCCTTGTATCTCGTAACGGCTACCAAATGTGTGGAAAACATAAATACCATAAGGGTTAATTATCATTAAAAATAGTTTTTTTCCCCCAAGATATTTAACTCTTTTTTTTGTTTAATCTTTATATCTTTTTTTCTGCCAGTTCGAATCCTCATGATTTATTCGGTGTTCCTCGGTTATTTACGTTTCGAAAGAAAATGTAACAAATCGGATGAACTTTGTAATCTGTAAACCATTTAGATCCAAGTTTAAGGTGAATTCTGATGAATTGTTATTTCATTTTCAACAAAATTTGAAATGTAAATGACCCTTAATCTCTAGAAAATCGGAGGTCCGTACCCCTAGAAAACCCCTAACAGGCTTGAGGTACGGATCCGTACCTCTAGAATCCGATTCTAGAGGTACGGATCCGTACCCCTAGACACTTCCTATTAGAAACTGTTGCTAAATTTGACCCCTGCAGAGATACACTCTAGTCATTTCTTCTGGCTATATGACAAAGTATGCTGATAAATCACATGTATAGTTTCCAAAATTAAAAATTGAGAAATACAAGATTTACTAGCAAAATTTAATGGACTGAATTTCGATTATAATAAAATAAATGCTATTTGACAGAATTGATTCCCAGCACTTGCACCTGCCTGTGAATGTTTCATGTTGTGCACTTAACAAGTATAATAGTTTTCTGTGAATATTATAAAATTGTTTGATTTCCTGAGCATGAAATTAGTAAGAAAGGAAGTATCAACTTTATTTATAGTAGATAACATATTTGGCAAAGCAGAATTCGGGGTTATGACCAAAATTCATTTGGATATGTATTTGTGGATCTCTAAGCTTGAAGATACAGTGAATAGGAAGTTTACTTGTTCATCCAGATTTAATTTCGTCAGCAGACTGGACCACAAATATTGACAATTTCACACTAGTCATTATAATGTAATAAAAATGTTATTTTATCTTCAGATTGGAGTACTCAGACCAACACATGGCATTCAAATTATTTGGAATTGCTAAACCAAACACATTTGTGTCTTCATTTGTGAAGCGAGCAGAAGGTAATGAAGATTCAGACTCCAGTAGGAAGAGTAGCAACAAAGGGGAGAAATTCGTGCCAACAAATGATCTCAATGAGAAGTGGGAACCAAGTCCACGAGGATTATACTCCCTTTGTTTTCCAAACAAAAAGGGAAGCGGTTTAGAGTCTAAAGAGGTATGGGAGTTTTGCACTCTTTGTTTCCCACAAAAGTTTTAGGAGAGTGCTTAGTCTAGATTTTCCTTTCTCTGTCTGTCTGTCCAAATTTGTATCATGCATATCTCAAAAAGTATTTGACCTAAATCATTGAATATCATAGGATTGTTGTTGAGTATGCAAAGTTGTCTGCCTAGAATTTGTTTGGAATTTCTCTTTATAAGACTGGAGATTTCACTCAGTAAGACTACAGTTGTAGCCCTTGACTTTCTCAGAAATAAGCATTTAGTGTTATATAACTATCACTCCCCACTTGCCCTCCCTTTACAAACCGGTAATATGCTTAGTCTTGCATTGACAACAAGTTACATACAACCATACAGTGACAGTAATAGGGCAGCAGTGTCCTATGGATACTCGTCTAGTTCTCCTATGTATGCATTAGTAATTATGTCTCCCACCACACAGTGGTGTGGGAGACATATTGATTTACTCCAGTCTGTGTGTGTGTGTGTGTGTGTGTGTCTGTCTGTCTGTGTGTCTGTCACAAAGCTTGTCCGCACTCTAAGTCGAACATTTCTCATCCGATTTTCACCAAACTTAAACAAATGTGTTTGACCATAAGACCTCGGGCCAAGTTCGATAACTAGCCAAATCGGTCCAGGCGTCTTGGAGTTATGGCCCTTGAATTACAAAAAAATCGGCCTTTTTACTCTTGTCCGCACTCTAATTCAAACATTTCTCATCCGATGTTCACCAAACTTGAACAAAATGTGTTTAACTATAAGACCTCGGCCAAGTTTGATAACTAGCCAAATCGGTCCAGGCATTTTGGAGTTACGGCCCTTGAATTATCGAAAAATTGGCCTTTTTACTCTTGTCCGCACTCTTAAGTCGAACATTTCTCATCCAATCTTCACCAAACTTGAACAAAATGTGTTTGACCATGAGACCTCGGCCAGGTTTGATAACTAGCCAAATCAGTCTAGGCATTTTGGAGTTACGGCCCTTGAATTACCGAAAAATCCGCCTTTATACAATTGTCCGCTCTCTAAATCGAACATTTCTCATTCGATCTTCACCAAACTTGAACAAAATGTGTTTAGCCATAAGACCTTAGCCAAGTTCGATAACTAGCCAAATCTGCCCAGGCACTTTTGATTTATGGCCCTTGAATTACTGATTGGATCCACTCATCCAGACCATCTAATTGGATCAACTCGTCTAAACCATCTAGAGAAACGAGACATTTTTCATAGGGGCAGTTGTGGGAGACATGCGCTTTTCTCAAAAGCATCTCTAGTACATGATTGATACTCTTGATGCAACAATTTGCATTAACCCATTTTAAGGTCATACGTCAAGGTCAGTGTGTCAAAGCTGATTTGTCTAGTTTCCTTGACTTTGGCATATTTTTAGCTCACCTGTCACAAAGTGACAAGGTGAGCTTTTGTGATCGCGCTGTGTCCGTCGTCCGTCGTCCGTCCGTGCGTGCGTCCGTAAACTTTTGCTTGTGACCACTCTAGAGGTCACATTTTTCATGGGATCTTTATGAAAGTTGGTCAGAATGTTCACCTTGATGATATCTAGGTCAAGTTCGAAACTGGGTCACGTGCCGTCAAAAACTAGGTCAGTAGGTCTAAAAATAGAAAAACCTTGTGACCTCTCTAGAGGCCATAATTTTCAATGGATCTTCATGAAAATTGGTCAGAATGCTCATCTTGATGATATCTAGGTCAAGTTCGAAACTCGGTCACGTGCGGTCAAAATCTAGGTCAGTAGGTCTAAAAATAGAAAAACCTTGTGACCTCTCTAGAGGCCATATATTTCAAAAGATCTTCATGAAAGTTGGTCAGAACGTTCACCTTGATGATATCTAGGTCAAGTTCGAAACTGGGTCACGTGCCTTCAAAAACTAGGTCAGTAGGTCAAATAATAGAAAAACCTTGTGACCTCTCTAAAGGCCATATTTTTCATGGGATCTGTGTGAAAGTTGGTCTGAATGTTCATCTTGATGAATCTAGGTCAAGTTCGAAACTGGGTCACGTGCGGTCAAAAACTAGGTCAGTAGGTCTAAAAATAGAAAAACCTGTGACCTCCTAGAGGCCATATATTTCATGAAATCTTCATGAAAATTTGTCAGAATGTTCACCTTGATGATATCTAAGTCAAGTTCGAAAGTGGGTCACATGCCGTCAAAAACTAGGTCAGTAGGTCAAATAATAGAAAAACCTTGTGACCTAATTAGAGGCCATATTTTCCATGGGATCTGTATGAAAGTTGTCTGAATGTTCATCTTGATAATATCTAGGTCAAGTTTGAACTGGGTCACGTGCCATCAAAAACTATGTCAGTAGGTCAAATATAGAAAAACCTTGTGACCTCTCTAAAGGCCATATTTTTCAATGGATCTTCATGAAAGTTGGTCTGAATGTTCATCTTGATGATATCTAGGTCAAATTCGAAACAGGATCATGTGCGGTCAAAAACTAGGTCAGTAGGTCTAAAAATAGAAAAACCTTGTGACCTCTCTAGAGGCCATACTTGTGAATGGATCTCCATAAAAATTGGTCAGAATGTTCACCTTGATGATATCTAAGTCAAATTCGAAAGTGGGTAACGTGCCATCAAAAAGTAGGTCAGTAGGTCAAATAATGAAAAAACGCTGTGACCTCTCTAGAGGCCATATTTTTCATGGGATCTGTATGAAAGTTGGTCTGAATGTTTATCTTGATGATATCTAGGTCAAGTTTGAAACTGGGTCAACTGCGATCAAAAACTAGGTCAGTAGGTCTTGAAATAGAAAAACCTTGTGACCTCTCTAGAGGCCATACCCTTGAATGGATCTTCATGAAAATTGGTCAGAATGTTCACCTTGATGATATCTAGGTCAAGTTAGAAACTGGGTCACGTGCCTTAAAAAACTAGGTTAATAGGTCAGATAATAGAAAAACCTTGTGACCTCTCTAGAGACCATATTTTTCAATGGATCTTCATGAAAATTGGTCAGAATTTTTATCTTTATAATATCTAGGTCAAGTTCAAAACTGGGTCACATGAGCTCAAAAACTAGGTCACTATGTCAAATAATAGAAAAAACGACGTCATACTCAAAACTGGATCATGTGGGAAGAGGTGAGCGATTCAGGACCATCATGGTCCTCTTGTTTTGTACTTCACACAGCTTTTACCTTTTTAAGGCAGTATGTCAAGATATATTTAAGACCAAACAGTCATCAGGTGAGCTCCATTAGCTTTTGTATAATAAAGCATTTAATAAGATTTGGAGAAGAAGGTGTTTCAGTACAGGACATGATAGGGAATCAGATTCTGTAGCTACACACAGCTCTGCAAAAATTCATTAGTATAGATATGCTTTAAAATGTGTATTGTAAGAAAAAGTATTAAACCAAATATTCATACTTGGTTAGATATTTGAATATGCAATAGTATGACATGCATGCGGTTTTCATTCTATGACAAAATCATTTCAGGCTGTTGCGATGAAGTTTGCACAACTTGGTGAGGTAGTGGAGATCAACGTTATACCCTCGTATGTATTGTAAAATATTATGTTACATGTTTTAGAACAATGTCCATCAGTTAATCATCCACTACCAGGCATTAACCAGCAGTGGAAGTCCATTCTTTACCTTGCCGCTGGATTGAACTTGTGGCCTTTAGTTGATATCAAGATTATCAAAAAAACTGTTTGACTATATTTTGAAATGAACCAATTTATATAAGACACATAATATCAGAAACTCTTGTATTTATTACCTAGCATTCCCCTGTATTTCATTATAAGATTGATTGTTGAAAACCGCCTCGGTAGCCTAGTGGTAGAGCGTCCGCTTCGAGTGCGGGAGGTCGTGGGTTCGATCCCCGGCCGCGTCATACCAAAGACGTAAAAAATGGTACTAGTAGCTTCCTCGCTTGGCGCTCAGCATTAAGAGGGTAGTGCTAGGACTGGTCAGCCCGGTGTCAGTATAATGTGACTGGGTGGGGTATCATATCACGTGTCTACGGCGTGATATTCCAGTGAGGCAGCACTATAAAGTTGGGCATTGTGCTCACTGCTACAAGTAGACACCGTCGTTTATATGACTGAAAAACTGTTGAAAAAGACGTTAAACCCGAACACACACACACACTGATTGTTGAAATTCTTTTTCAGGCTAACATTTATCAGGTACCGGGATGAAAAGGTTGCAAAGAAGGCTATAGAACTATATGGTGAGGAGTTAAAATTGAGACGAGCGGAGGAGAGGCTGTCAAAATCTGGGGGTCGTAATAACGATAGAAAGAACACTGGCGATAGTGGAGGCTCACGCCAGGCTGGATCAGAAAGAAACAATGTAACATCTGGTGGAAATAAATGGAGTCGAAAAGAACCAGACTTCGATGATGATGAAAATTGGGATGATGATCAAGGGGCTCAGAAACCCAGCCCTGGGGGATATAGAGGGAGTTCAATTAAATCAGACAGTCATGAACTTGGTCACAGAAGTGATGGGGAAAATAGAAACTATAATAATTCAAGGGAAGCACAAAGTAGAGGTGGTGGAGACGCAAACAGGAGAAATGATGATCGTCCAAGAGGGACAAGAGGATCCAAACAAGGTGCAGGTGATGGTCATTCCCCAAGGCAAGATGACAGTGCTTCTAGATCAGGTAATTTCTTAATTTGATCTGTCCATATAATTATTTGTGCCACGCATATCAAATAAATCATTATGTCTCCCCCAGGAGGCATATTGTTTTTGCCCTGTCCGTCCATCCGTCCGTACGTCACACTTCATTTCCGAGCAATAACTGGAGAACCATTTGACCTAGAACCTTCAAACTTCATAGGGTTGTAGGGCTGCTGGAGTAGACGAACCCTATTATTTTTGGGGTCACTCCGTCAAAGGTCAAGGTCACAGGGGCCCGAACATTGAAAACCATTTCCGATCAATAACTAGAGAACCACTTGACCCGGAATGTTGAAACTTCGTAGGATGATTGTTCATAAAGAGTAGATGACCCCTATTGATTTTGGGGTCACTCCATCAAAGGTCAAGGTCACAGGGGCCTGAACATGGAAAACCATTTTCGATCAATAACTAGAGAACCACTTGACCCAGAATGTTGAAACTTCATAGGATGATTGTACATGCAAAGTAGATGACCCCTATCGATTTTGGGGTCACTCCATTAAAGGTCAAGGTCACAGGGGCCTGAACATTGAAAACCATTTCCGGTCGGTAACTTGAGAACCACTTGACCCAGAATGTTGAAACTTCATAGGATGATTGGTCATGAAGAGTAGATGACCCCTATTGATTTTGGGGTCACTCTGTCAAAGATCAAGGTCACAGGGGCCTGAACATTGAAAACCATTTCCGATCAATAACTAGAGAACCACTTGACCCAGAATGTTGAAACTTCATAGGATGATTGTACATGCAAAGTAGATGACCCCTAATGATTTTGGGGTCACTCTATGAAAGGTCAAGGTCACAGGGGCCTGAACATTGAAAACCATTTCCGGTCAGTAACTTGAGAACCACTTGACCCAGAATGATGAAACTTCATAGGATGATTGGTCATGCAGAGTAGATGACCCATAACGATTTTAGGGTCACTCTGTTAAAGGTCAAGGCCACGGGGGCCTGATCATGGAAAACAATTTCCAGTCAATAACTTGAGAACCTCTCGACCCAGAATGTTGAAACTTCATAGGATGATTGTTCATGCAGAGTAAATGACCCCTATTGTTTTGGGGTCACTCAGTTAAAGGTCAAGGTCACAGGGGCCTGAACATTGATAACCAGGTCGATCAATAACTTGAGAACCACTTGACCCAGAATGTTGAAACTTCATAGGATGATTGAACATGCAGAGTAGATGACCCCTATTGATTTTGGGGTCAGTCTATTAAAGGTCAAGGTCACAGTGGCCTGTTCATGTAAAATCATTTTTTGGAAATAACTTGAGAACCACTTGACCTACAATGTTGAAACTTAATAGGATGATTGAACATGCAGAGTAGATGACCCCTATTTATTTTGAGGTTACTTGATCAAAGGTCAAGGACACAGAAGCCTGAACAGTGACTTGAGAACCACTAGGCCAAGAGTGTTGAAATTTAGCGGGATGATTGGACATGCAAAGTAGATGATCCCTATTGCAGCCAACCATCAGTGTCTCTTTGACTTTCGCTCCTGACCCCTATTGACTTCTTGCCTATAGGACTTTGCATTGGGGGAGACATGCGCTTTTTTACAAAAGCTTTTTCTAGTTTCACCTAGAGTCACCCAACATTATACGATAGTATGATAATTATACCCCCACCAAACATGTTTGAGGGGGGTATATAGGAGTCAGTTTTGTCGCGCCGAGTCCCGTCCCGTCGTGTCCCGTCCCGTCGCGTCCCGAAATCTATTATCTCAGTTATAACCAAATGGATTTGATTCAAACTTAAAATACATGTTCCACCTTATCACCCACATCATGTGACACAAGGTGCATAACTCTTGACACCAAGTTTTCATGAATTATGTCCCCTTTTACTTAGAATTTAAGGTTAATTTTGTTGTATTTTCACTATATCTCAGTTATTACTAAATGGATTTGATTCAAACTTAAAATAGATGTTCCACCTCATCACCCACATCATGTGACACAAGGTGCATAACTCTGACACCATTTTTTTATGAATTATGCCCCTTTTTACTTAGAATTTAAGGTTGATTTTGAGGTATTTTCACTATATCTCAGTTACTACTGAATAGATTTGATTCAAACTTAAAATAGATGTTCCACCTCATCACCCACATCATGTGACCACATCATGTGACACAAGGTGCATTACTCTGACACCAGGTTTTCATGAATTATGTCCCCTTTTACTTAGAATTTAAGGTTAATTTTGTTGTATTTTCACTATATCTCAGTTATTACTAAATGGATTTGATTCAAACTTAAAATAGTTGTTCCACCTTATCACCCAGATGATGTGACATAAGGTGCTTAAGTCTGACATAAATTTTTTATGAATTATGTCCCCTTTTACTTTAAATTTAAGGTTGATTTTGATGTATTTTCACTATATCTCAATTATTACAAAATGGATTTGATTCAAACTTAAAATAGATGTTCCACCTCATCACCCACATCATGTGACACAAGGTGCATAACACTGACACCAATTTTTCATGAATTATGCCCCTTTTTACTTAGAATTTAAGGTTAATTTTGATGTATTTTCACTATATCTCAGTTACTACTGAATGGATTTGATTCAGACTTAAAATAGATGTTCCACCTCATCACCCACATCATGTGACACAAGGTGCATAACTCTGACAGTAATTTTTCTTGAATTGTGTCCCCTTTTACCTAGAATTTAAGGTTAATTTTGATGTATTTTCACTATATCTCATTCTGATTGGCTTAGAGCCAAAGGGCAGTAACCTTTTTTAGCTCATCTGATTTTTTGATAAAAAATGATGAGTTATTGTCATCACTTGAGCGGTTGTCGGCGTCGGCGTCGGCGTTGCCTGGTTAAGTTTAATGTTTAGGTCAGCTTTTCTCCTAAACTATCAAAGCTATTGCTTTGAAACTTGGAATACTTGTTCACCATCATAAGCTGACCCTGTATAGCAAGAAACATAACTCCATCTTGCTTTTTGCAAGATTTATGGCCCCTTTTGTACTTAGAAAATATCAGATTTCTTGGTTAAGTTTTATGTTTAGGTCAACTTTTCTCCTAAACTATCAAAGCTATTGCTTTGAAACTTGGAATACTTGTTCACCATCATAAGCTGACCCTGTACATCAAGAAACATAACTCCATCTTGCTTTTTGCAGGATTTATTGCCCCTTTTGGACTTAGAAAATCAGTTTTCTTGGTTAAGTTTTATGTTTAGGTCAGCTTTTATCCTAAACTATCAAAGCTATTGCTTTAAAACTTGCAACACTTGTTCACCATCATAAGTTGACCCTGTACAGCAAGAAACATAACTCCGTCCTGCTTTTTGCAAGATTTATGGCCCCTTTTGGACTTAGAAAATATCAGATTTCTTGGTTAAGTTTTATGTTTAGGTCAACTTTTTCTCTTAAACTATCAAAGCTATTGCTTTGAAACTTGCAACACTTGTTCACCATCATAAGCTGACCCTGTACAGCAAGCAACATAACTCCATCCTGCTTTTTGCAATAATTATTGCCCCTTTTGGACTTAGAAAATCATTTTCTTGGTTGAGTATTATGTTTAAGTCAACTTTTCTCATAAACTATCAAAGCTATTGCTTTAAAACTTGCAACAGTTTTTCACCATCATAAGTGGACACTGTACATCAAGAAACATAACTCTATCCTGCTTTTTGCAAGAATGATGGCCCTTTTTAGACTTAGAAAATCATGGGTAGGTCAATATTTCTATTACACAAAAAAAAATCAGATGAGCGTCAGCACCCGCAAGGCGGTGCTCTTGTTTTAACTTTTGTACTGGGTTTCTTCCCCTTAAATTCCAGGAATAAGTCTATTTTTAGAAATCCTATTTTTAGATTTTCAATATTTTACGTATTTTTCAAACTTTTTTATTATTAGTCCTATGTAAAAAGTAAAAACATTTGTCTGTGGTAACATGGGTCGGTAAGACACTTTTTTGTATTCACTTTTAGTGTATCTCTAATATTAGAGATTTAATATATTTACTAGTATTATACTAGTATTACTTATATGTGGAAGCCCAGGATGAAGTACTCCAAAGTATTTTTAAGATTTCTTATGGTTGCCATTCTTCTGTGACTAGACCGTATGGTGAGGGTATGAGTCACTCCTGTGACAGTTCTAGTTTGATCTGTCCATATTTGTGTCACGCATATCAAATAAATCATTTCAACATTATACTGTAGTTACTAAACCCCCCACAAACGAAATTACAACTGTAGATTTTTATACATTGTATATACATGTTTTATCAAAACATTGTTATGTTATAGTTTATTGTATACATAGTACAATATTGTTTATACACAGATCAGTTGAGATAGTCACCTTCCCAGTAGAGGACTTTGTATTGAATTGCAATACTTCATTCCCTTGCTTTTTAACCAGGTTTTCATTGAAAACCTGAGTTATTAGATTGGGGTATGTCGTTGGTCGGGCAGATGGGCGGCGTCAAACTGGTGTTTCCGGTCAATAACTTTCGTTTCAGTAAAGATATTTGAATAAAACTTGGTATGTATGTAGCTTATATCAAGACAAAGGCTGGGATTGATTTTGGGGTTTCTGGGGTCAAGGTCAAGGTCACTGTTACTTAAAATAGAAAAAGGGTTTCCGGTCAATAACTTAACTTAGGAATGAGCTGTCATGATGAAACTTGGTGTATAGAAAACTTATATAAAGTTGTAGCTTGGGATTGATTTTGGGGTTTCTGGGATCAAGGTCAAGGTCATTGTTACTAAAAATAGGGTTAGGGTTGTGCTTTAAAGTGGTGCACTGTGATTCAGTATACTTTTTTATGCCCCCGAAGGGAGGCATATAGTTTTTGAACCGTCTGTCTGTCCGTCTGTCCGCATTTTTCGTGTCCGGTCCATATCTTTGTCATCGATGGATGGATTTTCAAGTAACTTGGCATGAATGTGTACCACAGTAAGACGACGTGTCGTGCACAAGACCCAGGTCCGTAGCTCAAAGGTCAAGGTCACACTTAGACATTAAAGGTTATTGCATTGATGGGCGTGTCCGGTCCATATCTTTGTCATCGATGGATGGATTTTCAAATAACTTGGCATGAATGTGTACCACAGTAAGACGACGTGTCGTGCACAAGACCCAGGTCCGTAGCTCAAAGGTCAAGGTCACACTTAGACATTAAAGGTTATTGCATTGATGGGCGTGTCCGGTCCATATCTTTGTCATCGATGGATGGATTTTCAAATAACTTGGCATGAATGTGTACCACAGTAAGACGACATGTCGTGCGCAAGACCCAGGTCCGTACCTCAAAGGTCAAGGTCACACTTAGACATTAAGGGATAGTGCATCGATGGGCGTGTCCGGTCCATATCTTTGTCATCGATGGATGGATTTTCAAATAACTTGGCATGAATGTGTACCACAGTAAGACGACGTGTCGCGCGCAAGACCCAGGTCCGTATCTCAAAGGTCAAGGTCACACTTAGACATTAAGGGATAGTGCATTGATGGGCGTGTCCGGTCCATATCTTTGTCATCGATGGATGGATTTTCAAATAACTTGGCATGAATGTGTACCACAGTAAGACGACGTGTCGTGCACAAGACCCAGGGGGCCGTTTTATCAACGTTCTACGACATGTCGCAGGCATGTTTTTGTCTTAGAGGTGTCGCAGACAGTTCGGTACCGTTTTATCAACGTTTGTCGTGGTCTACGACGTCGTAGAAAATGTCGCAGACTTACGACAACATACGTGCCGTCGTAGACGTCTTAGCGACGTCAGTCTATTGTATTCAATATGGCCGCATTGTTGCATTTGTACAATTGCCAAGGAAGGAGAAATGATAGACTGTTCCGTGAAAGGATAGGATTGGATCAGTTAAGAGATTTTGAGGTGATGTCTAGATACCGGTTAGACAGAGTGTCGATCGAAGCTTTGATAGGGCTACTCGCTGACGACTTGATGAAACCTACACGGAGATCGTGTTCAATAAGTGCAGAAATTCAGGTGAGCCCTCCTTTTAATTTTGATTACTGCGGTTCCGCTCACTTTACCAAATTATTATCCTTTGCGCTTCTTACATTTTCTTTGCGCCTGTAACCATCTACCTGTAACCCTACTGTATAAATCATGGCCTTGACCTTGAAAAATATAACAAACATTGAAAGCACAGAGTAATGTTTTAATGGTTGTTAAGGATCTATAATGGACCCTACATCTATTTCAATGTACTGAACTAATGAATTAAAATGTTAACTCCTAAAATGCACAGGTTTTTTTGTTACTTTCGCCCCTGTAACACAGAGATCTTACTGAGAAGACTGTTCACTGTTATGGAAATTTAATTTAGCACAGGCCGAGGAATTTGTTCTATCAAACTGCAAGGCAGTCCGTTTTCACACAGGTGGCATTTACACATAAGTAAGATAAGATATAAGTCTGATTATGTCGTCACATGGACAATTAATAAATTAATACAGTATATGTATACATACTTTAAGCTCTAAACTAGCTTTTTAATTGACTACTGAGAGCACTAAATATGAGGCGTGCCATGAGAAAACCAGCTAATTGCTTTTGTGACTTTAATGGATCTGAACAGTCGGCGTCAGGATCCATGCTGTAGTGTGTCAACTTGAGACAGTTAGCAAACAGCATTGCATCTGACCACAGGAGCCTGAAATTCTATCTATATCGGAGGGGTCAATGCATTTTTTATATTTAGCCATTTTGACATTATAGATAGATTCAGGCTCCTGTGATCTGACTGACTGCGCGCATTTATCTTTGTGGGTGATGTGTCTACAATGAGTATCGGATATCATAGACATTGTAATTGGAGTGGAAAAAATGTGCAGCCCGATAAGGACTCGGAACCTGCGGACCTTCTGCTTGCATGTCAGATGCTCTAACCAAACTGAGTAATCGGACAACGATATCTTAGACAGATTATATACTTATATACACACTGCTGCAGGCTTTTTTTTTATCATCCCATACAGTAGATGCAACAAAGCTACAAAGCTCTTGTGCAACAAAACCTGGTATCCAGGAACAGGTACTTATCTGTGCTTTAGTTTCTACCTCCTGTAGTAAACCCTTTCATTGCTGAGTGCCCGTGATGGTAGTACCAGTACCTTTTTTCACGCCTTTGGTATGACATAGCCGGGATCGAACCCCAGACCTCCACAATCAGGCAAACACTTTACCACTATGCTCTAGAGGCAGTATATACATATGCAGCTCTGTAAATTTTGTTGTAATGCGTTATTTACTCTTTGCCAGTGTCATATACTGATTGCAAAATAATTTATATTTCAGGTTCTTTGTTTACAACTGAGATACCTGGCTAAAGGTGTTCACTCGGAGGTTAGCAGACCTTCATGTTTGTAAGCAGGAAGTAAGTAGTTCTGCCATGCTGTCGAGTCAGTTATGTCTCAGCTATTTATGACAAACATTAGACACCATAAGGTATTAAAACCTTTCATCTTTCAATTTAGGCAGCAGCATTTACTATCATAGGGAGTTTTCATGTTGCAAGCTCATGATCAGAATGTAAGATGTGTTTTGCTTGTGTCTGCCCCACTTACTTGTACATTTTAGTGCTGAGCATGTTTATCGTGGCTGTTCTAAATTTGTGTTACTACACTACCTTTTCTAAACCTTTGTGATGATGTCATGAATTTTACCGGAATTTTGTCAACATAATGAGATATTTTCAGCAAGCACAGTTCAAGTTATACTAGTTTGGTAAGAGCTAGGCTTTTGTATAACAATAACAAACAATTGTTTGTAGAAATTAAACATGGGTGACAACATTCGATGCTGATATAAACTTGTATAGGTAATTGTACGTTTTTTTTGTTTATAGATTTCCTTGGAAAAGCTGAATTGTACGAAGCAGTTTTCTACAAACAAATTGGCGGGTTGGCCAAATGTAATAGGAGACCCAATGACAGAACGCTTATTCCTATCTGAGTATCATTCTGTCAATTTTATTGAACAATTTTTTTCAGCACTTAATTTTTAATTTTTTTTTGATTGACAGTATGAATTGGTTTTCGTATATTTTATTGAAAAAATGTCCTAAGTTTATGCGTGTTGTTTGTGCGTGTGTGTGTGATATTTATACTTGCGTAGCATTTTAGAACCAACTCACCTGTCCCTGCTGAATTTTTACAATGAACTTATCATTTTCAGGGCTTGTGGCAATTAAAATTAAACGTTTGATCATATTTTTAGCAATCAGTTAAGATCTTGATCTGAGTGCCATAGTGGACAAGGTATATCAGTTACTAGTATCAGTTCATTTTGAACAGACTCTCTGGAAGAATTTTTCACAAAATAAAGTAAGGACTTGTCTTGTCCTTTTGTGAGTCCCACAAAATAGGATAATTATACTGTAAATTAAATGATTATTTATTTTAAAAATCGTGGAAAATATTCACAAGTTTAACATACTTTTGAAATGTAACTGCATGGATTTACAGGCTGATATTCATATGCAATGGTATCAAAACTGGAAGTAGTTGTCTCCATCATCAAGGGAGTTGAATTATAAAATTTAATATGTACCACATTATGTATATAAGGCATTTCTTTTTCTTGCAACACAGCCCCAGCAGAAAAATGTGGGGCAGATATGTTCTGTAGGAAGGGGTTTCTTGCCATAAATATGCAGCTGTTGTTGACAGTAAATATGAAGGTATGTGTATTATATTGTTTCATTTAATTTCATTTAATTTATTTCAGTTTCAAAAGGTTTATAAACTATCCTGTGTTCGATGTTAATTACACTTTTCCCACTTTTTACAATTGTATTGTTAAGGTAAAGATGCCTTAATTTATTATACTGTCTTTTAAGTTTAAAAAACTTTTTTCTCTTTTATTAAATGCTCTAGTTGATTGGTTGACTAGTCTATTTTTATTTGTTGACAATATTACTACCATTTCATGGTATATAAGTTACAATGTGCTTGATTACCACCCAGTTACATGTTATAATTTTCGATTTTGGATATGTATGCAAGGCTGGCTGGATCTCAACATGATTCTTTCATCTTCAACAATTGTGGATTGAAGGTATTTTCAAAGCTTTCAGTGCAAATCATACCTTTTTATATGGCTTATAATAAGAGCAGTATTTCATTCTGCACAAGATTGTTGTACCCAGGCAGACATTTCAACAAACAGAATAAGTTGGTCCAATTGTGTTCAGTTGCTTTTTGCATGGTATGTGTCAGTTATACTTTCTTTTTTAATATTATCAGAACACATCATATATTTAGTATTTCAGTTTTGTTATATAAACAGAGGCATTAGTCAGATGTAGAACTTTCTCTGGCGCGCTTATAAGACAAGGATTATTTATTTCATGTGTGTACTTTTTCAGGTTGTTTTGGTGTTTGCTGATTTAGGATATCTCCTTGGAGACAGTTGGTTATCCACTCAGGAGTTATCTTATGACACAATCTTAAATCCTTCATCTGTTGTGAAGTAAACTTTACAATCATCACAGTTCTGGCCGTCTGTTGTAGAAATGGCTCTTTTGGGGTTCTTAAAATCCAGATTCAGGTAATATATTTACATGAAATACCTTTGTAAGTTCATTGCGTATAAATGGTTTGAAAATAAGTACTTTCAGCAGCTTCTTGTTTATATTCTTATTTTGTCTGCATAGAGCAATAAACATCATGTTAAGTGTTAAGAAAGGAACCTTGAACCCTTTTCTGCTAAGTTTTGTGCTTTAATGGTTATTACTGTAGGAATATATGACTTCTAAAATAATTGTTATTAATTTTCCCCGCCCCACCAAGCTTATGTTATTGGTACATATGAGGTAATTGTACCCCCGCTCCCGACAACAAAGTTGTAAGGGGGTGTAATATCTGGTTTAGGTTGTCTGTTGTCCATATGACACAATCGTGTGAGCACCATCTCTCCTCATCCCCTTGACACAATTTTAATGAAACCTTCATACAAGTGACAAATAACAAACAGTATTTGTGC
The DNA here is from genome assembly GCF_021730395.1 of Mercenaria mercenaria. NCBI lineage: Eukaryota > Metazoa > Mollusca > Bivalvia > Venerida > Veneridae > Mercenaria > Mercenaria mercenaria. The sequence goes on from NC_069368.1 coordinate 47,978,221, forward strand.
ATGGAGTATGATTGGTCTTCCAGAAAAAAAATGCAAAGTTTTGGGACTTGGTTTTTGTTACTATTACTTTTTACATAGACACAGTCTTGTGCACACCGTTCTCTCCTCATCCCCATTAAACAATTTAAATGAACTTCAACAGAGTTGATCAGTAACAACAGTTGTTATGCATGGGGCATGTTAGGTTTCTTCCAGAAAAAAATGCAGAGTTATGGACTCTGGTTTTTGTTACGTACTATTTACTATATACATAGACACTGTCTTGTGGCACCATCTCTCTCTTCGATTAAACATAATTTAATGAACTTCACACAAGTGATAGTAACAACAGTACTTGTTGCATGGGCTTGTTAGGTTCTTTCAAGAACAAAAATTGCAGTGTTATGGCACTTTGTTTTTTGTTACCATTCTATGTACATACGTCTGCATATGCAAATCTTATGCGCGCCCTAATCTTTCGTTAACCCTCGCAACAATTTTAATGAAAATTTCACACAAGTGATATTACCAACTCTAGTTGTGCATGGGGCATGTTTTTGTTCTTTTAGATAATATTCTGCATAATGTTATGGGCACTGCTTTGTGTTTACTATACTGTATACATACAGGTCCACATAATTATGCAGGGGAGGTTGGTGGGGGGGGCTGGGGGTACATTCTCATCTCCTTTAGTGTTAGCTCATAGTTTTGTTTGACATAAAGTGCTTCCTACTATTCTGTTCAGTAAGCATAAGTCTGTATTATAGTAATAGTGATCTCTGAATTATAATGTTTCCAGGACTCGATCTCTAACGTGTGAATCGATTATATTCAAACATGACAACTATGTTGGTTTCATTAATACACCAGAAGTAAAACAAAAAATATCTATAGGCCCATTGATTAACATACTGGAGTTTAGTGTTGAGAGTGATAACTTTACATTGTAATGTTAGTATCTTCTAGGTGAGAACTGTTATGACACAGAGATTGAAAAAATATCAGTTAAACTATAGCTAGTAGTGTGGTTACATTTGAATGACTTTCTCCAAAATTTTCTAACCCTCCCTATTTCCATGAAATAAATCATTGTTACTTTTTCAGGTGTTTACACAAGTCCGGGGATGCCTGATGTTGTAACCAAGCAAGTGCTGGCAACAGTCGCCAGCAGAAGCTTGCGATGTGTGCGGCTTCACAACTTTGTATTGATTGACATATAACCACTGAATGTAGATTTCGCAGAAAGTGACACAGTGATGGACTTTTTGTATGCCAAGCTGCCACCATCAAGGTTCTGGCTCGGAGAATAGGTCACGGCTGGTCCGATTATTTCAATGAAAATATTTATTTGATTTGCTGTAATGTGTTTTTTCAAACAGCATTTTTGGCATTTTACCGAAATAATAATGTAGGACCAAGGAATTTATTGTTGCTTTTTTATGACATTTTTTCCTGAAGAAAGAACAGCTGATTTTTGTGCCCCCTCCCATCGAAGGAGTGGTATATTTTTTACAGATGGCTGTCAGTCTGTCTGTTGGTATGTTAGACCAAAACCAATCAGTTCCGGTTGATAATCAAGAACGTTGGGCCTAGGATCATGAAAGTTTGTTAGTGAAGTGATCATGACCAGCATGGGTAGAAGGTCAGGTCACATTGAGCTCCAGAACAGTATAGCTTTTGTTTTGCTTTCAGTGAGCATATTATTTCTGTTCAAGGGGGGCATTCCTGGTTAGACAATTTCTTGCCTATTTAAAGCCAGCCATACTTATAAAGAGGTACATTTTTTACTGTATATGGGTTTATACCTGTTCATCTGTAGAAATCTCTATGACTTGACTTCCCCTAGGTATCCAATGAGCGACGTTTTAATTCCAACAATGATTCATAAAAGCCAAGTTAGAACTTATTCGATCAATACAGACTCAGTTTTCCTATATGACCAAATAACGTTTGTTCTAGATAATCTGAATAATTGAACAAATAGAGGATATTACACAAGTGTCTTTTCATAATGGTTTGATTGATAAGAAACTAACATTTGACAGCAGTTAGGATTTATAAGTTAAAAATTTATTGAAGCTAAAATCATTATGAAATTATACAAATAAATTATTCATATTACTATAACACAAAGGGGGAACCACTTAACAACTCTGGAAAATTACAGTGAAATGTGTAAAAGTCCTGATATTTCAAATGTAAATTATACACATTAATGTGTATTTGACAAATAACAGCTTGTAAGACAATATATTCACTGAAGTTAATATTAGGTTTGATGTAATGCACTAAATCAATATTAATAAAAATAATATAGGAATATTCTTCGAGGTGTCTTTTCATATTGAATTTATTTAAACGAGGTTGAATAAATATGATAATTGCGAGGCTATGCCAGCATTTGATATGGCTCGCATTTTATCATTTTATTCAACGAGTGAATATATTCAATGTGGAAAGTCACAAATGTAATATTCTTTTTATCACATGTAAGCCTTTATTGTCGAAACATCAAAAATTACGACTTTCTTTTTACTATATATACAAGTCAATTTGACCGACCATAGCCTATACTATTAATTGACGTCGACGTCAATGCTTTTTACACTAGTGTATTATCATTTTATGTAATGGCTTTATATTACACTCCAGTTATAAAATGTGGTCTCTATAGTGTTTAAAAGCTTTTCCTTTGATTTGACCCTGAGACCTTGTTTTTGACCCCAGAGGTCTAAGATTCTAACTTGACCTAATGCATAATCAAGATTATCAGTCTGACTAAGTTTCAGAAGTATACCAGTCTTAAATGTGGGCTCTAAAGTGTTAGAATGCCTTTTCCTTTGATTTGTCCCTGTGACTTGTTTTTGACCCTTCATGTCTAAGATTCAAACCGACCCTAAGGTCATCTAGATTAACATTCTCATAAGTTTCACGATGATAAATCATATATGGTGGCCTCTATGTTAACAGGCTTTTCCATTGATTGACTTGTGACCGAGTGTTTGACCCCACTGACCCAGATTTGAACTTGGACCTATCGATAAGGAAGATTAACATTCTGACCAGTTTCATGATGTTTGATACAGTCGCAAATGTGGCCTCTACAGTGTAAAACAAGTTTTTCCTTTGATCTGACCTGGTGACCTAGTTTTTTTAACCGGATAAACCCATATCAAATCGATCTAGACCTTTCCAAGTTGACGGGTAAATTTCTGACCAAGTTTTATTAAGATTGGCCCACATTGTGACATTAGAGTGTTAACATGCCTTTCCATTGATTTGATTTAGTGACCTTAGTTTCTGAGTCAGTAACCAATATAAAACTCATCCAAGATTTTAATGAGGGTAACCAATTGTGCCCCCCCAGGTTTTTAAAATTGGGCCAAAATTGTGACCTTTAGGGTGTTACAAACTTTTCCTTTGAATTTGACCAGGTGACCTAGTTTTTGACACCAGGATGACCAATATCGAATTTGTTCCAAGATTATTTGTTTGGGGTAAACCAATTTATCCAAGTTTAATTTAGATTGGGCCAAAACTGTGCCCTCTAGTGTGTTAACAGTTCAATTGTTGATGCACAGACACAGGGGTGATCACATTACAAAAGCTCATCTTGAGCACTTCGTGCTCAGGTGAGCTAAAAAATGAAAAAGGTATTTTACCTCTAAATTTTTTTATAAACAAGTGTGTTGTTACGACAGCGTATGCTTGACTGTTTGAATTACTGTCCAAGAAGCAGGTAAATATTATCTAAATGTGAAAATTATCTCAAGCGTTTCATCCAGTATCTGATTAGTTTTGTAGATAGTGACCTGCATGTTAAACTTTATTTTCAAAACTTTAACAAAATTTTCAAAATTTACAAAGGGGACCTATTTGATGAAGATGCATGTCAGACTTTATGGTACTTGAGCGGGCAAATACTTTTAAAACATGTGAAGGTTCAATATAATATCACCATTTTGTTTGAAGGTAGTAACTGGCATGTAAAATCTAAACCAGAATTTTTCCGTCCCCAAATGGGGACATAATATGCCCAAAATACATGTTAGACTAAGGGGCTCGACCCAGTGAGCGTTTGCAAGCAAAAATGAATTCTAATCTGCTGCTCAGGTTATGCTGTATGCACTTGATGCAAAACTTTAAAAGGATTTTCTATTCCAAAAAGGGGCATGATTTAGACAAAGGCTTGATAAAGCTATTGACTTTATGCTGCCGACTAGTTTTATGATCCTGAAAACTCATGCAAAGATTCAATATGCATTAGTTCTAGAGGACGTAACTTGCAAGTGAAATTCAAGAAGGCCACTATTTGCTCAAAATACATGTCAGAGTTAGGAACTTGACCAGTCAGTTTTATAATAGACCTAGAAAAAAGAAAAGAAAGTTTAAAAGCTATATTGCCATGTAGCCAACTGAACGTGCATGCAAACATTCACTTCAGTGACATGATGCCAGGATCGGGTATGGAACTGGGTAATAAGAGGGCAAGATGTCTCACTAGGTCGCTCATCTGGGAAACCACCATAACAGTGTAAACTGTTTGACCTAGTGATTCATGTAAAAAAATTTTCTGGAGCAATTATCATTACAGTTTGAACAAAATAAATCTTGTGTATAGACAGTATTTTCTTTAATTTGACCTAATGACCTAGTGTTTGACCTGTTGACCCATAATTGAACTTGACTTTGAATTCATTAGGCCCAGCATTCTGACGAAATTACATGAAAAATCAATTTAACAAGAAGGACTTGTTGGTCCTGAATGCTCGCCTCTTCCCAAATGACCCAGTTTTGAGTATGACGTCGTTATTTTTCTATTAATTGGACTTAGTGACCTAGTTTTTGAGCTTCATGTGGACCAGTTTTGAACTTGACCTGTATGATCATAACAAGATAAATATTCTGACCAATTTTCATGAAGATCCATTGGAAAAATATGGTTCTACTGAGGTCACAGGTTTTTCTATATTTACCTGTGACCTCGTTTTCGAGAGTTACGTGACCCTGTTTTGAACTTTACCTAGATATATCAAGGTGAGCATTCTAACTATTTTTCATGAAGATCTCATGAATATTATGGCCTCTAGAGAGGTCACAAGGTTTTTCTATTTTTATATCTACTGGCTTTTTGAACGCACGTGGTCAGTTTCGAACTGATTTAGATATCATCAGGTGAACATTCAAGATCAGTTTTCATGAAGATCCATTGTGAAAAATATGGGCCTCTAGAGAGGCTCAAAAGATTTTAATAATTTTTAGACCTTACTGACCTTAGTTTTTGAACCCCAGTTGACCAGTTTCAAACTTGAACTAGATATCATCAAGATGAACATTCTGACAAACTTTCATAGATCCCACAAAAAATGGGACCTCTAGAGTGGTCACAAGCAAAAGTTACGCACGGATGGATGGACGACGGACGCTGCGTGATCACAAAAGCTACCTTTCCACTATTTGACAGGGTGTGGCTAAATATACAAGCTCTATCACATACAAAAGGTTACTGTTTGATTTGACTAGCTTTGATCCCTGACTACCATATTTATTTAAATACTACCGACAAGCATTCAAGGCAATCATTCTGACCTACTTTCAGCAAGATCAAGGTAAAAAGACAAGCCTCTATCACATCAGGGCTAAATGTTTACAGCCTGTATCGCTCAATGGCCTATTGGACCTAAAAGATCAAGATTAACATTCTGACAAAGATTCATTAAGATATGGTCATAACTGTGGCTCTAAAAAGTGTTAACAGCTTTTCATTTGATTTGACCCATGACCAAATTTTTTACCCAACCTGACTCAGATTCAACTGACCTAAAGATCATTGGATTAACATTGTCTGGACTTAGTTCATGAAGATAAGTATAAAATGTGACCTCTGCAGTGTTTTAGATGCTTTTTCCTGTGATTTGACTGGTGACTAGTTTTTGACCCCAAATAACCCGATATCGGAACCCATCCATTATTTTATTGAGGTAACATTTCTGACAAGTTTCATTAAAGATTGGGCAAAAGTGTGACCTCTTGATTGTTACAAGCTTTCATTTTGATTTGACCTGGTGACCTAGTTTCTGAGTCAAGGATAACCAATATATATACTCGTCCAAGATGTGATTATAGGGTAAAATTCTAAGCAAGTTTCATAAGATTGGGCCAAAATTGTGATACCTAGTGTTAACAAGCTTTTCCTTGGATTTGAAAGTATTATAGGATTTATCAATGTTTAAAATTCAAATGGTGCAAAAAGTTGCTCTCAAATCTCAGTGTCTAATTTCTTTTTTTATTGCAACCAAGTTCTTTCAAAACTGCTGTAAATGCTGGAGAGCGTTTTGTTAATTAACTGTAATCGCCACTTTCTTCTCCTCCATCTTGTAAATAAATTCTCCAGTTCCACCTAAAAGCATAAAAGAAATGCATAAGAACAATTAACAGGATCTTGGCCTGTCCACTGGTGTTGATATGTAATTCTTTGTGAATACTTGCAGCCCAATAACAAAATGTTTGCAGTCGAAAATGCCACCTCGGGGCAGTGGACCAGAATGCTGAGCAAGATACATTACAAGGATATAGCTTACACTGTTTCTTACAGATTACCGCACTAGTTTAAAAAAAAAGGAACTGAGTGAAATTATCGATAGACTTGTAAAAATGAATGCAACAGTATTTTCCTGTCTATGACTGGTAACTAGATGGACTTAAAATTTAACTTGATAGCTATCCCATTTACAGTTGTAGTCTATTGTTTTTAGCCATTTCGCTCAAGTTTAAGCTCTAAAATATAAAATCTTTTTAAAAGAGAGAATTTACTTATTGCCTTTCTTCTGTAAATCTTCCAGTTACTGCCGTACTCTTCGAAATGCTAAAATCAGGTTGCCGTGATGATCTGGAACTGCATTATAAAACAGGAACATGATGTAATGTATCCGTTCAATTTCAGTTTACAGAAACACAAAAAACTCTAATGCTATGTAACTCTTTTTCAGGCCTCTAAATCTACAAAACCGGCACACCCCATTACACCCCAAAATTGAAAACATGGGGTTTAAATTGCCCCCCCCCCCCACCCCCCCCCCCCCCCCCCCCCTTTTTGCCTTTGCGATCAGCATACCTGCACAACTGCACTATCAACGTTTTGTTTGTGCTTAAAATCAACACCTTCTTTTAACTCAAATGGAACTGTCCAAATTGATAATATGGACAAGTTCATTGTAAGAATTTAGCTGGGTAAAGGGGTTTACATTGAGCTATTGACTTTTATGCATTCTCTTTCTTAATTATCAACATGACTGTTTCTGTCTGAAGACTAATGAATTTTCAGAGGCAATTGCACTTGTCAATATCTAGAACTCGATTCTTGTATTAAAGCTAAACAAGAGGGCATGATGGCCCTATATCGCTCACATGTTTATCATTGCACTTGAGGACAGAAGGTCCTCAGTAAAAGGACGAACAACAAAGGGAAGAAATTTAACCAAAAAAAAAAAATCTTTACAAGGTACAGATATCGTCAATAATACCAAACCCCTTAAAATTGGAGGTACCATCCAGCTGTTACACAGAAAAGTGGTCTCGGTTTTTCCCTTTCGGCCAATAATTTAAAAAAGTTACTAAATATACAGCTATTTATAGTAATGTAAAGGAAAGTAATTAAAAACAAAAAAAAATTATTGTATAGTGACCAAAAGAAGGATTCTGCCAAATAAATCTGTTGACATAAATGAAATTTCAGATCAGTATCTTCATTAGTTATGGAGATTTCCCATTTTAAATTTGAAATAAGGGAGGTAATTGACATAAAATCGTCCATAGTTATTCTACCCTGATTGGCTCAGTCCAAACTATAACAATAATGAAATTTCAAATACGTCCTTTAAGTACTTACTGATTTAATCCATTTTGATTACAAATTCAGGGTAGGTAATCAGATATAAAATAACTTGCTGAACCTACGCTTGGATCTGATTGTCATGAATCAAGAATTATTGTTGTTGAAGTTGTTTTGGAAGTTATGTATCAAATAAACCATAAATGACGTCTCTATATGCTGCATAAGCCAGAATAGCAATTTTGCGACTTTAAGGGGCCCATAACTTGGAACCCATGAAGAAATCTGGCCAGTTCATTAAAGGAACCAGTTCTTTTGGTGATACAGTTGTGTGCAAGTTTTGGTTAAAAATAATCATAAAATAAAGCTGCTATTTTGCAGACAAGGTCAAAATAGCTAATTTTGGCCCTTTCAGGGGCCCATACTCTGGAACCCATTATGGGATCTGGATCCGTGGCCCGGTTCAACTAAGGAATCAAGATCTTTATTGTGACCAAGTTTTGTGCAAGTATGATTAATCAAATCAATATGAAGCTGCTATTGTGCAGCGACAAATGTCAAAATTGCTAATTCTGGCCCTTTCAGGGGCCATACTGTGGAACCCGTTAAGGAATCTCGGCCAGTTCAAGAAGGAACCAAGATCTTGTGGTGATACAAGTTGTGTGCAAGTTTGGTTAAAATCAAATCATAAATGAGTGCTATTGTGCAGACAAGGTCAAAAATTAGTTAATTCTGGCCCTTTCAGGGGCCATTAACTTCTGGAACCGCCATAATGGATCTTGGCCAGTTCATAAAGGAACCAAGATCTTATGGTGATACAAGTTGTCTTTGTGCCAGTTTGGTAAAATTCAATCAGAAATGAAGCTGCTATTATGCAGACAAGGTCATAATAGCTAATTTTCTGCCCTTTCAGGGCCATAACTCTGGAACCCATAATGGGATTGGCCAGTTCAAGAAATGAAACCAAGATCTTTGTGAGAACAAGTTTCTGTGCAAGTTTGGTGTAATAAAATCATAAATGAAACACTATGTGCAGACAAGGAAAAATTGTTGACGGAGGACACAGGACGGACTGACGAAAGGTGTGATCACAAAAGCTCCCCTCGTCACTATGTGACAGGTGAGCTAAAAATGTAAAAATGAAAATTGGATCAAAATAAATTCAGCAATTTGAAGTGTGTGTTACTTCTGAGCAGGATAAACAAACTAATGAGCAGAAGAATCAGGTTCTCACAAGTGATACTAGCTTCATTCCAAGTTGAGTCAACCAAAAATAACCATAAAGTAAGAGTTAAACACTGCATTTATATAACATACCTTTAGCTTTTTCAGCAGCTTTCATGAAATAGTTTTCCTGTACCTTTTTGTGGAACTTTCTTTCTCCATCTACAAATATACTTTAAACACCAATACAAAGAGGGTCATAATGGAATCGCTCACTTTGGTAATATGAGCTACATGTACCAAGGAAGAAAGTAGGTCAATCATTGATAAATGGTCACTGAAAGTCACATTAAAATAAGTGTGCCAAAACTGTACATGTCATCCAAAAATTTCAAGGCTGTGTTTTAAAACAAGGAAGAGGTTAGGTTGAGGCTTCTTTTCAACCATGGGCATAATTCAAACAATCTTACTAGAATCACTTTGCAATAATAGCATACTAATGTGTTGTATGTATTAAATTTGTTAGGCATTTTTGAAAAAGGAACCTCCAAGTTTATTCCTATGCAGTTTGGTGTAATCTGCAAGAGGTTCTGAAGAATAAGGAAGGTTTTCTTTTACATAAGTTGGTCAATATTACAAATTGTTGACACACAATTGGATGACGAACATCTAGCTTCACTACCTCACCTTGTCAAGATATGACAAATGAGCTTAAAAGTAATTTATAATCTGTCAGCAAATTTAATTGCTTATTGTTTTAACCACTTTGAGGTTAAAAATCCTTTGTTTCTGTTTAACATGCTAAACAAACAGGGAAGTTAGATTTGACTTTTTTCTCAGGTGCATGACTTAATCTGACTTTTTGGAAATAATTACATAAGTGGAAAGCAAAATCTCCAGTGTATAAATTCAGTTAGGGTCGGATTACTCTGGGAAAAACAAAGTATTTTTATGGCCGAAGAATACTGCTTACATGTACTGTCAGCTGTAGAACTGTGTTTGGGGGGGCGGATTTTTTTATACTAAATTTAATTATGAGATTGTGCAAGTTTTAGAACAGTATAGAACTTGCAATTAATCCTGACATTATTTAAATAATTTTCAATATCTGTAGATTTATAGACATATGCCAATTTTTAGATTTACAGTATACCTATAACTGACCTGAATTGTCTGTAAAATCTCATTCAAATTTGTCTGGGAATTTCTGGCATCTGAGATAGGCATGTACTGGGGCATTAACATAATTAATGATTGTGCAATGTAAAAACTTTGAAGTTTAAAAAAATAAAACTTAATGATTTATGCAAATTTCTTTATCATATTTTTTTAAGTAAACGGTTTTTTTATGAAAATAACATTGTTATGCATGCATCCCTTTTTAACAAACAATTGATACATCCGTTTGAACAGTAGTCTGTATTTAAGATAAAAATTATATGGCCTTTGGAGTGTAAACAGGCTTTTCCTTTGTTGATCTGAATAACTGACCTTCTTTTTGATCCCACATTACTAGATTCGTACCCGACCTTAGAGGTATAAAGACAAATATTCTGACAATTCTCTTGAGTTTTCAAACTTAAATGGTTAGACCTACTTTAAAGCCTACTTGGCGCACTTCTGTACCTATGTGCACAACCATCTCTTATTCTCATTAACTTTGTATGAGGTTTGGCACTATTGAACCGTTTTATAAGTTCAGGGTAGTATGCATGCCCACATGTCACTTTTTAATATGGACAGAAAGCACTTAAATGCCATCTATGGGGGTAAAATAAATCTTATTAGTAATTCAAATACCATGCATACTGGACACCGGCACCCAACCCCGCATCTCTCCCACCAGGAATTCATCCAAGAACAAGATGGTAGAGTACCAAGTATCTGAAATATAATAATCGAATTTGTATTATATGACAAAAAAAAAGATATCTAAGAGTACATTGAAATGAAATTAACACATTTTGCAACTTGAACCTACTGGGGAAAAATCAATTGAACCCCCCTGCAGGCGAGATATTATGTATAATTGATAAAACAGTGTGGTGTTTGGACTCAATGGAACTGATAGATCAGACCTGTAGGGACAAATACATAAAATAGCAATATATTGCAAAACTGACAAATGTATTTTAGACTCAGGAAATTTTTTGTTTTGATGAATTACCTTCTTTCCAAAGATGACAGACATGGCGCTTCGCTACTCCCCACTGTCTTCTTGGCCTCTGTCGCTCTTCACTTCCTTGATTTGTTTGGTCTCTACAAGAAATTGCAAGCTTACATAATTACAATTAATTTCAATTTAGTAATACTAGGTTAATTTTAAATTACACGTGAGTAATGTTTAAACTAAAACAGGTTTATACTGTCTTATTGAACAAATATTTAATACTATTTGAAACAAAGAAATATATAATCTATTACCAGCATTGGGACACATTGTTACATACTGAAAATTAAAAACTTTTTTTAAAAATTATTTAAGAAAAAATTGAATTGGCATTATTTATTTGTTCAGGAAGAAAATAAAAACATTCCAATGGGTTTCCTTGTATATATAATACTTTTGTCTACCTACCGGTTTCATTATTTAGACTCATCAGGGCAGGACATAATAATAGTATTTCCTCTAGTTCACTTCATTTTTTTCTCCAAATGAACGTAACTAGCTGTGGCAAATAAGGCTCAGTCGAAAAAAATCATTGCACAGTACATAGACTGTGGCAAAATAAAAGGCAGTCGAAAATAAATCATTTCAGTCTTATAAAACAGTGGTTTTCTTCATACCAGCCGGGGATTTTCTGTAATTTTAACGGTGCTGGAAAAGGTGTAAGGGTGTAAGAGGACGCTCGTGCTTTAAATGATTTATCTCAGTTCAGGAAATAATATTATTTTATTCTATAATCACCAACAATAAAATTCTGTTGTATTTTCTAAAAAACCCACTAAGAATACTAAACAGATCCACGGACCTAATATCTCTCCATTCTTCTCTACTTGCTTTCATTCCTCTCCTTTCCTCCAACTAGCATTGATTCTTGAAAGTTAAGACCGATTGATTGTTTAAAGTAATACAGAAATTGTTTCATTATTTTGTCATCAGACAAGCTAGAGACTATGATATTACATTTCTATATCTTAAAGATTGTGAAATGCAGCAGCCTATCTCTACAACCTAATATCTTACAGCCATTGTACCCTAGTGAATATCCTAAAATAGACTTGCATTTGTCACTATTACATAAAAGGAAAAGATTTACACATGTTGAAATTTGGTGACAAATCTTTATTAAAAGTAAAAGTTTATATACAAAAATGACCACTTTTATTCAGGCACTACATTTTTAATTCATATTAATTAGAAAATATAAACTCTGAAACTAAATAAGAATTAACAGCTATTGAAAAAAAGAAAAGAAAAGACACATAATTAAAACTTTGAGATGGTTATTTTGTTCTCTACCCTGCTAAGTATTTATAAAATGGCCCTGCTTTAGCTTCAATTAGGTCAGTTACCATTATAGTTTTTGGGGATAATTAAACTGAACAGCATGCAGACGTGCAGATTATGGTCAGGCTGCATGGATCCTGATTGCAACAGCTGAATGAAGTAATAAGCTTCCCACTCATGCTTATTATTTTACTACACTGTGTTTTTTAAATTTAACATTCGATTATCATATTGACAGTAATATCATTTTTTTGACTTTGGTGTAATTCTTTGTTTCTTTCATATTGCAAAAATTTCCAATCTTTGTCAGCATCTTAGTCCAGAAGCAACTGTCAAGAAATTCAGAAGTAAGGCTGACTTAATTCTCCTTAAGCTATTTTTAAAGACACTAAGGACTTTGATTTTTTACCTGCTGAAGGGCTTAGTTTCAATATAATATATACACCTGCCAATCTTGTAATTATATTACGACAACAAAAATTGTAGTAATTTTATAAAGAAATCATGTTTCTAACAGACCGTTGGTGTCAAATACTTTAAAATGGTAATTAATTAAAAAAAAAATAAAACTTTCTAATAGGTTTTCACCGGAGACTAGTTTAACATTCTTGGCAGCAGCTGCACTCACATAGAATTATAATAGCCAGATATGATTTTGACCATTACAGCTACCGACACGAAACTGTGATTTTTTGGGTTAAGAAAGCAATTCAATTAAAACTAAAAGGTGTTCTATTTTCTGAAACTTAACAGCAGCAATTGATTAAAAATATTTATATGTTTTCTAGGTTAGCCCATAAAATACTCAATCATGTATAAAGTATTATACAGCAGGTTTAGAACTATGCTTAGATTTTTTATATTGATCATGATTAATTAATTAATAGTTCTACTGAATACTATAGATGCACTAATAATATACATGTTAGATGCGCGCTTACAAGGCGGATTCAATTCCTCATTAAGCTTATGTTATGTTAACTAATTACAATAATATTCAAACTTAACCATTTTCTGGTGATTTATACTTTGTGTGTATGTACACGATCCAGCGTTTCTTTGTGTTTTCAACCTATATATAAAACCAATAACTTTACCTGTTTGCACGGAACTGTGTACTATGATTTAACTTCCAGTATTTTGGTCCTTCCACGGTTTTTGAGTTTAGATTGACCCTAGAATAAACAATCTGAACGTGCGAACTATTTTGACTAGGGGACAATTCGGACCATGTTTCCAAGTAAAAAAAAGTCGTTTTTAATCGTATGAAAGGGATTATATTATCAAGGAGTTAAAAGCGCTCAACACAGACTAGGTCAACAACCGTTTGTTTGGGTTTATAAACACTTGGGTGGGCGGGGTTAAACAACCCATTTCCTGATACTCACTTTTTAGTAGTAGTTTCAGACCAACTGGTTCCTATCATCTGCTGAGTTGTCGGGCTATAACTTTCTCCCAATTTCTCATTCCGGTAACCTCCTCCACCACCCAAAATAAACCTCCCTGTCGCCCTCCACTTCGATTTTTTAGTGACCTTTATCGTCTACTTTTGTGATAGACAACCAATTTGACGTTCACCGGAAATGTATTACACAGACTGTGACTCGCGGGATTATTGTCTACGACAAAGACTGCGCATTGTAGCGAGAATCGATCCTAGGACACCTTTAGGTAAAACGGTGTTTTAAGACAAAAGTCGCAGAAATAACGTCTGCGGACATTTTTGACGTTACCTGCGACACGTTGATAAAACGGCCCCCAGGTCCGTAGCTCAAAGGTCAAGGTCACACTTAGCTGTTAAAAGTCTTTTTTCTGGTAGTGCATTGGTGGGGTGTGCGATCCATATCTTTGTCATTCATGCATGGATAAACCCAATAACTACGCATAAATGTGTGACACAGTAAGACGCGTGTCGCGCGCAAGACCCAGCTCCGTAGGTCAAAGGTTCCTAAACTCGAACATCGGCCATAACTATCATTTAAAGTGCCATCTGGGGCATGTGTCATCCTATGGAGACAGCTCTTGTTATTCTTATGAAAAGTGTTGAAAACCTGGTTTCGTGGCATTTCCGCGTTTCTTGTTGTTTTTAGCTCACCTGTCACAAAGTGACAAGGTGAGCTTTTGTGATCGCGTGGCGTCCGTCGTCCGTGCTTGCGTCTGTCCGTAAACGTTTGCTTGTGACCACTCTAGAGGTCACATTTTTCATGGGATCTTTATGAAAGTTGGTCAGAATGTTCATCTTGATGATATCTAGGTCAAGTTCGAAACTTGGTCATGTGCGGTCCAAAACTAGGTCAGTAGTTCTAAAAATAGAAAAACCTTGTGACCTCTTTAGAGGCCATATTTTTTAATGGATCTTCATGAAAGTTAGAATGTTCATCTTGATGATATCTATGTCAAGTTCGAAACTGGGTCACGTGCCGACAAAAACTAGGTCAGTAGGTCAAATAATAGAAAAACCTTGTGACCTCTGAGTCTCTAGAGGCCATATTTTTCAATGGATCTTCATGAAAATTGGTCTGAATTGTTCATCTTGATGATATCTATGTCAGGTTTGAAACTGGGTCAACTACAATCAAAAACTAGGTCAGTAGGTCTAAAAATAGAAAAACCTTTCAATGGATCTTCATGCAAATTGGTCAGAATTTTTATCTTGATGATATCTAGGTCAAGTTCAAAACTGGATCACATGAGCTCAAAAACTAGGTCACTATGTCAAATAATAGAAAAAATGACATCATATTCAGTTCAGAACTGGGTCCTTTGGGGACAGGTGAGCAATTCAGGACCATCATGGTCCTCTTGTTTAGCTCACATGTCACAAAGTGACAGTGTGAGCTTTTGTGATCGCGCAGCGTCCGTCGTCCGTGTGTAAACTTTTGCTTGTGACCACTCTAGAGGTCACATTTTTCATGGGATCTTGATGAAAGTTGGTCAGAATGTTCATCTTCATGATATCTAGGTCAAGTTCGAAACTGGGTCAACTGTGGTCAAAAAACTAGGTCATTAGGTCTAAAAATAGAAAAAAAACTTGTGACCTCTCTAGAGGCCATATTTTTCAATGGATCTTCATGAAAGTTAGTCAGAATGTTCACCTTGATGATATCTAGGTCAAGTTCGAAACTGGGTCATGTGCCATCAAAAACTAGGTCAGTAGGTCAAATAATAGAAAAACCTTGTGACCTCTCTAGAGGCCATATTTTTCATGGGATCTGTATGAAAGTTGGTCTGAATGTTCATCTTGATGGTATCTAGGTCAAGTTCGAAACTGGGTCACGTGCTATTCAAAACTAAGTCAGTAGGTCTAAAAATAGAAAAACCTTGTGACCTCTCTAGAGGCCATATTTTTCAATGGATCTTCATGAAAATTGGTCAGAATGTTCATCTTGATGAAATCTAGGTCAAGTTCGAAACTGGGTCACGTACGGTCCAAAACTAGGTCATTACGTCAAAAAATAGAAAAACCTTGTGACCTCCCTAGAGGCCATATTTTTCAATGGATCTTCATGAAAATTGGTCAGAATGTTCATCTTGATGATATCTAGGACATGTTTGAAAGTGGGTAACGTGCGGTCAAAAACTAGGTCAGTAGGTCTAAAAATAGAAAAACCTTGTGACCTCCCTAGAGGCCATATTTTTCAATGGATCTTCATGAAAATTGGTCAGAATGTTCAGCTTGATGATATCTAGGCCATGTTCGAAAAGGGGGTCACGTGCGGCCCAAAAACTAGGTCAGTAGGTCAAAAAATAGGAAAACCTTGTGACCCCCCTAGAGGCATATTTTTAATTGGATATTCATAAAAATTTTAGTCAGAATGTTCATCTTGATGATATCTAGGTCAAGTTCAAAAACTGGGTCACGTGCTTTCAAAAACTAGGTCAGTAGGTCTAAAAATATAAAAACTTTGTGACCTCTCTAGAGGCCATATTTTTCAATGGATCTTCATGAAAATTAGTCAGAATGTTCACCTTGATGATATCTAGGTCAAGTTCGAAACTGGGTCACGTGCGGTCCAAAACTAGGTCATTAGGTCTAAAAATAGAGAAACCTTGTGACCTCTCTAGAGGCCATACTTTTCATGAGATCTTCATGAAAATTGGTCAAAATTGTTCACCTTGATGATTCTAGGTCAAGTTCGAAATGGGTCACGTGCCTTTAAAAACTAGGTCCTTAGGTCAGTTAATAGAAAACCTTGTGACCTCTCTAGAGGCCGTACTTTTCTGAGATCTTCATGAAAATTGGTGAGAATGTTAACCTTGATGATATGTTGGTCAAGTTCGAAAGTGGATGACATGCGGTCAAAACTAGGTCATTAGGTTTAAAATAGAAAAAACCTTGTGACCTTTCTAGAGGCCATACTTTTCATGAGATCTTCATGAAAATTGGTCAGAATGTTCACCTTGATGATATTTTAGGTCAAGTTCGAAACTGGGTCAAGTGCCTTCCAAAACTAGGTCATTAGGTCAGATAATAGAAAAACTTGTGACCTCTCTAGAGGCCATATTTTTCAATGGATCTTCATGAAACTTAGTCAGAATTTTTATCTCGATATCTAGGTCAAGTTCAAAACTGGGTCACATGAGCTCAAATACTAGGTCACTATGTCAAATAATAGAAAAAAACGACGTCATACTCAGTTCAAAACTGGGTCATGTGGGGACAGGTGAGTGATTCAGGACCATCATGGTCCTCTTGTTGTTTTTTTTTTTTTGCTCCTTAAGATTCATTATGTCTCCCCCAGGAGACATATTGTTTTTGCCCTGTCCGTCAGTACGTCGCACTTCTTTTCCCGAGCAATAACTGGGAACATTTGACCTAGAACCCTTCAAACTTCATAGGGTTGTAGGGCTGCTGGAGTAGACGCCCCTATTTTTTTTGGGGGTCACCCCGTCAAAGGTCAAGGTCACAGGGGCCTAAACATTGAAAACATTTCCGATAAATAACTGAGAACCCACTTGACCAGAATGCTGAAGCTTCATAGGATGATTGGTCATGAAGAGTAGATGCCCCCTATTGATTTTGGGGTCACTCCGTCAAAGGTCAAGGTCACAGGGGCCTGAACATTGAAAAACCTTTTCCCGATCAATAACTAGAGAACCACTTGACCCCGAATGTTGAAACTTCATGGATGATTGGTCATGAAAAGTAGATGACCCCTTTTGATTTTGGGGTCACTCCGTCAAAGGTCAAGGTCACAGGGGCCTGAACATTAAAAAACCATTTCCAATCAATAACTAGAGAACCACTTGACCCAAAATTGTTGAAACTTCATAGGATGATTGGTCATAAAGAGTAATTGACCCTATTGATTTTGGGGTCACTCCATCAAAGGTAAAGGTCACAGGGGCCCTGAACATGGAAAAAACCATTTCCGATCAATAACTAGAGAACCACTTGACCCAGATGTTGAACTTCATAGGATGATTGTACATGCAAAGTAGATGACCCCTATCGATTTTGGGCACTCCATTAAAGGTCAAGGTAAGGGGCCCTGAAATTGAAAACCATTTCTGGTCAATAACTTGAGAACCACTTGCCCCAGAATGTTGAAACTTAATGGATGATTGATCATGCAGAGTAGTTTGACCCCTATTGTTTTTTGGGCTCACTCTGTGAAAGGTCAAGGTCACAGGGGCCCCGAACATTGAAAACCAGTCACGGTCAAAAATTGAGAACCATTTGGGACCCAGAATGATGAAACTTCATAGGATGATTGGTCTGAAGAGTAGATGACCCTAACGATTTTAGGGACACTCTGTTAAAGGTCAAGGCCACAGGGGCATGAACAGGGAAAAAACCATTTCATTTAAATAACTTGAAAACCCTCTCAACCCAAAATGTTGAAACTTCATAGGATGATTGTTCATGCAGGTAAATGACCCCTATTGTTTTTGGGGTCACCCCGTTAAAGTTCAAGGTCACAGGGGCCTGAAACATTGATACCAGTTCGATCAATAACTTGAAAACCCATTGACCCAAAATGTTGAAACTTCATAGGATGATTGAACATCCCAGAGTAGATGACCCCTATTGATTTTGGGGTCAGTCTATTAAAGGTCAAGGTCACAGTGGCCTGTTCATGTAAAATCATTTTTTGGAAATAATTTGAGAATCCACTTGCCCTACAATGTTGAAACTTAATAGGATGATTGGACATGCAGAGTAGATGACCCTGTTTATTTTGGGGGTCACTTGATCAAAGGACAATGCCAAGTAGATGTCCCTGTTGCAGCCAACCATCAGTGTCTCTTTGACTTTCGCTCCTGCCCCCTATTGACTTCTTCCCCTATAGGACTTTGCTTTTGGGGGAGACATGCGCTTTTTTACAAAAGCATTTTCTAGTTTATCTTGTATTTCCTTATATTTGAAGTGTAATTGGTCTTGCATTGTCAGTAAGATAGAATTGTAGAGTGACACCCAATGGGGCCACAATTGCCCTGTGGGCAGGTGTCTAGTTACTATGTCGTTTTCCCATGAACGATTGCAGTAAAACCTTCAGGTTTAAAGTGAGAAATTGAGCACTGTTATAGTAAGTGATTGTAAATCAGAAGTATTTCCCTTTACTGGGTAATGGAGCCCCTTACCCCACTTCCAGGTAGAAGCTATACAAAAATTTACATGTGCTCTGTCAGGAACTGAAATAATATAGAAACTGATTGTTCTGTTGGGAGTGGTGTGATCTTACAATTCTGTTTCCCATTTTTGCAGGTCAGCAGATGTCACCATTTAGAAGTGTATATTGGCAATTGGCCACGAGGCCAGTGAGGTAAAATTTTATAGGGTATAATTTTTAATGTCATGAAAATGAAAGGGGTACAATGCTAGACCTCAGCAGTCATAGTGATGCAATGGTACAATGTTTGACCTCTGGGGTCATTATTAAATCTCTGGGGTCTAGTAGGGCAACAATACAATGAAATGCTTTGGGTCAAAGGGATGAAAGTGTAGAATGTTTGATCTCTGGGGTCATAGTGGTGCAGGAGTACAGTGCAAGACCTCAGGGTTCCTAGTGATGCAAGTGTAGAATGTTCAACCGGGGGATTATAGTGGTACAAGATTACAGTGTTAGCCCTATTTGGTCATAGTTATGAAAACAGTATAAAGCTAGACCTCTGGGGTCATAGTGAAGCAAGTGTAGAATGCTTGACCTCTAATGTCATCATGTTTGCAAGGGTGCAAATGCTTGACCCCAAGATCATAGTAGTTCAAGAATAGAATTCTAGATTTCTGGGATCATAGGGATACATGGTTTAGAATGCTAGAACTGTGGGGTCATGGTGATGTGATAGCACAATGCTAGACCTCAAGGATGATAGGTATAATGCTAGTCCTCTTTGGTCATAGTGAGCAAATATAGAATGTATGTCCTCTGGGTCTTTGCAATACAAAGGTAGTATGCTAAACCTCTGCTGTCAAAGTGATGAAAGAGTAGAATGCTAGAACTCTGGAGTCATAGTGATGCCAGATCTCTGGGACAGACTAGTGATGTATGGTATAGAATGTTAGACCTCAGGGGTCACAGTGATGGAAGTGTAGAATGTTTGACCTCTGGGGTCATTGTTATGCAAGAGTACTATGTTTGACCTCTGGGGTCATAGTGATGCAAAGGTAGAATGTTTGACTTCTTGGATCATAGTAATGAAAGCGTACATTGTTTACTCTTGGGTCATAGTGGTGCAAGTTTTGAATGTTTGACTCTGGGGTCATAGTAATGGGGGTTTACAATGCTAGAACTCTTGCGGTCATGAGTTTGAATAACATCTTTTAAATGTTATTTTGCACTAAAATATCAAATAAATCTTAAACGATGATAAATTTGAAGTCTTTAAAGTTTAAACATTTATGTGTAAATTATACGCTTACGAGATACAATACAGAAAAGTTACTGTAATTCAGTAAGCAAAATTTAAATTCTCACAATGACCATTTGAAATTAGGATTTTAGGACATTTGCCCACTGCTATCCAATTCTCCCAACTTAAAAATGGACTGCTGGATAATTGCTGGTTGAGATTATAGACAGGAGATTTCCCCCTCTTACCCTATGGCTTACTACTGGGTTGGCCATTTTCCCTTCCATCTCTCCCTGATATTTTTGTACAGTACTATATGTAAGCAGATATAACCGTGTTCTTAGCTCACCTGAGCACAAGGTGCTGGGGAGGACCTATTGTGATTGCTCATCATCCGTCTGTCAACACTTTTCTTCAGATGGCATCTCCTCTGAAACTGCTGATAAGAATGCACCAGCTTTGTCAGTAGCAGCCTGGTATGGTCCTCTATTAAGTTTGTTCAAATGATTCAGCATAACCCCTTTTAGGGGCTGCCAGTGCTCAAAATAGTGAAAACCTTTAAAGGTCCATTACTAAGGGAAAGTGAGTTGGCAATTTTTTTCATAGCCAGTGCATAGACTTCTGCAAGACACTAAATAATGAAGACTGGCAGGTCAAAATTTACAGAAGGTCTTTGGAACTCAAAGAAATGTATGGGTATTATGTTGAAATTTCAATGAATCGACAGAATGACCCCCCAGGTCTTTTTAACTTCCTTCATACTTCATAGAAAAATAATTGTACATATACGGCGATTTATTTCGAATTTCTGCATACCAACTTTCATTTTCCAATAAAATGAAATAGTTTCTGTGCTTTTTAAAAGAAATTAAAATGTTCACTTTCCTTAGTATTGGACCTTTAATACCTATAGATGGATTTCATCAAACTAGCATCATTATAAGTTCCTCTTCCAAATCTTCAAAAGGGTGTGTGTGTATATGGAGGGTGGGGGGCACTAGAGCTAAAAATAGAAAATACCTTTAAATGATTTCTCATGTATGCTGGATGGAATCTTCATCATATTTTATCTGTAGCATCATTAAGGTCCTCTTTCCCTATTTCGTTCAATAGTGATGTTATAACAGAGTGATGGCCCATTTAAAATTATTGGTGAAGATATAAGGTAAAGGTAGATTGCCAGAAGCACAGAGTACCTCAGGACACAGCAGGAGAGCTTTCATTGCAAAGTAAGCTGCCCCCCAACAAAAGAAACTAGCAGAAAAAAAAAGCCATCGGTTTGCTTCAGATCAACAAGTACATTATAGTTATATGCAAAACAAAAAATGAGTAAAGAGGTATATAAAAGAGTGGGGTTTTGGGGAAAGTGGAAGAAAGCAAAGATGAATATTCAACAGGGAATGCCCTGCTCCCAAAAAAAAATGTCTCCTTACACAGCAAACCCCAACAGAGTGATCAGGACAACATTGTAATACAGCTGGAAAATGCCGTCTTGTATTTTGT
The DNA here is from genome assembly GCF_021730395.1 of Mercenaria mercenaria. Classification (NCBI taxonomy): domain Eukaryota; kingdom Metazoa; phylum Mollusca; class Bivalvia; order Venerida; family Veneridae; genus Mercenaria; species Mercenaria mercenaria. The sequence continues at coordinate 47,999,943 of NC_069368.1, forward strand.
GTATAACACTGCTTGTTGTTGTTTTTGTTGCACTTGATGAATCACAAGTCAAGTACATACTTTATGTAGAAAAATACTTTGTATAATTTTTAAATTTTAAATTTCAGAGCGATTTAGAATCATTGATCAGCCCCTACAAAATATGTAGGATGTAGAATCTGTGGTGCAAAGGGAATCGAGCGTGAAAAGTAAGTCATGCCAGGGCCATAGTGATCATTTAAAAATCTGAAAATTTGACTTTAACCTTTTTCCCTGTTAAATTTTTAAATGAACTGGACTATAATTCAAATTGGGCTGTACCATTTAGTATTTGAAGGGGTGTTTTACTGAAAATTTACTTACTGAATAGCAAACAGTGCAGACCACAGGCTGAATCTTGATGGAGTATAGTTTACATCAGACTGTAAGGCTGGAATAGATTTGCTTTCAAGTTACAGTTTTCATTGTGTTAACTAGCAGACTGCCAGTTAATTACTTTTCAGGTGCTTTTACTGGTAAACCTATGTGAAACATCAGTGAGGCTTAGAGCTTTTAGATTTTGTATGACCATTTAGTGATAAATGTCCCCAAAAATGGTACATGGTTTGCTCGTGGTTAAGATTTAAAACTAAAAGAAGCATTTACCAAAGAGCACAAAATTTGGTGAAATTTGCTAAAAGGTTTTACATTGAAAAAGAAGATCTATAGAACAGAATTTGATAAATATATGTTATAATTTGGTTTTTTTAAGGCTGAAAATTAAACTCGTTAATTGTCACTTGGGATAAATTATTTTTGTTTAAAATCAATTTTAAGACTCCTGTAACAAAGAAAAATCTCTTGAACATTTTATGTATATTTCAGATTTGCATTTGTTGATGCACAAGATCAGAAAGAGGCAAACAGAATTATCAATGACCTAAACAAAAAAACATTCAGAAACAGAGATTTACAGTGTAGACTAGGCAATAGAAAAAAAAAGGGACATGCAATGGAGTTTTGTCATTTTGTTATTAGATGGGAAATTAAGTAGAGGAAATAGTGTATATCTTTATGATTTAGAAAGACACCAACTTGTGTTAAGGACAGTTTCAAGGAAATGGTTTGAAAGTGGTCCTTAGAGGGGGTTTTTGTTTTGCTCTCCCTTGGTTGTCAGATGGTCAGTGGACAATTTGGTTTCAGACGAATAACTAGAGATTGTTGGATATCACAGTGGTCAGTGTTTCATAGAGTTGGTGACTGCTTTTGTTTTGGGGGACAGTTAGTCAAAGGTCAAGGTCACTTCAGACTTAATGTTTTTGCTACTTCCTGCTCAAAAACTAAAAAGCACTTTAAACTACAAATGTAAAATCTTCATTGGATGGTTTCATGTGGTCATCATATGACCCTATTGTTTTTTGGTGTCAGAAGCTCAAAATGCAAGGTCAATGACCTCCATACTGGAGAACGTTTTTGCTCCTTCCTGATCAATAACTAAAGATTATTTTAATCAACAGATATAAGACTTTATAGGATGATTTCATGTGGTCACTGCAAGGCCCCTATTGTTTTGGAGTCAGGTCAAGGATCAAGGTCACAATGACCTTCGGACTGAAAATGCTTTTTTAGTAACTTCGGAATCATTTTGCCTTCTGTCTTCAAACTTCATAGGATGATTGCCAGTGATCAGTAAATGTCCTTATTTTTGAACCCCCACCACCCAAATTTGGGGTGGCACCCTGTCTTTACATCTGTTTGAATTTGTTTTGTGCATGTCTCGTAAAGTTTTTGACCTAGTGTAGTGAAATTTCATAGAATTGTTGTTCAGTATGTTATGTTTCTCTGGGGTTCCAATCTGTAAGACCAGGGTTATGGCCCTTGACTATCAAATATATACTTAAAGGGCCTAAAAGCATGTGCCCCGCTTGTCTCGAAATGTAATTGATCTATAGACATGAGACTTCATAGGATAGTTATTAATCACGTGAAGTTTTGCACCCGGTGTTTTGTTTGGGATTTCACTCTGCTGGACCAGTAATGGCCCTTGACTTAGTCAACAATATACGTAAAGGGTCTGGAGGTTTATGTCGCATTTATCTCAAGTAGTATTTGACCCGGGGGTCATGAAACCATATAAAAATATTGTTCAGCATTTTGAAGGTAAGCACCTGGGGTTTTGTACCTGGCAGATACCCTTTTAAGATGGAAACAAAGTATATGTATGTAGTGTGGAACTATAGCAATGTTTGTTGTATTTCAGGTGACAATCCACAGACACATGATGATTCACACAAAGGGGGCATAGAGAAACAGTTTGAGAAGCTTGCTGTACACAAGAGTTCACCAAGGCAAAATGACAGTACGCCTCTTCTAGAAACACAAGCCCTCCATACAGGGGATAATGACAGTATGCCCCTTCTAGAAACCCCCAGTTCTCAATACAGGCATAATGACAGTATGCCCCATCTAGAAACCCCTAGTTTCAATACAGGCAAAAAGCAGTATGCCTCTTCTAGAAAAACCCCCAGCTCTCAATACAGGCATAATGACAGTATGCCTCTTCTAGAAACCCCCAGCTCTCCATACAGTCATATGCCTCCCCTGGAAAGCTTACCTAACGACATGCCTCCACTGGAGAAGGTCTTATCACCAGCTATAGCAGCGGTAGAACGTCACCCAAGACATGTTGACATGCCTAATCTGGAGGAGATCTCCCCGATAAAACAAGTGAATGGTGTAGCAGACAGCAATGCTTATAATCCTGTACAGCTCAGTGTAGGAAACTTCCCATATGGGACATCTGAGGTATGAAAAAGTCTGTATCGGTAGGCTATATTTGTCCAAGGAGTAGTAGATCTGCAGTTTGCTTGTTTAAAGTTTGCCTGTGTCTTCCATTTCACACAAATACCGTAAAAACTCGAATATATTACGCTAGCATGTATATTACGCACCCCCGATCTTGTATCAAAATCTTGGGAAAAATGCTTACATTGGGATATATCACGCACCCAAAAAATCAGTCGAAAACGTTGTTTACAAAGTCGAAATCGGCCATTAGCGGCATGCGTAAAAACGATTTCTCGTGAAAATTGCAATTGCTGCATAATCGGTTGCAGACAACAGTGACAGTATCTGACAGACAAATTCTTTATAAAGTATTTGAGAACTTTCTCAAGCTGTCAACACCTTAGTACACTTTAACAGAGGTACGAACAAACATCGCATAATTATGGGCACATCAAACATGAAAATCGCGGCTAATTAGCGTGTTTGTTTAACAATATACGAGCTGCTGTATTGATCAGTAATAATTTGCTGGAAATAAAGAAATAACAAACGATCTGTTTTAATTGCAATTTATTTGAGCATCCTTGAAAGATAATGATTTTAATGATCAAACACCTACAACCCGGAACCGCGAAATTTTGTATTTTGCCAAATTATTAAACTGACGCATTATCCGGTGCTCTGGATATGTACGATACTTATTAATTAAATTTACAAATACAAAAAATTTAAACTCACAAATAAAATCAACTTTATCATATATCATCAGAGGTTTTGTTCCGTATGTGTTTTTAGACCCGCCCAATAAAATGCTCTTCAAGAGGAGGTTAAAAAAGGCACGGCCCAAAATGTAAACACATGACAGTTGACAAAATTGTCCGATTTTCGCCGATATTTTCGGGTTTTCAAGCTGGAAAAAAATGTTTGAAGCTCTACCTTGGTATATATTACGCATTCCTTTGAGAAAGTCGTAAAAAAACTGCGTGATATATTAGAGTTTTTACGGTACTGTGAAAGGAATATCAGTAAAAAAAATGTCTAATGCAGTTATTGTACATATTGTAAACTGAAAGTACTTTCTCCATCAGTGCTAAACAAAAATAACTTGATAAATAACTTGCACAAGTTAAGTCTAGTAGTTTAATATAATGATGAAAATACAAAACTTTACAACACACTGTTACAACAAACCCTTTTGCTAATACTTCGCTAGGTTTTTTACCTTAAAGTTACAAATGTTTTCTGTCACTAGGTCTGTTATGAACCAGCTGAATTCTGGTGCCATCTATATTGACATTTTTTCTGCATTTTTGTCATTGTTTAGTCATGGTTTTGGCAGCTGCTCACATTTAATTTCTAGGTGTTGTAAACAGTATTCATGTCAGTGTTTGAAAATGTAGATTCTTTTGTTTTACAGTCTAACTTCTTCACTTGAACTTTAATAATTGAGATACTACCCATTGCTCAAACTCAGTCTCTCGGGTCCCTGCAAAATTCCTATATTATGTATAATTTTAAGTGGCTAGAACTCCCCAATATCTTGTATAAATTTTGTTGATATGGTCATGTTCAAGTGAATAGAGTTTGTATGTTTATTCTGTTCAACAGTGCAGAGAATAAATGGTTTACTGTTTTGTTTCAATGTTGCAGAATGAGTTAATGATGTTGCTGGGGCAGTTTGGTGCACACAAAGTCACAGTTATGAATAATGACGTGACATCAAGAAGGTAAGTCACAAAGGTTGAAAGTCAAAACTTTCTTACTGAATGCAAATCTCTTAAGGGGCTGTATAAAATTTATTTTAAAAAAGAGCATAAAACTGAATGTACCAATAACGGTTCTTTAAAAGTCAGAGAAGAAATTTCTGTTTTGTTGGGGGGAGGAGGGTGCACTTAGATTTGCCATTGTCCATATTTGTGTTGTGCATATCTAAAAAAGTGTTTGGCCTAGATTTGCAAACCTCACAGGATTGTTATTCAAGATGTGAAGTTGTGTACCTGATCTTTAACATGGATTTCACACGGCCACACCAGAGTTACAGCCCTTGACTTTGTCAAAAATATGCATTCAGTGATAGGAGTGGTACCATCAGTATTCTATGGACGTACATCTAGTTAATTGTTATCACACTGGTGAGGGAGACATATTGATTTACTCCTGTCTGTCAGTCAGTTTGTGTGTGTGTCTGTCACAAACCTTGTCCGCACTCGAACATTTCTCATCCGATCTTCACCAAACTTAAACAAAATGTGTTTGCCAATAAGTGCTCGGCCAAGTTCGATAACTAGCCACATCGGCCTAGGCACTTTGGAATTATGGCCCTTGAATTACCAAAAAAACGTTCAGATTTCTTGCGCACTTTTGACCTCAAAAGGACCCCTACACTACATTTAAAAGAAGTATAGGGGTCCTTTTGGTGTCAAAGAAGCGCATACGCATGTGCTCTAAGTAAACAGTATATAAAGACTGACTTACCATTAAGATGATTGGGCAGTTGTGGGAGACATGCACTTTTCACAAAAGCAGCTCTAGTTGGTATTTCATTCTTAGAAAATCTTATAATGAAAATTTTTTGTCAACAATCTATGTCTCCCACCACACCACACATATTGATTTACTCCTGTCTGTGTGTGTGTCTGTCATTCTGTCATAAATCTTGTCCGTACCTTAAGTCCAACATTTCTCATCCGATCTTCACCAAACTTGAACAAAATGTGTTTGCCAATAAGTCCTCGGCCAAATTTGATAACTAGCTAAATATCAGCCCAGGCACTTTTGAATTATGGCCCTGGAATTACTGATTGGAACCATTCTTCATAACCTCCAATAATTACTGATCGGAATCAATCATCCAATTGTCACAAACCACTTTGAATCACTAAATGATAGGCAGTTGTGGGAGACATGCATGCTCTTTTCTCAAAAGCAGCTCTAGTTGTTTTCTTTTTAAGTAGGGTTACAACAACATTAAATATGAAATAGTATATAAATTATAAATTCTACATTACTGCAACATGAGAGTTACATGTATATACATTGCATAAAATATGCTTCAGTTACATGTATATAATACATTGCAGCACCTATGCTTTTGCTGACTTTGGTGATGTGTCACAAGCTGTTGTTGCCATGGACAACTTGGACCAGACTCTGTTCAAGGGGAGAAAACTGGTGGTCACATTGACTAATCCTGCAGCTGTATTGCATCAGCAGAATGTAGGTCAGATACCAAACTTGATGTGCACTGTAACAGGTTAGTTTTTAGATTTGGTCTGGGAAAAAGAAATGACACATAGGCTATCAAATGACATGACGTTTTTGCATCTGAAGTACCAAGTGTCTGAAATCTAAGTTAATTGATATGCTGTAGGTGTGGACAACTGTTCAGGAAGCATTTTCTCACAAGAAAGGCAACTGTAATATGTTCATTTAGATTATTTTTTATTAGGGAGCAGTTTCAGTTCTTTTTGTTAAATGTATTGAGTTAATATCTAGTTTGAATATTTTGAATACATGAAATATTCAAATAAAAATTTGCAAGTGTTGACATGGTCTTTCTATTTTTAAATGGCATTCAAGCCAGTCACTGGTTTTGCTCAAATTGACATCAAATTTATTCAACACTAAAGTTATTCAATATGATTATACACATTTGAGTTTATGTGCTCTGAAGTCATTTAGGTCAGACACATCCAAATGCTGTCAGGCGCCATATTTAAAAAATGTGTAGGTTTGATTAGGAGTAAAGATGATACTGTGTTCTGATTGGAAAAAAAATAACTTGATAAGATCATAGATTTGTGTTTTATTATTTGAAGCAGTTCCAGACAAATACTGTATACGTGGAAAAGTTTGCAACATGGAAATGTTCGCAAATTTTGCTAAAAAATTTGCAAAGAAACCAGTCAGCGTTACTTTCCGCTTTCACTAAGACACATCATTATAGTCAAGTAAAGATAAATAAACTAAGCTTTTATACTTCAGTTAATACAATGTATTTCAACTTTCAAAATGTCTTGAAATGGCAGTTTGTTTTGTTTTTTACCTTATATCCAGGGCCTCTGCCATTTGTCAATGTAGCCAATTGCTACAAATTCAAAGAACTGGCTACAGATTTTTGGAAGTGGCTACAAGAATTTTATTATAATGAGGCCAAATTTAAATAATTCAGCTTCAATTTGGCAGTTTCTTCAAAAAATGGCTACAACTTTCTGAGGCCCAATGGAGGCCCTGATATCCACTTACACAGTACAACATTTATAAACAATTGTCTGTGTTCTTAAATAGAGGATATTACTTTAGTGTCTTTTCATATTGAATTTATTAAACTTGTTGAATCAAAAAATAAAATGAGAGAATAAGTGTTAATAGTTGTACTTCCTATGAATAAGGGAGACTAATCCTGCAGGCTTAGTTAAATGTCAAGGGAGTTAATAGGGACTCTCTGGTAGAGGAGGCTTAGAGAGATTAGTAAACATGTACAGTTGATAACAGATATTAACAAGTGGTAGCAGAGCAAAATAATAATATTATTTGAAGAGGACAGTGTCAATTTTTGGGTTTAGTGAAAGTATTATCTGTAGGACAGCAAATTTTGTTTGTAAAGTGTTATAATTGATGAAGAATGGCAACAAAAATAAACCCACCATCACTGAAATCAAAAACATATGAACTGTATAAACATGAACTACTGGCCTGGAGGGATGTTACAGACTTGGATAAGAAAAAGCAGGGTGTTGCTATAGCATTATCACTTCCAGAAGATGATGAGAATAAAATTCGTGAAACTGTTTTTGAACAATTAAACTTGGATGAATTGAAAAAGGAAGACGGGTTAGATACTTTAATTCATTTTTTGGATAACATTTAGCTAAAGATTTGACAGATAGTCTAGAAAAGTTTGAGGAATTTGAGGATTTTCAACGTTTGGATGGCCAATCAATTAATGAATATATTGCCGAGTTTGATTCAAAGTACAGGATAATAGAAAAGAAGAATATGAAACTCGCCTCTGAAATCCTAGCATTTAAACTTCTTAGGAGGGCCAATATCTCAAAAGAAGAAAAGTAATAAGTCTTAACAGGAATGAATTATGAAAGTAAGGAAACATTATACGATGAGGCTAAGCGTTCATTGAAAAAGTTCAAAGGTGGTGTTTTGGAAGGGGTGTTATCTTCACATGGCAAGGGATCAGCCATTGAGCTTGAACCAGCATTTCTAGTACAAAATGAGGAAGCATTGCTTGCTGCAGAGGATGTGACAGCCAGACCAGACTTTGTTCAAAAGGGTGCAGTACGGAGAGGAGATAGAGAAAACCGAGGCTGTAGTAGACGTTCAAATTACAAGAGCCGAGATAGGAATCAAAGCAAGAAAATGAACCCCACGGGGGCAGATGGTAAGACAGTAACTTGTAAATCGTGTAGTTCTTACAGACATTTACTTGCTAACTGTCCTGATAGTTATGAAAACACGGCTAAGGTTACTGTAACAGAGGATGATCATGTGGTTTTATTTACAGGTTATAATAAAGACGATTTATCACAATTAGGTACAGATGCTCAACATTGAGCAGTCTTAGACAGTGCCTGTAGCAGTACGGTGTGTGTAAAGAAATGATTGAAAGATTACATTATGAATTTAGACACAGTTGGTAGAGAAAAAGGAGGGACAAAAAGTATTTAAATTTGGAGATGGTACAAGGGTGAATTTATGATTCCAGCAGTAATTGCCGGTAAAGAAGTTACAATCCAAACAGATGTAGTAGATTCTGATATTCCACTCTTACTGCCGAGAACAGCAATGAAAGCAGCAGATATAAAAATGGGTTTGCAAAATGACACAGCAAATATTTTTGGTAGAGATGTAGGACTTAATTTAACATCATCTGGTCATTATTGAATTCCTATTGACAAATCTGACAAGATTGAAGTTCAGAGTGTATGTGCTGTACTGCTGGGTGACTGTGAAAGATTGATACAAGACATTACTAAAGTTGCAAAGACAGTGCGAACACCCACCAATGAAAAGATTACGGTCGTTACTTCAAGATGCAGGAATATGGAAAAATTAATATGAAGAGGATTTAAATGACATTGATAAAAAATGTGAACTTTGTAAAGTGTGTACAAGAACTCCATCACGACCAGTTGTTGCAATGTCGCAAAGGAATTCAATGAAAAAGTGTTGATGGATTTGAAACAGTGGAAAGATAGATGGATTTTACATATGATTGACATGATTCTGGCAGGAAAGATAGAAGAAAAGTCCTTCAAATACATTTGTTTTGATCTTCAGCAAAATGAGAAAGATATCATTTTAGACCATACAATTTATGTTAAAAATATACAGGTGGAAAATCTTAGTGTAGCTAGAGCCTCTGAAAAAGAATCTGAACTCTGATCTGATGAACAAACTTGGTTTAGACAACTGTTTGGAAAGGAAAGTTGAATTGGGTTGTATGGAGCTCCAGACAGATGTGGCTTTTGAAATGATGGAAATCAGTACAAAACTGAAACAAGGAACTGTGAAAGATTTGTAGACTGAATGAACTTGAATCGTTCATCAGATATCCTTGTCTGGATTCAGATATGTCTTTGGTAGTATTTACAGGTGCTTCTCTGGGAAATCTGGACAATGGAAAGGGCAGTACAAGTGCTTAATATACTTTGGTTAATTGATGGTAAAGGGAACTACTGCCCTGTATCATGGAAAGTAAATAAAATCAAATGTGTTGTTAGGTCTACAATAGCAGCAGAATCTCTCAGCCTTCAGGAAGTTCTAGAAGCAAGTATTTACTATAGAAGTATGTTAACAAATTTATTGAGAGTTCCTGATAAAACAATCCAAATTTCAGCATATGTAGACAATATAAACATTGAAGCTATCTTCTCAACTAGATGACAAAAGGCTCAAGATAGACATTGCTGCTATTCAGGAATCAGTATCAAACAATGACATTAGGTGTGTTAAATGGTGTCCAGGTCAATTTCAGTTAGCAAACTGTATGACAAAATTTGGGGTGACAGGCCTCCAGTTAATTGAAGTACTACAGACAGGACAAATGTTGAAGGAATTGTTGTAATATGTGTATTACTTCAAGTTTTAAGAATTGACTGAGTTAGAACACAAGTGAACTACAATGAAGTTATTTACCGTTGATACATATTTTCAGTTAAAAGTTTGTGGTCACACCTTTAATTTTTTTGTTAGCTCGACTATTCATAGAATAGTGAGCTATTGCACTCGCCCATGCGTCGGCGTCGGCGTCGGCGTCTGCGTCCGCGTCCGCGTCCCGATTTTGGTTAAGGTTTTGTATGTAAGCTGGTATCTCAGTAACCACTTGTGGGAATGGATTGAAACTTCACACACTTATTGACTGTGACAAACTGACTTACATTGCACAGGTTCCATAACTCTATTTTGCTTTTTTACAAAATTATGCCCCTTTTTCGACTTAGAAATTTTTGGTTAACGTTTTGTATGTAAGCTGGTAACTCAGTAACCACTTGTGGGAATGGATTGAAACTTCACACACTTATTCACTGTGATGAACTGATCTACATTGCACAGGTTCCATAACTCTATTTTGCTTTTTTACAAAATTATGCCCCTTTTTCGACTTAGAAATTTTTGGTTAAGGTTTTGTATGTAAGCTGGTATCTCAGTAGTTACTAATGGGAATGGATTGAAACTTCACATACTTCTTCACTATCATGATTTGACATGCACTAAGCAAGTCCCATAACTCTACTCTCTTTTTTTTCAAAATTATGCCCCTTTTTCGACTTAGCAGTTTTTGGTTAAATTTTTGTATGTAATCTGATATCACAGTATCCACTAATTGGAATGGATTGAAACTTCACACACTTGTTCACTGTCATGATCTAACATGCACTGTGAAGGTCCCATAACTCTACTTGGCATTTTTACAAAATTATGCCCCTTTGACTTAGCACTTTTTTGTTAAGTTTTTGTATGTAAGCTGGTATCTCAGTATCCACAAATTGGAAAGGATTGAAACTTCACACACTTGTTCGCTGTCATGATATGACATGCAGTACAGAGGTTCAATACCTCTACTTTGCATTTTACAAAATTATGCCCCTTTTTCAACTTGTATTCATTCAATTGACAAGGCTGTTGAATAGTCGAGCGTTGCTGTCCTCCGACAGCTCTTGTTTCAACATGTTGTGTTATTTTATTATATTTTTCAGTGTTTGTTTACTGTAGTGTAATGGTTAGATTTTTTTTTATTTGTTCCATATAGAGGGCAGCTTAATTTTACATTTTTGTCTTTAAAGTTTAATGATGCTTTAATTAACAAAACAAATGTTGATATTTGTACTTAAATTAACAAGTTGTACTTCTACGAATAAGGGAGACTAATCCTGCAGGCTGAGTTAAATGTCAAGGGAGTTAATAGGGATTCTCTGGTAGAGGAGGCTTAGAGTGATGAGTTAAATGAACAGAGATTAACACTAATTCGAGCATTTTATCAATTTTATTCAGCGAGTTTAATATATTTAATGTGGAAAGGCACAAATATAATAATCTTTTTATCACATGTTAGCTTTTCCTAGTAAAAGAACAGAATTTCTTCTTTCTTTACCTATTACTGACCATGTCAATTCAACCAATGGCAATGTCTCCTACACTTAAAATGATGGCAATGTCAAAGCTTTATTACACTAGTGTAAAATTTTGTAATGACTTTATTTCACTCCCACAATGTCAGATGTGTGCTAAAAATATTTTAACCTATTCCTTGAATATTTAAAATAGTACAGTATGGAAATATTGGCACTTTTTAGCTTGACTATAATTAGTCAATCCAATTAAAACCCTTCAAGCCAAACAAAACACTCAAAGATAAGTTTTAAGTCGGTAAGACATATAACAATACAACATAAGCTCTGAATGGCTTTTTAATCGACTACAAACATTGATTATACATATATATTTATATTGATACAGAGCCGCCCAGTAAGTATAGTGTGTATATATATAACTTAGTCCTGGTGTTGTAGAGCTAGCATGGTGATCTGGTTACTACACAGTGAAACACTGATCATTCAAGTTCAACGGCTGACTTTGGCAATTCATATGGTCTCCGGACGTTTTCTTCATGCAGTTGAAACTCGATATCTCAAACTTGCTTATCTTAAAATTCTGGCTATCTTGAAGGCATTTTCAAGTCCTGTTCTGAAAACTCGTGCACAGAATATCATTTTTAGTTGAATTTCAGGTATCTTGAAGTCAAACGCTTGAACCCTCAGAATTTGAGATACCGAGTTTTAACTGTTTTTCGGTTTTGATTGCTAGAATCCCTGATAACTTGGGTATTTTTGTCATACCCTTTGATACTAAGAGTTATCAGTGTTTTACTGTATGCCTTCTTGTTTTCTGAAGACCAACATAAATCCGGCAGAATTTAATCCATTCAGTGCAATTTTGTAAAGAATTCTCTGGCATTATGTATCTAGGCCATTTGTTCAAATTACTGTTCAGTTTCAAAATATTTAGTGTAATGTTTTAGGATATATATGGCTGGATTTTATTCTGGTAAAGGAATTATGTTGGTCATATACTCAGTACTCCTTTAATATTTCGATCGTGGGCTCATAGCTTGAGGAATGTTATGCCACCTCCTTCAGAGGAGTGGGGTGTCTTTCTTTGCCTATATTGGTATGACAGTTTTTGTAATACATTAATGGTGTCTTGTCAGTAGTTTAGGAATGATTTATAGGATGACTACCTTTTGTAAATAGATTCCACCTATTGTTTTTGAGTTAGTAGAGCAGATTTCAAGGTCACTGTGAACTGATTAATGAAAATGGTTTCCATTGAAAAATAAGGAATTGCTTGGGTCACTGCCATCAAACTTAATGTTTTTATAGAATGATTGACGTTGTAGGTCAGAGAGCAAGGTCAAAGAGACCTTCAGACAGAAAATATTTTGCAGTAAATAGTTTTTGATCTGCGGCCATTAAATTTCACATCATTTTTGGGCAGTAAATGATGTCTATATTTTGAAGTTTTTTGGCCACACTGACTTTTAGATTAAATCAGTTTTAAGATCAATAACTGGTGAGAGCTTATAAATATGTGGCTGCCAGTGAAAAATACTTGGTAGCAGTGACCCCTGTTGTTTTTGTGGTGATTCTGTGAAATGGTAACTTCTCATACACCTTGAGACTGAAAAAGACATGTAATCTCAGACTTACCTCTGACAGGCTATCCTTATGGTGTTGGTACAAAAATTTTCAGCATAAAGTTTTTAAGTTTCAGCATTAAGAAATGGAATATACTATTTTCTTTTTGTAAAGTTTTTTATATTAACTTAAATATGTCGCCTTAATTGATGTTACATCTTTACATTTTTGATGCACTCATGGGTTGATTTGATTTGTACTTATTTAATTCAATGCTGCTTATTTTAAACAATATGTTGGTAATAGGTATATAAATTGAGGATTTCTTTATCAATTCTTACTCTATAGTTGTGTTGATTTGCGAAAACAAGAAGTTATTTGTACATTCATTTGTTTGTTTTGATCAGAATTTTAAAAAACTTGCCCAAAATAATAGTAAGAAGACAATTAATCTTTTTAAATATTTAACATAAGTGTACAAATTATATACCTGTATATTTTATCCTTAAATTTCAGGAAACTCGGAACGCACTGTGGCTATTCAAGGTAAGTCTGCATAGATATATGTGTATGACGCAGAATTGAAGATTAAGTTTCTAACTTCCACTCTCAAAATTTTGGCAATAGGAAGATTCACAATGCCTAGTCATATACACAGACTCATATATGCCATGGGACTGTTCTTGTCTAGTCTTTTATTGAAATATTCTGTACTATTGCAGGGTTCTTGCCTGGCTATTATTGAGTGACGTGTATGAATAGTATATATTTGCCATTCCTTTTTATTCCCATAAACCCTTAATTGCCTGAGTATCATGTCATAAATTAGCCTTAATACCTCGACAGATAGTGTGATAGTATATCCAAAACACGGCCATATGTGGCCAGTGCCACACTCTTTGACGTCAGTAAGATAAACTATAAACCAAAATTTTAAAAGTAAATTGTTTTGGTAGGATCATTAAGCTCTGCCTTAACACCTTCTGGAATGTCAGTTGAAGTAATTATGTTTGGAAATATATTGATTTTGTCATGTCTTTCTGTTAGTCTGTCTTTGGCAAAAGTTTGTTCAGACTACTCTGTAAGTACTGAAGGTATTTTACCAAACTGTTTAGGGAATCCCTAGAAAGGATGCTTAGTATTGTTGCTTGTTTTGCAAAACATTTCTAGTATTTTCAGATTTCCTGGCTAGAACCCTGCATTAATTTTGTATGTTTTTAGCTCACCTGAGATGAGCCTTTTTAGCTAGCTTTTGTGACCACTCAATGTCAGTCGTGCGGTGTGCTTTGTGCGTCCGTCAACATTTTCTAAAAAAATCTTCTCCTTGAAAACCACTGAGCAGAATTACATAAAACTTCACAGGAATGATCCTTGGGTGGCCCCCTTTCAAAATTGTTCAAAGAATTGAATTCTATGCAGAAACGAAAGGAAAAACTTTAAAAATCTTCTTATCCAAAACCGCAAGGCGTAGAGCCTTGATGTTTGGCATGTGACATCATCTAACGGTCCTCTATGAAGATTGTTCAAATTGTGCCCCTGGGATGAAAAGAGGCCCTGCCACTGGGGTCACAAGTTTTACATAGACTTATGTAGGAACAAACTTTAAAAATCTTCTTGTCTAAAAACCACATGACCTAAGCCTTTGATATTTGGTTTGTAGTATTGCCTTATGGTCGTCTACCAAAATTGTTCAAATTATAACCCTGGGTTGAAAAGAGGCCCTGCCCCAGGGGGTCTTTAGTTTTACAATGACTTATATAGGAATTTTTTTTATCTCACCTGTCACAAAGTGACAAGGTGAGCTTTTGTGATCGCGCGGTGTCCGTCGTCCGTGCGTCCGTCCGTCCGTAAACTTTTGCTTGTGACCACTCTAGAGGTCACATTTTTCATGGGATCTTTATGAAAGTTGGTCAGAATGTTCATCTTCATGATATCTAGGTCAGGTTCGAAACTGGGTCACGTGCCTTCAAAAACTAGGTCAGTAGGTCTAAAAATAGAAAAACCTTGTGACCTCTCTAGAGGCCATATATTTCACAAGATCTTCATGAAAATTGGTCAGATTGTTCACCTTGATGATATCTAGGTCAAGTTTGAAACTGGGTCACGTGCCTTCAAAAAATAGGTCAGTAGGTCTAAAAATAGAAAAACCTTGTGACCTCTCTAGAGGCCATATATTTTACAAGATCTTCATGAAAATTGGTCAAACGTTCACCTTGATGATATCTAGGTCAAGTTCGAAACTGGGTCACGTGACCTCAAAAACTAGGTCAGTAGGTCAAATAAAAGAAAACTGTGACATCTCTTAAAGGCATATCTTTTATGTCTGTAAGGAATTTTTGGTCTGTTGAAAGTTGGTCTTGATGACTTGATCTAGGTCAAGTTTGAAACTGGGTCACGTGCGGTCAAAAACTAGGTCAGTAGGTCTAAAAATAGAAAAACCTTGTGACCTCTCTAAAGGCCATATATTTCATGAGATCTTCGTGAAAATTGGTCAGAATGTTCACCTTGATGATATCTAGGTCAAGTTCCAAAGTGGGTCACGTGCCATCAAAAACTAGGTCAGTAGGTCAAATAATAGAAAAACCTTGTGACCTCTCTAGAGGCCATATTTTTTATGGGATCTGTATGAAAGTTGGTCTGAATGTTCATCTTGATGATATCTAGGTCAAGTTCCAAAGTGGGTCACGTGCCTTCAAAAACTAGGTCAGTAGGTCAAATAATAGAAAAACCTTGTGACCTCTCTAAAGGTCATATTTTTCATGGGATCTGTATGAAAATTGGTCTGAATGTTCATCTTGATGATATCTAGGTCAAGATCGAAACAGGGTCATGTGCGGTCAAAAACTAGGTCAGTAGGTCTAAAAATAGAAAAACCTTGTGACCTCTCTAGAGGCCATACTTGTGAATGGATCTCCATAAAAATTGGTCAGAATGTTCACCTTGATGATATCTAGGTCAAATTTGAAACTGGGTCACGTGCCTTAAAAAACTAGGTCAGTAGGTCAAATAATAAAAAAACCTTGTGACCTCTCTAGAGGCCATACTTTTTATGGGATCTGTATGAAAATTAGTGAGAATGTTCACCTTGATGATATCTAGGTAAAGTTCAAAACAGGGTCATGTACCTTCGAAAACTAGGTCAATAGGTCAAATAATAGAAAAACCTTGTGACCTCTCTAGAGACCATATTTTTCAATGGATCTTCATGAAAATTGGTCAGAATTTTTATCTTGATAATATCTAGGTCAAGTTCAAAACTGAGTCACATGAGCTCGAAAACAAGGTCACTATGTCAAATAATAGAAAAAATGACGTCATACTCAAAACTGGGTCATGTGGGAAGAGGTGAGCGATTCAGGACCATCATGGTCCTCTTGTTTTAATTTTCTTGCTGGAAACTGCAAGGCCTAGGCCTGTGATATTAGGTATGTAGCATTGCCTAGTGGATTTCTAACAAGATTGTTCAAATTATGCCCCTTGGGGGAAAAGAAGCCCTACCCTGGGGATCACTTGTTATATGAAGTATATAAGAATATTAAAACTCAAAAATTATCAGGTCATATTTTCCTTTACTATTTAATTATACCCAAGCAATTAGGGGTCACTTGACTGTGACCTTGACCTACTCACCTACTTTCTTGTATTTTAAGATACAGCCTTGAAATTTGGATGGCATGTACAGTTTTGTACACCAATCTTAAAACTGACTATGATTGTGACCTACTGACCTACTTTCTAATATTTTAGCATCAGTTTGCGATTATAAACATGTGGCTCATATTACTCAGGTGAGTGATTCAGGGTCATAATGACCCTCGTGTCCTTTATTTAGTAGACACAAGACAAAGTGGACGGGGCATCAGGTTTTGCCTTTTGAATGTGTATATCCTATATGTAGCTTATCATTCATTAAGGTTTAGGAGTATATCACCAAAACACAGAAATATTTTATAAACGAATAACATAGTTACCAATATTTTACCTGACCATTACATGTTCTGCCGTACTGTCCCGTACTGAAAATATTCTGAAAAAGTTGTCCCCCTTTGAAAATGAATGCCATTTGTAAAGAAATAAAAATAAACAATCGTTGAAAACTGTGTTTCACCTAGTTATGTGAAATTTCAACACTCGCACGCTATTACAAATGCATCAAAACAAACATGTGTAACCTTAATCATCATCAGACAGACAAGTTTTAAACTTTTACATAGTCATCAGTCTGTTTTATGTAGAAATATGCTAAGAGAGGAACTATGAAACTTCAAAGGGGCTGTAGGGAGAGACATATTGTTTTTGCCCTGTCTGTCCGTCCGTCCATCCGTACGTCACACTTCATTTCCGAGCAATAACTGGAGAACCATTTGACCTAGAACCTTCAAACTTCATAGGATTGTAGGGCTACTGGAGTAGACGACCCCTATTGTTTTTGGGGTCACTCCGTCAAAGGTCAAGGTCACAGGGGCCTGAACATTGAAAACAATTTACGATAAATAACTAGAGAACCACTTGACCCAGAATGTTGAAACTTCATAGGATGATTGGTCATGAAGAGTAGATGACCCCTATTGATTTTGGGGTCACTCCGTCAAAGGTCAAGGTCACAGGGGCCTGAACATTGAAAACCATTTCCGATCAATAACTAGAGAACCACTTGACCCAGAATGTTGAAACTTCATAGGATGATTGGTCATGAAGAGTAGATGACCCCTATTGATTTTGAGGTCACTCCGTCAAAGGTCAAGGTCACAGGGGCCTGAACATTGAAAACCATTTCCGATCAATAACTAGAGAACCTCTCAACCCAGAATGTTGAAACTTCATAGGATGATTGTTCATGCAGAGTAAATGACCGTTATTGTTTTTTGGGGTCACTCTGTTAAAGGTTAATGTCACAGGGGCCTGAACATTGATAACCAGTTCCGATCAGTAACTTGAGAACCTCTTGATCCAGAATGTTGAAACTTCATAGGATGATTGAACATGCAGAGTAGATGACCACTATGGATTTTGGGGTCACTCTGTTAAAGGTCAAGGTCTCAGGAGTCTGAACATGGAAAACAATTTCTGATCAATAACTTGAGAACCACTTGACCCAGAATGTTGAAACTTCATAGGATGATTGAACATGCAGAGTAGATGACCCCTATTGATTTTGGGGTCAGTCTATTAAAAGGTCAAGGCCACAGGGGCCTGGTCATGTAAAATCATTTCTGGAAAATAACTTGAGAACCACATGACCTAGAATGTTGAAACTTAATAGGAGGATTGGACATGCAGAGTAGATGACCCCTATTTATTTTGAGGTCACTTGATCAAAGGTCAAGGTCACAGGAGCCTGAACAGTGACTTGAGAACCACTAGGCCAAGAGTGTTGAAATTTAGCGGGATGACTGGACATGCCAAGTAGATGATCCCTATTGCAGCCAACCATCAGTGTCTCTTTGACTTTCGCTCCTGACCCCTATTGACTTCTTGCCTATAGGACTTTGCATTGGGGGAGACATGCGCTTTTTTACAAAAGCAATTTCTAGTTCCTGCTCTGCAGAGTTCAATATATGGCCTTTTGTTTCTCTAGACATTTAGCCTATTGGTTTGTAGAGTTTAAAGTTCCATTTTATTCATATTCAGACAAACCACAGATGTCGCCTGCTTCTATCAGCTTAAATGCGGAGAAAGCTTTCGAGAGGTCGCTTAAACCAAATCGAGGCAATTTCAACTTCCAGCGTCTCACCACTACATTACAAGACTACACAAAGATTGGTACAAAGATGAGGGCAGAGGATCACTTCCAGAGTTTCGTTGGCATGAAGATGACTGTGATGATTACACATGTCGAGAACGAGAAATTCTTCTGGGGACAAATCCTTGAAGATGTCAGTATATATATATTATAAATGATTTAACTTCTGTTCAGTTTCTGTTTTCAAATGTTAGATTGCAGTTTCATGCTTGTAAGGTAGCTTTTGTATGTTAGATGTCCTTCATTAAATGTCTGTTTTTCCATGTGATGGCGTATGCTTCTGTCTGTCTGTCATATTTCGTGACAGGAGCATAACTTAAAAACCATTCCAACAATTGACTTTAAACCTGGCATACTGATAGGTGATGATGAGACAATGTGCAGAGTGCATGAACCAGGTCAGTGGGTCAAAGTTCAAGGTCAATGGAGCATAGAGGTCAAATTTGTACCTTATATTTTGTGTCCAGAGAATAACTATTAACCAGTTAAGGTATTGACTTCAAACTTGGCATATAGTTAGTAGATGGCAATGATAATACTTGCAGAGAATATGAATCTGCTTGGTAGGTCAAAGGTCAAGGTTACAGCAAGTTCAAATCTGTCTATGATGGATTTTTAGCTCGACTATTCATAGAATAGTGAGCTATTGCACTCGCCCATGCGTCGGCGTCCGCATCGGCGTCCGCGTCCCGATTTTGGTTAAGGTTTTGTATGTAAGCTGGTATCTCAGTAACCGCTTGTGGGAATGGATTGAAACTTCACACACTTATTCACTGTGACAAACTGACTTACATTGCACAGGTTCCATAACTCTATTTTGCTTTTTTACAAATTATGCCCCTTTTTCGACTTAGAAATTTTTAGCCCACCATCATCAGATGGTGGGCTATTAAAATCACTCTGCGTCCGTGGTCCGTCCGTCCGTCATTCCGTCCGTCCGTCCGTCCGTCCGTCAGTCCGTCCGTCCGTCCGTTAACAATTTCTCGTTATCGCATCTCCTCAGAAACTACTGGGGGGATTTTGACCAAACTTTGTCAGAATGATGTATTGGTACCCTAGTTGTGTCCCCCTGAAAATCAGACTGGTTCAACAATTTATGAGTGAGTTATGGCCCTTTGTTTATTTCTATAATTTATATAGATTTATATAGGGAAAAACTTTGAAAACCTTCTTGTCCAAAACCACAGAGCCTAGGGCTTTGATATTTGGTATGAAGCATCATCTAGTGGTCCTCTACCAAGATGATTCAAATTATTTCTCTGGGGTCAAATATGGCCCCGCCCTGGGGGTCACATGGTTTATATAGACTTATATAGGGAAAAACTTTGAATGACCTCTTGTCCAAAACCACAGGGCCTAGGGCTTTAATATTTTGTATGTGACATCATCTAGTGGTCTTCAACTAAGATTGTTCAAATTATACCCCTAGGGTCAAATATGGCCCCGCCCTGGGGGTCATATGGTTTGCATAGACTTATATAGGGAAAAACTTTGAAAATCTTCTTGTCCAAACCACAAAGCCTAGGGCTTTGATACTTGTAATGTAGCATCATCTAATGGTTCTCTACCAAGTTTGTTCAAA
This sequence comes from Mercenaria mercenaria, assembly GCF_021730395.1. Classification (NCBI taxonomy): domain Eukaryota; kingdom Metazoa; phylum Mollusca; class Bivalvia; order Venerida; family Veneridae; genus Mercenaria; species Mercenaria mercenaria. The sequence goes on from NC_069368.1 coordinate 48,020,164, forward strand.
TTATCCTCCTAGGGTTAAATATGGCCCCGCCCCGGGGGTCACATGGTTCATATAGACTTATATAGGGAAAAGCTTTTAAAATGTTCTTGTCAGTAACTACAACATTCAAACTTGGACCACATGTATATTTTTGAGTGGCAAGATGAACCTTGACATGAGTTGACCTTGATTTTGACCTAGTGACCTACTTTCACATTTCTGTAGCTACAGCCTTCAAATTTGGAGCACGTGCATAATTTTGTGCACTGGAAAAAACTTTGACCTTTATTTTGACCTAGTGACCTACTTTCACATTTTTGAAGGTACAGGCATCAAATTTGGACCATATGCATAGTTTCGTGTTTCAAAATGAAATTTGACATTGATTTTGATCGGAAAAAAACTTTGACCTTGACATTGACCTAGTGACCTACTTTCACATTTTTGAAGGTACAGGCTTCAAATTTGGACCACATGCATTGTTTTGTATTCTGAAATAAAATTTGACCTTGATTTTGACCTAGTGACCTACTTTTACATTTCTCAAGCTACAGCCTTCAAATTTGGACCACTTGCATAGTTTTGTGTACTGAAATGACCTTTGACCTTTACATTGACCTAGTGACCTACTTTCACATTTTTAAGGTACAGGCTTCAGATTTGGACTACATGCATAGTTTTGTATTCCGAAATAAAATTTGACCTTGATTTTGACCTAGTGACCTACTTTTACATTTCTCAAGCTACAGCCTTCAAATTTGGACCACATGCATAGTTTTGTGTACCTAAACAAACTTTGACCTTTACATTAACCTAGTGACCTACTTTCACATTTTTGAAGGTACAGGCTTCAAATTTGGACCACATGCATAGATTTGTGTTGTGTACAGAAATGAAATTTGACCTTGAGCTAGTCAGTAAGTCTTGAAATTTGGAACACTCAAAAATGGCACATTGGTGGGCGCCAAGATCACTCTGTGATCTCTTGTTGGTTAAGGTTTTGTATGTAAGCTGGTAACTCAGTAACCATTTGTGGGAATGGATTGAAACTTCACACACTTATTCACTGTGATGAACTGATCTACATTGCACAGGTTCCATAACTCTATTTTGCTTTTTTACAAAATTATGCCCCTTTTTCGACTTAGAAATTTTTGGTTAAGGTTTTGTATGTAAGCTGGTATCTCAGTACTTACTAATGGGAATGGATTGAAACTTCACATACTTGTTCACTATCATGATCTGACATGCACTAAGCAAGTCCCATAACTCTACTCTCTTTTTTTTTTTTCAAAATTATGCCCCTTTTTCGACTTAGCAGTTTTTGGTTAAATTTTTGTATGTAATCTGATATCTCAGTATCCACTAATTGGAATGGATTGAAACTTCACACACTTGTTCACTGTCATGATCTAACATGCACTGTGAAGGTCCCATAACTCTACTTGGCATTTTTACAAAATTATGCCCCTTTGACTTAGCAGTTTTTAGCTCACCTGAGCACAAAGTGCTCAGGGTGAGGTATTGTGATCGCTCACCGTCCGGCGTCCGTTGTACGTCCGTCCGTTGTACGTCCGTCCACACTTTCCTTTAAACAACATCTCCTCCTAAACCAACAGGCCAATTTTGATGAAACTTCACAGGGATGTTCCTTGGATGGCCCCCTTTCAAAGTTGTTCAAAGAATTGAATTCCATGCAGAACACTGGTTGCCATGGCAACCGAAAGGAAAAACTTTAAAAATCTTCTTCTCAAAAACCAGAAGCCCTAGAGCTTAGATATTTGGTGTGAAGCATTGCCTATTGGACCTCTACCAAATTTGTTCAAATCATGACCCCGGGGTCAAAATTGACCCCGCCCCAGGGGTCACTTGATTTTACATAAGAAAATCTTAAAAAATCTTCTTCTCAAAAACCAGACGCCTTAGAGCTTAGATATTTGACATGTAGCATTGCCTAGTGGACCTCTACTAAAATTGTTCAAATCATGACCCTGGGGTCAAAATTGACCCCGCCCTAGGGGTCACTTGATTTTACATAGGAAAATCTTCAAAAAATTTCTAAAAATAAACCAGAAGGCCTAGAGCTTAGATATTTCACATGTAGCATTGCCTAGTGGACCTCTACAAAATTTGTTCAAATCATGGCCCCCGGGGTCAAAATTGACCCCGCCCCAGGGGTCACTTGATTTTACATAGGAAAATATTTAAAAAATCTTCTTCTCAAAAACCAGAAGCCCTAGAGCTTAGATATTTGACATGTAGCATTGCCTAGTGGACCTCTACTAAAGTTGTTCAAATTATGACCCGGGGGTCAAAATTGACCCCGCCCTAGGGGTCACTTGACTTTACATAGGAAAATTTTCAAAAGTTTTCTAAAAATAAACCAGAAGGCCTAGAGCTTAGATATTTGACATGTAGCATTACCTAGTGGACCTCTACAAAAAATTTTTCATATCATGACCCCCTGGGTCAAAATTGACCCCGCCCCAGGGGTCACTTGATTTTACATAGGAAAATCTTCAAAAATTTTCTAAAAATAAACTAGAAGGCCTAGAGACTCGATATTTGACATGTGGCATTGCCTAGTGGACCTCTACAAAATTTGTTCAAACCTTGTCCCCCGGGGTCAAAATTGACTCCGCCCTAGGGGTCACTTGATTTTACATAGGAAAATCTTAAAAAAAAATTCTAAAAATAAACCAGAAGGCCTAGATCTTAGATATTTGACATGTAGCATTGCCAGTTAGACTTTTACAAAATTTATTCAAATCATGACCCCTGGGGTCAAATTGACCCTGCCCCATGGGGTTACTTGATTATACATAGAAAAATCTTCAAAATTTTCTAAAAATAAACCAGAAGAGCTTAGATATTTGACATGTAGCATTGCCTAGTGGACCTCTACAAAAAGTTTTCAGATCTTGTTTTTAAAGTTACTTAAAGAAAATTTCAACTATATTTTCTCATAATTCTTTTGATTGATTTCTATTATGATCTTTTGACCTTGAAGACTTGTCCTTAAGTGCAATGATAACAGGTGAGCGATATAGGGCCATCATGGCCCTCTTGTTTGTTAAGTTTTTGTATGTAAGCTGGTATCTCAGTATCCACAAATTGGAAAGGATTGAAACTTCACACACTTGTTCACTGTCATGATATGACATGCAGTACAGAGGTTCAATACCTCTACTTTGCATTTTACAAAATTATGCCCCTTTTTCAACTTTTGTATTCATTCAATTGACAAGGCTGTTGAATAGTCGAGCGTTGCTGTCCTCCGACAGCTCTTGTTATTAGACCTGGTGTGTAGCATCCTATTAGGGCCTAGCTGTTCTATTTGGTTCCATTTCGGGGCAGCCAGAACTAAAACTGGAGAAAGAAAAAATACAATGAGTTCTTCTTATGAACTACTTGGTGGGAAGTTTCACCAAATTTGGTCTGTAGCATCTCCCAAATTTTTACAAATGGTCCTGCTTGCTGCTACAGTAAAAAATTGAAAAATACAAATTTTAATGGATCATTTGATGGATCTTCATAAAATCTTCATGCCCAGTTTGTGTATAGATTCCCCACCACCAGCAACCTTAGTAATTTCTGACATTTTTTGCTATTGTTATTAATCAAAGTCCTGTGACACTTATTAGTTGCAAAGATTTGCATTGGCCAAATGTAGACATGCTCTGTTCTATTGTTAAATCTTGATGTCTGTAATTACAGTCTGCAAATGGTGTCAACCAAGGTCTTCATCGTCTAGAATCACTTGCCAGTCAGCTGCAGCTAGAACCTAAAACCAATCCTATAAACGGCTTAGGAAGATGTGTTGCCAAGTTTGAAAATGAATGGTTCAGGTATTATTGTTTGATAAGCTTTTTAGGTCACCTGAAGCAAAGGTTTAGGGTGAGACTGGATAAACACTAACACCCGTATAAGATGCGTCTGTTTTCACATTGATGTCAGAAATTTGTAGAAATGCACTATTTTCAGCAACATTTTGTGATTTCTCAACAAAAAAAATTGAAAGAAAATTTTCAATTATAAAAATTGAAGACTTTCTTCGTTAAATGTTCAAACAGAATTAAATTTCTTTTTACAAAACATACTTACAGAAAGTAGATAAGGTGAATTTACGTTTACAAAACTGCTAAAAATTCACCTATATTTATAGAATGTACTTGACTAATTGCTACTGACTTTGTAAAATGTTGAAAAAAGTATTTCAGCTGTACCATGAGGAAACCAACATAGTGCATTTGCGACCAGCATGGATCCATGCTGTTCGCTAACGGTTTCTCTAATTGCAATAGGCTTTCAAAACGAACAGCATGGATCCTGACCAGACTGCGTGGAGGTGCCGGCTGGTCTAGATCCATGCTGGTCGCAAATGCATTATGTTGGTTTTCTCATGGTGCAGCTCAAATGCACTTGACTAATTGCAACTGGCTTTGTAAAATGTTGAAAACTGTATTTCACAATCCACTTTCGTATATAGTAAAATGCATGCAAATTAATTGGAAACGGCGAAATTACGTCTGCTAGACAGCAGAAATTTTGAAGATATATTTGCAGATTTTATTCAGCAATTGCAGACATTTTGTACAAAATGTTAAAATAGAATATAAGTGTTTTAAGATCCATTTGAAATTTGTGTATGTTAATACGCAGGTTAATAAATTATTGAACTGCGACATTACGCAAAGAGAATGGCTGAAATTTGATATTCATCCATTTTATTTGACAAATAGATTGGAGTTAATCTATCAAAAATGATGTGACACTTGTGCTTTAGTTCCAACATTGTCACTACAAATTTAACATTGTACTTTTTGAATAGGATTTTGTTAATCTTTATATGTAAGAAATGTAACTCTCTCGGAACTGTTTTTATGCCCCCAAAGGGAGGCATAAGTTTTTGAACCGTCTTTCGGTCTGTCGGCAATTTTCGTGTCCGGTCCATATCTTTGTCATCCATGGATGGATTTTCAAATAACTTGGCATGAATGTGTACCACAGTAAGACGACGTGTCGCGCGCAAGACCCAGGTTCGTAGCTCAAAGGTCAAGGTCACACTTAGAAGTTAAAGGTCATTTTTTATGATAGTGCATTGATGGGCGTGTCCAGTCCATATCTTTGTCATCCATGGATGGATTTTTAAGTAACTACGCATAAATGTGTGGCACAGTAAGACGACGTGTCGTGCGCAAGACCCAGGTCTGTAGCTCAAAGGTCAAGGTCACACTTAGACGTTAAAGGTCATATTTCATGATAGTGCATTGATGGGCGTGTCCGGTCCATATCTTTGTCATTCATGCATGGATTTTAAAATTATTGGGCATGAATGTGTACCACAGTAAGACGACGTGTCGCGCGCAAGACCCAGGTCCATAGCTCAAAAGTCAAGGTCACACTTAGACGTTAAAGGTCATATTTCATGATAGTGCAATGATGGGCGTGTCCGGTCCATATCTTTGTCATTCATGCAAGGATTTTAAAATAACTAAGCATGAATGTGTGGCACAGTAAGACAACGAGTAGCGCGCAAGACCCAGGTCCTTAGGTCAAAGGTCCTAAACTCTAACATCGGCCATAACTATTCATTCAAAGTGCCATCGGGGGCATGTGTCATCCTATGGAGACAGCTCTTGTTAAGTTTTAAAGTTGCTTTGATGATAAGGAAGTCTGTCGTTGGCATTAATGACAGCTTGAGCTTGGAGTGAAGTATATGTTAAATTTCTTGATTGTTTAATAGGGCCTGGTGTACTTTTGGGACAGAAAAAAATGGACAGGAAATGGGAGAGGTGATATTTATAGATTATGGAAACAAAGCATTTATTAATAAGGCAGAGATGTTTAAAGCTAAACCATTGTTTTGGACTCTTCCTCCAATGGCTATGCCATTCAAGCTTGTAGGTAAGAAGGTATTAAATTGTTCTCAGTCATGTCCTGAAGGAAGTTGATGAAATGTTTTCACCTTTAAAATTGCTGGTTTTCATAATATTTCAAAGACTTGTGTTTAGATCACCATTACATTGGCACAACACAATCATGTATCCCTTCAACAGCTTTAAATGTTCTTAAGTGTAAAATGATTTCTGCACTTCCAACCTTCCATAGAAACAACAGTTATCACCAAATCCATTTATAGCCAGATTTTATCAAAATCCTGTGTGTTTAATTGTAAAGAAATCAAATTTTGCAATTTTCATCACACTTGTAAACTTTAGGAGAAGTTAAAGAAAAACAATCTGCAGTCTTATCTTTTATATGAAAAAAACAACACAAATACAGAGAAACTCGGATATAGCAAAAAATTGTAGTGAAATGTGATTTGATCAATTTATCCACATTTTGAATAATTACAATATTTTTTAAACACTACCTCTTTCATTCAATGGTAGAAACATTGTTATATGCATTAGGCTTTTTATATATGGATAATACATTGAGAGCCTAGTATGCCAGGAATTAGCAGTAATTTACCACAGTGACACATGAAACACTGAACCTCTTACAGCTCATTATTCTGACCAATTTCCAGAAGAAAAAATAATTGTCTCCGTTAATTTGCAGACTTGAAGTTTGACTTAGACAGTTATGTGAATAGAGTTGCTAAGTTAGAAGTGGTAGATCCAGGCTCAGTAAGAACGGTATGTATGAAACTCTGGTCACACAAGTTTGTATAATGTATAACATACACAAAATGTAAACTTATCTTAGTTTATACTAACCTATTTTAGCTCAGTTGTGATGGAAACTTAATGCTTATTTGAACCACTGTCCAGTCCGCTTTCTGGAAAAGACAGAACTGGTGTCATATAAGAAGGCATGGTCTTGACCCCATTGGGGCTAGAACCCATGACCCACATGAGGGGCCAACACCTTAACCACTACACAACAGCTCTCCTTAAAGTTATCTTGGGATTTTGGTAAGACTGAGTGGTTAAATAGAGATAAATTGTTAAACATTGTTTTTCGCATAATTTTAATCATTAACAACAGACAGCGAATCTATCCACTGCATCTGTACCTGCAAGCAACTGACAACTTCTCTACATGAATCAAGCGGTAGACGCAGACAACTTACGATAACTTTCCAGGGGAAACAACTAGGAACATTAAAATTGTTGTGCTGACGGAAGGTCAGTGGTTCTACCCAGGTGCCTGCCCTTCCCAGATTAAATGCCCAGAGGTTTACTATGGGTATTCCTTAATGTCACCATATGACCTTGATTGCATCAGTGTGGCTAAATAAAGAGAAAAAGAATGAAGTCCTTACCCCTAGGCCTGAAAAACATTCAGGTGATCAGGGTCAAATCGATATGTGGAAAAAAGCTGTCAGAATTGATAGGTAGGTCCTTTTCAGTGACTAGTCCTTCCTGGTCTTATGACTGATTAGTAATCTTTATGTACCCTCACAGAACTTTGAGTTTGTTCCTATGCAAGATGTTATTAAAAATAAAAAAGATAATTTCATATTTACCATTGCCTCAGTTGAAGGTTTTTATTGCTCTTATTTGTATGATTTATCTGCCTTCCAGGACAGTGTGATGGTTTGTTGTTTCTATATAGAATTAATGTTCGTTATATTTATGCCCAGTTGTTGAAAACTCTGGAGGCATGTAGTGCTTGAACTGTCCGTCCTTCATTCACAATTTCTTGCATACTGAACTCCTGCAGTTTCTATCCAGTTGAAAGGAAACTTGGTATGCATCATCAGATTATGAACATGATGCAGACATGTGCATATTATTGAGACTTCAGTGTCTGCTTATTTTTCTGTAGCACACACCAAATTGGAAAGAAACTGGATATACATTATAAACATCATGAAGGCATGAGTTTCATATTCATATTATCATGGTTAAGCCCCTTTTTTGGTGGATTTAATAATACTGGTGGATAAAACATTTTCAGGAGGCATGTTGTTGATGGTGTTCACATGGTTTATGTTTAGTTCGTTGGATTATTGAAATTCCAGTTATTGGCCTTTCCAAGCATGTACTATTCATTATTTCATTTATGAAAATTTAGTAGCAGAGTTCAGGTTGCTGAATGTAACATAATAGGGATATCTTAACTTTCCTGGCTCAGTTTAGGCAAAGAATTTTCTACATTTGTTGGAATTTTAAATGCAGTTGAATTTCAGTATCTCAAACATGCTTTTCTCAAATTCCGAAGAATTCGGAAAACATTTTCACGTCGCATCTCAAAAACACATGCATGAAATATCACTTTAAGTCCAATTTTGGGTATCTTGAAGTTATATGCTTGATCCCTTGGAATTCGAGATATGTAGTTTCAACTGTATATGCATGGAAATGAAGAGTTTTAGGAGCTACCTCTTAGTATTTGTTTGTTATCCAGCTTGTAATTTCACTTTGGCCAAATGTCAACAAGTGAGCTAATATGATGATGCTTTGTGTGACTGAGGTACTGTCACAATATTTGCTGTGAATCATTCTTATATGAAGCTGTCTCAATTTTGTCCGAACAAAGACCTACTGTGAAATCATTTTTATTCGCTTAGGATGAATTTTCGCATATTTTGCGCTAGGACCAAATGCGCAAATTTAAGACGGCGCGATTATTATTTTTTAATTATATGTTTTCATTTCTAAAATTGAAAATGCGCGAATTAAAGCCCGCGCGAAACAGTCCTTTTTACACGTTTGCGCGAAATTTCATGCCAGCGAATTTAAATGATTTCACAGTATTATATATTATTAAATACTCATTCATAAACTCAGTTGAGTTATAGTGGAACCTTAAACATCACTATTTTTCCATATTGATGTTCAGATTTCATATTGGGTGCGTGACGTCATTTGTGATGTCAGTTTCATGCATGTCGTCGCATTTAAAAGTTCTTTATCGACGATATTTTCAATCTGTTCTAGCTAAAAACAAACTTATATCATTTCTATATTAATTATAAATGTAGTATGTGTATGTTATAAAAAGATTATTAGATTTCCATTTAAAAAATATGCACTCGTTCTTTCGCAAAATGATATTGCGCTCCCAAAGTCGCGCAATATTTCTGCTGCAGGACTCGTGCATATTTCTCGATACAAATCTCATAACCTGTAATAATTACACAACACCCTGTATTAATCTGGTGCTGTATGACCAGTCAATATTCAGCACATGTTTACTGCACTATAATAAGTAAAAAATAAACTTGTGAAAGTCATATTCTGATGTCATGTAATAAAATACATTTTGAATGTCTTTCCAGTCAGTAGTCAAAACTATTGGTCCCCAGAATTTCAGACATCAGGCAATAGTTTTGACTAATGACCACTAAGCCATTCTGTATAGTATATATGTATATTCAAATCATTACCACCAGATCATTTTTGTCCCTACCAAAGGGACCTATTATTTGAGTTGTGATTGTTCTAGATTTGAAACATTTTCTGAAAAGACAAGTGGTTTTCTGCCAGTGTTGTTGAGGCTAGATCCCTAGGGCTAAATTCTGGGCTGCCAGAAGGGTTGATAGATTACAAAAAAAATTTAACTTTTTACAATATTATTTATGCTTATGTGTAGAAACATTTTTGGATCCCTCTTCAGATGTGCAACTTGGGCTAAACAGGCCAGTAAACATTGTCAATATGCATGCTATTCGTGTTCTGTTCAATTTTGATTGATGTTGTTTCTTTTTAGCTCACCAGAGCACAATGTGCTCAGGGTGAGCTATTGTGATCGCTCACCGTCCGGCGTCCGGCCGTCCACACTTTCCTTTAAACAACATCTCCTCCTAAACCAACAGGCCAATTTTGATGAAACTTCACAGGGATGTTCCTTGGATGGTCTTCTTTAAAAATTATTCAAAGAATTGAATTCCATGCAGAACTTTGGTTGCCATGGCAACAGAAAGGAAAAACTTTAAAAAATCTTCTTCTCAAAAACCAGAAGTCCTAGAGCTTAGATATTTGGTGTGAAGCATTGCCTAGTGGACCACTACCAAGTTTGTTCAAATCATGACCCCGGGGTCAAAATTGACCCCGCTCTAGGGGTCACTTGATTTTACATAGGAAAATCTTAAAAAATCTTCTTCTCAAAAACCAGAAGCCCTAGAGCTTAGATATTCGAAATGTAGCATTGCCTAGAGGACCTCTACTAAAGTTGTTCAAATCATGACCCGGGGTCACTTGATTTTACATAGGAAAATCTTCAAAAAATTTCTAAAAATAACCAGAAGGCCTAGAGCTTAGATATTTCACTTGTAGCATTGCATGGTGGACCTCTACAAAATTTGTTCAAATCATGACCCCCAGGGTCAAAATTGACCCCACCCCAGAGGTCACTTGATTTTACATAGGAAAATCTTCAAAAATTTTCTAAAAATAAACCAGAAGGCCTAGATCTTAGATATTTGACATGAAGCGTTGCCTAGTAGACTTCTACAAAATTTGTTCAATCATGACCTCCAGGATCAAATTGACCCCGCCCAATGGGGTTACTTGATTGTACATAGAAAAATCTTCAAATTTTTCTTAAAATAAACCAGAAGTCCCAAAAGCTTAGATATTTGACATGTAGCATTGCCTAATGGACCTCTACAAAATCTGTTCAAATCATGACCCCTGGGGTCAAAATTGACCCCGGCCCAAGGGTCACGTGATTTTACATAGGAAAATCTTCAAAAAATTTCTAAAAATAAACCAGAAGGCCTACAGCTTAGATATTTCACGTGTAGCATTGCCTAGTGGACCTCTACAAAATCTGTTCAAATCATTGACCCCGTCCCAGGGGTCACTTGATTTTACATAGGAAAATCTTCAAAAAATTTCTAAAAATAAACCAGAAGGCCTAGATCTTAGATATTTGATGTGTAGCATTGCCTAGTAGACTTCTACAAAAAAAATTCAAATCTGGACCCCCCAGGGTCAAATTGACCCAGCCCCAGGGGTTACTTGATTGTATATAGGGAAATCTTCATAAATTTGCTAAAAATAAACCAGAAGGCCTAGATCTTAGATATTTGATATGTTACATTGCCTAGTAGACTTCTACAAACTTTGTTCCATTCATGACCCCCAGGGTAAACTTGGCCCCGCCCCAGGGGTTACTTGATTGTACATCAGAAAATCTTCCAAAAAAATTCTAAAAATCATCAGTTTGACATTTGAAACATGTAGTTCATATTACTCTGGTGAGCGATCCAGGGTCATCATGACCCTCTTTTTTCTCTGTTTCTGTTCTATGTATAAAAAACACTTTGCACACATTTTCACTTTAAATCTGTTTGCACATTACCAGTATGTATATTTAGTAGTATTATGTTTAGTTTACATATTTTTTCAAATTCTCAAATATAGTGAATACTTCTTCTTTTCCAGAATTCTGTCACAACTGTACGTGCCCAGTTTTTCTAGTAAACATAACTCAAGTCACTACAGAGATACGAAAGATCTGTATTAGAAACAAGAAGTGCTGCTACAGAGCCTAGCTATGTAAAGACTGGACTACATATTTTTCCACGGCTTTGTGATGTCTTTTTTGTCTTGAATTTTTTTTATTGGTCTTTGCTTAGTGCACTTGTTGCCATATTGAACAGAACAAGTCAGGCAGACTTGAAACTTGTGCACTTGTCCCCTTTTTCAGTCTTTGTTTAGTGCACTTGTAAACATTTCAGGCAGGCAGACTGGTCTGTTTTGAGTACACTTGTCCCCTATTTAACTGAACAAGTCATTTGTATCCGTATTAAACAATTCAAGTTAGGCCTAATGGTCTTTATTTAGTGCACCTGTCCTTGTAATAAACCAGTCAAGTCAGAAAGACTGGAACTGGCTTGTCTCACACTTTTTGATTGGACAATACTTGTTCCTTTTATCTCAGAGTGTTTTTCTTTCTTCTTGGAATTGAATGTTAAGCATTAGAGAAAGCATCTTACACGTAAACATGTATATATGAATATCTAACAAAATGTAAACCATATGGTTCTTTTTTTTGTCTGTATATTTTTACCAAAAGAAACTTGGTGTTTTTTGCTTGTATATCTTAAATTTATTATATCCCGCTTAGAAGAATGAGGGGTTATATTGTTTTGCTCATTGTTGGTCAGTAGAACATTTGTTTTCTGGTCACTGACAGAATCCTTGGTCTCACAACGGTCATGCTTCGAAGATTGATTACCTGTGGTCAGTAGATGACCCCTATCAGTAGGTGAAAGGTGAAGGTCACAATGACCTTGAGATGAAAAATAGTTTTGCTCAGTAAAGGAAACTTTTACCTGCAATTGTTAGACTTTATAGGACGATGGCCCGTAGTCAGGAGATGAACCTGTTGTTTTTTGAGTCAGAAGGTCAAAGTCACAGTGACCTTAAGACTAAAAAAATGGTTTCCACTTGATAACTAAAGGATATTTGGCCTACAATTGTTAAACTTTATAGAATGCCTTTGGTCATTTGATGACCCCAATTATTTAGGCTGTCAATATATTTTTGGTCCTTTGATCTGCCTTTAAACCTCGTATATATATGTATATATAGGACGATATCTTATGAGTAGATGGCAGGTAATATTGAGGGATCATTAGGTCAAAGGTCAAGGTCACAATGACCTAAAAACTGAAATTAGTTTTGTTAAATAACTTTACCTTCAGTCATCAAACTGATAGGATGATGCCTTTGGTTAGTAGATGACACTGTTATTTTTAGATCAATATATCAAAGGTCAAGGTGACTTGAGACAGAAAATGGTTTCCACTCAGTAAGTTAAGAAATGGTTTGGCCTGCAGTAGTCTTACTTCATCAGATGGTTGCCTGTGGTTAGTATATTGCCCATGTTTTGTTAGGGGTCAGTAGGTCAGAGGTCAAGTTCATAATGATTTTGGGACTGATTAGGCCATGATGGGGGCATACATATTTTACAAACAGCTGTAACATTAGGTTAAGTATATTTTCTTGTAAATATTGTCATATGTTAAGTAATAAGAAATACTAAGAATGTAATTGTAAGCAATGTTGTTGCATTTTTTCTTCGCTGTATATTTTTATTTACCTGTCAACAATAAGAAAGATACATTTTATATTACATGTATAATTTGAAATTAATGTAATGCAGTTTGTATATTTAAAGATTACAAATAATTTATTATAATTCTTAGGGATATACTCTTACAATCTTAACTTGTCTTATCAATGAAAACAATTTAACTTTTGTTCTTGTTGAAAGTAAAGTTATTTGAACAAATGACAAATCATGTTTTTGGGATTTGAAATTTTGTCAATTCCTGTTGTCTTACCAGAATTTAAAAAGGAATGTATATTTATAATACAATAATGATTATAATGTAAATTTTATTAGGCTTTAAAATTTCTTTAATAATATTTTCCCTACTTTATGTAAAATTTGGGAAAAGCGTGTTCTAGAATTTAACATACATGTAAAAGATGACAAGAATTTGAAATGCTTTTGTACATATGATTTTCCCATCGTAAGTAAAGAAGGGCATAGCAAGGTTTTAGGATTTTTTTATGGTTGTTTTTGTATAGAATCTTAATGAGTTACTGAATGAAGATTTTTTTCGTGTATCATTTTATTCTAAATACATGTATACTGTCTATGTTTGATCCCTCAAGCTTGCATTGTTTTAATGCCTCCCTTTGCTCAAATTCTTTGTCCTGTCCTGATATTTTTAGACTGAACCTACTCGCAGGGGCCTCCGTGGCCGAGTGGTTAAGGTCACTGACTTCAAATCACTTGCCCCTCATCGATGTTGGTTCGAGCCTCATTCGGGAGGTTGAATTCTTCATGTGAGGAAGCCATCCAGCTGGCTTACGGAAGGTCGGTGGTTCTACCCAGGTGCCCACTCGTGATGAAATAATGCACAGAGGGGCACCTGGGGTCTTTCTCCACCATTAAAGCTGGAAAGTCGCCATATGACCCATCATGTGTCAGTGCGACATTAAATCAAAAAAAAAAAAAAAAGAACCTACTCACTTTACCTTTTATTGCTAGAATTCATTACAAATTGCTGTAATTCTGGTCAAGACAAGCACATTGTATCACAATAGGTTTAAGTATACAGTATGTAAATAGTATTATATTTTAAAGTAATAAGAAATGCTATAACTGTAATAGTAACGAAATGTCATTGCTCTTTTTTACTTCTGTAAAGCTTTGTTTTTACATGTCTTCAGTGAATTATCTTAAGATTTTTTACTTCATGTATTACTGGAAATTATAGTAATGCAGTTTATATATTAAAGATTGCAAGTAATTTTTCACTATTCTTAATGATAAACTCTCACAGTCTTGTCTTGTCCCACCAGTCAAAGCAGGATTTGTTGTTGTTGAAAGTAGTTACACTCGAACCCCTCTTTAAAACACTGTCGCTGGGGACTAAGGTGCGAGACCCATGGATCTAATTGGGTTAATTTTGTAATGCAGGTTGGCCGTATATGCAATACCCCACCCACCTATAATGCATTATGCATTATTTTGAATGCTGATTCATGTTGTATGAGAAGTTCTATGCATATAAATGGGACATTCTTTTACCTTATATGCTACTGGAGAATATGAAAAGAAGATTATAACGCTATTTCAGCTTCCCATTTCATCGTGGTTCTAAAAGAAAGTTGAAATTGTGTATCCAGGAAATAAACATGTAACCTGTGTTAGAAGCATGGGGTCATAAAAATTAAAATGCAGTAGCGTTGCTGAAGTTTACTAAAGGATGTTACACCCTTGTTATGCAAACAATCTAATTTTGACATGGTCCTTATTTTCCTAATTGTCACATGCCTACATGTATTCAAGTTTAACAAAGGCGTTACGCAAACAAGTAAGCGAGCAGACAATTATTGGGGTTTTTTGTCAGTTCTCACGGCAAAGGTGTTTAGGTATGGGATTAGTTTTATCGCTTGTTATGATCAAGTTATGATCAATTACGTCCTCGAGCTCCGATTGTTTTGAAAAATAAGTTTTGGGTCTTAGAAAATTCGGGAGCAAAGAGCATACAGCGTTATACCGAAAACCATGGTTTATTGAATAGCATTATAAGGAGCGTGAGTGTATTTGAACAAATGGCAAATAATGTTTCGGGATTTGAAATTCTATCATTTCCTATTGTCTTTCCAGATTTTAAATTAAAGTAAAAGCAAAGTATATCTGTAATACAATAATTATTGTAATGTAAAATTTGATGAGGACTTTGAGTTCCTTTGATTCCTTTTTTTCCTACCTTAAGTAAATTTTGGGGAAGTGTGTTCTAGAATTTAACATACATGTTAAAAGGTAACAAGAATTTGAAATGCTTTTGTACATACGATTTTCCCATCTTAAGTAAAGAAAGGGAAAACAAGGTTTTAGGATAGGTTTTTTTATAGTTGTTTTTGTACAGAATCATCATTGTTATTGAATATTTTCTTTGATCTTTAGACGTGTATAATGTAGGTTTTTGTAAAGGATCGTTTTATTGAAATACAGTCTAACTTTGTTCCTTCAAACTCCAGAAATGGTCCATTCCAATATTTTTTTTATTGAATCGCTTGCTCTTTGATTGCTTGGACTCAATACAGGTGGCAGAAGTTCTGGTCAAGACAAGTATATTACAGTATATTATAGAGCACTTTTATTTGTATATACAAACGTTTTTGTCCATTATCAAGATTCACAATCAGTTCAAACCTATTTGGCTGTGTGCATGATATAACTCCGTGTGATATTTATACATAAAGAAATTAATGATTACAAAAGATATTGCACTTTTTATAAAAATGTTGAAATGAATTTTATTGTGAAGTATTTTGAATTGAGTAAAACATGTCGGCACATTTTGCTGCTATAATGCATCTTGATGTTCAGCATGATTTAAAAAAAAAACAAATGTTTTAAGATATTTTTAGGGTCTTTATGCCTTATTGAGTCGGCTAAACGCTGAAAGCGTTTTGATGAGTCCTTGCTGTTCAACGATTCTCTAAATGGACCAAATAACACAGTGAAGGGATGTAGTTCCATTAGATATCTCAAACTTCAAACAGTTCACTGCATGAATGAAGTTAAATTGTGTCAATTCCCTTTGCTATGACCAATATACGATGTAATCTGTCATATTTATAACTTGTAATTGTGCAGTACTCGAATGTAACTCATTAAGCATAAATGTGCATTTTATTAATTGCGCAGGCTTACAAAGCTTGCGTAACATCCAGCGAAAGACAAAAAATAGTTCCACAGGGCTCCAGATAAGATGCGTATTAGCGTAAATTACGTATAGAAATAATGCAAATACGCATGTCTAATAATTTCTAAGCGTATAAAAACGTATATAAAATTACAGAAATGCACACAATGCTTTTTTAAAAACAAAATCTGAATTGTCTGGATGCGTTAGGTAACATAGCCGATCAGCCTTAATTCTCCCACATTGAACGTATACACGCATCGTATGATTTCTATAAACTTTGCGTGGGTTGAATTTTGCAGTCAGTAAACGGATAAACTATCGGAAGAAGAAGCTCTTACTGGTTTGTTAAGTTACTACAGATATTAAAAATGATTTTAATTCTTATTTTTCGAGAAATAAACAAATCGGCGAAACATTAAATTGTATTTTCTTGTAGTTTTTGAAATCGAAAGTAGATCGTCTATGTTTGACTGCTTTCACGAAACGAAACAACTTTTTTATGAATAGATTTAAATAAGAGGTAATTTAACCGTAAACTTCAATGTCAGATACTGCCAATTGCTGCTAAATGTCTTCGTATCATCACAATTTGTAAAATATATAGTTGAAACTGGAGAAAAGTGTAATCGTATCCGGATATAATATTTTGGGTAAATATCGAGATGTGTTACGAAATTTTAAGAAAAAAACTAAAAACAAACTGAAACTGGTAGACTGTACTGTCAGTACATCAATCATTAGCCGACTCAGGCCCTTCAGGCCTTTGATTTTTAGTTTGCTACTTTGAGATAGTTTAAAGATATAACTTGCTGAGCAACATGCATCAATTTTGACAAGTTTGGTTAGTGGTACTGAAAAGGAATAAAACTAGAGTACTGCCACAAAATAAGGAATTATTCATGTGTTTTTGTAAAATATGTGCTGTAAATATTAATTGTAATGACTGGTTCTCTGTTATGTTAAACCTTTAACGATTTGATGTAAAAAAACTCACAAAATACTGATCTTTTGATCTCTGATTACATGCCTTTCAGATTTGAAGGAACAAAGTTTGACTGTATTACATTACTTTGTATGTAAATGTTATTGCAAAGTTTGCGCTATTTTCATTTTGAGAATTCTGTAGGTTCAAAGGAGTTTGTACCATAGAAAGTTGTAGTATTGTTTTGGTATTTTCTGTTCCTAGCATTAGTTGCTCAATTTTTCTTTTTTGCAAAAACTTAAAACTATATATGTTGCTGTATTGTCTTAAAATGTCATATACATTACGGAATTCCATTCTCATTCATCAGGAATTCCTTGCAGTCCCAAGACAAACCTCTCTTTTATTTCTTTTGTTTATTTTTTTAACATGCAAAATGATAATTACTGGCTTGAGATGTTCAGCTATCACTGCTGTCCTAAATTTGACCCGCCGTATTGAAAACTCGTGCACATCTAAAAGAAAAACTCACAATTAATTAATAAAGACGATAAAAGATGACAACAATTTAAGAAATATTTACTGCTCTAATAGCTAATTTAGAAATTTATATTTAAAAATTTAAACAAATCCTAATAAGCTGGTGTCAATATATAAATGGACACATCTGCTCTTTTTCACACATTGTTTTGATTGGTTTGTACAGGTATGTCGAAAACTATGTTGATTGACTGATTTTTTTAAACAGTAATGTAAACAAACTAAAGTGCCAGAAGTTCCACTAGGGAACCATGGTTGACGTCTTGAATGTAAGAATGACCAGAATTACAAACATAATTCTAAATTTTAACTTTTTTTAACCACCTTGGTCAAGAGCTTTCATTCAATAATCTAATGGGGTCTGGATACATTTTCCTGCCTTGAGGAAATTCTTTGTATATTAGGTCTCTAAAAGTTTAAAGCTTGATTATATGCTTGGTGAAATAATTTAATAAGTATGTCAGACTCTACAAAAGAAGTCCTAACTGTTAAAAAACACCCGAAGTGCCTCTGATTAACTGTATAATCATATCATCTAGTGCATCCTTCAAACTGTAGAAGCAATAAAATGGAAAATCACAGTGTAACATCCAAAGGTCACAGTGCCAAAAAAAGATTCTTAAAACTCTTACTGTGATTAATTATTTTAATACAAAGCTGTTAACTCCCTTTGTTTAAGTTGTTCAACCTTGATAGATTGTGTAAAAGTTTATTTTCAAGTTTGAACATCTGCAAAATTATGTGTAAGTGCAGCTTTTTTGAGTGGCCTAATCACTGTCAAATAAAACAGTTGTGGTGAAAGCTCTGGTTCAGAGATCAGGTTCTATGTAATAGATTCCTCATACTAGAAAAATATGTTCATAGTTTAGTTTCTTGTAGCTCACCGGAGTACAAAGTGCTCAAGGACAAGATATTGTGATCACTTACTGTTGGTCTGCGTTCATTTTTTTTTTTAGATAATGTCTCTATAACTGCTTGATGGAAGTTAATGGAATTAGGCATGGGTGATCCTTGATAGATTAAAATAGGTTATACATCTGTGCTGACCCAATTTTAGATCTGCCTTTGTATCTTCGAATTTATGTCTGCATATTGCTAAAAATAAGTTCACCTACAATCATCATGCAGCCTGGAATAATTATTGAGCACATGAAGCTATGCACCTTTGGTTTTGTTTTAGATTTCACTTTGTAAGACCAGAGTTCTGGCCCTTGACTTATTAAAAAAATGTGCATAAAGGGCCTAAAAGTCTGTGCCACACATATCTCACAAATTATTTTACCTTGAGTTATGAAACAAATGATTATTTTTCAGGATGTGAAGTTTTGCACCTTGAGTTTTGTTTGGTATGTCACTCAGCCAGACCTAAGTTATGGCCCTTCAATTAAAAGTCTCATGCATAAAGGGGAATAAAAGTCTTTGTTGCCCTCTAAAGGTACTTCACAAAGAGTCATGAAATTTTTGCAGGAATGTTGTTCTGAGAAATGCTAATTTCTTGAAAGTCAAGGTCACTAGGGGGCAGGACTCGCCTTGGAGATGTAGAATGAGTTTTTGAATCATCCTACAAGGTTTCAAAGCAATATTATGTGGAATGACTTGAGAAATAGTCATTTTTTGTGAATTTTCAAAAGCATTAAAAAATCTAAAAATGCTATTTTCTTTAAGATCAAGGTCACTAGGGGCCAGGACTCGCCATGGGGTGTAAAATTTGTTTCTAAATCATCTAAGGTTTAAAAGAAAAATATTTAACAGTTTTTGAGCTATTCCCAGTTGTTGATGCCGCTGACGCCACAGCAAGAATTTGGATAGCTTAGTCTCGCTTCCAAGTGGGCGAGACAATAATATAAAAATTGTCGGAGTTTTGCATAATTTATTTGCGTTTTATATCTGTATTAGCTATGAAAGTCAGGTGAGCGGTTTTGGGCTATCATGGTCCTCTTGTTAATCCATGTTTTCATTCTCCAAGGTCTTTATCATATGTAAAATAAATATGTGCTTTGTAACACATGTTTTCTATATAATAGCTATATAAGATCAATATTTAAAACTTTCATGATCAGTTTGTAAGTTTGTAAACAGTCTTCCTTCTTTAATTATTATCTACAGCTTGTCATTTACTAATTGATTCCTCCATCAGAATAACCTGTCATGTTTAACTGTATGGTGCTTCTCGTCTTACTGTCTTAAATTTGATATCCGTCTACAATTACATCAAGCATTGTAAAAACTTTTCACACTAATCTGAAGATAGAGAAATGCTAAAGTAGTGCTTAATTTTTACTACCAATTGATGCCCCATCTTCCAAAGGTTTGTTTCATGATAAGAGTGTTAACATATAGGAAATTTTCCCCTTGTGACATTCAGGATGGGTTGTTAATGGTGTTTGGTTTGAAACCTCTATCTGTTGTAAATGTTTTCCTATTCTGTCATTCCAGTTCTCTGATGTTATACCCCCATTTTTTTTATTCCTTTGCTGTTCAAACACATGATGTCTTCGTACAATTGTCCTTGATACACTGTTCTAACACATGATTTCTCAGTACATTTGTCTTTAACTCACAACTCTTACACATGATTATGTCTTTGCACTGTCCATCAGGCCGTCCATCTGTCACACTTCATTTAAGATCAGTAACTGGAGAACCATTTGACCTAGAACCTTCAAACTAGAGAAGGTGTCACTTGAGCAAAGGTCAAGGTCACGGGCCTGAAAATGGAAAACACTTTCCAATCAATAACTTGAGAACCACTTGGTCCGGAATGTTGAAACTTCATAGGATGGTTGGACATGTGCAGTAGATGACCCCTATTGATTTTGGGGTCACTTGTTCAAAGGTCACAGGGGCCAGAACATGGAAAACACTTTCCAATCAATAACTTGAGAACCACTTGGCCCAGAATGTTGAAACTTCATGGGATGATTGGACATGACAAGTAGATGATCCCAATTGCAGTCAGCCATCGGTGTCTCCTTGACTTTTGCACCTGTCCCCTATTGACTTCTTGCCTATAACTACTATGCATTGGGGGAGACATGCACTTTTCTACAAAAGTATCTTCTAGTTTCTTAGAACATTTGTCCTTAACACTTCTTTCTTACACATGATTTCTCAATACAATTGTCCTTAACACACAATTCTTACACATGATTTCTCAGGACAGTTGTCTTTAACACACCATTCTCAGGACAGTTGTCCTTTACACACAATTCTTACACATGATTTCTCAGGACAATTGTCCTTAACACACTATTCTTATAACACACCATTCTTACACACGATTTTTCCGTACAATCATCCTTAACGCACCATTCTTACACATGATTTCTCAGTAGAATTGTCCTAAACACATCATTCTTACACACGATTTCTCAGGACAATTGTCCTTAACACACTATTTTTACACATGATTTCTCAGTAGAATTGTCCTTAACACATCATTCTTACACGCGATTTCTCAGGACAATTGTCCTTAACACACTATTTTTACACATGATTTCTCATAACACACCATTCTTACACCTGATTTCTCATAACACACCATTCTTACATCTGATTTCTCATAACACACCATTCTTACACCTGATTTCTCATAACACACCATTCTTACATATGATTTTTCAGTACAATTGTCCTTAACACACTATTCTTATAACACACCATTCTTACACACGATTTTTCCGTACAATCATCCTTAACGCACCATTCTTACACATGATTTTCAGTAGAATGTCCTAAACACATCATTCTTACACACGATTTCTCAGGACAATTGTCCTTAAACACATTTTTACACATGAATTTCTCAGTAGAATGTCCTTAACACATCATTCTTACACGCGATTTCTCAGGACAATGTCCTTAACACACAAATTTTTTCACATGATTTCTATAACACACCATTCTACACCTGATTTCTCCAAACACACCATTCTTACACCTGATTTCTCATAACACACCATTCTTACACCTGATTTTTCATAACACACCATTCTTACATAGATTTTTCAGTACAATTGTCCCTTAACAACCATTCTTCACAAGTTTTCTTACGGGCAATATCTCCGTCACAAATATAAAACAATCTGACCGTCGAGTTATTTTGACTAGATTTACATGCAAGTTAAACAACTTAGATTCTACTTTTTAACATGGAAGTGGCTATTCCTACGGTCCCGTAAGAATAGCCTCACAGGCTATTCCTACGGCTCTCCCGTAAGAATAGTGAAATAGCCCGCAGGTGGCTATTCCTACGGCTCTAAAGACAGTTTGTATGTCCACCTTGTATTGCTGTGAGGCTATTCTTACGTGACCGTAGGAATAGCCACTTTCAGTTTCACACCCAGGGCGCCCCCTCCCAATAACTTGACCAATTAAGCTAATTCTCTTAACAATCTTTTGACAACGAGTCAATTTTAGCTGTGTCCTGCAGTTTTGTAGTTGTTTTTGAGGTTTTAACAGCCTTTTTCTTTAAAAAAAAAAAAAAAACAAAAGAAAAAAAAACAGAAAAAAAAAACGTTGTTTAACATTTTATGGAACTGGGTTTGTTATAGGTCTGCTGACTTTCAAAATGTACGCCAATTAGCTTAATTGGTCAAGTTATTGGGAGGGGGCGCCCTGGGTGTGAAACTGAAAAGTAAACAATTTGTTCGAAAATATACCAGTTGAATTAATTCAGTACAATGCAATACAAGGTGGACATACAAACTGTCTTTAGAGCCGTAGGAATAGCCACCTGCGGGCTATTTCACTATTCTTACGGGAGAGCCGTAGGAATAGCCTGTGAGGCTATTCTTACGGGACCGTAGGAATAGCCACTTCCTTTTAACATTGATCAAGCTGTTTCCAATAAAACATATACATCTCAGGCACATACTAGACATTTGTTTTTATTGTAGACCGCTTTACGTGTCTTACATTACAAAGCTGAATCTTCATTTTTATTGGGTGTTTTAGTGGTACACTATATTCTAGCCGAGACATTTCGCAGTTGCTTCCCCTTGTAAAATAGACGCCACTTGTAGGTCTATCCCGAAAACGAAAGTCGACAATCAGAGGTATGATATTTTCTGTTAATATTGGCTAAAATTCGCATTTTGAAAACTTTGTATTATTGCAGGTATGTGATCAGTAATATAATATGTTAATTCGCCTATGAAGTAAGGCAGATTAAATCTTAGCTTTCAGACACACTTCCCTCCCCTCTTCGAAGTACAGGTGGCAGTAACGTACCTAGGATGCAGTATGGGTCCATGAGCCATATGCACTTAAATATTGTCACCATGGCTCATTGTCACAGGTGCAATTTTTTTTTCAAAACGGCTTTTTGTCATTTTTTTCTTAAGAAAACATTGTAATTGTAGTAAATTTAAGTGCATATGGCTCATGGAACCATACTGTATCCTAGGTATGTTATGCTGCTTTCTCCTTGATTCGAGCCTTTTAAATCTTTCAGCGTTGTGCATATTTTTGTAAAACTGTTCAATTAAATAATTTTTGTTTTTTGTTACAAAAATATTTACATATAACAATGGGCAATAAGAATTACAATATTATCATCTTTTATATGTATTTTTTTGCACAAGACTGAATGAGGTCAAACTCCACATCATTTTAAAACTTTCTCATCGATTCGAGCCCTTCGTTTGGAAGGTCATTAAGTGTTAATGTTTGCATATTCTATTTCCATAAAGCAAATTTCTATCAAGATTGACTTCTTGTTCACTCGTTACAACAGTCTAAATATGCTCAGGATGCTTTTAATTTGAAACTTGGGCTCACAATATTACCCACTATGTAATTTCCTTTTGAAATAAGGAATTTTTGATGCAAAATATTAAAATTGGTATTTACTCAATTTTTCAGTGGTTTCATGACTAATATTTTCCAAGGCATTTTAAAATGTAAATGACACAAGTTTCTGATGGAAGAACATGCTAAATAGGCATGAATTTTACTAAAACACAAGGGCTCGAATCGATGAGAAAGCTCGAATCGACGAGAAACAGGCATACTGCCACCTGTGCTTCCAAGTATCAGCCACTATTTTAACCCGCCCGCTTAGCTCAGTAGGTAAGAGCGTTGGTCTACAGATTGCGGGGTCGATCCTCCGGCGGGGCGTATGTTCTCCGTGACAATTTGATAAACGACATTGTGTCTGAAATCATTAGTCCTCCACCTCTGATTCATGAGGGGAAGTTCGCAGTTACTTGCGGAGAACAGGTTTGTACTGGTACAGAATCCAGGAAGACTGGTAAGGTTAACTGCCCGCCGTTACATGACTGAAATACTGTTGAAAAACAGCATTAAACCCAAAACAAACAAACAAACAAAATCTGTTAAAACACACTGAACATAATTTTATCTCAAACATTGATTGATACATATTCAGCATATTTTAAAACTTACCATTTATTATCAATGCAATTAGCCTTTCTTATTTGGCTTATCGGGATGACCTGATGACTTATTTTATGATCTGTTGTTTGAAGTTGCCACCCCTCTAAGCCTTACCGTGGTTACCCATATCTGCATTTTACTGTTAAGAAAACAAATAGGTTAAAAAATCCAAAAATGTTCTAGTCGTTCGGTTACCGGACGCCTAGCAAATCCTCAGGGGATTTTCTAGTCGTCCGGTAATTGATTTCCTAATGAATAAGACATGATTTTATATAGTTTTAATGTTACTTACTTAAGATATCGATACTTATCTGCAAACAAAATTTTGTGTAAATACATACTATAAGCATTTACAATAAATCACTGCATTATTCAGCTGATAAAATAGAAGTTTGCCGAACTCAATAATGGCGAGATCGACGTGACGTCACTTATTAAAATCTGTTCATCTGGAGGCTTTTATGGGAACGGAATTTTTAAATTTTAACAAGTTTTTCACTGGATTTTTAAAATTAAAACAGTTTTTAAGTACTTTCAAATTTTCATATTTTAGTATTCAAATATTTTTTAATGAATAACTGTTTTAAATGACATCTAATTTCAAAAGCGGCAGCGTGATGTTCAAAACTTTAAGAAAAACAGTAGTTAAGCGTTCATTAATCCATGTTATTTTGAAATAATTATAGTCAAAATTAATGAATGAATTGCTTTTTTAAGCTTTCCATTCTTCAAAAAATATATATATAATTGTATTTTAATAATTAAAGTTTAGGCCGTTAGAAAAAAACATCACTTTTTACAAAATTGCATATGGACATTCGGCGATCAATGTTTTATCATTTCTAAAAATAGAATATTAACGGATTCGTAAACAAACATGATCTCTTGCGTTTAATCGACTGAAAAATCAGATATTTATTGATATTTTAAGTAAATAACATTTAAAACTATATAAAATCATTACTTATTCATTAAGAAATCAGTTACCAGACGACTAGAAAATCCCCTGAGGATTTGCTAGCCGTCCGGTAACCGGACTTGAATATAAGTCATAATTTAAAAAAAAAAGACTTAAATCTTTGGAAGAAGAGATACCTAACCTGACACCATTTTTGATCCACAGCGGAGTGCCCATGATGCTAAATTGCTGAAACAAAACACAAAATAAACATTAAAAAATGTCAGCAAGGCAATTTTATGCTTTAATCATTTAAATTATTGTCAACATAAATTCATTATCAGAGATGTAATTGTTACAAATACATTGTACATGTACCAGAAAACGTTCCCAATGGATTTCATTGGGGATTTCCTAACAGAAGTATGCAGAATAAGGTTGGACTTGACAGGACAGCGACAGTCAAAAGTTATCACGCTGTTCCAAAATTAAATGTCCTATTGTTTAGACCACAATGCAATAAAAAGTATAGATAACTTACTCCGAGCTTTTCTACTTAAATTGCTTGTCCAAGTAATACGAGTAAAAGAAGTATCAATGGTTGGACTACATTAAAGACTTCAATTTTAGTAATGTGTTACTATCTATTTTCAATGACATACGGTCCAATGTTGTTGTCCTCAAGATTTTGAAAATGTCTCCACATTTTTTATACCAAGGGGACGTGTCCCCACCAGTTTTGATCCTCGGCAGAACCCTGGAATCATGTTATTGTTGTTTTTAGCTCACCTGAGCAATGCTCAGGTGAGTTTTTCTGATCGCTCGATGTCCGGCGTCCGGCGTCCGTCGTCTGTCGTCTGTCGTCCGTCGTCTGTCAACATTTAGCTTGTGTATGCGATAGAGGCTGTATTTTTCAATTAATCTTCATGAATATTGGTCAGAATGATAACCTTGATGAAATCTAGGCCGAGTTCGAAAATGGGTCATCTCGGGTCAAAAACTAGGTCACTAGGTCAAATCAAAGAAAAACCTTGTGTATGCGATAGAGGCTGTATTTTTCATTTAATCTTCATGAATATTGGTCAGAATGATAACTTTGATGAAATCTAGGCCGAGTTCGAAAATGGGTCATGTCGGGTCAAAAACTAGGTCACTAGGTCAAATCAAAGAAAAAACCTTGTGTATGCGATAGAGGTGGTATTTTTCAATTAATCTTCATAAATATTGGTCAGAATGATAACCTTGATGAAATCTAAGCCGAGTTCGAAAATGGGTCACTCGGGTCAAAAACTAGGTCACTAGGTCAAATCAAAGAAAAACCTTGTGTATGCAATAGAGGCTGTATTTTTCAATTCTTCTTCATGAATATTGGTCAGAATGAAAACCTTGATGAAATCTAGGCCGAGTTCGAAAATGGGTCATCTCGGGTCAAAAACTAGGTCACTAGGTCAAATCAAAGAAAAACCTTGTGTATGCGATAGAGTGGTATTTTTCAATTAATCTTCATGAATATTGGTCAGAATGAAAACCTTGATGAAATCTAGGCCGAGTTCGAAAATGGGTCATCTCGGGTAAAAAACTAGGTCACTAGGTCAAATCAAAGAAAAACCTTGTGTATGCAATAGAGGCTGTATTTTCAATTCTTCTTCATGAATATTGGTCAGAATGATAACCTTGATGAAATCTAGGCCGAGTTCGAAAATGGGTCATCTCTGGTCAAAAACTAGGTCACTAGGTCAAATCAAAGAAAAACCTTGTGTATGCGATAGAGGCTGTATTTTTCAATTGATCTTCATGAATTTTGGTCAGAATGATTGCCTTGATGAAATCTAGGCCGAGTTCGAAAATGGGTCATCTCGGGTCAAAAACTAGGTCACTAGGTCAAATCAAAGAAAAACCTTGTGTATGCGATAGAGGCTGTATTTTTCAATTGATCTTCATGAATTTTGGTCAGAATGATTGCCTTGATGAAATCTAGGCCGAGTTCGAAAATGGGTCATCTCGGGTCAAAAACTAGGTCACTAGGTCAAATCAAAGAAAAACCTTGTGTATGCGATAGAGGCGGTATTTTCAATTGATCTTCATGAATTTTGGTCAGAATGATTGCCTTGATGAAATCTAGGCCGAGTTCGAAAATGGGTCATCGGGGGTCAAAAACTAGGTCACTAGGTCATATCACGTAAAAAACCTTGTGTATGCGATAGAGGCTGTATTTTTCAATTGATCTTCATGAATTTTGGTCAGAATGATTGCCTTGATGAAATTTAGACCAAGTTCGAAAATGGGTCATCTGGGTTCAAAAACTAGGTCACTAGGTCAAATCAAAGAAAAACCTTGTGTATTGCAATAGAGGCTGTATTTTTCAACTGATCTTCATGAAATTTAGCCAGAATGATTACCTTGATAAATCTAGGCTGATTTCGAAAATGGGTCATCTGGGGTCAAAAACTAGGTCACTAGGTCAAATCGAAGAAAAAATTGTGTATGCAATAGAGGATGTATTTTTCAATTGATCTTCATGAAATTTGGTCAGAGTGATTGCCTTGATGAAAACTAGGTCGGTTTTGAATATGGATTATCTGAGGTCAAAAGCTAGGTCACTAGGTCAAATTAAAGAAAAATCTTGTGTATGCGATAGAGACTGTTTTTTTCAGTTGATATTTATGAAATTTGGTCAGGTTGATTGCCTTAATGAAATCTAGGTCGAATTTGAATATGGGTCATCTGAGGTCAAAAACTAGGTCACTTGGTCAAATCAAAGAAAAAACTTCTGTATGTGATAGAGGCTGTATTTTTCAGTTGATCTTCATGAATTTTGGTCAGAATGATTGCCTTGATAAAATCTAGGTCGAGTTTGAACATGGGTCATCTAGGGTCAAAAACTAGGTCATATCTAAGAAAATGGTTTTTTTATTGCAAGAGACCAATTTTTTGGTCCAATCTTAATGAAAATTGGTCAGAATATTTGTTTCCATGAAATCACTAGGTCAAACATGTTTTACACTGTTATGGAGTGTTTCTTAGGTGAGCGACCTAGGGCCATCTTGGCCCTCTTGTATTTATTTCCTGTAGTGTATGAAGTTTTTCTTTAACACATTCGATCAGGTCCCAGAAAACAGTCATTATCCCATCCTAATTGTTTATAACACAAAAGACAATCACAAAGAACTGAGATTTATGCAGTCTCAATTTCAATACATGTTGCATATTTGTGCGATAAATCATTACTAAATTACATGTAGTCATAGGTAATGGTGATTCTTGCACTTAAGTGGCACATTTTCTGCAGTGAATTTATTATGATTTATCGCAAACCATTGCTGCATTTTAATATTAAAAATATGACAGCAAAGATCTTGGTTTCATATAATTGTCTTTCATTTTAAAAAAACGTTGGGGTGCGATAATGACCATTTTACGTTTGATTTTGACATATTTTGCATTATTGTTATTTCTGTATAGCTAATTTGTGACATTTCTCAATCTGGGACCTGTTTTCTAGGTAGTCAGCAAATCAATATAATAGAATTGGATTGTGGTTGGATATAGTTTTGTTAAATAAAGGAGAAGGTTCACTTTTGCACATAAATGGCCTAAAAAAAGAAAGTCTCTAAATTTAGTAAAGAACATGTTTTCTTTCATGAAATAGTATTGTTTTATCAAACTGCACAAAACATTTTACAATTTATTCATTATATAAGAAAATATCGGACATAACTGAAAATAATTTTAACATTATTGGTATGGGAAACCTTCAGTTTTTAATAGAATTTTTAAACATAGGTATCTGAAATTTTCGTTACGAGCACAACTGTCGACCACAATAAAAAAAAAAATGACCATAAATTCTGTGAAATAAGCTGGACCAATGGTCAAAATATTTTTGTGGTCCTTGAGTGTGCTCACTACTAAAAACTTTCCCATAAGACCTAAATATGGTAAAAAATGCCCGTTTTCCCAAAATTCTGCGATTTCAGTAATATTCACAGACATGTTGTGAACAAAATAATAAATTCATTTATAAAAACAAAATTCCTTGCAGTAGATAAACATTCTGGTAGTTAACAATATATAGTTTTTTTCAAATTATAGCCAATTTGAAAATTTTCGAAATTGCATAGGCCATATAAGACTTAAGGAGGTAGGTTACCTTGATACCAGGGTAAATTCAAAGTACTTGAATCGCAGCAATATTTTGTATTTCGTGTAATATGATGTTTTAACTGCTATAATCTCAATTTCGATTATCTCTGTCCCTTCAAGTTCAATTTTTATCAAGGTTTGAAGAACATGACCCTCCCAGTGTATTTTATATTGAAAGAAGAAGGAAAATATGGATATTTAACACTTTTCAGTGTATTTTAGTTTTATTGATGTCCGTAGAAGTCTGCATAATTGATAATTTTACTAGTATGCGTGTTAGCTTTCTGATATAAGCTTAAAATGTATATGTCGCGGGGCTTGTGTTTCCATGGTAACACTTTTTCTCTCATTTTAAACAATTCCGTATAAAAACGTTTTTTTCGACGGCTTCAGTGCCATTCTGTTAATGACCAATATGGAGTATTTGGGTAATATTATTAGCAAAATACCAAGCACTTTACATGGTACCCTATTTTTCTTAAAGTTTTAAGTAACCATGGCAACAGAGATGTTTAAAATAGCTTATATCTTGCTTTTTGTCGTAATTTCTTATAAAAATATTGAATAAAATCATCTTTCTTGTTAATGTAGCTTTAAAACTTATTTTTTTTAACATAAGTAATGTTTTCATGTTATTTGCATTTATTCGAACAAATTTCACAGCTTAAAATACTTACAGAAGTACCCTTCGTCTGACATTTATCATGGAAAAATCGTTCTGCAGGCTGCTATTATTATCATGGATATTGTTGAAATGAAAATAAAAAGACGAAGCTGTGTTCCTTAAATAGACCAGTGTCAACGCTTTTGAGTTTTGCATTTAGATATATAGGTCACGGGCTTCGTTTCCATGGTAACATCGATTACATTCAAGAAACCACAATTTTCTACTGAAATTGAACAACTTTTGAGCTCACTCTTAGTATAATAGCGACAATGTATCAACGGAAACTGAAAAATAGGTATAACAAATCAAATTGTCCAATTTTTATTTGAAAATGGTCGTAACAAGTAACCTTTCACCCAGCTATATTCCCAAAAACATTGGTTACCACCATCCATTTTCTTACATTCCGCAAAACATTTCAATATAACTACATAAAAGAAGCAAAATATCGATTATTATTCAGAGCAAAAAACTCATTAAAGATATTTCAGCAAATAATGGCTGTTTAAAAATAATTCAAATAAAGAAAATACACAGAATTACGCACTTTCAAAATAAAAGCCATTAATTTTGCGCGGTAACTGACACGTAATGTTATGACGTCAATGACGTCATTTTAAGTCAACAATGTTTTGAAGCGTTTTTGTGGCAATTTATTCATTATTTCTGTATTATTACACCATGAAGCTTTAGATCGGAGGCAGGTTCATGATTATTTTTCAGAAGAATGGATATACAAACACATTTTAGTGTGTCATAAATGTCGTCGTAAATCGTCACGTTAGCTTCCGGTTGGGCATGCGCACATACAAATATCAAGGTAACCTACCTCCTTAAGTGAACTTTGTCCTTTGGTAAAAGTCGTGCAATTTGAAAAAACAAAGTGTATATTCAGGATATTTATGTACATAAATTTATATTCTTTACACATTCCAGAAAATAGTTTTTCTGTGCAAATGAAAATAGAATAGATGTGGCAGTACGGGTAGATGATCAATAGATAAACAAATAAATAACGCCTTCCAAATCTTATATTTACTGGAGGCATAATATGATACTTCCTTCTCCACATTGAACAATCATTTTAATACACATACAAAATGAATATATACATCCTCTAGCTGATACTGGTGTTCCTAATTCAAGTGCACTAGTAAACTTGTACTGTTGACGGGCTACTGTGTGCTAGTAAAAAAAAATATTACGAAATCAATCATTTTTCCCTTGAAAAATCCCAGTACATGTAACTATAACTGTGACATTCATCTTTGTAAGTGTGACACTCATCCCTTGACAGTTAGCATGGCACTCATCTGTGGTAATGTGACATGTGGACCATATTGAAAATTGGTGAAACACCAAATATGTTATCCACGTAAAATAAAGTCGTTATTATTATTATTATTATTATTACTCACCTACAAGGGAGAGACTTACCTCTGAAAGTAGACATTCATCTTTGACTGTAGGTGTGACACTCATCTTTAATCCTTGTTTCAGAGAAAGAGATCATTCCTTGTAAAGAATAACTAAATTAGGTGATTCTAAGAGCATGGCTAGATTAACAAGTTGCCAATGACAATTAATTATATGATTTTTGTTTGAAAAGCAACAAAAAAGATCAAAGCTTGCTTAATTCACATGGATGCTATTTCTTACCTGGCTTTCTCTCAGAGCAATTATTATTGTAAATGCATTTGCAAGCTTATAACCAGCTACTGCAATCTATATTCTCAAGACTAAGACTCTTTTATAAGTGAAGTTTGTTTCTTTTCTTTTTATTATACCTCACATGAATGGCCTATGCAAATTTCCCATTTATTGTTTGTGTATATAGCCATGTATATGTGGACCATATTGTAAATTGGCTTTAAGACTAAGCCAAATATGTTATCCACAGTAAATAAAGTTGTTATTATTATTATTATTATTGTTATTAAAAACTTTAATAATCATGATAATATATCATATTCCCCAGTGATTTTATATCTCATGAGCAAAATTGTTATTTTCAATTTCTGCATAATGTCATGTGATATGATCCATTATTTCATATCACATGTGCAACAGCGCTGTTTTGGTGCTCTGCGCATGTGATATTATTTTTTCATATATTTCGTTGAGAGGTTGATACTTTCGCATTGATTAAAAGACTGAGATTAGGATTAAATTACAAAAAATGTACCTTATCTGGTGTTCATGCATGTGTGAACACGGCCGATTTTTTACTTTTTAGCTCGACTATTCAAAGAATAGTAGAGCTATTGGACTCACCCATGCGTCTGCGTCCGCGTCCACGTCCCGATTTGGTTAAGGTTTTGTATGTAAGCTGGTATCTCAGTAACCACTTGTGGGAATGGATTGAAACTCCACACACGTATTCACTATGATATACTGACCTACATTGCATAGGTTCCATAACTCTATTTTGCTTTTTTACAAAATTATGCCCCCTTTTCAACTTAGAAATTCTTGGTTAAGGTTTTGTATGTAAGCTGGTATCTCAGTAACAACTTACGGGAATGGATTGAAACTTCACACACTTATTCACTGTGATAAACTGACCTACATTGCACAGGTTCCATAACTCTATTTTGCATTTTTACAAAATTATGCCCCCTTTTCGACTTAGAAATTCTTGGTTAAGGTTTTGTATGTAAGCTGGTATCTCAGTACCCGCTAATGGGAATGGATTGTAACTTCACACACTTGTTCACTGTCATGATCTGACATGCACTGTTTAGGTCCCTTAACTCTACTTTGCATTTTTTTCAAAATTATGCCTCTTTTTCGACTTAGCAGTTTTTGGTTAAGTTTTTGTATGTAAGCTGGTATTTCAGTATCCACTTATGGGAAAGGATTGAAACTTCACACACTTGTTCACTTTATGAGCTCAGATAAGCTCTGTGAAGGTTCCATAACCCTTTTTCCCATTTTTACAAAATTATGCCCCTTTTATCGACTTTGTATTCATTCAATTGACAAGGCTGTTGAATAGTCGAGCGTTGCTGTCCTCCGACAGCTCTTGTTTAATGGGGTTGTTCTATGTGCGAAAAATTTCAAAAACAATTTTTTATCAAATATTGAATTGAAACTATCACCAGCATATTGGAAATGATATAACTAAGAAAATGGGTGCTCAGACATATGTTTTGTTCAGAAATAAAAAAGTTACCACCCTTTTTCAAACATACATTTTTAACTGCTGTCGATTTCAGCATAATGATGCAGTGTTGAAATATGCGCATAAATATAGGGGCAAGCAATATATGTAAATACCTCGGCTATAGCTATCAAAAAGTCTTATCAAACAGCAAAGTCGCTACAATTTCTGAGTGCTAACAAGTAAAGACGCCTTTATTCTGTCTTCATTATTTGGTTAGTAATTACTTTTTAATATTAAATAAATCATTTAAATCATTGTGTTGATTTTCCGGTAAATATTTTGGCCTTATGGTGATATGAAAAATCTTCGCCCTTGAAATATGAGTATTATATGAATATCGAGCGAGGTGCCAGCCAAGGTCTGTATATCTCACGGTGAACATTTTTCATAATACCCTCTCAGGAATGCAATATTTATATAATACATATTGTTCAACATTAACATACTAAACAGGCCACTGTTGAGGTTTTACAGAACTTTTAATATAGCACTCATTATTAAATATAAAGTAAACATTCTGCATGAAAACAAATCCATGCACATCATTCTGTCCAATTGTCTGCCCTGTATTTCCCATATGTAGAAATGATTTACGGTAGCTTACTCATATCTCATATATGTTGTAGTGATTAAACATAGCTTACTCATATCCCATATGTAGTGGTAATTTAACATAGGTAGTTTAAATCCCATATGTAGTGGTGATATAATGTGTGTGTGTGTGTTCGGGTTTAACGTCTTTTCAACAATTTTTCAGTCATATAAACGACAGTGTCTACCTGTAGCAGTGAGCACAATGCCCAACTTCATATTGCTGCCTCACTGGAATATCACGCCATAGACACGTGGCATGATACCCCACCCAGTCGTATTATACTGACACCGGGCTGACCAGTCCTAGCACTATCCTCTTAATATAGCTTACTCATATATCCAATTATGTAGACTAAGTAGACTGTAGTGATTTACTGTAGCTTACTCATATTCCATATGTAGTGGTACTTTAACATAGCTTATTTATATCCCATTATGCAGTGGTGATTTAAAATAGCTTACTCATATCCTATGTGTAGTCACAATTTTACATAGCATACTTGTATCTCTT
Organism: Mercenaria mercenaria; assembly: GCF_021730395.1. NCBI lineage: Eukaryota > Metazoa > Mollusca > Bivalvia > Venerida > Veneridae > Mercenaria > Mercenaria mercenaria. The sequence goes on from NC_069368.1 coordinate 48,054,124, forward strand.
TTTATACGCCCGTTTGATGGGCGGGTGGGCGGGCAGCGTCCACAGACCTTGTCCGGAGCATATCTTCTACATGCATGGAGGGATTTTGATGAAACTTGGCACAGTTGTTCACCATCATGAGACGGAGTGTCATGCGCAAGAACCAGGTCCCTAGGTCTAAGGTCAAGGTCACACTTAGAGGTTAAAGATCAAATTCAAGAATGACTTTGTCCGAAGCATATCTTCTTCGTGCGTGGAGGGATTTTGATGAAAGTTGGCACAATTGTTTATCATCATGAGACGGAGTGTCATGCGCAAAAACCTGGTCCCTAGGTCTAAGGTCAAGGTCACACTTAGAGGTCAAAGGATACAAGAATGAAAAATTCAAGAATGACTTTGTCCGGAGCATATCTTCTTCATGCATGGAAGGATTTTGATGTAGCTTGGCACATTTGTTCACCATAATGAGAGGGAGTGTCATGCGCAAGAACCAGGTCCCTAGGTCTAAGGTCAAGGTCACACTTAGAAGTCAAAGGATACAAGAATGAAAACTTTGTCCGGAGCATATCTTCTTCATGCATTGAGGGATTTTGATACAACTAAGCACAAATGTTCACAAGCATGAGACGGAGTGTCTTGCGCAAGAACCAGGTCCCTAGGTCTAAGGTCAAGGTCACACTTAGAGGCCAAAGGTCAGATACAAGAATGACTTTGTCCGGAGCATTTCTTCTTCATGCATAGAGGGATTTTGATGTAACTTGGCACAATTGTACACCATCATGAGACAGAGTGTCATGCACTGGTCCCTTCTTTTGAATTACTTCCCTTTGCTGTTACTATAAATAGCTTATATTGTAACTTTTTCATTACAAGTCGTAGGGAAAAATCGAGACCACTTTTCTGTAGTACAACATGCATGTTACATCCAATTCTGAGGTGTATTTTGAGCTATCTCTACCTGGTTAGGATTTTTATATGGACTTGTAATTTTTTTTTTTAATTTTTTTTTTTTCCTCTCTCTCTCTTTAAAGATTAACTTCCCTTAGTTGTTACTATAAATAACTTACATTGTAACTTTTTTATAATTGACGCTAGGGAAAAACCAAGACCACTTTTCTGTGGTACAACATTGATGTTACTTTCAAATTTTGGGTGTATTTTAAGGTATCTCTACCTGGTAAGGATTTTTTTTGTGGACTTAGAAAAATAAAAGAATTACAATAATTTCTAAAAAAACAACAACAATGTAAACAACTAGAAAATTAAAATTCCATTTGCAAATACAGGTACTAGTGTAAAGAAATTTACTGTGACGGGCATATATTGTGACATTCTGGCACTCTTGTTTTTACATAATTTAAAGTAACTGTAATATCCCTTATGTAGTTACAATTTTATGTAGCTTTACTACTAGCTTACTCATATCCTGTATACATGTAGCAACGATTTAACGTAGCTTTCAGATAACTCATATGTACTGGTAATTTTAGATAGCTAATTAGTAGTTTTCATATCCCATATGTTGTAATGATTCTACAAAGTTTACTCATATCCCATATGCAGTAATGATTTTACAGATAAATCATTAAGACAAAAGAGCTATGGCAGAAGCAGGAGGCATTCCTACCTACAAGTGTGATCACAAGTACAGGGGCTGTGCTATAATTATAGTGAATAAAAATTTCTGGGTAATCGACAAAGACGGTAAAAAAGTTCCAAACCCAAAGTTGAAAAGAAAGGGCTCAACAGTTGACATAAAGAAAATGGAAACTGTGTTTAAAGCCCTTGACTTCAAGGTCAAAGTTTACAAAGATTTGACAGCTGAATCAATGAAAGACAAAATATACAAAGGTAAGTTCATTTCTGAATTATTTCAGTTGATCAAAGTGTTTCTTTGGGATAAAGAAGGTCTGCCAGGAAAGAACATAGTTTCTTTCTGTTAATGCATGCATTAATCATTCAAGTTGAAGATATGAGAATTTATTAATAGCACTTTTTGTTCACTTTATGGAGGTATTGTTATACACCAGAGTCCATTATTGGCACTTTATGTTCACTGTATGGCAGTATTGTTATACACCAGAAAATTCAGTACTGGCACTTTATTATCACTATATGGCAGTGAATCCAGTACTGGCACTTTATATTCACTATATGGCAGTGAATCCAGTACTGGTACTTTATGTTCACTGTATGGTTATATCATTATAAACATAAAATCCAGTAATGGCACTTTATTATCACTATATGGCAGTAAATCCAGTACTGGTACTTTATATTCACTATATGGCAGTGAATCCAGTACTAGCACTTTATGTTCACTGTGTGGCAGTATTGTTATAAACATCAAATCCAGTGATGGCACTTTATTATCACTATATGGCAGTGAATCCAGTACTGGCACTTTATATTTACTATGGCAGTGAGTCCAGTACTAGCACTTTATGTTCACTGTGTGGCAGTATTGTTATAAACAAGAATCCAGTCTTGGCACTTCACATTCACTGTATGGCAGTGAATCCAGTACTAGCACTTTATGTTCACTGTGTGGCAGTATTGTTATACACCAGAATCCAATCTTGGCACTTCACATTCACTGTATGGCGGTATTATTGTAAAGGAGAATCAAGTCCTGGCACTTTAATATGTTGACTGTATGGCAGTATTGCTATAAACAGAAATCCAGTACTGGCACTTTATGTTCACAGTATGACACTATTATTATACATGATAATCCAGTACTACCCTGTATGTTCACTGTATGGCAGTATTGCTATAAACAGAAATCCAGTACTGGCACTTCATGTTCACAGTATGGCACTATTATTATACATGATAATCCAGTACTACCCTCTATGTTCACTGTATGGCAGTATTGCTATAAACAAAAATCCAATACTGGCACTTCATGTTCACAGTATGGCACTATTATTATACATGATAATCCAGTACTATCCTTTATGTTCACTGCATGGCAACTGACAACAGTTTCCTGTCATTAATCAGAGAAAGGTCTTGTCTAGAATTATCAAATTTTATAGGTTGATTTCCTGTGGTTAGTAGTTTTATACTTCTTTATTGAGTCGAAGGTTTCACTTTTCACTTTTAGTACTCGATCTCTATTGGGTAAATAATTACATTGTTTCAGCGAGTCAGAATGAGGATTTTAACCAAAAGTCTGATAGTTTTGCACTTGTGATAAGTTCCCATGGTGAAGAAGTGGAAGAGAAGAAAGTTCGCTACCCTCCGAAAGGTGCGACAATATGGCGGCACTGTGTACTGGGTTCCGACAACAGTCCCCTATTTATAGATGACATGATAAGTTACTTCCAGGATGATAAAGCTAAAGGCCTGACTGGAAAACCAAAGCTCTTCTTTATACAGGTGCAGTAACATATTTCTTTTTGTAAAAGACTTAATACTGTTAGTTAACCATTAGCCTGCTGCCCGCAAGTAGTTTTGCCTTTGCGACCTGTGCAGACCAAGATCAGTATGCACGTCCATGCAGGCTGATAATGGTCTGCACTGACAGTCTGTTCACTTTTCAGTCAGTAAATTTTCAGTTAACACCCGGTCCCCTTTGAATAATAAGTGGTACTGCCCAAATTGAATGGACCAGTCCATTTTAGGAATTTAGCAGGGTAAAGGTTAAAATAATAGTTTTGTTGGTTTACCCTAATTTTGTTTAGGTTGATGAGGAACAAGTTCACTAGTGTAGATCACCATAAAATTATGAGAAAAGGAAAGCCATTTTCCTTTACAATGCTGAGTGCCATCGCATCATTTTTAGAGGCCTGTTTTGGAATAGGAGGATGTATTACATGTATATGATGGCACATACTCAGTGCATGTGTCCTTCTGTCCATTCGTCTATGTTATTTTGTGTCTAGTGCGTAACTTAATAGCCATTCAAGATATCAGTTTTAAAATTTGCTTTTAAGTAAGTAGAACTGAGATGTTGTGGTGAGTGCATAAACTGGGTCAGTATATCAAAGGTCAAGGTGATATATTGAGCTGAAATGTCAGATCTGTAATATTTTTGTGTCTGGAACATAACCAGTGATAACCACTGAAGGTATCAACTTCAAACTTGGGATATAGGTGTGTTCAGAGCCCATTAATGAGTCAGTAGGTCAAAGGTCAAGGTAGCAACAGGGACAAATTATCATGTTCTTCACATTTCATGTCCAGAGCATAATTCAGTTTGAACACAGCATGAGATGGGAATGAGACTATGTGCAAAGCATATGAACCAGCTGATAGGTCAAAGGTCAAGGCCACAAATTGAGCTTAAAAAGTACTTCAACACATTTTTGTTGTTATTGCAAAGAAATATTCAGACTGTTAATAAGTATGATTAATTTAGTCATTTGATTGGCATTGTAAAGATTTTTTTGACTTATTAAATGCTAAAGAGAAAAATGTAGGGCTGAGATTAGAAATCACATTGTATTTCATTTTTGATATGGCCATGCAGATTATATAAATTGAATTTCTGGATATGGACAACAAAAATGAAAAATAATGAACATAAATCTTGGTCTGCACTGATTGCAAAGGCAGACTCACTTGCCGCCAGCAGGCTAAAGGTTAACACCCATTGTTGTGGATATTTTTAGACAACCTTCAACAAAAGGATTTAACAGTGTAGGTTTACCCTTTTTGTTGGAGAATGTATTAATTTGATGGTTTTTGTCATTGATAATAAATATTCTTCCATGTATATTTTTACTTTATAAAAGGAAAGAAAACACTTGAAGTCAAAATATTTATAGAATGGGAGGCACAATATCATTTAAAATGTAGACACTATAGGATAGTACATATAAGAAATGCATACTCACATTTTATGTATTGAATATGTATGGAGTTCATGTGATTTTTAGCTCAGCAATTCTACTCACTCTGGCATCGGCATTACACCTTGGTTGAAATTTTGCGCACAAGTACATATGGCTATCATTTAAAGGCTTTTAGCTTTTTCTTTTTCTAGGTCAATTACCAACCTCACTGAGTCAAGTCCCATAACTCTGACATGTATTTTGGACTAAATTATGCCCCCTTTTGGACTTAGAAAATCCTGGTTAAAATTTTACATGCAAGTTAGTATCTCCAAAAGTAATGCAAATATTGAATTGAAACTTCTCATGATTGTGTCCTCATGGTTATGAAACTAGGTGATAGAATCAAGTCCAATAACTCTGACATGCATTTTGGCCAAATTATGCCCCCTATTGTACTTAGAAAATCCTGGTTAAAGTTTTGTATGCAGGTACATATGGCTATCATTTAAAGGCATATAGCTTTGAAAATCTTTTTTTAGGTCAAGTACCAACCTTACTGGGTCAAGTCCCATAACTCTGACATGTATTTTGGCCAAATTATGCCCCCTTTTGGACATTGAAAATTCTGGTTAAAGTTTTGCATGCAAGTTACTACCTGCAAAACAAATACAGATATTCAATTGAAATTTCACATTTGTCTTCAGGGTTATAAAACTACCTGATTGCGTCAAGTTCCATAACTGACATGCATTTTTGCCAAATTATGTCCCCTTTAAGCTTATAAATTCTGGTTAATGTTTTGCACTCCAAAACTAATACAGATACTGGATTGAAACTCTATAGATATTTTAACATTTAGGGTAATAATTTCCTGCTTATGGGACAATAATTCGAAAAGTCGAGCACTGGCTGTCTTACAGACAGCTCTTGTTATATTATGCGTTGCCGTCTGTAATGTTACGTTTTTAGGAAAATTACACACTTTATGTATATTTTTATAAAGTAAAATATGGTATATGTTATTCTATGATGGTTGAAAATATTACCTGAAAAAGGATTTTTTTTAGCTGATTACAGAAAAATACAACTGTTTAACTAATCAGCCATCAATAAATGCATAGAAAAATGTCTTAATTTTGTTAACCACATTTTCATCTTTTAAATCTGACTTCGTTATGATGTTTTCAATTTCTCCATCTGCAGTTTTCAAAAAATGATTCTGTGATGTGCAGGAAATTATACATTGCCTACCTGAAATGAAGTGATCGCACTATGTGATTTGTTTGTGTTGGGTTTAATGCTGTTTTTCAACAGTATTTTAGTTATGTAATGGCGAGCAGTTAACCTGACCAGTGTTCCTGGATTCTGTACCAGTACAAACTCTGCAAGTAACTGCCAACTTCCCCACATGAATCAGAGGTGGAGAACTAATGATTTCAGACACAATGTCGTTTATCAAATAGTCATGGAAAACATACGCCCCGTCCAAGGATCGAACTCACGACCCCGCGATCGGTAGACCAACGCTGTACCTACTGAGCTAAGTTGGCGGGCACGATCACTATATGTGATAGCTAGACCAGACTACTTTGTATAATGTCTTGGTTTTCTATGCAAAGTTATCATTACTGTGAAATGATATTTACAGGCTTGTAGGTCAAGGCATGGATTTCAACATAAAAGATTTGACTATGGTGTGAATATCAATGTGTCAGTGGGTGGTGCACTGTCAAACATTCAGCCATCTGATGCCGGGGACCGTGGAGATGATGCTTTGTTGGACAGTCTGGATTGTCTCACAGAGATAGAAGATATATATAAGGATTGCATTGATGATGGTAAGCCGGTCTTACTGCTACATTTTAATAGCTTTATTTTGTAGGACCAAATACAGGCTATGCATCATTGTAGCAGTTTCCAGAAATATGTGGAAGAAACCTTTTGAGTATCTAATTATTATGTCCAAAATGTATATTTCATAAGAACAAATGTTCTCTTCAAGAGAGTGTTACAGGCAAGATCCAGGCCTGTACCTCAAAGGTTAAGGTCAGTCTCTAAGGTCAAAGGTCTGCAGGGTAATTTTGTGTCTTGTCTGGTTTTAAAATTACTTGACTTAACAGTGGAACTTGGCCAGAATGTTACCCTCAGTAATATCTCGGCTGAGTTTGTTACTGGGTTATCTGGTTTCAAAAACTTGGTCACAAGGTCAATTAATAGGAAAAACTTTCTAACACTCTAAAAGCCACATTTTCTACATCGTATTCATTAACTTTTGTCAGAATGTCTCTAGAAAATCAGATTTGAAACTGGAATACTTGAGGTCTTAAACTAGGTAACTAGGTCAAATCGTAGAAAAACCATGTTAACACACTAGAGGCTAAAATTTCTTTTTTTTTAGCTTACCAGAACATGAAGTGCTCAAATTAAGCTATTGTGACCGGTCCTTGTCCGTCGCCCGCCACCGCACGGTGTGTCGTCCGTCAACATTTGTCTTATTAACACTCTAGAGGCCACAGTTGTGACCCAATCTTTATGAAACTTGGTCAGAATGTTTGTCTTGATGATCTCTAGATTCAGTTCGAAACTGGGTCATGTGGGGTCAAAACCTAGCTCAGTAGGCCAGATCAGAGGAAAATCTTGTTAACACTCTAGAGTCCACAGTTTAAGTTTGAAACTCATGCGAATTATTCAGAATGTTTGTTTTGATGAACTCTAGATCAAGTTTGAACCTGGGTCATGTGGGGTCAAAAACAAGGTCATCCGGTCAAATCAAAGGAAAAGCTTCTTAACACTAGAGGCCACATTTATGACCCTGTCTTCATGAAACATGGTCAGAATATTTATCTTGATGATCTTTAGGCCAAGGTCAAAACTTGGTCATGTTGGGTCAAAAACTAGGTCACTAGGCCAGATCAAAGGAAAATCTTGTTAACAGTCTAGAGACCACATTTTAAGTTTGAAACTCATGAGAATTTGTCAGAATGTTTGTCTTGATGTCAGGTTTGTAACTGGGTCATTTGGGGTCAGAAACTAGGTCAGTAGGCCAGATCAAAGAAAAATCTCATGAACACTCCAGAGGCCACATTTATGGCCCTATATTCATGAAACTTGGTCAGAGTATTAGTCTTGATGATCTCTAGGTCAAGTTCGAAACTGGGTAATATGGGATTAAAAACTACATGTATGTCAATAAGCCAGATCAAAAAAAAAACATTTTTAGCTCATCTGATTTTTTGAAAAAAAATGATGAGTTATTGTCATCACTTGAGCGGTTGTCGGTGTCGGCGTCGGCGTCTGCGTCGGCGTTGCCTGGTTAAGTTTTATGTTTAGGTCAGCTTTTCTCCTAAACTATCAAAGCTATTGCTTTGAAACTTGGAATACTTGTTCACCATCATAAGCTGACCCTGTATAGCAAGAAACATAACTCCATCTTGCTTTTTGCAAGATTTATGGCCCCTTTTGTACTTAGAAAATATCAGATTTCTTGGTTAAGTTTTATGTTTAGGTCAACTTTTCTCCCAAACTGTCAAAGCTATTGCTTTGAAACTTGGAATACTTGTTCACCATCATAAGCTGACCCTGTACAGCAAGAAACATAACTCCATCTTGCTTTTTGCAAGATTTATTGCCCCTTTTGGACTTAGAAAATCAGTTTTCTTGGTTAAGTTTTATGTTTAGGTCAGCTTTTATCCTAAACTATCAAAGCTATTGCTTTAAAACTTGCAACACTTGTTCACCATCATAAGTTGACCCTGTACAGCAAGAAACATAACTCCATCCTGCTTTTTGCAAGATTTATGGCCTCTTTTGTACTTAGAAAATATCAGATTTCTTGGTTAAGTTTTATGTTTAGGTCAACTTTTTCTCTTAAACTATCAAAGCTATTGCTTTGAAACTTGCAACTCTTGTTCACCATCATAAGCTGACCCTGTACAGCAAGCAGCGTAACTCCATCCTGATTTTTGCAATAATTATTGCCCCTTTTGGACTTAGAAAATCATTTTCTTGGTTGAGTATTATGTTTAAGTCAACTTTTCTCATAAACTATCAAAGCTATTGCTTTAAAACTTGCAACCGTTTTTCACCATCATAAGTGGACACTGTACATCAAGAAACATAACTCTATCCTGCTTTTTGCAAGAATGATGGCCCTTTTTAGACTTAGAAAATCATGGGTAGGACAATATTTCTATTACACAAAAAAAATCAGATGAGCGTCAGCACCCGCAAGGCGGTGCTCTTGTTAACACTAGAGTCCACAGTTTGAATTTGAAACTCATGAGAATTGGTCAGAATGTTTGTCTTGATGACCTCTAGAACAAGTTCGAATCTGGGTCATATGGGGTCAAAAACTAGGTCACCCAGTCAAATCAAAGGAAAAGCTTCTTAACATCCTAGAGGCCACATTTATGATCCTATCTTCATGAAACTTAGTCAGAATGTTTATCTTGATGATCTTTACGCCATGTTCGAATCTTGGTCATGTGAGATCAAAAACTAGGTCATCTGGTCAAATCAAAGGAAAAGCCTTTTAACACTCTAGAGGATGTAGGCCCAGTTACTCAGGTGAGTGATCCAGGGTCATCATAAATCTATATCAGAATGTTTTCTCTGTGAAATATAGGAAAAGATTAACATGTTATTTATATGCAGAATGTATATAAAATGGTTTAATGTTCACTCTTCATAATTATCTTAAATTAGATATTTTACTGTTTTAGCTGCCATTAACCAGTAGCAATACCCTTCTCATTTTTTGTAGAGAACATTAAAATATCAATGGCCTTTTTTGTATAGGCCTTTGAAATGGCCGTGGCCTATTTTGTAGGAAACATCCTAATATGACTAGCAAAGCTTAAATCATCACAACGATATCATGTTGACGTCTTATCAATGTGATATTTAGCGCCATGTATGCATCTAAAAATAGCGCTTTCATATTTGATCAAATATTTTACTTAATGGCGTGTTTAAAGTGAAATGTCACATTGCACAACTGTTTTGATCAATTTATACACATAGTGAGTTGGTTATTCACTTTGCAGAAAAAATTGCCATCATTTTAGCCCAAATTGAATTCTTCCATAAGAGGTATTACCATTTCCGGTCCTGGCATGTATAAACAAAGGCACATGAAGACATACTATTTGGTTCCATGCATGCGCGAAGAGACAGTTTTGTCATATTTGATCTAATTTTTACATTAAAGGACATATTAGAATCAAAATAATTTATAGAAAAACCGTGTTTGAAAACTTGTTATACACTGGGGCGGTTAAACGTCGTTCAAAATAATTTCACTCAGGCAGTGAGTGCTCCCTCATGAAATTATTTCGCCTGGTATGTGACTGCCCATCATGTATAAAAGTGTTAAAACACGATTTTGCTGTATCTATTATTTCTTATTCAAAATGACCATGGCCTATTTTATAGAGATAATTATGGTGTCCATGTTCTATTTTGTAGAGAACATTAAACTACTCATGGGTCATTATTTAGAAAACATAAATGTGTCCATGGCCTGTTTTTTTTGTTGAAAAAATTAAAATGCCCTTGGCCTATTTTATAGAGAAACTTATAATGTCCATGGTCTATTTTTTGGAGGACATTAAATTGCCTATAGCTTTTTTTTATAGAGATAATTATAATGTCTAAGTTATATTTTGTAGCAAACATTAAAATGCCAATGGCCTATTTTATAGAGAAAATTATAATACCCATGGTCTGTTTTGAAGAGAACATTAAAATGCCCATGGCTATTATATAGGGACAGTTAAAATGGTTTAACCTCCCACACCCACCTCCATTTTGTAGAGAAAATTTTAATGCTCATGATCTGTTTTGTACTGAACATTAAACTTCTTCTTTTTAATATAAAAGAAATTAGTTACACTTTCAGCTTGAAAAGTTTGAATTTATGAACATGTGGAAAAAAAATATTTCTGAAATATTTGTTTGTTGTTCTTTAAGAACAAATGAAAGGCAGAAGAAGTATAGCTTATATAGGATAGACTTTTACAACCTGTTTTGAGAATCTTTCTCTGAAACACTGATATTCACACAGTTGTATTACAAAGAGTAATATTCTATGAAGAACATATTAAATTATTTGAAGGTAGGTAAGTAAACACATTGCAAAAAACTTAACAATATGAAGACATTTTCTATATCATTTAGATGACGAGGAATGGAAAGGTGACCAGGAGTCAGGTTCCAGTGATGATGAAGACAGTATTGTTGATTCAGATGAAGATATTTCTGATGCCAGAGGTGATCCTGATTCGGGTTATATGCCGCCATCACCTGATATGGATCTTCCTAATCCACTGCTTCCAGCAAAGGATGACAAGGGTCCTACCATTCCTGTAGAGGGGTCTCAGGACACAAACATACCCCAAGAGCCACCAGGAGATGAGGCAGATGTGAAGCACTCCCAAGATACAGGTGTAATCCGACCATCACCATTCGACATTGTTCCTATCAAATGCCCTGAAGACTGCTTGCTTGTCTATCCTGCCATGTCAGGTAATTGAAAGGAAATACCAATACCCTTTTTGGCTTGACTATTCAAAGCATAAGGAGGGCTATTGCACATATGTCAGCCTTGCATTCAGGTCAAAGTTTTATGACATGATTCGCAGTTTCACTAAATCTAAACTAGAACCACTATTATCATCAGTCCTTGCAAAAGGATTGGTCTTGGTAAGGTGCAGACATTGTGGTTAAGGGCCAGGCACTCTGTAGATTAAGGTCACAGAGGTTAGCATCAAACCTCACTTAAAGATTGATCTTGATAAGGGCAAAATATTATTTAGTTTAGGGTCGTATGTCCCAAATGTGAGATCAGAGTTTTAATAGTATGGGTTAAAATTTTATGGCACCCTTCTATTGTCTTAAAGATATCCAATGCTCACCTTTCACTAAAGCAGGTTATTTTTATGGCCCCGAAGGTGGGCATATTAAAATTGCACTGTCCGTCTGTGCATCTGTGTGTCCGTCTGTGCATGCGTGCGTGCATGCCTCCATGTAAATTCTTGTCCGGGCTTTAACTCTGCCATCCATAAAGGGATTTTGAAATAACTTGGCATAAATGTTCACCATAATGAGACGACATGTCATGCACAAGACCCAGACCCCTAGCTCCAAGGTCAAGGTCACACTTAGAGGTCAAAGGTTAACAGGGTCTGTTTCTTGTCCGGTCCATAACTCTGCCATCCATGAAGGAATTTTGAAATAACTTGGCATAAACATATCACATAATAAGAAGATATGTCATGCCCAAAACCCAGACCCCTAGCTCAAAGATCAAGGTCACACATAGAAGTCAAAGGTTAACAGGTGTCCAGTCCATTACTGTGCCATTCATCAAGGGATTTTGAAATTACTTGGCATAAATGTTCCCCATAATGAAACAATGTTTCATGCGCAAGATCCAGACCCCTAGCTCTAAGGTCAAGGTCATACATAGAGGTTAAAGGTTAACATGTTGTTTCTTGTTCGGTCAATAACTCTGCCATCGATGAAGGGATTTTAAAATTACTAAGCAGAAGAGATGATATGTCTTGCGCAAGACTTAGACCCCTAGCTCCAAGGTAAAGGTCACGATTAGAAGTCAAAGGTAAACATGGTCTTTTTTAGCTCGACTATTCGAAGAATAAGTAGAGCTATTCTACTCACCACGGCGTCGGCGTCACACCTTGGTTAAGTTTTTCGTACCAGTCCACATTTTGACAAAGTCTTTTGAGATAAAGCTTTGAAACTTCAACACTTGTTTACCATCACCATGGCCAGTTATAGGCAAGAGCGCATAACTCTATCAGGGATTTTGGCTGAATTATGGCCCCTTTTGACTTAGAAATCTTGGTTAAGTTTTTCATACCAGTTCATATTTTGACAAAGTCTTTTGAGATAAAGCTTTGAAACTTTCAACAATTGTTTACCATCACCATGTCCAGTTATAGGCAAGAGTACATAACTCTGTCAAGGATTTTGGCTGAATTATGGCCCCTTTCGACTTAGAAATCTTGGTTAAATTTTTCGTATCAGTTCATATTTTGACAAAGTCTCTGGAGATAAAGCTTTGAAACTTTCAACACCTGTTTACCATCACCATGTCCAGTTATAGGCAAGAGCACATAACTCCACCAAGGATTTTGGCAGAATTATGGCCCCTTTTGACTTAGAAATCTGGGTTAAGTTTTTCGTACCAGTTCATATTTTGACAAAGTCTTTGAAGATAAAGCTTTGAAACTTTCAACACCTGTTTACCATCATCATGTCCAGTTATAGGCAAGAGTACATATTACTTCATCAAGGATTTTGGCTGAATTATGGCCCCTTTTTACTTAGAAATCTTGGTTAAGTTTTTCGTACCAGTTCATATTTTGTGTAAAGTGTTTGACATATGGCTTTGAAACTTTTATCACTTGTTCAATATAATAGTCTCTATCTGTAGGAAAGAGTACATAACTCTGTCATATATTTTGGCTGAATTATTGCCCTTTTTGGACTTGGAAATTGGTTCTGATTTCATACAAGTCCACGTTTTGTCAAAACTATTTGACATAAGGCTTTTAAACTTTGAACACTTGTTTATTATCATGATTTCCATCTGTAGGCAAAAGTACATAACTCTGACAACTAATTTGGCTGAATAATGGCCCTTTTTGGACTTTGAAATTGGTTCACACATTGCCATTTAGTGCAATACTTATCAGAATCCACAAATACAGGAACATTGTTTGTCTAATGTATTTTTTTCTTTTGTCTGAATATCTGTAGAAATATTTTGACTCCATTCTTCAATCAATTCTTCGAATAGTCGAGCGCGCTGTCATCCGACAGCTCTTGTCTTTTCTGGTCCATAACACTGCCATTTATCAAGGGATTTGAAAATAATTTGACACAAATGTTAACCATATTGAGGTGTTTCACACTTATGACCCAGGTCTCTCAGGTCAAGGTCACAAAATGATTCATACCTTAACTATTCTGGCATATTTTGTGCAGACAACTGTAGCATTCTTGGGCACGCTTAGAGGGCATTTGTCACCAATAGTGACAGCTCTTGTTAAATACAAACTTTAAAGATCTGTAACAGATGAATTTATCTTGACTTAACATATAAACTGACTGTTTTTGTAACTACCGGTACATTTAAATTTAAGTTATATGTAACAGTCATTTGTTAAAAGGTCTTTGTTGGTAGACATTTAAACCTGGGCAACTTTTCAGTCAGATCTTCAACCATCAAGTTAAGTGTACTTTTTGTATTTAAGTGGAAAAAGTAATGACAAAATGTATAATCAAAACCATTTTTTTTCCAGTTTTTCTTTTATTCTAAATAGCGTAAGTCTTAATAAACTCAAGTACATTGATCTGTTTGAAAACATGCTGTATAGTTAGTACATGAACATGTTCTCATGTTAATATTGCCTTTACTGTAGTTTCTGTAAACAGTTTAACCTTTACTGTGCTAAATTTCTAAAATAGACTGGTCCGCAGTACCACTTATTATTCAAACGGGTGTTTACTTAAAATTTACTGACTGAAGAGCGAACAGTGCAGACCATGATCAGCCCAGATGTGCTGGTTGATCTTTGTCTGCCCTTAAAGGCAGAATCACTTGCCGCTAGCAGGCAAAAGGTTAAGTAAATGTGTTAGAGAAATAATTTATTTCCTTGTTTCAGGAAACGTTGCATTTCGTCGTGCGGATCTTGGATCAAGATTACTTCACTGTATGCATAAAGAAGAGAATCTGCAAAAGCTGGTCCGAGGTCGTAATTTACTACAGTACTTGACTGACGTGTCTGGAGATATGGCTAGGGTAGAAATTAACTTTGAACCAGATGAGAAGGTATACACAAAGAAGGAAGTCGAAGAATTGAAGAAGAATATGCCGTTTAAAGTTAAAACGGTAATATTGCACAGGTTACAGAAGCAGCTGGTTTTTGAACCGAAGACGAAGAAATCGATAATGGCGGCAGTTCTGAAGAAATTCCAGAAGATGTACATTTGAAGTGATGTATTGACTTGTGCCAAATCTGTATGATCAAAGGAGGTCATGAAGATACTATAGTATTATTGAGCAATTGTCAGGGTTGGTACTACCCTTGAGATATATTTTATCAAATTATTGTAATGACACCAGTGCTATTCCTATAGTGCATTTTACGTAATGGTATATACAAACACTGCTTCAAAGCAACAGTAATTATCTGTGTTCTTAATCTGATATGTATAAGATCCTCATCAGATGTATAAAGTAATTGTTAAGTTAGAGCTATATTTATGATTAAATGACGTGCAGTAACAGTGGATTGTTAAAATGTTCTAGTTTTAGTTCACCTTAGTGCTCAAGGTGAGCTATTGTTATCACACTGTGTCCGTCATTCTTTGTCAACAATTTGACTGTTAACACTCTAGAGGTCACAATTTTTGCCTAATCTTAATGAAGCTTGATCAGAATATTACCCTCAATAAAATCCTAGACACATTCATAACTGGGCACCAAGGGTTAAAAACTAGGTCACTATGTCGCTAGGTCAAATAGTAGGAAAAACCAAGTTAACTCTCTCGAGGCTTTCTACCTCATCTGCATAAAACTTCATTAGAAGGAACTTCTATGAATCTTAGGTCAAGTTTGAAACTGGAATTTCTGAAGGCAAAGACTAAGTTACTATTTCAGATCATAGGAAAATCTTGTTAACTCCGCAGAGTCCACATTTTCTTATTGATCATTGTATATTTTTTGTCAGAATGTCTGTCTCCATGAAATCTAGATCAAATTCAAAGCTTGGTTAACTGAGGTCAAAAACTAGGTCACTAGGTCAAATCCTAGAAAAAAACTTGGTCAACATTACTCTATAGGCAACATTTTCTATTTTATTTTCATAAAGTTTTTAGAATGTTGTGTATAGGAAATGTAGGTAAAGTTTGAAACTGGATAATCTAGGTAAAAAACTAGTTAAATTTTCTTTCTTGAGATCAGGCTCAGGCTCGGGCTAGTCTTCCTTATATGGCTACAAGAAAAAGCGTGAAAATCTTCTTCTCTCTGAAACCACTGGTCTGATTTTGCAATAATTTCACAGCAGTGGGTGACCCTCTACCAAATTTTCTCTAGTTAGTTTGATTTATCTAAAAACATGATTGGTAGGGACTAGGATAGTTTTCTCTATATTTATGACTATAAAAATTGAAAATTTCTAAAATAAGAAACTGCCCAATTTTGAAATAATTTCACAGAAAAGTTACTTGGGTGACACCCTACAAAAGTTGTTCAGTCCAGCTGTGAAACTCAGGTGAGCAATCTAGGGCCAGCAAGACCCTGTTGTATTGTGTTCAGCAATAGATATATAAAGTGTGCTCTTCTTCACACCTAATGCATAGTTGTGTTAATACACATAAATTTGTTAATAAGACTTAAGTTCGACTGTTCAAAGAAATTAGGTAGAGCTATTGGACTCACCCAAGAGTCGGCTTCTGCGTCCACGTCAGTGCCTCGATTTGGTTAATTTTTCGTATGTGAGCTGATATGCATTGTAAAGGTTCCGTAACCTTGTTTTGCAATTTTACAAAATCATGCGCATTTTTTACTTTTATATTCATTCAATTGACAAGGCAGTTGAATTGTCAAGCGTTGCTGTCCTCCGGCAGCTCTTGTTTTTAAATTACAGTAACTATATGTATTTATTCATATTTGATGTGAGATTTTATTATACCTTTGATTTGTGTATTTTAAAACACAGCTTGATCAGTAAATACTAAAATAAGATTTTTCTTGTGTTTTTATTTCTAGACAGACAATAGACATGTTTTTTTTTAAAAAAAAAAACAGCTATTAGAAAAACAACTCAAAGTCAAATAAGGTCTTGATACACTAAATCGCAACACATTTTTAGCAGCCTAAAAGATGTTATTTGTAAGGGAACAACAGCGAAATAAATTAGGCAAGTAAACAGAGCACATGACTGAATGAGGAGGTCCCACGTTTTAAATCTACATTTAATTTAGATATTTTATTCATTTTCTTTACCCATGTCCATTAGAAAAAGAAATGGCCGTTAGGAAGAGACTTTGAAAACTGATTTCAAATTAGTTGGAACAAAAATTGAATATTTTAAAAGATAATTGAAAAAAATACCTTCCACTGTTCCTTAGATTTATCAATGCGAGGTTGCAGTTTTCCAATTTGCAGACAGGGATGACTGTGGTCATATGTCTAGTAGTATTGTTTCAAACATTTATCATGGTATTAAGTACTGTCAAACTTCTTTGAATTCATCGTTAGAGCAAACAAAGTTTCAACTGTATGTATTTACACAGTATTATCAGTAAATAATTTATCAGTGTTATAATCAAAGACCCCTGGTCTATGATTAATTCAAACCTGACCAGCTATTAACCTACATACTTGCAGAGCAAAAACTATTTTGGGTGTTATTCTGCAATAAACCAACCTGGAACTATGCTGTGTGAGCACTGCATTTTGGCTGTTCTGTACTGTGGCATAGCACGCAGTTGTAATTTACGTTTGATGAAAATACTCCTCTGATTCTCGTCTAATGTTATTTGAAGTAAGTTGTGTTAGAATCGAAATAATAAGTATCTAAATAAGGTTCATCGTAGAGTAACCCTCGTTTGTCGTTATTCTATGATAAACCTAATTTTAATACCAATTATTTCTTAATTAAAAAATTGTTGTATGGGGTATACAGTTATAGATATACAGTGTCTTTGAGTACATAGTTATTTACAGTGTCTTGGAGTACACAGTCATTTACAGTGTCTTTGAGTACATAGTTATTTACAGTGTATTGGAGTACATAGTTACATACAGTGTATTGGAGTACATAGTTACATACAGTATCTTGCGAGGACATAGTTATAACCAGGGTCTTCAAGTTACTCTCGTGCAGTTTGAACTGAATAATTTTAAATTGTAATTTCTTAGATGGCAACCTTTAAGCCTGTGATTGTTTATAAAAACTAAAACTTTTGCAGTTTACAAGTTGCTGATTTCATTTTCAGTTTTCAGTTTATTTGCTCAAATGTGTACAACAAGACAATATCAAAAAGGTACTTTAAAATGATTTGACAAAAATTAAGCAATGAATTCCAGGATGTCATAGGATTTCCTGACCACCAGTACTTATTTCTGCACAGATGCTTTAGATTTGTCAAAACATGGTCTCCGGTCATTTTTCACTTTTTCAAACAATTTTGTACAGTTGAAAAAAAATATACAGCAGAAAAAATGTGTTTAATTAAGAATTAAATGAGCTGTGCCATGAGAAAACCTACATAGTGCATCTGTGACCCGCATGGATCCAGACCAGCCTGCGCAGTCTGGTCAGGATACATGCTGGTCGCTAACGGTTTCTCTAATTGCAATAGGCTCGAAAGCGAACAGCATGGATCCTGACCAAACTGCGTGGATGCGCAGGCTGGTCTGGATCCATGTTGGTCGCAAACACACTATGTTGGTTTTCTCAAGGTGTGGCTCAAATAGTATTTTAATTTACCCTGTATGTTCATGTAACTAAATAGTTGTCTCTCACCATGACAAGATACAGAACCCATATGCCCCTTTACTTTAAATATTAGGCACTTTTAAGTTCAGTGAAATCAAGGTCACTGTTGCAAAAAAAAAAAACATTTCCTTTATGTAGCTTCAGGTTGCATTGATGTATTAAAAAAATTAAACTTGGCCTAAAAGTATCCTATATAGAAAATCTAAGGTTTGGATTTTTTAGCCCACCATCTGATGTGCTATTCAAATCACTCTGCCCGTTAACAATTTCTCGTTATCGCATCTCCTCAGAAACTACTGGGGTGGGTGGGGGGGGGGGGGGGGGGGGTGACCACACTTTGTCAGAATGATGTATTTGTACCCTAGTTGTGTCCCCCTGAAAATCAGACTGGTTCAACAATTTTTGAGTGAGTTATGGCCCTTTGTTTATTTTTAGCTCACCTGTCACAAAGTGACAAGGTGAGCTTTTGTGATCGCGCGGTGTCCGTCATCCGTGCATCCGTCCGTCCGTAAACTTTTGCTTGTGACCACTCTAGAGGTCACATTTTTCATGGGATCTTTATGAAAGTTGGTCAGAATGTTCATCTTGATGATATCTAGGTCAAGTTCGAAACTGGGTCATGTGCCTTCAAAAACTAGGTCAGAAGGTCTAAAAATAGAAAAACCTTGTGACCTCTCTAGAGGCCATATATTTCAAAAGATCTTCATGAAAATTGGTCAGAATGTTCACCTTGATGATATCTAGGTCAAGTTCGAAACTGGGTCACGTGCCGTCAAAAAACAAGGTCAGTAGGTCTAAAAATAGAAAAACCTTGTGACCTCTCTAGAGGCCATATATTTTACAAGATCTTCATGAAAATTGGCCAGAACGTTCATCTTGATGATATCTAGGTCAAGTTCGAAACTGGGTCACGTGCCTTCAAAAACTAGGTCAGTAGGTCAGATAATAGAAAAACCTTGTGACCTCTCTAAAGGCCATATTTTTCATGGGATCTGTATGAAAATTGGTCTGAATGTTCATCTTGATGATATCTAGGTCAGGTTCGAAACTGGGTCACGTGCCGTCAAAAACTAGGTCAGTAGGTCAAATAATAGAAAATTCTTGTGACCTCTCATGAGGCCATATTTTTCATGGGATGTGTATGAAAGTTGGTCTGAATGTTCATCTTGATGATATCTAGGTCAAATTCGAAAGTGGGTCACATGCCTTCAAAAACTAGGTCAGCAGGTCAAATAATAGAAAAACCTTGTGACCTCTCTAGAGGCCATATATTTCACAAGATCTTCATGGAAATTGGTCAGAATATTCACCTTGATGATATCTAGGTCAAGTTCGAAACTGGGTCACGTGCCTCAAAAACTAGGTCAGTAGGGCTAAAAATAGAAAAACTTTGTGACCTCTCTAGAGGCCATATATTTCATGAGATCTTCATGAAAATTGGTCAGAATGTTCACCTTGATGATATCTAGGTCAAGTTCGAAAGTGGGTCACGTGCCATCAAAAACTAGGTCAGTAGGTCAGATAATAGAAAAACCTTGTGACCTCTCTAGAGGCCATATTTTTCATGGAATCTTTATGAAAATTGGTCTGAATGTTCATCTTGATGATATCTAGGTCAAGTTCGAATATGGGTCACGTGCCATCAAAAACTAGGTCAGTAGGTCAAATAATAGAAAAACCTTGTGACCTCTCTAAAGGCCATATTTTTCATGGGATCTGTATGAATGTTGGTCTGAATGTTCATCTTGATGATATCTAGGTCAAGTTCGAAACAGGGTCATGTGCGGTCAAAAACTAGGTCAGTAGTTATAAAAATAGAAAAACCTTGTGACCTCTCTAGAGGCTATATATTTCACAAGATCTTCATGAAAATTGGTCAGAATGTTCACCTTGATGATATCTAGGTCAAGTTCGAAACTGGGTCACGTGCCTTAAAAAACTAGGTCAGTAGGTCAAATAATAAAAAAACCTTGTGACCTCTCTAGAGGCCATACTTTTCATGGGATCTGTATGAAAGTTGGTCTGAATGTTCATCTTGATGATATCTAGGTCAAGTTTGAAACTGGGTCAACTGCGGTTAAAAACTAGGTCAGTAGGTCTAAAATTATTAAAATCTTTTGACCTCTCTAGAGGCCATATTTTTCAATGGATCTTCATGAAAGTTGATCTGAATGTTCATCTTGATAATATCTAGGTCAGTTTCGAAACTGGGTCACGTGCGGTCAAAAACTAGGCCAGTAGGTATAAAAATAGAAAAACCTTGTGACCTCTAGAGGCCATATTTTCCATGAGATCTTCATGATTCAAAAACTAGGCCACTATGTCAAATAATAGAAAAAACGACGTCATACTCAAAACTGGGTCATGTGGGAAGAGGTGAGCGATTCAGGACCATCATGGTCCTCTTGTTATAATTTGCATAGATTTTTATAGGGAAAAACTTTGAAAATCTTCTTGTCCACAACCACAGATCCTAGGGCTTTGATATTTGGTATGAAGCATCATCTAGTGGTCCTCTACCAAGGTGATTCAAATTATTTCCCTGGGGTCAAATATGGCCCCGCCCCAGGGGTCATTTGGTTTATATAGACTTACATAGGGAAAAACTTTGAAAAACATCTTGTCCAAAACCACAGGGCCTAGGGCTTTGATATTTTATATGGGACATCATCTAGTGGTCTTCTA
Organism: Mercenaria mercenaria; assembly: GCF_021730395.1. Taxonomy (NCBI): domain Eukaryota; kingdom Metazoa; phylum Mollusca; class Bivalvia; order Venerida; family Veneridae; genus Mercenaria; species Mercenaria mercenaria. Next base: position 48,075,104 of record NC_069368.1, read on the forward strand.
CTAAGATTGTTAAAATTATCCCCCTAGGGTCAAATGTGGCCCCGCCCTGGGGGTCACATGGTTTACAGACTTATATAGGGAAAAACTTTGAAAATCTTGTCCAAACCAAAAAGCCTAGGGCTTTGATATTTGTAATGTAGCATCATCTAGTGGTTCTCTACCAAGTTTGTTCAAATTATCCACCTAGGATCAAATATGGCCCCGCCCCGGGGGTCACATGGTTCATATAGACTTATATAGGGAAAAGCTTTTAAAATCTTCTTGTCAATAACCTACTACATTGAAATTTGGACCACTTATATAGTTTTGAGTGGCAAGATGAACCTTGACATGAGTTGACCTTGACATTGACCTAGTGACCTACTTTCAGATTTTTGAAGGTACAGGCTTCAAATTTAGACCACATGCATAGTTTTGTGTTCCGAAATGAAATTTGAGCTTGATTTTGACCTAGTGACCTACTTCAACATTTCTTAACTCATTAATACCTGCAGCCATATCGCCGCTTAATTACTGGTATCAATTTTCCGATACATTCCTGAGCCACTTATCAATTTATCTGCTTTGTATGCCTGTGGATTTTTACTGATAATCAATAATCGATAAGATCTAGGCATCCTTTGATCAAAATTGGGGATAAACATCTGTTTATAAAAGATGAATAAAACTGAAATTTTCACAACTGAAACTACAATTTATGATCTAATTAATAATTTAAAATTTACTATATTTTGATTTGCAAAATTGTTTTACAGGCCAACTGAAGTAACATGAATACGGAAAACTGCAATATTTAAGAAAGATTGGACATAGAAAAACAGCCATTATTTGTTTATTTTATATTTATTTGAATATCATCTATCGCTAAACTTTATAGCAAGTTACATTATGAAAGAACAAAATTATACCTATATTTAATGAAATTAAAAATACTGAATAAAAAAGAAAGATTCTGTGGTATAATGGAATGAGAAGATAAAACAGGCAATACCTAGAAATAACTTTCTTATTCCGATATTTAGTGATGAGTATATTAAAAAAATGTGCTTAAATAATAAATATTTTGATTGTTTCGATCGCTTCTGGGTTTTTTTTTAATCTTTAGAGTAAAATATTTTCGTTGGTTGACTTTGACAGCAGTCCAATGGTTGGTACTCTTACAAACGTAAAATCACGTCGCGCGGCATACAGTACTATCAGGCGAATAGCGCATTTATGCGATCCTCGGCATACACGCCTGTTATCTTTTGACGGATAAATACGACATGCGGTACTCGATAAGAGTTAAAATGAACGCATAAATGCGATCTGCGTCCTTATTGAGTTAAGCTACAGCCTTCAAATTTGGACAACATGCATATTTTGTGTACCGAAAAAAAACTTTGACCTTGACATTGACCTAGTGACCTACTTTTACGTTTTTGAAGGTACAGGCTTCAAATTTGGACCACATGCATAGTTTTGTGTTCCGAAATGAAATTTGACCTTGATTTTGACCTGGTGACCTACTTTCACCTTTCTCAAGCTACAGCCATCAAATTTGGACCACTTGCTTAGTTTTGTGTACCGAAATGAACTTTGATCTTGAGATTGACCTAGTGACCTACTTTCACATTTCTGAAGCTACAGGCTTCAGATTTGGACCACATGCATATTTTTGTGTTCTGAATTGAAATTTAACATTGATTATTTACCTAGTACCTACTTTCACATTTCTCAAGCTACAGCCTCCAAATTTGAAGCAAATGCATAGTTTTGTATACCGAAATGAACTTTAATATTGAAATTGATCTAGTGACCTACTTTCTCAAGCTACAGCTTTGAAATTTGGACCACATGCATGGACCACATGCACAGTGTTGTGTACTGAAATGAAATTTGACCTTGAATTTGACCTTGAGCTAGTCCTGAAATTGGAACATTCAAAAATGGCTCAGTTGTGGGCGCCAAGATCACTCTGTGATCTCTTCTTCAGTTAGTTGAGTCCATCTTCAAGATGAGTATAATTCAATCAAAATCCACCACTGCACTGTGAGCTAAATTGGGTTTGTAGTCTAAAACAAAGGTTGGGAAAGTATTTGGGGTCACTTGTGTCAAGGACAAGGCCACTCTTACTGATAACAAGGAAAATGGTATCTGCTCAATATATCCTTTAGTCAGTAATGAGAGAACTTAATCAATCTCATAGTTTGAAAGTTCCAGAGTGATGCAGTGGGCTAAAGCATTGGTCTATTGTACCTTTGATAATATAGGACAGATAGTTAGGGGTTCAAATCCTTGTCCAGGCATCATTATTATGATATTGACCTTTTTCATTATCATAATATTGACTGATATAGTTTATCAATAATAATGATAAACTCTGTGTCAAGTTCATTAGTTTTTTATCTTGGGTCAAAAACTAGGTCACTACGTGAACTTGTAGATAAAGTTTGTTAAATTAATAATATAAATTAGTCTAAATATATATATATGCAAATTCTTCTTAAATGAAAAGATAAAACTAATCTTGACACTTCTAAATACGTCTCCAAATTCTATTCTTTAGATAATGTTTTGTTAAATAGCTTAAAATAGAGCAATATGATTAACATTTCACAAGAAAAAATGTTTACAGTCAATACAATTTTATTGAAATGTAACAAGGCTTATGATTGGATTATGCATTTATGGAAACTAGATATGATTGGCTAGTGTTTGACAGATTTATATTTAGTATAGTGTGTATTTTTTTTTTAAAGTCGCTCATTCGAGTTTCTTTACAACAACATCACTCTTACAGTTAATATTATTTTCTATTGACCTGCATGTGACCAGTTATCGACCAATGAGATAAGTCAAATTTACCTTTCATTATATAACCCTGATTCTAACACTTTTAAGATTTTTTTATATAAACAAAGAAGGATTAGATTACAAATGTACTATGCATCTGAACTCAAAACCGTGTTTTATTTGCCAACAAATTACGCAAAACTAAAATCCATTTCCCAATTATCATGTGTTTAGAAAGTTTATTTTGATAAGCAAATGTAGAAGTAATTAAAGTTTCTTGCCATTTAAATTTTGTCTCAAAGCTTTACAATATATATATATATATATATATATATTCTCAGCGATCTCATACATAGTATCATAAATATGTACCTTTTCACTATCCACAGTCAAAATAGTTCAGTACGTGTGTTGTATGTTTAGACAGGTATTGTTTATTTCAAGGTAGAAATCTTTGTGCTTCAGGAAAATGACGGAGCCAATGGAAGTAAGTACAGAGCCTGGGATAGAGTGCTATGCTATGAACAATAAGTATAGAGGACATGCTGTTATTATCGCCAATGAGAATTTTACGGGGGGTGAGCCAGTCCGTCGTGGAGCCAAAATGGATGCTTTGAAAATGGAAGCTTTATTCAAAGCTCTCGATTTCCATGTGACAGTAGTCAAGGATTGCAAGGCATCAGAGATGAAACAGATAATAAAGCAAGGTAGTTATGTTTTTTATGTAATAACATTTAGTTCAAACATACCTTTAGTCAGTGTTGAGAAATGACGTGTGTGAATATTTGAACAAAAATAAGTGATGAGAGCGAAGTCATTCTTTCTTTTAATATTGTAACCTTACAAAAATAGGTATTTTTTCTGTCTGCGCATTTGTTCTGACTAGCTCTATATGTTTAAATCAAGGCTCCAAGTTAGGAGGTAACGGATTAAATACTAGATTGGGCGTTTGTAATCTATTTCAAATGACTTAAATTGCTCAATCTCGGGCAAAAGAAATATATTGCACTGGTTCCAAATTAACTGACAATCTGCGGCAGAGAGATTGATATGTTTCATTGAAGTTTTTTTTCTTTATTTGCAGTTCAAGGAAGATAGGATTTATTGTTTTGCTCATCTCAGTGTTTATATCCTGTTATTTGAGTTTTTATTCTTTAAATAGTCGTGTCAAGAACTCATTGTTTGAACCAGAAAAGCATTGTCTGTACACTTTGTTTATATAGTCCTTGAAGTATAATTTGGTGCAGACGTTTCTTTGCAGAATATATTTTTAGTCATTTTGGTTCAAGATCATAGTTCTACAGTGAGACTTGAATGTCAAACTGACAGTATTTTTGTCCACTCATCTTTCAAAGCCCTTCAACTTATCAATGATTTTAGCTTGACTGTTTCAAAAAGAAGAGCTTTTGTTGTCACCCTTTTATTCAGGCCAGCATCAGAAATCTTCCATGTAAGTAGGTTTCTCAAAACGTCTTGACCGAAAGCCACACATACATTCGGCATCATTGGATGACTTAAGAGGACGACTTTTAAAAATTTCCTTACGTACAGAATCAAGTAGTCAAAATAATTCGACCTTTAGATTGTTTTATATTTGTGACAGGCAATCTAAACGTCAAAACTTTGAAGGACCAGAATAATGGAGGATAAATCAGAGTACACAGTCATATAAAGTTCTTAGTTCTATCGCTTGTGCACATAGCGTGTAGACACGTTAAACGTTAATCATGTACTTGTACACACATAGCTTTAAATCATCAAAAATTCGTATTTTTGGAAATTATTTGATAATTTTTACATATTAGATAAATGAGGAATAGAATCCCCTTTTGATACATGTAAGTTTTATTTGAATTTATTTCGTATTCGCAACAAAATCAGCATTTAAACCCCCCAGATCGGCAGCGATGAAAATTTCATCGGAAATTTACTCTACTATTTTGGGCTTTCAAGTTTTGGACGCAAGTGGAGATCATTGCCCATAAGAAAAATAACTAAATATTTCCTAGGATCGCGTCAAATTAGTTAGACTACAGAATCATGCAAAATAGAGTCTGCTTGGTTGCATTCTGTGCTTCAGAACGATCTTGACAAAAATGTTATAAATTTTGTAAACTATCAACACAGAAGCCTCTTAAGTTGTGTTGTGGCTGTAAAATGTCTCCCCATACTTGGACTATTGCAGTGTTGATATTATTACCGTATAGCGGGTTAATTCTGCGGTGTTTTATTTCTGCCAAATTTGCGGGTCGAGGCTGTCAGGCAGATATAAATTCCGCACATTTAACTATCAGCAGAATTTTTTTGACGCAGAAATAATCTTTGATATTTCGCTTAATATAATGACCCGTTATCTTTATCTCACAAGCTTTTCGTCTGCTGTCAAGTTATTCACACCATATCGATTGTGGTTGATTGCTTTTGTTATTGTATCAATCTATTGTCTATGAATGAATGGTTACTGTTCCAGGCGTGTAATCTTTACAAGTATATATCACAAAATACTATAGGTTTATGAAAAGTTAAACAAACTAATTAATGTGTGTTGTAACTGTTGTAGCTGAGGACTATGTACTAGATTTTGCATTTGTATATATCTGTAAACGAATTGTAAATTTTTCTTCCAGCAGTATTACATTTTATAAAAATGTCTTTCAAAATGAATTACCGGTACTAGACCTACAGTATTAATTTTTAAATCTGATTTTTTATCATGCAGGGTAATGAAAAGAAATCAGATTTAAACATAAATCAGCTACGCCAACTTCACTGTCCTAGATTCCGACCTAGATAATCCCAACAAGACATAACTGACGAGAACTATATGCCTTTGAGTCGTTAATTATGACGTAGTAAATGCGCTTGCTATTTCCCATGCACAGAATTTACTTCAGGTTTATGCAAACCGCAAAAAATAGTTCCTGCTTTTCTCGAATGTCGCATAAATAAAAAACGCAGAAATAAACTTAGGCCCATCTTAGGACAAAACCGCAGAATTTTTTTGCCCGCAGAATTAACCCGCTATACGGTATCTGATCCTTTCTATTCAATGTTCAGTAGAGTTCTGCTTATTAATAAACAGATACCAGGGAGCATGAGAGATGTACCTCTCATGACCAAACTTTAACTGAGTCTGGAGGGGCATCCCTGGCCGAGTGGTTAAGGTCGCTGACTTTAAATCACTTGCCCCTCATCGATGTGGGTTTGAGCCTCACTTGGGGTGATTAATTCTTCATGTGAGAAAGCCATCCAGCTGGCTTACGGAAGGTCGCTGGTTCTACCAAGGTGCCCGCTCGTGATGAAATAATGCACGAAGGGGCACCTGGGGTCTTCCTCCACCATCAAAGCTGGAAAGTCCCCATATGACCTATAATTGTATCCGTGTGACGTTAAACCCAACAACAACACACAAAAAAACTGAGTCTGCTATCATTTTGATGAAGGTACGTATGCCCTTTTATACTATGTAGTCTTATTTTTGTTAAAAAAGTTCTGTTTGCAGTCAAAATTGTCAGTAAGTTTGTATCTCAGTAATAAGACATCACAACTCAATTAGACTTTCTATAACCCTTCTTCATGACAGTGCCAACTAAATAACCAAAAGGAAACAAAATTTGATTTCTATTTTGGTTGAATAAATATTGTTTCATGGGTTGATTACCTTGACTCCTCCCCACTAACATTATCTCCAACCCCACCATCACTACCTGTAAAGAAATATTTTTTGTGTTTTTATTAGTTCACCTGAGCAATCGCTGGATGTCCGACGTCTGTCTGTTGTCTGTCTGTCTGTCAACATTTAGCTTGTGTATGCGATAGAGGCTGTATTTTTCAACTGATCTTCATGGAATTTGGTCAGAATGATTGCCTTGATGAAATCTAGGCAAGTTCGAAAATGGGTCATCTGGGGTCAAAAACTAGGTCACTAGGTCAGATCAAAGAAAAACCTTGTGTATGCAATAGAGGCTGTATTTTTCAGTTAGTCCTCATGAATTTTGGTCAGAATGATTACCTTGATAAAATCTAGGCTGAGTTTGAAAATGGGTCATCTGGGGTCAAAAATTAGGTCATTAGGTCAAATCAAAGAAAAACCTTGTGTATGCGATAGAGGCTGTGTTTTCCAATTGATCCTAATGAATTATGGTCAGAATGATTACCTTGATACAATCTAGGCCGAATTCGAAAATGGGTCATCTGAGGTCAAAAAACTAGGTCACTAGGTCAAATATTGTTTTTGCCCTGTCCGTCCGTCTGTCTGTCCGTCCGTCCGTACGTCACACTTCATTTCCGAGCAATAACTGGAGAACCATTTGACCTAGAACCTTCAAATTTTATAGGGTTGTAGGGCTGCTGGAGTAGACGACCCCTATTGTTTTTGGGGTCACTCTGTCAAAGGTCAAGGTCACAGGGGCCTGAACATTGAAAACCATTTCCGATCAATAACTAGAGAACCACTTGACCCAGAATGTCGAAACTTCATAGGATGATTGGTCATGAAGAGTAGATGACCCCTATTGATTTTGGGGTCACTGCGTCAAAGGTCAAGGTCACAGGGGCCTGAACATTGAAAACCATTTCCGATCAATAACTGGAGAACCACTTGATCCAGAATGTTGAAACTTCATAGGATGATTGGTCATGAAGAGTAGATGATCATTATTGATTTTAGGGTCACTCCGTCAAAGGTCAAGGTCACAGGGGCCTGAACATGGAAAACCATTTCCGATCAATAACTGGAGAACTACTTGACCCAGAATGTTGAAACTTCATAGGATGATTGATCATGAAGAGTAGATGACCCCTATTGATTTTGGGGTCACTCCATCAAAGGTCAAGGTCACAGGGGCCTGAACATGGAAAACCAGTTCCGATCAATAACTGGAGAACTACCTGACCCAGAATGTTGAAACTTCATAGGATGATTGATCATGAAGAGTAGATGACCCCTATTGATTTTGGGGTCACTCCATCAAAGGTCAAGGTCACAGGGGCCTGAACATGGAAAACCATTTCCGATCAATAACTGGAGAACCACTTCACCCAGAATGTTGAAACTTCATAGGATGATTGTACATGCAAAGTAGATGACCCCTATCGATTTTGGGGTCACTCCATCAAAGGTCAAGGTCACAGGGGCCTGAACATTGAAAACCATTTCCGGTCAGTAACTTGAGAACCACTTGACCCAGAATGATGAAACTTCATAGGATGATTGGTCATGCAGAGTAGATGACCCCTAACGATTTTGGGGTCACTCTATTAAAGGTCAAGGCCACAGGGGCCTGAACATGTAAAACCATTTCCAATCAATAACTTGAGAACCTCTCAACCCAGAATGTTGAAACTTCATTAGGATGATTGTTCATACAGAGTAAATAACCCCTATTGTTTTTGGGGTCACTCCGTTAAAGGTCAAGGTCACAGGGGCCTGAACATTGATAACCAGTTCCGATCAATAACTTGAGAACCACTTGACCCAGAATGTTGAAACTTCATAGGATGATTGAACATGCAGAGGAGATGACCCCTATTGATTTTAGAGTCAGTCAATTAAAGGTCAAGGTCACAGTGGCCTGTTCATGTAAATCATTTTTTGGAAATAACTTGAGAACCACTTGACCTACAATGTTGAAACTTAATAGGATGATTGGACATTCAGAGTAGATGACCCCTATTTATTTTGAGGTCACTTGATCAAAGGTCAAGGTCACAGGAGCCTGAACAGTGACTTGAGAACCACTAGGCCCAGAGTGTTGAAATTTAGCGGGATGACTGGACATGCCAAGTAGATGATCCCTATTGCAGCCAACCATCAGTGTCTCTTTGACTTTCGCTCCTGACCCCTATTGACTTCTTGCCTATAGGACTTTGCATTTGGGGAGACATGCGCTTTTTTACAAAAGCATTTTCTAGTTCAATTTATCTTCATTAATATTGGTCAGAATGATTACCTTGATGAAATCTAGGCCAAGTTTGAAAATGGGTCATCTGGGGTCAAAAACCACGGTGTATACCCATATCGGATCCCTCTCTGTAGAAAAATAGAAAACGGATCCCTCTCTGTTCGCGCACAGGACACTCTCTATGCTAAACAATGAACTCCAACGTCAGTCAGCTCGGAAAATCAAATTTTTCGTCCTAAACGCATTTTTGTGCATAAAAACATATGGCCCACGGAATGGCCTAGCTATGTACCATTGCTTTTTATACATCCGTTTAAAAAAACAGGACGTATTATGGGAACGCCCCTGGCGGGCGGATGGGCAGGCGGGTTGGCGGGGGTCGTCCACAGACTTTGTCCGGAGCATATCTTCTTCATGCATGAAGGGATTTTGATGAAACTTGACACAGTTGTTCACCATTATGAGACGGAGTGTCATGCGCAAGAACTAGGCCCCTAGGTCTAAGGGCAAGGTCACACTTAGAGGTCAAAGGTCAAATTCAAGAATGACTTTGTCCGGAGCATATCTTCTTCATGCATGGAGTGATTTTGATGAAACTTGGCACAGTTGTTCACCATCATGATACGGAGTGTCATGCGCAAGAACCAGGTCCCTAGGTCTAAGGTCAAGGTCACATTTAGAGATCAAAGGTGAAATTCAAGAATGACTTTGTCCGGAGCATATCTTCTTCATGCATGGAGGGATTTTGGTGAAACTTGGCACAGTTGTTCACCATCATGACACGGAGTGTCTTGCGCAAGAACCAGGTCCCTTGGTCTAAGATCAAGGTCACACTTAAAGATCAAAGGTCAAATTCAAGAATGACTTTGTCCGGAGCATATCTTCTTCATGCATGGAGGGATTTTGATGAAACTTGGCACAATTGTTCACCATCATGAGACAGAGTATCATGCGCAAGAACCAGGTCCCTAGATGTAAGGTCAAGGTCACACTTAGAGGTCAAAGGATACAAGAATGAAAACTTTGTCCGGAGCATTTCTTCTTCATGCATGGAGGGATTTTGATGTAACTTGGCACAAATGTTCACCACCACGAGACAGAGTGTCATGCGCAAGAATCAGGTCCCTAGGTCTAAGGTCAAGGTCACACTTAGAGGCTAAAGGTCAGATACAAGAATGACTTTGTCCGAAGCATTTCTTCTTCATGCATGGAGGGATTTTCATGTAACTTGGCACAATTGTACACCATCATGAGATGTGAGATGAAGTGTCATGCGCAGGCCCCTTCTTTAGAATTACTTCCCTTTGTTGTTACTATAAATAGCTTGTATTGTAACTTTTTATTACTAGTCGTAGCGGAAAATGAAGACCACTTTCCTGTAGTACAACATGCATGTTACATCCAATTTTGAGGTGTATTTTGACATATCTCTACCTGGTAAGGATTTTTGTGTGGACTTACAATTTTTTTTTAAAGATTACTTCCCTTAGTTGTAACTATAAATAACTTATATTGTAACTTTTTTATAATAGACCGTAGGGAAAAACCAATACCACTTTTCTGTGGTACAACATAGATGTTACTTTCAAATTGTAGGTGTATTTTAAGGTATCTCTACCTGGTAAGGAGTTTTTTGTGGATTTAGAAAAACAAAAAAATTACAATAATTACTAAACAACCACAAAATTAAAATTCCATTTGCAAATACAGGTGCTAGAGTAAAGAAATTTGCTGTGACGGGCATATATGATTGTGACATTCTGGCACTATTGTTTATTGTTACATTTGTTTTATCAGTTAACACAAGTCCAAACGAAGATGGAATATAGCCGAAGGTACTGGCTTGGATGAACATCTTGCGATGTTTATGAAACTTATATACGACTTTCCTTGAATATTGCAAATACCTAGTACCTTAGATGTGAAGCCGTTGATTCTATCTTATTTGTAAACACAATATGTGGATATTTTCATCATAATTCCTTAAAAACGCTCTACTTTCGATTTCGTTAATGCAAGGGATCCCTCTCAGTCGGCTCAATTTTGCTTCTGATTCACAGGATCTCTCTTGACTCTCTACATACGGCACAGGAACCCTCTCGGACACAATTATTTTTCTATCGGCACAGGTGCCCTCTCAATTTAACTTCAATGTTAGAGTTATGAAATGGTGTTCGTATTTAAAAGCAAAACAATAATTATAGGTTATTAGCTATGCACGAGTTTTGCCACAGCAAAATAGATAGTTCGACTTTAGGAGCGCAATATTTTTCCGCTTAAGAACGATCGAGTGCATATAAATGTACCGATGCAAAGATGATAACCTTTTTATTGCATACGCATACAATGTAAAGAAACTGCACTATATTTTATGCCCCCACTTTGGGGGGGGGGCATATAGATTTGCTCTTGTCCGTCCGTCTGTCCGTCCGTCCGTCCTTCCGAAAATGTTGTGTCGCGCGTAGCTCTGAAAGTATTTGACGTAGAGTCACAAAACTTTACAGGAATGTTGGTCAGCATGTGTAGTTGTGCACCTGGGGTTTCGCGTCCGGATTCATTCAGTCATGTAGAAGTTATGGCCCCTGACTTTGTAAAAATTGGTCATTTTAATGTTGTTTCGTGCCTAGCTCCAAAAGTATATGACCTAGAGTCACAAAACTTTACAGGCATGTTGGTCAGCATGTGTAGTTGTGCACCTGGGGTTTCGCGTCCGGATTCATCCAGACATGTAGGAGTTATGGCCCCTGACTTAGTAAAAAATTGGTTATTTTAATGTTGTGTCGCGCATAGCTCCAAAAGTATTTGACCTAGAATCACCAAAGTTTACAGGAATGTTGGTCATCATGTGTAGCTGCGCACCTGGGGTTTCACGTCCGGATTCATGCAGTCATGTAGAAGTTATGGCCCCTGACTTTGTAAAAATTGGTCATTTTAATGTTGTGTCGTTCCTAGCTCCAAAAGTATATGACCTAGAGTCACAAAACTTTACAGGCATGTTGGTCAGCATGTGTAGTTGTGCACCTGGGGTTTCGCGTCCGGATTCATCCAGTCATTTAGGAGTTATGGCCCCTGACTTAGTAAAAAATTGGTCATTTTAATGTTGTGTCGCGCATAGCCCCAAAAGTATTTGACCTAGAATCACCAAAGTTTACAGGAATGTTGGTCAGCATGTGTAGTTGTGCACCTGGGGTTTCGCATCCGGATTCATTCAGTATTGTAGGAGTTCTGGCCCCTGACTAATGTCATGTAGTGGGGGCATCTGTGTCCCATGGACACATTTCTAGTTTTCAATAGTCTGAATAAGATTGACAATACTGAACTAAATAAAAAAAAGTTAATGCCACGACACACATTCAATTACGCCACGCATCCGATACGAAAGTCAGGCGTCAGTGTATGTATTGACGTTTTCGGTACAGACTTGTGTGCCCGGGTGGATCGGGGTTTGTTATGGTAAGTACAGATGTGTCGCTGAACCTTTCCAGACTAGCTATGCATGAATGGCCCCTCTTTTGTTTTAAATCAAATTATACAAATTCGCTTTTAAAAGTTATTTGTGTATCACTACGATATCTATGGAAGAGCATTAGTGCCAGTTGCGGTTTTATTAACTCGAAATTTCGAATTTTGAATTACTATCTTGCCCTTTTATCAGCAAAATTTGAACGTCCGTTCGTCAGTCAAAGGCCAAAAATGTAATGCACGACTTTTGACTCTTCAAAGTGGAATCATCTGTATACACATCCATATATTGTACCGAACATGTAGGGACTTGAACATATACATACATCAATGTATGACCTACTATAGTATCTAAAGCTACTCCAGATTTCAAACTGTATCCAGGATATAAACCCTCATTTATATATTAATATATTCATGTGTTAGGAGCTCGAAATAGGTCGAAAACCTTCCAGACATAGTCAAAGTAGTGAAATAATAAAATATTCAAAGTTTGAATACTTCCCGGTCACCTTCTATGACCTCTCCTCAAAATCAAGGTCTGTCAATGTACCCAAACTTGGTTAAACTCATAATTACACTTTCATTTAGGTATGTCTATATTTCATCGACATATGGCATATGGGCTAAAACTAGGTCGGAAAACTTCCAGACTTTAGCATGGTTTAGGCACCTGAGGTCTTCCTCCAGCATAAAAGCTGAGAAGTCGCCTGTGTCGGTGCGATGTTACACCCAACAAAATCAATAAATAAAGAATCATTGTTTAAATAGAGATATTTTCTATGAGCAAACGCTGCCATATGACCCTGTAGGGCTACCCAGTGACTACACCGGGTACCTAATCTTGGCCAGGACCGATACATCAACGTAAACAATTGTACTTAGTAACTAAAAAATTCAAGATAAGTAACTCGGAATTTCGACTTAGTAACTCGAAATCTCAACATAGCAACTCGAAATTTCGAGATAAGTAACTCGAAATTTTGACTTAGTAACTCGAAATTTCAACTAAAAAACTCGAAATTTCGAGTTAGTAACTAGAAAGTTTGAGTTAATAAATGACATACACCTGGCACTAATGCTCTTCCGTAGGTATCAGTAAATTTTATAATAAAATTTAAATATGAATGTTATGTGAAATTGCTGATTTATTTTCAATTTAAAAGCATATTAGGGGAGGAAAAACACTACGATCTATACCCTTAGAAACAGATGTTGTTTTCAATAATAATACCATCTCAAAATTCTAACACTGAAGATAATAATAATAATAATAATAATAATAATAATAAAATCTTTATTTAATGAAGGTAACATTCAAAGTGTACATAACATGAAAATGAAACGTAAACTTATTTTCAGTATGGCCTTCAGTTAACAACAACAACAACAATACACATGTATACAAACATTTACGATAAATTTCACAAAATCATATTTAAAAAAAATATATATATATATCAATGTATATATCAAGGATCAATGTATTAAATACGATTAGAAGCTTCCCATTCAACCATCCGACATACACTCAAATAATTATAAGACTATTAAAGAGAAAAAAAAACGAACAACAGCAAAACAAAATAATAATAAAATAACTGACATCATGATATGTAAAAACTGTAATAATATAATTATTTTAAGCACTGGACTGTAACATGAACAAATGTTGTTTAATATTATTTTTGAATGTTTGTAATGTATTTGATTCCTTAATTTCAGCAGGTAATTTATTCCAAATATTAACGCTGAAGTACGAGAATGAATCTTTAAGATAATTTGTACGAGGTGTTATACGCAAAACAAGATCTTTGTGAGCTGTTGATCGTAGATTATGCAATTTATTATTTGAGACACTTAATATTTCAGTCATGTAGATCGGTACCATGTTATGCATAGATTTGTAAACCATCACAGCTGTGTGATATTTTACCCTGTTACTAAATTTAAGCCATTTTAGATCATTAAAAAGTTCTAATGTAGGTGACCTTATTGGTCTGTTAAGTATAATCTTGGCCGCTCTTTTTTGTATTACTTGCACTTTATTTATGTAACATTTTGTATCTTTTCCCCAAATAGTACAACAATAATCGAGAATGGGAAGGATATATGCATTATAATACATCAATTTTGCTTCATCGCTAAGATAAAAGATGATATTTTTCAGAAGTGCAATTTTTGCATTCAATTTTTTACATACATTGTCTGAGCATGCCATTTTAGTGTATTATCTAGATAAATACCTAACATTTTTGCACTGTAACATTTTCTAGCTCTAGGTCATTTACTTTTAATTTTAGAGCATTACATTTATTTACTTTCATCGAAGAACCGATGATCATACATTTCGTTTTCTTTGGGTGTAAAGACATGTTGTTTAGAATACACCATTCATTGACTTAGTCGAGGTTTTGTTGTAAAGTGTTTTGAATTTCATCTAACTGATAACCGGAGTTATGCAGTGTAGAGTCATCAGCATATAAGTCTATATTAAGTTCATGATGTATCATTGATATGTCATTGATATATATCAAAAACAATAAAGGTCCTAGAATAGATCCTTGAGGAACGCCCGATTTGACGGTAAGTATGTCTGATTGTAAGTTACCCACCTGGACTAACTGTTTTCTATTTGATAGATAAGACTTAAAAAGACTTAGTGTATTTCCAGAAAAATGGTATAATTACAATTTGTAAAGTAATATTTCATGGTCGACAAGATCAAACGCCTTTCTTAAATCAAGAAAAATTGTTCCAATTATTTTTCCACTATCAATATCTTTAATCCAAGCATCAATTAATCTGATTAATGCTGTATTGCAAGAATGATTTTTCCTGAATCCAGACTGTTTGTCGTGTATTATACTTGTAATTTGAAAAAATAATTGAAGATGTGTGGCTAGGTGGCGCTCATATATTTTGGAAATGGTAGGTAGAATTGAGATTGGGCGATAATTTTCTGCAAGTTCTTTACTTCCTGATTTAAAAATAGGTAAGACACGAGCCTCTTTAAGTTTATCAGGGAAAATCCCAGAGTATATACTGCTATTTATAATTGATGTAATGCACGGAATAATAACATCCCCACAGTGTTTCAAAATTTTAGGCCCTATTCCATCGAGACCTGTAGATTTATGTGTATTTAGTTTAGAAATAATATCTTTTACTTCAAGTGTTGTTATATTGGGAATACTAAAGGCATGTTCTCCTAAGTGTGAATCAAGTGTCTCTTTCAGATCAGAGAAATTACTTTCAGAAAAAGAAGTTCTTTTTATAATACTTGAAATATTTATGAAATGCTTATATAACTCATTTATAATGTTTAAATCATCACTTTCCAGCACTTTATCAGTAGTTTTAAGTTTAGACGGAATAGTGACATTTTTCCTTTAAGTTAGAAACATCTTTTAAGTTTCTCCAAAAGTAGCAAGTATCTTTATTGTTTTCAATGGCTTTATTAAAGAAATTTTTCTTGGCTTTTTTTATCATGGAATTTACTTTATTTCTCAATAACTTGTATTGATCAATGTCTCGATTGGCATGACAGAAGTCACGTGAATTTATCATTGTTTTTATTTCTTCCGTGAACCAGTCTGGTTGATGCTCACGTTTTACGCGTTTCTCTTTCATAGGCGCATGTTTCGACAAAACAGTATTTAAAACAGAGTAAAAGAAATCTAAAGACTGATTTGGATTAACAATAGTTTCAGTTATTTCAAGTCCATAGTTTAGAAGGTCGCACTGAAAATTGTTTTCATCAAAATGTTTCAACATTCTATATTTTATTACTTTATGTACACCTTTCGGTTTAGAGCTTTTTCTATCAATTGAACGCACCATACAAATAGGAAAATGATCACTAATAGACAGTGATGGAACAAATACTTTTTTTTATATTATCAACATTTTTTGCATATATATGTGATCAATTATTGTCGAACTTCTTTTTGTTGTTCTAGTTGGATTTTGTATTAACTGTTCCAAAACGAACTTAGTTAAAGTGTTTACCCATTTCGAATTACTAAACATTTCTGATTTATTTCCTGGCAAATAATTGATGTTCAAATCACCTAGGACATAATATTCCAGGAGTGAAAAATCGGCCATTTCGATTTGTGCTTCAAAAGAATCAATCCAAGACTGAGAAGAATTCGGTGGACGATAAACAAAATTTAAAAGAAAAGGTTTACTGTTTGAAATAAAAACCTGTATCCAAATCGATTCAATATCATTTGTTTCTAAGTCATTGCGACGCTTGTAAGTTATGGTGTCCGATATATATATAATTATCCCCCCACCTTTTCTTTTGAGCCTATCACGTCTTTCAAAAACATAATTTTGTATGTTTACATAATCATTTGTGATGCTGTCATTAAGAAATGTTTCACATAAATCAAATATTTTAGGCGATTTAGAATTACCTAATATATGTTTAATTTCATCTAAATTTGGTAATAAATGTTGTATATTTAGACTAGAAATAAAGAGTCCTTTTCCTTCAAAATATATTTTTTTATGCTCAGTTTTTGAATTATTTACGTTCATGAGATTTGTGGATAGAATTACGACCTCATTCACTGGGGATTTAGGTACGCCTTTTGAATTCTTGTCGTTGTTATATAGATCGTTAACTACTTTTGTCTCATAACACAAACAATTATCTTGACAAATTTTCCCAAATACCTTAACCGCCGATAACATGGACTGATCTGTATTATATGTCGAATTATATTTGGTTAGATTTTTTGTAATTTTATCTGAAAAGTCAGATATATATGACGCATCTTCTGTAATCTTTTTGTCGCATGAACATTTTTCAAACACAAGAAAACATATATTACATACCATATTTTCTGAATTACTTAATAAATAAGTATTTTGACCATGACCAGGTATGCTATTTCGATGAATATACGAGTTATTTCTTATATCTTCACAAAAATCTTGTTTCAATATATTAAAATTTACCTCATTATAAGTATATTTACTATTGTTATCTAAAGTATGCTGATTGGTCCAGTTGCCAAAGTTTGAGCATCTGTCATACTTTTCCTAATGTTTAAAACTTCCGTGACTACCCTCTCCAGGAAAAATATAGTCACTTCCGGGCATTCCGTAGTCCCATAGTTGTTGTCTCCTCGGTTGTTCACGTCTTCCTTCGTAATACATAGAATTTGTTGTCTGCACCCTACAATCACGAGTCAAATGGTTGCCAACCATCCCACGTTTGAAGCAAAACGCCCTATTGTGTTGTTGAAGTTTGTTTCCATATGTTCGAATATTATTATTAGCAAATGAACGCTGAGAAGCAGGTTGTTTCATGGATGCATTTTCAGCACGCTGACTGTTTTTCACTATTGTAGCGTATTCATATATCGTCGCTACTAAAGTCCTTGAACCGTAATTGTTGAGATGAATACCATCACTTGAAAAGTAATGTTTAACCGTATCTCCATTGCCGTAGATAAATGCCTGGTAAGTCTCAATTAATGTAGCCCCAGTTTCCTGACAGATAGTACGTACGTTATTGTTAAAAATGCTTACATCAACATCTTGTCTTGGGCAGACAGTACAAAGGTATACTTTGCAATGTTCATCTTGAAGTTTCCTTGTTAGGTCTTAGAGCTGTTGGTACGACGTCTCATCACATTTACCGCCACTGACGTCATTTCCGCCAATATGTATAATGACGTTGGCATAGTGACGTGTATCTAACCTATTCAGTCTGTCTGATAAATCTGCAATTTTAGCACCACTGTCTTTGTTTATATCCACGTAATCCTTCAATCCCTTTGATTGAATTCCTCGTATTATCGAATCACCAATTATAAGAGTCTTTTCTCTTTTTGGTGTTTCGTATTGCTGTGAAATATTTGTACTCGTATACTGATTTTCAGTTTCATTCGGTTTCTGTTGCCGCACTGGCATATTTTTGACACAATCCATCGTTTGCTGCAGCTTTCGTGAAAGTGATTCATGATTCTGTTTGATGTTTTGTTTCATGGTATTCGTAACAGCATTTATTTCATCAATTTCCGCTTTTGTTTGTTCACTTACACATGTCACATGACTTTTTATACACTGTATTTCATCACGAAGTTGACCAAAATTTCTGTCTGTAATTTGCATATGACTTTCTAGGGTATCACGCAATAAGCTCACACTTTCATGGATAGTTGCTAGCATGCATAATACCTTGTCATTATTAATATCATACACGCCGATATCATTTTCAACATTTTGAGAACTAACGTTAACATTTATTTGTTCACTTACTGTAGATTGGTCATAATTATTTGCATAGCTGTTCTCCAAATTGTAAACAGTTTTTAGGTCTGTATGATCGAAACTCTTGTCTAAAAACCTTTCCGACCCTGTAACATGTAACAGTTTTGGGAGGTCTATTTCAGTAAAACGCTGAGCATTCTTTCCATTGACTAATGCTGACCATTTAGTATGATATAAATTAAGTGTGTAAAGATGGGGTTTGTCGTCCGATATTTTATATTTTTCTTCAACCAAGTTCCCCTTTTTGTCAAACACTGGTGAATGTGAACATGTGTAACAGTTTCCTTGAGATACAAAATAGTTACCTGCGGTTGATTTCAGTGTCGAGTACGATTTTGCGTTGAACGAAATTTTGATGCCCCCTCCGGTTTCTGTTATTTGATAATTATCTCTTTCTGCTGCAAAAAAGTTTATTCTTTGTAGTGCGGTCTAGATTTAGGCTGTAATCTCTTGTTTCAGCTGTCCCTACCGGAACGATATCGTTCATTTCATCGTTTTCGATGAGTGGCACTGAATCTGTGACTGTATTTTCTGTCATTATTTCAATTTGCCTTCACTTTTAAACATAAAATTTACGTCTGGTTATTTGTATTAAATTTCTCTTTAAATGAGAGTGCCGGTGACGATGGAAAACTTTCTCGAAGAGGGTTCAGGTGCCGGGTGCAGAAAGTCAAGAGGGATCCTGCGAAGCAAAATTGCACCGACTGGAAGGGATCCCGTGCATCAACGAAATCGAAGGTCGGGCGTTTTTAAGGAAACATGATGAAAATATCCACATAAAGTGTGTTTATATGTAAGATAGGATCAACGACTTCACATCTAAGGTACCAGAAAAATTTGCTATATTTAAGAAAGTCGTATTTAAGTTTCATAAACATCGCACGATGTTCATCCAAGCCAGTACCCTCCGTCTACATTGCATCTTCGTTTGGACTTGTGTGAACTGATAAAACAAAATTTTAATGTAAAGATAAAAAAAAAGCAACGGTATATAGCTACGTACGTCATTCCGTGGGCCATATGTTTTTATGCACAAAAATGTGTTTAGGACGAAAAATTTGATTTTCCGAGCTGACTAACGTTGGAGTTCATTGTTTAGAACAGAGAGTGTCCTGTGCGTGAACAGAGAGAGATTCGTTTTCTCATTTTCCACAGAGAGGGATCCGATATGGGTATACACCGTGAAAACTAGGTCACTAGGTCAAATTAAAGAAAAACTTTGTGTATGCGATAGAGGCTGTATTTTTGAACTGATCCTCATGAAATTTTGTCAGAATGATTACCTCGATTAAATCTAGGCCGAGTTCGAAAATGGTTCATCTGGGGTCAAAAACTAGGTCACTATGTCAAATCAAAGAAAAACATTGTGTATGTGATAGAGACTGTATTTTTCAATTGATCTTCATGAAATCTGGTTGGAATGATTGCCTTGATGAAATCCAGGTCGAGTTTGAATATGGGTCATCTCAGGTCAAAAACTAGGTCAGTAGGTCAAATTATAGAAAAAATCTTGTGTATGCGATAGAGACTGTATTTTTTAACAGATTTTCATGAAATTTGGTCAGAATGATTGCCTTGACCAGTTGCAGAACCCTGGAGACCCCAACCCTTGTTGCACTTATACAATTGTACTCGCAATGACACAAATTAATTATCTGCAAATCCTTGCCGTCGCCCGGCGATTAATATATAATACTAATTACCACTCGCCGTCCCCCGGCGATTAATACACAATCCTTGTTATCGCCGTCGCCCGGCGATTAATACACAATCCTTGTTACCGCTATCGCCGTTCTCCGGCGATTAATACACAATCCTTGTAACCGCTATCGCCGTCCCCCGGCGATTAATACACAATCCTTGTTACCGCTATCGCCGGCCCCCGGCGATAAATACATAATCCTTGTTACCACCATCGCCGTCCCCCAGCGATTTAGTAGAACCTGTGCAACATATTACTTACTTTTTATCTCAAAAAACGTCCTAATAAATATGAGAGCAGTAAGAAGAACGCCTAGTCATAGCTATCTTGCTAGTCCTTTTAACGCTCATTTAACCAGAAAATAAATTTTTGAATCCTATAAATCGCAATTCACCCCCAGATCAGCACTGTCGGATAAAAATACGACCATAGGCATGCAGTAAATTTTGATTCCCGCATGGAAGTATGCCCTCAGAACCTAATATGGGCATCCGTGATCGCACCTTGCCATAAGAATTTTCCGCCGTCATGACAAGTTTAAATTGTTTATCATTATATTTCTACATAAAATACAATAAAAGTGTTAATTAGATATATAGTACAAAGAATTAAGTTATCAGTTATAAAGATTATATTTGAACACAGAAATTGTCTTTTCACAGTATATTCCGAAATCCTCGAGTTATCCAACACCATTGCTCTTACAAGTATTTAAGGAAGGAACTGTTATTGTCAGAGAACACTTTAATATTTCAAGCTAGACTTTCATTATGTTAAAAATTCACCTTTAAACAAAAAGGTCATTGTCACATATAAATGATGTTACCGTCCAGCAATTCGCATATAAAGGAACGAAATGATCACTGGTGAATGATGGCACAATTAATTTCAACATTACTTGTTCTCTAGGGAGTTCCATTGGCAAAACTTCTGTCGTTTCCAATGTATTCTGTTATTCAGCCTGAATCATGGGACGACTCAGTTGCCCGGTAACATCAAAGAAAATTGAACGCTGAACTGAAAATATGAAATCTAGGCAGCAACATTCTAGTTTCAGTAACATCCGATAAGTATTGTCTGTTAATTGTAATATATACAATGTTCATATCCAATAATTGGACATAAGGATGCGGTGGGCGGGTTTTATTTTGTTTCGAGTGCAGTGTAAGAAAGAGGCCGATTAATTAAAAACAGGGCTTTTATATATTTCTTATACCACGTGATTTTAACTTCACGAAGTGCAGTAGGCTGTGAAATAAACATCTCGATTAAGGCCAGGCTTAAACGTTTATTAGTGTACATGTTCTAAATTTATATAAACTTCGCCAGAATAAATGAGATTAATATTAAGAATTAATCTGTTGTATTTTTCAATTGATCTTCATGAAATTTGGTCAGAGTGATTGCCTTGATAAAATCTAGGTCAAGTTAGAATATGGGTCATCTGGGGTCAAAAACTAGGTCACTAGGTCATATCTAAGAAAATACTTGTTTAAACTCAAGAGACCACATTTTTAGTCGTCTTAATGAAAATTGACCAAAATATTTGTTTCCATGAAATCACTAGGTTAAACATGTTTACACCGTTATAGTGTGTTTCTCAGGTGGGCAACCTAGGGCCATCTTGGCCCTCTTGTTTGAAGTATGTCTCCCCTTTTTACTCAGTTTGATTATTATGTGACATGACACAATGACGCCACAATGGGACAGGAGGGTGCATCTTCCAGCCAACCCTTTCTAAGGTCAACTGGGTATCAGATTAACAATTTACAAAATGATCATATAGTATAATCCAGGTGTTCATCGTTTGGGCTGTGATAACGCAGACATTTGTTTTGTGTAAAAAAAAAAACAACCATTTTGGCTCTTCTTTTTTTTATTCAACAGCTAGTAAATCATACTTGAATTTGGATGCGGATTGCTTTGCCCTTGTATTGAGTACACATGGCCGTGAGGAAGAGGTAACAGAAACCCCAATGCATATGCATCTACCACAAGATGCCGCTGTTTGGCGTCATGCTGTACTTGGGATTGACGGAGAACCACTGTACGTGGATGAGATTCTAGAATTCTTTGATGGAAAGAGTGGAGAGAGTTTTCTAAATGGGAAACCAAAATTGTTTTTCCTACAGGTAATTTGTATGGTTTCTTTTGTTTCTTCCATTTCATTACGTTACTGAAAACTACACAGTATAAGGTTTGAATGCAGTCAACATTTTTATGTTTCAATTTTCTTTATATCTACTGTAAGCTCTGGTGACCATGTTGTTATTGTTTGGCTTCGAGCACCACAGACATAATTTATGTCATGTGGCAACTTTTCCAACTTTTACTGGCGGAGGAATATCCCAGGTTCCACTCTGCAGTGTTTCAGGCATGGTTGGGCACACGCTTAGAACCACCTACGCCATCCAGCTGACTTACGGAAGGTCGATGATTCTACCCAGGTGCCTGCTCATGATGAAATATTGCAGACCTTAACCTCTCGGTCATAGAGCCCCTTCAAAGAACAATGCAGAATGACTATAGATATTATGAAATGATTTAAAGGCCTAAGTTGATTATGCTCCCAAAAATGTGGTGTTTTGTCTGGGATTTCACAGAACTAGACCAGAATAATGGCCTCTGACTGACGGGTAATCAAAAATGCATTCAGTGACAGGAGTGGGGGCAGTAGTGTCGTATGGACACACATCTAGTTTTGTTTGGTTATGTGGAGAGATGATTTTCCATATTTGATGATTAAACGTGTTGTGTGCTTATCAGATGCAGTACTGGAGAAGGCCATATTGGTTTTAAATTTCAGGCATGTAGATCAGGTCACCTTGCATACAGGGACGGAGCCTTGGCCAATTATGACACAGGGGCGGAAGTTAAAGTGTCCATTTCATCTACCAATTTGTCAAACATTCAACCATCGGATGCTGGGCTACATGATGACACATTCGCTGGACTAGTGACCTCTCTGTACTCGTGTAGAATCAGTCAAGAATGTGTTAATGGTTAGTCCTTTTTAGGTCTTATTTATTATGCCCCCCTTCGAAGAAGGAGGGGTATATTGTTTTGCAGATGTCGGTCGGTCGGTCGGTCGGAATGTATACCAATCCGTTTCCGGATGATAACTCAAGAACGCTTGGGCCTAGGATCATGAAAGTTGATAGGGAGGTTGGTCATCACCAGCAGATGACCCCTATTGATTTTGAGGTCTGTATGTCAAAGGTCAAGGTCACAGTGACCCTGAATAGTAAAACGGTTTCCGGATGATAACTCAAGAACACTTGGGCCTAGGATCATGAAAGTTGATAGGGAGGTTGATAATGACCCCTATTGATTTTGAGGTCAGTATGTTAAAGGTCAAGGTCACACTGACCCTGAACAGTAAAGCGGTTTCCGGATGATAACTCAAGAACGCTTAGGCCTAGGGTTACGAAAGTTGATAGGGAGGTTGGTCATGACAAGCAGATGACCCCTATTGATTTTGAGGTCAGTATGTCAAAGGTCAAGGTCACAGTGACCAGGAACAGTAAAATGGTTTCCAGGCAATAACTCAAGAACGCTTGGACCTAGTATCAGGAAAATTGATAGTTAGGTTGGCCATGACCAGCAGATGACCCCTATTGATGTTGAGGTCATTAGGTCAAAGGTCAAGGTCACATTGGCCAGGAACAGTTAAACGGTTTCTGATCTCTAAAACCATAGGGCCTAGGGCTTTGATATTTGGTGTGTAGCAAAATCTAGTGGTCCTCTACCAAGATTGTTCAGATTATTTCCCTGGGGTCAAATATGGCCCCACCCCGGGGGTCACATGGTTTATATAGACTTATATAGGAAAAAACTTTGAAAAACCTCTTGTCCAAAACCACAGGGCCTAGGGCTTTAATATTTTGTACATGACATCATCTAGTGGTCCTCTACTAAGAATGTTCAAATTATTCCCCTAGGGTCAAATATGGCTCCGCCCTGGGGGTCACATGGTTTACATAGACTTATATAGGGAAAAACTTTGAAAATCTTCTTGTCCAAACCACAATGACTATGGCTTTGATATTTTGTAATGTAGCATCATTTAGTGGTTCTCTACCAAGTTTGTTCAAATTATCCCTCTAGGGTCAAATATGGCCCCGCCCCAGGGGTCATATGGTTCATATAGACTTATATAGGGAAAAACTTAGAGTCTTCATGTCCATAACTTACATCCTTCAGATTTGGACCACATGTATAGTTTTGAGTGGCAAGATGAACCTTGACATGAGTTGACCTTGATCCTGACCTAGTGACCTACTTTCACATTTCTTTAGCTACAGCCTTCAAATTTGGACCACATGCATAGGTTTGTGTACCGAAAAAAACTTTGACCTTGTTATTGACCTAGTGACCTACTTTCACCTTTTTGGAGGTACAGGCTTCCTTGTGCAATTACTGAATGCATCAAGGGGGGCATTTCGTGTACGACGAGCTCTTGTTTAACCTATGTTGTCTTTGTTAGATCCTAAGTATGTGTGTATGTGTATATGGAGTCGAAAGTCTCAACTAGAAGTTAAATCAAGCCTCAGAATGGTAACTATCTACTTTGAATCAGCATGGCTGAAGCAAGAATCAACCTCTATTCTACATAGCTTATGTTAGATACTGTGTAAATATATGTTTTAGCTCACCTGTCACGTAGTGAGCTTTTGTGATCGTCCGTCGTCCGTCCACAAATTCTTGTGAACACGATAGAGACCACATTTTGCAGGCAATTTTGATCAGACTTGTACAAAACTTGTATTGGCATGATATCTCGGTTTTTTTGGGGTTTTTTTTAAACTGGCCTGATCCCATTACGGGTACTAGAGTTATTGCCGCTTAAAAAGGGACATAATTTGCTATTGTGCGTGCGTCAACAATTTCTTGTCTGCACAATAATGCTTTCATTTATGATTTTATTTTAACCAAACTTGCACACAACTTGTATCACCATAAGCAGGGCTCTCGCCAGTGGGCGACTTGAGCGAAATAGGCACTTTGGAACTTCAAACTTCGCTCAAAACCAACTTCAAAGCGAAATGCAAGTCGCCCAATTTTCTTTGATATCCGCATTCGCTAATTACCGCCACCCGGACTGTTGACAATTTGCACGGTGTCAAAAGACTGAACACCACTAAATCCAGCTCTTCTTTATTTCATATAAAATCCACTTACTTCATAACGGTTTTTCGACATTTTCTAGCATATCAGATTTTCAGAGACTTATATTCCCATAAAGAGCTAGATCGCTACTTTAGAAAAACAAAAAGAAAAGGGGGTGTTAACTTTTATATAAGAAAACTACAGTTCGTTAAATACAGCTCGCTGAATTTAATACTTTTCGCTTCTTTCAATTTCTCTTTTCGAGACATTAAATTCTTACGCCGCCATTTTTACCTAGCATGCGATAGGAACATGCCGATTTCAATAGAATGCAAAGTGATACATACTGAAACGCGGTAGGGTAAAAGTAAGTACGTTGCTTTCGAGAAAATGCACTAGGAAAGGAAAAAAGATTAGTACTATTTATATTTGGACTACTTGTGAAAATGCACTAGGAAAGGAAAAAAGATTAGTACTATGATTTGGACTACTTGTGCAGAGGCTTACATTCTATTTGGTAGTGATCAGCCAAAATGAGTGTTGAATACACATAGACACACGCCGAAAGCATAATTTAAGCTCCTCCTACTTTAGGTACTTGCGAGATTTTCCCGAGAAGTTAGCCTGGGAAGCCGTTGATAATATTTGTGTTTTGTCAGAAGAAATAATACATCATATCTATGCATTAAAGATCCAACATAATTTGCGCTAATTTGTGTTAATTAGCATTCATCGAGCTTCTGATATTATCAACGCCTGGGGAAATCTGAAGGAGTTTCCATGTTACTACTGATTATCGATTTTCTATAATTAGCCTAATTAACATGTGGCCATATTTGCGCTTGTTTGAAACGAAAACGAGGCAATTCTGTCGAAAATTCGGCAATTTTCGTAGATCACTAGGCCTGCATTTATATAACATCTTGATGGCTATGATGCAAACTTAAGTTTACTGATTATCCTGTTATTTGGTAAGCGGACCAAATAAATTTCACAATATTTAAACGATATGTTTCGTTTCGGTTCTGTAAAGAAAACATGCCGTATCCATCCGCCATTCTAAAAAAACATCACAGTTTATCCATCCGCCAGTCACTGATGAGGTCATGTTAGGTCGCGTAGGAATACACATAATAAATTATACACGTCCGAACCAAATACCAGATGTATATATATAGAGACGAAAATGTTTTCCAATAGATTCATTCTAATGCCTTATAAGCGGAAGTATCCCCGGGAAAAGGGTTTCTTTGGGGGAATATTTTAATAGAAAATGGGGCTTGGCAGTCTTTTGAGGGTGACATTCATTGATATAGAAGTTTTCTGATGCGGACCAAATACCAGGAGTATATATAGCGACGAAGAACTTATTTGGTCCGCGGACCAAATAACAGGAATATGTATAGAGAGACGAAAATGTTTTCCAATAGATTCATTCTAATGCCTGATAAGGGGAAGTATCCCCGGGAAATTGTTTTCAATAAATTCATTCTAATGCCTTATAAGGGGAAGTATCCCCGGGAAAAGGGTTTTCTTTGGGGAGCATATTTTCATAGAAAATGGGGCTTGGCAGTCTTTTGGGGGTGACATTCTGAAAATAATTCATACATATAGAAGTTTTCTAATACCGACCAAATACCAGGAGTATATATAGTGAGGAAGAACTTATTTGGTCCGCGGACCAAATAACAGGAGTATATATAGAGAGACGAATTATTTTCAATAGATTCATTCTAATGCCTTATAAGAGGAGGTATCCCCGGGAAAAGGGTTTTCTTTGGGAGAGCATTTTTTCAGAGGAAATGGGGCTCGGCAGACGTTTGGGGGTGACATTCTTAAATAATTTGTTAATATATAGAAGTTTTCTGATGAGGACCAAATACCAGGAGTATATACAGCGGCGATATCATTCATCGGATGACTATAGTCTATATCAAAAGACTAATGCTATTTATTCCGTAAAGTAAACCGAATAATTTCGTTGTTCATCTGCTGTGGAAATAATTTGGGACTGGACTGCTAACTCATATGTAAGTAGTTTTTATATTCGGTTTACTATACGGAATAAATTGCATTAGTCTTTTGATACAGACTATTAGAATAATTTGTTAATATATAGAAATTTTCTGACGCAAACCAAATACCAGCAGTATATATCGTCGGGTGACTATAGTCTATATCAGAAGACTAATGCTATTTATTCCGTAAAGTAAACCGAATATAATTTCGTTGTTCATCTGCTGTGGAAATAATTTTGGACTGGACAGCTAACTCACATGTAAGTAGTTTTTATATTCGGTTTACTATACGGAATAAATTGCATTTGTCTTTTGATATAGACTATAGTCACCCGACGAATAACTATACTCTTTTTGCAACACTGTAGGAACTACATTCTAGGATGGACTACTTTTTGACCAGCCATTACCGGTGAGAAACACCGATAAATAATTTCAAGAAAGTTAGATTATTCCAAGAAAATAAGGCCCGGAAGCTACTGGTCCGCGGACCAAATAACGGGATAATGCCAGTTTACTGACATATTTAAAAGTAATTACAACTTGCTGGAAAAGCTATGGGAGGTAAAAACTGGTATTTGTCTATGGGCCGGAAATGTTCGGAAACCTTCGGAAGTATACGATTTCGAAAAACATGTTTCCCCAGGCTTTCAATTTGCAGGTAAAAAAAAGTTAGAAATTGTCAGACTGGATTCCCAGGCTAAGTAGACGCCAATATACATTCTTATAATATGAAAATGATAAAGACTTTGGGAGAAGAGTAAGGTGATATTTTTATGCCCCCGAAGGGAGGCATATAGTTTTTGAACCGTCTGTCCGTCTGTCGGTCTGTCCGCAATTTTCGTGGCCGGTCCATATCTTTGTCATCGATGGATGGATTTTCAAATAACTTGGCATGAATGTGTACCACAGTAAGACGACGTATCGCGCGCAAGACCCAGGTCCGTAGCTCAAAGGTCAATGTCACACTTAGACGTTAAAGGTCATTTTCATGATAGTGCATTCATGTCCGGTCCATACCTTTGTCATCCATGGATGGATTTTTAAATAGCTTGGCATGAGTGTGTACCACAGTAAGACGACGTGTCGCACGCAAGACCCAGGTCCGTAGCACAAAGGTCACACTTAGACGTTAAAGGTCATATTTCATGGTAGTGCATTGATGGGCGTGTCCGGTCCATATCTTTGTCATTCATGCATGGATTTTAAAATTATTGGGCATGAATGTGTACCACAGTAAGACGACGTGCCACGCGCAAGACCCAGGTCCGTAGATCAAAGGTCCTAAACTCTAACATCGGCCACAACTATTCATTCAAAGTGCCATCGGGGGCATGTGTCATCCTATGGAGACAGTTCTTGTTATTCCTAATTTGGAAAATTTAGAAGATTTTGTTTTGATGTGATCTGTGGCCACAGTACAAATGAGAGCTGTAATGACAGCGTACTCTATTTTTTGAAGCCCATTCACTCGATACTATCTTCAACAAAAGATTCAGCAAAATTTTCTCATTTTCAAAAGAAGCACAGTTTGCAAACTGTATGTCGGAGACATTCAGTAAATAGCAACCTGACTACTTGAAAACTTTTAACAGAAATTTCTTTATTAAAAACGAGCATAATTTTCACATTATGATAACAGCATTTCTTGCCATGCGAGGTGAAGATATGCTGCAGAAGACATGTTTGACACGTTTGAAAGCATTTGAGTAAGTAGTTTTAAAACACCTGTTTAAACAAGAAAACGTTTTGTAACGCTGACGCACACGTGGACGTCGAAAAAGCTCATGTATTTGAAGAAAAAGATCAAATAAACTAGCTTATAACAAACACCTATCTAAGAGTTCAAAACGAAACAAAACGTCGTATAATGCGGTGAATGCATAATGTCGTTGTCGTCGTTTCTTGTACTTAGTGAATATCAACATCACATCTATTCAAGTTGGCTAAATATAACAAATCTAACTGTATTAACAGCCTCATTTAAAAAAAAAAGAAAAAAAACTTTGTCCAGTTTTAAAGCAGTAGAACGAATTCACACTTTGGGTATATATACATCAATTTTCATCTTTTTATACTAACATGCAATACTGTTTATACATGCAAACATGCTTTGGTTTTTTACACAGACACTGTGCATTATATGCTGATTGGTTTCAAACACGAGTTCCCTTTAAGCGGAAGTTTATTATCCATACAATATACACATGAAAAGGAGTTGAATCGGGAATTTGTAAATACATACTTACATTCCAGTATACAATGTGCGCCCAAAAACTCTAACTAAGAGTGACACCAAACCATTTTACGGGGAAATACATAAAATGGATTCTTTTCGATGAGTTGAGAATGTCGTGACGTTCGTTATGAAAGAAATCAGCCGTTTTAATATTTTCCTATTAGTTAAGATTTGCAAACTGATGACAAACGAACATCTACAAATGTAATTGTCTGAGAGATGCGAAAATGCGTGAAAAAAAATGTGTTGAAGAGGCGACGATAAATGTTAAGATTATTTTGTGCCCACTGTAACTTAATTTAATTTGTACTTTGTTGTTTTTGCAGTTTGATCAACCTTTTCCGTAAGAAAAGTTTTGCATGATTTCTCTTTGAATATAAGACAATACCTTTCACAACATACAGCAATGATGTCATAACCTTAAGGTCTGTAACATGAACCTTTTAGTTGAAAAAAAAAATCATAACATGCTGGAAACAAATTATGATAGCATATTTTCCATCGTAAATTTAATCAATTTAGGACACGCGAAGTTTTGAAATTTTGAATTTGGTTTTATCTGCTGATGGAGTAATTAGGAAATGATATCCAGTGTATAGCTTTTTTCTGGGTCTTCCAAAATTAAGTCAAAATTAACGCAAATCGTATAACGTAACTTGTGGATCTAACAGTATATCACAATAAGATCAAGTAAACTTTAAATACTTATGCTGTACCCACTTCATCTTAACAGTTCACTTTATATCATAGACTCAGTTAAAGCGAGTCTGCGATTACTCTGCTTTGTTGCATTCTAAGTTTCCAAGGGATCTTCTTACAGATTTTATTAACTGTCACAACAGCAAGTTTTAAGTGCCGTGTGGCGGCCACTGGCACCAGAACAGAAAGAAAATGCCTTTGTACATGTTATACGTTACCCATAGGTATTCTATAAGAACCTTGGTCATGAACGGGAAAATATATTAATCAGTTTCAATCGCGCATTTCATACCTAAAACACGCACGTAGGTAAATGTGTACTATGGATATGAAACAACTGGTAATTTATCTTCCATTGTGTACCGGTCACATTTCTTCAATACATCTTATCTTAGAAAAACAACGCGTAGTTTATAATTATTTCAACGTTACACAAAAAAAAAACTTGCTTGAACTTCCCTAGAGAAGTTCCGTTCTAGATTACAAAACAATTCTGATTGGCTGTTGTGAAATTGTCAATTTGCAGGTAAAAAAAGTTAGAAATTGTCAGACTGGATTCCCAGGCTACCGAGAAGTGTGAAAGCGAATCAAATTATCCGATACACCAGAGTCGATTGTGTTTAGCCAATTAGCGCCGCGGTTACGTCTTTAACACTTTGCGTTTAATTGTCGACATGTTCGAGTGCAAAAAAGATGTTTTTATAAAGAAAATTGCTGTTTAACCATGCGATTAATTGGAATATTGTACACAATTATTTGTTATCTATGGTAAAAGAATGACATGTTAGTTGTATTACCTACGTTAAATTGATTTCCATCGATGAATTGATTTAAATATCTATTTCTAGTTTACACAGTTTACTTTCAGTTTTATACGAGGTGGTTACTCAGTGTTAATAATAAAAACTTCATACAGATATCATCAAAAATCGGCGGGTTAGATTAACTGAATCGGCTTGAATTTTGAAATCGACTTTTTTCAGAATTTTGTAATGAAACAATAACCACTGTATGAGAAATGACCTAACTAAGAAAATGAATGGTCACTTCAATGTTTTTATTTAGAAACAAGAAAACTACAGCCACCTTTCGTATCCCCTTGACACAATTTAATGAAACTTCACACAAGTGATCAGTAACAACAGTAGTTGTGCATGGTGCACGTTAGGTTCTTTAACAAAAAAAAATTGCAGACTTACGGGACTTTGATTTTTGTTACTATACTATAATACAGTCTGCATATGCAATCTTGTGTGCGCATAATCTCCTGAACCCATGCACACAATTTAATGAAACTTAACACGAGTGATCAGTAGTAACCCTAGTTGTGCATGGTGCATGTTAGGTTCTTTCAGTAACAAATTCTGCACAGTTATGGGACTTTGTTTTTGTTAATATACAGTCTGCATATGCAATCTTGTGCGCACCTAATCTCCCGAACCCTTGCACACAATTTAATGAAACTCCACACAAGTGGTCAGTACCAACGGTGCATGTTACGTTATTTGAGATAAATATTCTGCAGAGTTATAGGACTTTGTTTTTTGTTACTATACTATATACATAGAGTCCTTATACTTACAGTCCACATAATTATGCTTGTGTGCGTCAAATTGCAATGTACTGTGTCAGTGCATGCGGGGGTGGGGTGGGGGGGTACATTCATCACCTTCAGTGATAGCTTTAGTTTATGATTTGATTTTTACCAAACTTGCACACAACTTGTATTACCATAAGGTCTTGGTTCCTTTCTTGAACTGGCATGATTCCGTTATGTGTTCCAGAGTTATCCCCCGCTGAAAGGGCCAGATTAGCTATTTTGACCTTGTCTGCACAATAGCAGCTTCATTTATGATTTGAATTTAATCAGACTTGCACAGAACTTTTGTCATTTCCACATTTGCATTGCATTGCATTGCTCTTGTTCTTATTTGTAGATCTTTCTTTTGTTCACTTACAATAATTTTTTTTATAACTTCCCTTTTATGTTACTATAAATAGCTTATTTAGTAACTTTTTTATTATTGGCCGTAGGGAAAAACGGAGACCACTTTTCTGTGGTACAACATGGGTGTTACCTCCAATTTTTAGGTGTATTTTGACATATTTGTACTTGTTAGATTTTTTTTCTTTTTGCATAAATTTCTTCCATTTGTTGCTCATTTCCTTTGGACTTATGGCTGTATAGAAAACTGATTTCAAAACAATTTTACACAAGACTAGTGTTCCTTGGGTGACCCTCTACTATATTGCTTCAAATAATTTTGATTCAGCGAAAAACATGGCCCCAAGGGGTTTTGCTTATTTTCCCTATATGCCTATATAGAACTTTGAAAATCTTTTTGTCAGATACTGCTGGTCCATTTTCAAAATAATTTTACACACAAATGTTTCTTGGGTGACCCTCTACCAAATTCCTTCAAATAATTTTGATTCATTGAAAAAGTGTCCACCTGCGGGAGGGGCTCATTTTCCCATATAGCTATACAGAAAACTTCTTGTATGAAACTACTGGCCTGATTTGAAAATAATTTTATTTGAAGTAACTTTAAGAAAATTTCAACTATGTTTTCTCATAATTCTTTTGATTGATCTTGATTATGATTTTTTGACCTTCTTGTCCTTAAGTGCAATGATAACAGGTGAGTGATATAGGACCATTATGGCCCTCTTGTTGAGAGATCCCGTGTATATGCAATGCTTATGATAGATTCTATGTTATGTATGTAGTCTTTGTGAGATCCAGTGTATGTAGGTAGTCTGTGTTAGTTCCTGTGTATGAAAGTAGTTACATCCTGTGTATATACCTAGTCTTTGTTACATCCAGTGTACTGTATATATGTGGCCTATGTATGTATATAACCTACATTTGATCCCGTGTGTGTATGTGTGTAGTCTATGTTTCATCCTGTGTATGTAGGTAGTCCATGTTAGTTCCTGCGTATGTTTGTGGCCTATTTTAGATCCTGTGTATGTACATAGGCTTTGTAAGAACCTTTATACAAATGTATATATTTTAGATCCTGTGTATGTATGTAGCCTATGGTAGAACATGTGTATGCACATATAGTCTTTGTTAGATCCTGTGTATGTACATAGCCTTTGTTAGATCCTGTGTATGTACATAGTCTTTGTTTGATCCTGTGTATGTACATAGTCTTTGTTAGATCATGTGTATGTACATAGTCTTTGTTAGATCCTGTGTATGTACATAGCCTTTGTTAGATCCTGTGTATGTACATAGTCTTTGTTAGATCCTGTGTATGTACATAGCCTTTGTTAGATCCTGTGTATGTACATAGCCTTTGTTAGATCTTGTGTATGTACATAGTCTTTGTTAGATCCTGTGTATGTACATAGCCTTTGTTAGATCCTGTGTATGTACATAGTCTTTGTTAGATCCTGTGTATGTACATAGCCTTTGTTAGATCCTGTGTATGTACATAGTCTTTGTTAGATCCTGTGTATGTACATAGCCTTTGTTAGATCCTGTGTATGTACATAGTCTGTGTTAGATCCTGTGTATGTACATAGTCTTTGTTAGATCCTGTGTATGTACATGTCTTTTTAGGCCGTGATGTACATAGCCTTTGTTAGACTTTTGCATTTTAAAAATTTTTCAGATTTAAATGCCTGAACACAGTCAAAATTACATAAAATAAATTGCTTCAAGCAAAAAAATGGCTTATTTTTATGCATTGTCCAAATTACCAGTTTTCCCAAATCCAAAAATTTCCCCAAAACCCGGACGCCCCAAGGTGGTGTTTTTTTTGGAATTTACACGGGGTTTGTTTTTTTCTTGTGTATGTATGAAATTTTTTTTGATCTTGTTTTTTTTTAACTGTGTTAATTTGCGTAAGCTTTTACTTTTTATTAACATTCTTTGGCAACTTGTCATACATGTACTATATTTTAGTCTGCGTAAGGGGCAGTAAAATTGTGGATTTGAAATTACCTGCTCTGGGGGGTTTACTAGTTTTTTAAATTTTTTTCTATGATGATATTAAAACAGCCTAGTATCCTTAGCAAGGAATTTTGCGCAAGAAATTTCCTTTTATTTTTAACATGTGAATTAAAGAGCAGAATATTTTATTGTTGGGTTTAAAAATTTTAAAGAATTTTTTTTATTAAAAAAAAAACAAATATCCAGTTTTTTAGCTTTGTTAGTTAAATTTTATTATTTTGTTCTGACTTCAGAAAGACACTACCGGTACTTCGATTGTTCTAGACCTACAAGTGACATGTGTTCTATGAAATTCACGATTATTTATCTCTTTTAATTTTTTCACTCATTACAATGTTTCGATAACAGTTCTAGTATTACTGTTAGTTTAAGTTATTTTTTTTAAAAAAGACAAAACGACAGCTGGATACCGAAAAGGGATGCCCCAAAAAAAATTTGGGGCCCTGCAAAATAGACGCAAACCCAGACCCCAATAAGACCTGTTCGGCAGTCAACATACGATATTGTTGATTAAATGCCCAGATATTGTCTTATCATGTCCCCCGGTACATCAGGTATGAAATTTTAAACGAAAGGGATATTTATGATAGAAACCCAAAGGAAAACAAAAAATTGATGTGATTTTGATTTTTTCGAGCCCGCTTGCGGTGAACCAACTTACCGTCCCCTTTTGGGGGTTGTTTTGTCGTGCTGAAACCCGCCCGTTTTTTGTCTGGACCATAACTTTGTCATCAGGGCCCATTTGTTTATTTTGGGCATGAAGTTTACTTAAAGGGAAAAGAGTGTCATGCGAAAACCCCATGTTCCTACCAAAAGGGTCAAGGCACAGTTGGGGGCAAAGGCAAATTTAAAGTTTGTCCGGAGCTTTCTCTCATGCATGGGGGATTTTGATGTAACTTGGCATGAATGTTCAATTTAGAGCCCGGTGTCTGGCAAAAACCGGTTTTACGTCAAGGTCAGGTCACACTTACACGGGCGTGCCGAATTCTGCCAACTTGTACATAACTATAAAATTCTGTAAAAATTTTGGATTGCATTTTCACAATAAATATGCCCGGGAGAAAAAAATTCCGTATTGCACCTTTGTTTTGTTGTTGCCAGATACTTTCATTGAAATGCAGACCTGACAGGTTAAATAAATGTGCAAACAAAACGTCACTTTTTCATTTAACATAAAAAAACTTTTAAAGTTTTCTTTCAATTAAAAATAAACCAAAAGTGGGGGTATTTAGAAAAAGGGTCTTCAACTGTAGCTAGATTGGGATTTTGGTTGGGCTCCAGGTTTTTGAAAGGAGGGATCACACTGGGCAAAAGGGCGCCCATAAGATCCGCCGGGCAAAATCCATTGAGCAGAATAAAGCATCCCAATCGAGCTACTGGTATAATAACCCCATTTAATATGTCAGGATTTAATGTCAGATTTATGACTAATATATGTCAAGTGTAAAAGTATTAAGTAGCGGGTATATAAAGGGAATGCGGGAAACATAAAACGTAATGTCAGATATAAATTTTTTATGTGTGTATAAAAGTACAGGTATATTAAGAAAATGTCGGGAATAAAAACATTATGTCATATAAAAATTAAATGTATGGTAATGATAAAAAAATGTCATTTGATCATTTACATTAGCTGTATCAAACATTGCCTTTAAAAATCAATCACATTGTTGGGTTAGGATGGCAGAAAAACTGGAAAATTTTATAAAAATCAAGTTTATTTTCAAAGTCTTCTAAATGATACATTTCTTAAAAAATGTTCGACTGGATGATGAAATTTATAGGAAGTTATTCAGTATGTGGATTTTAGCAGTTTAGAATTATTTCGCAATTGCATTTCAAAAAAACTTTTTTGGTTACAAATAATCTGAATTTCCCAAAGGGTTGAAAACACTTTGTATGTTATGATTTTATTTTTAAAGTGGATGTTAACATACTTGAAAATTTTCATTTCAGGGAAAACTTTTGGGGCGAAGCAATGGATTTTATATTTTTTTTCACTACGACCAAGAAATAAACCGCACTTTTTGCTTTGCAGGGCCCCTGACAATTACAGTATTTGACATCGGTGAAAAATCTATGGCAAGCACTAAAATTTACTACACACCTATGGCCAAAAAGTCTACAACCCGGGGGAAAGGCCCTTTTGAAACAAAAATGCCATTAAAGATACAGCTAGTATTTTTCCAGACGAAAAAAAAGTTTAAAGTTCAAGCCAAAACCTAAAGACCATTTTTGGAAAAACTCAAAGAACCAGAATTATTTAGTAAAAAATTTCTATCACGTTATTAAAGGGCAGTTGGGGAAAAGGAAAAAGAAACATGATATGATATTAAAAAAAGTCTTGAAAATTTTTGAAACTTATACACATAACTTTAGCTCCCCATCCCATAAGACGGGGTGAGTTTTTTGTGTTTCCCCTTTGCCATCGTCCATCGCGCCGTCCACGGTCTTTCCTTCCACAATTCTTTAAACATGATAGGGACCACTTTTTGCAATCATTTTAAAACCAAACTTGCACATAACTTGTATTGTCATGATTCGGGTTTTTTCCCTTGAACGGGCTAGTTTCCATTATGGTTCCAGATTATGCCCCCTTTAAAAGGGCCAAAATTTTGCTTTTTTTGGCTTGTGAACAGATAGAGACCACCAAAAATTTTTTGTAAACATATGGGACCACATTTTGCGTCAACATTAAAAAGCTTGCACACAACTTGTTTTGGGCATAAAAAACTCTTTTCCCTTTGAAAACGCCGAAATCCATCAGGGTTCCAAGTAGGCCCCTTAAAAGGGCCAAAATTGCTTTTTTTGGCTTTTGCAGCCATATTTAGGGTTTTGTTTTGATAAAAACTTGCAAAAAAAACTTTAACAAAAAAGATCGTGGATTCCAAAGTTTTTTACACACCGAGGCTATTTAGCCCCATCTTTAGAAACTTGACAAGAAGTTATCCGAGTTTCCAAAGGCCTTTTCGAAAAAAGGGTCATGGGCCCCCCCCCACAAAACTAGGCCACCCTCAAAAAAAAGGGGAAAAGCTGAACACTCGGGGCCCCCTATTTTGACCATTTTATGAAACTGATTAGTTTTTTTATCTTGATGATTCCTGGGCCAATTCGAAACTAGGCATTGGGGAAAAAAATAAGGCACCACCGAAAAAAGGAAAACGTTAACACTGTAGAGGCCATATTAAAAAAGACCCACTTCGTAAAATTTGGGTCAGAATCTGATGATTCCAAGGGCCCAAAGTTTAACGGTGAGCGATAAGGGTATCATGACCCTCTTTTATTGGTTCGCGTTTTAATTTTAAAAAAGGTACTCTGTGAAAATGGCTTACATGTAACAAGATCCAAGAAATTGCCATGTTACAAAAATTATGATTGTATGTTTTAAAGGTTATCGACTGCACGGGTATCCTAATTCAACTCCCCAAAAAGATTTGTAAAAAATTTTTTGTGGGGGAAAGTGCAAGGACAGAATAAATTATGTTCCGTTCAAAGCTTCCCTGGTTCTTTAGGGTTTAGATTAAACCCATAATACAGGACTCTCACCCCAAAAAAGGGTCCCCGACACAAGACCCCTATTTTCAAAATCAGATTTGTTACCACTGGACCACTACATGGCCCTTAAAAGTATCTGTAAGGCATAAGTGTATGTACATTTGTATCTGTTGTCCAAAATAAATTTTAATGTATTTTTGCAAAACGGCTAATGACGGGGTTTCCGCATTTTAGGAATAAAGTTTCAACTCGTTTTAAATGAACATGTTACAGTAGGTGCTTCCCTAGCCAAATGCCTCTTGTTTCTGTTTTTATGCCAGGGATCAGCTGCATAAGGTCTTTGCTTCTGCATATCACCAAAATTATATCAATTTTTAAGAAAGCAAAAAAAAATTTTACAACGATAAATTTTTTTGTATTACCCATGATGAAATTTTCTTTTTTATCAGCATTTTTAAAACCCTTTTTTACCGAATTTACAAACAACCTGCACTTTCCCCCTGTTTTTCGATATTACATCACATTTTAAAATGTTGTTATTTTTTTTTTGATACTTTTTTTTTTTAAAATTTAACAAGAGTTTTAGTAAATCGAGTTATCCCACTCAGTGTTCTTTTAAGTTGCCCGTGTTGTTATGTTTTACAGGTGTTGAAAAAATTTTACTTTTAACTCTCTAAATGCTGATTAATCAGGATGTAAGACGAATAGAAAATTAGACATAATCATTTACAAGTTTTTCATTTTTTTAAAATTTGACATTTTAAAAAAATGACTCAAAAAAAGAAATTTTAGTAAAAAGTAAAACAATTTAAATACTCGGGTGAGTTTAATTTACATTGGCCCTTTTTAGATTAGAAAATTTGGTTATCAATGCAAGTTATTATCTTGCCATAGTAATATTTTTTTAAAATTTTTAAATAACGAAAAAAAAAAATTTACAAAAAAATTTGTCAACTTATTTATTATTTTTTTTTAAATATGATTCTTTTTGTTATTTAGTTAATACAACTAAAATTAATATGAATTTTAAAGAAAAAGAAAAAATTTTGCAAAACTCCCCTCACTGACCTAAAAAACGCCCCATCTGCGCATTAAAAATTTTAAAACCAAGAAGATTTTTGTAATGCATATATATTAAAAAATGCAGAATAAATGTGTTTTAAGGAAGTAATTTTTCGTTCTGAATGAAGTGTGAGCGCGTCATGAAGCTATTTTCAATTTTTTTAAATTGCACTTTAAAGAGATTTGATGTTTTTTGAAACCCATTTTTTAGTATAGGGGATGGCCCGATTATTTTCATTTGCCACGTCACAATTTTTTTAAATTTTCTCTTTGAAACTTTTGGGTGAAATACCCCAAAACATGGTCTTTAGCATCCAGGATCTTGGGCCCCTTTTTTGCGGCTACTTTTTTAAAATAGAAAAACTTTTTAACAATTTCTTGAAGCCCTATAAACTTCATCAAACTTGGTTGTAGCATTGTTTTTAGATTCTTTCAAATTTTTTTAAAAGGGGAAAATTTGGCTTTTTTTTGGGGGCACATTGCTAAATAAAAACAATCATCAAAAACACCTTCTTTTCAAAAAACGTTTAGATGGATTTTCTTAAATTTTTTTTTTTTTTTTCCCCAATTTTTAAAATGAGGATGCTTCCCCCCTTTTTAGAATGCTTTGGGCTAAAAATAAAATTTTTTTTTAAAAAGCAACTTTTTCTCTTAGTCTTTACACTTTAAAGGCCTCCCCAAAATTTTTATTAAAAATTAGGCACCTGGCCTTTTGTAGGGTGTTTAGTGCTAGGCAAACAATAAAATAACTTTTAAGAAATTTTTCAATAAAAAAGTTTGATGGATTTTTTAAAACTTAAACTCTGCATCAAAAAAGGTCTTCTAAAAATGGGAGCTTTTTGCCAGTTTTAGGGACTGAGAACTAAAAAAAAAAAAATCCCTTTAAAAGAGTTATCATAAACCTTTTGTAGCATCAATTTCAAGTACTCCCCAATTTTGGCAAGATAAAACGTCAAGGAAAGTGAGCAACTTTGGGCCACTAGTAATAATTTGCTACACCTTCTTAAAAGATAAAAAAATTTACCATTTTTAAAATTTTAAAATGTTTGTTTTTTTTTGTTTAAAAAAATGCCAACATGGGTTTTACGGGGAGTAATTTAAAACTTCAATGGGGAGGTGTAAAACATGAACGCTGGCGCACCTGTCCAAAATTTTCTTGGTTGTCTCCCATAGAAATAACGGTAGTGTTGATTTTTCCCTTTAAAGCAAAATAAAAAGATTTTTTATTTTAAATCCGTAATTTTGAGAAAAATTTAAAAATAAAGACTGATTAAAAATACGATAATTTAATAGAAGTCCGGAATTTTTGAAGAAATGGTTGTTTTTTTAGATTGTACATAATCAACTTCACGTAAGAAAGAATTTTTGAAAATTTTGCGCACTGGGAAATTTATTCGCTTGAATTTTATGAGTACAGGGCACTTGGGCTGTTTCAAGATCACGAAAAAAACACCTTATTTTGGGGAAAGTTTTAATGACTCGTAAAAAGAAAAAAAATATTTAATACAATTTGAAAGGGTGAAAGAAGGGCATATATTGATGAATTGTTTAAAAACCTTTTTTTTAGCCTGGGTTTTAGATTCAAATTTATATCTTGTTTAAAGTTTTTGGTTTAAATAGCTAGTAAGGGGAAGGTGAATAAATATGATGTGAAGGAAAAAAAAATGAGTAACAGATTGAAAAAACGGCATTACTAAGTCTCCTTTTTGTGTTTCATAGGTAGTAACACCCATCCATGGTTTGTATAAGTCATCACACAAAGGGGGACCCTGCAATAACTTTAAAAGTGCAGCAAAAGGACAATAACACCCATTTTTAGTTTTGGGGCAAAATACTTGCATGGAAACAATTTTAAAGATAAAAAATGGAAAAAGGGCATCCTGGACAACTTAAAAAAGTACAGGAGATTTTTTCTATTCAGGGAATATGGTTTAGTAGCAGACACCCGTGTTAGTCGAAACAAGCGGGATTGGGGAAAAAAAAAGTTCTGGGGTGGTTAAAATGTGAAAGGGGTCATTTTTCTGTCAAAAGGGAAAGGAAAATTTAAATAAAACAGAATGCAAATGAAAAAGTAAGAGGGGGAAAAAAGTAAAGAAAAGCATATAAGGAAAAATTTATTGTTTTTTTTTTGTATGGGGGGATGTATGCATTTTAAACAGTAGTTTACAAAATTTCTTTTGTTAGTTTGGGGAAAATTTTTAAATTTAAAATTTATAATCTGTCAGGGATAAGGAAAAAAATTATTTGCTAAAAAGATTTAATTAAAAAACATGAGCCTAAACCAAGAAAATTAAACTTAAAATCTAAAAAAGAATAGGAAAATACCATATTTGAATAGTTTTTTTTTGTTTATGATTTAAATTCAAAAAGGGCCCCACGAAAGATGTGCCAATTTTGTTTTTGTATTTTGGAGAATTTTTTCAGAAATTAAAGCGTTTTTTCTTCATTTAAATTTTTGGAATTATGTAACATTCATGCCCCAAAAAAAGTTTAAGAAATTAAAATCTTTTTGTCATTTTTTTTGCTTCATTTTTGGTTTTCATTTTGAATATCAGTTTCACATTGGTCGGGGAACTTATCCGTCCATACCTTAAAAGGGGCCTGTTAAAATTACATACACTAATAAAAGTTGAAATTGGTAAGGGTAAAAATAAAAACCGGAGCCACACACTGCAAGTATGCATGCATCCCCAAGTTGACGTTTTAGTGCATTGATTAGCTGAACACCTTCCAACAGCTTTTTTAGTTTTTTTTATTCTCTTTTTATTTTGGACAAAAAAAACGGGTGAGATTCAGTGTTTTTTCAACATCCCCTTGCCCCTTGTCACTAAAACTTTCTGATCTCTGTTTTTTAAATGTCTTTGGTTATTGTTTCCGATTGGGATCTATGTATTTGTAGATAGCACGGGTACTTGACTAAAAAGCGATAAAAGTTCGTGGTAGCACCCGTCATTGATTTTTCCTGTCCCCGACCTCCTATAATAATCATGTCAACATTTTGTTTTTGGGCCCACTTAACACTGTTTCGCCAAGTGGTTCGTTAAAAGTTTTTGCATATTTTAAAACCGAAACAGCAATTAAAATTTGTGTTAATATAGAGCTTTCCCGCTTAAGACATTAAAGGGGTTTTTTAAACTATGGGACTTTCTTATTTTTAAGCATGGGAGGTATTAAAAAAGTTTATAGATTTATATTTTTCTTTAAAAATATAACACGGAATGAAAAGGAAATGAAATTCAAAAAATCTTGCAGGATCCTTAAAATACATTTTTTTTAATCAGATTCTCAGAAACGCCAATCAGGGGTTTACGACCAATATTTTGTGCGAGGGAAAACAAGGGACCAGAGGCCTGAACGCTCCCCTTTTCCCACATGACCCATTTTGAGTATGACATCGTTTTTTCTATTTTTGACATATGCCTAGTTTTGAGCCATTTGAACCCATTTTGAATTTTACCTAGATATTACAAAAAAAAATTTTTCCCCAAATTTTTAAAGAAGTCCACGAAAAATATGGTCCTAGAGGGGTCAAAAGGTTTTTCTATTATTTGCCCTACGCCCTGTTTTCGAAGGGGGGACCCTTTTTTGAATTTTTACCTAGAATCATAAAGGTGAACATTCACTAATTTCATAAGATCCACTGAAAAATATGGCCTCTAGAGGGGTCACAAGGTTTTTCCATTTTTATACCTACTGGCCTATTTTTGCCCGCACGTGATCCAGTTCGAATTTGACCTGATAAAAAATTGAACATTCGGGACAATTTTCAGGAAGACCATTGAAAAATATGGCCTTGAGGGGTCAAAAGAAATTTAATAATTTTAGCCCTACGATATTTTTGACCGCAAATGCCCCACTTCGAATTTGACCAAGATATCATCAAGATAAACTTTCGCCCCAACTTTCATACAGATCCCATAAAAGTAGGCCTCTAGAGAGGTCAAAAGGGTTTTTTTATTATTTGACCTACGATATTTTTTGACGGCACTGACCCGTTTAAAAACTTGAACAATATATCAAGGGAACATTTGACCAATTTTTATGGAGATCCATTCACAATATGGCCTCAAGAGGTCAAAAGGGTTTTTTTCATTTTTAGACCTATGCCCATTTTTGCCGCACAGACCGTTTCGAACTTGATAGACTCAAAAAGGAACATTCAGACCAACTTTCATACAGTTTCCCATAAAAAAAATATGGCAAAAGAGGGGCAAAAGGGTTTTTCTTTATTTGACCTATGCCTAGTTTTTAAGGCACGGACCCATTTTCGAACTTGCCTAAATCACAAGATGAACATTCAGCCCAATTTTTCATCAGATCCCAGAAAAATAGGGCCCTCTAAGAGGTACAAGGTTTTTTCTATTATTTGCCTACGACCTATTTTTTGAAGGCACGGACCCATTTTCAAAACTGACCTAAACATCAAGGGAACATTCTGCCCAAAATTTTCATGAAATCTCATGAAATAAGGGCCCTAGGGGGTCACAAGGTTTTTCTATTTTTAGACCTAGCCCTATTTTTGACCGCA
The DNA here is from genome assembly GCF_021730395.1 of Mercenaria mercenaria. Taxonomy (NCBI): domain Eukaryota; kingdom Metazoa; phylum Mollusca; class Bivalvia; order Venerida; family Veneridae; genus Mercenaria; species Mercenaria mercenaria. The sequence goes on from NC_069368.1 coordinate 48,118,351, forward strand.
CGTACCCATTTGGAACTTGACCTAGATATACAAGAGAACATTCTGACCAATTTTCATACAGATCCAATGAAAAATGGGGCCTTTGAGAGGTCAAAGGTTTTTCTATTTTTTGACCAACTGACCTAGTTTTTGACGGCACGGGGGACCGTTTCGAACTGACCTAGATATCACAAGATGAACTTTTCTGACAAATTTTCATGAAGATCTTGTGAAATAAGGGGCCTCTAAGAGGTCAAAAGGGTTTTTCTATTTTTAGACCTCACCTGTTTTTAAAAGGCACGTGACCCATTTTTCGAACTTGACCTAGTTACAAGAGAACATTCGCCCAAATTTTTTCATGAAGATTTTGGAAATATATGGCCTCTAAGGGGTCAAAAGGGTTTTTCTATTTTTAGACCTACGACCATTTTTGAAGGCAATGCCCCATTTTCGAACTTGCCAGTATATGTTTCTGACCAATTTTTCAAAAAGATCCATAAAAAAAAGTGACCTCTAGAGTGGTCACAAGCAAAATTTTTACGGGGGGACGGACGGACGCACGCACGGACGCACGGACACGGACACTGCGCGATACAAAACTCACCTGTTTTTTGGGCAGGGAGCAAAAAAAAAATTTCTTTTTAGCTTTCGCTTCAACAACCCCCAACCGTTTTTGGAAATTTTTAGTTTACTTGTGGAATACTTACTGAATTAAATTGACTCGTGAAGTAAAAAGGAATCCCAAAATATACAAAAACGTACTAAAACAGCATAAAATTTTTTTAATTTCTTCCTTTTAATCTTTTTGCAATTTCATCAAGGGGCTTAAAAACACTTTTTTGTTTGTCTTCAGGGCGTTCGAACGCGAATCTTCTCTGCTGACGCGGCCTCCATAGGAAATATTTATTTTAAATACAAAATATTTTTGCTTAAAGAATAGAAAACTACATGAACTTAACTAAGCAATTAAAGGGCAGTCTTTTCTTCTTTGCATTGACAATTAAAGAAGATAAAATTTTTATGCGCTTGTTATTTTCGAATCACGATTAAAAATTTTTAAAGATGACGATAGTTTCCAAAGTGATGAAAGAAAAGATGTCAGGGAAAATTACTGGGCTGAACGTTTAGAAGGGAAAAAAATGCGTGAACCTTTTTTTTCACATTTAGCTAACTTTTAAAATTTTAAAGAGGGGACCGTTAGTTTCTTAAAACCAGCAAAAAGGAAAAAGGAAGGTTTGATAGTAAACCCTGCTAAACATTTTAAAATTTTGGGAAACCCCAAACCATTATAAGTCACAAATTACACTTCTCGTTTTCGGATTTTGGACGACTTGGGAGAGGGGAGGGGGGGGTTTAAATTACCAAGAGGTTAGAAGGCGACAGAAGCGCTTACACCTCACCGAGCTCAGACTGGGATTCAGATTTCTGTTCTGTGGAGAAGCTAATTAGATGGACCAGGGAATGTCTCTAGCATTGCCCTAGTGTCAGTCAGTGACTGCAATAATGTCTGAAAGAACACATGGGGTTTCTTTTTATCCTTAAAGCTGGTAAGGCACCATGTGAACTGCATTATATCGATATGAAAACCGAACGGAATAAATATTGACAGACACCTGAAACAGAATACTTGTCATGACTCTAAATGATATATCAGTTGATAAAACAAGAGAGGAAACAAGATATCTGCAGGAAATAACTTACTGGAAAGATTGTCTGGTGGCCCGGCACGTACCGAAGATCACGGGTTCGGTTCCTTTGGGTTTTTCGAAACCCCTTTATGGTAAATAATAAAAATGGAATAAGACAAATCGCATGATCAATATCTTTTAAATCTATTTGAAAATACCTGACTATTTTTAAACATTAAAGCCAAATTGCCTTTCTTAGAAAACCACCTGCCGGGCGGGCAGGGTTTGAACAAACAACTCCATAAATCTTACCAAGACATCTGGTACCTTTACTTTTAAAGTTTTTGAGGTTGCAGAAACCAACAAGGATCTAAAGACCTAAACCGGGAAAAAGGGCCTTTAAAAAACCTTTTTACTCAAGCAAAAAAGATCTTTTCCATGAAAAATTTTAAAACTAATACAGATTCGATATTTTGAAAAAAATTTCTGATCAAAAAACTATTTTAACGGGAAAGTACAAAAAGGTTTTTTTTCCAGTTCAAATTAGAAAATATTTATAAACTTTTTATGACAAACAAAAAAGTAAAATTTTGAAAAAAAAAATTTTCCGCGATGTCAAATTTTGTAAAAAAACCATTTTGCAAATTCCACCAAAGTACTCAGTAGATTGAAATGCATACGTCACAACAACCACCCCCCCCCCCCCCACCCCCCCCCCCCCCCCCCCCCAAAAAAAAACCCCAAAAAACAAAAAAAGCATTGTCCTACAGCTATTCGGAAGAAGATATTACCCACGCTATTGAGGAAGTAAGATGTTCAGACAGGAAATTTGAAAAAATTTATCCTGAAGAAATATTTTAAAAAGAAAAAAAAACTTTATTGCAAAACCCACAGGAACGTTTTTTTTTTCATTTTGGCTATAAAAAGCCATGCCATTATATACACAGGTTTTAACTGTATATTGACAATTGTAAATTAGCAAATGGTTGTCACAAACTATTGTTTTAAGTTTACCAGAGTTTTATTTCTTTTTCTATTTTCATGTCATCTGACTTGAGACACATTTAAGATGACGTATTTATTCTACCAGCCCAACATATTGTCTACAACATGAACGACACTAACATGTATATATATTTCAGGTAGAAATTGTTCGGTCTCTATGAACGCCATTACCGGATTAACCGGATATAAATAAAGTTGATCTTTATGAACTAGATGTAGATTTAGTTTATTCTAATTTATTTCAGCTCGTTTGTGATGAATGCTTAAAGCTTATGTGAACAACTCTCGAGTCAGCTCCCTGGAAAAACCAGTACTTGTTCATATGAGGTATTGTCGATACCCCAATGTGGCACGAACCCATGGCCCCCTGGTTGAGCGACCCAAACCTTAACAAACCCCCTTTTATCTCTACTTACTTTAACAAAAACACTCTACCCTTTAAAGGGTCTACTGGGTATATTTATTATTAAATTAGATGATACAAAAAACTATTTTCGCAATTTTTTTCAAATCTATAAAAAATGTATTTCGTCACGTTGTTTTTTAACATCTGTTTACGCGTATCAAAATACAGAATGACACTATAAAAAAAAGAAAAAAAATTTTTATTGTATGAATATTAATTTTCCCCTAACGTACTTTTTTCGTGTTAAGTAGGCAATTGAAAAATTTAAAAAAACTCATTCAAAAACGTTACGGAATGTTTACTTCCATCCATAGCCAGCAAGCTTTTTCCCCTTTTTTTGCAGCGGCATGTCACCTTTGCATCCATCTTGTTTTAGCTTTAAAGCTCCAAATCTTGCACTGTCCTTTATGGAATTTCCCAAAAAAAATTCAAATGAAACCAAAGTTATACTGAAAATTTAACATAACTTACAAGCTTTACTTGTAGCGAGATGAAAGATGGTGAACAGTTTTTTGTTTTATTATATTATACATATTCCGCCGCCCTTTCACAATAAAGAGACATTACAATTTAATATCCCTTTAAAGTTTTTTTAAAGAAATTCACGGGGTTCCATTTGGACAAAAGCGACTTTAATTGAATCCCAAACCGCGATGCACAAAAATAGACGGCGTGTGGCCAAAAATGAAAAACGACGGTGGTGCAGATATGAAAACACGATGGTCAATTTCAGTAAAACTGGTTTTCATATTGTACCATGCGTTTTCACCCTCTTACCCCGTTGTTTACATCGAGTTTTTTATTGTATTTTATTCACTTTTTTTTAAACATTTATGAAACAATCAAAACCGTAACAAAACAAAAAATTGGGGTTTTAAAAACAACTTTCGATGAATACGGCAGAAATTTTTTGGGAAAAAACCAAAAAATTTTATTATTATTAAAATGATGAATTTTCTTTTTTCTCTTTTTGTGTCATAAGGGAAACATTCTGATATACCGACGTTTTAGCCAACGATGTTATTCATTAAACAGTAAATAATGTAAAATTATGTTAATACTGCAATATATTTCACATATTTTAAGATCATATCCAAATTTAAAATGAGCCCCGCAATGGAAAAAACCAAAAAGGGGTTGCGACCAGCATGGATCCAACCAGCCTGCGCATCCCCGCAGCGGTCAGGGTCCATGCTGTTCCTTTCAAAGCCCATTTCAATTTGAGAAACCGTTAGCGAACAGCATGGTCAGCCAACTGCGCGGATGCGCAGCCTAGTCTGGATCCATGCTGGTCGCAAAGTCATTAAGTTGGTTTTCTCATGGTGCGGCTCAAATGATTTTTTTTATTTACTTGTGCGTTACGATAGAATGTCTACAGTTGATTTATATACATGTTCCTTTGAAAAAATAAAACTTTCAATTTTATGATTTATATAACACGACTCAACTTTTTAAGCACCAACTAACATAACTGTTTATGATGAAGCATTTTTTCCACACAAAAAAAAATAAATAAAGATAAAAGGTAAGTGTAGATTCCTAAAAACAAACAATTGCGCAAGTTACACGCAGTTCTTATACATTCACGGTTATCAACAAAAAATGAATCTTAAAATGGGTGTAAAGAAGGGGTGTAGCGAGTACGTACATTTTGGGGGTAGTGTATTTGGTTTTGGTAACTGATACAGTAAAACATACTATGGATTAATTTGCATCTTTTTTTGTACAAAAGGAAATATTAGGAAAATGAAAACGCAGATACCAGATTCAATTCGCAGAAATACATATACACACCCTGACAAAGAATTTTTAAAATAAAAAAACTGTATTTAAAAGCAGTGAATTGCCTTTTTTGCACACGATTTTTCTCCCTTAATACTGGGCGGGCCCACGGTGGTAGAGGGGACTGGGAATATTTTATTTATCACGTCGCACGTGTTTTTCGACACGTGCCACGTATAAATAAAATATTTCCTATGGAAGTGATAGCTACTGCGCGCGAACGTGAAGATAAAATATTTCCCATGCGAACGTTTAGCTACCACGTCGAACTGATAGTTTTCACGTGCCACTTGTTTAATTAACCGTTTGACATGGGAAACTAACACGTGCCACGTGATAAATAAAAATTTCCTATGTCCCCTCTATGCCACCGTGAGAATCAAGTTAAAAAAAGTAGTTTTTATGCAAGAATTCCCGGAAGTACAGAGCACCCTAACACACAGCAAGTCATGCTTTGCAAGGAAGGGCCCGCAACAAAAAGAAGCTGTAACAGAAAAAATATTGTAGACAGCCGTTGCTTAAAAAATCCCAAAAAAAGACATTTAAATATGCAAAAACAAAAAAAAGGGGGGGGGTGGGAAAAGGGGGAGATAAAAGTGTCCCGGGGGCGGGGGAAGGTTTGGGAAGGGAAATTTAACGGGAAAAGCCACGTTTCCTTTAAAAGCATTTTCCCACAACGTAAAAACCCAGCACGCAGACACCACGTACAAAAGACAAAAAAGTCAGTAACGCTATCAAGCAGTCATTTATATTTCATCACCAGCCTTCAGTTATTCAGGCTTGAAAACAATATTCTAATTCAAACAAAACCCCGAAGTTTTTTTTACTTGAACATACAGTGCTGTGTTTGTTTAGGGGCACCTCAATTTTTGGTACAAACAAGACGCATTCTACATTTATTTTAATTTTTATACAGCGGACATTTCTTCGTAAGAAAATTATTTAAAGGGGTTTAAAACGAAACTTTAAAATTTAACTTTTGAAAGTAGATGAGTCGTTTTCCGTTCGCAATAATGGAAAATAATTAAAATTTCCCGTCATTCTGTCTATAAAAAATAAAACACATATACTAAATTTTTTAAATTAAAAAACATGGCAGTAGGGGTTGACAAATGGAATTTTTAGAAAACACATTAAAGCAAAATTTTTTAAACACAAAAAGGATTCACCTAAAACTCGCACATGCCATTTCTTTTAAAGCGGACTGAAAAAGAATTTTACTTTTTTTAAAAAAGTAAAACGTTTTTGGACTTTTTCAAAAAACCCTTGTTAGTTATACCACTTAAAAGACATTAGAAATTTTCAGATTACGATGTTGAAACCGAATATTGTATTGTTTTCCTTGCCATCGTGAGTTCGGCTTTTACATTTTGACCTGTACTTATAGTATAGCCTTTAGTGAGTGTGAAACAACGCGCGAGTCACTATACTAAACCAGACCACAAAATGAAAACCCAAAACGATTTTTTTAAAAATTTCGCACTTCGCAGTCATGATCTTCGCCTCGCGCTTGCGCGAAGTGCGGGATCACGTTTTGCGAAACGCAAAATTGCGACTTCGCACTTCGCCAGTGTAATCCCGCGCTTCGCTTATCACTAGAGCAAGAAATGCACGTAGCGTTAGATAACAATTGCGAAGCGGCAAGCGCAAGACCACGACCACGAACAAAGTGCGAAATTATTTTGCGCTCCGTCATCATGATCTCGCGCATTTCCATTGTGACCTCGTTCTTCGCGTACAACCATTACAGTCATTTTAAGGGAGGAGAATGGGAAAAAAGAAACTCTATATCAAAAAACACATCAGGTCGATCTACGAAGAAGTTAAAAAACAGGGGCAAAGGACAAGGATTAAATTAAAAACAAATACGCCATTGATAAATAATTTATTATGACGGGAAAGGGAAAACACAAATCTCATAATTTAAAAAGAAAAGTTGTTCTTTTTCATTTAAACAATCCTCTAAAATTTCGCTTCGTACGGTTTAAAACTGATACTCCCTAATTGACTAATCACAGAGTAAAGTCTTCAAATTGCATACTAGGGCGGGGCATCAATGGTGAAAAATGTAGCACTCCCCCTACCATGATAGCCTCCGACACACCATACCCCGAGGCCACATACAATTATCAGCTTTGTGGTCTCTAGCTGCCCTTCACACGCTCCCCACCGGCTGGTGTAAAAAGTTCCCCTTATGTTCAACCCACAATATCAATAAAATTTAACTTCAAAGAGCTTTTTTTAAACATTAAAGATATGCCCTTTAAGTAGAGAATAACATAAATTTTTCATTTTATCCGTTTAATTTAGAAAAACGTTTTTTAAAACTAAATCTGACGCACTGTAGGGGGTTACTGCGTAATAGGGAAAACCAAAGATACCATGACACTTAAAGTTTCAAAAATACGTGAAATTTGACAAAGTTTGAGATGATCTCATGAAAATTTAGGATTCCCCGGAAGTATAGAACACATCAATAAAATAACATTAATGAACGGAAAGGGCGCAACACTGTTATTGTGAAGTCGCTACACAACATTTAAAAATGCTGTGACAAAGGAAATCCAATGCGGGGGGCCACTTAGTATTTAATGGGATATCAAAAAGGGCCCCTACTTGCTTTATAAACATCGTTTGCAAAGGAAAACGGAGGCCCCCCCCCCCCCCCCACTGCTTTTTCGACAGTCTGCTGTTGCAAGGTAAACAACCCCATGGCCCCCACAAAACTATATTAGTTGTAGTTGCAAATTTAATCCCCTTTATAGAAAAAAGCAAGCAAACTTTTGCAGACCGGGTTTAAAAAATTTAAAAATATTTTAAAGGATCGCAAGAATCAAAAGATTGGGATTTGGGTTTAATTTTGTTAATCACAATCTGACTTAAGTACTTTATCTTTTAAACGAAGATCGAGAAAGACCCATTCACAACCCCCTGAATTTTTGGATTTTTCCCAAATTGCATTTTTATTTTAACCAATCAACGACTTTTCGAATTTTCAAAGAGTAAGAAAAAAGTCAGCATTCCCGGGGCGAACCCGGGGCCCCCGTTTCAAAAACAAGGGCCTACCCACTGAGTAACCGGCTATCTGACACATTCCGCCCCTTTCGGGTGCGACCCATCTGATATTTTTTGTGTAAAGAAATATTGTCCCTACCCATGATTTTTCAATCAAAAAAAGGGGCCAATTCTTGCAAAAAGCAGGGTAAGGGTTTTGTTTCTTGTGACAGTGTCCACTTTTGGGTGAAAAACGTTTCAAGTTTTAAAGCTACTTTTAAAGTTTATGAAAAAGGACATAAAAATAAAACCAACCAAAAAATGATTTTTCTAAGTCAAAAAGGGGCAATAAATTTTGCAAAAAGCAGATGGGGTTAGTTGCTTGCCTTTAGGGCAGCTTATGATGGGACAAGTGTTGAAGTTTCAAAGCAATAGCTTGATAGTTTAAGAAAAAAGTTGACCCAAACATAAAAACTTAACCAAGAAATGATATTTTCTAAGTCCAAAAGGGGGGGCCATAATCTTGCAAAAAACAGGACGGAGTTTTTTTCTTGCATACAGGGCAACTTATGATGGGGGAACAAGATTTGCAAGTTTAAAAGCAATAGCTTTGATATTTAGGATAAAAGCTGACCTAAAAAATAAAACTAACCAAGAAAACTGATTTTCTAAGTCCAAAAGGGGCAAAAAATCTTGCAAAAAGCAAGATGGAGTTATGTTTCTTTATGTACAGGGCTGCTTAGAGGGTAACAAGTATTCCAAGTTTCAAAGCAAAAGCTTTTATAGTTTGGAGAAAAGTTGACCTAAACAAAAAACTTTAAACCAAAAATCATATTTTCAAGTAAAAAAGGGCCCAAAAACTTGCAAAAAAAAAAAGATGGGTTATGTTTTTTTTGCATACGGGTCAACTTATATGGTGAAAAAGTATTTCAATTTTAAAGCAAAAGCTTTTATAGTTTGGAAAAAAGCTGCCTAAACATAAAACTTAACCAAGAAACTGATTTTTCTAAGTCAAAAAGGGCCTAAATCTTGCAAAAAAACAGGGTGGAGTTATGTTGCTTGCTGTACAGGGTCAGCTTAGAGGTGAACCCGTTTGCAAGTTTCAAAGAAAAACTTTGTAGTTTAGGAGAAAAACTGACCTAAAAAAAAACTTAAACCGGGAACGCCCGACGCCGACGCCGAGCCGCAACCGCCCAAATGACAATAACTCATCTTTTTTTTCAAAAAATCAGATGGCTAAAAAATTTAAATTCAAAACAAGGGATCAGGCAGATTTTCAAAGTTGTAATAAAGCTCTGATTGGCTACAAAGGGTCTCAGAACGAGGCAGAATAGGTCGTTTTCAGTCCTAGCCGTAATAGGGATACTTTAGTCAATTGTCTAACAGAAATTACTGCAAGCAACTACTAATATCAACTCGGTTTTTTCCCTCGTAATGGAGATAATGCAATAAGCATATTTACAGCAGACCGGGTTTTTAATTGGGGAATTTTTTTAGAAGTAACAAAAACCCGGGAAAATAACAATCTCGGGCGACTGCGCAATGCAATCAAAAAGACTAAAAGGAACTCGGTTTAAAATATTATCAGAGAAAAAGTAAATAAGAACATTTTGCAGACTCTTTTTCTCAGTGGTTTCGCAAGATGAACGCAACCCAACAGCAAAAACTGACTCGGGTTTTTAGGTATGCAACAAAAATAAATGCAAACAGACAATAAAGCAACTCGGTTTAAATTTAGTCTGAATGAGAGGTAATGCAATAAAGCAACCTACAGCAACTCGTTGATTTAAAATTAACTAGTCGTTATAAGGTAAAAAAGCGGGAAATTCTCGTAACCCGGTTTGACGCGCTTTTATGTGGGTTTAAAAAAAGTGAACGCGGTTCAACGTTAAGAGTATGAAACCAGACTAAAACAAACCGTTTTTTCTGAGATTACGCAAACCCGCACCCAAAAACTGACTCGGTTTTAGAGGTTTTCAATTAAAGTATTAAAAATTCCCCCAAAAACCTTTCTTATGTTTCTTGGCAATATCGTCTATGGTTTGTAAAACTTTCTGAACTTTTTTGTCATGCTCTGCAATATTGTAGAATCACACCCGGGGGTTTTCCCGCTGAGAAAAAATTTTGTTGAGAGACAGCAAGATATACTATAAACACCCTGTTTATGGGGAAACAATTTCCTCTAATTTTTCATTTTATAAACTACCGGCTTTCCAGCTGAGCAGCTTATATATAACGAAATACAGAAACAGTCCATATACAAACCCCTATATTGTGAAAGAAATTAACTAAACCCTTAACTCAAAAATGATAATAACAATGTTTTTTGCTTTTGATAAAAGTGTTTAGTCGACTAATAACGAAACAATGGGGTTTGGGACGGCTTATAACATTTAAACCCCACCAAGTTTTACTCAGGTTGATTTTTTGCCCATACAAAAGTTTATACAAGATATTTCTTAATTTGCTTTTGCATGTTAGCCTTTTACTAAATATGAATCATTAAATGTCCTTTGCTGTTTTGAAACAGCGAATGAAATAAAAAAATTTAAATCAATGAAAAAGCTATCGGCCTATTGTTTTCCTCGGACCCCCCCGCCCGAAAAAAAAGTAGGGTCGACATGAATAAGCCCAAACAAAATGTTTTTCCCCTTTTCTTTCCCCCGAAATTTTTAACGAATTTTCAGCGGGGTGCCGGGGGGAAAGGGACAAAACTTCACAAGTTGATTAAAATATTCATGGAAAAAAAATGAGAAAAAAGATGGGGGGGGGGTGCATGATCGGGGGGGTGGGGAGACTGGGGGGAGGAGTGAGGGGGGGGGGGTACCCCCTTGCAAGTATGAATATTCATGGAAAGGTTTGAAAAAACATAAAAAAAATTTTTTTTTGGGGGGGGGGGAGTATGACCAAGGCAAGGTGGGGACCACTGGTGTACCAACTTCACATTTTTTAAAAAATGTTCTGGAAAAGAATGAAAAAAATTTTAACGAAATTTCACCAATTGGTGGGTTTTTTATTAAAATTGTGGGTTTTTAAACAATTTAAAGGCAAAACTCTAACGAAAATTTACCATTAAAAAAAGACGGGGCCCCGGGTTGTTTGGTTTAATTTATGTAAATTTTATAAAAACTACCAGCTTGTTACTGAGAAATGCAGCTTTATTTTTCATTAAATAAGGGGAAAAACTCAAGGGAAATGACCGATCCAAAAAAAACTTGACGGGCAAACATCACAGTATGTTGGGGTTTAGTTTATTTCAAGTTTTATGAAATTTTACCCCCTAGTTACTGAAAAAAGGCTGCGGACGGACGCACGGGACACACGGGCGGACAAAAGCCCTTTCAATACCCCCCCCCATTTCATGGCGGGGGAAACAATTTTCGGCTACAGTGTATTTTAAAAAAAAATTGCATTAGAAAAGCTGACCGCCCCCAAAAAATCGTTTTCTAATTTAAATTGTCACCCGATTTTTGACAATATACCAGATCACTGTCTGAATCTTTTTACAATCTCACAAACCCGAAAGTAAAATTTACTTCGGTCTTTATGATAATATAAACTTTTATAACAGTTGACGGAAAATTTAACACAATAAAAAAATAAACATCCATGCGAGACATGCTTTGACGTTATTCAATTTGGCGCAGGGAAAATTTAAAATGCAGAATATTCACACATTGGGTTCAACCCGATAGAGTGTGACAACAGTACTCAGACCAAAAATTTTAAGCTTCTTCCTTTTAATACCATAATAGGGAAAAAAACACACAACTTTGCCATCTAATACAATCTCCGATTCAATAGTTGATTAAACCAAAGATCTCGCTATAAAAATAAATAGATTGGCAACTTGAAAGGCATATAGAACAAATCTCCCAAACCCCCCTAAAAAAAAACGAGATTCGTTTACCGGGAAAGGGGGGCTTTCTCCCCCGCGCCCTTTTTTTGCGAAAACAATTATTCACGGTAAAATAATTATCACCGTATGACCATGCTTCTTTTGATGGAAAAAAAAAAAAGTGTACTTCGTGTTTAAGACCATTTACATTAAACTAATTTTTTTTTTAAAGCTAAATGATTTTTAAAGTAGTTTATGGCAATTGTAACTCCATGCTCCCGATGTTTTTTTTTAGTAAGAAACGCCCAAAACCCGCTCTGACACGACTCACGCGGATTACGCCCTTGCCTTCTGTGTATTTTTTTACTTTTTGATTAAACAGGGGCTAAAATCTTAAAACGTGACAGAAAGATTTTGAAAGGTAATCATGAGCCATAACAATAGGCATTGTTTGATTACAAGATGATATACAGGGGAGGTCTGGCGAACAAAAGGTTGCAGTATGTACTTACCATAAATTAAATCTTTGGAAAAAAATAAGATTTTCTCATTTTACACCGGGATGTTTTAAACGGGGTGAGTGTTGCCCAAAGTGGACAAAGCCCCCAAAATGACGGTAAAGCAAGAAAAATGAGAACGAGCATTTGAATTTTAATTTTGAAAGTATCACGTTATACCCTATAACTTCAAATAAATGGTAGGGTTTTCCTGAAAGTATTTGGGGGATTAAAAAATTTTAAATATTGAAAAATAACGCTTTAAAGTATTAAAAATAATTTCAAGGTGAAACCAAAAACCCTGGGAAGTCAAAGTCAGTTTAAACTGCCTAATGTCTTTAAACTGAAATTCTTGATTCATAGGAGCTTAAGCGAATAAAAAAACGATGTGCAAGAACTGACGTGTGTGATTATATACATGATGCATTTATACTAGTGGAAAATAAATCACGACGCACGACGTAGCTGAGTGAAATAATTAATCTGTCATGTCTAGTGCAATTGTACAATTACTCTTGAATGATGCGACACGAGACAAACCAGACAAAATATCTAGAAAATTTCAACAGTTTACGTAACTTAAATTGGGGCCGACCACATAGACCTTACCGGTTGCGGGACCCCAAGCGGAAAACAGAACTGTCAATGTTATTAAATTCCCTTTCCCGTCTTTTCAAATGACAAACAAAAACAATGTACAAAAGATGCGCTGATCTTACTCAAAAAAGAATGACTGGGTAGGTTTTCAGTATTTTTTGAAAACACATTTTTTTTAGAAGGCTTAATTTTTTTCATGTGTAGTTTTTCGAAGATTTGAACGAAGTTCATGCGGGAAAAAAAACGAGGTAAAAGGGATGGGGGGTCTTTAAGAAAAAAATTATTACAGAATACATCATCGGATCAGTGTCGAGATTTCGGTAAACAAATGTAGATCTAGTTAATAGAAACTGTAACATATAACAATAGCAATGTAATAACGTGACTCTAATTTGTAAATAAAAGTTTAAAAAAAAAAAAAAACTTACATTCAAATGCACCGTTCGTTTTACTTTTCCCTCCATTGCTACAAAACTTTTCCCCTGGCGTTGCCCTCCGCCATATTTTATATTTTTTTCATTTTTACAATTTCTTTAGTTTGTTATAAAACAACAACGACAAAAATGACAGACGCATGCGCAACTATAATTAAAAAAAAATACATTTAATTTAACAAAATGTACAAGGCGACAAAATTAGGGGTTTAAGGCCATTTAATGGTTTTGTTTTAAAATGTTATATTTTTTCTGGGGAAAAAATTGTAAATTTAGACTATGATTCACAAACCCCCACTTTGTCAACCGAAATTCAGTGAGCGTTTTCTATCTCCTATTCGCTCGGTATATCTTTTGCAAAAAGTACATTTGTTTGTTTTTTTTCTTTTTGTTTTTTTTTATTTGTGCGGCGTGCGTGCGGGGTGTGCGGTAAACCCCACAACCAAATAAGGGAGAGATGGCCTTAACGAAAATCATATTCAAAAACATAAGCCGATAAAAGAACGAAGGACTGGGTACAAGGATTAATTTAACAAAAATACGCCCCTTTGATAAAAATATTTATTAGACTGAAGGGAACCATCTGTTTTGTACACAAAGTATATAATTTTAAAATGAAAAGGATTCTTCACATTCAAACAATACTCCAAAATTCGCTTCGTACGTTAAAAAATGATACTCCCATAATCTGTCAATCTATTTTTGAAGTAACGTCTTCAAGTTTTCATACTAGGACCGGTACATGTGAATGGTGAAATAGTAACCCCACCTACCCATTAAAAGTCCCCTATCGCACCCAAACCCCCAGTCCACTACAAAAATATCAGCATTGTGGGCTCTAGCCCGCCTTCACTATCGTCCCCGCCGGTGGTGTACACGTTCCACTGTATGTTCAACCACAATATCAATAATACAACTAAAAAAGCTTTTTGATAGTTAACGATTTGCCTTGAATAAAGAATAACATGACCAATTCAACATTTCTATTACTTTTATCATTAAACTTTTTTTTAAACTGCTGACTGTCAGAGGAGTTACTGCGTAGACGGGGCACTAAAAAGTGACCATAGCACCTTAAAAATTTGAAGTACTGAATATAACAATGAGGAGATGGGCTCATGAATTCTTAGATTTCCCGGGAAATATACAACGAAAAAAAATTAAAAACTTTGAATGGTCTCCCTGATACCAAGGAAAGGTGCAAAACTGTTGTTGTGAAGGGAAAAACCCGCTCTGTCGTTTCACAACTTTAAAAATGCGGCGAAGGTTTTATCCCTGCGCCACATAGCATTTATAGGGTAAAAACAACAAGGTCGCCGCATTGCATTTATAGACTTTTGTTGCAAAGGTAAACCCTTGAAGGTCGCCACACTGCTGCTGTTGCGAAGGTAAACGCCATGCTATATTAATTGTAGCTGCAAAGGTGAGCCCCGTACTATCAGAAAAAAACAACCAAGCAAACTAATAGCAGACTCGGTTTAAAAATTGCGTCTATTATATGAGGTATCGCAAAAATGCAAACTAACTGTAGACTAGGTTTGATTTAGTCTTATCATGAGAATTAATGCAAACAGACATACTAACAGCAGACTCGGTTTAATTGAGTCTGTAATGAGAGGTAATGCAACTAAGCAGACAAATAGCAGACTCGGTTTTAACTGAGTCTGTTATAAGAGGTAACAAAACCAGGCAAAGTAATTGTATAATCGGCTTGACTGCGCTCGCTCATAAGAGGTAATGCAATCAAGCAAACTAAAAGGGGAGCGGTGGTCTAGTGGTTACGGTGTCGGCCGCTCAACCCGATGGTCTTAGGTTCGAGCCACACTGGGGTCACGACCATGTCTTCTCATATTACACAAGTACTGGTTTTTCCAGGAAGCGGACTTGAGAATGGTTCAAATAAGCTTGAAGCTTTCATCACAATCGAGCTTAAATGAATAAGTATAAACCAAAGTGAACTCGGTTTAACTATTATAAGAGTAACGCAACCAAGCACGCTAATAACTGACTCGGTTTTAGAGTCTATCAATTAGAGTATTAAAATTTGCAAACCTTACTTTATGTTTCTTGGCAATATCGTCTATGGTCTTTAAAACTTTTTGAGTTTCTTTGTCATGCTCTGCTATCATTGTAGGAATCACACTCGGGTTTTCCAGCTGAGAAAGTTCTGTATGATGAGAGACAAACACAGGAAAGATATAAACACTCTGTATTCTGTATGATGAGAGGCAAACACAGACAAGATATAAACACACAGTACATGTGGAGAAAGTATGTACATTTTAACTAATATAAAGACTAACTAAGAATCACACTCGAGATTTCCAGCTGAGCAAGTTCTGTATAATGAGATACAAAAACAGTCACTATACGAACACTTTTTATGTGTGAATGAACTATCTACGCTCTGACTAATATAAGTGATAAGTAAGCAATGCCATTGCTCTTTCTACATCTGATAAGTGTTCGGCCGACTAGTAACTGCATCAGGATAGGCAGATCCACGGCTTATAACATTCTACCTTACCAAGTTTTATTTACATTGGATACAATTTACATAACATAGTTCCTAATCTGCTTTTGCATGCGGAAATTTTCAGTTCGCCTTCTACTAAATCCGAATCATTGAAATGTCCTTTACTGCTTTGGGTTCGAAACCTCGTATAAAATGGTCGAAGTATTTCAATGGAGAAAGCTATCGAGCTGACTTTTGGGAAGGCCGATTGTTCGACCTAGGTACCGGCCATGTTGAAAATAAAAGTTGGGAAGACGTCATGTGCGTCGACATGACTAAAGCTCATGTTAAAGTGTTCCCGCTTTTCTTTCCCCGTGGTTTTTGAGCAACATTGTGTTTAAATCAAACACAATGAAAACAATGTACGGCTACAGTAGTATTCAAAACGTTACATTAGAAAAGCTAACAACTTCAAGAAATCGTTTTCTTACGTGATAAGTTGGCACCAGGTTCTGCACAATATACCATGGTCACAGCGTCGGTATCTTTATAAATATTCTTCACAAACCCTGAAAGTAAAAGCAGTTCAGGTATTCATGATAATCTATAAGCTTAATATTACAGCTGACGGAAAATATAACAAAATAAGGAAATAAATCATCTACATGCAGGGACATGTTCAGACAGTTATTGAAATCTGGCGCAGAGATAATTGCCGCCCTTTATATAATTGTAGTGGCGAAAGCCAGGTCTATTACTTCAGCAACAGACAGGATATTCACACAATGGTTCTAACCGACCTAGAGTGCTAATAACAGGACTGGAGACCATATTCTAAGCTTCTTTTTAGATGGAGCGGAATTCTTATAAATTTTAAGTAGCTTGTTTTCCAATCCATTCGATTTATATTTTCTTTGTTTGTTTGTACTATTTTGATAGAAGTATGTTTTATTAAACTTTGTTAATTTAAATGTACTACTCGTGTTTGTAAATATAATTGTGGAAATAAATACTGTTTAAACCAAGCTTTTTCATTTTAACACAATAATAATAAAAATAAACATTAAGTTCAAGGCGACAACAAAACCATGGAAAAGTCAAAGTCAGGGTTAAAGTGCCTAAATATTTTAAACTGAAATTCTTGGTTCACACGAGCTTAAGTTAAAGAAAAAAAAGTGGTGCAAGAACTGACGTGTGTAATTATGCTGTGCAAGAGTACAATATCTAGATCTACTGTGTGCGACTATGTGATGCAGGAGTTCAAGCTCGTCATGTATGCGATGTGTGATAATGTAGCGTGAGAGTTCAACCTTGTCATATGATGTGCTGATGTACGTTATTATGTCGTGCAAGATTTCAACTTTGTCATATATATGTATGATTATGTAGTGCAAGTGTTGAAGCTTGTCATACATATCATGTGATAATGTGTGTGATTGTGTAATGCATTTATGCAGCAGAACAGTAAATTACAACGCATGTTGAAGCTGAACAGTATAGCATAACGCATTTATGCAGGTGAAAGCACGAAGTAGCTGAGTAAAATAATTAATCTGTCATGTCTAGTGCATTTGTACAATTTCTCTTGAATGCTGCGATACGAGACAAATGCCTGACAAAATATCGAACTTAATTCAATAGTTTACGTTATTTAATGTTGGACCGATCACATAAACCTTAACGGTTGTCTCTGACCTCTGATATGTGTAAAACGGATCTGTCACTTTAAACCTAATTAACTTCCTTCTTTGTACTTTACACAATTGAAAAATGAAATGATATAAATGTACATAATGTATGCACTGATGTGAAAATAAACTTGAAACTTAACATCGTCCGCCTATTAAAGTTTGGGTAATTTTATTCAACATATTCATTTCCATCATGTCAAGTTAGCATAGAATGTATTTATGACACTGAAACAGCGCAATATAGTTATCATTCTATGTTTTTAAAACTATACTCAAAAGAGAATGGCATGTGACTTTGTGAAAACACATTGATTTAGGGAGTGCCTTAATTTTGTCATCGTGTAGTATTATCAGAATGATTCGCACGAAGTAGGTCACTAGGTTGTGGTGGGTATTTAAGAAAAACTTATGACAGGCTACATCATCGAATCCAGCTTTCGGTAAACAAATGTAGATCTAGTTAGCGGACACTATAACATATAAACATAAACAACAGCAATGTATTACGGACTTTAATTTGTAAATAAAAGGTTAAAGATAAAAACTTACATTCAAATGCACCGGTTGCGTGTTTACTTCCGTCCATTGCTATTAATATTTTCCTCTGTACCTCGCCCTCCGCCATACTTTGATATTTGTTTAAATTTCACAGTTATACAACATACACTGACAGTACTGACCGACGCATGCGCAAGGATATATATATATTAATAATGATAAAAAATTATCAAGGCGGAAATAATTAACGGATTAAAGGCCACTCAATGGTTTTGTTATAAGTGTTCATATTTTTGCTAGGGTAAAGGTTGTAATTCATGAACTATGATTCAACCTCAGCACTCTGTCACTACTCAATATTCAATTTTGTGCGTTGCTATCCCCTATTCACTCTGGTACTATCTTATGCACATGGTGTACATTTATTTGTTTGTTTCCTTTTGTTTTGTTTTTAGTTTTGTGTGTACGCGCGTGTGTGTTTATGTGTATTTTATATGTAGTTATTTGTATAGAATCTGGGGAAAGTTTCGCAACGGTTTTCTCCCGCCATGCCAACGATATAAACAGGGAGACATTTCCTTCGTGCGAAGAATACTCCCATGATTAAAGTATCACCTTTCACATATTCATATGCTATTCGTGTGTTAATCTGATGGAACTAAAACAGTTCTTGACCATACATGTTTCGATTTATGGAAGGTCGTACCCGCCATAATGTTTTAAAGGAAACCTATGGAAAATAATGGGTGGTCTCTAACCTACCACACAGAGGCTACTACAGGAACAAGAATGTAGTATTCTTTTTACCACATATTAGCTTCTCCTGCTGACACATCAAAATTTCTTTTTTCTTTGCCTATTATAGACCAACGTCTCCTATACTTTTTATCAATATTATGTGACGGCTTTATTTCACTCTAATGACGTCAAACATGTGATAAACATATTTAATTATGAAAAATATATCCCGAACATTGATTTGTCGTTGATTAAAATCATTGGTTGGAGTTCAGATGCGAATGAATTAATGGCACAGTACGAGTGATCTAAACTTCCGTCCAACACAGTGAAGGCGGGATGCGCTTTATATTCTTCTGTTATTTGGCGTACGTGATTTTTTTCGGAATATTCTGACCAGAGATGCCCTAATATATCTCTTTTTACTAAATTTGACTTCCTGCTCTTGGCTTATTCGAAGGATAATCACTTGCTACTAGTATGACCACTGGTTCGGTATCATGCCAGACTCTTCGACAGCATATAAATTAACCACTTAAATGATTTTCGCCTAGACGAAGAAGTGTCATATTTTTAAGAATATGTTCCAGTTTGCAAAAAAGATCCTGTGATCGGTTTGATTACTTATAGATTGCTTAACTTTAAGGTTTCTGATGTTTTTACTACAACATCTGCTTGTCTATTGAATGTAATGTTTATGGCAAATGTAAACCGGTAAATCGTTGAATACAGATGACAGCCAAAAATGGCCGCTGGAAGTTTAACATGTTTTTCAGTGAATTACTGGAATGACCGAGTGATGGAATAATAGTGTGCAATATGTCTGGCATGTTTTAAGTGGAAAATATCAAATATATTAAATATGAAAGAGAAACATAAAATTTGTTTGTTTTGCTTGCAAGTTTAGTATATCCTTCACATTAAACATTACATCTGCCGCCACTCGTAAACATATTGCATTACGGTATAAATAGGTGATATTCAATACTCTACTGCAACAAAGAAATATTTAGATTAAAGAACAATATGTATCGCCATAATACCAAGATACGCTTAATGTTACCGCTTGTTTACGACTGAACCCATAAACTGTGACCCATGTCAAGTTTGTAATATAGATAGAGTTATCAAAATAAGTCAAGGATCATAAAAGTATAAATCCCGCACGATAACTTAAACGATAACATGTTTGATAATTATTATTTTTCTTCATTAAAACGTTTCAATACAGAATTTTTTTTGTATAACATTACAGTATGCACTTAAATTCTATCATTGACATCCTTTTTGAGTTCAACGATGCATGAGAACCATAACAATCAAACGATAATATAAACATGCTGTCGTTTAAATTATCGTGTGGGAGTATTTTTTTTTTAGTACGAGATATATAGTTCGTAACGAATTTTCTATTTTCGCTTCCTCTACGGTTGATTTAATTTATCGTCGTTTCGAAAAATAAACTATAACTTAAGTGTTAATTAACGTATTCTCGCTCCAGTGCGCGCTGGTAACGGACAGTTGTGTGTTCCTATTTTTCCAGGATTCAAACCTGCATGACTGGTTATTTGGCTATAATTTTGGTAAATTGAGCCGCTCCATGAGAAAACCAACATAGTGCATTTGCGACCAGTAAGGATCCAGACCAGCCTGCGCATCCGCGCAGTCTGGTCAGGATCCATGCTGTTCGCTAACGGTTTCTCTAATTGCGATAGACTTTGAAAGCGAACAGCATGGATCCTGACCAGACTGCGCGAATGCGCAGGCTGGTCTGGATCCATGCTGGTCGCAAATGCACTATGTTGGTTTTCTCATGGTGCGGCTCAATTGTATTTGTATATCATGTATACACAGCAATCTTTACATTTCATGATACTAGGAAAAACCTAAAAACTGTATTATAGGAATTTTGTAGTTGTCATACTTTAATTTTAACTTTGCTACCCACGCACATAACATAAGGAAACAATTAAGTATATATTTCAAATGTAATATGTTGGTAAAAAAAAGGCACACATATAAACAGAAAACATATAATATATATTAGTTTACTTTCTCCGATAATGAAAACTGTATGCAAATACAGAAAAACTACAAATTTCGTATACAGGATATATGGATAGACAAAAAAAGAGTTTAAAACTGCCTAAGTCAAAAATGTATCTGTGTATTCTTTACCAAATGAAAAGAAAACGACCAGTTTTCGTTTGATGTATGTATGGGAACAAAGTCCGGAACCATTGCGATAACATAATAAAATATCAGCATATATAAGATGACATATCAACCACGTGCAATACCTCTATCACCATTTATCAAATAATTACTAAAAACAAATAGTCTACGGTTAAGTTATATCTTAATGAAGAAATGGATAACAAATTGTATAAATTATGCAAATCAAAATGTCATAGAGTCAGAATATCATTTCATGTCTAGATGCTTAGTGATCCAAATACTTGAGCCGATGCCTAGGGCCTACTATGCTACAGTGTTGTCTAACAGTAAAAGATGTATGCATAATGAAAAAGCATTATATCTATATATTCACTTTAAGTGTTTTTTTTTGTGGGGGGCGGGGGTTGTATTTGTAATTGGCCAAAGGCAAATGTATTGGTAATTGCCAATAAAGCTAGAACTGAAACTAAAAAGAATAAATAAATAAATAAACAAATTTCACTTTTATGACGATAAAGTTTTTTTTTAACACCCAACCACATTGTAAAATTATAAATGCATAAGTACTTTATGAATGCATATGTAACTCGTAAAAGAAAAGCAACAATACTGTTTACAAAGAAACTATTTGTGTCTGTGGACAAAGTCCAGAAACATTACAATATTATGACAAAAATATCAGCTGATAAACAACCTATTAAATGAACTACATCCACTATCTCTATATGAGCCGCGCCATGCGAAAACCAACATAGTGGGTTTGCGACCAGCATGGATCCAGACCAACCTGCGCATCCGCGCAGTCTGGTCAGAATCCATGCTGTTCGCTGTCAAAGCCTATTGCAATTAGAGAAACCGTTAGCGAACAGCATGGATCCTGACCAGACTGCGCGGATGCGCTGGCTGGTCTGGATCCATGCTGGTCGCAAACCCACTATGTTGGTTTTCTCATGGCGTGGCTCATATAGTATCTCAAAATGTATCTATACTGGATTCATGAAACGTTATAAGAATGAGGTTTTGCACCTCGTGTTTTATTCTGAATTTAGCAATAGCACTGATTATTAAGTTATGTTCTGTGTTTATGTATAATAAGTGTACTTTCACACTAACCTGTCATTTGTGAGTATATCTGTTGCCATACATAGCACTTTTTATTATACTGTGAACTCTATTGCTACTGTTATGTTGGACTGACAACAAAGTAATCTCTGTCTACTTATTTACCTTTGTATACTTCGCATGGAAAATTTATTTTTGATTTACGTTGAAGCAAACGATACTAAACACTCGAATTCTTGAAGATCCTAAAGAACTTTCAAAAGGCATTTTTACAGTACAGTCGTTACTGTTCATCTGGATTGAGTTTCGTCATTTTGATCATAGATTTTTGCACTAATCTCATGGTTTGAGATAAGGTCACCCCTCCGTCGATACACTGGTACTCCCCTCCCTTCGTCCGCATGGAAATGGGATTCACGCTATCCACAGCGGTCGGCGGATTGTTCTGTTCTGACAAAGCTGGACCAGAATCAACGGCTCCTGTTATTCCACTGAGATCGACATTAATAGGTGCCCGAGTTTTGGAGACAGTTTGAAGATCGGCGAGGGCAGTGGTTGCCATAGCAATCTTAGCCTTCATATCCTCGTCCCCTTCCTTTTGGTTTTTAGGGTCGGTTTGATTTTCGGCTGCACCTCTTGCTTTTCTCGTGGAAGGCGTTGTAGTTTTGTAAAGCGTTTTGACCGCATCGAATCCCATTTTTGTTATATCCATGGCAGTAGCAGAACTTTTTGCTGTTGCCAAACCGCGTTGGTTTAATGTAAGTTGTTTTGTTGTTTCGCCACGTGTTTCCCATCTTTTATGAAGTATTGTCGAAAGTTCATCTTCATTTATGACTCTTCTGGTCGCTTTGAGCTCAACTATTTCCTTTTCTACTTCACATTCAAACTTTTTCAACGACATTTCTTCACGGGCTCCATATATGATGATTTTAACAAGACCCCGTGCCTCCTCTAGCGGGACATACTGACCCCCAGTTATATGTGCTACTGCTAGGTAAAAGTCCTTGTAAGCCAATATGCTCGGTTCACATCCAGCCATATAAATTGCAATCCCTTTAGCCGCAATTTGTTTTGAAATTTCCATGGGATCTAGTCCAAGTGGACAACCCTCGGGAAACTTGTCACGGTACCCTCCAAGACCGTGAGGGGGAGCATCGGTGATAAACACGCAGATTTTAGTCGCTTCTTTACGCCAGGAGAGATTTAAAACGTCATTCAATGCATCGGCAACTGCTTCCGGGATATCACCACCACCAGCAGCATAACTTTCCCGCAACCACTTTTTCATAGTTCCAACGGATTCAGTGAAATCGTGTACCTTGGTAATGAAAGATTCGTCTGCCGGCGGGTGGTCACGGTATTCAACAAGAGCTAATCTGACGTCACAATTTTCACTTTGAACGATTTCATTCACTATCTGAACTATATTATCCCTGGCTTCTGAAATGTAAGGGTCCATACTGGATGTACAGTCCAACCCAAAGGCTAAATCCAGCTTCGCTTCGCCTTTCTTCGCAATCTTTGTTGGGTAGAACGACGCCATTTCCGTTGTAGAATTATTACACTGATCACTTGGTAACTAAAGCATATGTGGAACGTTTTTCCTTATAACTGCTGAAACTCGATACAATGTATATTTGTTCTGAAAATTTACTATGTTCTTTGAAGTACTTAGGCAATTTACTTCCTCATTCATACCCGACTACCATACCCGGTTAGTTTAGTAAACGTGACAGCGCTATTCAACTGCATATATAGTATTTAATCGAATTATTTAAACACAGCTGCTATCATTCTAATTGATCTTTCAACGCATATTTTCATCGGAGGACATTTTCGTAACATTGTATGATTGTAAATAAGATTACGTTTTAAGATAGCTACTTGTGTTCACCTTTGTTTTGGTATTTTTATTCGTATAATACGTAAATAATATTATTATCATTATCATATTTATTAATTATTATGATTATGATTATTATTCACCTATGGTGCCAACAAATGCGTTATGTACAAGTATGCATATAGTACGTTTAGGATCTTGGAATGGAACAGCATATGAATATGTATATATAATCATAATCATCTTCATCATCAGTATCAACAACTGCAACGACAACAAATTCATCATCGCGTTGTTGTTTTGATGTTGTTTTTTTTTTCATGACCATCCGCGTCAGTGTCATCATCATCGTCATGTTCAATTTGTTCGCTATGAACATACTTATCGTCATTTTAGAACTTTCTTCATCCTTATCATTCTAATATTCTACATTGTCACTACCATCGTCGTCGTTGTCATCATCATCATCATCATCATCATCATCTTTTTTTCAAAATCATTGTCATCGCCAAAGTTTGTATCTTTATCACCACCACTAACATGTTTATTATTTATTATCTGCACATGCGATTAAATGGTAAATTTGCATGAAGGGCACGTCAGCTGTTCCTATTACTGGTCTAAGATAAACGAATGATGAATTTGTTAAAGGCACTGTCTTCCTGATTGCATGACAAAAAAGAGAGGAAAATTCTAGATATTAGGAAATTATTACTATATTTCTGAGGAAGGCTTTGAAACTAAATTACTGACAGATTAAATGTTATGATTTGAGAGTTTAAATATAGTCGTTTTCACTATTTTTTTCATTCAAATTTGAACAGCGTTTGTAACGGGTTACCTGATGTTAAGTGCCTTCATTATAAAGCTTTACATCTAACGGTCGAAAAGTGCAAATTTCTTCGTGGGGTATTGGTCAAGCAGGTAGAAAAAATGCCGAGTAGGCCCTGGTTCAATTCCCGACTCGAACGTGGTTTTTTTCTTCTTGATTAGGCATTTTTAAGATAGATCTAGTTAAGAAACAAAAACTCATATTTTAATATTCATAATATATTACCAATCATTAGAAAAAGATCATTTTCAGACAAAATCTTACGCGAAAAGCATGTAAAGAAAGCGTTGTTTTGCAACAAAATTAAGTCAAATCAATTTCATTCGTTTATACAGAGTAAAACAAATATTTCTTTCATTTTTGTGTAACACGAGTTAAAACTTGAGCTCAATGCGCACATTGGTCAACGGCCAGGCTTCGAATATCATTAAGAAATCACATGCACACGGTGAGCACGCGTACACCGGATATTGCCATTTAGTGACAAGGTATTTTCCGAAAACGTGTTTATTTTTCGTCAACAAGGTCAGTAAAACACTTATTTACTATTGTATTATACTACTATAGAAGAAAAGAGCATTGTTTTTAATAACTAGATACTGTGTATATGCTCTCACAAGCGTAAAATGAATCAATCTTATCAAGAAACGCTAAAATTTGTGATAAAATGTCAACTTTATCATCTGATAAATGCAGGTCGGGGACACATTTCTCCCGATATCGTCACTTATTGTCTTGTGATAAAAATTCTGAATCGCATGATTTATTTAGTTACATGCAAAGAAAACATGTGCAAAATTTTAGCTTTGTAAATGTTCAAATGACGGAGAAATTGATGATAAATGAGCGTCGATGGTGTACTGTGTATTGCAAATACATGTACTGTGTATTGACTTGTATCACATTTCACTGTACTGACTGTGGACTGTTTACATTATCGCTGAGTTTTATAGAATTAATCTTACAAAATGAACATTATCATTTCCTTTTCAAAATACAAAACAGTAATTTCTTTAGCCCTGAAGATACGTGATGTTTTACATTGATATTTATAGCGTTTACTCTTTTGCAATTCATGTAATAAGCTCTAAACGTAATTCTCAGTCACCATAGTGCTACAGCGGGCAATATTTTTTGTTATGCTTACCTGTTGTATATATATATTCTTTTCTTCCATTTAGCATTGTTTAAGTTGATATTACACGAATTATCTCAAAAACAGTAAAAGGTATCTTTTAAAATTTTGCATTGGGATGCCACTAAGACTTACTCTCAATATCTAGCAGAAAGTCCGACCCTACTAATAAATACTATATTGTGAGTTTTTTCGTTGCAGATTCAACTTGTTAAATTTATGTGTGTTTATGGCTGGCTCGTCGAACGAATTTAAGGCTATTGTATGTCATTTTGTTGAACACTACCCATATGACGAGAATATTATAGTACGCTAACGACCAAAACCGCAAAAAAGTAAATTACAAGATAGCACCAGACATATGCAGAGAAAAAAGCAGAAAAAATACTGTTGATTCAGAAAATATTAACATACTTGTTTCAAAAAGGAACCCGCTTACAAAAGGGACCAATTTGCAACAGAAAGAAACCTTTGATTTGGGCAAATGGTGAGGAGCCTGTTCACTGACGGCAGTGGAAATATATGCTACCTACCACGCCATCTAGCAGAACTCAATATTTACACAATGCTACCAGTACAAAAATATAATCTAGAGACACATACACGGCGGTGTATTTTGAAATTTCAATGTTACACAGAGTGCAATTCCATGGACAGACAAGGTTTTCAGAGAGTATTGTTATACAGTCTATAAAAGAATGTGACAAAACAGATGGATGAATAAATAGCCTTTAATCAGTTTGTTTGCCAAGAAACGTTTTCTTTAACTGATTTTATAGTTTCCTATATTTCTTGACGTCGCAAAATGTTTTCATCGACAACTTGGTTAATATGAGGTATAGTGAAGACTGCAAGTTGTTTTGAAAAGCAGGCTTATAACTCTTCCAATGATTTTACAATTATACAACTGCTTGCATAACAGAGCGCATTTCTGATGCTAAATTAAGAGGAAAGAGAAATGCAAGACAGAAGAATACTTATTGACATTAAAAGAAGCAGCTAGTTACTGCATAAATGTGATTAGTGTACATTACTTCCACATAAGATTGGGCATTGATACTGAAATAGGTTCTGTTGTGACAGATTTACTTTACCAAACATTATTATATTTGACAAGTAATATTGTAAAAGCCATGTTTTACTTTGATAAAGAACAAATAGTCATGTACATTGAAATATTTATTAAACAAACTTGAAACGTAAACACAAATTCATAAAATAGCAAAGATAATAATAAGATAGTAGAAGAACTCAATAAGATTTGTCTTTCGTTCTAATCCTTTCCACCAACTGTACTTGTAATGTTAGTATATAAATATAGTTATGTACATTGTTGGGAATAAATATGTTTAAACCAAAGATCATAAACATTTGACATTCAACAGTTTTAATACATGAAAAAAATCGAAATGATCTTCAAGTCAGTTTCCGATCGTTTGTTATAGTTCGAAGTTGACCTTGACAATAAATATACTATTTTGGTCAACAGGGAAGTTAATCACATAAAAGTGATAACGAACTGTTTGCATAGAAATGACATATATCTTGCAAATGAAGTGTGCAAAATATATTTCAAGAATAACACGTGGCACTGTTTCCTCCTACTTTTAACACAAATTGCTCAGTGCATATGACACCCATTTTGTTTCGTATGAAGCAAGTGGTGAGCTAAAAGTTCAAAGCCCCTACGATATTGACCTTTGAACTATTGACACTATAATCGATAAAGGCCGTCTACTGACCAAGGTTTCTGTCTCTTCGTAGTATAAAGGCGAAAGGATAACATATTTTCATGTTTGCTCTTCTTATAAGGGGAGACCTTTTCCACATTTGTCAACATCATATCCTGTGTTACATTATTATAAAATTTCACGGCTGAACTTGTGGCTGGGTCTTTACTCGGCAATGGCTAGTCTTTAGACAGTTTCTCGGAGTGACAATTGGCATGCCGCTGTAATTGCAAGTTGTAATATCAGTGTTCAAACTGGTGCTTGTTATTTTCGCTGTGAAGTCTAATGACATCTGCAAACAAAAAAGGACACTCCATCATTTGGGCCAATGGAATTACATGCCTTGTCTATCTAATGACTACAAATGCTGAAAATATGCACGTTTTTCAATATCAGTACTCAGTACACCAAACTGCAATACACAGTACAAATATTACTTTGAAAACTCAATACACAGTACACTATCGACGCTCATTTATCACCGATTTCTCCGTGATTTGAACATTTACAAAGCTGAAATTTTGCACATTTTTTCTTTGTATGTAACTAAATAAATCGTACGATTCAGATTTTCCCCACAATGCAAATAGGTTATTGTATCGGGACAAGTGTGTTTACGGCATGCATTTATCAAATGATAAACTTGTCATTTTATCACAAATTTTAGCATTTCTACTTAAGATTGACTCATTTTACGCTTGTGAGAGCATATACACAGTATCTAGTTATGAAAAATAATGCTCTTTTCTTCTGTAGTAGTATAATACAATAGTAAATCGGGGTTTTACTTACCTTGTTGACGAAAAATAATCACGTTTTCGTAAAATACCTTATCACTTAATGGCAATATCCGGTGTACGCATCCTCACCGTGATGCATATTCATGATATTGGATCAGTTAATATTTGCATACAATTGCAGTTTGATTGCCATATATTGGATTTTTACAGTCCTTGGTGTATATAGGAGTACATTTAGAATGCTGTAATCTGACTTGATGAAAACTAAACGAAAGAAGTCAAACAAATTACTCTTATTGAGTGGCTTGTCAGTCAATACTAGTGGTCAAAATTATTGACCGAGGTCCATGAGTCCCGAAGAACCGAGGCCAATAGCTTTTGTTATTGACCAACAAGCCATTCAATAAGTGTTTTCTCAAATGATACCAAAAATACATATACTTTCTTCAAGTTTTCACTTAAATCCAACAAACTTAAATGAACAGCAGACTGGTCAATTATACAGACTATGGACCAGCAATTTATATAAGAAGTCATACAATGACATTTATTGGATTCTGCTGAGATATAATGTAGATCTTGGACTTAGGCCAGGTGACACCGTTACTTCGAAAACTTTAAAACATCTTTTAACAAATATATACATATATGAGCCGCGCCATGAGAAAATCAACATAGTGGGTTTGCGACAAGCATGGATCCAGACCAGCCTGCGCATCCGCGCAGTCTGGTCAGGATCCATGCTGTTCGCTAACGGTTTCTCTAATTGTAGTAGGCTTTAAAAGCGAACAGCATGTATCCTGACCAGACTGCGCGGATGCGCAGGCTGATCTAGATCCATGCTTGTCGCAAACCCACTATGTTGGTTTTCTCATGACACGGCTCATATACCAATGACGTATATAATACATTCGCTTTGTAAGCTGTAGTAGTTCTTGACAGTTTGTGCGTATTTTTCCTGGGCAACAATTGAGCTACAGCAAAACCCGCTTGCACTTACATAAAACTATTTACTGACCAATAAATCCCTGGCTAAAACAGAACAATGAAACACATTGTATTGAAGTACAAAACACATTTAATGACAGGTATGAACGGTAACTAGTTTTTTCCATACGCTTGTATATAGTTTTTTTAGAGCATAATTTATAGGTATAACTTATTTTCAAATGTCCTGATTTGTATTCGCCCGCCCTCACATGCCGTGTTCTGTATCCTTCCTCTCTAACATGATGCGGTCCGTATTCTTCCGCCTTAACATTCTGTGGTCGGTATCCTTCTGCCCTAACAACCAGTATGTCATCTGACTTCCTTTTCCCTGAAAGAAACAAAACGCAATGGTCATACTTCTAGATATACAGTCGCCTTTTGTTAAGCCATTCAACACTTTTCCTGAGGATTCAGTGTGCAACTAAATATCTTTTGCAATACTATTTTTTTTTAAATCGCAAACTTGTTTGACAATGCTGTATAAATGATCACTGTATCCTTTTAAATCTATTCACTTTATCTTATATCCATTTTTTTCCAATTTCTGGAAAATCACGCATATATAATGTCAAGGTCAATAAGGCAATGGTCAAGGTAAAAAACTGAGCTCAAAGTTCGGATATGTTTAGAGAAAACACCCCCGCCTCCCTCACTCCGGCCCCGGCCCGACGCTACAATACCCACATCCTCTCACACACCGCAAATCTCTAAAAATTCACTCACATATTCCCAAAGGATATGCTGGACTGGCTGGTAATAATTTGATGGATAGTTTTGATAAGCGATAAGAGTCAAATCAATTATTTAACTTAGCCCATAAATATATGGCTACGTCCTACTTATGGTGATGGACCTCGCTCCGTATTCATTAATAAAATCTTTTAAAAGTTCATAGCCATTTGACCATAAATATGTAACATGTTCATCAGAAAATGTTTTTGAAAGTTTACCTCTGGTGGCTCCTAAGAAAGGTCAAGATGATACATTCTAGATCCATATCTGGAAGCTACAGGATTTGATAAGATTTGTTAATGTCGAAATATTAACGCATGACGACTGATGCAATGTGGATGCCGGGCTATGCATCTATACTAACAGCTTACTCGAGCAATGTTCAGATGAGCTAAACATTAGAATTTCACTATTATTCAAGATAGAGTTATGATTCTGAGGCTCTTCACTTTATCTTTTTTTTTATATAAAATTATACTCACTTATATTATATATCAAGTTCCCGGCAGTGAAGTCAAAATTCAACGGACATAATCACGTAAGTATTTCACATAGATATCGTATGAAATTCTCATTTTCACATTTTACCATATTTCATTGAAATGTCTTGTAGTTAACGGATGATTGAGTTATACTGTATTAAATATCTAGGTTCTGTGGGACATATCCCAGTCACTTCCCCGCAATTTCATCTATATAATGCTTGCAAGGGAATTTTACATAGGCTTACTGGTATTAAATTTAGTCCAAACGGCAGCTAGGTGTAACTGATTATTCTTAAATGCGTCAATATAAATTTAACCTTTTCCTATGTGTTGGGTTACTCACCTTGACAGCTATTGAACCTCTCAATTCTATGTGAAATTTGTCAGTCAGGTCCAAAACATTTTTGGCACTTTGGCTTATGTGAATCTTCATTGCTTGAATAAAAGATGCTGTATACTAAAGTATTTATGAATATAAAGGAATAATAGTGACATAAGAATTATATATTGTGAAAAACCATATACAAAAATACACTGTCAGATAAATAGAGATAAGGAAAATGAAATGTGATAACTGAAATTAATATCCAATCAATGAGTTACTAGTTAAAAACATGAAGTATAATGGTGCAATATAAACACGTAAACTAATGTGCAATGTAGTTGAAAATGTTGTCATTACTATTGTTCAAATGTACGTACAATATCTATATAGCAGATATATGATCATTGAAAAGCTAGTGGATCTCATGTTTAAATAATTAGGCCAGTGGCTTTTATAGAATTCAGACCGTAGATATGATATTATTATTATGTGTATTCAAACATTTATGTGAAAGCCTTCTAGGTAAACTGCATAGGTAGAAACTCGGAGGTCGTATGCTTTTTTTTTTATCTGAGTGACACTCCTTACGTACTGTTGACATTTTTAGGCCGAAATATAGCTGAACGCGCGCATAGATTTCCGAAACAACCGGATAATGCCCACAAACGCGTTACGTTCAGTACGTTTTTTGCATGTTGTCACAACGAGCCCATTGCCTTAATATATTTTATTGCAAATGTTATCTTTAAATAAAATTGAAAGTGTCATACTAAGTTTTTAAATTGATGAATTAATGATTTATCTTTTTACTAGCTATGTAAGATTACCTTCACCAGTTGACTCCATCCTACTGGCCACATTAACAGTATCACCAAACAAGCAGTACCGCGGCATCGTTCTCCCAACAACACCTTCGAATAAAACAAACTTTAAAAATGCAACGTTACCTTAATGTCCATTTTGTCTGATAGCGTGGGAGTTCCAGTTGGGACTGGACAACTTTTAATTTCATTTTAATGCTGTTTAATCCAGAAGTAAAAAGGTTTTTAAGTTTAGAATGAGTAACAAAACAATTCTTTATAATATTGCGAAGCAGTCAATTACGATCCCTGGGCGGGGCGTATGTTCTCCGTGACGATTTGATTAAAGACATTGTGTCTGAAATCATTCGTCCTCCACCTCTGATAATTCATGTGGGGAAGTTGGCAGTTACTTGCGGAGAACAGATTTGTACTGGTACAGAATCCAGGAACACTGGTTAGGTTAATTGCCCGCCGTTACATGACTGAAATACTGTTGAAAAACGGCGTTAAACCCAAAACAAACAAAAAATTACGGCCAATTACGCGTGCTCCCCTCCAATACCTTGGATCCGTTAATAAATTATGTTATTGTCATACCTTGAAAATTTTTAAAGCATGTCAGTGATATCTATATACCTGCTGCACATGGTCCGGTGTTGATACCAATCCGCAGCTGGAGCTTGGTTCCAGGTTTGTGTATAATGTTAAATTCGCTCGCACACTTCAATAGATCTATTGACATATTAGCGATTTCTTCTGCGTGCCTATCTTCGTTCCTGATCGGTAGACCGCTGACTACCATGTAGGCATCACCTATAGTCTCTACCTGGTCAGATCGTAATGAAAAATATTAACACTTTCTTTGATCAATCGCTATGAAGGAAAGTGATCAATTTACGAAGAGCACTCGAAATATCTAAGAAATTACCAAATTATCATGCCCTTCGTGTTGGTTTTTGATCATATTCGACATTAGATAAAGCTTAAATTTGCCTTTATTCTAAGAAATCTCGCGTCATCTAAAATAAAATAAAGTTCCTTTTATTTAATCCGACCTGTATAATGTATGGCTACGAGATTTTTTTTTTTTTTTTTTTTTTTTTTTTTTTTTTTTTTTTTTTTTTGTAATAGAACTGTAATTAACAAAATTCTGTAGACACGAAAGAACTTTCTAGCATCCATAAATATTTCAAGAATTAAAAGCCGGGAATGTTACCCTACATCTGATTACAAGGAAGACATATTAGCTCGTAGAACTGCACTGGGCATTTCCCCTTCTGTGACTGATTTAACGAAACAGTTTCCTGTTACAAGTTAAAGCACTCCTCATGACTTCTTTCCGTTAAACAGTTTTTGTTGTTTGTTGGAATTTTAGTACATTAAGAAATGTCACTTACCTTGTAGACGTCGCGTAGTGATATCGTTGCATCAAATGAAGTGTAAAGGTCATTCAGAAAGTCTACAATTTGTATTGGAGTGCTCTCTGATGATAATTGTGTGAACCCAACAATATCAGAGAAATATATAGTAACACTTTCAAATACTTCCGGTTGCACGTTTTTTCCAGATTTAAGATCTTCTGCAACGGTTCTGAAAAAAAGGAATACGACTGCAATCAACTGAAGGGTAATGAAGTTACAAACAACAAAGGAAAACAGATCTTAGAATACTTTGAACATTTACACACATAACTATTAAGTTGCTTAAAATACGGCGGTACTTTGTATAATAGATTGGACGTGTACCCATCAGAAAAAAAATTAGCATCATGGCCCAATATGTTTTTAGGATGGAAATGAGTCGAATATATATCTCATACGGGACGATATTAAATGACCTTTTCGGCTCTTTGCTTATTATTGTCAGTGGAAAAAGGAACGCAATACCGTTAAATCAGGCGGACACGATCGCATCAAAGAAATGAAAACATCTGGTCAAGTGTTCATTGATGCTGAATAACAAAGCGAAAACGGTTTTTATCTTTTAAATAACATTTAGGATTCGAAGCAACGTTACTGCACATATAATACTGGAAAAAAAATTTCCATCCATTCCAGCATCTACCCACGTTAAATAAGACACATTTTTACGGTTGATTGTATTTGAAAAAGGCAATCATAATATAACACTTAACTTACGTGACTGAATTTAAATAACAAAAAAAAAACAACAACAAAAACGGAAACATACGTGGGTAGCATTCTGTACAATAGTGTGTCAGTTTTCCGTTTCTCCTCGACCAGTTGCTCCGTCCTTTGTTCAACAATCGTTTCCAAATTCACTGCATATTTCTCTAACATTAATACCATGTTATCAACGATATTCAGCTTCCTAGATAAAATGGGATTCAAACGTCAAAATATTTTGTTAATCTAGTTTGAAAAAAATGCATACATAATAATATAAAGTATAAATGTTTTATCAAATCATAGTTTTTAACATAAGATCATACCGCACAAGCAACATTATATAATTAATCAATAAAATATATTGCATACTTTCCATGATGAAGTTTCCCTATTTGTCTTTTTATTTCAGACATTATGGGTCTACAGTCCGGATCGTCAGACCAGCATTCGTCTAGAAGATGTAGCAGCATCTGCCTGACTTTATCTTCCACTTTCCACTCACTCTCGGTGTCTTCAATGTCGATGAAAGAGCTTGTTGGACGAAAAGGGGGCTTCTCTCTGTCTTTAATGCGTTTGATTATTTCTGAAAAACACAGCTATATCATCCATCAGTTGTTTCATCATTAGAGGGACCTAATTTTCCAAAGTATCATTGTGATGCCATCTGATCCGTAAACAGTTCAAAAATAATTCATTATAGAACTGTAATTGGTTTACGATTGGCCGTGGAATGTGCACATATAGGGTGTGCTAACAGCACGTGAGAGCGATACACTCTCCGTTTATACACGTCTACTCTCCTATTATAACACCTACTGAAAACGATAGAAACAGCAGTTTTATATTAAAATACATTTTTACTTCATATTATTAAGCAGATGTGGCTGGCTTGTCCACTGTGCAATATGATGTTATGTCATTTGACAATACACGGCCAGACAAAGGAGTCATTACGGAGAAACAGGCATACAGACTGCATGAACATCTTTTATTGAGATATTATAGGGGGAAAGAGATGGTTGTCTCACAGTTTCAAACAATCAAACATACAGAAGCTCAAACGTTTGATATTTTGCAGTAAAGTAACATATCTGATTAACACATCAACATTTATAGTAAGTCTAGTTTCAAGACACTTTGCTGGGTTCACTGGTTGTCTAAAATACTTCATTTCTTATTCTTCAGATTCAAGAATGTTTCATTTAGATCTACCTGCAGGTTCCATCAATCTAGTGTCGTACGGACTTCTTCTATACAGAGTCTCAAACAAGACAACACTGTATGCAAATATGTCGGCTTTCTGTGTGCCAGTACGTATCTGCATGTCTAAATCAAGTATTTCAGGCGCACTCCAAAACATACCTGCGAGAAAATCATGCCATATAGCAATAAACAAATCCCACGAAACGACCAATGATAAATAACTACAAACAAATGAGGGCAAACTTTAAAGAATTTTAAAGAGATAAAATTACCATAATGTTTCTTTACAAGTTCGTTTACGAAGTTAACAAAAAAAGCTTTATTGTAGTAAATTTATTTGGGTTTTTTATTACAGAACTCTGCCTAAGCCTGGGCTGGAAGGCTGGAGGGAATTTTGCATTTTCATTTTTTCATAACATCTCATCAACAGATTCTTTTTGAACTGATTGAGCCAAGTTGTCTAATATTATTCAATGTTTTCGTCGAATCTTCATATAAACGCAAGACAGATAGTTGTACAAACGATTTTGTATATTTCAATATTTAGATTATTGTTATTAAAGAATCAAAGCACGGATTTAACTATTTACAATTCTTGAATATGAGGAAAATCAAAATTTCTACATAATGCTAAGTATAATTCATATTTGTAGTTATTTGAAAGGTATCAAATCACATGAAACCTGGTCATTATTCGTGTCTGATATTTATGTAACATTTGATTTCATGCTTGCTCAATAGAACTATACTGAGTACATCTAGAAACGCAACACTTGGTATACAGTCAATATTTTTTTAACCGTCGATGCCTTGCATTGGTAAATGCAAATGGTGGTTTTACAACTTATTAACTGTGTGCTTGTTCACACGTGAATTTGGACCCTTGATATAATTCAAATAAACATGTACAAGGAAATTATAAAGAGAAGTATGAAAAAATCGAAGGTAGAAACGTTGCGTTTCTAGATGTACTCAGCATATTTTCCAGCATGATTAAAATGACCGTTAACCTTGAACCCAATATCCTGTTAATACAAATATAAGCTGACATGTGTAAATGAAATGTAATGTATGAAGTTATACCTGTATAATATCTGTGCTGTGATACGTTCAGCTGTCTGTGATGATTTCTAACTCTAGCTAAACCAAAATCCGCCACTTTCAGAACCCATCTGTTGTCAACTAAGCAATTGCTGCTTTTAAGGTTACCATGGTAACGTAACGAAGATGAATGTAGATAATGTATTGCCTTCATTAAATATAGGATCATTTATAGATTACGGCATTAACATATAAATTCTAAAGGAAGCTAGCATTCGGTACTCTAAAGACTGAACAATTGCTTGTCTGAAGTTTACGTAACAAACAGCTTAATGGTTTTGCTCGGCAAATATATAAATAAATGCACATAAGAACATAAAATACCAGATGAGAAGAAATGAAGTTGTTCCTTACATTAGTTAGGTCATTAACGAGTGAAACTTTAAACATCCAGTCCAGTTTTATGTCGTCGTTCTCTATTATGTCCTAGAAAAATAAATAATTGGCAAAGCAAAAGACAGAAAAAAATGTCAACGTTGAAACTGTAGTGTAATACAGTAATAAATTTTGCCTGATGTGCAAACAAAGGCAAATATAAGTGTCCCAAACCCAAACAGAAAATAAAAATGGAGGAATGGGGGAGGGGAGACATAAATGCTTTCTGAAATATTACTCGCACTGTTATACTACATTTTAATTGATCTAAGGGAAGAAAATTGTAACAATTTTTTCTATTAGCGGATGAATGAAACTGTTGATTAAACATGAAAAAATATCATCATTTATGAACAAATGTGACCACCTCGAAAGAAAGACAGCTTCATTTATATATACAATACGAAAATCAAAGCATGTTACATATACAATGGCATCATAGTTCCATTTAGAAGGATGCCTTTGGTGAAATTAAGGTGATATCAACATTACATAGTGTACATATACTAACAGCGCCATTCTTCCTGGCATTAGCCTATATATTTCAAATATGAAAAGCAGCTCTGAGCATAGGATGTGCTTTTGAACATTGCTAGGGCATGAACTCGTTACAGTTTCAAGTTTTAGACTTTTGTTGCGCTCTGTTCTTCCAGGGTGTCTATCCTTATCTGTTATGTTTAGACAAAAGAGAAGCATATATATATGGTATAAATCTGGTATAATAATAATAATATATTCGATTTACCATATATGGGTACATAAGCTGATTTACCTCAAGACTGCCTTTGTTACAATATGCTGAGAGGATACATGGCATAGCTCCTTCAACACACATGCCAATAAATGTATTCACGTTCTCGTTGTGTATATCTCGCATCTGCAAAGACAGTGTACAAGAGAAGGTATTCTATATAAAAGAGATTTGTGACACAACTGAAGTCGTTTGCTTCATAAAGGGTCTGATCTGAGCAATTGTTCCGTACAATACTTTACAACTAGTTACTACTGCGGTTAAATTCTGGAAGATTTGCTCCAGTTATGACTTGTACAGTGTTGAACCAGTGAGCTTATAAAAAAATATTACACATTCATAAAAGGGCATTTTAATGCATGATCGTGTGAAAATTAAGGCAACTGAACGATGGTGCTACAGTTTCGATCAGCGCTTTGGTTACGTTCGTACCCTAATTTTCAACTCGCCCATCATTGAGACTATTCCTTCATAAGAGTGAACACGCTTCCGTACATGAATTAAGGGGTGTTATGATTATCTGTCCTTTTGAGATCAAAGGAGCCATTTAGATATTTACTTATTATAGAAATCCGCTCAGGCCGATTCTAGAAGGCGCGAAGTGTGTTGCAAAGTTCATTTCATGAGTTAATATATGTGCTTGTAAACACAAATAGCACGAGTGTCTTAACTTTGATGCTTACCGCTTTCAGTTGCAGCATATCACTTCTAGTTAGAGATATACATCTTGGATCCAAAGTTTTGATGGCTACGAAGGCTCCTTTATAATAGCCTATCTTGGAAAACACTTGGACATTTTCCGTTATTTCTGATATTCTGTCGTTGGTGGCTTTGGATCCTGCTATGCTGTGAATGCTTAGCTGAAACATAGACACATTCTAAGTTAAGTCAAAACGTATACTGCTACACGTACACTTACATTAAAGCAGCACAATAACACAAACAGGTCTTTTCCTTTTGGGATTTTTGAACAATGATAAGGAAGAATATCACGGTGGTAGGGGTGTTGTTTTTGCATATTTCATTACTCCTCATGAACATAATCCATCGAACCGATCTTAACAGCAGTGGCGGACGTAAAACATCCCTTCGCATTTGGTCTAGATGTTGCTATATTTTCAGATCCTTTGTTGTCATGGAGACCATTCAAATTCCCTGTAATATTAGTTCGCTTATGCCGGCACTAGGGGAAGCGAGGGTCGCGACCTTTCACAGACACAGTCAACCTAAATCTGCTATTATTTTTCTTGGTTGCGTTCTGCGCTTCCAAAGGATCGTCTTACAGAATTTTATTGAAGTTAATATTTTCTCAAGCTTCTCAAACAATACATTTCTTGCAAATAAGAAATTAACCTTAGAATATGTTTCAAAGCGTAGTCAAGTCAGTTTAAGTACAAATCAGACGAGAAACACATACTGAGAAAGAATTTAGAATTTAGCACAAGCCTGTGACCGTGTAATGTCAACCAGTTGTCAAAACTCAATCCATAATAGATGGAGAATCTATGTTTGTTTGTTTGTTTTGTGTTTAACGCACTTTCAACAGTATTTCAGTCATGTAATGGCGGGCAGTTAACCTAACCAGTGTTCCTGGATTCTGTACCAGTACAAACCTGTTTTCCGCAAGTAAATGCCAACTTCCCCACATGAATCAGAGGTGGAGGACGAATGATTTCAGACATAATGTCTTTTATCAAATCGTCACGGAGAACATATGCCCCTCCCGAGGATCGAACTCCCGACCCCGCGATCCGTAGACCGACGCTCTCCCTATTGAGCTAAGCTGGCGGTCATAGATTAATCAAGATAATGGACCCGTAAGACAATCGGAAAGAAACGGGCCATAATATGTTATAGATTAATCAAGATAATGGACCCGTAATGACAATCGGCAAGAAACGTGACATTACGTAATCTTCCGATGCTACTTCGGCATTCTCCGTCTGTTAATGTAGCTCGCACGAGCAACCAGACGGAGACTGCCGAAGTTCTGTACGGGTCTATTACCTAACCGACATTTGATGGCCAACATTGAATGAAAAGTTTATATTGATTTTTATAACTACTATAATTAAAACAATACTTTACAGATACAACCTGACTGATGCTGCCAGCCATCCTGACATTTGTCATTTTAATGTGGTTGCGATTTACTCTCCATAGCTGAAGTTCTACCTCTCGCTCAAACTTTGATCTCCTAGCAAAAATATATGACAGAATGTACAAAGGAATACTAGCAAATGGGAAAATACGCAAATCAAGGACATTTGTACTTGCTAAAACATAAAAGTTCTCACAGAACGAATAGTTTAAATGCTGATGGTATTTTGCAATTAAGTAATTATTTAACAGCGTTTAGAAATCTGATATAAAATCTGATCCCAAGGTAATTGCTAACGACATTCAGCACGGAAAAAAATTAAACAAGTCAATAATAAAGAGGAGGTTATATGGCGTTATTGCTCTTATATATCATACAAATGTCACGAGTATATTTAAATAGTCCTTACCAGTATTCAAATAATTTATAACGTTAATATCGCTGATTTTCTTGAAACATTCTTTAAAACAAAACAAAATTGTAACAATTTAACTCAAACCATAGAGGTTTGTAATTTAAGATAAAAGGACAAATTGTACATTTAATGATAAGTATTGTTTACAAACCTATAGAATATGTAACCGCCAATGGAAGCCGCCAATCCAAGAATAACAATCAAAGCGGTAACTATGGCTACTGTTAACGTAAAATCTAAAGATAAAAAAGCAAACCAAATAATGTGTATGATCATATGAAAATGTGTTCATCGAAGTCACTCAACTCAAACTCTTTTATTCTCTCAATTCATGGCATACATGAAAACATGAGGTAAAACATATAACATTTTATAATCGAGGCTCTTTATATAAACAGTTATATTTATGTGTATTTAAGTAAAGAAAATATTCACTACAACAATGATTATACTCACTAAACAAAATCTACATCTATAAATGGGTTTCCAACGATCTACTTTATCGAAGTATAATTTATATCAGGCATGATGAAATACCTTGATATCATTTTTTTTTTAATAAAATAGTAAAATATAATATAATTGTGGAGGGCCACACAGAAAAATAAACAAACAAAACATCTGTCAGCATTTGATAGTCTGTTATGTTTGACAGTATGGTATAGGTAAGTCAAATTAATTGATATAGGTGGCATGTGTGGTCAAACTATTTGTAATATGATTCGGATTGAAATTGGGAAATAAAGTGGAATTTCAGATAGATCATTATTTAAAAGCCCACGAAACGAAACAGAAGACTGAATCAAATGCAATTCATTAAATTAATGGACAAAAACAAGTAAAAGTATAGTCTATAACTTACATAGAAGATATAATTTAATCAACGTACAAACTTAGAAAGGATGCATTTCATAAACTTACTCAGTTTCGTTTGTTCAGATTTGTTTTCAGATGTCATTAGTTGGGACAGTTTAAGAGTATTTGGTCTTCTGTAATAGTAAGGTTTAATATATCTAATTCGTTCTTGTCTAAGATCTTGACATTCTAGCGAATAATGAAATTCATCTCCTATTTTATCACATGATATACACTTTCTGTCACTTAAGGGAATTCTTGCCCAGTTACCTGTTTCTATTGGCATTCGGTGGTTCCTAGTTCTAAACTTTGCAAAGGTTAAACATGAAGAAATTGAATATTTTGCTAGGTACTTTTCAAATCCAACTTCTGTCTTGAATATTCTATAAAATGAACTTTTGGATGAATTTTCAATGCTGGAGTGCCATTCGTTTATAAAAAGATCTTTAAGCTTTTGTCTTATTGTCAATTTAAGCCATTTAATGTTCGGGAATGTGTGATCGTTCCATATATTAAATGTACCACACTTTATAAAGATTTGCTTAATATTATATAACCATGGGTATTGTTTTTTGAAATTGTCATCATTTAGTGTTTTTGATGTTGATATAATACCTTGGTATACTTTTGAAGATAACTTGGACATTGGGTTATTGTTGTCACTGTTACATATTCGCGCCCAAAAACTAATTATTCGTTCTTCAATATCTAAACGTAACGGGGGGCATCCAGTTTCACCATAGACCATATAACTCGGAGTTGACTGTTTCATTTTAAGAATGTGTTTCAAAAATTTTAACTGAACCCTTTCTATAACATCTATGTTCCCAAATCCCCAAATTTCAGAACCATACAGTAGAACTGGCTTGATTGTTTTTTGGAATAGTTCAATTTGCATATCTATTGGCAGTTGTAAACGATTTGAATTTCTCAATAGACTGTACATAGCTCTTGTTGCTTGCGATGCAATATGTTTCTTACATTTATAGAAAGACCCGCTTCTACTGAAATATATACCTAGGTATTTATATTCATTAACGATTTCAATTGGTTGATTATGATAAGTAAAATTA
This sequence comes from Mercenaria mercenaria, assembly GCF_021730395.1. Classification (NCBI taxonomy): domain Eukaryota; kingdom Metazoa; phylum Mollusca; class Bivalvia; order Venerida; family Veneridae; genus Mercenaria; species Mercenaria mercenaria. The sequence continues at coordinate 48,159,751 of NC_069368.1, forward strand.
AAGTTTCGCTGTCGACCTTTTGAGAATATAAGAACTTTTGACTTCGAAGTATTTACAGTAAATTTCCAATGGTTACAGTATTCTGCATATGTGTTAAGTGCATTTTGCAGTTCAGTTTCTGAATCAGACATAATGACTGTGTCATCGGCGTATAAAAGTATAAATAATTTTATTAGATCTATTGTTCCATCTTCATGTGCTATTGGTATATTTACGCCGTTAGTACTTCCATTAGTACTAAAGTATTCATGTAAGTCGTTTAGAAACATAGAAAATAATAAGGGCGATAAATTTTCGCCTTGACGTACGCCGATATTACTTGGGAAAAAAATTGATAGTTCAGAATTTACCCTTACGCAAGACTTTATATTCTTATACAAATTTTTAATTAAGTTAAGACATTTTCCATTTATATTTAAATTTGCAATTTTGAACCATAATCCATCTCTCCAAACTGTATCAAAAGCTTGTTTTAGGTCTATAAAAGCACAAAACAGTTTCTTTTTGTTATTATTTAGTGACTGTATAAGTTGATGTAGAATAAACATGTTATCTGATGTAGAGTAGCCTTTCCGGAATCCTGCTTGTGTGTTATGCAAAAGATTATTGCTTTCAACATATTTTGTGATTCTTTCGTTCAATATACACGTAAAAAGTTTTCCTAAACAACTCAGTAATGTAATGGGTCTGTAATTTTCTGGTTTACTTATATCACCTTTATTTTTGTAAATAGGATTGATAATTCCAATGGTCCATGATTCTGGAATAACACCGGTATCTAAAACGAGATTAAATAATTTTACATAAATATTTTTCATTTGGGAATACGTATGTTTAATGTGTTCATTGACTATTTTATCATATCCGCTAGCTTTGTTTGATTTAAGAGTCTTTATTGATTTTTCAATTTCATCTTCTGTAATTATTCTATTTATTTCTACATTTAATATCTCTTCAGTTTCATGGTTATTTGTATTATCTGAATGTATATTTAAATCATTATTTTCAATATTGTCAGCGTAGTTCACATCTCTAAAGAAATTATATAAATCGTCGATGGGTGCTTCAGCAGCAGTTGCTTTCTTCTCATTCAATATTTTCCAAAATTGTCTGGGATCATTAGTTTTAAGTCGTTTCAGTTTTCTAATATTTTTAGATTTTGATTTGTTATGAAATAATTTTAATGTATCTTTATATGTTTTGCTTTTTGTTTTCAGATTAGTTTTGTTTACTTCTGATTTTCTTAGTTTATATAGGTATTTGGCTCGATGGAAATCTCTTCTAGCCTTTTTGCATTTGAATCCGAACCATTTCGGTGCGTTTTGGTTATTATTTTGCTTATTTTCAGTTATTGATTCATTTCGATATCCAAATACCTTGACAGAAGTGTCTATGAATTAAGAAGCTATATCGTTAACGATCTCATCAGCCTCAGTTTGATTAAAGTCATTTACAAGTGTGAATGTTAAAAGTTTTTCATTGATTTCACGTATTTTGTTATTATCTAATGTATTAATGTAGTCGTTTTGTTTAGATTTATCCCACAGCTTTATTGATGGATTTTTATTTATTTTGGGTTTCACTGCCGGACTATTTTCAAAACTAAAACAAAACTCAACCGGGTTGTGGGCATCAGAAAAGAGCGGACAAAAGTCGAGTACACTAACTGAACAAATATCTTTAAAAAGAAGAGAATTACAAATGACATAGTCTACCGTACTTACACTTTTACATGTTGTTAAGCCATTCTTGTCACCGTTTATTCTTCCATTCATTATATACAAATTATTAGTTTGCAGAAATTCTATTAATCGATATCCGTAATTATTAACTGAATTGTCGCTATTGCATCGTATTTTATTTATGTTTGGCGCGATATCAAATTTCGACATTTCTAAATTATATTCATCGGAAATTTCATCTAAATGCAATATCTCACTTAATTCATTGTCGAATATAATATAGTCATTAAGGGATTTAGTCCTCGAGTTAAAGTCTCCAAAAATACAATAAGCAGAGTATTTGTTAACAAAACTATTAAAATCGGTTTGAATTTCCAGAAAAGGGTCAGAAGATGCATATTCAGAATTTCTGGTGGTATATATACTACACCGCAGAGTAAATCTGTTTCAGTTTTCGTTAACAGTTTTGATATTGTAAACCATAGCACGAGTGTACTCTCTGTATTCAAAATAGTTATATATTTGGACAGTTCATTCTTTATTAATAGCGCTAGTCCCCCTGACTTTCGTCTGGAGATTGATTTACGGTTTTTAACATGTATAACAAAATTTTTAACCTCTACTGAGTCTAAATCATTAAGTTTTGATTCTTGTATTCCTACCAAACTGTATTGGTTAATTAAATCTAGAAATTCCGGGCAATATAGTTTACTTTGGAGACCGCAGACATTTAAAGATAGCATTTTAATTTGATTTTCTGTATGAGTGAGAGAGCCCATGTTATAGTCACTATTGCGAGGTGATGAACTACTATCAGGATCGGCTTTATCGTCCAAATTTACGGAATCACGGTGATAACTTATATTATTCGACTGTTTATTAGAAATGTGAGTGCTCAATGCACTGGCTTCATTTGTTCTAGCATATATGACGTCATTTGTGCATATACGAGGTTTGCATTGGTTCACAGTTTCAAATGGTATTTTACAGTCTGAGACATTATTATTACATGTACGAGAGCTATATTGTTTCAGGGTTTCGGATTGTATAACTTTCGAGCAGCATTGGTAATTACTAATATGTACATTTTTATCCAAATGTATGACTACGGCATTCAATACATACATATATGAGTACAACAGCATAGCAATATTACCTAGATAATGAGACATTGCATACGAAAATGCTAACAAATAATAGTATTTACAAACACATGTATAATAAATCTGGATTCACGAGTATTTGAAAAACACATAAGATAATAGGTAGGGTAGATTGAAGTAACAAGCTTATAGATGTTTTAAATGAATAGGAGGTGGGGGTTTTTGAAACTGAAACTGAAACTGAAACTGCTTTATTTGATTAAACGCCTAATTTTACACATAGTATATTCACTGGCGTTGTAAATTAAATTAAAAAAGAAAAATCATGATAAATCATATACATAATGGTATCAAACAATGAAATGCCAATGGCGTTGTAATGGCATTGTAAAATCAAACATGAAACGTAATTTGCATAATGTTGTTGTGATAAATGTTTCACTGTTTTCAAAAATATTACTTATATGTAATGCTGCCCAATGTATGTAGTTGTCTAATACGCCAAACTGGCTGGCCCTTTTAGTAGGGGTGACACTATAATAAACAAACACTTTTCCTTTTTACTTTACTGTAATACGATCAAATAGAATCTACTCTTACTTGATTTTGAAGGTGGACAATTTTCGTTAAAAAATCCACATTTAGGCGTAGACAGTGGAGCATTACCATCAACTGTTTCCCATATAATATCTCGAAATTGCTGTATTTTCTGAAATTTTATAAAATAAATTTAATAAGTAAGATTTTTCTGGTGCTGAGTTGCAAAGCGACGTCAGCTCGTGTCAAGTTTGTTCCAGTCGGCATCATTTTCTGTCTAAGTGACGTCCTACAGGTTTTCGGGTACAGCTATTGTTGCATATAATTACTTAGAATTTGTAGATAAACGCACAATTTCATTAGACTTTTGCATGGTATAGCTAGAAGGCCTAAATGTTTCCTCATGCAAAGGAAAATGCGATTTAAATTATAGCCTTGAGACGTCTGGTGGGTTTTGGTAGAATTATTTTCTGCCTAAATGCAAATCTATAAATATACGTGTATGAGAAACAAATACAAATGTGCCTCGTATCTATTTTCAACTCTGTCTGACCTTACATGAATTTATCTAAATTGCCAACTGGAAATCAGTGATGTTACCATAGGCTGGAATACCTTATCATTGATACATCTTGTATAATCTAAATGGTCAGTGTGAATGGATTCAGATTGAATAAGAACTGCTTGATCATTGATAATTCATCCGCATTGTTCATGAATAGGACTATTTTGGTAGCACATGAATATCCTTTGGATGTGATTAGGAATCAAATAAAGATGCTATACGAGTGTCAGAAATACACTTGTAACTTTGGTAGCGGGGTAAACCCGCAACCAAATATGAAAATTCACAATGAATGAAATGAGGAAGCCAAGGATGGATATTTTTGGTGAAAAGGCTATATATATATGTTCATATATATGTTCCACCGAAATCAGACTTTTATTTTGCTAGATAGTGATATTATAGTGGAAGGCGTACATGTCTGATGAAAAGGCTCTGAATATCTGCTTTACCGAAAACAGAGTTCACATTCATGCACAGTAATTATGTGGAAGGCAGATATTATCATATACCTATATAAATTTTGTAAAAAATTGGTGGCATTTCACAAGTAAATTTGTATGAACAGGCAGTTGTACGATTGTCAATATTTTACGACCAATTAAAGTTGTACTATTTATTTACTATTTATGAAGTGACCAGTGGCACTAACTTGGAGATACATGTCGAATTAATTTCTAAATTATTAAATTAGCTTGGCATTGACAGTCGATGTCAATTTACATGATCGAAAACACAATGCGAACGTTAACTTTTTGATCGGCTTAAAGATATTGATTATGCTGTATAGTTTTCTCCACAAGTTATTTTATTCCGCTAAATATTGCGCAAGACATGTCGCGATGCTGATCTTTCAATTACACTTCACCACAGATGATATTAAACCTTTATTACTCCATAAATTAATACGATTCAATCCAGTTTTATGAAATAGCAGTTTCAACGAAAAAAAGCTGAAATTATGTTAGATGATATTTGATTATCATTACGGAAAAGTTAAAATTTCCCTATAAAAGTACAACATGTATTTGAAGAGTTACTTGTGGTAACATTTCACCATACTGCCACTCTGTAAGTACCAAGTATAATAACATTGTTATCAGATATTGCCAAATTTCCATATTTTCTCGTGTTAAGACGTATTGTTCACTTGTCTTCTGTCTTACGTCTTCTGAATTTCATTAGATATTTCAGTAGGTATATAACCCAGTCCCACTCTAACCATACCTCAAATTCTCCAGAGGTCAACGATATTTCCATAGCGACCTGAAATTCTGCTCCCGAAGGTACCAGATCCCACACCCAATAGTCTGGTTCCCTGTCACCATTGTTGTCAACCTTAACATTTCCCGTCATACCTACAAAAAAAACAACAACAAAACACATAATCTTATACTTTGTGTTGAACCTTCGCAACTGTATCCATTCGTACTTCTATTTCCAAAGGACAAAATATGTAGATTAACCTAGTTTTTTTTCAGTACTTCAGTACTTCAGAATGGTATCTGCTTAATTTTCAACCCTAAATCGTTAATCTTCAGGTATTTAAGTGCCTTTCTCTCCGTTGTCTCTGAGTACTGCTGTGTATATGGCAAATCAACTGTAATGGGAAACTGTCTTTCTAAGTGCCATTTGTTGGAAATGACTGTTAATTCTTATCATTTATCCATTAAAATAAAGCATGAATACGCTCTGCATTATTCCCACTACGTAATACCGACAGAAATTGTATCCATTTGATTATAAGAGTCAAACAAAGAAATATATAAGCTGTACTTTTAAGATATAATTGGAAGATTATAAAAATAAAAAAGGAAGTGTCTAGCGTGCAGCTTAAACCTCTTTCACGGAAGTTCATAGCTTTTATTCAAAGTTCTCTCCTTAGTCTGAATTTTTTTATTTGATATATCTTGTATAATTTGAAAAAGGTGTCATGAATTTGATTTCATGACAGTTCACCTTACTTTTCTTTTGTTCAGATTTTAAGAATAGCTGAAACTTTCGTGAAATGGTATTTTCGAAACGGCTTATTCCTAAGTTCAAACTTTATCCTCAGTAAACTTCATGAAACAGGCTCCGATTACGTCAAACTAGCCTGGTAGGTCGTTGACTAATTAGTGTTAATAGGGATTCATCGAGTTTCTTATATTATCAATTTGCAGATAGAAAAAAAAAGAGTTAGAAGTTGTCAGACTGGATTCTCAAGATAACATGAAAAATAATCATAGTCCTCACACTAACAATTACTGAACATGTTTTAATTAGACAATTTATCATTTTAATAAAGGTTACATGGTTTTTGTTGTAAAATATTAAAAACGGTTTCAGCCTAAGTGTATTGAAGTAGCTTTGTAGTGATATATCTATACTCACCACGAAATGTTTTGCCCTTTGCCCTTTCAAACATCAGGGTTCCGTTACGTGGATTGTCATTATTTGCGAGAGTTTCGTTAAGAACGAGAAGATAGAGATACACGACATCATGGAGGAAAGCCGAATACTCGGAGCCCTTGACAAAGACAAACAAATTTAAGATGTAGTAAGAGCGAACTCAGATTTACTTTCGCTTTTGTCTAGCATTTATATAGTAGTTTTGTATACATTTTTACGAAGGTTAGATATATATACCCCACCCTTTCGGAAATATTATAAATTGACGCAAACACTTGTTGCGATCATACCGCGAATGACAGAGGAACATGCCGCGATGAAATAGATACAATGATCGCGGGATGTTCGTTTGGTGTTCACTTTTCACATGCAAACTAGATTTGCCGCAAACTAGTTGCCACCACGAACTTCCCGCGAAAAAGTTGCTGTCAACTTCACGCGAACAAGCTACCTCGAACGTGTCGCGAAATAGTTGCCGCGAACATCCCGCGAACAGGTTGCTGTAAACATTTCGCGAACAAGCTAAGAACCATGACAACCAAGCCATTTATGCCTACAAAATCGCTTGTCCAGAAATAGTGCAATCTCAAATAAATTGTTAGGAAATGTATTCTATAAACTCAAACACTGAGGCTGTGATAAATTTAAAATGTCAATGTATGAACTCTTTTACATCATAGTACTTGTTATATTTCGAATTTTAAAGATAAAATATGTATTTTTAGTTGTTAATTGCAATTTAATTTGCCAGAGTACATGTATTCTATTTCATCCTAGTAACACTTTTTCCTCATATTTCTTATAAGTTATATGTATCTCTCATAGTCATTTTTACTTTTACATTGAAGTTATCAAAGTTATACAGCTAAATTGGCATTTTTATATTTCCTTTCAGATAATCTAATTCAGCTGCAAACGTTTAAGCATCTACTTCATTTTCAAAATTCAACATGTTTTTGATCACATGAAGCATATATTCATCTATAATTCAAACATATGAGTAATGATATTAGAAATAAATTGTCTTAATTATCTCAAGTATAAATATATTTCTATTATCATATGTAAAAGTATATTACCATTCTCATTTGAAAATGTCTGTAATACATACAGCTTTCCCTCTGAACATGTCCAAAATATCTGGTTGTTATTAACTGATCACCAAAAAATTAAAATTTTCTAAGTTTTTCTGGCGAATAAGCCCCGATCATTATTAATTGGTCTTCCTGCGAAAATCCCGAGAACCAGAATAAAATCAAACGCAGCATGTTCGCGGCTAGCGGCGAATATCCCGCGAATACTTCCTGCGAATAGGTGTGTTCGCAGCATGTTCCCATCTTTGGTCCATTTCGTAAAGATAGATATGGGTTAGGTTTAATTTGCCTCTACTTTTGAAATTGCGTCCTGACCTTTATATTATTAACTGCCGTGTAATTGTAGTTCCATGGTTCATCGGCCATCTTTTTCGATACTAGGTCACGGAAGGCTTCTACATCCGGTCCTGCCATTTCTGCTACACTGATCTAAATATAGAAATATGATCAATTGAGCTGCTGTTTGACCTTACTACTGTTTGAATGTTTTCGTGTCTTTGACGTTTTATTTAGCGGTGTCTTGTGTAAGATAATTTACAGGGGACGTTTGTCAAGTCCTGAAATAAACATATTTAAAATCTTTCTCTTTTTTTTCTTGAAAAGCATCATGTAATTTTCCTTTATTTTGATATCTGTTTGTATGCAACATGTAGGTCGTTTAAAATACACACATTTTCAAGTTCAAATTTCGCAAGAAAATACTCCAACTTTTAAACATTTTCAAGCAGTAATGACAGTACAGATTTACCTGGAACGCTGAAGAGAACGCTATTTTGGCATGAAGGTCAAGGTCGTCCCCTTTCTTCCAGGGAGTTGTAATATCTTTTGGCGGCAAGTGATCAGGTAGAAGGTAAACGTAATTTCCGTCTGTCATACCTTGTCTATGCGCTTGTACCAGAATCCTTCTTCTGTCAGATGTAATCTCCGTACATAGTACAATGACTGAGAATGAGATTGGATAATGTTGACCTCAACATGACCTTTCTTGTGAAGTTAAAGCATGGCCAAGAAGATTAGTTTGGAAAAAGGACTGATGACTCATCATACACGTACGTGGTACCTTTTTATATTACTGTTTCTAATGATAACTTGAAAGTACGTCATCATGTATGGCTTATTTTCAAAGCTAACTGAGGTGTAATATGATACCATCTAAAATTTTTGCAGACATTTTACTTATTTGAATATTATAGTGTTGTACATTATTATTAACACAAATGGTAGAACAGGCTTTTTGCACATGATAGTATATAGCTGTATATTCAGATTATTGCTGGTTTTTTTATAAAAAATATCAAATCCCACTTGTCAACTTAGAATTTTTTGTTAAAGTTTTTGATAAAGTCAAATATCTTTGTTACTATAGAAGCTTTTGATTTGAATCTTAAATAGTTAATTACTATCAAAGTCTACATCAAGAGAAACAATCACCATAACCCTATTTTGATTTTTGACAGAGTTATGCCCCTTTTTTAACTTAGAATGTTTTGATTAAAGTTTTATATAACGTCCAGTACATATGATGTTACAATCAAAGCTATTGACTTAAAACTTAAAATAGTGGCTACACAATAAGAAACAATCGCCATAACTCTGATTAGATTTTTTAAAGATTTATTCCCCTTTTACTGGCAAAGCTCTAATTCAGAGTCAAGCACTGAGAAAAGGACAGCTCTTGCTAAATTTGGATAAGGCATTAATGTTTTGTAAACATGACAAACACTTTACTTCTTACTTCTTCCGCGTTGTTTTGCTCTAGTAAGAACCACATCAATCTGTCGGTCGGTGATTCCAGCATCTATAGGTATGAAGTCTGCTATTTCTATACCATTGGCATTAAATGCCTCTGTCACTGACTTCGAGGAGTAATCACAAAATACGTTTCTATTGTCGTTCTTACGTTTAGAAATCATAACCACTCTTGTCCATGCATAATGCTTGAACAGTTCAACAAAAGCCTTGCCCATTTTATTAAAAGGTGGACCAAGACGAACCAAAGTCTTATAGACACTTTTATCTGCAAGGCTCGGATCAGAAGAAGCTTGCGAGAAGACAGGAAGGTTCCAGAAACTAGCCATAAGTCCAGAGGGCGTAGTTGCTGAAAATAAAGATAGACATGTGTAAGTTTATCTTTGATATTATTGGCGCGAAAAATATTTTACCAATTTTAATAGTCACAGTGTGTAGTAAAAAACTAATGTTCAGAGTTTAGTGATAGAGCCATATATAGTGTATAGTGATAAACTCATGTACAGGGTGAGGTTTCATTTTTTTCCATTTTTTCGAAACTTTTATTAGGGGATGATCATAAAATCGCGCAACAAATTCGTACTCATTTGGTACAATTGCTAAGCCAGTCTTGAAAGTTACGAAATAACTAGTATGTTGGCTTAACAATCAAAAACGTTAACAAGAAAAAAAATACAGACTTGTTCGGCCTTGCAGGCCATTTTTATTCAAGTTCATCCCAAGCAATTATCATATCAGCTTAATGAAAACTAATCATAAAACACCAATTTGAAGAAGAAAAAAACATACATTTAAGAATATATGGAAGCGTAGCGTTCGTTCCGTAAATATATCGATCTTACTGTAAGTCAATGGTTTTAGACTTTCATTCTCTAATTGCAAGGAAATTCATCTAAGTAATTTGTTAAGCTGGCATAACAAGACGTGATAATAAAACAAAAATTGGAAAGCTGGCTTAGAAATAAGAAAGAATCGCTATTTGATAACATGCAGTTGAAAAGAAAAAAACATTTGTTCAGCCGGCTTAACATTTAGACACGTTTAGTTTCTTGAAAACTATAATTGATTTCTTACTATTTATTTGTTAAGCCATCTTAGGAAAAAAGAAAGAGTTAATTTACAGAAAAGGATTTGTTCGGCCGGATCAGCAATAAGCTTGAAACGAATATGGTACAAAACATAATTATTAAAATTTGACGTTTGGTAAGTTGGCTAATGATACATGGACATCATATAAAAATTCAAATAAACAGTTTTATATAAAAAATAAATAAAAAAAACTATTTAGTTTCTTGAAAAAAATATTTTAAAACCCATAATTACTTTCCTGCAATCTATTAAGCTGACTTAACGACTTAATAAATGACGCATGCACTTCTTAGCTAATAACTATTTACCGGTTAACAATGAGAAGCTTTCTGTTTCTTGAAATAGATAACGCGTAAGCCATACTTAATTTATTATGGTTAGGATTGCAATTTATTTATTATGATGGCTTGACAAAATAAAACCAAGACAGATGCAACCGATAGTACTCAGTACAGAGGCACTCTCGCATACAAGAGGTTTACCATGGCTTCAAAGTTGAGCGTCTCGAGATTTTTAACGTCATGTGAATGAAATGAAGCCATTACAAAAATTTGATAATACACTAGTGTAATAAAGTTTTCACGTTGACGTCGTTTTATTTAAGTATAAGAGGCGTTGGTTGAATTTACTTGGTCTGTAATAGGTAAATAAAGAAGCAATTTTGATGTTTCAGCAGGAAAAGCTTACATATGATAATAATAATATTACATCTGTGTCTTCCCACATTGAATTATTAAACTCGTTCAAAAAAATGATAAAATGCTAGAAAAGAGTCTCTCATTTTATTATTTTATTCATCTCGTAATATGAAAAGATACTCATATAATATCCTCTATATATTTTACCTAGTTTTCTGGGACCTGTTCACGAAGCCAACTTAGGGCAAAGTTAGAACTTAGGAGTAAGGTGTTTCACGAACATCATTCTAAGTAGCCTCATGTTGACTATTCGGTTATTGCTAATATATCAGTTAAAGAAAAATAATCTAGATCTGTCATTAAATTGAATTAATGACACCTTTTGTGAAAGATACAGGTCATAACCCTATGAAATAGATGCGTTTAATCCTTATCAGGGTTGATACGACTGATTCTGCCGTTGCGGCCACTGTAGATCATCAAGATCTGCATTGTGCGCCATTCAGTCAGTATCATTTTGGTAAGCATCCCTTTTAATACTTAATGGTACTGTCCAAATTAATTATGACAGGGTAAGGGTTTAAAGTTCATACTTCGGAGAGAGCTCATTATGAAACTCTTGCACTTTACTGAAACGGGCCCCTGTGCAATAAGCTGTTGGCGAGCTGAGAAACAACTATTGCAATATGTCCAAAGGGACTTTCTAAATGAAATGAATTGTTTTTATGTTGATGGTATACGACGGTTAGGTAATGTACTATGTGGTTCGACGTGGGTTACTAGTACAGTTTTGTGTCAATGAAAGTTAAACATAAATTTAAATCGGACTAGATATGTGAAAAATATCGGAAGTAAAAGACACCTGTTATACGGAACATTACCTGAATCAAAATCTAGATGGAAAAAAATGTAATCATTTTTGGCCCAGGAGTTTATTTACTTCATGCCATTTTCTTTGGTTTTAAAGTCTAGGCTGATACTGTTGATTTTTCAATCTAAATTATGTTGAATAAGACCATTATCAAGGGATCACTAGCTAGCACTTACAAAAAAAGCTTACCATGTATATCGTGCCTTTAAATTGAAAACAAACTTACAACCAGAACATGGCGGCCCAATAAGAACATCCACATCCTCGTCTTTGAACATCAATGTCCCAGCGGTCCCTCCAGATGCACTACAACGGTCGTCCTTCCATAACACACTGCAAAATAACACAACAGGTGTTGTTTCTACCTGAATGTTCTCAATACTAGTATATAATTATGTACTTTACAAAGGCTACAAGTTAATTCTGTTTTACAGATGTATTTTTTTTTAATATTATTGTTTTTTTTTATTTCTTTCCTTTTTTGTCAATTAATAGCTTTTACAGCTAATTTTATTGTTTATAAAACCGACTCTTAATAAAGTTTCTTCAACTTGTATCTTAAACGATAAATTTGTTTTAATGTTCATTTTGCATTCTGTCTGTCAGGCGAGGCAGTGAAAGTATTCCCAAGTCAACGGTAAGTATATTTCAATATTTGATTAAATTAAATTTTATTTCCAGCGCTTTCCTTTCCCTTTTAATGTATTCGGTGCTGATTGTCTCATGTCGTTTGATCAAAAACGGCAGTCAAAATGAAAATAAAATATTGCACATTTACTGGGTGAAGTAAATAACGAATCTTAGCTTGGGTGTTAGGATATTATTCAAATTCTACGCTGAAACTTGAATTAAAAGAAGGCTTTAATAGAATGGCTGAGCCGTTCACTCAGTGCTGTTATAACTTCTGGTCATTTAAATTGAGATTCTGGAGCCCATTCAATTTACGCTGCTGTTGTTTCTAGGGGCGTGAGAGGCTTGTACATTTCATGGCTTGTCATGATCCCATTTAAACCAAGCTTGATATTATTCTATTTGGGTATGTTCTGTGTATCTAAAGGATTTTCTTGAAGATTTTATCATAATGATAGTATCGTTAAGAAATCTCACTTAAACCAAGCTTGTTATTATTTTGCTTGGGTGCGTTCTATGTACATAAAAAATCTTCATGTAGATTTTATCATTGTAATATTAATTATCAGTAAAAAATATGATACTCTCAACAATTGAAAAATTCTGGTACAGTTAGGTACAAAATTTTACTTGTTAATTGGACCGTACTTTGTAAATATATCTTTTGACTTTTACAATGTTTGGAATTTAGAGAGTAATCCTATTTCTACCCGTTGAAACATCTCAAGACTCGGTGAGTTCTAGAGACATCTTGTATAAGAACGCTCGTGTACCATTAAAATATGTAAATAATCTCTCAAAAGCATCAGTAAAGTATAATCTGATTACCATTCTGTTCTAATTCTGCTATGTTTCATGATTCATAGTCTATCTAGGGAAATTAACTAATAAAGAAAAATGCAATTGAATCCACTTTAATACACGTTCACCAAGTATTGTTATTATTACGTCGCGAAGCTTACTAAACTCAACATAATCGGTATCAACTGTCATTTAGGGCGAGTGCTCCCATTTATTTATACCTGGCATCCACATACAAGTGTTATTGTCAGGGTAAACACTATTATAAACTCCGCAAGAATTAATTCTGGCAAAATTTAAAAGTGGAGCAGCAAAGAAACTCTAGCTACCTTAATGTAACAGAACATATCCATTATGTTCAAAAGCTATGGAATCTGAGTTTCATGTCCCGTTAAAATGTCATATATATTAATCTTTAGCCTGCTGGCGGCAAGTTATTTTGCCTTTCCGACCAGTACAGACCAAGATCGTGGTCTGCACTATTCGCTTTTCAGTCAGTAAATTTTCAGTAAACATCCTTTTGTATAGTAAGTGGTACTGCCCAAATTGACTGATGGACCAGCAGTCCAATTTAGAGATATAGGTAAAGGTTAACATGATAGAAGATCGTTGTTAGCTAGATAACTCTACAAACAGCAATTTCGGAGTACTTAGTGATACTGATAAAATCAACGAAAACTTGTTGCAATATATTAAACCTCTGAATAATTCTAATACTGGCTAATGCGTTTTTAAGAGTTATGGCCGGCTGCATTATTTGAAATAACTTTTCTCGTTGGACTGTGCTGTCCTTGTTTTTTACATGTAACGTTTCGATTAATAGTCAGATATATATTCAAGTTGGGAAATATCTGCTAAACTCATGTAGTAGATTTTTAATGTTCATCAATGTACAGAAGAAGTTCTATTTCAAGAATTGCTATATGCAATGCTCTACATAAATGCCATCTATAGGCTATGCTTGTTATACTTTGCATGGATGAGATCCACGACAAACAGATGCAAACATAAATGAAGAAGACAAATTACATCAATTACAGGCGGTAATGAGCCAGACACGACAATATATCGACCTATTTGCGGTCAAACAACCTTTTGCCCTTGTAACTAAATTAATGAAAGACAATATCTTTAATTTATGACAAGTAAAGTTATTTTCTTAATGATAAGTTTTTTTTTTTTTTTGGTAACCCCGTTTATTTCAAATTGTATACATATAAAGATACATATAAACACATGATGCAAACGTACATATATAGATACATATAAACACATGATGCAAACGTACAATTACATAAATTAATAATGTAAATATCAAGACATATTGTTCAACATGTAATCTTAGTGATCTATTATGTATACATATTTTTATAACTACTTCATATACTATCTTAAGTCGTATATTATCATTGACATTTGTTATCAGGCAATTTACAAATTGGGGTAATATTTTACGAAAATATGATGAAATGTGTATGAGAAAAAAAAATATAGACAGGAAAAAAGGAGCACATATTTAACAGAAATATGCTCAAGTTGTTTAAGAAAAAAAAAAAGAAAAGAGGAAGAAAAAAGTGAAAAATGGGGGAAACTGATTTAATAAAATGAAAAATCCCTTAATAACTCTTAGTAGACAGTTATGGTTAGCTCTATTAATAAAAGATCGGAATTAACAAGTTTTTATTTTTCAATATTTTGGTATTATTAAAGATGATATTTTGGCAGGTTAGGAAATATTTTACTTTGCTTTATTTCTTAAATTCTGTTGTTAATTTTTGCTTAGTTATCTATCGTTTCGATAACTTGAGACCAATTCTGTTCGAATTCAGATGTTTTATTATTTATGGCTGAAATGTATTTCAAACTTATAAGTTTATCTTTAAAATAAACCTTGAACATTGGTATAGAGAGGTACCTACAACAGTTTTCTTTAAACTTTGTTTTATAAACATAATACTTTAGAAGTAAAGCAAGATAATTTCCAGCTCGATTGGTACAGGTATCATACGAAAAAATGAAATTTTTTTTCTGTAAATTAATGTCAATATTAAATCTTTCTTTTGCCCAATTACTTAAGTCAAATAAAAACTTATTAACATGTGCACATTCAAATGTTAAATGTTCTATTGTCTCTTGTTGTTGACGACAATATGAACATAAATTGCTGTCGACTTTATTTATTTTATACAAAAATGATTTAGTTACTAGAATGTTTTGATTTATCTTAAATTGAAAATTTTTTAGTTTGACTTCCTTGATTGTTTCTATATTTTTGCAAAATAATTTAAATTCTAATTCTGAGATATGTCCTAATGTTTGGTTCCATTTATTTGGTATGTATATTTCCTTAATTCTTGTAATGGTATTATAAAAAGAGCTACTGCCCTTTTTATCTTTAACAAGTAATCTTAAGTATGGGTTAATATCTACGTTGTATTTGTGGACAGCTGTTTTATTATTTCTTATCTTTTCTTTCCACTCGTTTGGTATATTATTCATAATTCTATGTAGGTCTAAAAATGTACCATTTACTGAATATATACGTTTTAACTCATCTATCGTATAAAAATTTCCATTTTCATTTAGAAGATCTATAACATTGATAATCTTATTCTTGTACCAATTGTTATTCATATATGTTTTGAATCTGAAGTTGTGATTATTCCAAAGAGGAGAATATAAAATTTGTTGCAGGTCTGTAATATCAATAGATTCACAAAGACAGTACCAACTTTCAAGAACGTCTTTCCAAAATGGATTTTGTATTCTCCCAGCCATTAACTTGGCATAACTTGCACCTAAAGTGAAAATGTTCTTGAAAGGAAAATTTATTAAATCTTTCCAAGTATCACAATTATTCAATGAAAGTCTTCTTAACCAGCTCAACTTCAAACTATGTATAAATAATGATAAGTTTATGTCTAATGAAGCTCAAGGTTTTCCAGTCATCACGCATTTCTCTTAACACTTGACATCATGCAACTTTATTTGTCAGAATCTTACGATTAAGAAATAATGGACTGAGAAACAAGCTTTAACAAACACTGCATTTGTCTCATGCAATCAGACATTCCGTGTCAGCAACAATTACAAGGTATTAAGAATAAAACATCTTAATGTTTATCCCCAATTGGCCTATATCATGCCATGCGTAAGACTGGAGTCATCCAAGATTATAACAAATAGTCAGAACCCTGAGTAATAAAAAGTCGTTCCGATAACGAAATTTAGTGCCCAGCATTGACACGACTACTAAACCCTAGCGCCACCACAAGGAAAAGAGTTGTCGACATTTCCGTGGTGTAGCTATCACAGTTTCAAATTATAAATATTTGTATACTGTCTTATATTTCTCTTGATAGACATTGTTTCAAAAATCGGAGAATGTAGTGCCGTGTACTACAGGTTGGCAGTAATTTCGTTCAAATATTGTATTAATTGTGGTGTCAAAAGCTTTTATCCTGAATCGCACCTTTGTACATTTTGAAAACTGTCTGCTTTCAAACTATATTTCGATGCTTAGACACATTATAAGAACATTGTTATTGTTCTGTAGTTACCTTTGATTATTTTTCATGAATCCACAGATGATTTAAAAACCCATTCTAAAGATAATGATAATTGTGCTGGAATATGGTATACAGTCTGTGTTAGACTTCAGATTTGATATATCCCTTCAAAATATTCGCTCTTGACTTCCACCCACTTTCGCAGTCAAGCAATACTAGAGGTGAACTCTGCAGAGTAGTCTCCCCATGGTAAGGTCTTAAGTTATTGAAAATACCACTTTGAAGTGCTTTATTCGATAAATATTTGCGTCGAGCAAGCATCTTTGTAAGCCTTGGAAAGAGGAGAAAGTCAAAAGGACTTGGATCTAGTGAATAGAATAAGCGGTATGATTGATTTGTACCACTTTTTCATGAATCAGCTGGAGACAACGAAGACCAGTCCTTGTGCGCATTTTCTTTTTGTATTTTCTTATAACAGCTTTCAATACTTTGTCTCTATAAAAAAGTAAGGGTAGTTATCCTGGAAGCACAGATCACCCAAACACAGCCATAGGGCCAAGCATCGCAAAGTAGGCCCGCCTGCAACAGAAATAAACTGTAACGTAAAAATATAGCAGACGGTCTTTAAAACTTGCCAATGACGGACTTTCTTGTCGGTGTGGAAACTTGTACAACAGCACCCATTGAGTTACAGAAGATGGAATACAAAGTTAACCCTTTTTGGACACTTTTAGTTCTTTTTGCAATTACTTGTCTTTGGTCACCTTTTCGCAGCCCCTTTCTGTCCCTTTCTGTTGTCAACGCGACGCTGTGACTCATAAAATTATATCCAGGCTTCATCTCCTGTTACGAGCTGTGACGTTGTGCGACCATCTAAATGTTCAGCGTTTGATTAGCACATGTGACTCTATTGGCCTTTCGCTCCACGGTTAACATGTTAGGCACCCATCGGACACAAACCTTTCTTAAACTCAAGTGCTTGCTGAGAATCTTATGAGTTCTTCCCTTTGACATGCAAAGATAAGACGCTTTCTCGGACACCGTATACTTGGCGTCTTTATCAATCAGATGTCTTACAGCAGCATTGTTCTTTGACGTCACTGCTGTTTTTGCCTGCCAAGAGAGTTTTGTCTTTAAGATCTGCCTGGCCATCCACCTGATACTGCAGACTTCCATATGAAGTAAGCAGTTCAATGAGTATCTGCCTTGTAGGTATTTCTAAAACAACAAAATACTTTACTGTACGCTCTAATTTCAGATCTTTCTTCGCGTTTAATAGATTCATGTATTTTGCGTATATATGACTACACCAGGTACAAAACTAAATAACTCCGAAATGGTATGATAGATGTCAATAAAACTTTGCAGGATTATACTAGTAATGAAGTCATTCATGTATCATCCAGATAAAATACAAATTGTTTGCATGCAAGACTTCTACGGAAGCGCTTGACTCATTTTTTTTTAAAATGGCCCTCGTATTAGTATGCCACAATCTTTATATTTTTCAAAAGACTTAGGGCTTGTTTAATTTTTCAAAGATTTGTATATTTCTGTTAGATTTAGAAAGTATATAACCTTAACACATCTTTGAAAAAAAATGTACGGAAGTCAAATAGGAAAATCTGCATTCAAAGAACGCGGCCACCAATACCGCACCAAAAGCCGGATGAGCATGGTGAATGTAGAACGCAATTCCTTACGGATGTAACAAACGTTATTGATCGGATTAACGAAGAGACTTTTTAACAGCCGCCACACGCCACAAACAATACTAATATAACCATAGAATAACGAACTAAACAAAATTGATAATAATGATTAAGACAATTCAAATATAGGTATCTAAAGGGAATAACATGTCTTATCCATCTTCAGAAAAACGCTAATTAATAATTGCTGTAAATCAAAGGAGTTAATTTCTTGTGATTCCATTTATTAGGCTTATTTTCTACAAGTTCTATAACGACTACTAATCCTACACCAGTTTCAATGGAAGCGTTGTGAAGCTTTGTGAAGACAGTTCACAAATAAGACAATGACCTTGTTGAATCATGACCCAATTATTCATATATATTTATTTATTCCAGTCTCACCCAAAAGCATAAAGAAATATACATGTATATAACCATCTTATTAGCCTATTAGAATTATTAGAGTCTAATCTAAATATTATATTAAACAACATTTCAGTAGAGATATCAAAAATAAAATAACACCCAATGAAAAATCACCAGTGTGCAAGATATACAAAATTACAAATTACACACTACTGTATAAAAATGATAATGTGTGTTTGTCAGAATTTAAATTAAATGCACTTGCGAATATTTGAATATTGCTTGGATATTTGGAAAGTTTCACATATCATTTTAGAATATATTATAATTGCAATAAAAACTGATACCAGTTTTAGTAATAACTGCTTAAAAAATGACATTTTCACGACATAATGTGTCGTTTTAAAGTTTGATATATCACCGCAGGTCTTGCTAAGAGTCTGACCATGTCTGAGATACAAATTTAGCATTACATCACATATCATCAAGAATGAGCCCCTCCCACCTCATAGACAATGTATCACTTTGAGCAAAATATTACGGGAAATACAAGTAAAACACGCATTTCTGTCTCCAAATAGTCTGTACAAAATAGACATGTTATTTCAGATTAAGGTAAATTATTATATTATTATTATTACTATTATTTACCAGATTTTTATAGCGCTCTTTTCATCCATAAAATAAACGTTCAAAAGCGCTGTACAAACTACATATCACAGACTGATATGGACATATAATACAACACACAAAAAAAAAAATATCAACAATAAAAGGTATTTAGCCTGAATCAGATTTTACTCTACATTTAAACTAGATATTATAAAGAATAATAAACAACAGTAAATAGTTCCTATTTCAAAGTCATATAAAGCTTGTTTTCCAGTGCAAAGTTTCAATAGACCTTAAAGAAAAAGTGTGTTTTTAATGATCTTTTGAAAGCATCCAAGCTTTTAACGTCTCTAATGGTAGCCGGAAGAACATTCCATAACTTTGGTGCAGCTGAGGAAAATCTACGATCACCGTACCTCACAGTTTTGCTTTTTGGAACCTCTAGTTGTTTTGAGTTGTTCTTGGATCTCAAATTTCTTGCTGGCTGATAGAGTTCTAGCAAGTCTTTAACATAGATCGGTGATTGGTGATGCAATGCTTTGTATGTGTGAACTAGAATCTTAAAGTCCACTCTGTGAGTAACTGGTATCCAATGCAGTTCTTTAATACCGGTGTAATGTGATCATAACGCGATATTCTCGTGATGATTCGAGCTGCAGTGTTCTGAAGATTTTGAAGTCTATTCAGCAAGGCCATCGGAACACCATACAAGAGCGCATTGCAATAATCAAGGAGTGAAGTAACGAGTGAATTTACTAGCGATTTTGTAGCACCTGTATTTAGATATTTCCTGATGTGGCTTATTTGACGTAGCTGTCCGTATCCTGATCTACAAACTGAGTTAATATGTTTTCCATGCTCATTTTGGAGTCTAGAAAAGCACCAAAATTCCTTACACACTTAGATGGTTTAATGTTCTCTTCTCCAGTTTTCACAGAAACCGATTCAATATGTTTTTATATCTTCCGGTTTCAATTCTTAATTGTGGTAGTGCAGAATGGTAAAAGTAGCTTACAATACCGCTCAACATTACAATCATAATTCTTGAATGGCCTACAAGTTCTTAGTTTCTTATTACTAGTGTCATTAAACCTAAAGCTCTCTATTTCGAATAGTTTGATGTTGTGTAATATGACTATTTATCAATAAGGTACATACATCACTTAACATCCTGTTTCTGTTAAAAGGAAGAACAGCTTACATATTTCACTACAGACGGTCAGTTATTTTACATTTAGTATTGTCTTTATCGACCGACTATGCAAAAATTTTCGTTATTTTCTTTAAGCTTCTGTTTTAATGGTTAGAAACCGATTTCCATGGATTTATTCTATAAATTAACTGGTCTCTGACCCACTCCACCTTGAATAGCAACAACGGTGTATTTTTCCAGTACCTCACTACTCTGTGTTGAACAGAATTTGTGCATTAAAAATTTTCAACACCGACACAAAAGATGCTTTTGTGAATTCTAGTACAATCACGAAAAGTAAAACTTTGTAAAGACCCGTCAAAAGACTTGTTCTATACACCAAGGCAGGCCCGTCAACTGAGCTACAAATTTAGCTTTCATGTTACAGCCAGGGGTTCGGTTAAAGAATGAAACTTATATCATGCATATTCGATTTCAGATTTTCCACATTAAAACTATATTCTTATTGGCATTGGCAAACATTCCAGTAGCTTTGCACCTCGTGATTTGCATAGCATATCTTGTAAGTCATTTTCATCTTTAGTATTCAATACAAAGCAATCAGCATAAAATTTAACATAATAGCTACGTCTTTGATTAATTCATTGAATATATTGGTAAACAATGAGCTGCTTTGTCGTACATCAGAGTTAACATTTAACCATTTAGTACATAAACCATTACTTCTTGTTCAAGTTGACATATCTTTATAAAGAAACTGCTGAGAGCAGTATAGGTCTGTTGATTTAGTCAAACGCTTTCCGAAAATCAATGAATGCAAATTATTCATTTTTCTTCCTCGTATTTATAGTATCTATAATATTTGTATATATGGTATTTTAAATAAATTAAGTTAAGGAATTTGACTTTACTTTAACCATATAATTATAATGATATTAATATCACACTTACAAATAATAAATATGCTGTCAACAGGTAACAAAACGAACTTCGAAATACATTAGCATGAACCATCTGTAAGTCTGCTCATATTTACTAATCATTAAGAATAACCAGTCAATTAAACAGATAAATATAAACGCATTAATTTAGCATTGTTAGAATGTGTTTGCTTGCATGCTTGATAGTATCTCCATTTTATGCAACTTGTGAATTCAATGTAGAACTGTCATGTCTGTTTTATCAATATCAGACAAACCTGTTTACAAAGATCTCTTCAGCTGAAAGGTTATCATGAATGATATATAACTCAGATCTGAATTAAATGTTTTGCGACTTCATATGAATCAAGAATTGACAATTCAGCTTGATGTTGTTTTGATACGGGTAAACCGTTACATTAGATATAAGGACCAGCCGTTATCTTCAAAACGTAAGACCAGGCCCTATTTGCTATTATGTCAAACCCGTCTCAAGAGAGTAAAAGAACCTGGTAATACGCTTTGAAGTTAACGGCTGGCCCTTATATCTCTGAAGGTGGGCAAACCGCCTAAAAAAATAATTTCACTCACCATGCAAGTTGCTGATAAATAAGGTTACAATAAAACTGCGTATAAATTCTTTTTTCTGTGTATTCGATCCATCTTTGCCTAATGGTCAGTGAGCCAATGCCGAAACAAAACTGTAAGTCGTATAAATTAGGCAAAGAGTTTATCACGATGTTATAGTATTCTTCAGGAAACTTTAAGGGTTGATGTCGGTCTGAGCAACACGTCAGAAATATTTAAAGACGCTTTTAAAAACGTTTTTGTCTAATGAATGCACTTAAGCTTTATATTGGCACAATGTTGATTTGGATGGTGAAAACGAATTTTTTGTGACATTTCTCATGACAGATCTTATATTTTATTGCAAGAAATAATAAATATATGACTTTGATTGTAACAAAATGTTACTTTATTTATTACATATCGAATACATTTGTAAAAATGGCGGTGTGCCCCACTGGCCATACAAGTACGTTTTCAGAAAGTCTTAAGAATTTCTAATCATTTATAAAGAAACCTTATCCACATGTTTGCCATAAGTAGAACAAAATAAAGATATTATTTACAGACAACAACCATCTTTGTATCTAATATCAGTCGGCTTAAACTGTTGTTCGCGTTTCATTTTTTTGGCGATTTGCATACTGATAGACTTATTCGTTACTAGAAGTTATGAAAGTAGTGCAAAAGTTGATATCAGCGCAAATATTTCAATAAATCATCTCCAGTCGATTCAGATGAGCTAAAACCATCAAATTTCTAATATTTTGATGGCTTAAACTCACTTGTACAACAGTTTTGGTCTAATTTTAAGCATCCGTTGCTGTACGTAGTAATTAAATCACACAATTTAATTCAACGAAATACTATTTTCAAAATGACTGTCTTAAATTCGATCAAACATCTGAAAGAGACATGAAAGAGGCTACATTTTTACAGCTATAACCAAAATTACCAGATACTGATTTAAATGTGTTTCAAAAGATTTTACAGTTATATGGATGAGCTACAACTTTCAAATATTCATAATATAATACAGATAATATTTGTTTAAATAAGATACATTTCATGGGAATAAAAACTTGAATAATATGATAAATCTAATATAGATATTGTCATTTTCAAAATGGCCATCTTAATTAAGTATGGATAAGATATAGCAATCAAAATATTCGTTGCTCCAAAAGATATCATCTGATTATTGTTGAAAATAATTTCCATCGAAAACTACATTACCAGTATATTTCAATAGCTATTTATTGTTTTATTCAAAATGGCGCAATTTTCAGAACCCATTCTTGAAAAGACGTTGAAATAATATAATTCAGATGTTGCCTTTTCTATTAAAACTGAACATACATTTTGTACATTTTTGACTGGAGTAGATGAACCTTTGCCTTATATCTGGGTTACAAAATCGAAAATATAGAGGACTTACAGAAACTGATCGAAACGCCGTAACATTGTTAGTACTTACGCTTTTTATCGAAGTGGTTTACAATATTAAACATAATTTATGGCATGAATCGTGGTATTTGGCAAAAGAAATTCTACATTCATTAGCACAGCAGGGGTCGGTTAGTTTGATAATGTAATTCAAATAATGCAATCACAAATGAATTAGACAGTGCGTTATCCATGCAATTTGGCAGAAAAGAAAAGATTTACAGAGCTACTAATGTTACTATACGCTGCATTTGATATAGAAATCGCATTACAAGCATGTTTTAATGTCCGGCTGCTGTGGCTTTTCTGTCTGCCCCTCTCTACCATTGAAGATATGTCTTTGAAGTGTATGGTCTGATCTACATTTTGAGGGGTCACACTGCCGATTCGGTTCACTGGTCAGGCCAGGGTGACGGTATCAATCTGGAGAAAATTTAAGATTTACAGAGCTAATGTTACTATACGCTGCATTTGATATAGAAATCGCATTACAAGCATGTTTTAATGTCCGGCTGCTGTGGCTTTTCTGTTTGCCCCTCTCTACCACTGAAGATATGTCTTTGAAGTGTATGGTCTGATCTACATTTTGAGGGGTCACACTGCCGATTCGGTTCACTGGTCAGGCCAGGGTGACGGTATCAATCTGGAGAAAATTTAAGTTTTACAGAGCTAATGTTATTATACTCTGCATTTGATGTAGAAATCGCATTACAAGCATGTTTTAATATCCGGCTGCTGTGGCTTTTCTGTCTGCCCCTCTCTACCATTGAAGACATGTCGTTGAAGGGTATGGTCTGATCTACATTTTGAGGGGTCACACTGCCGATTCGGTTCACTGGTCAGGCCAGGGTGACGGTATCAATCTGGAGAAAATTTAAGATTTACAGAGCTACTAATGTTACTATACGCTGCATTTGATATAGAAATCGCATTACAAGCATGTTTTAATGTCCGGCTGCTGTGGCTTTTCTGTTTGCCCCTCTCTACCACTGAAGATATGTCTTTGAAGTGTATGGTCTGATCTACATTTTGAGGGGTCACACTGCCGATTCGGTTCACTGGTCAGGCCAGGGTGACGCTATCAATCTGGAGAAAATTTAAGATTTACAGAGCTAATGTTACTACAATGTATACGCTGCATTTGATATAAAAATCGCATTACAAGCAAGTTTTAATATCCGGCTGCTGTGGCTTTTCTATTTGCCCCTCTCTACCATTGAAGATATGTCTTTGAAGTGTATGGTCTGATCTACATTTTGAGGGGTCACACTGCCGATTCGGTTCACTGGTCAGGCCAGGGTGACGGTATCAATCTGGAGAAAATTTAAGATTTACAGAGCTACTGTTACTATACGCTGCATTTGATATAGAAATCGCATTACAAGCATGTTTTAATGTCCGGCTGCTGTGGCTTTTCTGTTTGCCCCTCTCCACCATTGAAGATATGTCTTTGAAGTGTATGGTCTGATCTACATTTTGAGGGGTCACACTGCCGATTCGGTTCACTGGTCAGGCCAGGGTGACGGTATCAATCTGGAGAAAATTTAAGATTTACAGGGCTAATGTTACTATACGCTGAATTTGATATAGAAATCGCATTACAAGCATGTTTTAATATCCGGCTGCTGTGGGATCTCTGTTTGCCCCTCTCTACCATTGAAGATGTGTCTTTGAAGAGTATGGTCTGATCTACATTTCGAGGGGTCACATTGCCTGCCGATTCGGTTCACTGGTCAGGCTAGGGTGACGGTATCATTCTGGAGAAAATTTAAGATTTACAGAGCTAATGTTACTATACGCTGCATTTGATATAGAAATCGCATTACAAGCATGTTTTAATATCCGGCTGCTGTGGCTTTTCTATTTGCCCCTCTCTACCATTGAAGATATGTCTTTGAAGTGTATGGTCTGATCTACATTATTTTGAGGGGTCACACTGCCGATTTGGTTCACTGGTCAGGCCAGGGTGACGGTATCAATCTGGAGAAAATTTAAGATTTACAGAGCTAATGTTACTATACACTGCATTTGATATAGAAATCGCATTACAAGCATGTTTTAATATCCGGCTGCTGTGGCTTTTCTGTTTGCCCCTCTCTACCATTGAAGATATGTCTTTGAAGTGTATGGTCCGATCTACATTTTGAGGGGTCACACTGCCGATTCGGTTCACTGGTCAGGCCATGGTGACGGTATCAATCTGGAAAAAATTTACGTTTTACAGAGCTAATGTTACTATACGCTGCATTTGATATAGAAATCGCATTTCAAGCTTGTTTTAATATCCGGCTGCTGTGGCTTTTCTGTTTGCCGCTCTCTACCATTGAAGATATGTCTTTGAAGTGTATGGTCTGATCTACATTTCGAGGGGTCACATGGCCTGCCGATTCGGTTCACTGGTCAGGCCAGGGTGACGGTATCAATCTGGAGAAAATTTAAGATTTACAGAGCTAATGTTACTATACGCTGCATTTGATATAGAAATCGCATTACAAGCATGTTTTAATGTCCGGCTGCTGTGGCTTTTCTGTCTGCCCCTCTCTACCATTGAAGACATGTCGTTGAAGTGTATGGTCTGATCTACATTTCGAGGGGTCACACTGCCTGCCGATTCGGTTCTCTGGTCAGGCCAGGGTGACGGTATCATTCTGGAGAAAATTTAAGATTTACAGAGCTAATGTTACTATACGCTGCATTTGATATAGAAATCGCATTACAAGCATGTTTTAATATCCGGCTGCTGTGGCTTTTCTGTTTGCCCCTCTCTACCATTGAAGATATGTCTTTGAAGTGTATGGTCTGATCTACATTTTGAGGGGTCACACTGCCGATTCGGTTCCCTGGTCAGGCCAGGGTGACGGTATCAATCTGGGAAATTTAAGATTTACAGAGCTAATGTTACTATACGCTGCATTTGATATAGAAATCGCATTACAAGCATGTTTTAATATCCGGCTGCTGTGGCTTTTCTGTTTGCCCCTCTCTACCACTGAAGATATGTCTTTGAAGTGTATGGTCTGATCTACATTTTGAGGGGTCACACTGCCGATTCGGTTCACTGGTCAGGCCAGGGTAACGTTATCAATCTGGAGAAAATTTAAGATTTACAGAGCTAATGTTACTATACGCTGCATTTGATACAGAAATCGCATTACAAGCATGTTTTAATATCCGGCTGCTGTGGCTTTTCTGTTTGCCCCTCTCTACCATTGAAGATATGTCTTTGAAGTGTATGGTCTGATCTACATTTCGAGGGGTCACACTGCCTGCCGATTCGGTTCACTGGTCAGGCCAGGGTGACGGTATCATTCTGGAGAAAATTTAAGATTTATATAGCTAATGTTACTATACGCTGCATTTGATATAGAAATCGCATTACAAGCATGTTTTAATGTCCGGCTGCTGTGGCTTTTCTGTTTGCCCCTCTCTACCATTGAAGATATGTCTTTGAAGTGTATGGTCTGATCTACATTTTGAGGGGTCACACTGCCGATTCGGTTCACTGGTCAGGCCAGGGTGACGCTATCAATCTGGAGAAAATTTAAGATTTACAGAGCTAATGTTACTATACGCTGCATTTGATATAGAAATCGCATTACAAGCATGTTTTAATATCCGGCTGCTGTGGCTTTTCTGTTTGCCCCTCTCTACCATTGAAGATATGTCTTTGAAGTTTATGGTCTGATCTACATTTCAAGGGGTCACACTGCCTGCCGATTCGGTTCACTGGTCAGGCCAGGGTGACGGTATCATTCTGGAGAAAATTTAAGATTTACATAGCTAATGTTACTCTACGCTGCATTTGATATAGAAATCGCATTACAAGCATGTTTTAATGTCCGGCTGCTGTGGCTTTTCTGTCTGCCCCTCTCTACCATTGAAGATATGTCTTTGAAGTGTATGGTCTGATCTACATTTTGAGGGGTCACACTGCCGATTCGGTTCCCTGGTCAGGCCAGGGTGACGGTATCAATCTGGAGAAAATTTAAGATTTACAGAGATAATGTTACTATACGCTGCATTTGATATAGAAATCGCATTACAAGCATGTTTTAATATCCGGCTGCTGTGGCTTTTCTGTTTGCCCCTCTCTACCATTGAAGATATGTCTTTGAAGTGTATGGTCTGATCTACATTTTGAGGGGTCACACTGCCGATTCGGTTCACTGGTCAGGCCAGGGTGACGGTATCAATCTGGAGAAAATTTAAGATTTACAGAGCTAATGTTACTATACGCTGCATTTGAAAAAATATATATGATACTGCCTGTTCCATTTCTTTCAGCTTTCACAGATCAGGGCATGTTGTATATAGTGTTCTGTTGCTATACAACATTAAAAAGCTTTTTTTTAAAGAAACATGTTGGTTCGTGTTGAAAAATTGTCACAGTTTTAAATTGTTGCGTCAACCATTTTTGTCAATTCATTCATCATGTCTCTGGTACTGAATTAATAGAATTATAGGGTCTATAATGCCTTTTTACAGATTAAGACTTCTAGTCATCAATATGTTTAAATTGTAGTTACTTTAATATAATTGCTATATTACATTGGTATAATACGTACCTTATACCTTGTCAGAACAATGTTGTCTTTTTTCTCCTAGTATCGTGTGCGCGGAACTAATGTGTCAAGGTTCCAATTTCACTGGTTGCAGTTCCAATGTGGTTTTGTCTTTTGCCTGGCATTAAAAGATAGTCACGAGTAGAGATCACATGGAGTTAATTTTGGCTAGTGATTGATTAAAAAACTTGAAACGGGGTCAATATTAAGATGTCTGCCTTTGGATCCTGGAGTTGTAGGTTCTGGGGTCGCGACAACACCTTAATCTTACTTTTTTCCAGGAAGTGGACTGAAAAAAAGTGTGAATCTTCAATACAACTAGGGTAAAATCAATAGATAAAACGGGAGACCATGTGAAATACAGTAGGAAATCATTACTACTACAAAATCTAAAATAAATTATACTTTGGTGATGACATCTGTCATCATTCTATTTACCTAGACTCATTTTATTTCATATTATTTTTTCCCCACTAGCCTAATGTTATTGAGTGAGAGATACGCAACGAGATATAGCTTTATATACTGAAAAACCATCGTTTGAAGTCAAAACTAGACGACGATTATCCCTGAAACGTTAGAAGTACGCAAGTCAAATTAGGAGACATGAGAAGGATTAAAAGAGATACATTTGGTTGACTTGGTGAATAAATAGGGATCATCAACCTGACATGTCCGATCATACAATTAAGTTTTAAAGTTCTAGGTCAAGTGGTTCTTATGTTATGGATTGAAAATGGTTTCCCAATGTTCTGGCCCTTATGACCTTGAACTTTGACATAGTGACCCTAAAACCCTAGTTTCTTCAACGGTTACGGCCAGGCAATCAACTGCTGGAGGCGAAATAGCGTTTTCGAGCGTTCCTGACCAAACGCAAAAGTCCACCCTTGCTCGGAAACCAGACCTTAACCAGGATGGCCTTCACCCGGGCGTGTCGGGCGTCCACTCTCTCTACAACGCCCACCCGGTGACACCCCAGTTTTTTCTACTGTTGCGGAACTGGACCCTGACACCAAAAACTCGCAATTTTACGGTATGTAGAGAATGTACCTAAACTTTCAAATTATGAAAAACAATTAAAAAATTAACTTTGATTGCTCCATAGCCCGTAAGTAATCATTCCGTTGACCGTTAAAACATACGCTGTTTGTCGACATTTTTTGGTGCAGTTTTTTTTCAGATTTCTTCTTAAACATGCCATGGTCGAGTTGGCTTTTATTTGCGAGTTAAGTTATGTGAAATGAAAA
This sequence comes from Mercenaria mercenaria, assembly GCF_021730395.1. Taxonomy (NCBI): domain Eukaryota; kingdom Metazoa; phylum Mollusca; class Bivalvia; order Venerida; family Veneridae; genus Mercenaria; species Mercenaria mercenaria. The sequence goes on from NC_069368.1 coordinate 48,188,977, forward strand.
TTTCTAGGTATTTAATGTTGCAAAGGAATAGCATTGGTCCCAGTACCGTACCTTGGGGGACTGCCTAGTCAAAAGCTACTTTATGTGATGCTTCGCCATCCACTATCACTTGAATGCGTCTTTTTGTTATAAAGTTTTTAATCCATGTATGAACTGGTCCGTAACTTTTCATCTTGCACAGCTGTCACTCGTGTGGAACTGTGTCAAAGACCTTCCATAAATCGAGTTATAATAACATCAGTTTGATGTCCTTCATCATTGTTCTTAAGAAGATCTTCAAGTGTCGCAATAAGTTGCGTCTCATATGCATACCTACTGTAAAGCCATGATTTAGATTTGTAAGAAATTTGTTACTTTCTAGGTGGTTCAGGGTATATTTACATATTATATGTTCTAAAATATTGCTTGTCACGGATGTTAAGGACACGTCTGTAACTGTCTGCAAGGTGGATATCTCATTTCTTGAATACAGGTGTACGTTAACGTTGACCCAGTTATGTGGTAATTCACCAATGTGTACAGAAGTTTGAAATATTGTTTTTTATAGCTGGTGCTAGTTGCTTCGCACAGACTTTAATAATTACGTTTGATAAATTATCTGGTCCAACTGTTTTGGTTGTTTTAATGTTTATTGGTTTGGTTTTAAGGATTTTTATAGGGGTTTGGTAAAGCACCTATAACACGCCTTGATATTTTACCCCTACCCCATTAAGACATAACACGCTTAATCGTCATTTATTTAACAAAATAATCTAAAAAGTGTGCGAAGCTACATGAATTAACGGTAAATTTGGAGTGAATTGATGAAATGAATCGACATGAAAGTATTGAGAGACATATGGTGAGATTTGCTAAAAAAGTGTTAAAAAAATGTCGCATTTTTAAACCATGTAATAAATTGAAACATTCAGGTGATTACGGACATTTCCTTGATATAATTTATGATTATTTAAATCTGAAGTGTTCAGATTGTGAACAATAAAAAATTCTACAATCAGGGCATCGGAGAAACAGATATGGCTTTTACTAAATCTGCGTCCTTAGCTGGAATGGTGAGGGTTTTATAACATTATTTTAGTATTCATTATTAAGAATTTCTAACTGCACTTGATCAAAAGGTTCTAAGAATTGAATTATTTGCATCGGCCCAGCAGTTGTGCTTTATTGTAATAAAAGGACACTGTCTCAAGAATAGATTCTTTGCGTCTGACCAGCTGCAATACTTTATCGTCATCTGAAGATCTATCTTTTAAGAATAAAGTCTATTCGCTGGACTAGTACACTGCCATTGTCTTTGTCTCTTTGTCGCTCTCGTGCGGAAGGTCACCAAGGATGTGAAAAAAATGATACCAGTTGCTCAGCATTATAGGTATAGCACACACTCTTCTCTCAACTCGTAATCTCGCATGAATAAGATGTGGAGATTGATGTCTAAATTGGTAGAATTTGTTTCATGATTCACAATAAATTAATCCGTGTAAAAATATTAATTTCATACCAGATATAGGCTCTGGTATACTATTTTCGTGCTGATTATACATGTGAAATGGAGCAACAGTCCGACATGCGTCGATAAATATTTCTGGTAAAATCAGGCAAACCCCCATATCATAAAATTACATATGAACGAAATTTCTAAATGTTTAAAATATGTTTAAGTACAAATTTTCACGAAATTAAATCGTCAATTGTCCGCATACTAGCATTTTTTTTACAAAGCTAAGTTAGCATTTTGCATTAGACTGAGAAGGTTAGTAACAGAAAAGACATCTATTCTTCAAGCTTTGAAATCATCAATAGGAATGGAGAGAGTAATATTACCCTGGCCCTCAATAGAGAAATAACTACTGCGTAAGTATTCTTGATGATTAAGAAAAAAAAAAAAAAAAAAAAAAAAAAATATATATATATATATATATATATATATATATATATATATATATATATCACATGTACAAGTAGCTGCGGGGACAAAATGATTAGCCATCAATCTCGGGGTTTGGGGGTTAGTCCTCAGTCTAACATCTTTTTTTCAAATTTTATCTCCAAATCAGGACGGAAAATTTATATAATTATCTATTTTGTATAGTTCATTTATTGAAAGAAATACGCTTGTATTCAAGATATTTTGTAGCAAGTGTCGAATAAAAATCTTTAAATGTATCTTAAATAAGAAGACAATTTACTCCCGAAAATGTACTACAAGAGAAATTAAAATTCGTGAAACTCGTTGCAAAAGATATTGTAAGAAAAAAAAACATTGAATTTAAAAAAAAGTCTGAGGTAATTTCGACCCCGTGGTAAGGTGCGTGGAAGTCAGACGCTTTAATATAAAGGTTATCTGTGTAATTATAGATATTTTGAGGATACAATATTGCGTAAAGTAACGAAAACGCCCTAAAATATTAGCGAAGATTAATGAACAATAGTACAAGATATACATTTTATCAAAGTTGTTTCCTTTCACTAGTACATGGCATCTGCAATTCAGATCGAACATATCGTGGAAATTTCTTATAATAAATACATTTCGTTTTTAACACGAACGTGACTTGTGTAATTTGAAAACACAGTCTTTTTAATTCTAACGACATGTAGCCTCAAACCATGTGGGGGTGGGGGTAAAGTTATGTTATATTGCGAAAAAAATGTGACCCCTATGTTTTTATGTGTCTACTAGACGTACACACGTTGCGAAACAACATACTAAAAGGATACGTCTTTTTATCGAGCCAATTTTTTAACTGGATTTTAAGGCAAAATTTGTGGCAAACCTTGATGTGCGTTTTTTCCGTTCTGACGTCACAATATCGTCCCTGACGTCCTAAGCGTAAATCTTATTTCGCTGAATTTTGTACCATTGAGTAGCACTTTCTGAATGCAAAGTGATAATTATTTTGTATCTTTCATTCAAATGTCATTCAGAGCGCAGGAATGGAAAAATGCCGAAAACACTCGGAACTTGGCGTTGCACAGAAAGTGACGTCACGGGCCATGTTTCTGACACAATAGCAAACAACACGAACAGAATGGCGACAAAGTAAAACCGGGGCTCAATCGCATATATCATGAATTTTGTATAGTATAAATTTGAGGACGAAATTCGGCAAAAAATTTGGGGCGCATTCCACCTTAATATACGACTATAAGAAACCTTGCATGAGTCTTAATCATGATTAGTATACTAGATATGAACTTGCTTTTTTGCATCTGGGTCCGCCCCCTATTCCCAGAGTCATGGCCCCTGAAATAGTAAAAAATGCACATCTTCACCTTGTGATGCGCCTAGCTCAAAAAGTGTGTAATATCAATTTATTAAACCTTGCATGAGTCTTTATCATATTAATATGAACTTGCGCACCTCCTATTTTTCATTTAGGTCTTCCCCCCCCCCCCCCCCCACCCCTCCGTGAAATAGTCAAAAATGCACATTTTCATCTTGTGACGTGCCTTACGCAAAAAGTATTACATATAAATTGATTAAACCTTGCATAAGTCTTATATGATATGAACTTTCGCACCTCCTATTTTTTGTCTGCCTCCGCCCCCTATTTTCGGAGTTATGGCCCCTAAAATAGTAAAATTGCACCTTTTTTACCTTGTGACCCACCTAGCTCAATTTTAAGGTATTAAAGGTATATGGTATGAATGGTTGAAAACTTGCACGAGTCTTTATCATGATGTAAACTTGCATACCTCGTATATTTTTTGGCTGGCTCCATCCCCTATTTTTAAAGTTATGGCCCCTATTAACGTTATTTTTTAGCTTTCAATCTAAAAAAGTTGTTAAATTGATCTAAGACAAAGAAATCATTTCTATTTTACAATGGGCCAAACTAAATATGAAACAGATGTGGTAGAAATAAGCAACTTCACTGAAAATTAGCGGAGAAAAAATGCAAATGCAAAGATTAACCATAACGCTCTGTAACTTAGCAAAATTCCTTAGCCTTATTTCTATGATCAATGTGAAATAAAAATAAAGAAACTCTTATTTTCAAAAATAGCATTTCTAAAAATCTAATTTTAAGGACACGTCACGACTGAGATAGTTTAGCATTATTGCAATACACTGTATTAAAATTGGGGTTTCCAATACATGTGCTCATCAGATAAATCCTCAATATCTATAATAAGGGATGTGTTTTGTATGATTGCAAGTGTGACTTGGTCCAAGTTGGATAGACAGAATGACAATGACTGAGTGAGGTAACAATATATTCTTTTATTGTTTTTATTCACGAGTTTAAAGCTACTATATAGAATACCCATTTTAACATGTTTAAGAAAATCAAACTGGAAGTTAGAAATAACAGAAAAAATTTAATTAGGTCATGAGTCATCACCGTACCATACATTATAATATGGGAATCATTGGTTGTATTTGGAGAATGGCGGAAAAGTATGGATTTCACAGTATCTTTTTTTAGATAAATTTTCCTGCAGCTGAGGCTGCGATATCACAAGAATCTCGCGTAAAGATAATGGATGTCGAACTTAAATTGGTCCAGAAGCAAATGATAGAGACGAATGTGCGTACGGGACAACCAGAACTGAATATGAATCGTTCATTTTTCTTTCAAATCCTAGTAGAAGTGTTCCACGCAAAAACGTGATTTTGATTAACAAGGAACAATTTTAAGCTACGTTCCTGTATCTGTAGACAAGAGAAATATTCAGTCTAATGATTAATGGCCTACTACTTGTCGCTTCATAAAAACCCAATACTGACCACACAAACCTGATGTTGTTTACAGTTCTGCACCCACTATCTCGGCAGGTGAATGTGTCCGTCACTGATTGTCTCTAAAACTGAAAATGTGTCACAAAATCAAACCACAAAGGGTGCAAAAAATTGGTTGTTGTCAAAAAGCAGTGTGTGATGCCAAATTGACAAAAAGGTACTATACTAAAAGGACTATTGTAACATTAAAGACTTCAACTTTTGTAATGTGTTACATTCAGTGTTGTTCAAGATTTTGAAAATGGCACATTTTTTATACCAAGGGGACATGTGTCCCCACCATTTTTGATCCTTGGCAGAACCCTGGAATCATGTTATTGTTGTTTTATTTATTTCTAGTAGTGTATAAAGTTTTTCTTTAACACATTCTAACAGGTCCCAGGTTACATATTTGTGCAATAAACATTATTAAATCAGTCATAGGTAACGGTGAGGGCACATTTTCTGCAATGAATTTATTATGATTTATCGCAAACCATTGCTGCATTTTAATATTGAAAATGTGACAGCGAAGATCTTGTTTCGTATAATTGTCTTTCATTTTAAAAAAACATTGGGGTGCAATAATGACCATTTTACATTTTGATTTTGACATTCTTTGCATTATTGTTGTTTGTATATAGCTAATTTTTGACATTTCTGGGACCTGTTTTCTAATGGTAGTCAGGAATCAATTTAATAGAATTGGATTATGGTTGGATATAGTTTTGTGTAAATAAATTTGGTAAAAGTGGTGCAATTTGAATAAAGTGTATATTCAGGATATTTATGTACATAAATTTATATTTCTTTACACATTCCAGAAAATATTTTTTCTGTGCAAATGAAAATAGAATAGATGTGGCAGTACGGGTAGATGATCAATAGATAAACAAATAAATAACGCCTTCCAAATCTTATATTTACTGGAGGCATTATATGATGCTTCCTTGTCCACATTGAACAATCATTTTAATACACATACAAAATGAATAATTAAGCCGTGCCATGAGAAAGCCAACATAGTGGGTTTGCGACCAGCATGGATTCAGACCAGCATGTGCATCCATGCAGTCTGGTCAGGATCCATGCTGTTCGCTAATGGTTTCTCTCATTGCAATAGGCTTTGAATGCGAACAGCATGGATCCTGACCAGACTGCACGGATGCGCAGGCCGGTCTGGATCCATGCTGGTCGCAAACCCACTATGTTGGTTTTGTCATGGCATGGCTCAGTCATAATTATACATCCTCTAGCTGATATTGGTGTTCCTAATTCAAGTGCACTAGTAAGCTTGTACTGTTGACGGGCTACTTTGCGCTAGTGAAAAATAATTTTACAAAATCAATCATTTTTCCCTTGAAAAATCCCAGTACATGTAACTATAACTGTGACACTAATCTTTGTAAGTGTGACACTCATCCCTTGACAGTTGGCATGGCACTCATCTATGGTAATGTAACATGTAGACCATATTGAAAATTGGTTAAACATCAAATATGTTATCCACGTAAAATAAAGTCGTTATTATTATTATTATTATTATTATTATTACTCACCTACAAGGGAGAGACTTACCTCTGAAAGTCGACATCCATCTTTGACTGTAGGTGTGACACTCATCTCTGATCCTTGTTCCATAGGAGATCATTCCTTGTAAAGAATAACTAAAGTAGGTGAATCTAAGAGCATCTAGAAAAAATGTCCTTCATATAAGCTAGCAAAAGTAAGTAGTCCCAATCTCAAAAAGTACGAAGGACATCTTTGTATTAGTACGCGAAAGTGTAAGTGAGTTCAAAGTCTATATTACACTACAAAAATAGTTCTTTTCTATTTTGGAGCGAAATGTAATTGCAATGATGTCATCAATTGCGTCATTTATGACGTACTTGTTTTGCTCTCTGGAAGAGTATAAATAGGTGTGAACACAAATCATCAGTCATTTACATTTTGACTCTCGAAGAGACAACATGGCACAAAAGCAATTAGAAGAAGACGGAACTCATTCGCAAAGAATGCAAAAGTATATAGAAGACATGATTCACACTGATAAGAGTGAATGGCATGATGATGAGCCTACTACTACGGAGGAAGAGAGAAGATTAACAAGTTGCCAATGATAATTAATTATTTCGGCCTGTCTGGAAGGGTTGATTTTATGATCATAGGAGTTTTGTTTCCCATTTATTGTTTGTGTATATAGTCGTGTATATGTGTACCATATTGTAAAGGACTTCGGACACTTTCTATATGAATTTGCCTACTCCAAGAGTGAAAAATAAACCACTAAGAAATAAGTATATAATTACATATGCCATCAAAATACATATTTGAGATTATTTCTTAAAGTCAAATTTTCAATATTTGTTTCATAAAATGTTGATTTTTGTTCTAAATAGAATTACGTACCCTGTTATATAGATATAAAAAGTGTTTTTTTTTATACAACATTGTTCCCACCCGTGCATCAAAACCATACTTGGCCACAAATGTAAATATTAATTATACACATATATAACTACAGGGTGTTCCCAAATTAAAAGTAACCAATACTTTATATATTCATTTTTAATAAATTGATAGTCACATATGTTTACATCTGTTTGTAACTCAAACACTATACAAATGTTTGAAAGGGTACACATAGGGTTATTGTTCGTTGGGTTAAATTTTCATAGGGTTATCCTGGTTGTTTGTTGCAGTAGATTGGAAAATATGTGCTTTAACATACTTGCAACATACCAGGTAATCTTCTGCATGCCCTCCTCGCGACTTGCACGCCACTAGCGACGAGGATGTAATTTATTTTACGTTTTGTTTTTATTATTTTTTTGTATTTCTTATATATTTTTCATTTCTTTATTTTTCATCTTCATCTGTGCTTTTATATTTATTTCTTTTAGACACATACTAAATGTCACACGCATTCATCACTTCATGTTCTTCCTTCTGTGAAAACTGAATTGAAGACTGTTCTTTGCGGCTGACTAGGCCTAAACACCACAAAAAACAGGCAATATGTGCACAGCATTTAATCTTATCCTGACTATAGTCTATCCAACAAAAATAACGCTTAGCATTGATATGCCTGTGATGCATAGGTCAAGAACAGTAGCTTCATGGCAGGTCCTATCAGTGACGGATTCACATTCAGTGTGATACCACGAAAGTGATGTGTCAAGTTGCTTTCCATGCATATGGGATATATAAATAGGGCTAGACGCGAAAACGAACTATAAGGTCCAGCCGAATTCCGGGGGAATTTTTATGCAGCGACCTGCTTCTACCTTAGCCCTACAAATGACACATTTCGAATGTGTTTTGCCAACAACTTCAGCCCTGATTAGACAACATTAGATTGGTTGTTGACAGACTTATCCCGATTTAACTTTTTCCCGATATAGCTTCCTTATTCAAGCCCCACAAAGAACTGTCATTTCGGATACATTTTTATTACATATTTAAGCCAAATGAGCCGTGCCTTGAGAAAACCAACATAGTGGCTTTGCGACCAGCATGGATCCAGACCAGCCTGGGCATCTTCGCAGTCTGTTCAGGACCCATGCTGTTCGTTTTTAAAGCCTATTGGAATTAGACCAACCGTTCGCGAACAGCATGGATCCTGACTAGTCTGCACAGATGCGCAGGCTTGTCTGGATCCATGCTGGTCGCAATTGCACTTTGTTGGTTTTCTCATGGCGCGGCTCAAATGTTATCTGTGCCACTGGTACTTATCCCAAGCAAGAACCAACCCTACAGTCTTGATAAGATGACTGCCTTTTCTTAGTATTAATGTTATACAGCACACAAATATCTGCCATCACTTTTTACAGAACTACTGTACATGTACTTATTTAATAAATAACTACCTGAACCACTGTAATAAAACTGGGGTGGCTAACTCGAAACTTGCGATATCGCTGAATTTACGAGGTTATTTACGACAGTGTTAAGGTAACACTAAGGTAACGCTATTTCGATAACTCAAAGCATACTTTATCAACCTCGTATGTTGAGCCTGACTTACGATACCGTAAATGTAAAAAAGTGCATAAAAATGAAACGGGAATCTTTCACATTTGTAAATGTCCTATCTTCAAGGAAAAATTATATAACAACTTGTAATAATTTCCTTCATTTTTGTGTAGATTCAGTTTAACTAAAGCAGTTAGAAAATACTTATTAAACCCCTCAGGTGTCCGTACCGGAGCAAGGGTATATGGAGATTTTTGGAACTTCGTAAAATCGTTCTAAAGGTCGTTTATGCTGTTGTCTAAAAGTGTCAGTATATGTATATTCATCGGATGTCAGATATTTCCGTATTTGAAAGCGGCAACCTAGACATTTCAGAAATATTTTTAAAATGAATTTCGTGTAATAGTTGTTTATTCTACGGAAGCGTGAAAGGGCCATCAGACGCAAATATGTTTTATTACGTTACGGCCGCGGAAAGTATAATTATAGTTGATATAATTATTTGTCGCCTTTTTCAGACATATCAAAAAACACCCGGCCCAGTGGGCCTATAAGTAATTGTTTGTTTGTTTTGGGTTTAACGCCGTTTTTCAACAGTATTTCAGTCATGTAACGGCGGCAGTTAACCTAACCAGTGTTCCTGGATTCTGTACCAGTACAAACCTGTTCTCCGCAAGTAACTGCCAACTTCCCCACATGATCAGAGGTGGAGGACTAATGATTTCAGACACAATGTCGTTTATCAAATAGTCACAGAGAACATACGCCCCGCCCGAGGATCGAACTCACGACTCCGCGATCCGTAGACTAACGCTCTTACCTACTGAGCTAAGCGGGCGGGCTGGGCCTATAAGTAAACAGTGAATGAAATTCGTATGAAATTAATGGCTTACAATAGGCACCCTAATGTGTTTTCTAGTAAAAGAAGTCAAGTACCACATTTGTGATCAGGAAAAGTTAATAGGTTCTTATGTAATTGTACTCAAACAGTTTGTAACTGATCAATAATACATTGAATATATACAATAGCGACAAAATTATAAACAATATGTATATATATGTTAGGTAAATTTGAATGGTAAAGGCAAAGCTCCGACAGTGGTTAGTTAGGGAGGTCGTGTCCCACCCTCCTCCATTGGATAGTTTGTGTGTGGGGGGCGGGGGGGACTACCCCAAGCAATAATAGGATATATGATATGAAAACACACCTTGGTGCGCTGTTTTTATTTAAAAGAAAAAAATACTCTTTCCACTCTTTGGTCTACCCCGGGTATTAATATTAATTTATGATTCGTTTGTAATGTGTCTCTCTTGCGATGGCGGTCTCGGGTGCAACACAGGACTTACTTTTTGGGAGGTGAATGTATAATATTCTTCTTGATGGAGCTCCTGGTTTATCTCATACGAGTAAAATTAAATGTAAAAATGTTCAAACAATTTTCCCTACAATCAAAGTTCCGTCTTAAGTTGCTGTCATGCTGAAAAGGATATTAGTTTTCTATGAAATGTTGAACTATGATAGAGGTATACAGTACATACTGCATTAGCGTGGCAATTGGTCTGCTGATGCGTCAAGTGTGGTGTGCTGTGTGTTGTGTGCTTGTCACCTTCCGCTTTCAGCCTCCACCGCTGGCTAGCACTCTGGTGAAAAAGGAGCCGAGTGCGTAAGTCTTCCCTGCCAGTACACAGCCTCTCTGCAGACAAGCCCTTTTGCAGTGCCTCCGAGTTGGCGCCACACGGTAACTGAGCACCTTGCGGCCTCAGGCAGAACTGCAGGGGACTCGGAGGAGGTCTGCCCCCAGACATGTGGCATGCCAGGCCCACCGGTGTGTGGACACGCCCTGATGCCTATGAACAGACCCCAGCTATGGGACAAATAGCTCCTGTGTTCCCAGGATAGGGTTTTAACTCGGAACTAAGGGTGAGGTAACCCCGAAAGAAACCTAGAGAGTTGAAGACAGAGGTGCTGGGCCATTGGCACTCTCTTAAAAAACCACAGCACCATGCAATATCGCTATGTCTACACAGCCATCCGGTATTCAACAACGTGGTGCTGAATCTCTGAGGTCCCTCCAGGGGGATTCAGTGCCGGGCTCTGAGCCTCGACAGAGTCCACCCACAGCTACTGGGGGTCCCTCCTTCAATCCACAACATGCAAAGAGAAGAAGGAGGAACATACCAAGGAAAAGAACCAATCCGCATCAACCTTTCAGGCTGATGCATTGGAATGCGGAGGGTGTCTTCAACAAGAAAGCTGAACTTGAGCATATCCTCCATGAGAAAGACATCAATGTCTGTTGCATTCAGGAAACTCACCTACAGCCAGAGAAATCCTTCAAAGTCAGAGGATACCAGTGTTTCCGCTGTGACAGAATTGGCAGACGAAAAGGAGGCATCATGACATTGGTCAGGAACAACATCCAGACCAACACGCATATGGATGACTCCGAGTTCCAAGTTCTGAGCCTCAGAAAGAACGATTTCAGATTGAAACTTGTGAACATATACTCTCCAAGTGACAAAGCTCTGTCCCTTGACAAAGTTACAACTGATGAAACCAGGTTCATCATTGTAGGAGACTTTAACAGTCACTCACAAAGCTGGGGATATGACCACCTGGATAAACGTGGAGAGGAAGTGGAGACCTGGCAAGATGATAACAAGCTAAACCTCATCAACAAGCCAGATGATCCCCCAACTTTTTACTCCAAAAGCTGGCGAACAACATCAACCCCTGATCTTGCTTTATGTACTGATGACATACATGGACATGTCAAGCGGGTAGTCAGTGAACAACTAGGTGGTAGCGACCACCGCCCAGTCCAACTCACTATGGACCGTATAGCCTCTACTTCATCTAACATCCCCAGATGGAGCTACAAGAAGGCCAGATGGACCTTTTACCAAAGTCTGAGTGATGAGCTCTGTAAAGACATCAGAGTGGAAGGTAGAGACATCAACCGGGTTTTCAAAGACTTCAACGCCAGTATACTTAAGGCTGCTTACAGCGCCATTCCAAGAGGAGCAAGAAAGGACTATAAGCCCTACTGGAGTGATGAGTTGGAGAATCTACAGGCAAAGTTATCAGAAGCCAGGGAGGAAGCAGAAAACAATCCCTCACAAGAAAATAACCTCTCTCTACAGCAAGCCAAGGCCAAATTCCTCAGGCACAAACGGGAAGCACAGAGGAAGAGCTGGAGAAACAAAACAGCCTCGCTCAAGCTAGAGCGAGATGGCCAAAAGCTGTGGAGATTGACGAGACAGCTGAACGATGAAGAAACAGGAAGAGGCTCAGTAACTTTGGAAGAGAATGGTGAACTGTTGACGGGTAAACAAGCGGCAAACACTTTTGCCTCTAATTACAAAGATGTTTCCAACATCCCCATCAACAGGGAACGGCAAAGGGAGGCCCGAAGAGAAAAAAGGGAAAGGCAGACAAGCCAAGTGACACCAAAATGCATGAAGCAGGGTCTTAAACTGTATGAGCTACAGACAGCTCTTAGGCAGTTGAAGACAAAGAAGTCTCCTGGACCAGATAGAGTCACAAATGAAATGCTGACCCATCTAGGCACTGAAGCAATTTGCAAACTCCTGGAGATTTACAACTACAGCTGGACACAAGGACTGCTTCCACAGATATGTAAAGAGGCAGTCATGACCCCCATCCACAAGAAAGGGAAGGATCCAAAGAAGGCTGCAAGCTACCGCCCAATCAGCCTAACCAGCTGTGTTGGATATACCATGGAGAGGATTGTGAATGCACGCCTGAAGTGGTACATGGAGACTAACAACCTATTTGCAACGCAACAAGCTGGCTTTAGACAATTCCGCTCCACTGAGGACCAGACCACTTATCTATCGCAAGAGATAGAGGACGCCTTCCAAGAGCAGAAAGTCATGCTTACAGCATGGATTGATCTGCAGAGGGCGTTTGACCAAGTTTTGACTGATGGACTCCTCGTCAAGCTGATGAGGACTGGAGTAGGAGGTCACATGCTGAGGTGGATTAAGTCATACCTCCACAACAGGAGAGCAAGAGTCAGTTTAGAACATGCCAGCAGTAGGAAGTTCCAGTTGCGTCATGGTGTCCCACAAGGCGGAGTCTTATCCCCTACACTCTTCTTGCTTTTCATCAATGATCTGGTGTTTGAACTACCGAAAGGAGTTAAGGCTGCTCTCTACGCTGACGATCTGGTGTTATGGTGTAAGGAAGAACATGCCACTACAGCCACATACAGGATGCAAGAAGCCATCAACAAGCTTTCAGCTTGGGCTGAAGATTGGTGTGTATCGATCAATACAGAGAAATCGTCCACCACACTATTCTCCCTGTCGTCAAAGCAGAGGGCGGGTAAAATCAAGATGGGAAATACTTCGCTGATTGAAGCAGACGAGGCAAAATACCTTGGAGTGACCTTTGACAAACGGCTAACCTGGAAGCCCCACATTAGTCAAGCAGAAGGGAAGGCCCGTAAAAAGCTTGCCATGATGCGCAAACTTGCTGGAACAACGTGGGGAGCAAATGAGCAAATACTCAAGACAGTATATCAGGGAACAGTGAGACCCCATTTAGAGTATAGCTCAACTGCCTGGTCCACTACTGCCAAAACTAACCAACAGGCTTTAGACAAGGTTCAGAACCAAGCATTGCGGATCATGACAGGTGCTACAAAGTCTACACCAATCTCCTTCATGGAGAAGCTAACAGGCACACAGCCGTTACAAGACAGAAGACATGCAAAGGTTCTGCTTCAAGCAGAGAAGTTCAGGTCTTTTCAAGACCATCCCATGAAAGCCAAGCTAGATGGCTATACAAAGAATCGGCTCAAACGTAGCAGCTTCGTACATGAGGCAAAGAAACTCAACCGAGAGTTCAAAACTGAGCTGAGCATTCCAACGATTCTCTTAGGTAGTGAAGACATCATAAACCCACTAGCGAATGATCTGTCCTCAGTGACTGTGAGACTTGCTGTTCCTCGTCTTGACCGCGGGAAGCAAGAGGATGAAGGCATTCGGAAGAGCCTCACACTTGCTATGATCAATGAAGACTATCCTCCGGAATTATGGACTCATGTCTATACAGACGGATCAGCCACATGCGCCGTCAAAGATGGAGGAGAGGAGTTTTCATTCAATACCCATCTGGCAAGAGAGAAACACTACATGCAGCCACAGGAAAACACTGCAGCAACTATAAGGCAGAGACTGAAGCACTCATGAAGGCCGTCTCAATAGTTAAAGACTCGGCAGAAGAAAGCTCCTCAGTCGTCTTTTTCACAGATGCACTGTCTGTCATGGAAGCTCTGATCAACAATAAAGCTCCGCAGCTAGCCAGGAGAATGCAGAGCCTGAGTATAACCTGCAAAGTAGCACTTCAGTGGATTCCATCCCATTGTGGACTTGCAGGCAATGAAGAGGCAGACAAACTGGCTAAGCTAGGAGCTCACTCAGAACAACCTACAATACCTGTGAGTTACAAGGAGAAAGTCACCATCATCAAGGCACTAACGAGGATGGAGGAAGATGCTTTTCATCTCCTTGATCGGTCTGAACAAGTGATGATGGTCAGGCTCCGCTCAGGGCACAACAAGCTCAATGCTCACATGTACAAGAAATACAGACTGACATCATCGCCAACTTGTCCATGTGGTGAATAAGATCAGACTGCGGAGCATATACTTCAGAGATGTAAAAGGCACGACCAGGAGCGAGCTGCGACTTGGCCAATAGATACCTCAATCCACCAGAAACTGTATGGAGGCATTGAGGATCTTAGGCAGACCAAAAGTTTCATCGAGGCTACTGGTCTGAAAGTGTAGATGCGAACGACAAGAAGAAGAAGAAGACTGCATTAGCGGTCACCTACAGGTATTAATTAAGCAGCCACTTGCCTTAAGTAGCCATTCTAGAAACTTCCCAAACTGACGTATGTATTGTTCTGAACGAAAAGCTCTAAGATATTGTTTTTATATAATTATGGACAACACATTTGACCCTCATCCTTGGCTGATACTACAATTCTGGAGCTTATTTGAAACTGAAGAGGAAGATCAAAGTTTATACTGGTATCTACAATGTATGACATAACTTATTTGAGACAGACATTATGGATATATTTAAAGCTGTAAGACTTAACGTGTACTACACGAATATACTTTTTTTAGTATGATAAATATATAAATTTTTATTCTTATAAAATACTCGCACAATTTTGAAGCAATGGTATGTGTAAACGTGTAACAAGAATTTATCATTAAGTTCAACACATCTGACCGAATGAGTTTTGCTGTTGTTAGTTTAAATTCTAAATTTGAGTAATGTAGGTCGAAAAATTTGACGGGAAACTTGATCCTCTACTCTTCTTGGAATGAACGTAGATATACATTCATCTCTAGTTGAATTTCTGTACATTTACAGTATTAAGGTTTCTGTCTGTTTATATCATTCGAATGCAGTTATCAAGAGCTTTTTTCCTCATTTTGTTTTACAAATGCAATGACACTGCAACTTATGTTCATATTACCAAGTAATGACATGAATGAGATCCAAGCAACTTTAAAGGCAAAAAGACTTAACTTGCGGCATTCATTTCACTATTTACATTTAAAAGCAGTTTCATTGGACCATTTTTTCCATAGTATTGTAGACACTTTTGCATTTAGTAGTGTTTAGATTATGATGCAAATGTATCTGATAACATATACTGTCATTTTGATAAGTAAACTTTTTTGACCGTTAAACTTGATTCAGTATTATATCTGGTAAATCTTTTGAAGATTACTAAAATTTCTTTACTAACGTGTCTTAATCATAAAAGGATCATGAAAGGATATCAAATTTTGTTAACCTGTCATCCGCTTTTTGTAATAGTGGTAAAACTTTTGTTGATATAAATCTACATTTGAGCACGGTAAGCATTTAAAGTGCTTGTCTACAATAGAAATTATTACATATATGAATGACAGTTGTGAAATATTTACTAAACTGTAGGACTAGGAGTACCAAAATCTGCATTAGGCAAGTACATTTATTTTGACTGTATCCCAGAGTGTCAGATATGCATATGCAACAGAAATGTTTTATCAATCACTGAACTAGCTAATTACATTAAAATGTGGAACATCTTAATTGAACGACTGAAACGTCGAGATCCGATATTTCTTCAAACATGTCCTCGTAAGTAGGAGTCCGAAATAGATGCGTTAATCACACAGCAAAATATATGATCTAAGAAAGAAGGAAGTATCAGTATTATTATAACTAACATACGAAATCTCAATTTATATAATATTGACTGAAAATTACCTATACACGTTGGGATTTAAAAAAAAATGTTTTGATGAACATCGGAAGGTTTATACCATCAATTCAAAAAGTGACTTGCATGTTTGAGGTCATTTGAAGATTCATTAATTCTCGTATCTCGTATGTTTTTTTACTAAATAAAATGCCATTGCTCAATACTTGTTTTAAGGCAACTTTATATGGTTTGAAATGATAGTTGCCTTGCAGGCAGACGAAAAAAACCCATATTTTTTTAGGAAATTACCTCTACATCGATTTAAAAACAACAGAAATGGGAAAAGCTAGATTATAAATGAAAAATTAATCAGAAAGTTAAACAAAACATAATTTCTTCAATTTTCTATCTATTTACGATATAGATAAGGCACCATTTATTTTACCTTAAGATACGGCATTACTTAAGGTATCTCGTATCTTACGAGAAGATTGAGTTAATCAAGAAAATCCCTACAAGCAAGAAAATGTGACGTTACGGCCACCTTAGGACTTAAGGGACCTTTGAGTTAGTCACCCCAGACCGGTCACTTATACATGTATACCTATTCACACATGTAATGCATCAATAACGAACAGTGTATAGATAAATCAAGTACAGATTGTTTGCAAAAATATCGTTCTATTTTTTATTTATTTATAGGATTTTAATCTTAAAACGTTATTTTTTTCCTTAAATAAACAGATTTTGTCACATTATTCGACTGGAATTCATATATTCAAAACTTCCGTAAAGTGATGACATTATATTTTTACGGAAATTAAACATTTAATTTTTTCAATAAAATATACCCTGGCCCAGATAAAATAAGAAAAATATCTTGAAAGGAACAGAAACAAATCAGTTTCTGCTGTAATAAGTTAACTAACACATTGGTTTATCATTGAATCGAAACGATTTGGGCATTGTTTAAATACTTAATGAGAATTTTGCCTTCAAAATGTAGGCTAGAAGCATATGAAGAGAGACCAAAAACAAGCTTTATAATAGATGAAGAGATGCTTCATGACAAATTTTTAAACAAAGGAAATAGATATAAACATAACATCACACAATTTCGATGACTGTACAAAACAACAACATAATAAAGTCATCATAGACAAAATTTGGAATAATTACTTTACAAAAATTTGAATATGACACTTTAATATTATTGCTTATGAACTTTGACCTATAGAAGACATTCTCCAATGACTTATGTATTTACTTTTAAAGCTTGCAAGACTTTTTGCCTGACGGACATCATTTGGCAGTGTATTCCAGATTTTTGCTCCTGAGTATTCAAAGCTTTTTCGAAAAAATTCTAATCTTGGTTTAGGGGGATACAAGTTAAGTTCTGAGTCAGTTGATCCCATGAAAAATGTGACCTCTAGAGTGGTCACAAGCAAAAGTTTACGGACGCACGGACGGACGCACGGACGGACGACGGACGACGGACACCGCGCGATCACAAAAGCTCACCTTGTCACTTTGTGACAGGTGAGCTAAAAAAGTCGACAACTTAACGATTTTCTTCTTTTTTTCCCCATTTCCTTTGTAGGGATAACACGTGTTATAACATCTGCAGAATTTTGAGGGATTGGCTAGTGCCCGAGCCCGGTAGGGCGAGGGTACGGTAACTACCAACGTATCCCGATTCTGAAGATGTTATGACACGAAATGAACATGCGCTAACGCTATTCTAGCATACAGTGCGTAAAATCTAATAAATGAGAACATTGTCCTTCAACGTCATTAAATTTCCATGAAATGCATGATAGTTCAACTGTGTTTTTTTCACGTTGATGTAATTTGCATTTGAATAATCCATTTTGGGCCGTACAGAACGCGCATATATAAAAAGCTATTTTAACAGTACGTGAGCGCGAGAATCTCTGTTAACACATGTTTTATCTATTGTTAAATCACCCCTGAAAAGTGACAAGAACGGCAGTTTTATGCTAGAATGTAGAACATGGGCTTATATTTGCCCTATGACATGTCAACAGAGCTTGAGCAGTTGGGAAACAAGTTCCTCTTTTAGTGTGCTGTATTTTTTTCCGCCAGTCTTTTAATTAAGAAATAATTTATAGCAAAAAAGTGTTTTATCACTATTTATGCACGATGGGTCGTTATACGTCGGGCATAGCCCGAGTGAAATTATTTGTACGATGTATTACCGCCGGAGTGTATATTTTATGTTGGCAGATTAGGCATCTGTGTGTACTGTAAAAGCAGAAATGTTCACGAGGGTTTAATTTTTGCTATATTTGCGAGGCCCTACTCTCACGAAAATTAATCCTTGCATTAATATTCACCATTAGTATAATTCAAGTAGGATACAATTTTTACAATTTCGTCAATATTTAACCTCGTAAACATACACAAAATTTCAAATTCGCGAAATTTTAACCCTGCGGAAATATGTGCTTTTACAGTAGTGTATAAAATGTGAATTCTTTATTTTATAACTTGAACATCTAGAAGCCAATAGGTTTGTGTAAATAATCAAATATATTACTGCAATGCAATTGGAAGTATATCTACTGAGGAGCATGCATGAAGTCCACCGGATCTATCTTCTTACTAAAAGATCAAAGGTTTGTATATGGGATAACTGGATTCCTCGTATGTTTTCAGACAAAATGACTAGGACTGTCATTGGAGACTTTTTTTGTTGATAGTTATCACCTCTCAAATATCGACATTACATTGAAATTTGCATAGTCTTAACAGACTGAAGTATTGCTCAAGCATTAAGGCGAATCAGCTGATAAAAATGAAAGATTTATCTTTAAAGCAGCCCCTCTTCTCATGTCAGCTAATCATTGGTATTGTAAACAAGGCAGACAGCTATATCCCCTGCCACTGTTATGGATAGTGGAAGGGTTGACGGTACTAGGTGGAAGCATTGACGTTGTTAAGCATATTTTATAGTCTATGTACAACGAAATCAATGAATTTGTTCCAAGCGATATGCTGAGAGATTGCAGGAAATAAGTTTAATATAAAAAAGAATCATGAGTATACATTACAGCCAAGTCATAATATTTACATTCGCCCTATTATTTTCCATTGAAAATTATGACGTTCATTTCGTATGAACAGCGAAAGGAAAGATGCAAAAGTTACGTCATCACTGCTGAGTGATAACCGACCACTGGTTTGACGACGTCCGCGTAGAGTCATGGAGAACGTTTCCTTATATGACCCGGGGCCATGAGAAAACCAACATAGTGCGTTTGCGACCAGCATGGACCCATCTTTTCCACTTTAAAGCCTATTGCAATTAGAGAAACGGGTTAGTGAACAGCATGGATCCTGACCGGGACTGCGCGGATGCGCAGGCTGGTCTGGATCCATGCTGGTTGAAAACGCACATTTTGGTTTTCTCATGGTGCGGCTCAATATGACGTCGCACTTGTTCTGTCTGGTTGAACGCAATGGCCGGGAAGCTAATTTTAATTTATTTTTTTTTGCGGGGAGGTGGGGGGGCGGAGATTTAACGTCGCACCGACACATGATAGGTCATATGACGACTTTCCAGCTTTTAATGGTGGAGGAAGACCCCAGGTGCCCCTCCGTGCATTTCTCATCACGGCGGGCACCTGGGTAGAACCACCGACCTTCCGTAAGCCAGTGGACGGCTTCCTCACATGAAGAATTAAAACACCCCGAGTGAGGCTCGAACCCACATCGATGAGGGCTAATTTTAATGTTAAATGCCTCAAAATACCTGCAATTTATAATATTTTCTTGCTTACAAATGGAAAGAAAATATTATAATGTAAATTTATATAAGAAATGAAACTATTTTTTTTTGGTGTTCATGCGAAATGAATGACAGAATAGGATCAGCAAATCCATGAATCACGTTAATCATTTCATTTCTTAATCAAAATCCTTCAAGGGGTTTAGGAGATACAGAGCGGACACAAAATGGAAGTCTCAAACTTTAAACCTCGAATTGTAACTTTGACCTTGAGCTACATGACTGACTCATTGAGTTCTGCACATCATCTTGATGAGGTGATCATTTGACCTTAGTTTCATGAAAACCCTTCAAGGAGTTTAAGTAATATGGAGCGGACATAATTGTTTCGGGCGGACGGAGACCATTCTTATAACTCCCACCACTCGTGGTGGTGGATCAATTAACAAAGTTAAAAATTCTAATATGCCTTTCAAATTTATAAACAAATTTTATTTCCATATTGTTGGTACATGGAAAATAACCAATGTATTCAAGTCGATGGCTTGTATTCAAGTCGGTGGCTTTGCTGATTTTCTAACAAAATATTTGTGAACTGACCAAGCTGAGCAGACCTGAAAGACAAAAAAGTGTAATTGTTTTCCAGCATGTATACAAAACAAGTGGACCATGATGGCCCTATATCGCTCACCTGAGTTTAGTTGTTGTTGGTGGTTTGGGGTCGTGGGGGAGGGGAAGGGTAAAGGTGGGGGTAAGACATTGGGGAATGATGTGATATGACAATATTAAACATGAAGATTTTATAAAAGTTTCCACTACATAAATAAGGGGTAAAGTGACCACATCTAGTGGCAATACTTTGATGAAAGAGAATAATTTGTACAATATTCGTAAAGGGTCACCCAAAAAATCATTTATTTTAAAACTGGCCCTGCTGTTTCGACTAGAATGTTTATGTTTCCGATATATACATATATGGAAAAAATGGTCTTACCTCTCGCAGCCATGTTTTTTGATGAATCAAAATAATTCTAACAATCTTTGTAGGGGTTACCAAGGTTATGTATGTGAAATTATTTTCAAATCGGGTCAGCAGTTTCGTACAAGAAGGTTTTTTAAGTTTCACCATACACATATTCATCAACTTCACAAAGGTATCAGAGGAGATGATGTTTAAAGAAAGTGTAAACGGACGGATGGACGCCGGACAATGCGCAGTCACAATAGCTCACCCGAGCACTTTGTGTTCAGGTGAGCTAAGAATGCTAGTAGAAATTAAAGACTTAACCAAAAAATGTAAGCATCATAAACTTTGTAAATCACCATAAAGACTTATGAAACTTTTGTAGTGGTCACAGTTCCTTTGTGAAGTTTTAACATATTCTCACTAGTTGTTAATGGCAAAATAAACAAGGGGGACATGATGGCCCTATATCGATCCCTGAGTTTAATTGCTTCAAGTTGCTTGAACAAATGTCTTTGCTAAAGCTTCAAACACAAAAACTAGGTGAGAAGGTCATGGTAAAAATTATTCAAGATAACTACTGAAATCTGTTAAAAAAATTATACAGGTGGTCCAAATCTCTTTGCTGTAGCTTCAAAACAAGAAATTTAGGTCAGCAGGTCGGGTTAAGAATATTAAAGATGAGTATTGAAATCTGTATCAAAAGTTATACATATGGCCCAAAATTTTCCCATGCTGTATCTTCAAAAACAAGAAAGTAGGTCAGTAGGTCAAGATTAAGACTATTCAAGATGGTATTGAAATCGTATCAAAAATTATACAGGTGGCCCAAATTTCTATACTGTACTTCAAAAACGAAAAAGTAGGTCAGTAGGTCATGTTTAAAGACTTTCAAGATGAGTATTGAAATCTGTTCAAACATTATACATGTGGTCCAAATCTCTTTGCTGTAGCTTCAAAAGAGGGTCATAAATGACCCTGAATCGCTCACCTGAGTAATATGAGCCACAGTTTCAAATCACAAACTGATGCTAAATGTTAAAAAAGGGTAGGTCAGGTAGGTCAATTCGTGGTTCACTGAAAGTCAGTTTTAGACGGTGTGCAAAAAAATGTACCATGTCATCCAAATTTCAAGGCTGTACCTTAAAAAAAAAAAAAGAAAGTACAAAAAATGTAGGTCAGTAGGTCAAGGTCACAGTCAAGTGACCCCCTAATCACTTTGCGTCAACAGGTAATTATAATTAAACAGTCTAGGAAATATGATATGAAAATTTTTAAAGTATTTTTCCCGATAAAAACTCATATAACAAGTGACCCCCAGGGCGGGGCCCCCTTTTTAAACCCCAGGGGCATAATTTGAACAATTTGTTAGAGATCCACTAGGTAATGCTACATACCAAATATCAAAGGCCTAGGCCCTGAACTTTCAGACAAAAAGATTTGTTTTCCTATATAAGTCTATGTTAAACTTGGGACCCCAGGGGGGCCTCTTTTCACCCAGGACAATTTGAACAATTTTGGTAGAGGACCACTAGGCAATGCAACATCCCAAAATATCAAAAGCCTAGGCCTTGCAGTTTCAGGCAAAAAGATTTTTAAAGTTTTTTTCCTTTTATAAGTCTATGAAAAACTTGTGACCTCTTTTCACCCCATGGGCATAATTTGAACACTCTTCTAGAGGACCATTAGAATGATGTCACATGCCAAAATATCGAGGCTCTACCCCCTTGCAGTTTGGACAAAAAGATTTTTTAATTTTTTCCTTTCGGTTGCCATAGAAATCAGTGTTCTGTGTGGAATTAAATTCTTTGAAAAAATTTTGAAGGGGACCACCCAAGGAACGTCCAGGCCAAGTTTAAATCAAATTCCCAAATGGTTTCAGAGGAGATGTTTTTTTAACGGAAAGTGTGGACGGACGGACGGTGAGCGATCACAATAGCTCCCCCTGAGCACTTTGCTCAGGGGAGCTAAAAAAAAACTTCACTTAATCATGATGCTGATATGGATGCCAACAAATAGGTGATGTCTTCTTCAAATAGCTTAAAAAGTTAAAATTATCCAACCCTTTTAACATCTAGAATATGCACAACTACAACACAGGCTTATACTATGAAGTTTCATTCATATCCTGGCTTGGTCAAATTTGATTAAAGCGACATTATGCGCATCTTACTGCACATAGTGTGTTTTTGGTGAATGTTTAATAAAAGCAATTTTCGGTTGCTGTGCATTTAAAAGTGCTAAATTAACGACAATGCCGCATAAATATTTGGAGCTGATTTTTTAGAAATAAAGAAACGGAACTAATGAAATAATAGTTCTTTTTTCAAACTTCTAAGCAATTATCTCCCTTACCTATAGGTAGAGATTTCTGAAAGTTATAGGGAAGCAAAACTGTGCAGTTTGACTTCTCTTAAAAAACACTGCCCCAGACAAAATAAGAAAAGTCATATTTGGAATGTTATTATTTCATACTGGTAACAGGAAGAGTTTGGTATGTTGGGTTAAAAGCTATAATTTCCCCCACCCTTTTTACACACATCTATTTCAGTGGATTTTTATTTGAAAAAATGCGTATAATTTCACTTTAAACACTAAACCCTTAAGGGCTAACCCCTTTAAATGAACTAGAACTATCATTAACGGCGTTAAATAGCCCCAAACAAACCGTCCCAGTGGATGTACAGAGCACACTAAGTTAAACTATTCTTGATGTCTAAGTGTGTAACTGTTCCTGGTCATTGTGATCTTGATCTATTACCTACTAACCTCAAAGTCGACCTTGACCTGTTTTTTTTGATGTTACACCTGTGTACCAAAATTTATGATCCTATGCCTAGCATTTGAAGTTATCATCCGGAACCATTCAACTGTTCCTGGTCTTTTTTCCCTTGACCTTTGACCAACTGACCTCAAAGTTGAATTTCCCTGTATTTTGTAATGTTACACCTGTGTACCATACATTATTTAAATCTGTTAAGCCTTTCACGGGTTACTGTCCGGAAACCACGAAAATCAACGGACTGACAGACCGACTGACAAGCTCACTCCTATATACCCCCCTACCTCAAACTTCGTTTTGTGGTGGTAAAATGATGCCATAATTGTGTAACACATGTCCCCTGAAAGTGCTTGACAGAGTATTTAATAAATTTAACAACAGTGCTATAACTCCAGAAAGAAGAGGACAGTTGTTGACATAATGTTCTGATATAGATATAAAATTTCAAAGTCCGAAAGAAGGGCCATAACTCTAGAAAAATAATTGGACAATATGCACATGCACTTGAGGAGTTGGTACACAAAAATGTTTGAGAGACAGACAGTTCAAAACACAATATGAATCCCAGTTTGTTGACAGCTGCTGCAAAAAATTCCTGAATTGAAATGGATTTTCCCCTAGGTGACCTTGACATATGACATCATGACCGGAAATTATTAGAGGTCATCTTCTCAAGGGGGACTGGGTAAATCAGTTTTGCTGATACTGATCTATAAAGGATTTGATGCTAGGTGACCTTGACCTTTCACCAGTGACCCTAAATTGATAAAGGTAATTAAACTAAAGGAGACCAATCAACCTATCAAATCTGAAGTATGCAGGCCAAACATGTATAGATATTTGTTTAAAATGGATTTGACCAAATGACCTTGACCTTTGACCTGCAAATGACCAGGAGACTAAACATTCAATAAAATATGAAGGCTCAAGGTCAAATAGTTATCTCAAGGTAATATCAGAAATGGATTTAACCAATTAGGACCTTCGACCTTGACCTTTGACCCCAAAATCAATAGGGGTCGTCAACTTAAGAAGACCAATCACCCTGTGAAATATGACAGCTCTAAGAATAATATATATCAAGATATCGAGCAGAAATGATTTCTATACAAGGCCTTGTTGATCTTGACCTTTGGCTCAGTAATCTAAAACTCAGTAGGGGTCATCTGCTGGTCATGATCAACTTCCCTATAAAGATTCGTGATCCTAGGCCCATGCATTCTCAAGTTATCATCCGGAAAATGTTTCACTATTCCGGGTCACCGTGACCTTGCCTCTTGGCCTGATTTCAAAATCAATAGTCATTTGTGGTCATGCCCAACCCCCCTATCAACTTTCATGATCCTAGGCCAAGCGTTCTTAGAGTTATCATCTGGAAACCGTTTGGTCTGGGGACCGACAGACAGACCGACATCAGCAAAAATATCCCCCTCCTTCGAAGAGAGCATAATAAAGATACTGCTTGAAATAAAAAACAGACTCAAAGAACCCACCAGTACTGTATAGATCTTTGCACTTTTCACGGGAAAAAGTTATCCATCCCTAACCATTTTCATAAAACTGGAGTATTCCATTTCCACTTGCTTTTTGCCATTGTCAATTTGAAGATTTGTTTTGAATTACCATCAAATTTGACCCTACAATAGAAAAAAGTACAATTCTATAATCATGCATCAATTTAATTTAAAGATAACTATATACACACAGTAATAAGTGTCACTTCAAATTCATTATAATATACCAGAAAATATTAAATTCACCCAGTGGCTTACAGATAGTAAGTATGACCTATCTTTATATCATTATATAATCATGTTTTTGGGTTTATTATTCATTATATATGGGTAGTGATTCAGTTATGTCAAGGCAGTCAGTGAATCGGCTGTTTTTCTGCATTATGTACCAGAAATTACTTAAGTTTCCTAAAGTAACTGACAACATACATGTTGCAGAGGTGGGGATAAACATGTACAATAATTACAAAAAGAAGGTAAGTCTTTAACTGGGCATCCAGATTGACAGTCCTTGTGACAAGTGTTTCTTACTTTTTTTACAATATTTTCTAGAAATAAGACTTGAAAACATTTTTTCTGGAGAAAAAACTGTTCACTAAAGAGTTATGGAATAGATAAGAGACAGACCATGTTAACCTTTGACTTTTAAGTGTGAAACCCTTTACCCCGGAGCTAGGGGTCTGGGTCTTGCACATGGGCACGTTTTCTCATTACGGTAAAACATTTATGCCAAGTTATTTCAAAATCCCTTATGGATGGCAGAGTTATGAACTGGACACGAAACAGACCATGTTAACCTTTGACCTTCAAGTGTGACCTTGACCTAGGAGGTAATGATCTGGGTCTTGCGCGTGACACGTCATTCATTACAGGAAACAATTTAAAAATTATGCCCAAGTAATTTTAAAATCACTCCATCGATTGGCAGAGTTATCGACCTAATAAGAAACAGACCATGTTAACCTTTAACCTCTAAGTGTGACCTTGAACTTAGAGCTAGGGGTCTGGATATTGCGCATGATATGTCACCTCATTATGGGGAACATTTAAGCTAAGTAAATTTTAAATCCTTTTATGAAAGGCAGAGTTATGAACCGGACACAAAACAGGACCTTGTTAACCTTTGTCTTCTAGTGTGACCTTGACCTTGGAGGTAGGGGTCTGGGTCTAGGGCATGACACATTGTCTGATAATAGTAAACATTTTTTTCAAGTTATTTCAAATTCCTTCACGGGTGGCAGAGTTACAGCCCGACAAGAATTTACACAGACGCACGGACGGACAGTGCCATTTTAATATGCCCACCTTTGGCGGGTTTAAAAACAAATCTCTCAAATATTTAGAGAACCTTAAATATCATTGGGATAAAAAAAACCTATATTTGGTAAACATCTGGTAAATACAAACCGGCATCATTTGTGATGGATTACATCTGGAAAGTACATTCATCTGGCAGCTGCTGAAACGAATAGTTTATTAGTCAATAGTTATAGTAGTTTTTTACACTGTACTTTTCAAATTTTACTAAATAATAATTGAAAATGTATATCAAAAACTGATGTTTTAAAACCCATCTTACATTTTCACTGACACATTAAAGAGAATCTAAGATCTCACAGGGATAATGATTGACTCTCATGTGATAAAACAATTCCCATTTTTTACTATGTTTGCTACATTAGTTACGACTTGAAGAAGAAAAATTTTAATTCAATTAAAAAGTTTCAAACCTTGCAAATCCTACACCCTTACCCTGCTAAATTTTTATATAAAATTGTCCATTTGTCAGTTTGGAAAGTACCATTAACTGTCGGCGTGCTTACCAAAAATGCTGACTGAATGGGGAACAATGCAGATCTTGATCAAACTGCATAGTTATGCAAGCTGATCATGATCTACACTAGTCGCAAAGGCAGAATCAATTGTGTCCAGCATGATAAGGGTTTATAGAGAATATAAATGATACCGACCCCTTTTACTAACCCCCCCTGCATTAAAAAAATAACATTTTTCAGATATTTAAGTCTAAAAAAATCTTTAATACAAACCTCCATTATTTTTAATATTTGGACAACACCCAAAACTCACAAACACTTTTTCAAGATTTCATCAATTCACTTTACATTGGAAAGAACTTCTATCTGGAGTCTGCTAAAAAATGAGAAAATATTTCAGTAATTATTTGCAGACTAGTTCTGTTATATACATATATAATGAAAACAAAAAGCTGTCTCCATAGGATTTAACATGCCCCGATTGGGACTTTGAATGAATAGTTATGGCCGATGTTAAATTTAGGGGCCTTTGACCTACGGACTTGGGTCTTGCGCGCAACAAAAGTCGTCTTACGTGCGTAGTTATTTTAAAATCCATGCATGAATGACAAAGTATGGCCGGACATGCCCATCATTGCACTATCATGAAAAATGGCCTTTAACGTCTAAGTGTGACCTTGACTTTTGAGCTACGGACCTGGGTCTTGCGCGCGACACATCGTCTTTTCTGTGGTACACATTCATGCCCAATAATTTTTAAAATCCATGCATGAATGACAAAGATATGGAGTGGCACGCCATCAATGCACTATCATGAAATATGACCCTTTAACGTCTAAGTGTGACCTTGACCTTTGAGCTACAGACCTGGGTCTTGCGCGCGACACGTCGTCTTACTGTGCCACACATTTACGCATAGTTACTTGCAAATCCATCCATGGATGACAAAGATATGGACCGGACACGCCCATCAATGCACTATCATGAAAAAAGACCTTTAACATCTAAGTGTGACCTTGACCCTTTTAGCTACGGACTGGGTCTTGCGTGGACACGTCGTCTTACTGTGGTACACATTCATGCCAAGTTTTTTGAAAAACCATCCATGGATGACAAAGATATGGACCCGGGCACGAAAATTGCGGGCAGACGGTCAAAAACTATATGCCTCCCTTCGGGGGGATAAAATACTATATACTTGCAAAATGACATGTTTATAAATTTAGAAGAAACTAAGTCAATAACACATTTTTAAAATGTTTACATGTACACAGGCACAAGAATAGAAATGATCTGGCAAATAATTCAAAGATCTTTTTTTAAAACAACAAAAGAAATTTTAGCCTGGTCAGGATCCCTGCTCGCTAACGGATTCTCTAACTGCAATAGGCTTTGAAACGCGAACAGCATGGATCCTGACCCGACTGCGCGGATGCACAGGTGGTCTGGGTCCATGCTGGTCGCAAGCCACTATGTTGGATTTCTCAGGTGCAGCCATTTTGTTTTTTGCCCTATATAAAGGAATATTTTTGTCTGTTTAAACTGAAGTCTACAGAATACAATACACTAACTGAAGCTGCTTGCCAGTAAGTCACCAGTACATAGTCATCAGTACATAGTTTGTGCTATATAAACCGTTCAATACAGGCCCGGGTCCGAAATATTAATGGGGGGCACCAGTCTAGAAAAAAACGTCACCGTTGAGGCACATAGCGCCGAGTGTGGGTAGGTACGGGAGGGGAGCCTCTGCCCAGGGAAGGGGGGTCAGGGTTTCTCCCTGGGAAATTTGTGAAATACAGGTATAAAATGGTGGCCTCTGGTGCATTTACTGGTGGGGTAGTCCCCCTTTTTCTAAGGATTTCAGGGGGCTCTCCCCTGGAATTTTGAAATACAGGCAGGAAAATGGGGGCCTCTGGTGCATTTTTAGGTCTAAAATTTTTAGGTAATGGAGGAGTTACCCCCTCTTGATTTGGGGGGGGAGGGGGCTCTCCCCCTGGGTGGCCTCTGGTGTGTTTTGGGTCTAAATTTTGAGAAAATATTATTCCTTTGTCAAAACAGTTGGGTGCATTTTTGACGAGTAAAGGTCACTTCTCAGCCAACTGGGGTGGGGGGGCACGGGCCCCCTCTGCCCGGCCCTGGAGCCGGGCCTGCAATATTTAACTTATCTTCACAGGGGCTAACAAGTAAAAAATTTAAAAAGACCATCTAATGTCAGAGCGCTCGACTATGAAGCCCTTCCACTTAATGCTAGCTTAAAATTACATTTATAACAGTAACAGCTTCAGAAACATGTTTCTCAGCTGAAAAAGGTGCATAAAACTGTTAAAAATATATGCCACAGTTATGAAAACTGTGAGGTATGTCAGATCCTATGATGTGAAAGATGTGTGGAAAGTCATAAAACATTGGTAAAAATTCGTAAGACACAAGCTTACAAAGCCTTACATGCAAAACTTTTAAAATTAATCTTAAGTTAATTAAAAAGCACTTAATTTAGACAGAAATAAAATCTAGAGATATATCTTGCACCTGAGGTTATCTCATGATGCCAAAGACCTGTTTAAAGTTTGAAAACATTTGGCCTAATGGTTTTAGAAATGTTTACATCATCACTGACTCACTGTAAACATATATTTTTGTGACACAGACAAATGACAAAGAAGGGGACAACAAAAGCTGTACTATTTTTAAAAAAATCAAAAAGTCAAGCTAAAAATACAACAGGAAATTAAAAATTTTAAAGTCGTTATGATGTAAAAAACACTTACTGAATGACTTTTCTTTCATAGTCAAAATCACAAAAAAAAACACTACAATTTCATAGTACAAATTCTGTAATCTGACTGGATGAAAAAATGAATGAAAGAGTTTTATCTTCAATGTCGAATGACTATTGACACCTGAAATTTGAGCTATTACCACATTCTAAATGATTCGGATTTTATTAAATGGAAATGATTCTAAACAGTCCCGCATGACCAAAAAATTATTTTCAGTTTTATTTCTAAATTTTGTACTTATTAGCCTAGTACACACACAAAAAAAAAGGTCATGTTGAATAATATAGACCGGTTACAGTTTTGTAGTAGCAATTTATATTTAAGGAGTCATGTAACAATGAAAACTATTGCCCTTAGGCCTAAAGAGAGAGCAACACTTTTGACTTCATTGTCCAGCAAGCCATTCAGTTAGTTTCTTTAGGAAATATTACATGCGTCAGAAATAAATTTTCATCACTTTTTCACATTCTGGTTTTAATAATGTTCAGAACAGTTGCGAAATAGTGCGTGTGGTTCGAGATGAATTTTATAATTAAGAATGCATTTTGTTCAATTGACATAATATACCTGGGAACTAATGATGTTCCATCAAAACATGCTCATTTTTTGTCCAGAGTGCGGACAGCCATTTCTTGCCCTGCCTTCTTTATCTCAAATATCCCAAAATTTATGATTAAGCTAAAAATGAATGAATTATATGTTTTCTAGTACAGTCTGATTACTGTCCTAGAGACCAAAAACAAAACCAATGGAAAATACTGTGGATAAAATCTCCTACGTATAGGCAGCTGCTATATATACATGCGACTGCTTGTGGCAAGTGACGAATGCCAATCCAGAGGTCTAGGATTCAAATCCCTGTCTGGGCAATCATTGTAAATCTTACAAGAAACTTGTTCAAGTACAGGCCATTTCTGGGGCTGCAATGACAGGATAGTTAAGGTTTGTGACTTTGAATCACATGATCCTCACCGAAAATTTTGACTTCATTTGGGGTGTGGAATTCTTCATGTGATGAAGTCATAATCCACCTCATGGCCAACAGAGGCTGAGGTCAGTAGCTCAACCCTAGTGCACGCCCATACCTGAAATATTATGCCTGGAGGGGCACCTGAGAACTTTTTGAAGATTTTCTACCATCAAAAGATGAAAAAGTCACCTGTTGTGGTGACTGAATGTGGATCCCGAACTAAAATATGGCAAGCATGAATTTTTGATATCCTAAAATTGCGATAGCTCTATCAATCATTTGTCTTGCTTCACCCAGAAAAATTGATAGAGCAGGGGCGTACGGAGGATTTGAGCATTGGGGTGGTGGAGGGGGTGGTACCGGTATTGGGAGGGGGTATCCCCCTCACATCAACGGGGTCCGGGTGGCCCCTGGAAAAAAAATGCATAAAGCTAGAGTAATTGGTGCAATCTGGCGACTTCTTGGGCTGAACAGTCTTGCTTTTTTCTTGAGTTTTCACCCCTATTTAGTATTTACAGTTTACTGTGTTTAAACACTGTAATGGTGGTACGATGTTAGATACTGACAATGTCTTGCCAGGGTTACTGAGAACCAGTATTATGTCTAAGTAGGGGATCGAGCACAAGACCCTGACTAAAAGGGGTAATCCGATGCTTATGGCATTTTAGTCACTAAATGGCATTATAAAGGTATTTTCCATTTCCATACAGAAGCAGTACCTTTTAGGCAGAATTTGAGACACAACATTAATGGGCGATATCGGTCAGTTAATTCCCCTGATTAAACAGGTGCGCGTATAGGTGGCGCTACATGCGAATAGGTCCTAGAAAATTTTGTTTACATAATTTACATTATATAGTCGCTGTCACTTCAGACTATATTAGTAGATTTGGAAAATATCCGATTATGTTATCAAAATTCAGCTGTTTATCCCTTGAGAAATTGAGGAAAGAGCTTTATTTATATTTATTGATACTCTGTGAGGCTAGCTGTAAGGACTGTTTTAAAGTGCATTTTCTGTGTGTCAGTTTATATATGGACTGCATGATTGTTATGTTTGTTAATTGTGACAATAAATGCTTTTATTTAGCTTTAAAGTATTTTTCAATATTGAAATGCCTCCTTGGAAAGTCATTTTATCATTGTACAAGTATTCAGACTATATTCTTAGAATAAGGATCAGTATACTAGACAGTATATATTCCTAAAGTTACAAATTAATCGGAAAGATCTGCATACACAGTTTAATGCAATGAGATCTTGAATAATATAGAAATTATAATAATAATTACTGTAAAATGTTAGAATATAATTATACTCTTGTGATAAGATGTCCCTTCAATTTTCCATCAGCCCAATTAATTTATTATAGGTGTTTTCTCATATATTTCATGAAAATATCATCCATGAGGCATAAATGATCTCTATTGAGAAGTTGACATACCACGTGTTAATTTAATTTTATGATGCTGCTTCTTTAATTTTCAGTCAATTCAGTTCACAGCAACTTGCCCACATAAAGTGAAAATATAAATCTCTACATTTAATAAAAACACCCGTAGGATTTATAATACACATACCACAAATCTGTGAAGCTTTAAAAATAAAAACAAATGTGAGACATATTAGACATTATTTCAAATTGTAATGTATTAAGAAAACTTATTATACACATTACATTAACATCTGACCTATATTTAACACCTAAGTGGGAGCAGGAAGTGTTAAGTCTGCTTCAAGGACATATTCTTGAACCCCCTATAGGCAATTTTATGCAAACTAAATGTTTCCAGAGAAACCATTGTCTATTTGAAACAAAGCTTCCATTCAGGGGTAAAATTTAGCAATATTTTTCAACTAGCTACTATAGCTAGCCCCACTTTGCTTATAAATTGTACGGAAATGTGACTCACTTAAATTAAAGCTACAATAATAATTTCAGTTATATATTACAAGCCTGCATTTTGAAATGATTAAAATTTTACCAGGCTTTAAATTTTATGTTAAAAACAGAAGAAACAGCTATCCAAATAGATTATATTGATAAATTACACGATTAGATTTTTTTTAATACTTTAAATACTTTTTTATTCAGCTGTCAAATGCATGAAAGGTTAAGAAAAAGAGTTTATCTATGATAAAAGCCGAGAGTATACGCATGATAGGACCTATTCGCCCGTAGCGACACCTATCAAATCATGTGGGAAGATAACTCAGCGAATGCTGCCATTGCAAGTGCCTATAATCTGTTCGGTAGTAAGCAATTCAATACTATTAACTTTCATTAATTAATGTATCGCATATATTCTGAGTCTGCAGGGCATGAAAATGCAGCAGCCTTGGTCATGTTGGTCACTTTGATGTATTGATTTTGTACAATATGGTTACCCTGTTACCAAGGTGATGTAGCAAGGTGTCAGCAATGAGACAAGATTCTGTGAATGTATCAGCTGCCTATGCACTTCATGATAAATGGAACACCGCTGTATTCATTTTCAATTGTATTTTCTAGCTTTAATTTCAAAAACTTACGAGTTCGGCATTTTGCCCGACTGCTCGAAATATTGGGACGGCGGGCGCCACCCCTGCCACCCCAGCTCCTACGCCCTTGTAAAAAGTCTAAATTTATTTTGTCTAGTAATTGAAATTACTAAACTGCCGGTTGGGTGTGTGTGTGTGTTCGGATTTAACGTCTTTTTAAAAAAAAATTCAGTCATATAAACGACGTTGTCTACTTGTAGCAGTGAGCACAATGCCCAACTTTATAGTGCTGTCTCACCGGAATATCATGCCATAGACACATGACATGATACCCCACCCAGTAACATTATACTGACACCGGGCTGACCAGTCCTAGCGCTATCCCCTTAATGCCGAGCGCCAAGCAAGGAAGCTGCTAGTACCATTTTTTTTTACATCTTGGTAGGGCTCGAACTCAAGACCTCCGCACTCGAAGCGGACGCTCTACCACCAGGCTACTTTGGTGGTAAACTCTAAAAACTCCGCACGACACTTAACCCACATACTGGATCCTTCCCTGCTGGTCACTGGGTGCCTTTCTGGGCACGGCTCATGCCTAGGTCCAGGCCCTACCCTGTAAGAAAAACACAGTGTTTTTCTTATAGGGTAGGGCCTGGACCTAGGCATGAGCCGAACCACTGTGTTTCTGGGTGGGTGGAGAGTGATTAGTTTTGAGCCCCGATAACGCAAGCAATAAATGATGCAATAATCCAATAAAACAAGTAACTGTAGACGAAACATACCTCAAGAATGTTAAATGTCCAGCGTTGAAACTGAATAAATCTACATGTACATTTTGTGTGAGCTCTGTGATAAAAACAACACTGTCTCCGACCCAATTGCAAACAAGTTTCTGATTGGTCGATGTACCTTTTATTGCGTCACCAATAATTTCACAGTATTGGAAGATGTATTACAAAATCAAGTATCAGTTGGGCTAAGTTTTTCAGGATTTATAATGGGAAAATCACTGAGAAGCGCAAAATACATGGGCGCCGCCATTTTATTTTTGCACGTAGTGTTTGTCTTAAGACAAAAGATAAAAGTTAGGGGTGCCCTGAGGCACCCCTAGGAATAGTCCTAATTTTAGTCTTAATTTCACACACAGTGCGCATTAAGATTTTTCTTGAAACGCACTTTTCACCTAGTTTTGCACTTAGGAGTAAAAACAGACTTAAGATTCTTTATGAAACGCACCCCAGGTCCCTAGGTCTAAGGTCAAGGTCACACTTGACAGCTGGCGGGCTCGACATTCTGCCATACTTGTATTATATACCTATATAAATTCTGTCAAAAATTTGGATTGTATTTCACAAGTAAATATGACCAGGCAGAAAAAAATTCCGTATTGCACCTTTTGTATTGTATGTTGCCAGACTACTTTCATTGAATATGCATGACCTGACATGGTTATATAAATAGCGCAAACAAAACCATCACTCATTTTATTTTAACATCAATAAACATTTAAGATTTTTTTCAATCACAAATAAACAAACATAAATGTGGAGGTATTTAATAAAAGGGTCATTATAACTGTAGCTAGACCTGGCATTTTATATTTGGCTCTCACGGATATTGCAAGGAGGGATCACACTCAGCACATGCGTGCCTCATAAGATCCGATCTGGCAAAATCCACTTGAGCAGAATACAGCATCCCAGATTGAGCTACTAGTATAATGACCCCATTTAATGTCAGATTTAATGTCAGATTTATGACTAATATATGTCAAGTGTAAAAGTATTAAGTAGCGGGTATATAATAGAGAATATCAGGAACATAAAACATAATGTCAGATATATAATTTTTTATGTAGTGTATAAAAGTATCAGGTATATTATGTAAAATGTCAGGAATATAAAACATTATTTCATATAAGTAATTGAGTGTATGGTATATGATAGAAAATGTCAGCTTTGATAATTTTACATATCAGATGTATCATAGACATTGTCCAATATATAATACAATCATATTTAGTGATTTGATAGAAATTGCAATGTTTATGTTCAGAATGTCTTCTAAATGATACATTTCTTAAAAACTGTTCGACTTGGAGTGATGAAACTTCATAGGAATGTTATTAAGTATGTGGATTTTAGCAGTTTAGATTACTTCAGCAATTGCATTTCAACAAACTGTTTTGTTACAAGATAATCTGATGTTCCTTCTAAGGTTGTTATCATCTTCCTGTGATGTTATGATTTTATTTTTGAAGTGGTTTATGTAACTATACATTGATAATATTCATTTCAGGGAAGAATGCGTTTCGTGCAGAAGCAACTGGATCTTATATGCTTCACTACATGTACCAAGAAATAAACCGCACGTTACTTCTGCAGGGTTGTGACATATTACAGTATTTGACGTCGGTGAATAATGCTATGGCAAGCACTGAAATTTACTACACACCTTCTGGCCTAAATGTCCACAATCCAGTGGAAATGGACCTCTTGAAACAAAACATGCCATTAAAGATGACAGCTAGTATTGTTCACAGACTGACAAAAAGTTTGAAGTTCAAGCCAAAACCTAAAGACTCAGTTTTGGAAAAACTCAAAGAACTCAGAATTATTTAGTAAAAAATTTCTATCACTGTTATTAAAGGGCAGTTACGGTGTAAGGAATAAGTATACATGTATATGATATGTATAGAAATGTCTTGAAAATTTGTTGAAACTTTATAAACATAATCTTTAGCTCACCTATCACATAATGACAGGGTGAGCTTTTGTGATTGCCCTTTGTCCATCGTCCATCTGTCGTCCGTCCATCGGTCGTCCATCCACAATTTCTTGTGAACATGATAGGGACCACATTTTGCAATCAGTTTTAACCAAACTTGCACACAACTTGTATTGTCATAATATCTTGGTGCCTTTATTGAACTGGCTAGATTCCTTTATGGGTTCCAGAGTTATGCCCCCTTAAAGGGCCAAAATTTGCTATTTTGGCTTGTGAACATGATAGAGACCATCCACAATTTCTTGTGAACATGATAGGGACCACATTTTGCAGTCAACATTAATCAAGCTTGCACACAACTTGTATTGGCATAATATCTCGTTCCCTTTTGAAAACTGGCGAAATCCCATCTTGGGTTCCAGAGTTATGACCCCTTAAAGGGTCAAAATTTACTATTTTGGCTTGTGAACATGATAGAGACCATCCACAATTTCTTGTGAACATGATAGGGACCACATTTTGCAGTCAACATTAATCAAGCTTGCACACAACTTGTATTGGCATAATATCTCGTTTCCTTTCGAAAACTGGCGAAATCCCATGATGGGTTCCAGAGTTATGGCCCCTTAAAGGGCCAAATTTGCTATTTTGGCTTGTGAACATGATAGAGACCATCCACAATTTCTTGTAAACATGATAGGGACCACATTTTGAAGTCAACATTAATCAAGCTTGCACACAACTTGTATTGGCATAATATCTCGTTTCCTTTTGAAAACTGCCGAAATCCCATCATGGGTTCCAGAGTTATGGCCCCTTAAAGGGCCAAAATTTGCTATTTTGGCTTTTGCAGCCATATATTTACGGTTTGATTTGATACAAACTTGCAAAATATCTTTAACAACAATAGATCGTGGATTCCATAACGAATCCTTCATATACAATCATAGATTCCAGAGTTACGACCATTGATTGGCCTCTGAAAGAGCCAAAATTTGTTAATTTTTACCTTGTGAACACGATAAAGTGACATTTTAAATTCGATTTTAACCACACTTACATACAACTTAAGTCGTAATTACATACAACTTAAGTCACTATAAGATCTTGGTTCCTTTCGAAAACTGGCTAGATTCCATCATGAGTTCTAGAGTTACTGTCCCTGAAAGGGGCACAATTTTCTATTTGGCACTTTTAGCCATATAGAGGTTTCATTTATGCTTTGATTTGATACAAACTTGCACAAAATGTTTATCTTGATGGTCTTTATCCAAAGTCCAGAACTGGGTCAAATGGGGTCAAAAACTAGGTCACCCACTCAAATCAAAGAAAAAGCTTGGTAACACTCCAAAGGCCTTATTTATGGTCCTATCCTCATAAAACTTGCTCAAAATGTTTATCTTGATGATTCCTAGGCCAAGTTTGAAACTAGGTCATGCGGGATTAAAAACTAGGTCACCTGCTCAAATCAAAGGAAAAGCTTGTTAACACTTCAGAGGCCATATTTATGTCCCTATCTTTATGAAACTTTGTAAGAGTGTTTATCTTGATGATTCCTAGGCTAACTTTTAAACTGGGTCATGTGGGTTCAAAAACTAGGTCAACCACTCAAATCAAAGGAAAAGCTTGTTAACATTGTAGAGGCCACATTTATGACCCTGTCTTTATGAAACTTGGTTATAATGTTTATCTTGATGATTCCGAGGCCAAGTTTGAAACTGGGTCATGTGGGATCAAAAACAAGGTCACCCGCTCAAATCAAAGGGAAAGCTTGTTTACACACCAGAGGCCATATTTATGACCCTATCTTTATGAAACTTGACAAGAATGTTATCCTTGATGATTCCAAGGCCAGTTTCGAAACAAGGTCATGTGTGGTCAAAAACTAGGCCACCACTCAAATCAAAGGAAAAGCTTGTTAACACTCTTGAGGCCATATTTATGACTCTATATTTATGAAACTTGATTAGAATGTTTATCTTGATGATTCCTAGGCCAAGTTCGAAACTAGGTCATGTGGGGTCAAAAATAAGGTCACCACTCAGATCAAAGGAAAAGCTTGTTAACACTGTAGAGGCCATATTTATGACCCTATCTTCGTGAAATTGGTCAGAATCTTGATGATTCCAAGGCCAAGTTTAACAGGTGAGCGATATAGGGTCATCATGACCCTCTTGTTATTGGTTCTGCTTGTTTTAATTTTACAAAGGTGACTCTGTGTAAATGGCTTACATGTATACAAGATCCAATTGAAATTGCCATGTTCCAACAATGTATACATTGTATGTATTAAAGGTTATTCGTAGCTGTCACTGGTATCCTATATTGCAACTCCCCAAGAAGATTTGTAAATAATTTTAGTGGGAGGAGAGTGCAAGGTACAGAATATAATTATGTTCCAGTTTCATAAGCTTCCCTGGTTCTTTAGGGTGTTAGATGTAAAGCACCAATACACAGGACTCTCATCCCAATAATAGGGTCACCAACACAAGACCCCTAGTTTCATAATCAGATATTGTTACCACTGGACCACTACATTGGCCCTTAAAATGTATCTGTAAGGCATACATGTGTATGTACATTTTGTATCTGTTGTCCAATATGAATTAAGTGTATTGTTGCAAACAAGGCGTAATGACAGGTTTCGCATTTTAGGAATAAAGTTTCAAGCTACTGTCTTAATGAACATGATTATTCTAGTCAGGTGCTTGCCTAGCCAAATGCCTGCCTGTTTCTGATATTATGCCATGAGGATCAGCTGCATAAGGTCTTTGCTATCTGCATATCACCAGAATTATATCAATGTATTAAGAACAGCAAAAACAAATGTTACAACAGATACAGTATCTTTTTTGTATTACCCATGATGTAATTTCTTTTTTATCAGCATTGTATTATAACCATTTTACGTAAAGCAGTTACTCTGCACTTTCGCCTGTTTGTCAGATATTACATCACATTTTATAATGTTGTATATGTATTTTTGATACATTTATTTTTAATGTTAACAAGAGTTTTAGCTCATCTGAGTATATGCCACTCAGTGTGTGCTATTATAGTTGCCCTGTGTCTGTTATGCTTTACATGTTGTTGACAAATTTTACTATAAAATGCTGATTAATCAGGATGTAGATGATTCTTGAATAGATGAATTATGACATAATCATTTACAAGATTTTCATTGTTTATGAATTTGACATCTTAAAAATGACTCAAAATAAAGTAATTTTAGTGAAAAGTAATAATCAAGTTAAATATCTCTTGGTTGAGTTTAATTTACATTGTGACCCTTTTTAGACTTAGAAAATTTGGTTGAAGTTTTGCATGCAAGTTATTATCATTGCCATAGTAATATTTTTTTATAAATTTTAATAACGTAAAAAAAAAGTTACATAAAATTTGTCAACTTATTATTATTTATGTTTTAAATATGATGTCTGTTTGTTATTTAAGTTAATACAACTGTATTAATATGACATTTTAAAGATAACGAAAGAATTTTGCAAATCTACACTCACTGACCTCAAAAACGCTCCATCTGCGCATTTGGAAAATTTGATCCAAGAAGATTTTTGTAATGCATATATCTGTGAAATAATGCAGAATAAATGGTATTAAGGAAGTAATTTTTCTGTTCTGAATGAAGTGTGAGCGACGCTCATGAAGCTCATATTCAGATTACTTTTATTCGCACATATAGAGATTCTGATGTTATTGAATATCCATTTATTAGTATAGGTGGATGGTCCGCATCTATTGTCAGTTGTCCATCGTCTACAATTTACATTAACATCTTTCTCTTTGAAACTATTGGTTGAAATTACACCAAACATGGTCTTTAGCATCCAGGGACTCTTGGCCCCTTTTTGCGGCTACTAGTACTTATAATAGAAAAACTTTTTAACAAACAACTTCTTCTCATGAATGACCTGATAAATCTTCATCAAACTTGGTCTGTAGCATTGTTATTAGATTCTCTTCAAAGTTTTTTAAAATGGGGACACTTGGCTTCTTTTAGGGGTCACATTGCTAAATATAAACAATCATCTAAACAAATTCTTTTCATGAACTGTTAGATGGATCTTCATTAAACTTAGTCTGTAGCATCAGAATAAGGTACTCTCTCAAGTTTGTTCAAATGAGGATGCTTGGCCCCTTTTAGATATTGCTTGAGCTAAAAATAGAAAATCTTTTAAGCAACTTCTTCTCTTAGTCTTTACATCATTATAAGGTCCTCTCCTAAATTTATTCAAATTAGGGCACCTGGCCTTTTGTAGGGGCTGCTTAGTGCTAGTGCTAACAATAGAAATAACTTTTAAGCAACTTCTTCTAATGAAAAGCTTGATGGATCTTCTTCAAACTTGAACTCTAGCATCATTAAAAGGTCCTCTCAAAATGGGAGCTCTTTGCCAGTTTTAGGGGCTGCTAGAACTAAAAAAAGAAATACCTTTAAAAGACTTGTTATCATGAACTGCTTGTATAATCATTTTCAAGTACTCTCCCAAGTTTGGCAAGATCAAACAGTCAAGGTCAAGTGATCAACTTTGGGCCACTATGTATATAATTTGCTACACCTTCGTTAAAAGATAAATAAATTTACCAGTTTTTACAATGTTAAAAGGTTTAGTTGCTTTTGTGTTGAAAAATGCCAACATAGGTTACGTGGATGTAATTTAAAACATTCAATGTGGAGGTGTAAAACATGGAACGCTTGAGCTGCAGCCTGTCCAGTATATTCTTGGTTGCTCTCCCATATCGAAATAACTGGATAGTGTTAGATGTTTCACTTTATAGCATTATTATAAAAGATTTTTATATTATAATCACGTAATTTTGAGAAGAATTAAAATGAAGACTGATTAAGAATATACGTATAATTTAATAGAAGTCCGGAATTTTTGAAGAAATGGTTGTTTGTGAGATTGTACATAATCAACTTCAACATGTAATGAAATTGAATTTTTGTAAATTGCGCACTGGGAAATTTATTCGGCTTGAATTATGAGTCACACGTGCACATTGGTCATGCTTCAAGTATCACGAAAGAAACCACCATTATATTGGATAAGATTTAATGACTCGTAATAAATGAATATAAAAATATTTGAATACAAGTTGCAAGTGTGAAAGAATGGCCATATATTGATGAATTGTTTTAAAAGACCTTTAGTTAATGTCCTCGGGTTGTTAGCATTCGAATTATATCTTGCTTAAAGATTCTGGTTTGAATGGTCTAGTACAGTGGGTAAGGTGATATAAATATGATGTGAAGGAAATAATAATGTATGTAACAGATTGAACAACCGGCATTACTTACGTCTCCTATTTGTGTTTCATAGGTAACGAATACCCATCCAGTCTGGCTGTCATTAAGTCAGTCACACAAAGTGGGATCCTGCAATAACTTTAAAAGTGCAGCAATAAGGACTATATACACACCCATTTATTTAGTTTCTGTGGCAAAATACAGTTGCTATGGAAACAGATATATATGATAGAAATGGCAAAGTGGCATCCTGTGACAACTTACAAAGTACAGGAGATTTTTTCGTATTTCATGAAATATGGATTAGTAGCAGACACCTCGTGTTAGTCGAAACAAGCTGGATTTGAAAAAAAAATGTTCTGAGGTGGTTAAAAATGTGAAACGGTCAGTTTCTGTCTAAAGGAAAGGCAAATGCAATGAAAACAGAGATGCTATTGACAAAGTAAGAGGAGGGAAAGTAAAGAAAATGCATATAATGGAAATTTTGTTGTTGTTTTTTTTTTTTGTATGCATGTTATAACAGTAATTTACTTATACTGTTGTTATATTTGTAGCAAATGTTATTTACAATATAATCTGTCAGGGATAATGGAAAAAAAATATTTGTCTAAAAATGAGTTAATTTGAAAACATGAGCCTAAATCTAAGTAATTAAACTTAAATATCTAAGAAAGAAATATGGAATACCATATTTGAATAGTTTCTTTTGTTTATGATTTCAGCTTCTTATGTGATAAAAACACAAAAAGTTGTCCACTGAAAAATGTGCCAATTTTGTTTTGTATATTGGAGAATTTTTTTCAGAAATTTAAATGCAGTTTTTTCTTCATGTGAATCTTGGAATTATGTAACATTCTATGTCCTGAAATGAAAGTTTAAGAAAATTAAATCAGTTTGTCATGTTTTGCTTCAGTTCTTGGTTTCATATTTGAATATCAGTTTCACATTGGTCATGAACTTATCCAGTCCATACCTTAAAACGGGCCCGGTTAATACATACACTAATGATAGTTGAAATTGGTAAGGGTATCAAATGAAACCGAAGCCACACACTGCAGAGTAGGCATGCATCCCCCAAGCTGACGCCTTAGTGCATTGATATAGCTAAACACTCGTTCCAACAGTTTTTTTAGTCTTTTTATTATCTCTTTTTGTTTTGGACAACAAAAAAACGGGTGATGATTCAGTGTATTTTCAACATCGCCTTGACCTTGTCACTAAAACTTTCTGATCTCTGTCTTTTATAGTCTTTGGAATTATTGTTATCGGATTCGGTATCTGTGTATTTGTAGATAAGCACGGGTACATCCGACTGAAAAGCGATGAAGTTCGTGGTAGCACCCAGGTCGTTTGACTTTCCATGTCTCCGACCTCCTATAATAATCATGTCAACATTTTGTTGTTCGGCAGCCTTCAACACTGATTCGCCAAGCGGTTCGTGTAAAAGTTGTAGCATGTGTTTAACCTGAAACAGCAATTCAAAATCTGTATGTAATATAGAGCTTTCCACTTTAGAGGTAAAGTTCGACAAAAATAAGTGCCTAAAAATGGGGAACGAAATGACCGATTTGAAATCATCAAGGGTGGCGAAATGACCAAAATGGGGACGAGTTGAGTTGTCTTGGACGACCTCCAACTAGTGTTTGGAAATTGTTAGTTACTTGTGTAATACTTACTTGAACTAAAATGTATCTCAGTTAAGTCAAGAGAATTGCCATATATTTATATGAACGCTGTTATATATTTGTGTTTAATGTACTAACACAACATGAAACATTTTTAAATTTCTTACTCTATATCTGTTTGCAATTTCATCGATGGCTCTAAACACTTTTCTTGTTTGGTCTTCAGGGCGTTCGAACGCTGAATCGTCATCTGCTGACGAGGGACCTGTATCACAGGAAATATTTATTTTAAAGTACTAAAATACGATGCTTAGGAATATGAAACTACATGAACATTAACATAAGCTAACTTAAGGCATGTCATTTCTTCTTTGAATTGACAATATAAAGAATGGTACAGTTTCATATGCTTTGACATCATTTCTTTTTTGCATTCACAAGAATCGTATAATGTTAGGCTGCTTTGACACTTTCACAGTGACGTCAAGAACTCTTAAGATGACGGTAGTTCTCAAAGTGATTGTTAGAAAATGATGCCAGATGTAAAAAAAAACATGGGCTGAACATGTTAATCAAGGATAGAAAAATGTATGGACCGTTGTTTGCTTGTCACATTTTGTTGATAGTTTTAGTATTTGATGACGGGTCGTTTGTGTGACCGTACATTTGTTGGAACCAACTATTAGCTCAATGGAAAGTTTGATAGAAGATATGTCAAGAACCCAATTAAAACATTTTACAATTGTAAGAAACCTACAGAAACACTACGTCACATTTCTCGTGTTCAAATGTTGGGCAGACTTGGAAATGTGAAGATGGGAAATTATCGACTAATAAAACAAGATATGAAAGTAAGCAATATATCTGCAGGAAATAACTTACCGGAAAGATATGTCTGGTGGTCGGCACTGTACGCGAAGATCACTGTGTCTGGTTCCTTGTGTAGTTCTTCTGCATACCCTATGTGTAAATATATTCAAAATGGTCAATAAGACATAATACGTACATAGATCAGATCAGTCTTTTAAATCGTATTTGAAAATAACTGATATTCTTTGCACAAGGACCGTAGTTTTTCTCTGTTTACATCGTATCATGCGCGGACGGGCTTAGTAGAACTAGAAACCCCATACATCTGGATGAGATCCGCATATTAAAGTATTTTAATGCTTGCAGGGCTCGAATTGTACCCAAAAGTGGTCTGATGACGAGAGACCCAACCTACATGACCAGGAAGCCGGTGAAACATTTACTCAAGCAGAAAGATATATCTTCCATGAAAATTTTGTAAATTAATTTAAAACAAACTAAATACAGCAGTCCGATGTGTTACCTGAAACTATTTGTTTAGACTAGGAAGTACATAAATGTTTGCATAAATGTTTTTTTCCAGTTCAAATTAGATAAGATTTAGTAAACAAATATGACATACATTAATGTGCAACTAACTGCATTATTTCAAAAGCGTTGCAACGGTTTACTACCCTCTGCACAATATTTTTGGGTTTTTTTTATAAGAATATTTTTCAAATCCTTATGTCAATAAGTTTGTACCTCTAGTCATTTTCAGAGTACTTATATTTGAGAGAATTATGTTTCGTCTAAAATATGTGGGTTAGTCCCTTTAAGTTGTCACAACTTATGCTAAGTATTCAGTAGATCTGAAAATGCATATGTCACAACAAACGATACTGAAAAGCTGTTAAGTGAAGTATAGATGTTCAGACAGGAAGTTTGAAACATTATATCCTGAAAGAAATATATGTTAAATGCAAATTACGGCATCTTTATTGCAACACGACAGGAAGTCTATTTTCCTTTCATTTGCGGGCTATATAATGTCATGCCATTGTATACAGGTTTTAACTGTATATTAACAATTACAAATTAGAAATGGTCGTCTCAAACGATTGTTCACTTTACCAAAGTTTCATTTCTTCTTCTATTTTCATGTAATCTGACTTGAGACATCTATATAAGATGGTTACTTAAGTTTCAAAACGTCTTTTTTCTACAAGCCCAACATAATGTCTTTAACATGAACGCCACTAGCATGTATATTGCATCGAAATTGTTCGGTCTCTATATACGCCATGACCGTCGGCGAATTAACAATATAAATAAAGTTGATCTTTATGAACTAAATGTACATAGAGTTTATACTAATTTATTTCAGGCCGTTTGTTTTTGCTTCAAGCTTATGTGAACAACTAGCGAAAAACAAATACTTCTATAAGGTATTGTCGCGACCTCAATGTCACTCGAACCCACGACCCCTGGGTTGAGCAACCGAAACCTTAACCACCAAACCGCCACTCCACTTGATCTTAACAATATACATCGTACCTTAGAAGATC
Source organism: Mercenaria mercenaria (assembly GCF_021730395.1). Lineage (NCBI taxonomy): Eukaryota > Metazoa > Mollusca > Bivalvia > Venerida > Veneridae > Mercenaria > Mercenaria mercenaria. Next base: position 48,233,907 of record NC_069368.1, read on the forward strand.
TGCTACGTTTAAGTATATATTATTATTACAATTAGATGATACAAAAATCTATTTTCGCATTTTTACTCAATCTATAAAACGATGTATTTTCGTCACTGTTGTTGTTTTTAACATCTTGTTTACGGCTGTATCAACATACAGCAAGTGACACTATGAAAAATAGAAAACAATCTATTGTATGAATATTAAGTTTACACTAATGTATCTTCTTTCTGTGTTAAGTAGGCAATTTAGAAAATGTAAAAATACATACATTCAAAAGCGTCTACGGAATGTTTACTTCCATCCATAGCCAGCAAGACTTTCTTCCCCTTTTTCGCTGTCGGCATGTCACCCTCGTCATCCATCTTGTTATAGCTTTAAAGCTCCTCAAATCTTGCACTGTCCTTTATGTAATTCACATATTAATTCAAGTTGAACCAACGTTATACTGAAATTAACATAAGCTTGACAAGCTTGACATTGTAGCGTAGATGAAAGATGAGTAGAACAGTTCCTGTTGTATTATTATTACTACTATATTACCGTCCGACCTGTCTCACAATAACGATGACATTACATCATTTAATATCCTTTAATGTTTTCATACGATATCTACGGTGTTCCGTTTGGACAATCGCGACTTTTATTGTGCCCCCCCCCCCCCACCCCCACCCCCCATGAGTGGTGGGGGCATATAGATTTGCTCTTGTCCGTGCGTCCGTCCGTCCGAAGTTCGTGACGCGCCTACCTCAAAAAGTATTTGATCTAAATTGATGAAACCTTGCATGAGTCTTTATCATGATATGAACTTGCGCACCTTCTATTTTTCGTCTGGCTCCGCCCCCTAATTTTAGAGTTACGGCCCCTGAAATAGTCAAAAATGCACATTTTCACCTTGTGACACGCCTAGCTCAAAAAGTGTTTGATATAAATTTATGAAACCTTGCATGAGTCTTTATCATGATATGAACTTGCGCATTTTCTATTTTTCGTCAGGCTTCGCCCCCTATTTTTAGAATTATGGCCCCTGAAATAGTCAAAAATGCACATTTTCACCTTGTGACACGCCTAGCTCAAGAAGTATTTGATATAAATTGATGAAACCTTGCATGCGTCTTTATCATGATATGAACTTACGCATCTCCTATTTTTAATCTTGGTCCGCGCCCTATTTCTAGAGTTATGGCCCCTGAAATAGTCAAAAATGCACATTTTCACCTTGTGACACGCCTAGCTCAAAAAGTATTTGATATAGATTCATGAAACCTTGCATGAGTCTTAATCATGATATGAAATTGCGCATCTCCTATTTTTAATCTTGGTCCGCGCCCTATTTCTAGAGTTATGGCCCCTGAAATAGTCAAAAATGCACATTTTCACCTTGTGACATCCCTAGCTCAGAAAGTATTTGATATAAATTGATGTAACCTTGCTTGAGTCTTTATCATGATATGAACTTGCGCACCTACTATTTTTCATCTGAGTCCGCCCACTATTTTTAGAGTTATGGCTCCTGAAATAGTAAAATGATGCACATTTTCACCTAATTATGTGCCTCACTCAGAAAATATTTAATGTAAATTCATGAAACATTGCTTGAATCTTTATCATAATGTGACCTTGCACACTTGGCATTCTTCTTGAGAATTTTAGCATTTATTACAGTGTTATGGCCCACGAAATAGCCAAAGTAGTAGATTTTTCGTTTGTGATGCTCATAGCTCAGAAAGTATATGGTATGGAATAATGAATCCTTTTCATAATTTTTTTTTTAGGCTATACCCCATTAAGACTGCAAACATTTGAATTATTTCACCTTATTTGTGACAAATGTACCAGTGGGGGTGGGGGGTGGGGGGCACACCCTGTGTCCTACAGACACATTCGAGTTGAATCCTAAACCGCGATGCACAAAAGCTAGACGGCGTGATGGCGCTATAATGAAACAACGACGGTGCGATGGCACGATGATGAAATCACGATGGTCAAATGTTCATGTAATCTCGTGTTTTCATCATTGTACCATTGCGTTTTCACCATCTTACCATCGTTGTTCATCATCAAAGTTGTGTTTTTATTACACGTTTTTCCCCCGTTTATTTTGAACACAATCAATACCGTAACAAAACAAAATTGTGTTATAAAAACAACATTTCGATGTAAGTACGGCAGAATTCTTTGGCAAACCAAAACAGTTTTATTATTATTAAAATGATGCAATTTTCTTGTTTACTCTTTGTGTGTCATAAGGCAAACATTCGTGATATACCGACGTTCATGCCAACGATGTTATTGCATGTACAGTACATACTTTTATATAAATTATGTATAATACTACAATATATCGCACATATTAATAATGCGTATTATATCCGATAATTTAAAATGATCTTTTTTTTATTTACTTGTGCGTTACTATAAGATGACTACAGTTGATTTATGTTCCTTTGAAAAAATAAAACTTTCAATTTTATGATTTATATAACACGACTCAACTTTTTAAGCACCAACTAACATAACTGTTTATGATGAAGCATTTTTCTTTTTAAAAAAAAAAAAAAAGGTAAAGGTAGATATCCCGGAAGCACAGAACACCCTAACACACAGCCATACTCATGCATCGCAAAGTAGGCCCACAACAACAAAAAAGCTGTAACGGAAAAATGTTGTACACACGTTGCTTAAAAAATCCAACAACAAGTTGGAGGGGAGTGGGGGGGGGTGTTGGGGCTGGGGGTGTGGTGGCGTGGGGGGGCAAGGGATAGATAAAAGGGTCGGGGGAAGGTGGAGCAAGGATGAATATTCAACAGGAAAATCGCAGTATTCCTACAACGTAGACCACAGCAGCGCAGACACGCACGTACAAAAGGCAAAAAGTCGCACTCATTTATATTTTATCACCAGCTTTCAGCTATTCATACAAACATCGAATGATGTTTCACTTTAACTATACTGTGCTGTGTTTGTTTACGGACACCTCATTTTGGTACAAACAATGACGCATTCTTCATTTTTGTATAAAATTAATATACAGCAACGCGAAGACATTACTTCGTAAAGAAAACTATTTAAAGGGTTTAACACTGAAACTAAAATGATTAATTATTGAATGTAGGCTGAGGATCGTTGCAATTTGCAATAATAAGAGGTTAATATACGACTTGGTTGTGCCTTCTTGCCATAATAGCACACCTAGTCACATAACTGCCCGAGGGCCATTATGAAACTAGGTGTGCCATTATGGCTAGAAGGCACAACAAGCCGTTTATTAACCTTTTTATCATATACCTTCGCTTCATATTCATCTTGGTATTTTCATTTTACATATTTTTTTCTACAAACTTATAGGACCTAAGCATCATCTGTATTGATTTTTTCATCAACAGTGCCATCAATATTTGACAATCGATCTGAAAATGATTTCAGCGCTCTTTCATCCACCATAATGACGTTGCTAAATGACGCCAACGTCAGAACACGCTGGCGTTCCGGTTACCTAGGGCCATTATGATTATTGCGCGTGAGGCGCACTGCGCCATTACGGATTCGTCAACAGAGACCGTAATGACCGTTTTAAACGGTTTTTTGTTACTATTTATAGTAACGGTTATAATAATGGAAAGTAAAATATTTCCTGTCATTCCGTCGTATAAAGACAATTTGAAAAGTTAGTTTGCCCTATATACGTACAGCATGAATATACTACGGCTAGTAGGCTTTATATAAATCAGGATAGTTTTAGACAAGTTTTGATTTATTTAAAGCAATTTCTAACGTCAAAATGGTAGATCACTTTTCTGGTTGCAATTCTGCAGGAACACGCCTCGTAGTTTAAATTTTTTTTAATCGGTCGTAGATCGATTTTATCGAAGAATTTATTGAACATTTCATTCTAGTTTGTTTGATTAGTTACTGACACAATTTTGTATACACGTAGTGCATATCTAGTAAATTTAATTTAGTGAAACGAGGCGAATTTTAGGTCGCACGTGGTGTGATTTTTTCATTTCCGTCATAATGACGGATGCTAGTAAAGAATCGAGAGATACAATTTCGAAGAAAGTTGTGGAATACAACTTCGAAGAAAGTTGTGGAATCAGGTGAAAAAGATAAAGAAAAAGTGAATAAAGGCAAAGCGCCGGCGAAAGCGCCTAAAAAGGTCGAGGCAAAAGCCAGCTCGTCGAGTATGGTTAAAACTGCCGAAGACAAGATTCTTAACTTGTTGGAAGTTATGAAAAGTTCGTTCGATAAGCAAATGAAAGATCAGAATGTGAAAATTCAAGAGTTAGCGAGTAAAGTGGAAAATTATGAGCAATTGTACGACGAATTTGAATATGAGAATTATGATGATGACGAGGAGTCATTTGACGATAGTGAACGTCAGGATTCTAACGAACAGAAAAAGAGAAAATGTGACGAAGATGAGAATAATAATAATAGGTTTAAAGACATGGCTAAACGATTTAAGAGTACAGAAACTTGTGATGATAAAGTTGATTCGGTTCTGGCATCTACAGTGAATGAGTTATTTTTGAATGGTCACGATGAAGAACATTACAATAAACTAATGAAAGATGACCTTAATGCGAAGTCTGAAAATTGTGACGCTTTAACTGTGGTTAAAATGAATTAGTTAATTTGGGACGCAGTCTCGCCAAATGCACGTACATCTGATAGGAAACGTCAGCATATTGAAGAATCTATAGTGAAAAGTAGCACTATCTTGGTGAAAGCGGTGAATCCGCTGGCTAAGACTGAATAAGAGCATTCTGATGGACAGTTAGGAACTGTGACTGATCAGTGTAATGATGTGCTCGCCTTGCTTGGCATGCGAACAAACAGGTGAACCTGACTAGAAAGGATTTTTTTACGTCCGGAAATGAGCAAGGAGTATACTCATTTGTGTTGCCAGTCCCGACCGTTAAGAAATTCTTATTTGCGGACGATGTCTCTAAATCAGCCAAAGAGCTTGAAGACTGCTCAAAAATCAGTAATAGGATGTTTGATCGCCGCCCTTTCAGAGAGGGACCAACTCGTAGACTCATGAATCGAGGGTTCCGGTTTAGGGGTGGATATGGCCGTGGCATGTGACCAAGAGGCCGGGGAATGTTTGACCCTGATACATCTGCAGTTGAATAAAAAAACTACCAGAGACGAGGGTCTAGGATGCCATTAAAGCAGTAAAACAGGTAAATGTTTTTGATTTTCAAGCAGGTAGATTGGCACAATTTGTGCAAGAATGGGAAAAATTAACATCTGATCCTCAAATTAATGAAGAAGATTCTAAAACAAAATTTTGTCATAACATTCAGTATAAATTTAACATGTTTGAATCTCAACAAATTGATCGTGAAATTGAGAAACTTTTACATTTGAAAGTTATTGTGCCTGTCAAGGCAGAGGAAGGTCAAATACTATCACCAATTTTCTTACGACTAAAAAAGAATGGTGAATACCGATTGATTTTTAATTTGAAAAAAGGTTAATACTTTTATTCCTAATAAACATTTCAAAATGGAAACATTTGAAAAAGCTCTTACATTAATAATGAAAGGTGTAAAAATGGGATCAGTTGATATCCGTCACGCATATTATTCTATAAAAATAGCTGATGAACAGCAAAAATGTTTCAGTTTCATTTGGCGCGACCAATATACCTGCTTAGCTAATGGAGTCAGCGAAGGCCCTCGTCTTTTCACAAAGCTTTTGAAGCCCATTTATGCAAGATTACGTAGTCTGGGATACATAAGCTCAGGTTTTATTGATGACTGCATTTTGTTGGGTGATACTTTTACTGAATGTGTTGGTAATATTGATGTAACAGTTAACCTGATGTCACAGGTTGGTTTTATTATAAATGAAGAAAAGTCGGTATTGGCTCCGACTACAAAATTTGCATACTTGGGAAACATAATAGATTCTGAAGAAATGATAGTCAAATTGCCAAAAGAAAGGCAGGATAAAATTATTCAGGAATGTCAAGATTTGTATGGAAAATCTGAGGCACCAATAAGACAGGTGGCCAAGGTTATTGGTCTTATTGTAGCTAGTTTTTCTGCCGTAGACTATAGAAAGTTGCATTATAGAGATTTAAAACTAGCAAAAACTATTTCTCTGAAGCATAATTTTGGTAATTACGATGCAGTTATGCCACTTACAGACACAATGAAAGCTGAGTTAGCTTGGTGGATTCAGAATTTACGGCAACAGTCTAGAATAATTGACAGGTCAAATCCAAGTAACATTATTGAAACGGATGCGTCCTTCCTTTGCTGGGGGCTAAGTACCTAACCCAAAAAATAGGCGGTAGGTGGACTGTTGAAGAAAGTCAGTCAAACATAAATGTATTGGAATTACTTGCAATTTTCCATGCATTACGGTCTTTTCAGAAGTCTATTGTTTCCACACATGTAAAAGTAATGTCAGATAATACGACTGCTGTCAGTTATATTAATAATATGGGTGGAACTGTGTCTCTTCATTGTAATAGGATTGCTGTTGATATTTGGACATGGTGCATAACTCATGACATTATTATTGTTCTTGGAAACCTGATCCTGATTGCAGTTACGTAGATGCATTTACCTTTGATTGGAAGATTGTAGATAATGTGTATGTTTATCCTCCTTTCAGTTTGTTAGGAAGATGCGTGCAGAAAATGAGAAGAGACATGGCCAAGGGCATCATCATAGCGCCACTGTGGCCGACTCAGCCTTGGTTTCCGAGACTTATGGAAATATTGGTGGAGACACCAGTCATTGTTCGCAAGAAAAAAGGTCTACTGAAACTACCGAATCAAGAGGTAACAAATCCCCTGAAAGGAAAACTCAGACTGATTGCTTGCTAAGTGACAGGAATAGTATCAGACAATGTGGCTTTTCAGAAGACTCTACCAAAATTTTCGTGCTGTCCTGGAAATCAGGAACAAAAAGGCAGTAATTCACACATATTAACAGGTGGTTTCGCTACTGTACTGAAAGAAAAATTTCTCCAATTTCACCAGCTTTGGAAACGGTAATTGAATTTTTACTGAGCAGTTTAATAAAGGTCTCGGCTATGAAAGCCTTAATACAGCACGGGGAGCACTTTCTGCTCTGAGAATTAATGTTGAAGGTTTTCGAGTTGGTAACCACTCATCGGTCATTAGATACATGAAAGGTGTATTTGCAGCAAGACCATCACAACCGCGTTATGCTGCCGTTTGGGATGTGAATAAAGTATTGGTTTATTTAAAGACACTTTCACCGGTAAAACATCTTTCGTTAAAAAACCTTATACTTAAGCTGGTGATGCTCATGGCTCTGACTCAGGCTGCACGCGTACAGACGTTACAGTTAATTTGTTATAACAGTTACAAAAAGTTGAAAACAGAGTTTGTGTTCAAGTTTGATGGTATGTTGAAACAGAATAGGCCAGGATGTAATATAGTTTTTATTTCTTTTAAGGCCTATCCTCCAGATAGGAGGCTTTGTATTTATACTGTGTTAAAGGAATATTTAGCACGCACGCATGTCATAAGGAATGACAAAAATCCTAATAGACTGTTACTCAGTTATGTTAAACCATATAATAATGTTACAAGAGACACCATTTCCAGATGGATCAAAACTATTATGTGTAGATCTGGGATAGACACTAAAGTATTCGGCTCTCATAGTGTTAGAGCAGCATCAACATCTAAAGCCAAGGCTTCAGGAGTACCTATTGGGACAATATTAGAAAAAGCTGGTTGGTCTACAGAAAATACATTTGCACAATTTACGATAGGAAAATTAATACAGGAAGAGATCAATTTCAGGAAAGTGTGTTGCGGCACTTAGTCTAGGTGTTTTTTCACATTAGGCTTCAAAGTCTCAGGTAAGCCTGAACGAAATTCTTAAACGAAAAAGAATTTAAAAAATTAAACGAGACTTACCTTGGTAAAAGTCGAATTTTGATTTCAACTGAGTAAGAATTGAGTGAGGGCTTAACTGCCGCCCTCCCACCCGACAGTGTGTTGTAGATTAGAAATTAATTGCTGCATGTTTTTATTAACTAATGGGAAAAACACAATTTTAAGAGTGATCTGCGCATGTGCAACCGAATCTCAGTTAAGCCCTCACTCAATTCTTACTCAAAGAATTAAAATCAAACTTCGACTTTTACCAAGGTAAAATAGAAAAAGTGGAAATTCCACAGATCGTTCAACACGACAAAAACAAAAATGTTGCAGGCTCGGTTTGATTGAGCCTGTTCATGGACGGTAGTGGAAATGCATACTACTGTCCACGCCCTCTAGCCCCGGGTTGAGCAGAACTCAACATTTACACATGCTAGAAGTACAAAAGCAATTTAGAGACATCCGCAGATGTATTCATACGGCGGTGCACATGGAACCTTCAATGATACACGTGTTGTGGCGTGTAATTCCATGTAAGTCTCGTTTAATTTTTCTAATTTTTTGTTTTGTTTTACTTTTAACCTTCATCATTGTGATCCTGCACTTATAGTATAGCCTTCACATGATGGCGAAGCCTAAAGTGCGAGATCACTATAGCAAAACGCAGACCACGATAATGAAACTCGAAATCGTAAACTTTTCATAATTTCGCGCCTCGCAGTCATGATCATATTTACTATGATTGTAGGGAAACTCCAATTTTGTACACAAAGTATCACAATTCTAAAATGAAAAGTTGATTCTTTACATTCAAACAATCCTCCAAAATATTACGCTTTCGTACGTCACAACAGATCCTCCCATAATCTGACTAATCTATTCAGAGGTAACGTCTTCAAGTTTGCATACTAGGACGGGTACATGTGAATGGTGAACTATGTAGTCGCTCACGCTACCCATTATAGTCCTCCGTATCACACCCAAACCCCGAGTGCCACATACAATGATATCAGCTTTGTGGTCTCTAGCTGCCTTCACTATCGACTCTCCCGCCGGCTGGTGTAAACGTTCCACTGTATGTTCAACCTACAATATCAATAATATCAACTTCAAAGAGCTTTTAGATCAGTTAACGATATTGCCTTGAAGTAGAGAATAACATAATTTATACATTTTTATCACGTTTTAATTCATGAAAACTGTTTTGTAAAACTACTACTGACTGCACTGTAGGAGTTACTGCGTAGACTAGGAAACTCTAAAGATGACCATGACACCTTAAAGTTTCAAAGTACGTGAATTTGACAACGTTGTGAGATGATCTCATGAAATATTTAGGATTCCCCGGAAGTATAGAACGACATCAATAAAATAACATTGAATGAACGGAACTGGTCGCAACACTGTTATTGTGAAGGTCGCTACACAACATTTAAAAACTGCTGTGACAAAGGTAAATCCAATGCGGCCGCCACTTAGTATTTATATGGTATATCAAAAAGGCCGCTACGTTGCATTTATAAACTATCGTTTGCAAAGGTAAAACGTTGAAGGTCGCCACACTGCATTTAACGACAGTCTGCTGTTGCGAAGGTAAACACCACATGGCCACCACAATGCTATATTAGTTGTAGTTGCAAAGTTGAATCCCGTTCTATCAGAAAAACAGCCAAGCAAACTTATTGCAGACTCGGTTTAAAAATTGAAACTATTATAAGAGGTATCGCAAGAATGCAAACTGATTGTGGACTTGGTTAGATTTAGTCTAATCATGAGAATTACTGCAAGCAGACATACTAATATCAGACTCGGTTTAACTCAGTCTGTAATCGGAGATAATGCAACTAAGCATATTTACAGCAGACTCGGTTTTAATTGGGTATGTTTTGAGAAGTAACAAAACCAGGCAAAGTAATCATATACTCGGACTGACTGCGCTAATGCAATCAAACAGACTAAAAGTGAACTCGGTTTAACTATTATCAGAGAAACGCAAATAAGAACATTCATAGCAGACTCTGTTTTCTCAGTGGTTACGCAAGATGAACGCAACCAAGCACGCAAATAACTGACTCGGTTTTAGAGTATGTCAACTAGAAGAATAAATGCAAACAGACATACTAATAGCAGACTCGGTTTAATTGAGTCTGTAATGAGAGGTAATGCAATAAAGCAACCTAGCAGCAGACTCGTTTGATTAATTAACTGAGTCTGTTATGAGAGGTAAAAAAGCAGGCAAATTACTCGTATACTCGGTTTGACTGCGCTTTTTCATACTGTGAAATCATTTAATTTCGTGGGCATGAAATTTCGTGGTTTTGGTCAAAACGGCAATTTCGTGGGGATATGAATTCGTGGATTTCAACTTTTGAACATAAAATGAATGGTACTTTTACTTGTTCATTGGGATTAAATTTCGTGGATTGACTCAACCACGAAATCCACGAAAATTAGTCCCCCACGAATATTAATGATTTCACAGTAGTTGGTTAACTAAAAGTGAACGCGGTTCAACTTGTATAAGAGTAATGAAACCAAGACTACTCATAACAAACTCTGTTTCTCTGAGATTACGCAACCAAGCATGCCAATAACTGACTCGGTTTTAGAGTGTGTCAATTAAAGTATTAAAATTCGCAAACCTTACTTTATGTTTCTTGGCAATATCGTCTATGGTTTGTAAAACTTTCTGAACTTCTTTGTCATGCTCTGCAATCATTGTAGGAATCACACTCGGGTTTTCCAGCTGAGAAAATTCTGTTGAGAGACAGACAAGATATACTAGTAAACACCCTGTATTTATGGAGAAACTATGTACTCTCTAATTTATGCATTGTATAATCACACTCGGGCTTTCCAGCTGAGCAGCTTATATATAACGAAATACAGAAACAGTCCATATACAAACACCCTATATGTGTGAATGAATTATCTATACCTTGCCTTACCAAGTTTTATTCAGATTGGTTTTGTTGCCTAGATACAAAAGTTTATATAAGATATTTTTTAACTACTTTTGCATGTTCGCCTTCTACTAAATACGAATCATTAAACGCCCTTTGCTGTTTTGAAACATCGTATGAAATGAACAATTACATGCAAAGGAGAAAGCTGTCGAGCCTGATTGTTCTACCTAGGTATCCATCCGGCCATGACTGAAATAGAAGCTGGGGTCGACATGACTTAAATGCAAAAATTAAAGTGTTCCCGCTTTTCTTTCCTCGAAGTTTTTAAGCAATATTGCGTTTGAATCAAGCCGACACAAAGAAAACAAGCAAATTCGATGAATTGGTATCCCCTGCCGAAAGGATTTGTGGTGAGGAATGGCAAAAAAAAATATATCCGGCAAAAAGTTAAGGATGTTACTAAGAAGCAAATAACTTCATTAGTCAAAATCAACTTAACAGAAAATGAATGTTTTTTTTTGTGGTGGTTGGGGAGGGGGGAGGGGGGCAGTGGGGGGACCGGGTGAGGTTACAAAACTTCACATGTTGATTATAAATATTGATGGAAAATTAAAAATGAGAAAAAATGGGGTGGGGGATGCATGATCGGTGTGTAGGGCATGACTGGGTGGAGGAGTGAGGTGGGAGAACGGTACAACTTTGCATGTTGATGAATATTCATGGAAAATTTGAAAAAGAAATTTTAAAAAATATTATCTTTTTGCGGGGGGGGGGGGGGGGGGGGGCGGGGGGGGGGGGGGTGTGTGATCAAGGCAAGATGGTGACCAGGTGTGGGTACACAACTTCACATGTTTATAATAATTGTTCATGGAAAAGAATAAAAGAAGTTTAATGAAATTCTACCAATTGGTTGGTTTGTTATGTACAAATCTGTGGATTTTTAAACAATTAAAGGGCAATAACTCTAAGGAAAATTGACCAATTAAAATGACAGGCATCATCGAAGTATGTTGGTTCATATTTATTTCAAATTTCATGAAATTCTACCAGCTTGTTGCTGAGAAATGGCTGCAGACGTGATTTTTCATTAAATTAAGGTCAATAACTCTAAGGGAAATTGACCAATCCAAAAATTGCTTGACGGGCATCATCGCTGTATGTTAGTTCATGTTTATTTCACGTTTTACCTGCTAGTTACTGAGAAATGGCTGCGGACGCACGGACGCACGCACGCACAGACAACGCCAATACCCACTCCCGATTTCATCGGCGGGGGATAACAATGTACGGCTACAGTAGTGTTCAAAACGTTACACTAGAAAAGATGACCCCTTCAAAAAATCAAAAAAAAATCTTACGTATTAAGTTGTCACCCGATTCTGCACAATATACCATGATCACAGTGTCTGAATCTTTATACATATTCTTCACAAACCCTGAAAGTAAAATCCACTTCGGTCATTTATGATAATAAAGGCTTCATATAAAAGCTAACGGAAGATTTCACACTCAGACCACTGGCACCAGATCAGAAAGAAAATGCCTCCGTACGTGTTATACCCTACCCCTAGGTATTCTATAAGAACCATGGTCATGAACGGGAAAATATACTAACCCATTTCAATCGCGTATTTCATAGCTAAAACACGCAGTTCAGTAAATGTGTACTATTGATATTAAACAAGCGATAATTTATCTTCCATCGTGCACCAGTCACATTGTCTCAATATTCCATATTGCAGAGATGCTTCATATATTTTATGCTTTAGTCAACGTTACAGAAAAAACTTGCGTGAACTCCCCTAATGAACATCCGGTCTAGAGGTCACGGCAATGTGCACATGTTAAACGAAATGTAAACAAACAAAAACAGAATGCAATATATTCACAGTTTTACGATAAGACTCGAAATGATGAATGAAGTTCATCTTGTATATGATTTTGAATTTAAAATCATACATTGGTATACAACTATTCTGTTTATTTAATTCATTTTGCACATTTATGCTGCATATAAACATTTTAGCGTACACGTGTAGTAAAATGACGACTGACATACATTTTCACATCAGCCAATCAGAGTGTGTCTGTAATCTAGAACGGAACTTCACTAGGGAAGTTCAAGCAAGATTTTTTTGTGTACCTTTGAAAAAACTGTAAACTACCCGTTGTTTTTCTAAGATATAGTGGACGCAACTTGACCCCGATGGTTGACCTTTGCATTATAATAAATAATAAGGTACAACCTATTATTGAAAAGGAGTGTAGGTAAAATACGAGTTGCACGAGAAAAAGGAAATATGAATTTGAATAAATATAAATTATTGTATTGGAAGGTTTTAACTGATCAAATGTAAGTATATTTACTTTGATACTGCACTGTATACAAACTAATTCCATATAAATATACACGGCTACCCTAAGCACCCTTGATTTCTATAATGAAATAATCGGTATGAATAATCAGCCTAAGGTCAACCATCGCGGTCAAGATGCGACTACTATAAGAAGTATTGGAGAAATGTGACCGGTACACAACGGAAGATAAATTACTGCTTGTTTAATATTAATAGTACACATTTACTGAACTGCGTGTTTTAGGTATGAAATACGCGATTGAAATGGGTTAGTGTATTTTCCCGTTCACGACCATGGTTCTTATAGAATACCTAGGGGTAGGGTATAACACGTACGGAGGCATTTTCTTTCTGATCTGGTGCCAGTGACTCAGACTATAAGAAAATGAATCATCTACATGCAGAGACATGTTTAGACATTTATTGCAATTTGGCGCAGAGATAACTGTCGCCTTTATAGAATCATGGTGGCGAATTGTAGGTATATTTCTTCAGCAACATGCAGGATATTCACACATTAGTTCTAACCCGACCTAGAGTGCTGACAACAGTACTCGAGACCAAATTCTAAGCTTCTTCCTTTTAATACAATAATAGGGAAAAAAACACACAACTTTGCCATCTAATACAATTTCCGCTTCTCTAGTTGATTAAACAGGGACTAAAATCTTAACACGTGACAGAAAGATTTATAGAAAGGTATATCATGATGCCATAACATATAAGGCATTGTTTGATGTACACAGATGATATACAGGCAGTGTCTGGCGAACAAACGTGTTGCAGTATGTGACTTACATGAAATTAAATCTTTGGAAAAAGTAACGCATTTTCATCATTATACATCCGGTATGTTAAGCGGGATGAGTGTTGCCAATGTGGACAGAATGCCCGAAAGTGACGAGTAATAGCTAAGAAAAGTGAGAACGAGCATTAGAATTTTAATTTTGAATGTATCACGTTATACCCTATAAACTTCAGTAATATAATGGTAGGTTTTCCTGAAATGATATTGGATGGATATAATTATTTGAAATATTGAAAAAATAACGCTTTAAAGATATGTAACAATAATTTCAAGGTGAAACCAAAACCATGGAGAAGTCAAAGTCAGGTTTAAACTGCCTAATGTCTTTAAACTGAAATTCTTGATTCATAGGAGCTTAAGCGAATAAAAAAACGATGTGCAAGAACTGACGTGTGTGATTATGTTGTGCAAGAGTACAATGTCTACTCTGTGTGTCTATGTGATTGCAGGAGTTCAAACTCGTCATGTCTGCGATGTGTGATAATGTAGCGTGGGAGCTGAACTTTGTCATATGATGTGCTGATGTGCGTTATTGTGCGTTGCAAGATTTCAACTTTGTCATAATGATTATGACTATAATTATGTAGTGAAAGTGTTTAAGCTTGTCATACATATGATGTGATGATGTGTGTGGTTGTGTAATGCATTCATGCAGCAGAACAGTAGTTGAAGCTGAACACTATATATACATGATGCAATTATATATACTGGTGGAAAATAAATCATGACGCACGAAGTAGCTGAGTGAATTAATTAATCTGTCATGTCTGGTGCAATTGTGCAATTTCTCTTGAATGCTGCGACACGACACAAAGGCTTGATAAAATATTTATATAAATTCAACACTTTACGTTACTTAATTTGGGACCGACCACATCAACCTTACCGGTTGTCGCTGACCAATGATATGTGTAAAACAGGTCTGTCAATGTAAACCTAAGGTAACTTCATTCCTTGTGCTTTCCACAATTGACAAATAAAATAATATCAATATCAATCTTTGAAATAATTGCTGTTATTTTTTACGAAATTGTCAGTTTGTCATCCTGTATCTATACCTATCTATATCTATACATGTATGATCATGTATGTTTTTAGTAAGCTTTGTGAAGCAAAACTGGTTTTGGTTCCAGGTTTATTATAAGCGAAACATATTTATAAACCAGATTTGTTCGGGAACCAAACGCAAAATATGAACATATATAACGCAGAAACTCGTGCAATATTCTCAGTCAGTAAACTTTCACAACTTACGAAACAACGCTTGTTAGATTTTGACTTTGACTGTTTGAAGCATCGCCAGTTTAGCGTCATCAGACAGCCGCATATATACGAAGATGCCACGTGGCAGAGGGAGAAGGGCTAGACATGAGCCCGCCGGAAGACAGGAACCCGCCGGCAATGTTAGGCGCCAACCCGCCAGAAATGCCAGACAACAGCCTGCGGAAGGGGCAAGACAAGAGCCCGCCGGCAATGTTAGGCGCCAACCGGCTAGAAACGTCAGGCAAGAACCGGCAGAAATGGCAAGACAGGAACCCCTAGGCAACGCAAGACAGCCTGCTAGAAATGCCAGACGGGGACTCCCCGGGGAAGTCAGGAAGACCTGCCGCTGCGGACCCGGGCGGAAGCGGGGCGAACCCCCCCGCCACAGAAATGGTGGCAGGGGCCGAAAGCGAAGGGGGATGAGCGGGAAAGGTTTGGTAAGGCCGGAGCTGAAAGATAAAGCTGGTGGTGCAATTTCAAGATTTTGAACCCTCATGAGAGGGCACAGTTTCCCCAATAGACATTTAAAATTTTTTTAAAGTAATAATAAAAGTTTTGGGGGGTGTGTCCAGCCTTTTGTCGGGTTTACTATGTCGGGCAGAAACGAAAGTGTCAGGGCTAGTTATTTTAGGGAGTTTAAACAGGGGCGTGAATGTACATAAGCTCCATTTTTTAAACAACGCAAGCGCCAATAATTTTGAAATTTTGCTTACGTCGGACGGTTCCCCCGCGATATTGCAGTGCTTTCCCAACCTCGTTTAAAAACAAAAATTTGCAACGGCTGTATGTAAATTGGCTTTAATGCTCAAAGGAGCGGTTGAGTTGTCTGATTTTAAAACGGTTCGTTTTAAAGGTTAAATTCAGATATGCAGATTAAAAATTCGAAAAAAGAAGAAAGGAAAAAAATTAAAAGACATGAGAAAGTCTAATGCCTTTTTAATTTATGCATCAGTTTACCTTTCAAATCTCGTGGATAAAGTGTCAAAATTATTACTTTATATGTACAATATTAGGGAAGCCGCGTGAGACAGGGGCTTTGAGTGGGGGAGTATGACGAGCAATTTGTTCGAAGCTGTCTCCCCGTCATCCTTGGTCAAAAATCAAAAATGATTTAGGTGGGTTTGTATGAATTTTGGGGCCCATTTTCGAGACACAACAAATTAAATAGGTATCGTGCAACGATTTTAATGGGGGGGCAATGCAGTTGGCCTATTGCGATTCGCCACCATTTTTAAAAATGTCAAGGTCCCACCCCAGACGTTAATGCACAA
The DNA here is from genome assembly GCF_021730395.1 of Mercenaria mercenaria. Classification (NCBI taxonomy): domain Eukaryota; kingdom Metazoa; phylum Mollusca; class Bivalvia; order Venerida; family Veneridae; genus Mercenaria; species Mercenaria mercenaria. The sequence continues at coordinate 48,250,373 of NC_069368.1, forward strand.
GATCGGGCGCGCCTGCCCTTAACGCAAAACCCCCAAACTCAATCTTCTTGCGGGGAAAAAATTTGATGAAACCGTTAGACTGGTTCAAGATTAGGACAAAATTGTAAAATGTTTTTTTAACGGAAATTCGCAAACGTTATAGATTTTAAAACTTTAAAAAACCCGCGATTTTGAATACTCGGTTTTTTTTTTTGAGGGTAAATTCTATTTGACAAAACCTACCATCGGTTTTTCTTAAGTTGTATAAATTTTGGGAAAAAAATTTTTAGATTTTTTAGAGTTTTGTGGGGTGATTTTCTGGGTGGAGGGAAAAAAAACAGAAGCGTGTACTCGGGCTTTACAAATTTTCTGTGAAGTTATGTCTGAACTTGGCGTTCCCCTTTTGCGGAAAAAGGGAAAAAAAGGAGGGCCCCTACAGAAATTTTGATATTTTTTGGTTTAGAACTCGCTTAAAATATGATGGGAAGAATTTCCCTTTAACAAAATTCAAGACGTAATACGAAAATCAAAAAACTTTTTTAAAAAAAATGCAATCATCATTTTGGGTTTTCTTAATTTTGTGTGTGTTTTACGATGGGTAGGGCCCTTTTTTTGCCGTTAATAGATCAATCTGCGGCCTTTCAAAACCCTTTCCCGTCTTTTGTCTTAAAAGGAAATAGATTGGACTTGGACTTGGCTTACATTTCTAAAGGGTTTTAAGGTATCCTGTTCCACGCGATATTGGGTTTCAAATGCGCGTTAAAAAAGTTCTCCGATAGTGAGACGGCAAAAATTTTGGGTTTGGGAAATTTTTTTCCGGTCCCGGGTATGCAAATGGCCCATGAAGGCATAGGTAGGTATTACTTCGGACATTAGGTGCTCGAATTTTTTCCCAAAATGGTATCATTATTTGTTGGGGTCCTCAGTAGAAACAAAAGATTAAATTTAACTGTAACAACATTGCAGTCGTTCACATCTTAAATAAATTATCATCCAAAAGCCGATAGGGTTATGTGTCTTATAAGGTTGATAACGTTACGTTGTCTTCAGCTGAATATTTGGATTAAAGCAGTTCATGTCCAGGTCATGAGAATACATCTGTGATTGCTTATCTCGTTCACAGTTGACACGATTCAGGGAGCTCGCCCAGAAGCGGACCTCGAACCCAGCCTGGTACCCTCTTTTCTGTGGAACGTCTTCAGTGTAGAGCAAGACAACTAGTCTACTCGTCTTTAGCACCAAACTCATCGCTGGCATACAATACCGCATTAAATATGTTTGAGAAATTTAGGAATAATTACAATCTCGCCGTGTTATGGCCGATTCCATTAGTAGATATTATTCTGTTTTTATTCTTCTGTTTCGAAAAGGGACTTTCACCAAGGTCTATTACAACATATTTGGCGGGCATAAATTATTTCCATAAAATTAATGGTTATTATAGTCTAAATGACAATTTCTTTACTAAGAAAAATTTTAGAAGGTTGTCATAGAAGTAGGTCAACCTATGATAAACGGGCGCCGATAAACTATGAATATTTTGGTAGAAATCTGCAATAAACTACCAACTGTTTGTTATGATGCGTATGAAACCCTACTTTTCTCAGCTTTATTTACACTAGCTTATTTTGGCCTTTTTCGGGTCAGTGAGTTGACAGCAACACGCTCTTTCCAATTAAATCACGCAATACTCATTAACGATATTTGTTTTTATCAAAATAATCAGTATGTGGTAATACAACTTCGTCATTATAAAACAAGACAAAAAGGAAAACCAGCCGTTATTAAATTACCCAGGCAAAATATTGGTATCTGTCCGGTTTTAAAACTTACGGAGTTTTTGAAAATACGTCCTAAACAAACAAACTCTCCTTTTTTGCCATAAAAACGGCGCTGTTGTGACTAGATCTCAATTTTCTAGCGTGTTTTTCTTTGGCTATAGGTAAAACACGTTACAATTCTGGACATTTCAGGTCACATAGTTTCAGAATTGGCAGAGCGACGGACCTGGCTGCTCAGGGTTATCCGTCCGAAATTATAATGAAACTGGGCCGCTGGTCATCAGACTGCTATAAAACATATATACGTTGACTTTTAAGTAAGAGTTATATAGCAATCGGTATAGAAAAATGTCAATACCGTTACTTTTATATTTAGATGTTTGGATTCTTGGCGATTCAATCCGTATTCGGGCGGGGTCACATGCTACAGCCGCTGGAAAACCTAACCTGAATATAACAGGACTGTCAATTGCATGGTGGGTAAGAGAGGTTTGGGTTGGAGCGGACTTAGAAAACACATAGAGACTCGGTTTCTTCTCGTCTACACCGCCTAGAATTTCCGTCTTTTTAGTGGTAACGATTTAATTACATTAAAACTCCGGAAATTGAAAATTTAAGGCAGAGATAATTTTACCTCAGAGATGCATTTTAAACACGATAATTATATGGCAAAAATTTTTTCCCCAAAAGATTGGTCAGGTTCAGAGGGGGGAATGCCTTTTTTGATGCAAAAGGGAAAACGTCTGATAGAATCGGTCGAAAATCTTTTCAGAATCGGGAAAATTCGACAAAATTTATAACAGAGATTGACTCAAAAAGGGCCCTTTTATCGCCCCGACGGAGTCTTTAAAAATTTTTTGGGCCCTAGAGTTTTATTTTTCCAAAAACGCTTTTTTGATAAACACGTATTAATAATTTAGTTAAAAGATTAGCAAATTATGAAAGGCTGTCTGTCTTCTTTTTCCCGTGAATGCAATTTGTTTAGTATGTTTTTTTTCCCAAAATTTTTTTGGGGGGGATAAATTTAAATGAAATTTATTGGGGGGGAAAAAAAAATTTGCCGACGAAAGACTGGGCGTAGCAAAATTTCAATTTTATATTAGTTTCAGTTTTAATTAAATTCAAGTATGTACTTTTTTTCAAACTGTATTTAAAACCTGGGGCCCCTGGTTCCGGCTCACCGAGTTAAGTGTGAACGGGGGACTAGGGCAGAGCATTTTATAGTCATTGGGCTTTGGTATACAAAGGTATTGCCTAGTACTCTGGAAATATCTTTATAGGTTCGTTAGAGCCGTGTTCTTTTTAACCCTTGCTAAAGTGATAAACCGGCGGGTGCAAATCACTCAGTATTTTTGCTTTGCTTTTGCGACTCTAACGGTTCCCCGGATTAGTTTTTCATTGAAAAACAGGGTTACCCGTAGGAAATGAAGGGATCAATCTGAGGATGCTAGTCATACAGTGCTGGTCGGGTTTGGTGCACGTTTGATATTTTCATTATTAGGGTCACCTAGAGTAAGGGGAGATACCATCGCTGTCATTTTGTCCTGTAGTGAACCTTTTAGCTTAAAGGAAGTTGTGCCACGTTACAAGTTGTTTTCTTTGAAAAAATGTTTAAAAAAGGCTAGTACCGGTTAGAATTTAGAAACACCCCGGTTTCTTTTGGTCGGTGATTTATTCCCTACATTTGCTGGTTCCCCCCCCGCCGGTTTAAATTGTTTAGTGGTTACCGTTAAAACCTGAGTGGCCAAAATACCCCCAATACTTTAGAATAAGCCACAGATGCTTTTGTTTTTTTATTTTAACATATCAATGTTTTTTAAATTATAGTTACTGAAAAAATTTGAAAAAAATTTTGACTTTTCTGTTGGTTTTGATTTGGGATAAGAAAAAATATAATTTTTTATCTTTGAAATAATTGCTTTTATTTTTTACGAATTGCCCGTTTGTCATCGCGTTTATATTGGCATTTTGTATCTGTTCTATCCTACTATTATAATGTATGATCATGTATTTTTTTAGTAACCCTTTGTGAAGAAACGGGTTTTGGTTCCAGGTTTATTATAAGCGAAAAATTTTTAAAAAACCAGATTTGTTGGGAACCAACGCAAAAAAACAAAATATAACGCAAAAAACCTTTTTGAAATTTTCTCAGTCAGAAAAACTTTCACAACTTACAAAACAACGCTTTTTAAATTTTCCCCCCCCACCACCCCCCAAGTAAAAAGTAGTAAATATGTTTTTTTTGACAAAAATTTTAATACTATTCGTAAATTCACTTATTTTAATTCCGGTACATTTTATGGCATGTTCCTATTTATCTGATTTTAGACAAACAAATTGCTCTTTCAAGTTTTTGTGTTTCAACAATTTGCCTCCCCACTGACGAGCAAAACTTGGATAAGACTTTTGGAGCAGTTGTAATGACGATAGAACTCTATTGATGTCACCAAAATTTGTGTTGAACATTGCGGCCCGCTTTTTTGACGGCTTAAGTGTGTTATAAAATTTTTTATGTTGCGTGTTAGTGTATTTAAAGTGTAATTACAAAGTGTTAAAGGTCGTTCGCTATTCACTTTTTTAAGATTTGTTTTATACAAGCAAATGAACTATTCCGATTACATTTTTGTGTATATGTTAGCGAAAGGGCGATTTCTTTTTTGTATAAAAATTTAAAAAGAAGGAAATATTTTCCTTAATATGTTTTATGGGCAACATATTATAATTATTTTTAGTCACCATTATATGCTTGCGGGGAAAAAAATTTGCGATTTAAAATTTACTAGGCGTAGCATAATTTACAATTTTTTATTAGTTTCGTTTAAATTAACATTCAAGTATGTACTTTTTTCAAACTGAAATTTAAAACCGGGATGGTTTCCGGGTCTCGCGAGTTACCAGTGTGAATCGTGGGCTAGGGGCAGAGCATTTTATAGTCAATTGTGTGGGATTGAGTATACCAAAAAATATTGCCCTAGTATTGGAATACTTTTAGAGCCGTGTCAGCTCTATAAGCCTTTCTAAGTGATAATGCTGGCTGGGCTAATACTACAGTCTTTGCGTTGCGTTGCGACTTAACTGGGTTACCCCATTAGTTTTTTTGTAAATATGGTCCCCTAGGGTTAATGAAGGGGGTCATATCGGGGTGCTAGTCACACATGCGTGTCTGGTTTGGTGACCTTTTATTTTTTATTATTACTAGGTCCCCGTGAGTAAAGGAGATACCCCTCGTCTGTATTTTTTCCGCGTAGTGAAACCCAGCATTGATGGAAGTTTTGGCCCCGTTAAAGTTGTTTCTCTGTAAATAATTAAATGTAGCTAGTTCCGGTTAGAATTTTTGAGAACACCCTGGTTTCTTTTGGGCGGGGGTTTATTTTTCCCCACAATTTGGCGGTTACCGACCGGATTGATTGTTTGCCGGTTACCCTTTTTTAAAATTTGGGCACAAAACCCAATACAAGAATAACCACGGGTTTTTTTTACTTTATTTTAAATATCAATGTTTTATTCAAAAATATGTTATTGAATTAAAAATTTAAAAAAATTGCACATTTTCTGTTGGTTTTTTTATTCGGATAATGAAATAAAAGACATTAGTATGCACTAAGTGAAAATAAAAAATAGAAAAATACACATGCGCCTAGTAAAGTTTTGGGGATTTTTAACATATTCATTTCCATCATGTCAAGTTTGCATAGAATGTATTTATGACACTGAAACAGCCCAGTATAGTTATCATTCTACGTTTTTTAAAACTATACTCAAACAGAATGACAGAATAAGTTTGCATATGATATTGTGAAATCACGTTTATTTAGGAAGGGTCTTAATTTCGTCATCGTGTAGTATTATCAGAATGATTCGAACGAAGTTCATGCGGGAAGAAAACGTAGGTAACTAGGTAGTGGTGGGTCTTTAAGAAAAAACTTATTACAGAATACATCATCGGATCAGTGTCGAGATTTCGGTAAACAAATGTAGATCTAGTTAATAGAAACTGTAACATATAACAATAGCAATGTAATAACGTGACTCTAATTTGTAAATAAAAGTTTAAAAAAAAAAACTTACATTCAAATGCACCGGTTGCGTGTTTACTTCCGTCCATTGCTATCAATACTTTCCTCTGTGCGTTGCCCTCCGCCATACTTTGATATTTGTTTCAATTTTACAATTTCTTTATTTTGTTATAAAACACACAACGACAAAACTGACAGACGCATGCGCAACTATATATATATATATATATATTAATTATAACAAAAATGTATCAAGGCGGCAATAATTAGCGGATTTAAGGCCATTCAATGGTTTTGTTATAAGTGTTCATATTTTTGCTAGGGTAAAGATTGTAATTTATGAGCTATGATTCACACTCACCACTTTGTCACTACTCGAAATTCATTTTTGCGTGTTGCTAACCCTTATTCCCTCTGGTACTTTCTTTTGCACATGATGTACATTTGTTTGTTTGTTTGTTTCTTTTTGTTTTGCATGTTGAACAATTCTCCTCTTCGGCGATCTTATCAGTACATCTACGGCACATGATCTGATAAGCCATCAGACAGCGCAACTGATAAATCCTATTCCTAAATTTGCATTGATTTATATAGGAAAATGGTACATTTACCATAGAAAATGTCATACAATGCACATTTCTTTTTATTCTATTATACCATCCCGGATATTTCCTTAAAAAAAACAATTCAATACCTTTACGATGGTATATTTTCCTTCAAAATAAGTCAATATTTGGTTGCTTCAAAATTATTCTCTACACATATTTGGCAGAATTACACAATAACCCTGTTTTTACTTAGTATTTTTTGTTTTGTGCGTGCGTGTGCGTGTGTGCGTGTGCGTGTACAAGCATTACAACCATTATAAGGGAGGAGATGATGGCTTTAACGAAACTCTATAGTCAAAACACATAATGTCTCGATCAACGAACGAAGGACATGGGTACAAGGATTAATTCAACACAAATACGCCATTTGATAAATATATTTATTATGACTGAAGGGAAACCATCTGTTTTGTACACAAAGTATCATAATTTTAAAATGAAAAGTTGATTCTTTACATTCAAACAATACTCCAAAATTACGCTTTCGTACGTTACAACTGATACTCCCATAATCTGACTAATCTATTCAGAGGTAACGTCTTCAAATTTGCATACTAGGACGGGTACATGTGAATGGTGAACTATGTAGTTGCTCACGCTACCCATTATAGTCCTACGTATCGCACCACTACCCCGAGTGCCACATACAATGATATCAGCTTTGTGGTCTCTAGCTGCCTTCACTATCGACTCTCCCGCCGGCTGGTGTAAACGTTACACTGTATGTTCAACCTAAAATATATTAATAACATAATATATACATTATCTTCTACGGTTTAGTTCATGAAAAACTTCTGACTGTAGGAGTTACTGCGTAGATTAGGAAACTCTAACAATGTCCATAACAGCTTAAAGTTTTGACAACATTGTGAGATGACCACAAGAAATCTATAGGATCCTGAAGAAGTATAGAACGAAATCAATAAAATAACATTGAAAGGAGTCCATGATAAAAACACTAACGGACAGTGGTCGCAGAGCTGTTGTTGTGAAGGGAAATCCTGTCGTTACAAACATTTATGAACTGCTGTTGCGAAAGCTGCCACTTAGCATTTATAGGGTAAAACCAACAAGGTCGCCGCAGTGCATTTATAGACTTGAGTTGCAAAGGTAAATCCTTGAAAGTCGCCATATTGCATTTTACGACTGCCTTTGCGAAGTAAAACGCCACACAGTCACCACAACGCTATATTAGCTGTAGTTGCAAAGGTGAATTCCATTCTATCAGAAAAACAACCAATCAAACTCACAGCAGACTCAGCTTTAAAACTTGAGTCTATTTTGAGAGGTATCGCAACAATGCAAACAGATTGTAGACTTGGTCGATTTAGTCTAATCATGAGAATTAATGCAAACATACATACTAATAGCAGACTCGATTTAATTCAGTCTGATATTAGAGGTAACAAGACCAGGCAAAGAAATTGTATACTCGGATTGACTGCTCTAATGCAATCAAACAAACTAAAAGTGAACTCGGTTTAACTATTATCAGAGAAACGCAGTTAAGAACATCCATAGCAGACTTTCTTCTCTGTGGTTACGTAACGAAGCACGCCAGTAACTAATGAGATTTTAGAGCCTGTCAATTTAAGAGTGTCTTTTATCAAATCGTCACGAAGAATATACGCCTCGCCTGAGGATTGAACCCACGTACATCGGCGCTCTCCCTAAAGGTTATATCAAAACAATATATGATTAGGGCTTACAGTCCAAGTTTGTTATGAAAAATTACCCTTTATGCTTACATACATTCCATATCTTATATCCTTATTCTAAACCATACAAATACCACAGTTTTTAATTTTCAATTTGAAGATGTTGAAAGCATGTGTACAACAGAAACTAGTACTTAGATTAAATAACTGTGGTCAGAAAGTAAAATAGAGACTTTGCAAAACATAACTGCTGTTTAAAGCCTTTATTATGTTTTATGAAATCAATAATTTTTTCAATTCACTGTATAATTTCAAGCCGACGTTAATAATTGGTGTCGGTATATATAGCACGTGCAAATACACGTACTTGTGCTGAAAACAAAAATAAATGTATAGTTAAGGTAATTCTGCATGTTCGGATCGAATTTTTTCTACAATGTAGAATTTGACTAGATCTTATTTTTTAATACTTCAGAACATACTTAGAAAAAACAGTAAATAAAAAGACAGTGTCGTGTGCTTGATGTTTTGCTACTAGACTGATTTGAAAAATTTGGACCTCACACAATTTTTCATGATAGTAGTCTACAGTATGGGGAAATCATACATTTCATAACATTTTCGCGAATAGAATTTTTTCATACATTTTTCATTTTTTTACATAGATTTTAATGAAACTTCTCACAGTTGTAAATAAACATTTACAATGTGGTGAAATAAAATATATAGGTCTGAAAACAAATTGACATTCAGTTGTTATGAAATGGTAGAGTCACCAAATGTATACTACAATATAGAAAACTCTATGACATTACACGTAAATGTTTGTTATCGCGTCTACATCACACACAAAAGTGTTTTGCGGCGTAAAATCTTCAAACTTACAAACTTAAACTCTTGGTCAATTAATTAATCATTTAACAGTATCAAGTCTTTTTCGGATATTTGGTATTCCTTAATTACTGATGATCGAATTTCTGTATATAGAAATGTAATTAATATGAGTTTCTAAGGTGGTAGTGAAAGGAATTACAACACAGGCGTCATATGCTTGTGTAACAAAGGTCATGCTTAGACTGTCCTAAAGAATGGATGTTGCATTTTTAGCTCGACTTTACGAAGTATAAGGAGAGCTATCCTTCTCGACCCGGCGTCGGCGTCTTTCTGCGTCCCTACCTTGGTTAAAGTTTTTCTTACACTTTCTCTTTTTCCTACTTATCTCTGTAATTACTTGGATGGATTTGATTCAAACTTAAAATAGTTGTTCAACATCATCACACACATCATCTGACTTAAGGGCCATAACTCTGGCACAAATATTTTATGAATTGTTCCCCCCTTTTACTTAGAATTTAAGGTTAAAGTTATGATGCACTTTCACTCTATCTCTGTAATAACTGAATTCTTTTCATGAACTGAGCCCCTTTTACTTAGAATTTAAGGTTAATTTTGATGCATTTTCATTATATCTCAGTTATTATGAAATACATATTTAATTCCAACCTAAAGTAGTTGTTCCGCATCGCCACCCACATCATATGACACAAGGTGCATAACTTTTGCACTAATATTGAATGAGTTATGCCCCCTTTTTTCTTAGAATATACTTATATAGTGTTTTGATACACTTTATCTTTATCTCTCTTATAACTTAATATTTTTGACTCAGGCTATTGTGCAATATCTTCATCCACCGTTGGAGTCACTCCAGTGACAGCTCTAGTTTCCTCAGATGTGCCCAGTTTCACTATCCAGCATCGAAATTGTCGACCCTCTGTCTCCTGTGACAGCTCTTGTTGCTTTTTGAGAGTATTTTCAGAGCATGAGGCTGGACAAAAAATCGCAAGGACTAATATTCATTAAGAAAAACTACGTTCGAAGAAAGAACCTTCCCCTCAAACTTAATATACATGAGCAAAGTAAAATATATAGAAAACGAGAAAGATACGGACACACAAAGGAACAAAGTGGAGCACAGATCTGGAACTGTCAGTTGTAAAAACACAACTTGGAAATTAAACCAGTAAAAAGTGAAGTTAACCTTTCTCCTAGTCCTTCCACCTTTTCACAGTTGCATAACAGTGTAAATAAAAGACGTGATGGCAAAGTATGTACAATACGAAATGTTTTTGTAACTTTAGATACAAAGTAAGCCTAACAACTATTAAGACATGTACTCAGTTCTTTTAACCAGAGCAAAATAGGTTTCTTGAGCATAATAAGCCTAGAAGTGAAAAAATGACAATTAACAATTAAAATTAACAATTTTTAAATGTTGAGCTGAAACTACATGGAGGGCCCTCAGGGTGGAATTTAGCCATGACCATCACTTAGGTGCCAGAAATAAAAATGCTTACTCTCAGGAATCGTAACAAGTATAACCATCTTTAATAACGAACAACAAAATATACATACTTGTTCTATTATCAAAATGTGAACAAACAGATTTCACAGGTCCTGGACATTTTTGTTCCTATAGCATGAATAGAAGTGAGTGTATGAGGACAAAGAAGAGCCGATATTTACAATCTGCAAGGCACAAAATTACACAAAATACTGACGATCACATCATTTTTGAAAATATTAGATTTTTCTATGAGGCTACTTCATAAACTCAACCTACCAAAAATATAGCTTGTTGGGAAAACAGGCGCTGCATGTTCACATGAACATCAGTGATCCTTTTCAGGTAATGTAATATTTACAATAATAAAATGTAATTATCAGCTGTGTAGTGGCATTGTGACATTTACTTAAGTGGACACACCCCAGTACTGATGCTATGTGGTACATGAAATGCCGACCTCCAGGTTGAGCAGCAGAAACCTAAATACTTGACAACGGCTCCGCTGATTGGTTAAAATGTCTTTGTTTGTTTTGTCCTTGTGTGTTTATTTTGTGTATGTGTGTGTGTGTGTGTGTGTGTGCGTGTGTGCGTGCGTGCGAGCGTGCGTCGTGTGTGTGTGTTGTTCGTGTGTGCCTTTGGGGGAGGCTGTGTTTTTGGAACGTGGTTTTCCCTGTCGGATATTCGTCCTTGTTCTTTTTTGTGACTTGTCTTTCAACTAGCTGAATCAAATGATCTGATTGCTGTTTGGGGTATGTTCTTTATAAGTTGTTACAAGAGATCAGATGAATAAAGAAACCGGTAAAGGTGACATTGCTCATTTTATTGTAGACTTGCTACTAGCATATCAAGAGGTCACACATTTAAGATTAATCTGGTCTTTGAGCAATATTTATACTATGGCATATTAGTTAAAGTTCCACTTACACCCTATTAAAGAGATGTGAACACCACTATACATATAAAATGGTGTATCATAAATCGTTATATCGGCAATGATTATTTAATTAATAACTACTTATTAATCTAAATTATCATGAAATGTGAGTAATTCAAACCGCTTTGAAGCCTCAAAATTGTTTTTCTTTGGTAAAAATAACTACCTAAGAACAAATATTAAATTGCTGTGAAGAAAATATTCTGGTACATTTTATGGTTTACAACATATGAAAGAAGATGGCAATTTACCAAACCTTTTCAACAAACTTTAAAATTTGCTCATCAATTATTCTACAATAACATGAGCCCATAGTGGTGCCTTTTTATTATCTTGTGTATTAGAATGCCTGTTACTCACCTGAACCTTTAATACTCAACCTTAATATTGTAGAGATTTCACAAATAAGAGTAAAAACAATATATTTCTAAATTATGCGTCACCTATCTAAAATTTCAAAATATTAAAAAAAAATGTAAACGATAAAAAGTCAAGATATCTATTCTTTGAGACTATCTTAACAGTTTTAAAAGATCATTCTTCTGGTATAAAGGTAATTGGCGGAGACTTTAATGAAGTTCTTGAGCTTCAAGATAGAATTACAAAGTCTGCGAACACAAATAACCAGAGCATAGTTTCTAGTAGTAACCTTAACAAACTAATTAAGAGTAAAAACCTTTCTGATATTTGGAGGGAGATTAATAAAGATAAAACGCAATACACTTGGCGGAGAAAAAATAGTATTGAAAAGAGTCGTATTGATTTTTTGCTAATTGATAAAAATATAATCCTTTTGGTTTACTCTACAGACATTAGACCTGCAATAATTCAAAGTACTGACCATCTAGCAATATCCATTAAATTAAAAACTCCATTAAAACGAGGCCCAGGCTATTGGAAACTTAACAATACTTATCTTGAAGATGAAGAATATTGTAAACTTGTTCATGACATTATTGACATATGTATTAACTTAACACTAGATAACAAAGTTAAATGGGAAATTTGTAAGTATGAAATAAAGGAATGCTCGATTAAATATTCAAAAATGAAATCAAGAGAAAGGCACAATAGACTGTATCATTTAGAAAAGGAATTAAATTTATTGTATACAGAACAAGGGGATAATAAGCGAATTGCTGAGGTTGAAAGCGAAATAAAAAAAATCTATGATTATAAATTATTTGGAGCCCAAATTAGATCTAGAGTACAAATTTTAAATGACGGAGAAAAAAGTACAAAATATTTTCTAAATCTTGAAAAATCTAGACAAAATAGAAAAACTATTACTTCATTGATAACAAATAATAAACGTGTTTCAAGTATTAAAGACATTCTGTCCGAAGAAGTTGATTTTTACGAAAACTTATATAAGCCGTCTATACGTGCTAGTGACCATGAAGTATATCTCAATCAATTAAATCTAGAAAATAAACTAACCCTTGATGAAGCTGATATTTGTGAAGGCGCAATATCCCTGGAGGAATGCACCCAGGCTATTAACAGTATGAAACAAAATAAAAGCCCAGGACTTGATGGCCTGACAGTGGAATTTTATCAAAAGTTTTGGACTAAATTGTCACCTCTGATACTAAAATCTTATGAAACTTCTTTCAAGGAAAAAGAGCTTTCAAGAAGTCAGAAACAATGTATATTCTCTTTATTGTATAAAAAGGGTGACCCTGAAAAATTAGAAAATTGGAGACCGATTTCTCTTCTTAATATAGATTATAAAATTATTGCCAGAGTATTAGCGCAGAGGTTACAAAAGGTACTACAAAAAAATATAAGTCTGGACCAACAAGGTTTTATTAAAAACAGATTCATTGGTTACAACATAAGACAAATACAAGACATCATCGATTACGCAGAACTGTTCGATATAGATGGGGTAATATTATTTCTTGATTTTAAAAAAGCTTTTGATACAATCGAATGGAACTTCATAATAGATACTTTGGTAAAATTTGGATTCAAACAAGAGTTTATAAATTGGGTAAAAGTGCTTTACAATAATATATGTTCTTCGGTCATAAATAATGGTTGGAAATCACGTTTTTTTTTCCAGTACATCGTGGCATTAGACAGGGATGTCCCCTTTTTGCTCTTTTATTTATCATTGTTGCTGAAATTGTATCTACCAAAATAAGACAATCTGACAATATTAATGGAATATCCATAAAAGTAGACTCAGAAAAGGTAAAAAATATCAAAATAACACAGTTAGCTGACGACACTACCCTGTTCTTGCAAAATACAGATGAAATATTAGGAGCGTTAAAAATAATTGAAGAATTTGGATGTCATTCAGGACTAAAACTAAATAAATTTAAAACAGAAGGCCTTCTAATTGGGAAATCAAAAAACGCTCACCAATTGCCATTACACAGCATTAAATTCAATAAAAATGTTAAAGCTCTTGGAACGTACTTTGGAACAAATACTATTGAATGTGAACAGTTAAACTGGAACAATAAAATTGAAACCTGTCAAAGTTTGTTTAATAGATGGAGTAATCGATATATAACTTTCTTTGGAAAACTGACGGTTATAAAGTCTTTAATCCTACCAAAACTTGCCTACTTAATCCAATCAATACCAACACCCAAGTTTGTTATAGATAAAATTAATTCTATGATATTTAAATTTTTGTGGACTAACAAAAAAAAATTAAAAGATCAATTTTGATTGGAAATAAAAGTGATGGTGGAATAGAAGTACCTGACTTAATCTCATATATAAATACATTAAAGATGAAATGGGTTAGATCTTTATGTATAGAAGATGGTGCAAATTGGAAAATTATCCCGACTTTGTTTTTAAACCAGTATGGCAGAGATCTTTTAATTTCTAATATGAATATTGATTCCTTTAAATCCCTCCCTGCAAAAAGAACTATACCACGGTTTTATCGAGAGGTAGTTATGGATTACATAGAATTATGCAATGTAAATAAAAGTTGTAATCCAAAATCATTTTATAACATAAGAACGCAGGTAATATGGGGCAATCAGTTTATAAAATATAAAGGAAAATGTTATAATAATTGGATAGAATCCAATATACTCTTTATTGATCAAGTAATTAAAGGTGGTGAAATTAAAGAAGAAGCTATGTTAAATCAACTAAAAAAACAAATCTAATTGGATTTCAGAATATTCTAGGATTGTTAAAGCTATTCCTTCAATTTGGAAAAATACTTTGAAACAGTCAGCGTCGTGGCAAACTAAAGTTAAAACTTGTTTAAAGGCACATATTGATTTACATAATTTAACTAATAAACAAGTGAAAAGCATGTTTCTATCAAACAAGAGCCATGTTAGACATGGCCAATCCCCCCGCCGGGCATATTATAACTGAGGGCTAAAGTTCCTGGCAAGTTAGTGTCTGAAAGTATTAATTTTGGGGAAAGCTTTGAAGAACCATTTAGTTGTGGTCCGCATCAGGTGTTTTAAAGATGTGGAAGAAAGAATAAGTCAGTGGTGAGGTGGTTTACTGCTAAATTTTATTAATTTTCATGAACAGTATAGCTATGATGTTTTTCTATATGGCTACTGTAAAAAGAAGGAATGGAAAGCTAACAGGGAACACGAGTGCCAGAATGTCACAATATATGCCCGTCACAGCAAATTTCTTTACTCTTGCAGCTGTATTTGCAAATGGAATTTTAATTTTGTGGTTGTTTAGTAATCATTGTAAGTCTTTTGTTTTTCTAAGTCCACAAAAAACTCCTTACCAGGTAGAGATATCTTAAAATACACGTAAAATTGGAAAGTAACATCCATGTTGTACCACAGAAAAGTGGTCTTGTTTTTTCCCTACGGTCAATTATAAAAATGTTACAGTATAAGTTATTTATAGTAACAACTAAGGGAAGTTAATCTTAAAAAAAAAAAAAAAAAAAAAAATTGCAACTCCACAAAAAAATCTTAACCAGGTAGAGATTGGTCAAAATACATCTCAAAATTGGATGTAGCATGCATGTTGTACTACAGAAAAGTGGTCTCGATTTTTCCCTACGACTAGTAATGAAAAAGTTACAATAAAAGCTATTTAAAGTAACAACAAAGAGAGGTAATTCTAAAGAAGGGAACTACGCATGACACTTCGTCTCATGATGGTGTATAATTGTGCCAAGTTACATCAAAATCCCTCTATGCATGAAGAAGAAATGCTTCGGACAATGTCATTCTTGTATCTGACCTTTGGCCTCTAAGTGTGACCTTGACCTTAGACCTAGGGACCTGGATCTTGCGCATGACAGTCTGTCTCGTGGTGGTGAACATTTGTGCCAAGTTATATCAAAATCCCTCTATGCATGAAGAAGAAATGCTCCGGACAATTTTTTTTAAGAAAATATGATAAAGGGGAATAACTCAAAAAATAGGCAAGGCAGAGTTATTGTTCTTGCACACTGCACTTCCTCCCAATGTGTTCTATCAGTGTATGACGTTTGAAGAAAATCCCTCCAGTACTTTTGGAGTTATGCTCCGGACAAAACTTTTTAAGAAAATAAGATAAAGGGGAATAACTCAAAAAATAGGCAAGGTAGAGTTATTGTTCTTGCACACTGCACTTCCTCCCAATGTGTTCTATCAGTGTATGAAGTCTGAAGAAAATCCCTCCAGTACTTTTGGAGTTATGCTCCGGACAAAGATCGTTGCGGACGCACGCACGCACGCACGGACGGAGAGCATTTCTAATATCCCCTTCGCCTTTGGCGGGGGGATAAAAAAGAGTGAAAAACCATATATTCATAGATATTGGGAACAGGCATTTAAAAGGTCTATACACTGGAATTCCGTATATTTTATGTTGAATAGGATTATCATAGACAATAGGGTGAAACAGTTTAAATTAAAACTTTTACATAGAATAATTGCAACAAAAGAAAATCTTTTTACTTGGAAAATATCTGACTCCTCTTGTTGTAATCACTGTCAGAACGTTGAAACAATTGAACACATTCTTTTTAGATGTCCATATGTCACCCCACTTTGGGATGTAATTCATTCCATTTTCCAAAAGCTTAAAATATGTAAACGTTTTGATGATCTAGAATACTTTGTCGTGGGATATAAAACAGAGCTCATAGCTTATCAAGATGTTAATATTATTCTAAGTCATATTGGCTTTAGTATTTATAAATCTTATATGATAAGTGATAGCAGGGCAAGAATTATTAATATGATGAAAGTACTGTATAATGAATTTTTCGTATTGGAAAATTATTATCAGAATAAGAAGTACAATCATCCTATTCTGAATAATTTTTTCAAGTATTTGAAAGAAGAACATACTGATTAGAAAAAAAAAGTATATTATAAGTACTGACACAGTAATTGTGCACATCTTGTTACTCTATTATTTCGATTTCGGCAATAGATAACTTAATCTGATGTCCTCATTGTTGGTAAAAAGGAACATAACTTTGCGTCGTGAATGTCTTTAAGGTAAAGACTTTTTGTAACAGACGCATTAATGTTTTTTTTTTTTCAGTACCTCCATTTGTATTTAAAATTCTAATAGAATCTATAATAATGTTTTAGTCTAACGTTTGATTACTTTGTACTTCAAGTTCCTGTTTCTTATCCTTGTTAGTCAATTATGGACTACATCAAGTTATAATAACGTAGTAAATAAACACTTCTTGTACACCAGTATATTGACGACACATGTACATCAATTAATTGACGTCACAAAGTCGTCATGTATATTTGAAAGTCACATCCACAGTCAGAACTCTAAAACCTAAATATCTTGGAGGCATGGATTGTAATCTCTACCGCTTTCATTTCATGATTGTTTGGGGTCAGGAGAATTCCCGGTGCCCTTGCGGTTGATTAAGTTCCCAATAGGGAGGTGCTCCTGGTTGATTTCAGGGATCTCTGTGGTAGATATTATCAATTCATGTTTTCAAGAAATAAAATATGTACTTTATATATTTTTGTTGCTTGTTAGTTATTGTTTATACATATTCTGTACAATTATGTTACAAATATGCTCCATATCTGACAAAAGTTTAATTTTCTATGTATATTTTTATCCAAATATCGGAAATTGTAGTGCCTTAGTACGGCCTGTATATTCTAATCACTATATTTCATTGAACAACAAAATATTAATATCGTACACACATTTGAAAACTGTAAAATTAACTGCTACCTTCGAAGATGAATATTAATTGATTATTAGTCTTAAAGACTTTAATTTTCTACATTCTGTACTGTCTGGAAATGTTATAGCACTCTACAAGACGTCATATTTTTTATTCAAAATGAAATATCTCGTTAATCCAAGTACTGTACACTATATATAAAAACGAATTGAAATTGAAAATTGAATAGAACTATCTATTTTAGTTGGTTTTTTTTCAGTTAATAAGTGAGATCATGAAGTACAAACATTATGCTTTGTTTTTTTATGTATATATGTATGTGTGTGTTTTAAAAAATAAACGGGCCATATCTTATGGTTCCAAAGAAAAAAAAATATAACGGGCCTAAAATTCTAATATAATTAGTGTGATGAACATATTTATTCATATTACAATACATGTACATTTAATCTAAAACAGATACACATTTCATCAAATAATGATGAAATGAAAATTTTCTTTAATTTCCCTAAAAATTGAGAAAAAAACTAATTGTCCCCTTTTGGTGCCTCACAAAAATATAAAAATGGATTTTTATGCCTGGTATCCACCCTGGTTGAATAGAAGAAACAATAACAAGCGTTTTAAGGTATGATACCATATTGTACTAAAAATGTCTACGGATTTGTAGACCAGGGGCCGTATTCATAAAGCATTTTAAGTATAAGTATAAGAAATTGATTATTTACTTAAGTATTACTTAGGTAAGAAATTTATTTTACTTAAGTATATTTGTTATTCATAAAACAACGTAATAAGCAATTCTTGGCTTTTATTGTGGACGAAAACATTATAACAAAAACATTAATTTCAGACAGATACAACATGCACAAATATGTTTAAAGTGCTTTTATTTATCTGAAAAACAACACTTAAATCGTACTCACGACGCCATTTTGTTTTCTGACTTAAGTCATTTCTTACGTATCTTAAGTTTAAGCTGTTTTATGAATAGGACTTAAGTTTTTTTACTTAGACTTAAGCTGAAATCACCAAAAACTTAAGTAAAATCTTCAACTTAAGTCAAAACTTATACTTAAGATGCTTTATGCATACGGCGCCAGGCCTATTTTCCCAGTTAGCCAACTGTTTATAAGACATTTTGAATTATTTAACATGTCAGATGTTTTCATGTCATATCTTAATGTTAGAAAGATAGTAATAGTGCCATTATAACAAATTCACTCATATGTTGCCATTATTCATAAAATGATTTTCATTTCCGTAGGCCGAATCCAGGCTTTTTTCTACGTTTTCCGGATAGAAGACGTTACGCCATCACTAACGGTTTACCAAACGTGCAGAACTACCGTAAAGTACTCAGTAGTATTCAACGGTTTGAGAGCTTTTAATTAACATTCTCTTCAATTAAAAAATAACACGTATGCATTTTCGAACTTTTTGAATTTTTTCAGACTGTTCGGTAGTAGTCACGGATCGTTCATGTCGTTCGTATCTGCATATATCATTTACCGTGAGTGACTGAACTAGTTGGAGTTACACGTTATCATTATATTGCGGGACGAATATTCTTCCCGCATGAGCTGGTGTTCAATTGAATTTTATATACTTAACACTGAGAATAAGCAAAAAAAAATGTGAAACTTATTAAGTTTTTATAAAACGCATAAAAATCTACTCTCATTAATAGTATTAATACAACTAGCAGAGACTCTTAAGCATTTTTGTCAATAATAGGCCTGTTTGTAAATGACTGTCGCATATAGGAGTAAGTTCTATCGAAATCATAAATCTGTTTAAACAGTGTGATATCATTTCATGATATCCAACTATTCAAACAAACACTAAATTTAAATTTGCACGTCGTTTATTTTACTAAAGGGTAGGAGAAGCGCCACGGAAAATAGAGCGAAATCTAAAACGATGACCCATATTTTTCTTTTAAGGAATCGGTAGCAATTGAAATTGTGTATGCTTGTTGAGATTTATTTAGATTTCTATCTGGTAGGTTTTTTTTCTGAATATTGGCGTCTTCACTCGAAATTTCAGTTAAAACTCGACTTCTGCGTTCATAAATCGTTTGACTCCGATGTGACATAGAGCTAACTTGACAAATTATAAATTATTGGAGAGATTCAAACATACAGTATTTTTGCTGTGTTTTATTAATCCCCCGCCGTGGCGGAGGGATTATAGGAATGGTCTGCGTCCGTCCTTCCGTCCGTAACACTTTCGTGTCCGCTCCATATCTCCTAAACCCCTTGAAGGATTTTCATCAAACTTGGGTCAAATGATCACCTCATCAAGACGATGTGCAGAACCCATGAGTCAGCCTTGTCGGTTCAAGGTCAAGGTCACAACTCAAGGTCAAAGGTTTGAGCCTGCCATTTTGTGTCCGCTCTATATCTCCTAAACCCCTTGAAGGAATTTTATAAAACTTGGGTCAAATGATCACCTCATCAAGACGATGTGCAGAACCCATGAGTCAGCCATGCCAGCTCAAGGTTAAGGTCACAACTCAGGGTCAAAGGTTTGAGCCTTCCATTTTGTGTCCGCTCTATATCTCTTAAACCCCTTGAAGGAATTTTATAAAACTTGGGTCAAATGATCACCTCATCAAGACGATGTGCAGAACCTATGAGTCAGTCATGCCGGCTCAAGGTCAAGGTCACAACTTAGGGTCAAAGGTTTGAGCCTTCCATTTTGTGTCCGCTCTATATCTCCTAAACCCCTTGAAGGATTTTCATCAAACATGGGTCAAACGATCACCTCATCAAGGCGATGTGCAGAACTTATGAGTCAGCCCTGTCGGCTCAAGGTCAAGGTCACAACTGAAGGTCAAAGGTTTGAGCCTTCCATTTCGTGTCCGCTCTATATCTCCTAAACCCCTTGAAGGAATTTTATAAAAGTTGGGTCAAATGATTACCTCATCAGAATGATGTGCAGAAATTATGAGTCAACCATGCCAGCTCAAGGTCAAGGTCACAACTAAGGGTAGAAGGTTTGAGCCTTCCATTTGGTGTCCACTCTGTATCTCCTAAACCCCTTGAAGCATTTTCAACAAACTTGGGTCAAATGATCACCTCATCAAGAACTCATGAGTCAGCCATGTCAACTCAAGGTCAAGGTCACAACTGAAGGTCAAAGGTTTCAGCTCTGTATCTCCTAAACCCCTTGAAGGATTTTCATGAAACTTGGGTCAAATGATCACCTCATCAAGACGTTGTGCAGAATTCATGAGTCAGCCATGTCAGTTCAAGGTCAAGGTCACAGCTAAAATCAAAGGTTTACCCTTTCACTATCCATAGCAGTGGCGGGGGATTTAGCTGTCGTTCAGACTGCCTTGTTTTCATATAA
This sequence comes from Mercenaria mercenaria, assembly GCF_021730395.1. Taxonomy (NCBI): domain Eukaryota; kingdom Metazoa; phylum Mollusca; class Bivalvia; order Venerida; family Veneridae; genus Mercenaria; species Mercenaria mercenaria. The sequence continues at coordinate 48,271,171 of NC_069368.1, forward strand.
AAGCGCTGCTTAAACACCTACACTGCGAAAAAAGGGTCAATATACGGGAGAATACGGTCCCGTATATTTCGAAAATACGGGAGTATACGGGATGTATATTACAAATATATGGACCTAATACGATCCCGTATTCGGAACAACTAGTATACGGGAAGTCCGTATATTTGTCAAGCATATGGGATCCCGTATACGCCAAATATACATATATGTATATTTCCCGTATATATGAAATATACGAACTTTAGAGAAAAAAAATCCATAGAAATGGTGTGTATTCGTGTCCTGCTTGCAGTGTTGTTAAATACAATGTCAATCAAGTGATAGCAGCTCCTCCCCCTAGCAGAAGGATGTCTCTCTGATACCATCATAAGTTAGTTGAATACATGCATGCGATATGACCACTTGTAGTGCCTTAGTAAATAAACTTGTAGAATAGTTTTATTGAGTTACTCATTTCTCAATACAGTACAATGGCGACGAGGATAAAAAAAGTTGACTTACGATATATTGAAATAAAAAGTGTACTTTCAAAAAAAACCCGCTGGAATTTATGTTTACACATATAAGCAGGAACTTAAAAATTCAGAACACTTTTTGGACACCTTTGTTACAACTGTCATTTATCAATAACATTGATATTTTGACAATAAATATGGCACAAGGATTCCCGCATTTAGTGTAAACGAGCCTGGCATAGACACAAGGTAGAAAAAATGGACAAACTGTTTTGAAAATCTTATGATTTGAATGAATATCAAAGACAAAACGCGACAACGTGCATTATTTCTTCACTATATAGGAGAAGAAGTCAACGACATATTTGATACATTGCAAGGCACCGGGGACGATTATGAAACAGCAAAAAGAAAACTGACTGAATATTTCGCACCAAAAAAGTGCACTGAGTACGAAATCTTCAAATTTCGACAGGCAAAACAGGACTCAAGCGAAAACGTAGACAGTTATCACACGCGACTGAGGGCATTAAGCAGGAATTGCGAATTTCCTGACACAGACAAAGAAATTAAATCACAAATCATTCAAGGTTGTACCTCCACACGGTTACGTAGGAAGGCTTTACGAGATGATCTCATGTTTAATTTAATAAAGGAAACACGTGCCCTGGAACTATCGGATCTACAAGCGTCCGAAATTGAGAACAATTCCAAGAAAGATGCAGTGAATGTCATGAAATGAACACAAGTCAGCATCAACAAAACACAACTCTTATCCGACCAGAAGGATGGCAACATTCAAATATTGTGAATACGAATAACCACATCAATCAGGACAATGTCCGGCGGACGGAAAAAACGTGCACATCCTGCAAAAAGAAAGGTCATTTTGAAAAAAGTGTGCAGGTCCAAGCAGAGAAATCGTAGGAAAAACGTAAACAGAATGGATGGTGAAAGCTCTCAAAGAGAAACTGAAACTGAAAATAGAAGCGAAAGTGAAAATGAAAATAGCATATTTGGATTATCGGTGAATTCGTTGCAGTCATCAAGACCTAATTTGAACATCCAAATAAACGGTCAGTCTGTCAAAGCATTGATAGACACAGGGTCCTCTATAAATGTAACTGATGAAAGGACATACAGCAAGCTAAAAACCAAAATGACTCTCAGTAAGGTAGACACGAAAGTATATGCTTATGGTGCTAATAAAGTGGACTTATTAGGAAAGTTCCAGTCTACAATTGAAACCAAACACAAGATCACATCAGCTCCAGTATATGTGGCAAAAGGTAAAAGTAGCAACTTGTTATTATATTTGACATCTGTTGATCTCCAGGTTATTCCTGAAATAAGTGTCATAACACAGAATAAGGTCGATGAACTTTGCGATAAATATGGGTCTGTCTTCAAGGGTATTGGAAAAATGAAAGACACTGAAGTAAATTAAGTTGTATGTTGACAAAAATGTTCAACCTGTCACCCAGCCGCACAGACGCATACCTTTTCACCTGAGAAAACAAGTTGAAGATGAGCTCCAAAGGCTTGAAAAGTTAGACATCATTGAGAAAGTAGATGGTCCGACAGATTGGGTATCACCGATAGTGGTGGCTCTAAAGCCCAAAAGCAAATTAAACCAAACAAGGATTTGTGTTGACATGAGATTGCCTAATCAAGCAATAAAACGCACAAGACATATAATTCCTACTATTGATGATATGATCGTGGACTTAAACGGTGCTAAATTAGAATTGAATCAGGGATATCACCAGCTGGAACTATCAGAACAATCACGAAACATTACGACATTCACCACACATATTGAACTGAGAAGATACAAACGCCTAAGCTTTGGTATAAATAGTGCGGCGGAAATTATCCAAAACGCTTTAAGTACGACTCTAGAGGGATTAGATGGTGTGAAAAATATTTCGGATGACATAATCGTATATGCTAGAAACCAAACAGAGCATGACAAAAGGCTTGAAGCAGTCTTAAAGCGACTACAGCAAATGAACATTACGCTAAATAAAAAGAAATGTGAATTCAACCAGAACAAATTAGAGTTCTTTGGATATGTATTTGGTGAAGACGGCATGTCGGCAGACCCAAAGAAGGTCAAAACCATCATGAACATACCACCACCCAAGAATGTGCCAGAGGTGAGAAGCTTTTCAGCTATGACAAATTATGTGTCGCGCTTCGTTCAAAATTACAGCACAATTGCAGAGCCTCTAAGACGCCTGATAAAGAAAAATGCAAAATGGACATGGCAAAATGAACAAGAAGAAGCATTCCTTAAGCTGAAATCGGTTCTCAGCAGTGATACTGTCATGACCTACTTTGATCCTAATAAGGAAACACAGATCATCACAGATGCAAGTCCCGTTGGAGTAGCCGCAATAATGCTACAAGAAGGAAAAGTTGTGTGCTATGCAAGCAGATCATTGACAGACGTTGAAAGAAATTCATATTCTCAGCAAGAAAGAGAGAATTTGACACTAGTTTGGAGTGTAGAACATTGGCATATAATTATACTTATATGGACATAAGTTTAATGTGATCACTGATGCGAAATTCATTGATAATATCTACAATAATCCAAAGTCAAAAATTGGATCAGCAAGACTTGAACGCTGAAGAATGTGACTATTATCATACGACTTTAACGTCATACATAAAAGTGGAGATTCGAACATGTCGAATTTCTTGAGCAGACACCCAGACACAGGAAAACACAAACAAACAAGTGTGGCAGAGGAATATGTTAATTTCCTGGCATATCATGATGTCCCTGTAGCCATGAACATGAATGAAATAATTCAAGCAACATCCCAGGACGTTGACCTCCAAATGGCCATTAAATATGTCAAATATGGAAACTTGAATAACCCAAGCAAAAACAAAATCATTGATTCCCTGTCACGCTGCAAAAACGAGCTGACGGTAGTAAATCTTCAAAATGGTGAAATTCTGCTGCATGAGTCCGGGATTGTTATCCCTAGGCAATTACAAGATAAAGTGATATCATTAGCTCATGAGGGTCATCAGGGAGTTGTTAAAACCAAACAATTATTAAGAGAGAAAGTGTATTTCCCAGGCATGGATCATTAGTAGATGCAAAATGCAAAAGTTGCATTCCGTGTCTAGCAGCAACAAATAAAAAGACTCAAGAACCGCTGCAAATGAGTGAAATGCCAAAATATGCGTTTCAGGTAGTTAGCTTGGACTTTTGTGGACCATTTCCGGATGAAAAGTATTTACTCGTGCTAATGAATGAATACTCACGTTTCCTGTTCGTTTAAGTACTTAATTCAATCACAGGCAACACAGTGATTCTTGTGCTAGACAAAATTTTCTCAGAAGCAGAAATTCCAGAAGCGTTAAAGTCAGACAACGGAAGTCCCATGAATTCACACCAGTTCAAAGATTTTGCTAAGCATATGGGTTTCAAACACAAGAAAATATCACCGCTGTGGCCGCAGGCAAATGCTGAATGTGAACGCTTCATGAAAACAATAGGCAAAACAATCAGATCTTCCCATGTCCATCATTCTGATTGGAAAAAGACATGTATGCTTTTCTGAGAAATTACAGATCGACACCGCACGGAACGACATCCGAAACACCCTCTGACCTATTTTATGGAAGACCCATAAACAATAAAATGCCATTCTTACAAAGGCAAAAAAAAACTCGAAAAAAAACAAAAACGCAAGAGAAAATGACAGAAAATCAAAGCAGAAAATGAAAGACTATGCTGATACACGGAGAAACACGAGAAAATCTGAAATTAAAATTGGTGACTATGTGCTGGTAAAACAAGACGGCATGTTCTAATCTCTGGCCTGGCCTAGCCCGGCCTGGCCCGATGAGCCCAATTTTCGACTAGGCCGGGCCAGGTCAGGCCAGATTTTATTGTACATAGAGAAATGAATGGCATAAAATCTAAATATACAATTACAGTAGTAGGCAGTATTAATCTGCATTGTTTACTTGCTGCAGGTCAAACAAAATGAGAAACCAATCCTCTGGAGAATCATTAATTAGCCGTCATTCATCTTATTTGAAATACAGATTTGCACTGAAGAAAATGGTGTAACTAAATGATAAATACCCATTTTTTCTGTGATTAAATTATTTAAAGTCAACTTTAACACTTGGTTTTAAAACTAATGGCTAATTTCATTGATAAGTTTACCTGCTGCAATATAAATGAATATTTGCATGCAGTGAATGCATCTCTTTGGGAATTGAAATTACAGGTTGTGTCCCTACTATCCTTAGCTGACCTCTTAACTGTTCAGATGAACTTTTAATGTGTGTTTGGTTTAATTAAGCTGATGTTCAATTTATGGAAGAGTAATGAAAATAATATTCATTGTGGGACCTCAAACTCATTGTCAGGGTGTTGGCATTTTAAATTGTTGATATTTTTCTTGCACAAAAAAATGATGGTACATTGTGTTAATGTTATTTCTATTTAACGCTAAAAGATGCTCTTGAGCCTGTTTCACAAAACTGTAGGATTTTTTTTTCACATACTTAGATCAATATAAAACAGTCTTACAAAAATATTCAGTATTTGTATAACCTAAACTCCAAAATTTATTTATCGCTTCCCTGCATCATACTATCCCAGATCCGGTTTTAGGTGTGTCAATTAAAGTTTTAAAATTCGCAAAAACCTTACTTTATGTTTCTTGGGAAAAAAACGTCTATGGTTTGGGAAAACCCTTTTTGGGAATTCTTTTTATGTCTGCAATCATTTTAGGTTTTTCACTGGGTTTTTTCCGCTGAGAAAATTCTGTTTAGAGACAGACAAGATATACTATAAACACCCTGTTTTTTTTAAAAAAAGGGGAAAAATTTGGGACTCTTTAAATTTTTGCCCTTGTATAAACCCCACTCGGGTTTCCCGCTGAGCAGCTTAATTTAAAAGAAATACGAAAAAATCATTACCCAAAACCCCCCATATGTGTGAATGAATTATCAAACCTTAAAATCATATAAATGTAAGTAAGCAATTTTTTCTGCTTTTGTTTAAAAATGTTCGGGCGTTTAATTTAAATGGAAAAGGGGTGGGTTGAGTCACGGCTTTTAACTTCTTTCCCTCCCCGTTTTACTCAGGTTGGATTTTTTTGCCCATACAAAAGTTTATACAAGATATTTCTTAAAATTTTTTTTTTGCATGTTAGCCTTTTTTCTAAATATGAATCTTAAATGTCCTTTGCTTTTTTTGAAAAGGTTTAAATGAAAAAAATTTAAAGCAATGAAGGGAAAACTATCGAGCCGATTTTTTTTTCTACCTCGGTCCCCCCATGCTTTAAATAAAAACTAGGGCGACATGAAAATAAGCCCCAAAAAAAAAGTGTTCCCCCTTTTCTTTCCCCCAAGGGTTTTTTTGCGTTTTTGCGGGGGGTGAACGGGTGAAGGTACAAAATTACATTTTTGGGTTAAAAATATTCATGGGAAAAATTTAAAATTTTAGGAAAAAAGATGGGGGGGGTGGGGGCTGATCGGGGGGGTGGGCATTGGGGTGGGTGGAGGAGGGGAGATGGGGGGGGGAAAGGTACAACTTTGCCCTGGTTTATGAATATTCATGGGAAAAGGTTTGGGAAAAAAAATAAAAAAAGGATTTTTTTTTGGGGGGGGGGAGTAGTGACCCCGGCAAGGTGGGGGGAACCCGGTGTGTGTACCCCAACTTCACTGTTTATAATAAATGTTCATGGGAAAAAAAAAGAAAAAAGTTTTTAAAGAAATTTACCAAATTTGGGTTTGGGTTTTTTTTGTACAAATCTGTGGATTTTTAAAAATTAAAGGACAATAACTCTAACGAAAAAATTTACCAAAAAAAAAATGGGGGGCAAACGTCGGGGGTATGTTGGTTCATATTTTTTTAAAAGTTTTATGAATTCTACCAGTTGTTACTGAAGGAAAATTTTGGTGCAGACGGGAATTTTTTATTAAATCAAAGGGCCCAAAAATCAAAAAGGGAAATTTACCCATCCAAAAAAATTTGAGGGAAAATCGCAGTAAAGTTGGTTTTATGTTTTTTTTCCCGTTTTGAAAATTCTACCTGCTTGTTATGAGAAATGGCTGCGGGGGGCACGGACGCACACACGGACGGACAAAAGCCCTTTTAATACCCCCCCCCATTTTATCGGCGGGGGTTTAAAAATGTTCGGGTACAGTAGTATTCAAAAACGTTGCCCTTAGAAAAAACTGACCCCTCCCAAAAAATCGTTTTCCCTTTTTTATTTTAAATTTTCACCGATTCTGCACAATATACCATGGGTCACGTTTTTGAATCCCTTTTTACAAAATTCTTCAAAACCCCGAAAGTAAAAAAATTTACTTCGGCATTATGATAATATAAAATTCAATAACAGTTGGGCGGAAGATTTAAACAATAAGAAAATAATTTATCTTTCTTTCAGGACAAGCTTAGACAGTTATTGCAATTTGGGGCAGAGATATTAACATGCGAATTTTTCACACATTTGGGTTTTAAAAAACCCACCTAGAGTGCTGGGCAACAGTACTGAGACCAAATTTTTAAGCTTCTTTTCCTTTTTTAAAATTAAAAATAGGGAAAAAAAAAACACCAAATTTGCCAAACAATTTCAATTTTCCCAATTTTAATTGTTGATTAAACCCAAAAATCTCGCTTAAAAAAAAATAGATTTGGGAACTTGAAAAGGGGGGATATAGAACAAATTCGCCAACCCCGTGACAAAAAAAAAAGGATCTCGTTTACGGAAGGGCGCTTTCTCCAGCCCATTTTGTATGCGGGAAACAATTTTTCTGGTAAAAAAATTATCCCGTATTTACCATGCTTCTTTCGATGGGAAAAAAAGTTTTACTTCGGTTTAAGACCCTTTCCCATTTAAAAAAAATTTTTTTTTAGAAGCAACATTGGGATTTTAAATGTAGTTTTATAGGTACAATTTTTAACTCCCTGTCGCCGATGTTTGTTTTTAGTAAGAAAACCGGGAAACACGCCCTTTACACGAGCTCAGCGAGATTACAGCCAGTTGCCCTTTTGTGTTTTTTTTCTTCTTTTTAAATTTAAAAAGGGGTAAATTTTTAACCCCGTGACAGAAAAAATTTTTAGAAAGGATATCATGATGCCATAACATTTAAGGGGATTGTTTGATGTTTTTCAGATGTATACAGGCAGTGTTGGCGAACAAACGTGTTGAGTATGTGGGCTTCTTTAAATTAAATCTTTGGAAAAAAATTTAAAGCTTTTCATCATTTATAAAATCCGGTATGTTTAAACGGGATGAGTGTTTTTCCCAAGGGGGACGGAAAGCCCCGGGAAAATGACGGGGTAATAGCTAAAAAAAGTTTTTGGGAAAGAAACTTAGAATTTTAATTTTTGGGTTTTATCACGTTATACCCCATAAAATTCAGTAATTTAAAAGGTAGGTTTTTTGAAATGATATTGGTTTGGTTTTATTATTTAAATTTTTGGAAAAAATAAAGCCCTTTTTAAAAATATGTAACAATAATTTCAAGGTGAAACCCCAAAACCCTGGGAAGTCAAGTCAGGTTTAAAAAATCCTAATGTTTTTAACTGAAAAATTTTTGGGTTCATAGGGGCTTAAGGAAAAAAAAACGATGTGCAAGAATTGGGGCGTGTTTTGATTATATACATGATGCATTTATACTTGTGGAAAAAAAAATACGAGCCGAAGTTGTGAGTGAAATAATTTAAACTGTCTGTTTTAGTGATTTTTACAATTATCTTGAATTTATGCGGGCACGAGACAAACCAGACCCAAAAAATTTTTAGAAAATTTCAACGTTTACGTTATTAAATTGGGGCCGACCCCATTTGACCTTCCCGGGTTTTCGGTGCCAAAGTCTGTGTTAAAAAACAGATTGTCAAGGGAATTCCCTTTTTTCCTTGTGCTTTTCACAATTGACAATTTAAAATCAATTTTAATTATGTATGCGTGATATTTACCAAAAGAGGGAAAGAATGGATAGGTTTTCAGAAAGATTTTGTGAAATCCATTTATTTAGGGAAAGGTTCCTTTTAAATTTTTTCATCGTTGGGAGTATTATTTAAAAATTTATTCGAAAAGAAGTTAAAGCGGGAAGAAAACGTGGTAACTTTGGTAGTGGTGGGTCTTTAAGGAAAAAAAATTTTTACAGAATAATTTATGGTCAGTGTCGGATTTCGGTAAACAAAAAGTAGATCTAGTTAAAAGAAACTGTTTAAATATAACTTTTGCTTTTAAAAAACGTTTACTCTAATTTTTAAATAAAAAATTTAAAAAAAAAATAAATTAATTCAAATGCACCCGGGTTTGGGGTTTACTTCCGTCCTTGCTAAAAATATTTCCCCTGTGCGTTTCCCTCCCCCCCCTATTTTTTTGTTTTCAATTTTTTCATTTCTTTATTTTGGGTTTTTAAAACACAACGACCAAAAATGACAGGGGCTTGCGCAATTTTAAAAATTTTATATATAATATAAATTTTTAAACAAAAATGTATCAAGGGGGCAAAAAATTTTGCGGATTTAAGGCCATTCAATGGTTTTGTTATAATTTTTATTTTTTTTGCTAGGGTAAAATTTTTAAATTTTTTTAGCTATGATTCACACCCCACCACTTTTTTCATAAAAAGAAATTTTAGTTTTGGCGTTGGGTAAACACCCTTTTGCTCTGGTACTATCTTTTGCACATAAAGTTTCATTTGTTTGTTTGTTTCTTTTTGGGTTTTTTTTTTTATTTGTGCGTGGGGTGGTGGGGTGGGGGTTTTTAAAACCATTACAAAACCCTAAAAAGGGAGGAGATGAGGGGCCTTTTTCGAAAAATTTGATATTCAAAAAAAAAAATAATGTCTCGATAAAAGAACGAAAAGGGCATGGGGAAAGGGTTTAAATTAAACCCCAAATACCCCCTTTTTTTAAAAATATTATTATGACTGAAGGGGAAAAAAACTGTTTTGTACCCCAAAAATATCATTAATTTTAAAAAAAGAAAAAAATTGAATTTTTTTACATTTTAAACCCCCAAAACTCCCAAAAATTTTTCTTTTGTACGTACAAATTTTTATCCCCTAAAACTGTTAAAATTTTTTTAGAAGTAACGTCCCTTTAAGTTTGCCCTATAGGGCCGGTACATGTGAAAAGGGAACTATGTAGGGCGCTCACGTACCCCTTATTGTCCCCCGTATCGCACCCAAAACCCCAGTGCCACAACAATAATTTGCATTGTGGTCTCTTTGCTGCCTTCACTATCGACTCTCCCGCGGTGGTGTACAAGTTCCCCTGTATGTTTTAACCAAAATTAATAATAACAACTTAAAAAAGCTTTTAGATCGTTAACATAATTTCCCTTTTTAAAAATGAAAAAAGAGATCACAGGGGTGATTTGGCGCCCCCCCAATGGGGCCCTTTTTTTTAGAAATTCCCAAAATTTTTAAAATTATTGACTTTGTCAAGGTCAAAATTTTTTTTCCGTAAAAAAAAAAATGGGCGTGGTCCAAAAATTTGAAACCTGTAGTTTTGGGAATGTGAAAAGTAAAGGGCACTAATTCAATTTTAAGGATTTAAAATTCTTTGTACACAAAACTAGGGATGTCATCAAGGGTTTTAAGGCTGTAGTTTTTTATAAATTGGAAAAAAGGTCACTAGGGCAATCTTAAGGGGCAAAGTTTATTTTTGGGACACAAAATATGAAAATGGTCCAAAAATTTAAAGGGGTGTGCTTTGAAATGGAAAGTAGGTCACTAGGTCAAAAAACAAGGTCAAAAAAACCCCTTCAGGAAACAAAACTTTCATGTGGTCCAAATTTAAAGCCCGCATATTCAAAAAAAGTTTTAAAAAGGGGCCCAGGTCAATGTCAAGGTCAAAGTTGCTTCGGTTTCACAATCCCATGCATGGAAGTCTAAATTTGAAGCCCGGGACCCACAGAAAATGGGAAGTAGGTCACTAGGTCAATCTTTAAAGGGGGAAAGTTCCCTTTCGGTACCCCAAAAATATGCAAGAGGTTTCCCAAAATTTTATGGGTGTTGCGAGAAATGTGAAAGTAGGTAAACTAGGGTTAAAAACAAGGTCAAATTTTTTTTTGGGAAAAAGAACTATGCTTTGGGCCCCAAATTTTAGGCCTGTACCTTCAAAAATTTTGAAAGTTGGTCATAGGGCATGCAAAGGTCAAAGTTTGTTTCGGGTTTCACAAAATTTGGGTGGGGGTCCCAAAATTTTAAGGGGTGTAGCTTCAGAAATGTGAAAGTAGGTCCCCTAGGTTTAAAAAAGAAGGTCAAATTTTTATTTCAGAAAAAACAAAATTTTTCATGGGTCCAAAATTTTAAGGCTGTAGCTTGAGAAAAGTGACGTAGGGCACTAGGTCAAAATCAAGGTCAAATTTTTTCGGGGAAAACAGAAAATATGCATGTGGTCCAAATTTTAAGCCCTTTTCCCTTTAAAAAAGTGAAAGTAGGTCACTAGGTCAAAATTTAAGGTTTAAAATTTTTTCAGTGCCAAAACTATGCATGTGGTTTCCCAAAATTTTAAGGCTGTAGCTACGAAAAAGTGAAAGTAGGGGCACCCAGGTCAAAATCAAGGTTTAAATCATGTTAAAGGGTTAAACTTGCCACTCAAAACCATAAGGGGGGTCCAACTTGAATGTTGTGGTTTTTGACAAGAAGATTTTAAAGATTTTCCCATTAAGTCTATATGAAAAAATGTGACCCAAGGGGGGGCCATAATTTACCCCAGGGGGTAAATTTTAAAAAAACTTGGTAGAGAACCATAGATGATTTCTACATTACAAATTTCCCCCAAAACCCTAGGCTTTGTTGGTTTTGGGCAAGGAAGGGTTTTTTTAAAGTTTTTCCCTATACAAGGGCTATGTAAACAAATTTTTCCCCCCGGGGGGGGGCCCTTTTTGGGCCCCAGGGGAAAGATTTTGAACAATTTAGTAGAAGAACTAGATAAAGGGCGCGTAAAAAAATTTAAAGCCCCGACCCTGTGTTTTTTAATTTAAAAGGTTTTTCAAAATTTTTCCTTTTATAAATTTATAAAACCCCCTTTTGGGCCCCGGGGCGGGGCCATATTAGACCCCAGGAAATAATTTGAATCATCTTGGTAGAGGACATAGATGATGCTTCATACCAAATATCAAAGCTCTAGGCTCTGTGGTTTTGGACAAGAAGATTTTCAAGTTTTTCCCTATATAAATCTATGTTAATTATAGAAATAAACAAAGGGCCATAACTCACTAAAGAATTGTTGAACCAGTCTGATTTTCAGGGGGACACAACTAGGGTACCAATACATCATTCTGACAAAGTTTGGTCAAAATCCCCCTGGTAGTTTCTGAGGAGATGCGATAACGAGAAATTGTTAACGGAAGGACGGAAGGACGGACGTCGGACCACAGACGCAGAGTGATTTGAATAGCCCACCATCTGATGATGGTGGGCTAATAACATAGGCATAATTCATACATTATCTATTACGTTTTAATTCATTAAAACTGTTTTTGTAAAACTGCTGACTGTACAGTAGGAGTTACTGCGTAGACTAGGACACTTTAACGATGACCATAGCACCTTAAAGTTTTGAAGTACGTGAATATAACAATGTAGTGAGATGGTCTCATGAATTCTATAGGATTCTCCGGAAGTATACAACGAAATAAATTAAATAACATTGAATGGTCTCCATGATACCAACGGAAACTGGTCGCAACACTGTTGTTGTGAGGGTAAATCCCGCTCTGTCGTTACACAACATTTATAAACTGCTGTTGCGAAGGTTTATCCAATGCGCCACTTAGCATTTATAGGGTAAATACAACAAGATCGCCGCATTGCATTTATAGACTTTTGTTGCAAAGGTAAACCCTTGAAGGTCGCCACACTGCTGCTGTTGCGGAGGTAAACGCCATGCTATATTAACTGTAGCTGCAAAGGTGAGTCCCGTACTATCAGAAAAAAAACAACCAAGCAAACTAATAGCAGACTCGGTTTAAAAATTGAGTCTATTATGAGAGGTATCGCAACAATGCAAACTAACTGTAGATTAGGTTTGATTTAGTCTTATCATGAGAATTAATGCAAACAGACATACTAATAGCAGACTCGGTTTAATTGAGTCTGTAATGAGAGGTAATGCAACTAAGCAGACAAATAGCAGACTCGGTTTTAACTGAGTCTGTTATAAGAGGTAACAAAACCAGGCAAAGTAATAGTATACTCGGCTTGACTGCGCTCGCTCATAAGAGGTAATGCAATCAAGCAAACTAAAAGGGGAGCGGTGGTCTAGTGGTTACGGTGTCGGCCGCTCAACCCGATGGTCTTAGGTTCGAGCCATACTGGGGTCACGACCGTGCCTTCTCATATTACACAAGTACTGGTTTTTCCAGGAAGCGGACTTGAGAGTGGTTCAAATAAGCTTGAAGCTTTCATCACAATCGAGCTTAAATGAATAAGTATAAACCAAAGTGAACTCGGCTTAAAGGTGGTCAATCACATTTAAGCAAAATTTAGTGACATTTTCTACTTTTTGTATATTCTGTTAGAGATTTATTTAAGAAACAAAAATACCCAATACTTAGAGTTAGATCCCTGTTAGAAATGTATACTTTATTGATTTTCATAAAAAATGTAATTACTCCCCTTTAATATGAAAATATTTAAAATGCTTGGTATTTCTTTTTATTTCCATATAATTCCGAGTTTTACATTCGCATTAGATAGATATACCAAATATTTAACAATCTGAATCAAAAGGTGGGTTTTAAAATGCATGTAGCTTCTGAATTTCATTTTTTTCCATTCTATCTTGGTTGCGCAACCAAGATAGGCAAAGGGAGGTAATAATAATTTTTCAAACTTGCATTTCTAATGAATTCAATCAATATATGTAATTGTTAATGCAATTATTTTACGAATATAATACAATATATCGGTTAGTTATACATTTTCTTAGGTAAAGTATGTTTATCACATTTATACTTATGATAAAATAACTCGATCTTGGTTGGGCAACTGCAGTAGGAAAACCAATTATTAAAAATATCTCCAGTGAAAACCTAACTTGTATTAAGCGCTAACTAAACATAAATGAGTGTAAATGATCAGATGTTAAAGTTTAAAACAAATCCGTTACTTAGCCAAAATCTGATTATCCACCTTTAACTATTATAAGAGTAACGCAACCAAGCACGCTAATAACTGACTTGGATTTAGAGTCTATCAATTAGAGTATTAAAATTTGCAAACCTTACTTTATGTTTCTTGGCAATATCGTCTATGGTCTTTAAAACTTTTTGAGTTTCTTTGTCATGCTCTGCTATCATTGTAGGAATCACACTCGGGTTTTCCAGCTGAGAAAGTTCTGTATGATGAGAGACAAACACAGGAAAGATATAAACACTCTGTATTCTGTTTGACGAGAGACAAACACAGACAAGATATAAACACCCAGTATTCTGTATGATGAGAGGCAAACACAGACAAGATATAAACACCCAGTACATGTGGAGAAAGTATGTACACTTTAACTAATATAAAGACTAACTAAGAATCACACTCGAGATTTCCAGCTGAGCAAGTTCTGTATAATGAGATACAAAAACAGTCACTATACGAACACCTTTTATGTGTGAATGAACTATCTACGCTCTGACTAATATAAGTGATAAGTAAGCAATGTCATTGCTCTTTCTACTTCTGATAAGTGTTCGGCCGACTAGTAACTGCATCAGGATAGGCAGATCCACGGCTTATAACATTCTACCTTACCAAGTTTTATTTACATTGGATACAATTTACATAACATAGTTCCTAATCTGCTTTTGCATGCGGAAATTTTCAGTTCGCCTTCTACTAAATCCGAATCATTGAAATGTCCTTTACTGCTTTGGGTTCGAAACCTCGTATAAAATGGTTGAAGTATTTCAATGGAGAAAGCTATCGAGCTGACTTTTGGGAAGGCCGATTGTTCGACCTAGGTACCGGCCATGTTGAAAATAAAAGTTGGGAAGACGTCATGTGCGTCGACATGACTAAAGCTCATGTTAGTGTTCTCGCTTTTCTTTCCCCGTGGTTTTTGAGCAACATTGTGTTTAAATCAAACACAATGAAAACAATGTACGGCTACAGTAGTATTCAAAACGTTGCATTAGAAAAGCTAACAACTTCAAGAAATCGTTTTCTTACGTATAAGTTGGCACCAGGTTCTGCACAATAACCATGGTCACAGCGTCGGTATCTTTATAAATATTCTTCACAACCTGAAAGTAAAAGCAGTTCAGGTATTCATGATAATCTATAAGCTTAATATTACAGCTGACGGAAAATATAACAAAATAAGGAAATAAATCATCTACATGCAGGGACATGTTCAGACAGTTATTGAAATCTGGTGCAGAGATAATTGCCGCCCTTTATATAATTGTGGTGGCGAAAGCCAGGTCTATTACTTCAGCAACAGACAGGATATTCACACAATGGTTCTAACCGACCTAGAGTGCTAATAACAGGACTGGAGACCATATTCTAAGCTTCTTTTTAGATGGAGCGGAATTCTTATAAATTTTAAGTAGCTTGTTTTCCAATACATTCGATTTATATTTTCTTTGTTTGTTTGTACTATTTTGATAGAAGTATGTTTTATTAAACTTTGTTAATTTAAATGTACTACTCGTGTTTGTAAATATAATTGTGGAAATAAATACTGTTTAAACCAAGCTTTTTCATTTTAAACACAATAATAATAAAAAATAAACATTAAGTTCAAGGCGACAACAAAACCATGGAAAAGTCAAAGTCAGGGTTAAAGTGCCTAATATTTTAAACTGAAAATCTTGGTTCACACGAGCTTAAGTTAAAGAAAAAAGTGGTGCAAGAATGACGTGTGTAATTATGCTGTGCAAGATTACAATATCTAGATCTACTGTGTGCGACTATGTGACGCAGGAGTTCAAGCTCGTCATGTATGCGATGTGTGATAATGTAGCGTGAGAGTTCAACCTTGTCATATGATGTGCTGATGTGCGTTATTATGTCGTGCAAGATTTCAACTTTGTCATATATATGTATGATTATGTAGTGCAAGTGTTGAAGCTTGTCATACATATCATGTGATAATGTGTGTGATTGTGTAATGCATTTATGCAGCAGAACAGTAAATTACAACGCATGTTGAAGCTGAACAGTATAGCATAACGCATTTATGCAGGTGAAAGCACGAAGTAGCTGAGTAAAATAATTAATCTGTCATGTCTAGTGCATTTGTACAATTTCTCTTGAATGCTGCGATACGAGACAAATGCCTGACAAAATATCGAACTAAATTCAATAGTTTACGTTATTTAATGTTGGACCGATCACATAAACCTTACCGGTTGTCTCTGACCTCTGATATGTGTAAAACGGATCTGTCACTTTAAACCTAATTAACTTCCTTCTTTGTACTTTACACAATTGAAAAATGAAATGATATAAATGTACATAATGTATGCACTGATGTGAAAATAAACTTGAAACTTAACATCGTCCGCCTATTAAAGTTTGGGTAATTCTATTCAACATATTCATTTCCATTATGTCAAGTTAGCATAGAATGTATTTATGACACTGAAACAGCGCAATATAGTTATCATTCTATGTTTTTAAAACTATACTCAAAAGAGAATGGCAGATGACTTTGTGAAAACACATTGATTTAGGGAGTGCCTTAATTTTATCTTCGTGTAGTATTATCAGAATGATTTGCACGAAGTAGGTCACTAGGTTGTGGTGGGTATTTAAGAAAAACTTATGACAGGCTACATCATCGAATCCAGCTTTCGGTAAACAAATGTAGATCTAGTTAGCGGACACTATAACATATAAACATAAACAACAGCAATGTAATTACGTGACTTTAATTTGTAAATAAAAGGTTAAAGATAAAAACTTACATTCAAATGCACCGGTTGCGTGTTTACTTCCGTCCATTGCTATTAATATTTTCCTCTGTACCTCGCCCTCCGCCATACTTTGATATTTATTTAAATTTCACAGTTATACAACATACAATGACAGTACTGACCGACGCATGCGCAACGATATATATATATTAATAATGACAAAAAATTATCAAGGCGGAAATAATTAACGGATTAAAGGCCACTCAATGGTTTTGTTATAAGTGTTCATATTTTTGCTAGGGTAAAGGTTGTAATTCATGAGCTATGATTCACCCTCAGCACTCTGTCACTACTCAATATTCAATATTGTGCGTTGCTATCCCCTATTCACTCTGGTACTATCTTATGCACATGGTGTACATTTGTTTGTTTGTTTCCTTTTGTTTTGTTTTTAGTTTTGTGTGTACGCGCTTGTGTGTTTATGTGTATTTTATATGTAGTTATTTGTATAGAATCTGGGGAAAGTTTCGCAACGGTTTTCTCCCGCCATGCCAGCGATATAAACAGGGAGACATTTCCTTCGTGCGAAGAATACTCCAATCACCTTTCACATATTCATATGCTATTCGTGCGTTAATCTGATGGAACTAAAACAGTTCTTGACCATGCATGTTTCGATTTATGGAAGGTCGTACCCGCCATAATGTTTTAAAGGAAACCTATGGAAAATAATGAGTGGTCTCTAACCTACCACACAGAGGCTACTACAGGAACAAGAATGTAGTATTCTTTTTACCACATATTAGCTTCTCCTGCTGACACATCAAAATTTCTTTTTTCTTTGCCTATTATAGACCAACGTCTCCTATACTTTTTATCAATATTATGTGACGGCTTTATTTCACTCTAATGACGTCAAACATGTGATAAACATATTTAATTAAGAAAAATATATCCCGAACATTGATTTGTCGTTGATTAAAATCATTGGTTGGAGTTCAGATGCGAATGAATTAATGGCACAGTACGAGTGATCTAAACTTCCGTCCAACAGGGAAGGCGGGATGCGCTTTATATTCGTCTGTTATTTGGCGTACGTGAGTTTTTTCGGAATATTCTGACCAGAGATGCCCTAATATATCTCTTTTTACTAAATTTGACTTCCTGCTCTTGGCTTATTCGAAGGATAATCACTTGCTACTAGTATGACCACTGGTTCGGTATCATGCCAGACTCTTCGACAGCATATAAATTAACCACTTAAATGATTTTCGCCTAGACGAAGGAGAAGTGTCATATTTTTAAGAATATGTTCCAGCTTGCAAAAAAGATCCTGTGATCGGTTTGATTACTTATAGATTGCTTAACTTCAAAGTTTCTGATGTTTTTACTACAACATCTGCTTGTCTATTGAATGTAATGTTTATGGCAAATGTAAACCGGTAAATCGTTGAATACAGATGACAGCCAAAAATGGCCGCTGGAAGTTTAACATGTTTTTCAGTGAATTACTGGAATAACCGAGTGATGGAATAATAGTGTGCAATATATCTGGCATGTTTTAAGGGGAAAATATCAAATACATTAAACATGAAAAAAAACATAAAATTTGTTTGTTTTGCTTGCAAGTTTAGTATATCCTTAAACATTACATCTGCCGCCACTCGTAAACGTATATTGCATAACGGTATAAATATGTGATATTCAATACTCGACTGCAACAAAGAAATATCCCCTGTGGATTTAGATTAAAGAACAATATGTATCGCCATAATACCAAGATACGCTTAATGTTACCGCTTGTTTACGACTGAACCCATAAACTGTGACCCATGTCAAGTTTGTAATATAGATAGAGTTATCAAAATAAGTCAAGGATCATAGTAGTATAAATCCCGCACGATAACTTAAACGATAACATGTTTGATAATTATTATTTTTCTTCATTAAAACGTTTCAATACAGAAAATATTTTTGTATAACATTACAGTATGCACTTAACTTCTATCATTGACATCCTTTTTGAGTTCAACGATGCATGAGAACCATAACAATCAAACGATAATATAAACATGCTGTCGTTTAAATTATCGTGTGGGAGTAGTTTTTTTAGTACGAGATATATAGTTCGTAACGAATTTACTATTTTCACTTCCTCTACGGTTGATTTAATTTATCGTCGTTTCGAAAAATAAACTATAACTTAAGTGTTAATTAACGTATTCTACGGCCTCGGTCCAGTGCGCGCTGGTAACGGACAGTTGTGTGTTCCTATTTTTCCAGGATTCAAACCTGCATGACTGGTTATTTGGCTATAATTTTGGTAAATTGAGCTGCTCCATGAGAAAACCAACATAGTGCATTTGCGACCAGCATGGATCCAGACCAGCCTGCGCATCCGCGCAGTCTGGTCAGAATCCATGTTGTTCGCTAACGGTTTCTCTAATTGCAATAGGCTTAGAAAGCGAACAGCATGGATCCTGACCAGACTGCGCGGATGCGCAGGCTGGTCTGGATCCATGCTGGTCGCAAATGCACTATGTTGGTTTTCTCATGGTGCGGCTCAATTGTATTTGTATATCATGTATACACAGCAATCTTTACATTTCATGATACTAGGAAAAACCTAAAAACTGTATTATAGGAATTTTGTAGTTGTCATACTTTAATTTTAACTTTGCTACCCACGCACATAACATAAGGAAACAATTAAGTATATATTTCAAATGTAATATGTTGGTAAAAAAGGGCACACATATAAACAGAAAACATATAATAAATATTATTTCACTTTCTCCGATAATGAAAACTGTATGCAAATACAGAAAAACTACAAATTTCGTATACAGGATATATGGATAGACAAAAAAAGAGTTTAAAACTGCCTAAGTCAAAAATGTATCTGTGTATTCTTGACCAAATGAAAAGAAAACGACCAGTTTTCGTTTGATGTATGTATGGGAACAAAGTCCGGAACCATTGCGATAACATAATAAAATATCAGCATATATAAGATGACATATCAACCACGTGCAATACCTCTATCACCATTTATCAAATAATTACTAAAAACAAATAGTCTACGGTTAAGTTATATCTTAATGAAGAAATGGATAACAAATTGTATAAATTATGCAAATCAAAATGTCATAGAGTCAGAATATCATTTCATGTCTTGTTGCTTAGTGATCCAAATACTTGAGCCGATGCCTAAGGCCTACTATGCCACAGTGTTTTCTAACAGTAAAAGATGTATGCATGATGAAAAAGCATTATATCTATATATTCACTTTAAGTGTTTTTTTCTTTTTTTTTTTTTTGTGGGGGGCGGGGGTTGTATTTGTAATTGGCCAAAGGCAAATGTATTGGTAATTGCCAATAAAGCTAGTACTGAAACTAAAAAGAATAAATAAATAAATAAACAAATTTCACTTTTATGACGATAAAGTTTTTTTTAACACCCAACCACATTGTAAAATTATAAATGCATAAGTACTTTATGAATGCATATGTAACTCGTAAAAGAAAAGCAACAATACTGTTTACAAAGAAACTATTTGTGTCTGTGGACAAAGTCCAGAAACATTACAATATTATGACAAAAATATCAGCTGATAAACAACCTATTAAATGAACTACATCCACTATCTCTATATGAGCCGCGCCATGCGAAAACCAACATAGTGGGTTTCCGACCAGCATGGATCCAGACCAACCTGCGCATCCGCGCAGTCTGGTCAGAATCCATGCTGTTCGCTGTCAAAGCCTATTGCAATTAGAGAAACCGTTAGCGAACAGCATGGATCCTGACCAGACTGCGCGGATGCGCTGGCTGGTCTGGATCCATGCTGGTCGCAAACCCACTATGTTGGTTTTCTCATGGCGTGGCTCATATAGTATCTCAAAATGTATCTATACTGGATTCATGAAACGTTATAAGAATGAGGTTTTGCACCTCGTGTTTTATTCTGAATTTAGCAATAGCACTGATTATTAAGTTATGTTCTGTGTTTATGTATAATAAGTGTACTTTCACACTAACCTGTCATTTGTGAATATATCTGTTGCCATACATAGCACTTTTTATTATACTGTGAACTCTATTGCTACTGTTATGTTGGACTGACAACAAAGTAATCTCTGTCTACTTATTTACCTTTGTATACTTCGCATGGAAAATTTATTTTTGATTTACGTTGAAGCAAACGATACTAAACACTCGAATTCTTGAAGATCCTAAAGAACTTTCAAAAGGCATTTTACAGTACAGTCGTTACTGTTCATCTGGATTGAGTTTCGTCATTTGATCATAGATTTTTGCACTAATCTCATGGTTTGAGATAAGGTCACCCCTCCGTCGATACACTGGTACTCCCCTCCCTTCGTCGCATGGAAATGGGATTCACGCTATCCACGGCGGTCGGCGGATTGTTCTGTTCTGACAAAGCTGGACCAGAATCAACGGCTCCTGTTATTCCACTGAGATCGACATTAATAGGTGCCCGAGTCTTGGAGACAGTTTGAAGATCGGCGAGGGCAGTGGTTGCCATAGCAATCTTAGCCTTCATATCCTCGTCCCTTCCTTTTGGTTTTTGGGTCGGTTGATTTTCGGCTGCACCTCTTGCTTTTCTCGTGGAAGGCGTTGTAGTTTTGTTAAAGCGTTTTGACCGCATCGAATCCCATTTTTGTTTATATCCATGGCAGTAGCAGAACTTTTTGCTGTTGCCAAACCGCGTTGGTTTAAAGTAAGTTGTTTTGTTGTTTCGCCACGTGTTTCCCATCTTTTATGAAGTATTGTCGAAAGTTCATCTTCATTTATGACTCTTCTGGTCGCTTTGAGCTCAACTATTTCCTTTTCTACTTCACATTCAACTTTTTCAACGACATTTCTTCACGGGCTCCATATATGATGATTTTAACAAGACCCCGTGCCTCCTCTAGCGGGACATACTGACCCCCAGTTATATGTGCTACTGCTAGGTAAAAGTCCTTGTAAGCCATATGCTCGGTTCACATCCAGCCATATAAATTGCAATCCCTTTAGCCGCAATTGTTTTGAAATTTCCATGGGATCTAGTCCAAGTGGACAACCCTCGGGAAACTTGTCACGGTACCCTCCAAGACCGTGAGGGGGAGCATCGGTGATAAACACGCAGATTTTAGTCGCTTCTTTACGCCAGGAGAGATTTAAAACGTCATTCAATGCATCGGCAACTGCTTCCGGGATATCACCACCACCAGCAGCATAACTTTCCCGCAACCACTTTTTCATAGTTCCAACGGATTCAGTGAAATCGTGTACCTGGGTAATGAAAGATTCGTCTGCCGGCGGGTGGTCACGGTATTCAACAAGAGCTAATCTGACGTCACAATTTTCACTTTGAACGATTTCATTCACTATCTGAACTATATTATCCCTGGCTTCTGAAATGTAAGGGTCCATACTGGATGTACAGTCCAACCCAAAGGCTAAATCCAGCTTCGCTTCTCCTTTCTTCGCAATCTTTGTTGGGTAAAACGACGCCATTTCCGGTGTAGAATTATTACACTGATCACTTCGTAACTAAAGCATATGTGGAACGTTTTTCCTTATAACTGCTGAAACTCGATACAATGTATATTTGTTCTGAAAATTTACTATGTTCTTTGAAGTACTTAGGCAATTTACTTCCTCATTCATACCCGACTACCATACCCAGTTAGTTTAGTAAGCGTGACAGCGCTATTCAACTGCATATATAGTATTTAATCGAATTATTTAAACACAGCTGCTATCATTCTAAGGCCACACCAAATGGATTACCTGTTCGTCGGATTTCCCGCACCAATTTGACGGGAAATGAAAAAAAAATATTTTAATTTTTTTTTTGACCGCCCGCACCTGGCGTATTTTTTGCGCTGGGTCGAAATCAGTAGGAACAAAAAACAAAGGTGGAAATTCCTAAGTTTAAACGCACCTAGCTTGTAATTTAGGCCAGGATTTTTTAATTTTCTAGTTTACGGGAGCGCAGACCCTATTTTTTGAGAAAACGAAATAAAAATAAAAGTCATTTTCAGTACATTTATTTTCATTTTACCCGCCGACCGTCCATATTTGCTACTGTCAATACAAGTTTAACTGTATGTTAGTGGTTTTGTTTCATCAAAGTGAGCAGACGAATGAAAAATGGCAGCCTGCATGAAATAAATTGTGTAAAATTAAATTAGAAAAAATATACTAGTTAACAGACAATAATCTTTGGAATAAGTTGGTAGTGATAACAAGTATTGTAAATGAATTGGAGCTGAGTAGAAATTACAGCAGCTAAAGCTCAACATTGGGAATAATCACGTAAAACTACGAAAAATGACGTTCACTAACAACGCTGTCCAGATGTTGAAAAATCTGGCGTATCCCATGTTTGAGATTTGTTGTCTGTAAATTATAATTGGACAACGATCAAATTCGTGTGGGACTGCTAGAAAAATACCACAATTAATAAAAAGGAAAGACACCAAAGAAATGGCGAAATGGAAGAGCAAAAGTAAGTATCAGCTTGTAAAACCTTCTTTTTTTTTCTTTGAAGTATTGAGAGTCTTTTCCTTAGAAGTATTGGGGGTCAGAGAAGAAAAAAATAAGTAATATCACAATTGTTAGTAATTATGTTTAAAACAAACTGCATTTTCAATGTATAATGATTGATGTCCCCTGCAAATGCAAACACGTGATAAAAAAATTCAAACTAGACCAAATAATTTGACGGTCACATTAATGAGTGTTTTATATTTCTGTCGGCCAACCTAACCGACACCAATATTCCGAGGATCAAGTCAAATTAGTTTGAATAAAGTTCTAACCAGGTACCCTAACTCAAAATAATTATCAAACATGAAACTCCTGGCAATATTCTCATGTCCACTTAAGTATACTAATAAAGAAGACACATTGAAAGTATGTATGGGACAAACATTCAGCCACTAATTGCCACATGTGCCTTTTACACTGAGGAACACAATAAAATATCCAGTAATAAATGTATTTTCGGACTCCTAACTTACTACGTCCAAGTCCCATTTCAGTGAAGAATCTTTTCTCCGAAACTGTTGTTTGAACATCAGCCGATAAGGTTATTTTGTACACACTTTTACTGAACCAAAATTAAGATTGTTTCGGCTTCTCATACAATATAGATGGAAATACACTTTATTTGGTGTTAAACATGACACAAGTAATAATTACTTTTTTTATTTCATCGCTCTTCGCTCGCATCAATAAATGATGATTTGAAAAAAAAAATATTTTAATTTTTTTTTCGCTCGCTCGCCCCAAATATTTTTGAAAAAAAATCCGAAGAACAAGACATCAATTTGGTGTGGCCTAAATAATCTTTCAACGCATATTTTCATCGGAGGCCATTTTCGTAACATTGTATGATTGTAAATAAGATTACGTTTTAAGATAGCTACTTGTGTTCACCTTTGTTTTGGTATTTTTATTCGTATAATACGTAAATAATATTATTATCATTATCATATTTATTAATTATTATGATTATGATTATTATTCACCTATGGTGCCAACAAATGCGTTATGTACAAGTATGCATATAGTACGTTTAGGATCTTGGAATGGAACAGCATATGAATATGTACATATAATCATAATCATCTTCATAATCAGTATCAACAACTGCAACGACAACAAATTCATCATCGCGTTGTTGTTTTTATGTTGTTGTTTTTTTCATGACCATCCGCGTCAATGTCATCATCATCGTCATATTCAATTTGTTCGCTATGAACATACTTATCGTCATTTTAGAACTTTCTTCATCCTTATCATTCTAATATTCTACATTGTCACTACCATCGTCGTCGTTGTCATCATCATCATCATCATCTTTTTTTCAAAATCATTGTCATCGCCAAAGTTTGTATCTTTATCACCACCACTAACATGTTTATTATTTATTATCTGCACATGCGATTAAATGATAAATTTGCATGAAGGGCACGTCAGCTGTTCCTGATTGCACGACAAAAAAAGAGAGGAAAATTCTAGATATTAGGAAATTATTACTATATTTCTGAGGAAGGCTTTGAAACTAAATTACTGACAGATTAAATGTTATGAATTGAGAGTTTAAATTTAGTCGTTTTCACTATTTTTTTTTTCATTTAAATTTTAACAGCGTTTGTAACGGGTTACCTGATGTTAAGTGCCTTCATTATAAAGCTTTACATCTAACGGTCGAAAAGTGCAAATTTCTTCGTGGGGTATTGGTCAAGCAGGTAGGAAAAATGCCGAGTAGGCCCTGGTTCAATTCCCGACTCGAACGTGTTTTTTTTTTCTTCTTGATTAGGCATTTTTAAGATAGATCTAGTTAAGAAACAAAAACTCATATTCTAATATTTATAATATATGACCAATCATTAGAAAAAGATCATTTTCAGACAAAATTTTACGCGAAAAGCATGTAAAGAAAGCGTTGTTTTGCAACAAAATTAAGTCAAATCAATTTCATTCGTTTATACAGAGTAAAACAAATATTTCTTTCACTTTTGTGTAACACGAGTTAAAACTTGAGCTCCATGCGCACATTGGTCAACGGGCAGGCTTCGAATATCATTAAGAAATCACATGCACACGGTGAGGATGCGTACACCGGATATTGCCATTTAGTGATAAGGTATTTTCCGAAAACGTGTTTATTTTTCGTCAACAAGGTAAGTAAAACACTTATTTACTATTGTATTATACTACTATAGAAGAAAAGAGCATTGTTTTTAATAACTAGATACTGTGTATATGCTCTCACATGCGTAAAATGAGTCAATCTTATGAAGAAACGCTAAAATTTGTGATAAAATGTCAACTTTATCATCTGATAAATGCAGGTCGGGGACACATTTCTCCCGATATCGTCACTTATTGTCTTGTGATAACAATGCTGAATCGTATGATTTATTTAGTTACATACAAAGAAAACATGTGCAAAATTTCAGCTTTGTAAATGTTCAAATGACGGAGAAATTGATGATAAATGAGCGTCGATAGTGTACTGTGTATTGCAAGTACATGTACTGTATATTGACTTGTATCACATTTTACTGTACTGACTCAGGGGTCACACTGGGAATTTTTTTCTCTGAGCCACTGCTTTTTCCGAAGATAAAATTATGAGGCCAACAACGGTGAAGCGCATAGCATTGACATTCTCAGGGTTCAAGCTAGCCCAGAAAAATTGGGAGAAGTGACTTCTCCCTTCAGTGAAAATAGGGAGAAGTTTTCTCAGAACAGGGAGAAGTGAGGCTGCGGGTCAAAACAGTCATTAATTAAACCGTATATTACAGTTTTGATGGTACAACACAAAGGAATAACATTTCAAAACAACACATATTTTACTTATAAATACAAAATGCCAAGTATCAAATACAAACACACACAGTGAGCATGTATTTATGCAGTAGTTTGAAACATTCATAAATAATACTAAATCACCATCAGTATTACAACAGGCATGTGTAGTGTGATTTGTTGTTCGGCTCATGTGTCATGACCCCTTGCATATGCATTATCAAATTTTGCCAGTCTACATATAACACAGAGCGATTTGCCAGGCTCATCTTCCTTCCACCAGTCAAAACTAACAATAGAAAATTAATTTTTCAATTCTTATCCTGCACACCCCTGTCTTAAACCCCCGCTGGTCAAAATCCGGATATCCAAAATTTTATGTCCGGACACTGATACACTTTCATAAGCATTGCCCAATTCTTCAGTCTAAAGAATATCTTTGACAAACTGTGATGATGCAAAGACAATTTAACAGCACTGGATAGTATCTGATATTAAAGTCTACAATGACAATACCTTTTATTGAAGAAAATTAAGAAAAATGTTCATGAAATACCGGCAACTTGTCACCGCGAGCAGACATTCTGACAGCCTACTTTCGTTTTCAAAAACTTTTACAAAAAGATAAAAGCCAATGACATTGTGTTTTTATATCTAAAATTGATAGTGATTGATTTTTATTGATTGAAATTAAATATCTGTTGTCTGAATTTCAATTTAATTTGTGTATAACACGGATATTTACGTCTTGCAGCCGCAATTAAAACCATACATTACGAACAACTCTGGTTATTATTCAGAGGTTTTCTGTGGACTGTTTACATTATCGCTGAGTTTTATAGAATTAATCTTACAAAATGTACATTATCATTTCCTTTTCAAAATACAAAACAGTAATTTCTTTAGCCCTGAAGATACGTGATGTTTTACATTGATATTTATAGCGTTTACTCTGTTGCAATTCATGTAATAAGCTCTAAACGTAACTCTCAGTCACCATAGTGCAACAGCGGGCAATATTTTTTGTTATGCTTACCAGTTGTAAATATATATATATATATATATATTCTTTTCTTCCATTTAGCATTGTTTAATTTGATATTACACGAATTATCTCAAAAACAGTTAAAGGTGTCTTTTAAAATTTTGCATTGGGATGCGACTAAGACTTACTCTCAATATCTAGCAGAAAGTCCGACCCTACTAATAAATACTATATTGTGAATTTTTTCGTTGCAGATTCAACTTGTTAAATTTATGTGTGTTTATGGCTGGTTCGACAAACGAATTTAAGGCCATTGTATGTCATTTTGTTGAACACTACCCATATGACGAGAATATTATAGTACGCTAACGACCAAAACCGCAAAAAAGTAAATTACAAGATAGCACCAGACATATGCAGAGAAAAAAGCAGAAAAAATACTGTTGATTCAGAAAATAGTAACATACTTGTTTCAAAAAGGAACCCGCTTACAAAAGGGACCAGTTTGCAACAGAAAAAAAACTTTGATTTGGGCAAATGGTGAGGAGCCTGTTCACTGACGGCAGTGGAAATATATGCTACCTACCACGCCATCTAGCAGAACTCAACATTTACACAATGCTACCAGTACAGAAATATAATCTAGAGACACATACACGGCGGTGTACATGGAAATTTCAATGTTACACAGAGTGCAATTCCATGGACAGACAAGGTTTTCAGAGAGTATTGTTATACAGTCTATAAAAGAATGTGACAAAACAGATGGATGAATAAATAGCCTTTAAACAGTTTGTTTGCCAAGAAACGTTTTCTTTAACTGATTTTATAGTTTCCTAGTTTCTTGACGTCGCAAAATGTTTTCATCGACAACTTGGTTAATATGAGGTATAGTGAAGACTGCAAGTTGTTTTGAAGAGCAGGCTTATAACTCTTCCAATGATTTTACAATCATACAACTGCTTGCATAACAGAGCGCATTTCTGATGCTAAATTAAGAGGAAAGAGAAATGCAAGACAGAAGAATACTTATTGACATTAAAAGAAGCAGCTAGTTACTGCATAAATGTGATGAGTGTACATTACTTCCACATAAGATTGGGCATTGATACTGAAATAGGTTCTGTTGTGACAGATTTACTTTACCAAACATTATTATATTTGACAAGTAATATTGTAAAAGCCATGATTTACTTTGATAAAGAACAAATAGACATGTACATTGAAATATTTATTAAACAAACTTGAAACGTAAACACAAATTCATAAAATAGCAAAGATAATAATAAGATAGTAGAAGAACTCTATAAGATTTGTCTTTCGTTCTAATCCTTTCCACCAACTGTACTTGTAATGTCAGTATACAAATATAGTTATGTATATTGTTGGGAATAAATATGTTTAAACCAAAGATCATAAACATTTGACATTCAACAGTTTTAATACATGAAAAAAATCGAAATGATCTTCAAGTCAGTTCCCGATCGTTTGTTATAGTTCGAAGTTGACCTTGACAATAAATATACTATTTTGGTCAACAGGGAAGTTAATCACATAAAAGTGATAACGAACTGTTTGCATAGAAATGACATATCTTACAAATGAAGTGTGCAAAATATATTTCAAGAATAACACATGGCACTGTTTCCTCCTACTTTTAACACAAATTGCTCAGTGCATATGACACCCATTTTGTTTCGTAAGAAGCAAGTGGTGAGCTAATTACCTTTCAGAACAATGCATTTAAAGAAATAAAAATAGCTTTGACTATATTATTTTAAGAAAAATTCAAGAGAAACTAGTTCGAAGGTTCTATGTCAAATGAGTCTAAGGTTATTGAGGAGAAACCACTTTAAAAGTTCAAAGCCCCTACGATATTGACCTTTGAACTATTGACACTATAATCGATAAATGTCGTCTATTGACCAAGATTTCTGTCTCTTCGTAGTATAAAGGCGAAAGGATAACATATTTTCATGTTTGCTCTTCCTATAAGGGGAGACCTTTTCCACATTTGTCATCATCATATCCTGTGTTACATTATTATAAAACTTCACGGCTGAACTTGTGGCTGGGTCTTTACTCGGCAATGGCTAGTCTTTAGACAGTTTCTCGGAGTGACAATTGGCATGCCGCTGTAATTGCAAGTTGTAATATCAGTGTTCAAACTGGTGCTTGTTATTTTCGCTGTGAAGTCTAATGTCATCTGCAAACAGAAAAAGACATTCCATCATTTGGGCCAATGGAATTACATGCCTTGTCTATCTAATGACTACAAATGCTGAAAATATGCACGTTGTTCAATATCAGTACTCAGTACACCAAACTGCAGTACACAGTACAAATATTACTTTGAAAACTCAATACACAGTACACTATCGACGCTCATTTATCACCGATTTCTCCGTGATTTGAACATTTACAAAGCTGAAATTTTGCACATTTTTTCTTTGTATGTAACTAAATAAATCATACGATTCAGATTTTCCCCACAATGCAAATAGGTTATGGTATCGGGACAAATGTGTTTACGGCATGCATTTATCAAATGATAAACTTGTCATTTTATCACAAATTTTAGCATTTCTACTTCACGGCCTGTAAACACTGGCTCGTCCTCTTTGAGGAGATGAGTTGAAAAAAGAGCCAATGATACTTCCGAGGAGGCGCTAATGACCGGAACTTCATGCAGAATGTAAACAAAGAAGAAGGGTGAGTTGATTGTTTCCTTTCTCCGATAAATGTAAGGCCCTATTTTAAAAAATAGCCAATGTAGTTCCACTCAGAAATGATTATACTTTTTATATATGCAGGCCGTTTTGCAAGGTAAATGCATTCCTTGACGTGAGAACTTTTGAAAGTTGGAAAATACAGTAAGTCCAAACCAAAAGTGGACATTTTCCCATATATTTCATCCTAATTTACAAAAATTTAAGATTTTATAGTCCCTGCATCAACCTTGCTGAAAAGCATATCTTACTACTGCATGACTTACGTGGTTTACTAGCGTGTTTATCCCGTACACGTGCATTTATCACCATGTGGAGGAGCCAACGCCGCAGAGGAGGCGCTAAGAACCGGAGTGGGAGCCAAAGCACTTTGAAATTTAGTTTTTTTTAATGTGTCATCAATTCTCACATACCAGATCTTTATCATGATTTCCTTGGATTGTGACAAACATCTGATGGATGATGTTTTAACAACATCCTATTCATTTCCTTAGAATGTATTACGAGATATTTGCACTTCTCTTTTCTTTGCACTTATCTAATGATGGGCTATCATGGCGTTATAAGTTGTATAATTATGATATTTTCTGTGAAAGGGACATTTCCTAATGCACAACGGTTTTCATGTCCAACGCATTTTGGATTTTTTAATAGTTAGTGTTAACTTTGTGGTAGTCTTGAAATGCAATTGCAATATGTGCTTCACTAGGTACTTACAAATGCTAAATAAATATAATTGTTTACTTGTAAATTGCTTAATTCGATTACATATACGTATATGAAAATGCTAACACTCAAAATACCTCTCCCAGATGTTCTAACGATAACAAAGAAACTGAAAACGTTATATATTTATTCCCCTGTCGAACCGCATGTATCATATAGCTTTTGTCTTATCCTTGTCCGTTTGTCAGTCGTCGTTCTGCAGTCAAAGTCATATTAATTAGTTATTATTTAGTACTGGGAGGGTGCCATCTGTAGAGGCAATATTTGATGTCAGATTTGTTTTTAATTAATGCTACGTAGTAAGAATGGGTATTGACCGTTACTGAGCTTACAGTTACAGAATTATAAATACAGTTTTCTAATTTTACTTAAAAAACGTTTGTAAGGAAACATGTATGTTGATACTTAATTTCCAGCTAGCGCGATTCACTGATTTGCCGATCCTATTCTGCGGAATATCGAAAAAAAATCATTTCTTATATTTACATTATATAGTATCGCTGCCTTTCTCGATTTTATTTATGCTTTCAAATAACTCTTAAAAAAATTATTTCTAAATGAATTAGAAAAGACATAAATATATTGAAAAGATAAAAAAAAACAATTGAGCAAAAATATCGAGGGAGTTTTATAAATGAAGTGTACATTCTAACATGACCAGCAATGCTTAAATCGTCAAAACGATATTGTGTTCACGTCGCAGTCGGAGTCGGCGTCGCCGTTGGAAATTGTTTTTTTATAAAGTCAAATATCTCTGTTACTATCAAAGCTATTGACTTGAAACTTAAAACAGTTATTTACTATCAAAGTCTACACCAGGAGAAACAATCTCTATAACTCTGATTGAGTTTTGACAGAGTTAAGCCCCTTTTTAACTTAGAGTTTTAAGTTTTATAAAGTTTTACTGGCAAAGCTCTTATTCAGAGTCAAGTACTGAGAAAAGTCGAGTGGGCTGTCTTATGGACAGCTCTTGTTATTTTAGGTAGATTATGTGCATTTGGGTAGTATAATACAATTTCAAGCATCAAATTATAAACATTAAAACGGAATAGATATTACATTGCGAGAACGAAAACGCTTTATACAAGTGTTCATCACCTAGGAAATGAAATGGTCAGTGGCTCCGACTCTGGACTTTTGCGCCTCCTCCAAGGCTTTGGCTCCTCCTCTTAGCCAAAATTGAGCATAGAGGGGTAAAACCCGCCGTTAAAACACATAAATAATACAGATTTAACATACCATTATGGGAAAAATTGGTACAATGTATATTTACTCTTATATGTGTAAATTGGGACGAAATATATGGGTAAATCTCCACTTTTGGTTCGAACTTGCCCCATTTTCCAACTTTCAAAAGTTCTCACGTCAAGGAATGCATTTACCTTGCAAAATGGCCTGCATATATAAAAAGTATAATCATTTCTGAGTGGAACTACATTGGCTATTTTTTGAAATAGGGCCTTACATTTATCTGAGAAAGGAAACAATCTACTCACCCTTCTTCTTTGTTTACATTCTGCATAAAGTTCCGGTCATTAGCGCCTCCTCGGAAGTATCATTGGCTCTTTTTTCAACTCATCTCCTTAAAGAGGACGAGCCAGTGTTTACAGGCCGTGTACTTAAGATTGACTCATTTTACGCTTGTGAGAGCATATACACAGTATCTAGTTATGAAAAATAATGCTCTTTTCTTCTGTAGTCGTATAATTCAATAGTAAATCGGGGTTTTACTTACCTTGTTGACGAAAAATAATCACGTTTTCGTAAAATACCTTATCACTTAATGGCAATATCTGGTGTACGCATCCTCACCATGATGCATATTCATGATATGGGATCAGTTAATATTTGCATACAAGTTGCAGTTTGATTGCCATATATTGGATTTTTAAAGTCCTTGGTGTATATAGGAGTACATTTAGAATGCTGTAATCTGACTTGATGAAAACTAAACGAAAGAAGTCAAACAAATTACTCTTATTGAGTGACTTGTCAGTCAATACTAGTGGTCAAAGTTATTGACCGAGGTCCATGAGTCCCGAAGAACCGAGGCCAATAGCTTTTGTTATTGACCAACAAGCCATTCAATAAGTGTTTTCTCAAATGATATCAGAAATACATATACTTTCTTCAAGTTTTCACTTAAATCCAACAAACTTAAATGAACAGTAGACTGGTCAATTATACAGACTATGGACCAGCAATTTATATAAGAAGTCATACAATGACATTTATTGGATTCTGCTGAGATATAATGTAGATCTTGGACTTAGACCAGGTGACACCGTTACTTCGAAAACTTTAAAACATCTTTTAACAAATATATACATATATGAGCCGCGCCATGAGAAAATCAACATAGTGGGTTTGCGACCAGCATGGATCCAGACCAGCCTTCGCATCCGCGCAGTCTGGTCAGGATCCATGCTGTTCGCTAACGGTTTCTCTAATTGTAGTAGGCTTTAAAAGCGAACAGCATGTATCCTGACCAGACTGCGCGGATGCGCAGGCTGGTCTAGATCCATGCTAGTCACAAACGCACTTTGTTGGTTTTCTCATGACACGGCTCATATACCAATGACGTATATAATACACTCACTTTGTAAGCTGTAGTAGTTCTTGACAGTTTGTGCGTATTTTTCCTGCGCAACAATTGAGCTAAGGCAAAACCCGCTTGCACTTACATAAAACTATTTACTGACCAATAATGAATGAATGAATGAGTTGGGTTTTACGGCGAATCAACACAAAAAGGTCATATACCGCCGGGAAAAAGTTAAATGGACAACGCTAATTGCAAAGCATATATAAAACTATTAAAGTAAAAGTGTATATACATATAAAGTGTAAAAAAGTCAATTGCAAACATTAAAAAGTATAAAAGTTGTGAATAAAAATCAAATAAGGTTCAGATTTTATGATATATACCTATTTGTTTCAAAAATTGTAACATTTAGTCAGTTGAAATTTGCTCAAACAGCTCTTTTAACGATTGAACATTATAGTATGAATTGCGCTGTGGATCGAAGTCTTTACAGTCGATTAAAATATGTTTAACAGTAAGCGTTGTTTGACATGGTACACTTTCAGGTTGATCTTCATTGTTCAGCAGATACGAATGAGTCAACCGAGTATGACCTAT
Organism: Mercenaria mercenaria; assembly: GCF_021730395.1. Taxonomy (NCBI): domain Eukaryota; kingdom Metazoa; phylum Mollusca; class Bivalvia; order Venerida; family Veneridae; genus Mercenaria; species Mercenaria mercenaria. The sequence continues at coordinate 48,304,420 of NC_069368.1, forward strand.
TCGACAACAAGAAAGAACAACTTCCTCCCTGCGAACAGATCTGTTTCCTTGGTGCCATTCACCTAAAGTAGGTTTAATTTCACGAAGTTTATTGAACGAAGCATTGTTCCATGAAGACTGACATTTAGTTAAAATGTATTTGTTGATATTTGCCCTGAAATCTGTATATGGTAATTTCAATTTAGATTGTTGTAATGAAAGTGATTTCTTTGCTGCGGTATCAGCATCCTCATTTCCATTAATACCAACATGGCTAGGAATCCAACAGAATATGATGGACTTCTTAAAAGATAGTTCATGAACCCCGAGAAGAATATTTTGAATGAAAGGATTTTCCGTATTTCGGTTGAGAATTGATTGTAATACTGAAAGTGACCAATAAATCCCTGGCTAAAACAGAACAGTGAAACACATTGTATTGAAGTACAAAACACATTTAATGACAGGTATGAACAGTAACTAGTTTTTTCCATACGCTTGTACATAGTTTTTAGAGCATAATTTATAGGTATAAATTATTTTCAAATGTCCTGATTTGTATTCGCCCGCTCTCACATGCCGTGTTCTGTATCCTTCCTCTCTAACATGATGCGGTCCGTATTCTTCCGCCTTAACATTCTGTGGTCCGTATCCTTCTGCCCTAACAACCAGTATGTCATCTGACTTCCTTTTCCCTGAAAGAGACAAAACGCAATGGTCATACTTCTAGATATACAGTCGCCTTTTGTTAAGCCATTCAACACTTTTCCTGAGGATTCAGTGTGCAACTAAATATCTTTTGCAATACCATTTTTTTAAATCGCAAACTTGTTTGACAATGCTGTATAAATGATCACTGTATCCTTTTAAATCTATTCACTTTATCTTATATCCATTTTTTTCCAATTTCTGGAAAATCACGCATATATAATGTCAAGGTCATTAAGGCAATGGTCAAGGTAAAAAACTGAGCTCAAAGTTCGGATATGTTTAGAGAAAACACCCCCGCCTCCCTCACTCCGGCCCCGACCCGACGCTACAATACCCACATCCTCTCACACACCGCAAATCTCTAAAAATTCACTCACATATTCCCACAGGATATGCTGGACTGGTTGGTAAAAATTTGATGGATAGTTTTGATAAGCGATAAGAGTCAAATCAATTATTTAACTTAGCCCATAAATATATGGCTACGTCCTACTTATGGTGATGGACCTCGCTCCGTATTCATTAATAAAATCTTTTAAAAGTTCATAGCCATTTGACCATAAATATGTAACATGTTCATCAGAAAAGTTTACCTCTGGTGGCTCCTAAGAAAGGTCAAGATGATACATTCTAGATCCATATCTGGAAGCTACAGGATTTGATAAGATTTGTTAATGTCGAAATATTAACGCATGACGACTGATGCAATGTGGATGCCGGGCTATGCATCTATACTAACAGCTTACTCGAGCAATGTTCAGATGAGCTAAACATTAGAATTTCACTATTATTCAAGATAGAGTTATGATTCTGAGGCTCTTCACTTTATCTTTTTTTATATAAAATTATACTCACTTATATTATATATCAAGTTCCCGGCAGTAAAGTCAAAATTCAACGGTCATAATCACGTAAGTATTTCACATAGATATTGTATGAAATTCTCATTTTCACATTTTACCATATTTCATTGAAATGTCTTGTAGTTAACGGATGATTGAGTTATATTGTATTAAATATCTAGGTTCTGTGGGACATATTCCAGTCACTTCCCCGCAATTTCATCTATATATTGCTTGCAAAGGAATTTTACATAGGCTTACTGGTATTAAATTTAGTCCAAACGGCAGCTAGGTGTAACTGATTATTCTTAAATGCGTCAATATAAATTTAACCTTTTCCTATGTGTTGGGTTACTCACCTTGACAGCTATTGAACCTCTCAATTCTATGTGAAATTTGTCAGTCAGGTCCAAAACATTTTTGGCACTTTGGCTTATGTGAATCTTCATTGCTTGAATAAAAGATACTGTATACTATAGTATTTATGAATATAAAGGAATAATAGCGACATACGAATTATATACTGTGAAAAAACATATACAAAAATACACTGTCAGATAAAAAGAGATAATAAGGAAAATGAAATGTGATAACTGAAATTAATATCCAATCAATGAGTTACTAGTTAAAAACATGAAGTATAATGGTGCAATATAAACACGTAAACTAATGTGCAATGTAGTTGAAAATGTTGTCATTACTATTGTTCAAATGTACGTACAATATCTATATAGCAGATATATGATCATTGAAAAGCTAGTGGATCTCATGTTTAAATAATTAGGCCAGTGGCTTTTATAGAATTCAGACCGTAGATATGATATTATTATTATGTGTATTCAAACATTTATGTGAAAGCCTTCTAGGTAAACTGCATAGGTAGAAACTCGGAGGTCGTATGCTTTTTTTTATCTGAGTGACACTCCTTACGTACTGTTGTCATTTTTAGGCCGAAATATAGCTGAACGCGCGCATAGATTTCCGAAACAACCGGATAATGCCCACAAACGCGTTACGTTCAGTACGTTTTTTGCATGTTGTCACAACGAGCCCATTGCCTTAATATATTTTATTGCAAATGTTATCTTTAAATAAAATTGAAAGCGCCATACTAAGTTTTTAAATTGTGAATTAATGATTTATTTTTTTACTAGCTATGTAAGATTACCTTCACCAGTTGACTCCATCCTACTGGCCACATTAACAGTATCACCAAACAAGCAGTACCGCGGCATCGTTCTCCCAACAACACCTTCGAATAAAACAAACTTTAAAAATGCAACGTTACCTTAACGTCCATTTTGTCTGATAGCGTGGGAGTTCCAGTTGGGACTGGACAACTTTTAATTTCATTTTAATGCTGTTTAATCCAGAAGTAAAAAGGTTTTTAAGTTTAGAATGAGTAACAAAACAATTCTTTATAATATTGCGAAGCAGTCAATTACGATCCCTGGGCGGGGCGTATGTTCTCCGTGACGATTTGATTAAGACATTGTGTCTGAAATCATTCGTCCTCCACCTCTGATAATTCATGTGGGGAAGTTGGCAGTTACTTGCGGAGAACAGGTTTGTACTGGTACAGAATCCAGGAACACTGGTTAGGTTAACTGCCCGCCGTTACATGACTGAAATACTGTTGAAAAACGGCGTTAAACCCAAAACAAACAAAAAATTACGGCCAATTACGCGTGCTCCCCTCCAATACCTTGGATCCGTTAATAAATTATGTTATTGTCATACCTTGAAAATTTTTAAAGCATGTCAGTGATATCTATATACCTGCTGCACATGGTCCGGTGTTGATACCAATCCGCAGCTGGAGCTTGGTTCCAGGTTTGTGTATAATGTTAAATTCGCTCGCACACTTCAATAGATCTATTGACATATTAGCGATTTCCTCTGCGTGCCTATCTTCGTTCCTGATCGGTAGACCGCTGACTACCATGTAGGCATCACCTATAGTCTCTACCTGGTCATATCGTAATGAAAAATATTAACACTTACTTTGATCAATCGCTATGAAGGAAAGTGATCAATTTACGAAGAGCACTCGAAATATCTAAGAAATTACCAAATTATCATGCCCTTCGTGTTGGTTTTTGATCATATTCGACATTAGATAAAGCTTAAATTTGCCTTTATTCTAAGAAATCTCGCGTCATCTAAAATAAAATAAAGTTCCTTTTATTTAATCCGACCTGTATAATGTATGGCTACGAGATTTTTTTGTTTTTTGTTTTTTTGTTTTTTTGTTTTTTGTTTGTTTTGTTTTTTTGTAATAGAACTGTAATTAACAAAATTCTGAAGACACGAAAGAACTTTCTAGCATCCATAAATATGTCAAGAATTAAAAGCCGGGAATGTTACCCTACATCTGATTACAAGGAAGACATATTAGCTCGTAGAACTGCACTGAGCATTTCCCCTTCTGTGACTGATTTATTGAAGCAGTTTCCTGTTACAAGTTAAAGCACTCCTCATGACTTCTTTCCGTTAAACAGTTTTTGTTGTTTGTTGGAATTTTAGTACATTAAGAAATGTCACTTACCTTGTAGACGTCGCGTAGTGATATCGTTGCATCGAATGAAGTATAAAGGTCATTCAGAAAGTCTACAATTTGTATTGGAGTGCTCTCTGATGATAATTGTGTGAACCCAACAATATCAGAGAAATATATAGTAACACTTTCAAATACTTCCGGTTGCACGTTTTTTCCAGATTTAAGATCTTCTGCAACGGTTCTGGAAAAAGGAATACGACTGCAATCAATTGAAGGGTAATGAAGTTACAAACAAAAAAGGAAAACAGATCTTAGAAGACTTTTGAACATTTACACACATAACTATTAAGTTGCTTAAAATACGGCGGTACTTTGTATAATAGATTGGACGTGTACCCATCAGAAAAAAAAATTAGCATCATGGCCCAATATGTTTTTAGGATGGAAATGAGTCGAATATATATCTCATACGTGACGATATTAAATGACCTTTTCGGCTCTTTGCTTATTATTGTCAGTGGAAAAAGGAACGCAATACTGTTAAATCAGGCGGACACGATCTCATCAAAGAAATGAAAACATCTGGTCAAGTGTTCATTGATGTTGAATAACAAAACGAAAACGGTTTTTATCTTTTAAATAACATTTAGGATTCGAAGCAACGTTACTGCACATATAATACTGGAAAAAAAATCCATCCATTCCAGCATCTACCCACGTTAAATAAGACACATTTTTACGGTTGATTGTATTTGAAAAAGGCAATCATAATATAAAAATTAACTTAGTGCTGAATTTAAAAAACAAAAAAACAACAACAAACAAAAACGGAAAAATAAGTGGGTAGCATTCTGTAAAATAGTGGTCATTCCGTTTCTCCTGACCAGTTGCCCCGTCCTTTGTTCAACAATCGTTTCCCAAATCACTGCAATTTCTCTACTTAATACCATTTTATCAAGATTTTCAGCTTCCTAGATAAAATGGGGTTTCAAAACGTCAAAATATTTTGTTAATTTATTTTGAAAAAAAAATGCATACATAATATATAAGTATAAATGTTTTATCAAATCATAGTTTTTAACATAAGATCATACCGCACAAGCAACATTATATAATTAATCAATAAAATATATTGCATACTTTCCATGATGAAGTTTCCATTTGTCTTTTTATTTCAAATTATGGGTCTAAGTTCCGGATCGTAGACCACATTCGTCTAGAAGAGTGCAGCATCTGCCTGACTTTATCTTCACTTTCCATACTCTCGGTGTCTTCAATGTCGAGAAGAGCTTTTGGCGAAAAGGGGGCTTCCTCTGTCTTTAATTGCGTTTGATTTTTTCTGAAAAAACACAGCTATATCATCATCAGTTTTTCTCATTTGAGGGAACTAATTTTTCCAAAGTTTTAAATTGTGATGCCATCAAATCCGTAAACAGTTCAAAAATATAGCTTTAAAATGTGAATGAAGATTTACTTGAATGATACCTTATTGCAGCAGAAACTCATTTTTACTTTGGTAATGAAAATAATTCATTATAGGACCGTAGTTGGTTTACGATTGGCCGTGGAATATGCACATATAGGGTGTGCTAACAGCACGTGAGAGCGATACACTCTCCGTTTATACACGTCTACCCTATTATAACACTATTGAAACGATAAAAACACGGTTTATATTAAATACATTTTTACTTCATATTATTAAGCAATGTGGTGGTGTCACTGTGCAATATGATGTTATGTCATTTGACATTACCGGCCAACAAAGGAGTCATTTCGGAGAAAACAGGCTTACAGACTCATGAACATCTTTTATTGTGATGTTTAGGGAAAAAGAGATAGTTTCTCACAGTTTAACATCCAACATAAGAAGCTCAAAGGGTTTGAATTTTGCAGTAAATTTAAAAAATCTATTAACACATCAACATTTATTTAGTAAGTCTAGTTTCAAAGACACTTTGCTGGGTTCACTGGTTGTCTTAAATATTTGATTTCTGATTCTTCAGATTCAAGAATGTTCCATTTACCTGCAGGTTCCATCAGTCTAGTGTCGTACGGACTTCTTCTATACAGAGTCTCAAACAAGACAACACTGTATGCAAATATTCGGCTTTCTGTGACCCAAGTACGTACTGCAGTTAAATCAGTATTTCAGGGCACTCAAAACATACCGCGAGAAAATCAATGCCATATAGAAATAAACAAATCCCACAAAACGACCAATAATAAATGATTACAAACAAATGATGGCAAACTTTACAGAATTTTAAAGAGATTAAATTATAATAATGTATCTTTACACGTTCGTTCAACAGACTCTTTTTGAACTGATTCAGCCAAGTTGAGTTGCCTCATACCATTTGATTTATTTCCGTAGAATCCTCTTATAAACGCAAGACAGATAATTGTACAAACGATTTTGTATATATCAATATTTAGATTATTGTTATTAAAGAATCAAAGCACGGATTTAACTATTTACAATTCTTGAATATGAGGAAAATCAAAATTTCTACATAATGCTAAGTATAATTCATATTTGTAGTTATTCGAAAGGTATCAAATCACATGAACCTGGTCATTATTCGTGTCCTGATATTTAGTAACATTGATTTCATCTTGTCAATAGTACCATATTTATACATCTAGAAACGCAACACTTGGTATCAGTCAATATTTTTTTAAACGTCGAGCCTGCATTGGTAAATGCAATGGTGGTTTACAACTTATTAACTGGTGCTTGTTCAACGTGAATTTGGACCCTTATATAATTCAAAAAAAACATGTACAAGGAATTTATAAAGAGAAGTATGAAAAAAATCGAAGGTAAAACGTTGCGTTTCTAGATGTACTCAGCATTTTTCAGCATGTTAAATGGCCTTTAAAACCTTGAACCCAATACCCTGTTAATACAATATAAGCTGACCACTTTGTAAATGAAATGTTGTATGAAGTTATACTTTATATTAAAAATATCTGTGCTGTGATCGTTCATGTCTGTGATGATTTCTAACTGTAGTAAACCAAAACCCGCCACTTTCAGAACCCCAAATCTGTGTCAACTAAGCAATTGTGCTTTTAAGTTACCTGTAACGTAACGAAGAAAGTAATAATGTATTGCCTTCTTAAATAAGGATAAATTTATAAATTAAGGCATTAACATAAAAAATTCTAAAGGAAGCTAGCATTCGGTACTTCTAAAGACTAAAACAATTGCTTGTCTGAATTTAGAACAACAGCTTAATGGTTTGCTCGGCAAATAATATAAAAAATGGAAAACAAAGAACAAAAAAATACCAGATGAGAAAGAAATGAAGTTGTTCCTTACATTGTTTAGGTCATAAACAAATTGAAAACTTTAAACATCCAGTCAGTTTATATCGTCGTTCTTATTATGTCCTAGAAAAAATAAATAAATGGCAAAAGACAGACAGATTTATTTCAACGCTGAAATTTTACAGCAATAAATCTGGACAATAGTGTGGACATATGCAAATCTTAGTGTACCTCACCTCCACCCAACAAAAATGGAGCATAAATTCTTTTAGAAATATTACTACATTTCTTTACACGATCTAAGGATAGAAAATTGTAGTAGTTCTTTCAATTAGCGGAAGTATGAAACTGTTGATTAAACATGAAAAATTATCATCATTTAAGAACAAATGTGATCCACCTTGAAAAAAAAAGACAGATTCATTCAGATTTATATATACTGAATATCAAAACATATAGAATTGCATCATGGTTCATTTGTAAGGACGCCTTTGGCGAAATTAAGGTGATATCAACATTACATAGTGTAAACATATCATCAACAACATGTTTCCGCGCATTAGTCTTGGTATTTCAAATATGAAAAGCACCCCTGGGTAGAGGCTGTAGCCATCAACAGTGCAAGGACTGTTGGTCTTAGTTTCAAGTCTTAGACTTTGTTGTGCTCAGCTCTTTCAGGGAGTCCATCCTTATCTTCTATGTTAACCATTAAAAAACATTGCTGAAATTTTTCGAAACACTTTTTTAATCACAATTTCTATGTTGAAACAAAAGGTTCATGAAGATAATGCTTTCTTATCAGAAAAAAGGCAAAAAGAAAATTAAACATTTTAAAATCAACGTCTAAGATCGGACTTTGAACGTTGATGAATTCGAGTCCTGATCATTTCATAGTTAGGCAGTACAACTCTGCCTGATCTTGTCATAGTTAGGCAGTACAACTTTGCCTGATCTTGTCATAGTTAGGCAATACAACTGTGATATGATCTCGCAACAGTATGGCAATACCACCAAGTATGAATTCAGACAGGCAATAAAACTTTAATGCATATAATACATTCAATACGAATTCGGATCCTGATATCTTCATAGGTAAGCAATACAGTTGTGTACGGAATTGCACCTAATCTTTTCATATTTTAAAAAACTGCCATGTTTTAAATCAGGACCTGGTCTCGCCAAATTTAGCAAAACATCAACGTTCATTAAACTTTGCTAGAAAACACTATTAAGGAAAAATAAGTGATTTACCTCAAGACGGGCCTTTGTTAAAATATGCGAGAGGAAAAGGGCATAGCCCTTCAACAAATGCCAATAATTGTATTCACGTTTCTTCGTGTGTATATCTGGGCATCTGCAAAGAATTTTCAAGAAAAGGGTATTCTATATAAAAGAGATTTGTGACACAACTGAATCGTTGCTTAATAAAGGGGTCTGATCGAGCAATTGTTCCGTACAATTACTTTACAACTAGTTACTTACTGCGGTTAAATTCTGGAAGATTTGCTCCAGTGTGAAAACTAAGGCAACTGAATGATGATGCTATAGTTTTGATCAGCGCTTTTGTTACGTCCGTACCCTAATTTTCACTTTGCCCGTCATTGCGAGTCTTATGAGTGAACACGCTGCCATACATGTATTAAGGGGTGTTATGATTACTGGTCCTTTTGAGATCAAAGGAGCCATTTAAACATTTACTCATTATAGATTAAAGAAATCCGCTCAGACCGATGCGAGAAGGCGCGAAGTATGTTGCAAATTTCATTTCATGAGTTAATACATATTCTTGTAAACACAAATAGTCCAATTGTCTTTTAACTTTAATCCCTTAGCTTTCAGTTTCAGCTTTATCACTTTCTAGTTAGAGATATAATCTGGATCCAATTTTGAGGGTAGAAGGCTCCTTTTAATAGCCTATTTGGAAAACCTTGGACTTTTCCGTAATTTCTGATATTCTGTCGTTGGTGGCTTTGGATCCTGCTATGCTGTGAATGCTTAGCTGAAACATACACACATTCCAAGTTCAGGCAAGATGTAAAGCTACACGTACACGTACATTAAAACAGCACAATATTAAACAAACGAGTCTTTTCCTTTTTGCATTTTTGAACAATGATATGGATGAATATCACGGTGTTAGGGGTGTTTATTTTTTTTCAAATTTCATTACTCCTCATGAACATAAGCCATCAAACCGATCTTGACAGCAGTCTTCAAGTAACAAAGTAGCGGCTGTAAAACATCTCTTCCAACTTGGTCTCGATATTGTTATATTTTCAGGTCCTTTGTGGTCATGGAGTCCATTCAAATTCCTTGTAATAGAAGTTCGCTTATGCTAGGGGAAGCGAGGGTCGTGACCTTTCACAGACATAGTCAACTCAAATCTGCTATTATTTTGCTTGGTTGCGATCTACGCTTCCAAAGGATCATCTGACATAATTTTTATTGAAATTGATATTTTCTCAAGCAATCTATTTCTTGCAAATAACAAATGAACCTTAAAACGGATTTCGAAGCGTAGTCAAGTCAGTTTAAGTACAAATCAGGCGGGGAGCACATACCGAGAAAGAATTCAGAATTTAGCACAACCCTGTCTTTGTTGATGCCAGTAGTTTGTTAAAACCAGTCCATAATATGTCATATCTTGATCCAAAGATTAATAAAGATAATGGACCCGTAATGAAAATCGGCAAAACTGACATTACGTAATCTTCGATGCTACTTCGCTTCCCGTCTGTTAATGTACTCGCACAGAACCCAAGGAGGATTGCCGAAGTTCTATACGAAGAATACGAAATGCACGGAAATAGCGATGTTCATTACGGGTCTATTACCTAACCGAATTTCATGACCAACATTGAATGAAAAAGAAATATTTGATTTTAACAACTTTTAATTAAAAAACAATAGATACAAACCTGATGATGTGCCAGCCATTACATTTGTCATTTTTAATGTGTTGCGATTTACTTCCATAGCTGAAGTTCTACCTCTCGCTCAAACTTTGATCTCTAAGCAAAATAATATGACAGAATTTGTACAAAGGAATATAGAAAATGGGAAAATACGCAAATCAAGGCATTTGACTTGCTAAAAACATAAAAATGCTCACAAAACGAAATATTTTAAATTTGCGAGGCATTTTGCAATTAAGTAATTATTTAACTGCTTTAGAAACTGATATAAAATCTGACCCCAAAGGTAATTGCTAACGACATTCAGCACGGGAAAAAAATTAAACTAGTCAATAATAAAGAGGAGGTTATATGGCGTTATTGCTCTTATATATCATACAAATGTCACGAGTATATTTAAATAGTAATTACCATTATTCAAATAATTTATAGCGTTAATATCGCTGCTTTTTTTGCAACATTCTTTGAAATGAAACAAAATGGTAACAATTTAACTGAAACCACAGAGGTTGTGATTTAAGGTAAAAGGACCAATTGTACATTTAATGATAAGTATTGTTTAAAAACCCTATGAAAAGTAACCGCAAGGGAACCCGCCAACAAGAAAAACAACAAAGCGGAAAACTATGGCTACCGTTAAGTAAAAATCTAAAGATAAAAAGCAAACCAGAATGTGTATGATCTAATGAAAAAGTGTTCATCGAAGTCTCAGATTCACGAGTATTTGAAAAGCACATAAAACATGGTTTGAAGTAACAAGCTTATAGATTTTTAAATGAATATGAGGTGGTTTTTTTTTTTTTTTGCCAATGGCATTGTAAAATCAAACATGAAACGTAATTTGAATAATGTTATTGTGATAAATGTTTCACTGTTTTCAAAATATTACTTATATGTAATGCTGTCCAATGTATGTAGGTGTCTAATAAGCCAAACTGGTTGGCCCTTTTAGTACAGGTGACACCATTTACTTTTTACTTTACTGTAATATGATCAAATGGAATTTACTCTTACTTGATTCTGAAGGCGGACAATTTTCGTTAAAAAATCCGCATTTAGGAGTAGACAGTGGAGCATTACCATCAACTGTTTCCCATATAATATCTCGAAATTGCTGTATTTTCTGAAACATTATAAATAAATTTAATAAGTTAGATTTTGTTAATGCTGAATTGCCCAGCAACGTCAGCTCGTGTCAAGTTTTTGTCAATTGTTCGATTCTCTCGGAATCATATTCCGTCTATGTGACGTCTTACATGTTTTCAGGCACAAATATTGTTACATATAATTACATAGAATTTGTAGATAAACGCACGAATCCATTAGACCTTTACATGATATGTTAGAAGGCCTAAATGATTCCTCTTTAAAAGGAAAATGGGTTTAAAAAAAAATCAAATGAATGAAATTAGGAGCGAGGTAAGTTGGGTGAAAATTTTTGCTCTAAATCTGCCACGAAATCAACTATTTTGCTAGATATTGAATTACAGGGGAGGCCGTACGGCTCTGAATATCTGCTCCACCGAAATTAAATTTCATGTCATACAATGATGCCCAGTGATTATGTGGAAGGCAGATATAACTGTGTATTGTGTACACATTGATCCTGCATATTGTGTGAAAAATAAACACAGTTTTAGGAGCTTGGTATATGAAAACTCTACCAGGTCTGTGTATACAGTCTGAATGTTAGGCTTTTGAAAAAATGCACTGTAATGTTATTTTATGTATAATTTAAGGGATCGTTTGTGAAAAATATTATATTGTGTACGAAACTATGAAGGTAACTCTTGTATGTTGTGTGTACAGTATGGGTATGATATGCGCTGGTAAATGAAAATACGTGTGTGCATTGTGTGCATAATATTAACGTGTAGTGTTTAAGACATATCCATGTGCAAAGTGTACACAGTACCATGTGCAAAGTGTACACAGTATGGAGGATTTGTAACTGACAAAAATATACTTGTGTTTTGTTTGAAGGCTTAAAGATATTGATTATGTTGTGTAGTTTTCTTCAGAAGTTATTTTATTCAGCTAGATATTGCGCAAGACATGTCGCCTTGTTATCTGATCTATAAATGTAATACGGCGCTAATCTTTCAATTACACTTCATCACAGATGATATTAAACCTTTTTTACTCCATAAATTGATACACTTCAATCCAGTTTTAAGAAATAGCAGTATCAACGAAAGTAAGCTGAAATTATATAAGATGATATTTGATTATCATCACGAAAAAGTTAAAATTTCCCTGTAAAAGTACAGAACGTATCTGAAGAGTTATTTGCGGTAATATTTCACCGTACTGCCATCCTGTAAGTACCAAGTATAATACCGTTGTTATCAGATATTGCCAGACTTTCATGTATCTCGAGTTAAGACCTATTGTTCATTTGTCTTCTGTCTTGCCTTTTCTGAATTTCATTAGATATTTCAGTAGGTATATAACCTAGTCTCATTCTAACCATACCTCAGATTCTCCAGAGGTCAACGATATTTCCATAGCGACCTGAAATTCTGCTCCCGAAGGTACCAGATCCCACACCCAATAGTCTGGTTCCCTGTCACCATTGTTGTCAACCTTAACATTTCCCGTCATACCTACAAACAAAAACAACATTATCTTATACTTTGCGTTTCTAAATACAAAAACCTTCACAACTGTATTCATTTGTACTTCTATATCCAAATGACAAAATATGTAAATTAACCTAGTTTCTTTCAGTACTTCAATACTTCAGAGTGACATTTGCTTAATTTTCAACCACAAATAGTTAATCTCGGTATTTAAGTGCTTTTCTCTTCGTTGTCTCTGAGTACTGATGTGTATATGGCAAATCAGCTGTAATGGGAAACTGTCTTTTTAAGTTCCATTTGTTGGATATGACTGTGTTTTTTTATCATTTATCAATTAAAATTGTATCTATTTTCAAAATCATCAAATACACCAAAGCATGAATACGCACTAAATAATACCGACAGAAATTGTATCCATTTGATTATAAGAGTCAAACAAAGAAATATATAAGCTGTACTTTTAAGATATAATTGGAAGATTATAAAAATAAAAGGAAGGTCTAGCGTACAGAGTATATAGGCGCCCCTTTGCTTGTAAACAAACGGGCCCAATTGGATGACTAGTTATATAATTAGTAACTTTTTTGCATATAAGAATTCATAATCAGTGCGCGTGGCGGCGGCATTTGAAATTTTAAGGGAATATTTGAAATGCTTAGAATGTCTTGTAACTTATCTAGGGCGTGTTCGCCCCATATCGGGGTCAGCCCTACAGGTCAAAAATAGCCTAAATAGTTTTCCTTTATCTTCTTATAAAACGACTTTTTTCAAAGAGCTAGAAATAGCTAGATCCATTCAGAGAACAAATCCTTTCCTCATTTTAAAGAGTTTTGATAAAACCCAATTTAAAAAGAAGAGAAAAAAGGGTCATGTATTTTTAAGAGAGATTTCTTGGTACATTACTGTAAATGAATCAAAATCACACACTGTGACCCGAAGACACTCATACTAAAATTGGCTTCACTTCACCCTTAAACCTGCTCTCCAAAGTTTCCTTTCCAAATGTCAAAATACATCCAAGTGAAATTTAAACAAAAATAGCCTCAATTTAGACCTTGTTAAGCGAAAATTAGTTTCAAATACCCGGCAGCCATACCGACTAGACCAGAGGCTCACACGCTGGTTCCTTTTGTTTAGTTAGGCGGGAGAAAAAACAAACAAAGCTATACGCATGCGTTATAAAGAAAACTCTAGTTTTAAAAATCATTCGAAAGAAATGTTAAATTAAATTTCTACTGCTGACCATTCATAAAACTTACGAGAAAACCAATTTAATAAAAATTAAAAACCAAAAATTACGCACTCAACGGATGAAAACCCCCGATATCCCACGCTAAATGAACCAATGGGAAACGTATATAAGAGAGTGCACAGCCGTCATCCATTGGAATTCATACGGGTGACCATGGAAAACTTTACGTTAACACTTTCACCGGCGCAGGAATTTTGCGGGATAGGCGTTCTCTTCTGCAAATGACACGGTAAGCTGAATACTATAAGAATAAAATTTTAAGGTTTTAAATCGTACTATAACGTACAAATCGTAATTTTACATAGCGCGATTTATGAGCGCATTAAATAATGATTACAATTTCTTTAATAAACCATACGAAATACAATAGAAATATTAACTAAATTATTATAAACTTACCATCCGGTAATTTCGCCTAATGAATCAATGGATGATAGAAATAACGTTTCATACCAAAGCCGATCGGAATGCATTATTTTGACAAGCGGTAAGTTTTCAATACAAAATGACAGTTGAGAAGTATCCGCTTTGCGTTACTTCCACGTACACAAATGTTTAAAACAGCGCCTAAACGCTTTATACATAATTTAGAAAGTTATGCAAAATGTCATGATTTACCCCCAACGAAAAAAGAACAGAAATTACCTAATTAATGTTCATACAAATTATTGTCGCGAAAATCGCCTAATGAATCAAATCTTTAGATGGGTTTAATAGAAATATCGTTCACTACCAACAGCCAATCGGAATGCAGTAATTTGACGCGGGAACATTTCCAAACACTGACTGGTTAAGACCCTATGCTTTACGTCACTCCACCTTATATATTGATTTTAAGAGGCCGTTAACGCTTCATACTAATTATAGAAAGATTAAGCAAAAAGTCTTATAAACCCGATACCAAAATGAAATTTAAGCACCTAATTTTAAATGTTCATACAGCATAAACCGTGATGTGCGCTTTCTGACCCTCTAACGAATGTATTACTGTAGAACTCCAGTAATAAACAATACCCTGCAAGTCCCCGAATGAAAATATTTTGACAAGCGGTAACTTTTTTCCCAAAACACCGACAGGTTAACCCCGTATCGTTGCGTCTACTCCAAGCTATATATTTATTGAACCAATAGAAATGGATTTGAAACGTGACTTTTCTTGAGAGCCATGCTTGTAAGGGGTGAAAAACTGTACAGGCTTCGTCATTTCCGTGGAATAACGTTGATGTCTCCGCATGTGTCGATCTAGAGAAAGACTGATTGGCAAACGGACACTGATGCATTTGTGAAATCATGTAAGTATTTTACAAAAAGACACTGCTTTATTCTGTTGGGCATTTTTACGCTTTCCTTGGGCAGAGGAGAAGAAGAGGGGGAGGAGGAGAGGATGGAGGAGGAGGAAGTGAGGAGGAGGAGGAAGTGAGGAGGGAGAGGAGGAGGGGTGGAGGAGAGAGGAGGTTGGAGGGGGAGTGGAGGTGGAAGTGGAGGAGGGGAGATGAGGGGTGAAGGAGGGTGGAGGAGGAGGGAGGAAGGGGTAGGAGAGGAGTTAGAGGGGAGGATGGAAAGGAGAAGATGGAGGAGGAGAGGAGTGGGGGGAGGAGAAGGTGAGAAGAGTGTGGAGAGAGAGAGGGAGAGGAGGTGGTGTATATATACAGTAACTCGTAACCTTCAGATGTTGAATTTACTTAGACTTTATGTGTGATCCTGTGCGAAACCCTCAAGGCCGTATCGCTAGCAAATCCCAAACAATGTATAAGTTTATATTAATAATCAGAACGTTTTCTTTGGCTCTATTTTTATACTTCGCCACTGTAAATTTTTCGCTGCCATTTTGGATATTGATAAAACAAAACAAATTTTTTCAATGTACTCGTCAAAACCTTCATTTGATACCAAACATGCTAAAGCCGTTCCAAGCTTTAAAAGGAAAAAAATTGTACTTTACGTTTTTTAAAGAAAAGGGAAGGTAAAACAGCATCGGGCTTAATGATGCCGGGTCAAAAGTTATTTTTTATGTATTTAAAAAACAGTAACTTCCTTTCTATTACAATTAAAAAGTAGGGAAAAAAATAAAACCCAATAACCTGCTTTTTAATTCCGTTATATTTTTTAAAAAATATACACTGAAATTTTAAAACGCGCTCAATAATGCGGCCAAATGTTAAAATAGCGCTATCGTTGTCAAAAATCTGTTTCCGATTGGTTGAGGTAGCGAAGTGTTATTTACCCGTTCTACAGGTAAATATCATTCGGTTAAAGGGTCTCAGGAAAACGCACATCACGGTTTATCGTATGAAAAGATTTAAAAGTGCTTGTATTTTATTTTCGATTGGGTTTATTAAAGACATTTTTTTTTAACATTTCATACTTTGTATAACGCGTTTAACGCGCTGTTTAAAATCAAAAATTATAGCTTGGGGTAGACCAAGCGATAGGGGGTTTAACCTGTAGGGTTTGAAAAAAGTTCCCCTTGTCAAATTCGCTTCCGATTGGGTGATGGGGGGGGGAGGTTATAACTGGAGTTACAGGTAATATCATTCGTTTAGAGGACTATAAAAGGGACATCACGGTTTTATGCTGTATGACGATTAAATTTGTGCTTTTTATTTATTTTTGATCGGGTTTTTTAAAAAAAAATTTTGCTTTAATCATTTCTATAATTATGTAGAAGCGTTTAAAGGGGCCTTTAAAAAAAATTTAAAATAGCGTGGAGTTGGAGTAAAGCGATACGGGTTTAACGTCGGGGTTTGGGAAAATGTTTCCTTTTCAAAATCCGCATTCCATTGGCTGTTTTTTAGGAAAAAATTTCTATTCAACCATCTAAAGATTTGATTCATTAGGCGAAAATCCGGACAGTAATTGTAAAGAACATTAAATTAGGTTTTCTGTTTCTTTTTCGATCGGGGAAAATTTAGACATTTTTTCTATAATTTCTTATTATGTAAAAGCGTTAACGGCGCTGTTTAAAATCAATATATGTGTAGCGTGGAGTAGCCAAAACGATAGGTCTCAACCTGCAGGTGATTGGAAAAAAAAGTTTCGCTTGTCAAAATAATGATTCGATCGGCTTTGGGAGTGAAACGTATTTCTATTCATCCCTTTTTCATTTGGGAAATTTTTCCGGATGGGAAGTGATAATAAAATTTTGTTTAAATTTTTTCATTGTATTTCGTATCGGTTTATTAAAAAATTGTAAACATTTTAAATTTAAACGCTCATAAAACGCGCAGAAATTTTTGATTTTTCGTTATGACGGGTTTTGCCTGTCAAAATAGTTTTTTTTGTCAGTATTCAGACTTACCCTTGTCCTTTGCAGAAAAAGAACGCCTGTCCCAAAATTCGTCTGCGCCGGTGAAATGTTAACGGTAAAGTTTTCCATGTCACCCTAGAATTCCAATGGTTAGGGTTGCATCTCTTATTAAAAGATTCGCTTTCTGAATCGCGAGTCATTCGTTTAAAATATTGGCGCGTTGTTAAAAATTTTGACGTTTTCATTGGTCAAAACGACTTTATTGGAGACGTTTTATTGGTTCGTTTCCCTGACTTTTGATTGGCTTTTTATGTTTAGAAACGAAGGTATTATCGTATTCTAAAAGTGTTGGGTTCATTTTTTGGTGGGGGTATCGACGGGGTTTTCATCGGAGGGAAATAGTTTTTCTTTTAATTTCTTTTAAAATAGGTATTCTCGTTGTTTTAATGAAACACAGTAGTAATTAATTAACATTTTCTTTCGAATGATTTTTATACTAGAGTTTTTTATAACGCAGCTAAAGCTTTGTTTTTGTGTTATTCCCGGGCCTAACAAAAAAAGGGAACCCGGTGGAGCCCTCTGGTCTAGTCGCGTAATGGCTCCCGTTTTAATATAATTTTTTTGCTTAACAGAGGTCTAAATTTGGGGTAGTTTTTGTTTAAATTTTTTGTGGATGTATTGTTCATTTTGGTAGGAAATGTGGGGAGCATTGTTTTCGGGGAAGAAAGTCAATTTTTAGATGAGTTTACTTCCGGGGCACAGAAGTGTGATTTTATGTCAGTTTACAGTAATGGCCCCGAGAAATCTCTCTTTGAAGTACATACCCCAAATTTTCTCTTCATTTTTTATACATTTTATCCTAAATCTTTAAATTTAGGAAAAAGGGTTTGTTCCGAAATGGGCTAGCTATGTTGCCTCTTTGAAAAAAATCGTTTTAATAGAAAATTAGGGGAAAATAATTAGGCTATTGGACTGTAGGGTGACCCTCGATATGCGCGAAACGCCCTTTAAAATACAAGACATTCCCAAGCATTTTATAAAAACGTCATTAGAATTCAAAATGGGCCCCCGCACCGCGCCTGATTTTTTAAATTTTTTATGCAAAATTTGTTACTAAATTTTTGTAACTAGGTCATCAAGATGGGGCCCGTTTTTTTACAAGCAAAGTGGGGTATACTACTGTACAGATTCAACCATCCCAGAGCTTCTTTCACGGAAATTCATTGCTTTTATTCATGTTCCCTCCTATGTATGGATTTTTTTGTTACTTTATAATTTTAAAAAGGTGATGAATTCGATTTTTTGACAGTTCACCCTACTTTTTATTTTTCAGATTTAAAAAAAGCCGAAATTTTTTAAAATGGTATTTTCGAAAGACTTATTCCTAAGTTTTTAACTTTATCCTCAGTAAACTCGAAAACAAGCCCCGATTACATCAAACTAGCTTTGGGAAACGTTTAAATTATGCAAAAAGGCATTTTTCCCAGTGTCTATTTAACCATTTACAGATGAAAAAAAAAGGTTAAAGTAGTAGACTGGATTCTCAAGCTAACAAAAAAAGAAAAAACAAGTCCTCACACTTACGCTTAGAGCATGTTTTTTTAGCTTTTTAATTTAATAAAGGTAACAGGTTTTTTTGTAAAATATTAAAAAAAGGTTTCAGCCAAGTGTATTGAAGTAGTTTGTGTGATTTCTATACTCCCACGAAAAATTTTTTCCCCCTTTCCCTTTCAAATCAGGGTCGTTACGTGGATTGTCATTTTTCGAGAGTTTTGTTAAAAAGAAGAAAGAGAACACGCATCGGAGGAAAGCCGAATACCCGGAGCCTTGACAAAGACAAAACAAATTTAAAATGAGAAAAAGCGAACCATTTGAGACAGTAGTATTTAACATTTTTCGAAGGGGTAAAAATTTTTTACCCCTTTTGGAAATATTAAAATTGACGCCAACACTTGTTGCATTACACCCCGGGGGTGCAAAGAACGGCCCCGATAAAATGATACATATCCCGGGATGTTCTTGGTGTTCACTTTTCAATCAAATTAATTTTTCCCCGAACTAGTTGCTGTAAAACTTCCGCGAACAAGTTGCTGGAAATTCACGCGAACAGTTATTGCGAACGTGCCGCGAAATGTTTTCCCCCAACACCCCCGAAAGGGCTGTAAACTGCCCCAAGAACCAGACCCCAAACCCCAAAAGCCCCAAAATACTTGTCCAGAAATAGTGCAATTGATAGGAATTTTCTCTAAAAGGCTGTGAAAAATGTAAAAGCCCAAAACTGAACTCTTTTTATCTTAGTTTAGTTTTTTTTGAATTTTAAAGTAAAATATTAGAATTTTAAGAATTTCAATTTTTAAATTTTCAGAGTTTATGTATCTATTCATCCTAAAAACATTTTTTTCTTTATATTGTTAAAAGTTTTAGAACCTTATAGCCCTTTTACTTTTTTCATTGAAGTTTTCAAAATTTAGCTTGTTTGATCAAATTGCAAAATTTTGTCTATTTCATTTTTAAAAATTCCCATATTTTAATCCATGAAGCTCTAATTTTTCATTCATTTGCTTTTTCAAAAAATATGAAATAGATATTAGAAACAAAATTTTTTTTTACTTCCCCGGGGGGGGGGGGGATGAAAATTTCATTATCCATATGAAGTATATTACCCTGTTGTAAGCATAGAGTTTTCCCCCCTAAACTTTAAAATATTGGTCGTTTTTAAAATTTTTCAAAAAGAACAATTTTTAAGTTCTTTGGGGAAAAACCCCGATCATTATAACTGGTTTCTCGCGGATACCCCCAAAACAGCGCTGTAAAAGGTTGCGGCGAATATCCCGGGGAATACTTCCCCGCGAATTGGTGTTTCGAAAAAGCCTTTTTTGCCCATTTGTAAAGCGATATCGGTTAGTTTTAGTTTTAAATTGCCCCACATTTGAAATTGCTGCCCGACCTTTTTATTATTAACTTTCCGTTAATTGTAGTTCCCCTGGTTTATCGCCATCTTTTTCGATACAGGGCACGGAAGGTTCTACATCGGGGGCGCCATTTCGCTACATGATCTAAATATAGAAATTGATCAATTGAGCTGCTCTTTGACCTTTTTACTGTCACAAGTGAATGTTTTTCCCTTTTGCATTTTTTAGGCGGTATATTGGAAAAAAAAATTTTAAAAGGAAGTTTGCAAATCCTGAAATGAAATATTTTAAAATCTTTCTCCTTTTTCTTGAAAAACACATGTAATTTACCTTTATTTTGAATCTGTTTTATGCAACATGTAGGTCGTTAAAAAAACACACATTTTTAAGTTTAGTTTTTGAAAAAAAATATTTAACTTTTAAAAATCTTCAAACAGAAATGACAGTAAGATTTCCCCGGGAAAGTGAAGAGAACGCTTTTTTGGATGAAAGGCAAAGGGCGTCCCCCTTTTTTTTCCCGGGGTGTAATATCTTTTTGGGGGCAAGGATCAGGTAAAAGGGAAAAAAATTTCCGTCTTCAACCTTGCTTGCGCTGTACCAAAACCTTTCTTTTGTCAATTAAAACCCACCTAGTACAAAGATGAGAAAGAGATTGGATAATGTTGACCTCAACTGCCTTTCTTTTGAAGCTAAAAGGGATGGGGAAGAAAATTAGTTTGGAAAAAGGACTGGACTCATCATACACGTATTGGACCTTTTATATTTCGTTTTTTAATGATAACTTGAAAGTACGTCATCAGTATGCTTATTTTCAAGTAACTGAGGTGTAATATGATCCATCTAAAATTTTTGCAGACTTTTACTTATTTTTAATATATGTTGTCATTATTATTGGCACAAATGGTAGAACATGCTTTTTGCACATGATAGTATATAAGTGTATATTCAGATTATTGCTGGATTTTTTAAAAAAAATATATATATCAAATTCCCCTTGTTAACGTTTTTGGTTAAAGTTTTTGATAAAGTCAAATATCTCTGTTACTATCAAATCTTCTGATTTGAATCTTAAATGGTTAATTACTGTCAAAGCCTACATCAAGAGAAACAATCACCATAACCCTTATTTGAATTTTGACAGAGTTATGCCCTTTTTTAACTTAGAATGTTTTGGTTTAAGTTTTATAAAAACATCCAATATCTCTGTTACAATCAAAGCTATTGACTTAAAACTTAAAACAGTAGCTACACAATAAGAAACAATCGCCATAACTCTGATTAGATTTTTTAAAGATTTATTCCCCTTGTACTGGCAAAGCTCTAATTTAGAGTCAAGCACTGAGAAAAGGACAGCTCTTGCTAAATTTGGATAAGGAATTAATGTTTTGTAAACATGACAAACACTTTACTTCTTACTTCTTCCGCGTTGTTTTGCTCTAGTAAGAACCACATCAATCTGTCCGTCGGTTATTCCAGCATCTATAGGTATGAAGTCTGCTATTTCTATACCATTTGCATTAAATGCCTCTGTCACTGACCTCGAGGAGTAATCACAAAATACGTTTCTATTGTCGTTCTTACGTTTAGAAATCATAACCACTCTTGTCCATGCATAATGCTTGAACAGTTCAACAAAAGCCTTGCCCATTTTATTAAAAGGTGGACCAAGACGAACCAAAGTCTTATAGACACTTTTATCTGCAAGGCTCGGATCAGAAGAAGCTTGCGAGAAGACAGGAAGGTTCCAGAAACTAGCCATAAGTCCAGAGGGCGTAGTTGCTGAAAATAAAGATAGACATGTGCAAGTTTATCTTTGATATTGGCGCGAAAAATATTTTACCAATTTTAATAGTCACAGTGTGTAGTAAAAAACTAATGTTCAGAGTTTAGTGATAGAGCCATATATAGTGCATAGTGATAAACTCATGTACAGGGTGAGGTTTCATTTTTTTCCATTTTTTCGATACTTTTATTAGGGGATGATCATAAAATCGCGCAACAAATTCGTACTCATTTGGTACAATTGCTAAGCCAGTCTTGAAAGTTACAAAATAACTAGTCTGTTGACTTAACAATCAAAAACGTTAACAAGAAAAAAAATACAGATTTGTTCGGCATTGCAGGCCATTTTTATTCAAGTTCATCCCAAGCAATTATCATATCAGCTTAATGAAAACTAATCATAAAACACCAATTTGAAGAAGAAAAAAACATACATTTAAGAATATATGGAAGCGTAGCGTTCATTCCGTAAATATATCGATCTTACTGTAAGTCAATGGTTTTCATTCTCTAATTGCAAGGAAATTCATCTAAGTAATTTGTTAAGCTGGCATAACAAGACGTGATAATAAAACAAAAATTGGAAAGCTAGCTTAGATATAAGAAAGAATCGCTATTTGATAACATGCAGTTAAAAAGAAAAAACATTTGTTCAGCCGGCTTAACATTTAGACACGTTTAGTTTCTTGAAAACTATAATTGATTTCTTACTTTTTATTTGTTATGCCATCTTAGGAAAAAAGAAAGAATCAATTTACAGAAAAAGATTTGTTCGGCCGGATCAGCAGTAAGCTTGAAACGAATATGGTACAAAACATAATTTTTAAAATTTGACGTTTGGTAAGTTGGCTAACTAATGATACATGGACATCATATAAAAATTCAAATAAACAGTTTAATACAAAAAAGAAATAAAAAAGCTATTTAGTTTCTTGAAAAAAATATTTTAAAACCCATAATTATTTTTCTGCAATTTATTAAGCTGACTTAACGACTTAATAAATGACGCATGTACTTCTTAGGTAATAACTATTTACCGGTTAACAATGAGAAGCTTTCTGTCTCTTGAAATAGATAACGCGTAAGCCATACTTAATATATTATGGTTAGGATTGCAATTTATTTATTATGATGGCTCGACAAAATAAAACCAAGACAGATGCAACTGATAGTACTCAGTACAGAGACACTCTCGCATACAAGAGGTTTACCATGGCTTCAAAGTTGAGCTTCTCGAGATTTTTAACGTCATGTGAATGAAATAAAGCCATTACAAAAAATTTGATAAGTATAAGAGGCGTTGGTTGAATTTACTTGGTCTGTAATAGGTAAATAAAGAAGCAATTTTGATGTTTCAGCAGGAAAAGCTTACATATGATAAAAAGAATATTACATTTGTGTCTTTCCACATTGAATTATTAAACTCGTTCAAAAAAAATGATAAAATGCTAGAAAGAGTCTCTCATTTTATTATTTTATTCATCTCGTAATTTGAAAAGATACTCATATAATATCCTCTATATATTTTACCTAGTTTTCTGGGACCTGTTCACGAAGCCAACTTAGGGCAAAGTTAGAACTTAGGAGTAAGGTGTTTCACGAACATCATTCTAAGTAGCCTCATGTTGACTATTCGGTTATTGCTAATATATCAGTTAAAGAAAAATAACCTAGATCTGTCATTAAATTGAATTAATGACACATTTTGTGAAAGATACAAGTTATACCCTTTGAAATAGATGCGTTTAATCCTTATCAGGGTTGATACGACTGATTCGGACGTTGCGGCCACTGTAGATCATCAAGATCTGCATTGTGCGCCATTCAGTCAGTATCTTTTCGGTAAGCATCCCTTTTAATACCTAATGGTACTGTCCAAAATAAATATGACAGGGTAACGGTTTAAAGTTCATACTTAGGAGAGAGCTCATTATGAAACTTTTGCATTTTACTGAATTGGGCCCCTGTGCAATAAGCTGTTGGCGAGCTGAGAAACAACTATTGCAATATGTCCAAAGGGACTTTCTAAATGAAATGAATTGTTTTTTGCTGTTGATGGTATACGACGGTTAGGTAATGTACTATGTGGTTCGACATGGGTTACTAGTACAGTTTTATGTCAATGAAAGTTATACATAAATTTAAATCAGACTAGATATGTGAAAAAATATCGGAAGTAAAACCACTTGTTATACGGAACATTACCTTTTGGCCCTTGAGTTTATTTACTTCATGCCATTTTCTTTGGTTTTAAAGTGTAGGCTGATACTGTTGATTTTTCAATCTAAATTATGTTGAATAAGATCATTATCAAGGGATCACTAGCTAGCACTTACAAAAAGGCTTACCATGTATATCATGCCTTTAAATTGAAAACAAACTTACAACCAGAACATGGCGGCCCAATAAGAACATCCACATCCTCGTCTTTGAACATCAATGTCCCAGCGGTCCCTCCAGATGCACTACAACGGTCGTTCTTCCATAACACACTGCAAAATAAAACAACAGGTGTTGTTTCTGCCTGAATGTTCTCAGTACTAGTATATGAGCCGTGCCATGGGAAAACCAACATAGTGGGTGTGCGACCAGCATGGATCCAGACCAGCCTGCGCATCCGCGCAGTCTGGTCAGGCTCCATGCTGTTCGCTTTTAAAGCCTGTTAGAATTGGAGAAACTGTTAGCGAACAGCATGGATCTTGACCAGACTGCGCGGATGCGCAGGCTGGTCTGGATCCATGCTGGTCGCACACCCACTATGTTGGTTTTCCCATGGCACGGCTATTATAATTATGTACTTTACAAAGGCTACAAGTTAATTCTGTTTTACAGATGTATTTTTTTTTATTTCTTTCCTTTTTTGTCAATTAGTAGCTTTTACAGCTAATTTTATTGTTTATAAAACCGACTCTTAATAAAGTTTCTTCATCTTGTATTTTAAACGATAAATTTGTTTTGGTGTTCATTTTGCATTCTGTCTTTCAGGCGAAGCAGTGAAAGTATTCCCAAGTTAACGGTAAGTATATTTCAATATTTGATTAAAAAGACAGCTATTTTATTTTCAGCGCTTTCCTTTCCCTTTTAATGTATTCGGTGCTGATTGTCTCATGTCGTTTGATCAAAAACGGCAGTCAAAATGAAAATAAAATATTGCACATTTACTCGGTGAGGTAAATAACGAATCTTAGCTTGGGTGTTAGGATATTTTCCAAATTCTACGCTGAAATTTGAATTAAAAGAAGGCTTTAATAAAATGGCTGAGCCGGTCACAGTGCTGTTATAACTTCTGGTCATTTAAATTGAGATCCTGGAGCCCATTCCATTTACGCTGCTGTTGTTTCTAGGGGCGTGAGAGGCTTGTACATTTCATGGCTTGTCATGATCCCATTTAAACCTTTGCCTGCTGGCGGCAATAATTCTGCCTTTGCGACCAGTGCAGACCAAGATCAGCCTGCACATCCGTGCAGTCTGATCATGGTCTGCACTGTTCGCTATTTAGTCAGTAAATTTTCAGTAAACACCCCTTCGAATAATAAATGATATTGCCCAAATTGAATGATGGACCAGTCCATTATAGAAATTTAGCAGGCTAAGGGTTAAACCAAGCTTGATATTATTCTATTTGGGTATGTTCTGTGTATCTAAAGGATTTTCTTGAAGATTTTATCATAATGATAGTATCGTTAAGAAATCTCACTTAAACCAAGCTTGTTATTATTTTGCTTGGGTGCGTTCTATGTACATAAAAAATCTTCTTGTAGAATTTATCATTGTAATATTAATTAACAGTAAAAAAAAATATGATACTCCCAACAATTGAAAAATTCCGGTACAATTACGTACAAAATTTTATTTGTTAACTGGACCGTACTTTGTAAATATATCTTTTGACTTTTACAATGTCTGGAATTTAGAGAGTAATCCTATTTCTACCCGTTGAAACATCTCTAGACTTGGTGAGTTCTAGAGACATTTTGTATAAAAACGCTCGTGTACCATTAAACTATGTAAAAATATCTCAAAAACATCAGTAAAGTATAATCTGATTACCATTCTGTTCTAATTCTGCTATGTTTCATGATTCATAGTCTATCTAGGGAAATTAACTAATAAAGAAAAATGCAATTGAATCCACTTTAATACACGTTCACCAGGTATTGTTATTATTACGTCGCGAAGCTTACTAAACTCAACATAATCGGTATCAATTGTCATTTAGGGCGAGTGCTCCCATTTATTTGTATCCGTCATCCACATACAAGTGTTATTGTCAGGGTAAACACTATTATAAACTCCGCAAGAATTAATTCTGGCAAAATTTAAACGTGGAGCAGCAAAGAAACTCTACCTGAATGTAACAGAACATATCCATTATGTTCAAAAGCTATGGAATCTGAGTTTCATGTCCCGTTAGAATGTCATATATATTAATCTTTAGCCTGCTGGCGGCAAGTTATTTTGTCTTTGCGACCAGTACAGACCAAGATCATGGTCTGCACTGTTCGCTTTTCAGTCAGTAAATTTTTAGTAAACATCCTTTTGTATAGTAAGTGGTACTGCCCAAATTGACTGATGGACCAGCAGTCCAATTTAGAAATATAGGTAAAGGTTAATATGATAGAATGTCGTTGTTAGCTAGCTAACTCTACAAACAGCAATTTCGGAGTACTTAGTGGTACTGATAGAATCAACGAAAACTTGTTGCAATATATTAAACCTCTAAATAATTCTAATACTGGCTAATGCGCTTTTAATAGTTATGGCCGGCTGCATTATTTGAAATAACTTTTCTCGTTGGACTGTGTTGTCCTTGCTTTTTACATGTAACATTTCAATTAATAGTCAGATATATATTCAAGTTGGGAAATATCTGCTAAACTCATGTAGTAGATTTTTAATGTTCATCAATGTACAGAGTTTAGGAGGTATACATAAAGAATAAGAAGTTCTATTTCACGAATTGCTATAATAATATGCAATGCTCTGTATAAATGTCATCTATAGGCTATGCTTGTTATACTTTGCATAGATGAGATCCACAACAAACAGACGCAAGCATAAATGTAGAAGACAAATTTCATCAATTACAGGTAATAATGAGCCAGACACGACAATATATCGACCTGTTTGTGGCCAAACAACCTTTTGCCCTTGTAACTAAATTAATAAAAGACAATATCTTTAATTTATGACAAGTAAAGTTATTTTCTTAATGATAAGTTTATTTCTAATGAAGCTAAAGGTTTTCCAATCATCACGCGTTTCTCTTAACACTTGACATCATGCAGCTTTCTTTGTCAAAACCTTAAGATCAAGAAATAATGGATTGAGAAACAAGCTTTTACAAACACCACATTTGTCTCATGCAATCAGACATTCCGTGTCAACAGCAATTACAGTATATTAAGAATAAAACATCTTAATGTTTATCCCCAATTGGCCTATATCATGCCATGCGTAAGGCTGGAGTCATCCAAGATTATAACAAATAGTCAGAACCCTGAGTAATAAAAAGTCATTCCGATTTCTCTTGATAGACATTGTTTCAAAAATCGGAGAATGTAGTGCCGTGTAAGAAAACTCTTACTACAGGTTGGCAGTAATTTCGTTCAAATATTGTATTAATTGTGGTGTCAAAAGCTTTTATCCTGAATCGCAAGTTTGTACATTTTGAAAACTGTCTGCTTTCAAACTATATTTCGATGCTTAGACACATTATAAGAACATTGTTATTGTTCTGTAGTTACCTTTGATTATTTTTCATGAATCCACAGATGATTTAAAAACCCATTCTAAAGATAATGATAATTGTGCTGGAATATGGTATACAGTCTGTGTTAGACTTCAAATTTGATATATCCCTTCAAAATATTGCTCTTGACTTCCACCCACTTTCGCAGTCAAGCAATACTAGAGGTGAACTCTGCAGAGTAGTCTCCCCATGGTAAGGTCTTAAGTTATTGAAAATACCACTTTCAAGTGCTTTATTCAATAAATATTTGCGTCCAGCAAGCATCTTTGTAAGCCTTGGAAAGAGGAGAAAGTCAAAAGGATTTGGATCTAGTGAATAAGCGGTATGATTGATTTGTACCACTTTTTCATGCATCAGCTGGAGACAACGAAGACCAGTCCTTGGGCGCATTTTCTTTTTGTATTTTCGTATAACAGCTTTCAATACTTTGTCTCTATAAAAAAGTAAGGGTAGTTATCCTGGAAGCACAGATCACCCAAACACAGCCATAGGGCCAGGCATCGCAAAGTAGGCCCGCCTGCAACAGAAATAAACTGTAACGTAAAAATATAGCGGACGGTCTTTAAAACTTGCCAATGACGGACTTTCCTGTCGGTGTGGAAACTTGTACAACAGCACCCATTGAGTTACAGAAGATGGAATACAAAGTTAACCCTTTTTGGACACTTTTAGTTCTTTTTGCAATTACTTGTCTTTGGTCACCTTTTTGCAGCCCCTTTCTGTCCCTTTCTGTTGTCAACGCGACGCTGTGACTCATAAAATTATATCCAGGCTTCATCTCCTGTTACGAGCTGTGACGTTGTGCGACCATCTAAATGTTCAGCGTTTGATTAGCACATGTGACTCTATTGGTCTTTCGCTCCGCGGTTAACATGTGAGGCAACCATCGGACACAAACCTTTCTTAAACTCAAGTGCTTGCTGAGAATCTTATGAGTTCTTCCCTTTGACATGCAAAGAAAAGACGCTATCTCGGACACCGTATACTTGGCGTCTTTATCAATCAGACGTCTTACAGCAGCATTGTTCTTTGATGTCACGGTTATTTTTGCCTGCCAGGAGAGCCTTGTCTTTAAGATCTGCCTGGCCATCCACCTGATACTGCAGACTTCCATATGAAGTAAGCAGTTCAATGAGTATCTGCCTTGTAGGTATTTCTAAAACAACAAAGTACTTTACTGTACGCTCTAATTTCAGATTTTTCTTCGCTTTTAATAGATTCATGTATTTTGCGTATATATGACTACACCTGGTACAGAACTAGATAACTCCGAAATGGTACGATAGATGTCAATAAAACTTTGCAGGATTATACTAGTAATGAAGTCATTTATGTATCATCCAGATAAAACACAAATTGTTTGCATGTAAGACTTCTACGGAAGCGCTTGACTCATTATTTTTAAAATGGCCCTCGTATTAGTATGCCACAATCTTTATATTTTTCAAAAGACTTAGGGCTTGTTTAATTTTTCAAAGATTTGTATATTTCTGTTAGATTTAGAAAGTATATAACCTTAACACATCTTTGAAAAAAAATGTACGGAAGTCAAACAGGAAAATCTGCATTCAAAGAATTCCTGACAGATGTAACAAACATTATTGATCGGATTTACGAAGAGACTTTTTAACAGCCGCCACACGCCACAAACAATACTAATATAACCATAGAATAACGAACTAAACAAAATTGATAATAATGATTAAGACTATTCAAATATAGGTATCTACAGGGAACAACATGTCTTATCCATCTTCAAAAAAACGCTAATTAATAAACGCTGTAAATCAAAGGAGTAAATTTCTTGTGATTCCATTTATATGGCTTATTTTCTACAAGTTCTATAACGACTACTAATCCTACATCAGTTTCAATAGAAGCGTTGTGAAGCTTTGTGAAGACAGTTCGCAAATAAGACATGAACCCAATTATTCATATATATCTATTTATTCCAGTCTCACCCAAATGCACCGACACAAAAGATGCATTTGTGAATTCTGGTACAACCACGAAAGGTACAACTTTGTAAAGACCCGTCAAAAGACTTGTACTATACGCTAAGGAGACCCAAGGCAGGCCCGTCAACTAAGCTACAAATTTAGCTTTCATGTTACAGCTAGGGATACGGTTGAAGTTAAACCAAGGTATACATATATCATGCATATTCGATTTTACAATTTCCACATTAAAACTATATTCTTATTGACAATGACAAACATTCCAGTAGCTTTGCACCTCGAGATCTGCATTTGCACCTCGTGATCTGCATAGATAACATATCTTGTAAGCCATTTTCATCTTTAGTAATCAATACAAAGCTATCAGCATAAAATTTAACATAATAGCTACGTCTTTGATTTTAATTCATTGAATAAATTGATAAACAATGAGCTGCTTTGTCGTACATCAGAGTTAACATTTAACCATTCAGTACATAAACCATTACTTCTTTTCAAGTTGACATATCTTTATAAAGAAACAGCTGAGAGCAGTATAGGTCTGTTGATTTAGTCAAACGCTTTCCGAAAATCAATGAATACAAATTATTCATTATTCTTCCTCGTATTTATAGTATCTATAATATTTTTTATATATGGTCTTTTGAATTTAAATATACATAGATTAAGTGAAGGAATTTGACTTGACTTAAACTATATAATTATAATGATATTAATATCACACTTGCAAATAATTAATATGCTGTCAACAGGTAACAAAACGAACTTCGAAATACATTAGCACGAACCATCTGCAAGTCTGTTAATATTTACTAATCATTAAGAATAACCAGTCAATTAAACAGATAAATATAAACGCATTAATTTAGCATTGTTAGAATGTGTCTGCTTGCATGCTTGATAGTATCTTCATTTTATGCAAGTTGTGAATTCAATGTAGAACTGTCATGTCTGGTATATCCATATCAGACAAACCAGTTTATACAGCTCTCTTCCGCTGAAACGTTATCATAAAAGATATATAACTCAGATCTAAATGGAATTTTATGCGACTTCATATGAATCAAGAATTGCAATTCAACTTTATGTTGTTTTGATACGGGTAAACCACTTCATGAGATATAAGAACCAGCCGTTAATTTCAAAACGTAAGACCAGGCCCTATTTGCTGTTATGTCAAACCAGTCTCAAAAGAGTAAAAGAACCTGGTCATACGTTTTGAAGTTAACGGCTGGCCCTTATATCTCTGAAGGTGGGAAAATCGCCTTAAAGAGATAAAAATAATTTCACTCACTATGTAAGCTGCTGATAAATAAGGTTACACTAAAAGTGCGTATAAATTTATTATGTTTTCTGTATATTCAATCCATCTTTGTCTAATGGTCAGTGAGCCAATGCCAAAACAAAACTGTAAGTCGTATAATTTAGGCAAAGATTTTATCACGATATTATAGTATTCTTCAGGAAACTTTAAGAGTGGATGTCGGTCTGAGCAACACGTCAGAAACATTTAAAGACGCTTTTAAAAACGTTTTTTGTCTAATGAATGCATTTTTGCTTTATATCGGCATAATGTTGATTTTGGATGGTGAAAACGAAATTTTTGTGACATTTCTCATGACAGATCTTATATCTTATTGCAAGAAATAATAAATATATGACTTTGGTTGTTACAAAATGTTTCATTATTTATTACATATCGAATACATTTGTAAAAAATGGCGAGCTCGATGTGCCCCGCTGGCCATATAAGTAATTTTTCAGAAATTCTTAAGAATTTCTAATTATTTACAAAGAAACATTATCAACATGTTTGCCATAAGTAGAACAAAATAGAAATATTATTTACTGGGAAAAAAAACATCTTTGTATCTAATATCAGTCGGCTTAAACTGGTGTTCGCGTTTTAATTCTTGGCGATTTGCATACTGATAGACTAATTCTTTACTAGAAGTTATGAAAGTAGTGCAAAAGCTGATATCAGCGCAAATATTTCAATAAATCATCTCCAGCCTATTAAGATGAGCTTAAGCAATCAGATTACTAATATTTTGATGGCTTTAACTCACTTGTACAACAGTTTTGGTCTAATTTTAGGCAGCCGTTGCTATACGTAGTAATTAAATCACAATTTAATTTAGTTAACCTATCAACGAAATACGTTTTCTGGTTACTCAGACTATTCAAATTAAGATGGCCACTATTTTCAAAATGGCTGCCTTAAATTCAATCAAACATGTTAAAAAGATATGAAAGAGGTAAAGCTATTACAGCTATAACCAAAATTACCAGATACTGATTTAAATGTGTTGCAAAATATTTTACAGTTATATGGATAAGTACAACTTTCAAATATTCATTATATAATACAGATAATATTTGTTTAGATAAGTTACATTTCATTTCATGGGAATAAAAATCTTGAATAATAAGATAAATCTAATATAAATATTGTTATTTTCAAACTTGTTATCTTAATAAAGTATGGATAAGATATAACAGTCAAAATATTCATTACTGCAAAAGAAATCATCTGATTTCTGTTAAAAATAATTTCCATCGAAAACTACATTACCATTTTCAGAATCCATTCTTGAAAAGACGTTGAAGGTCAGAGACCACCAATTCAAAATCTACAGGGAACTTACTGGGAATGAGGTAAGTGTATACCTGGGAATAAGGTAGCGTCTGTGCGTTTTGATTGGTCAGTCATGTAAACAAACCCAAGAAGTGATTTTTTTTTTTCAAAATGGAATATCTTTACTGCATTTACAGTATTTCATTATACATTTTGACAAAATTGCTACATTTTAAGTGTATTGGAAAAATGTTTCATCAAATGAATTTCTCCCGTCCTGACAACGATGTAAACAGGAGGTCATCTCATTCACATGAAAATTACTTAAATAAAGAATCACTATTCATATATTTTCCATCCGATATTTTGGTGGAACTAAGATAGTTCTTGAAAAAAATGTGATTGGATATACATGTTTCAAATATTCATTTGTATGAAGATGACTGTCTATCAGATATTACACATACAATTTTTAAAACTGCTAAAAATGTAGCCCATGTGGGTGGAATATTGCAACCCCTAAATTTAGGTGTAAATCGCCAAAATGGGGAATAAAGTATTTAAAATGGTATTTAATTGCTTTAGAACCATTACATAGTCAATAAGTTACTATTTGAAAGCCAGTATTAAAATAATCTTGTAAGATTTCATTTATAGCCGATAATAGTTTCAAAAAGACAGAATTTCGCATTATCCATATACCAGGTTAATTCAAATATGTGTTAATTTTGTTTGAAAGCTACATTGGTCTCAAACGATCCCAAATAATGAATACATTTTTGACTGGAGTAGATGAACCTTTGCCTAATATCTGGGTTACAAAATCGAAAAATAGAGGACTTACAGAAACTGATCGAAACGCCGTAACATTATAAGTACTTATGCTTTTTATCGAATTATTTATGGCATAAATCTTCGTATTTGGCAAAAGAAATTCTACATTCATTAGCACAGCAGGGGTCGGTTAGTTTGATAATAAAATTCAAATAATGCAATCACAAATGGATTAGACAGTACGTTATCCATGCAATTTGACAGAAAAGAAAATCTTGTCTTCATTTTCAAAAACATAATTTATTTCGCATTCGTATATGATACAATATCACTTTCAAGTGGAACACAATTCTTACTGATTTGTACTTCCTGTTTGCTGTTACTTTGCACGATTGCGTTCGTTGCTTCCAAAGGATATTCCTGCATATTTTTGTATACATTTCACAAAAACAAATTAGTGGTAACGAAAAAATAATTAATATATCTGACAATTTTGCTTTAACAACATTTTTCATTAGATTTCCGATATTGTTACAAATTTTCCACATTGATTGATGTGTTTTAGGATAATAATGTAAACTATCCAGGGATTAATTTAAGTTGAAAGGATTATTGCGGAATATCGTGTACAAGTTTTATCAATCGAAGAACTAAAAACTAAACGCAATCTATTGGAATGGTGTCGTTTCCGCGGAATTGATCCTTTCGGCTCTTACCATGAAGTCATTTGGTTCTTTTTGAGTGCAGAAGTTATAACCGTTATTTTTTTAGACAAGTAACAACGTAAGCATGGCCGTAGACTAGCCACTAGACTGATAATAATTATATTTCTACATTTTCCCCCTTTTTGTCGAATTCAGTTTCATAGAGACAAAAGCCAGTCTATTTTAGAGATTTTCACAGAGGAATGATGTTAAAATTATCATTATCATTATATTGGACATAGGATATAGACTGGCTCAGTTCACTATATTCAATCATAAAAATGTAAAAAGATATATCATAGTCTAGGAGCCAGTCTAGCATGTCCGTAGCGACTGTTAAAGCAATCAGATTTCTGTATCAATTGCTGTACAAACAAGACGAACGCAGAGCATTCATGAGAAATTTCGAAGGTTATGGGTGTCCTATCACAGTTTGTGTTTCAAAATGTTCCGTACAGGCCCGTGTCCAGTTTTAGGGAGTCTCTATATGTGTGTGTTTTTTTCTCACCTACAAATTTTTTCGTATGCTTCTGTTTGAATTATCTAAACATAATTTTGTAGTTCAGTTATATTACATAATCTGTGTGTCTAATTCTTTAAATAATGTTTAAGAGTTTCACTTCGACGTATATAGGAGAAAGATTTTACCAGGAAAAAAAAACAATATTTCTGACGAAATTGCAAACATTTCTTTACTAAATTCCTGTTATCGCTCAATAGATTTGATATACACGTTTAAAAAATTATTCATCGTAATCACTCACAACATATCATACAAGCTCTTTTAACTCGATTATTTTTATCTATACTGACTAAGAGAGAAAGCCCCCAGAACAGACGGAGAGAAGTCCTTTATAATACAGATCTGTCCTTTTTACTAAGCCGAGCTATCTGCGAATAGACAGAATGATTCTTTAACGTACCTGGTGTACAGCATCGATACGGGTGAATCCGTCTAACCTTGAACTTCCTTGTACTGGCCTCTTAATTAGGTGCATGGGAGACAATCTAAAGCATCTCAGAATTTCCCGGTGCCTAGACAGGGATACGAACCCCGGTCACCTTGATTGACAGTCAGTCGTGTTACCACTAGCCCAACAGGCCATCTTTTTAGTGTGGTGACCAGGAAATATGATTATTATATATTTCACTTAGTTACTGAAACTGTTGATAAAGCTCTACTACTGGGTATCAGGCATAATTTTGAATCTACTTCAGTAACTGGGAAATATAATAGCTTTAAATCAAAACTTCAGGACAAAAGGTCAAAAATATTAGTATTATATCAAAGATAAAGGAAGGAAACTTAATTCTAACATCTTTATCATCGTTTACTTGTACTTCGGATGTCCGCAAATATACTGATAGCTCCAAATTAACACTATCAGGGTCACATCTTAGGCTTATTATTGACATGAATATTCTAGACCGATTAGGATAAAGATGTTACACATAGATAGAGCGCATGTCTGCTTTCAGTTTATTGGCCATCATGCTTAATAGCTTAAAGTATAATACTCGTTGATATTGGTTTTGGCAGGCAAATTTCCATTACATATCATGTATTTAGTTACGTATTAGAAATAAGAAGGGAATAATTTGTTTTATTCTCTCACTTTCAATAAAATTTCCAGTTCAGCAATTTCATTAGGAAAAATAGCGACGTTTCTTAACAATCTGAACCGTAAGGCAAGTTTTAAAACTGCAGTAAGCTTCGAGCAGCACGCACATCCTCGCTCCTAGTACCCAGGATATTCCAAAGTTACAGGAAGTGTGATACCCTTACACACGAAATGGTTTTTTAACTTTTAGCCTGCTATATTCCTAAAATGGAAAGGTCCATCATTCAATTT
Source organism: Mercenaria mercenaria (assembly GCF_021730395.1). Classification (NCBI taxonomy): domain Eukaryota; kingdom Metazoa; phylum Mollusca; class Bivalvia; order Venerida; family Veneridae; genus Mercenaria; species Mercenaria mercenaria. The sequence continues at coordinate 48,340,037 of NC_069368.1, forward strand.
GGGCCGTGCCACTTTTTATTCAAAGGGGTGTTCACTGAAAATTTACTGACTGAATGGCGGACGGTGCAGGCCATGATCAGACTGCAGGGAAGTGCAGGCTGGTCTTGGTCTGCACTTGTCGCAAAGGAAGAATCAATTAAAGCCATGTAAAACACCTTTATTTCTTGAGAGGAGATGTATTTTTATATACAAATAAGACACATTATACACAAGTGCACGTGCAAATCTATCAACACACTAAAAAAATGCTTATCGGTTCATCTCAAATGTGATATTAGGTGACAAGTATCTCAATATTATCAAAAATTATAAGAGTTAAGTTTTTACAGGTGTGTTTTAGTCAACTCTTCTATTCTTTGAATCTAGGTAGTTTTGAACTGTTTTCAACAGAAATATATATGTGAGCTTTCATGTTTGTAATTACAGAGATATTTTCCGTAAGATTAAAGGCAGTTCCTGGAGTTGTTGATCGGCTGCTTGGGGTTAAAAGTTCAGCTGGATACGGAATGAATATGTTTCAGCAGGTAAAAACATAAAAAGCCTCTTTTTATGTCTAATGAAAATAATAATGCAATGAAAAATATAGAGATACCTAGACGGAGAAGTAGTAAAATGCATTATATAGTTTTTACTGGGTTTTTCTGCAAAGTGTATTTATGTCATGGTGAAGGTTTATATCTATATTGTTTACATATGCGTAGGATATAATATTTTACGTTTTATACTATCAGAGATAAGCAAAAGAAAAATATTTGTAAAATATTTATCTAGAAATGATTTTGTGTGTGTTTGTGTTTTGTTTTGCTTTTTGTAAAAATCAACCTAAATCTGAGTAAAAATATGGATACCCATGATTTTTATGTTTTCGGTTACGTATGATGCAAGCCGCTATTTACAGTAAAAAAGAAAAAAAAGTTGTCTAGTGAAAATAAGTTATGATAAAAATGTGCATTTCAACCTATATTACTAGTACATTGTACGAGCTATTTTCTAGGACATAAAAATAAAAATGACTTTCATGGTAATTTTGGAACTTATAATTTTATGACTATTTGTATCAGTTATGTAGTATTTTATATACTGAAGTAAAAACTGAAGAAATTAGATTTGGATGAAATTGCATTCATAGTTTGCTTCAGTTCTTGATTCTGATATCCATGTAGTGATTCGTTCATCCTGTCTTTACCTTAGAAACGGACATGGTGGCATCCTCTAATGACCCCTGAAATTGACTGGGTACATATTGAAGTAAATATGTGGAGGAAATATGTACGTACAGAAAAAAAAAATCTATGAAATGTGTTTAACATTGGTGTTATAGATGTTCATCTGCACAGTCTGATGCGCAGGCTGGTCTGGAGCCATGCTGGTTAATAAGTATGTTTTAAATTGATGTGCGTAAATGGATGAGACTATAATAAACAATAAACTGTTACTTCTTAACTACCTGGATAACACTGAGTAATCAATAAAGATTATATCTTTGTGTCTATTGTTACAGAAGAACTTGATTTTCTTACTGGAAGTACTATAATTTTTCTATTGTTCTAAGAATTAGTTGATTAATGAGTACATAACTGCATCAAATATCAAAAAGGTCAGTAATTAGGTATTTCCCAAGGAAACAAGGAATCTTAATTGTACTTACTAAGACCTCGTATTATTTACCGTATTACAGTTTTGTTTTCCTTTCTTTCGCAAAACCTTATCTGTACTTTTAAGGAAAGGGATCTTTGAAAACTACCAGTAGCTTTTTTGACTATACCAATCACAACGCACGCTTCCCATAGGCAAATTCTTGTAAATGCACGTTTATTTTTCATATGTCGTTGTAACCTCTGGTATGTTCCGCCTTCAGAGCCACAAGATTCATTTGAAGTTCATTGCTTAAAATACATTTGAATTCTAAAGATTCAAGATTCGATATTCAAGTTTCTTTATTAAGTAACATAAACATATAGACGTTTTTGTTACATGATACAATAATTTGCTAAACGTAACATACAAACATGACAAAATATTGACGTACATGATTCCTAAAATGATGCGCAAATACCATGTGCACTTGCCAAATAAACGTCGTGCGCTCGAGTTAAGATGTCGTGCACTCGAGATAAAATGACTTACGCACGAGAAAATAAAATCTCATAAAAAAGTAAATGCATGTCCTAAACATGCCACCATAGATCAATATCCCCATATCAGTTTTTATTTAAATATTTTCTACATGTTTATAATTGAATGAAATGATCGCAAATGCAAATTATGTACATATAACGCTGTTGAATCAGAATACCACATTTTACTATGCGATGTAACTCATTGCAGACTTGGAGCGGTCTTCTGCGCATGCCCGAAAGTGATAATCCGTTCTAGCGCACGGCAAAAATATGCATATTTTTGCATGTCCGCATGCAGTTAGTGTACAATATGCATACAATACTGATTAAAGGTTAGGGTTAGTATCACCATGGTTACAAAATATATACATTTAAGATATTTTCGTTCAAATTTAGTTAATCCGGTATGTACCGGAGACTGTAATTTATACCGGCGCTCCCAGTCTGCATTGAGTCACAGTCTTTACTATGTTGTCCAAAAGATGTTGATGTAAGAAATAAATATTTAGGATACGGCCCATGGCCTAATTTGCAAAAGTTTGCAAATTTATTGTCAACAAACCACAAAAAGCTTATGCTTAAGTGTGCTCTATATGTTAAGGGGGCATTTAAAATGAAGCAACATTCTCTTAATCAAGTAACTTCTTCTTCATTTGATTATTCTTGTATTATTTGTGATATTATTCGTAAGAACTGAATTTTATATTTGTTGAATTTTATGTGATAATAATGTTTATGTTGATTGTTTAGGTCATATTTGTCAAGTAATATTGTAAATGGATAAATCTAATTGTATTTTTGTCTATCAACCAATGATTGTAAATCGACAAATATATTTTGCCGATATACTAGTTAATGAAATGAAATATAATTTTACCATCTTGATGGATGTTCATACTGAAAGATAATTAGAATATGATTATTACATCGGCTACCACGGGATTAATTTAAACAAAATTGATTGCTCTCATAAATAGCACCAATTACTTCCATTATTGATCGATCACTGTAAGTCGCAAAAGTATCATAGTCATATTTTATCTTTTGCGAACAAAGTCATGGTAATTATACGGGCGCCTGGGTTGAACCATTGATCATGACCTTCCGTAAGCCAGCTGGATTAAACGCCCCTAATGAGGCTGGAACCCACTTCGATGAGGGGCAATTGATTCGAAGTCAGCGACCTTAACCACGCGGCATACGAGGCACCTGATGCTTTAAACACGTTTAGAAATAACAGTATTTTAAGTATACACTTTTTGCTGTTTCGTATCTATATAAAACGATAGGTTCAAAATAATCTATTTCTCATTTCTTTGTCAGTTCAATCAAATAAACCATTCTAAACGGTGTCTTAAGACTACAAAATATACATGTATATCTTCAGAGTTCAAGAAATTCCCATCTGAATAGGCAAATACTAACTTGTAAGTCTTTGTCACTTGATCATTAACATTTCAATCAAATAAAACGTTAAAATCGATGCCTTTTGACTACAAAGTATACATTTCCGAGTTCAAGTTATTTCCCACCTGAACAGGCAGAAACTAACATTTAAGTTTAATTGTATTATATTAGTAGAAGTAGTAGGTTTTAAGTCTGAAATCAAAGAAATATCAGAGTACATGCATTAACGTGACTTTCATGTCGTAGTTATAATGATACATTATTTTCATTTGAGGACATCAAAGAAAAAAGCACTCAAAGCCTTAAAAAACGAAGCACTGATCGTAACACCAACTAGAGCTCTGGGCATGATCACCACTGTGTCAGATAAAAAAAATGTCTTATGGGAAGTCAAGGGAATTGCTTCTAATATTCAAAAATATTGAAAATGAAGAATAAAAAAGGAATTTATTTTATCGTAATTCAAGACATAGATTTTATTCTTAAAGTTTTTACCACTAAACTTTTATATCATTTATAATTTTGTTAATTTCCATTTAAATCTCTTTAATATAATCTTAAATAAATAAATAAATAAAAATGATAAATAAATAAAAATGATAAATAAATAAAAAAATAAATAAATAAATATTTTTTTAAAAATAAATAAAGAAAGAATAAATAAATGAATGAATAAATAAATAAATAAACATTTGTAAATAAATAAATAAACAAGAAGTCAATTCTGAAAATGTTCTACGTAGAGTTATGGTTTTTTAGCACTTCACTTCCTGTTATTGCCATCTTTTACTTATTAAGCTTCAGTTAAATGAAACTGATTGTTTTATGTGCTGATATTTAAAAAAAAACAAATAGGAACAAATAATTTTAAAGACTCTTATCACCATTTTTTATTTTATCAGGTTTACTAAATTCCATTCAGTGTGTTGAAAGAAAAATAATAGCAAAGGGAAGACATTCAAAATTTATACAAGATAAAATTATGATTATGATTATGATTATGATGCTTCAACTCGTTGTAGTCAAATATTTATTAACCTTTAGTCTGCTAAATATCTAAAATGGACCTGTCCATCATTCATTTTAGGCAGTACCATTTATTATTTGAAGAGGTGTTTAATGAAAATTTACTTCCTAAACAGACCATAATCAGCCCGAGGCTTGGTCTGCACTGGTCGCAAAGGCAGACTCACTTGCCAACAGCTACATTTGTCAAAGTGGTTGCCTTAAAATGTTTAGGAACGAGCGGAAGGACAACATAACTTCTACACCTTTGGTGGGGGATCTGATTACTGAAAAGAGCAAAAACTACTACCTTATATTATGTCCAGTTACAATGCCTTCTTTCTGTGCCTTGTCTACTGCAATGGTGGCTGCTGCCGCATTATTTTCCCATCCAAGCCGCGGGTGACGAAATGGGCTTAACATTCCAAGTTTAAATTCAGCATTCCTTACGAAAGAAATAAAATAAACAAATGGCATACATAGCAAAAATTCCCATGCACAGTTATTCATCATTAATTTTAAATTCAGTTAATTGTTCGTTTAAGAAATTCAAAATATATCAAAATGTTCCTGGGTTATAGTTGTAACGAATGTGTGAATAAGATTAAAGATGTATTTTCCTGATTACTAGGCATGTCTTCGAATGACATATAAAAGATGGTATTGGTGCCACAACTACTGATGCGGCATTATCGGAGAACAGCTTATATACATGACAGAGACAAAGGAATTAGATATCGACAGATATTACAGTTTCTTAGTTGAACGTCTCACTCAGTAGAGATAACGTTGAAATCGGGTCCACAGGTTTTCGAAGTACGGTGTGTAGACCTATATTGAAAACTAGTCTGTCCCATTTTGGCCGATGTTGTTCTGGCGAAACAACATGGCTTGAACAATTTTGGTGAAGGTTTTCTCAGGAAAAATATCTATAGAATTATTTTTATGCTGGACCGAGAGGGATTTTACAAGTTTTAAATCAAGAAACACGTGTGTGGACGTATTTAAAAATCCAGAATTTTTTCTTCATACATAAAGGGTAAAACGAATCCCGGCTTGCATATTTTTAACCTAATCCAAACCATTTGCAAAATATCATTAGAGGGTTACCTAAGACACATCTCCGCAAAATTTTATAAGAAAAAACCTGCTTCGACTCATGACGGCCATATCTTTAAGAGAAAGGAATGATTTGGAGAAATTTTGTCGAGGGTCAGTAAACATTGTCGTGGAAATGTCACGGAAATGTTTGGAAACCAGTTTGCGGTTTCTATGACGCATATGTTCCTTTCGACAATCTGGAACAGACTGGGTGACCTATGTCTGAAGGATTCTGACGGGTAGTCCACACAGGAAACATGGCTCAAATTTGCTTGGCGGTTTAGAAGATCCTATCCATTTGCAATTCGGTTTCCGTATTGTGCGTTCCTTTCTTTGTTTGTATTTGCATATAAATTATGTCTTTATATAACATATGTTCATTATTCACTTTCTGTTTGTATATTTAGTACATGCATTTAACTGATATCATCTTTGATATGATACTAAAATTTTCTCATCTGCCATATCGGCTTCAAATATTTCTCTGTCGTTGTGTCATAGAGAAAATGAAGGACTTGTTGTATGAAAAAATAAAACAAACTTTAGCGGTAAATGCGGAGTTTAATTAACAGTATGCTTTACCTCTCAGCTAATTTGTAATTTGGTACGTAAACTAGAAATATTAAGATTTAGACAAAATACAAAATATGTTGATCTTGCTATGCTTCATTTTATCACAGGAACCTGAAATTCTGTCCATAAGCCACACAAGTCACGCAGTTATTCACAAATACATACAATAGGATAAACTGTGTTTTCTTAAAGTAAATAAAAGAAAGTAAATCAGATGAAAATGGAAAACCCTGTGCGTCTCCTGCTTTCAAAGTATGTTAAAGGTTTATTTTATTAAGGATGTTTCTGCAGGACATTCGTCTTTTTTTGAAAAAATGCTTCTTTGAAAATTTCTTTTTAATGAAATTTATGTCGAAATCATCAAAATATGGCATTTCTTTCACTTAGAACAAGAGTTTCTTTTCATGAAATGTTTTTAAATTTTCACAAAAACTATACGAATCCATTCGTGAAAACTATCTGCTTAAGAGGATGCAGAAATATGTCACCATAACATTTTGCAGCAGTTGTATCGATTTTACACTCATACATGCTGCTTAGATTTCAAACCATTTTGACAAGATTCATTGTTTCATTGTCTTGCAAACTCTTCATATAGTCTTATATCCAATGACAAAAGTCGAAAATTAAAATTTTCATGAAACACTAAACTCTAATTCTTCTAGCCAGCTAGCTCTAACAGTTGTTAGTTGTTAACAGAAGATTGTGTAAATAGCAAGGTGTAAGGTGGCCGGCGAATAGTGGTCAGGCCATTAACAACTTCGTGAAACCCGATCAGTTTGGCGTCATAAGGGAAAGGTTCCACGTAATTTTTTTTTGTGTGTGTGTGACAGGCTCGAGTTTATAAGCTGAAGAGGTGTTATAAGCAAACAAGGATAACTTTCATTTACTGTCATGTAACAGTGGAATATGTTTAGATTAACAATGATACTTGGTTCGCAACTTTTAAACTACTCAGTGGTGCGTTCCAATGCGTTGCCCCACGGAGTTATTTCATTTGTTTGTTTTGTAATAAATGACCTTTTTTTTATTTCTCTGCAGATTGAGGATTAGCATTTACATACATACGTTCTATTCATCTTACGGTATTGTAGCCAAAACCTTCGGCTTCGCAAAGATGGAGGAGTCAATTGTAGAATAACAAAGTATGCAAACACAATTATTTTAATAGAAAATAAATATTTCAGAATGACTGCAAAGTGTAACATTATATGTATTGTAGACTTTATTTTTAACAATGTATATTATAGTTTCTTGCAAATCTACAATTGTTATTATTATATGCATGTATTATATAAATGTGCATATAGATGATACTGTAATGAAATGTTGAGCTGAACTGAACTGTGCAAGTTTTCGACTTCATTTACATGCTAGATTTGGCAAGGCACAGGCAAATGAGAGACACCGGGTTTAGGCTAATGCGAATACCGAAGACACTCTTTCCACTGCTTGGTGCAAACGAGTGGTATCCATGTCCCGTTTGTGGGTGTTTGATCTTTGTTGTATAAAAAATGTTTTAAAGAAAAAAACATGGTAACTGAGACGGAGAAATGAGACGGGTAACAACGTCTATGTTTTATTAGATAAAGAATTAATTTATAAACCTTCGTACAACCAGCGGCATGAAGGTCATTTTCTTTTCTTTTTTCTTTCTTTCTTTTTTTCTTGATCTATCATTTGAGGGGCATACTGCCGAATCGGTTTCACGTTTAGGGGAGGATTGCGAAATCAATTTGGAGTAACAAATTCATATTTACAGAGCAAATGTTACTATAGGTTGCATATGAAAGATATATTTCATTAGTTTTCACAAAACGCATCCGTATACCGCGTGCACACCGCATTACAAGCCTATTTCAATCTCGGGCTACTGTGACTTATGTGTGTGTCCCTCTCTGATATTGAAGACATATCTTTGAAATTAAGATTATGATCTACAATATGAGGGGTTTCACGGCCGAATCGGTTCATTGATTAGGGCAGGGTAACTGTATCAATTTGAGTAAAATTTAATATTTACAGAAGATGCATATGGAAAATAAATATATGGTACTGAGTGATTTCCTTATGCTTTTACAAAACTCATCCGTATAGCACTCAACGCAAATGAGGACCTTATTACAAGCCATAGTAATTCGGGCTACTATGACCTAAGTTTTTGTCCTTGTCTGGTCATGAAAACATATCTGTGTGTATTAAGCTTTTGATCTACCATCTGAGAGGCTTTACTGCCGAATCGGTTTAGTGTTTACGGGAGGATGGCGAAATCAATTTGGAATAACAATTGCTATTTAGGCCTACAGAGCAAATGTTACTATAGGTTGCATATGAAAAACATATTTCACTAGTTTTTTTTCAGCTTACACAAAACGCATCAGTATACGACTCAACGCAGGTAGGAACCGCATGCACACCACATTACAAGCCTTTTTCAATCTCGGGCTAGTGTGACTTATGTGTTTGTTCCTCTCTAATATTGAAGAATTATTTTTGAAATTAAGATTATGATCTACAATTTGAGGGGTTTCACGGCCGATTCGGTTCAGTGATTATAGCAGTGCTACGGTATCAATTTGGGTAAAATTTAATATTTACAGAGCATGCATATGAAAAATATATGGTTCTGAGTGATTTCCTTCAGCTTCCACAAAACTCATCCGTATAGGAGGACCTCATACAATGTTACAAACCATAGTAATTCGGGCTACTATGACTTAAGTTTTTGTCCTTGTCTGGCCTTGAAAACATATCTGTGACTGTGTATTAAGCTTTTGATCTATCATTTGAGAGGCTTTACTGCCAAATCGGTTTAGTGTTTATAGCAGGATTGGAGTAACAAATTGATATTTACAGAGTCAATGTTACTATAGGTTGCATATGAAAGATATATTTCACTAGTTTTTTTTTTTTTTTTTTTTTTTTTTTTTCAGATTTCACAAGACGCATCCTTATACGACTCAACGCTGGTAGGAACCGCATGCACATCGCATTACAAACCCTTTTTCATCTCAGGCTACTGTGACTTATGTGTCTGTCCCTCTCTAATATTGAAGATATACTGTTGAAATTTGAATTGTCTGCAATTTCAGGGGTTTTACCGCCGATTCTGTTCATTGGTTAGGGCAAGGTGGCGGTATCAATTTGAGTAAAATTAAATATTTACAGAGCAAATGTTTTTATACGTTGCATGCATATGAAAATTATATGGTTATGGGTAATTTCTTTCATCTTTCACAAAACTCATCCGTATAAGATTTAACGCAAATGAGGACCTCATACGATGTTACCAGCCTTAGTCATTCGGGCTACTATTACCTAAGTTTTTGTCCTTATCTGGCCTTGAAAACATATGTGTATTAAGCTTTTGATCTACTATCTATCAAAAAAATAAAATACATCGACTCCAAACAATGGCGATTCAAAAAACTAAAAGATGCAATATAATGACCTTTGTTATATATAACGATCTTTTCAAAAACTGTACATTTCTTAATGAAACCTCGTAAAGTGTGTGGTACTGGATCATGTTTGGAAATAAAACTGAAAAGGAAAACTATGATTTATGACGACATATACCACCGCGTTTGAAAAAACAGATTTCAGATCAAATTGAGCGTGTTTATTTTTTTTATTTATTTATTTATTTATTTATTTATTTGGTGATTTTAGGCAAGATAATTGTCTTTTCAGTCATTTAGAAATTATTGTCAAAGACGGCATACAGCGCAAGATCTATCAAAAACAGCAATAAGTTTTGTCTGCAGATAACGTTCTAGTATAAACAGCAATTCATTGCTTTTTAAGTTTTTATATACATCGATTAATCATTCACTTCTTTCCACAGAAACCCAGTGTATTAAGAGCAGAAATTAGGTCGCACTGCATTCAAAATGTTTTAGTGCATGTACTAAATCTGATATGTGGTGACTTAAGGCGACTTTTCAGACCAATTCAGACCAAAAGCTGGTAGTTTCAGAAAACGCGCGATTACATATTTATCTAGAAATCTGAAATTTTGGCTACAGTATTTATATTTTAAAAACATGAGACAAACTATTTATTTACGAAAGAGAAATAAGTTTGTTAGAATGGTCCACATAGGGTTTAGTGTATTATAATAATTAGTATGAGCCGAGAGAGCCTAAGATTTTTTTGAGAATATAGGATATCTTCTCTTCATTTGAAGCAAGCCAGTTTGCAATATGAATTCGGTATAGGAAGAAAGGCGGGAAGAAGATGATTTATGGTCACAAAAGTAATTAACGGTACAAAGTCAAATACCAATAAAACAGTATACTTATATGCGGGGGTGGTGGTTGGGACGGGGGGGGGGGGGGGGGATATTTTTCTAATCCGCTCCTGGTAAGTGTTTTTTATATTTAGTTTTTATTTCAAACGTTTTCAGTTTTTTAGGTTTTTTACTTCAAATGTTAGTCAGCCGAGTAACTGAGTATACAATGCTACGTGTCCGGGAGGACAAAATGAGCCGCACCATGAGGAATTCAACATAGTGCGCGCAGTCTAGTCAGGATCCATGCTGTTCGCTAATGGTTTCCCTAATTGCAATAGGCTTTGAAAGCGAACATCATGGATCCTGACCAGACTGCGCGGATGCGCAGGCTGGTCTGGATCCATGCTAGTCGCAAATGTACTGTTGGTTTTCTCATGGTGCGGCTCATATGTGTTTATTGTTCTGTCTTCCTTCGATTCGCAAAACAAAGTTTGAACTTATCCACTTCATGTGGTTGTACAAAGAACGTCCACATCCAGGTAGTTAGAACTTGTAACCGTTTCAATTGAGGATGTGGTCATGCAAAATTTATCTAAAGAGCAATGGAGTTCTCAAGTATGTATAATAACATGTACTACAGCGAATTTGCTTGGACAGAACTCCTTGTCCCAGGCTAACCAACCTCCAATCTCTGTAGTCTAGGGAGAGCACATCCCCTACCCCCGGCCTGCTGCAAGTAAAGGATTTAAGTCTATTATTGTGTCACGGTCTTACGACGCATGCAATATTATATACCTTCGGAATTCGAGGACGAATTTCCAAAATGGTGGGGAAATATGTCACGGTATAGAACTTGAATAATTAAACGGGGAGAAAATGTGTAGGCGGCCGGATAGCTCAGTCGGTAGAGCATCGGAACGGTATTACGAGGCCCCGGGTTCGAGTCCCGGTCTGGCCGCACATTGTTCTCACCCTGTGACATTTGAAATATGTGACACTGTCTGTAAGGCACAATCAACTCATGAGATTTTTGGTATAGGAACCAATTTTAACGTTTCGGCGAAAGATTTCTGGCCATTTTTGCTCTGTGACAATAAAGCCCTCTCAAAAGTTTAAGTAACTTGTTTGCCGCACAGGATCTTTAGAGCATATGTGAGGTAAAACAACGCTTTACTTTCATGTTTAGTGTCCTATGGGGGTCGCAGAACCATACACCGATTAACCTTACAATAACATATTTCATGTGGCATAATTTTTTGCAAATATTTAAATTGATATATATATATATATATATATATACCACACTTATAGATCTATCTGCTTTATGTAGACGGCAACGACGTGAAACGATTTTGATATTCGCAATTGAATTTCGCGCCCTTACTTCAGCATTTACTTCCGGTAGAAAGTTTTGCACGTTTTCTCAGAATAATAATTTGTAATATACTGACTATAAATGACCTTTTGTTTTCACGTTATGCTGTTAATTCCCAGAAAATAAGTTATCTTAATTATGCGTGACAAATGGTTTACGTTGCTATCTTGTTGCCATGCTGGGCTGCCTGCAAATCATTTTCACTCGTCCTGCTAGTAGCACAGGCACGGATCCAGTGTATATTTTTTTGTTTGATATAAAAGTATGTTTTTTTTCACACAAATATACTTTATATATGTTAGTCAAATGAAAAAAAAATCTGTGACAAAAAGTCCGGTCAGAATATTTGGAAAAGTTGAACTATGCGAGCGTAACACTATGGGAATTAAGCTACTCGGCAAACTTGTAGAACATTTCAAAATCGGAGTTTAAACACTTGCAGCTGTTACCTGCATGATTGCACCTTCGAAACATTTAAAGCCTTCCATAAATACTAAACTGACCCCATAAATTGCTTTGAAATACACATGTACAGTACAAGTCCCTAGGAGCGAAAATTTTCAAATATCCTCGACGATTTCAGCTGCCAAACAAAGTGATAAAAACCAGGAACACGTCTGCTATCCGGAATGAAATCACCGGGGATAACTGAAATATTTCGCTCGTAGAGACTTGTACTGTGTTTTTCAAAGCAATTTATAGTGTCAGTTTAGTATTTATTGAAGGCTTTAAATGTTTCAAAGGTGCAATCATGCAGGTAATGGCTGCAAGTGTATAAATTCCGATTTTGAAATGTTCTACAAGTTTGCCAAGTAGCTTCCCATAGCGTTACGCTCGCGTAGTTCACCTTTTCAATGTATATGATACTGTGACCGGATTTTTTGTCATCGATTTTTTTTTTCATTTGACTAACATATTAAAGGTTAATTGTGTGAAAAAAGGGATTTTTTTATATTAAAAAAAAAAAATAAAAAAAAATAAGTAAATAAACACGACCCGTGCCTGTGGCTAGTAGTGCTACATGACATATGTTTTACTCATAAGCGAAAACGATTTTTGAAGACAGTGTCTTTCAAGTTGCTGATCTATTTATTTTTATAACTCTTTGGGTTAACCAAACAATGAGAAATGGACTAAAAATTGCACCTGGCTTGTATATGATGGAGAAAAGCAACATATGTGATGCATTGACTTTTTTTTTCAGTCCAGCTTACTACACTAGTCTGTTTTTTGAATTCAGGGCAGACCAATTTCACAGATTTACTGTATGTCTGCCTTTACATATCAAGTAGTTAGGATCAGAACTGTGATGGTAATCAACGCGATTTAAACTTCATGATTTATAATTTCATATACACATTTTTTCACTAGTGTGGTTATTTTTCACTAGGAAAACATAAACATTACAATGCTTTAAAATGCCCAAAGATAAGGAAGTGTCTAGGGTACGGATCCATACCTTTAGAATTTGAATATATAGAGGTATGTACCCGCACCTCAAGACAAGCCTGTTTGGGGTTTTCTAGGGGTACGGACCTCCTTTTTCTAGAGACTTAGGGTTGTTTACAACATCTTAAATTTTGTTGAAAATGAAATGACAAATAAGACTTTAAAATCAGTATTCACCTAAAACTTGGTGGTTTACAGATGCCAGCATTCACCCAGATTGTTTACCTTTTCTTTAAGAACCTAAATAACAGAGGAACTCCAAATGAATACACAGTGTTCCTTGCCGATTAATTTATTGTAAAATAAACTGATAGCAGATTAAAGAGTGTATCAAACCCTTAAATGAATTATAAATGAAATTCAGCAGAAAAAAAAATCAGGCATTAATACACTTATTTATTTTATTATTTAACAAGATATAATGATAATCGGCATGGAACTGATTGTTTAATAATGAATTAACCAACATAAGTAAAAGAAACTGTTTGTGGAATCATCCTTTGTCTAAGGGTTACCAAATGTGTGGAAAACATAAATACCCTAATTATTATTTAAAAAATTAGGTTACAACATAATTTAACATTATATTTTTCAATCTTTAATCTTTTTTCTGCCAGTTCGAATCCTTGTGATTTATTTGGTGTTCCTCTGTTATGAGTACAAATTGTAGCAAACCAGTATTAAGTGACTTTTTTGATTTTTGAAGTCTTTGATTCCCTATGAGCTGTAATGCAGATGCGGGTGAGGCTTATATAAAATATCAGATAAATAAAATAGCTATCCCAATAAGCCAAACAAGAAAGTATTGACTGTAAGGAAAAATGAAAAGAAATTCAAAAATCCCAAAAAGTCCTGAAATAATGGTCCAATAAATAAAGTATTAATATTCATGCAGAAACTTAAATGAGATGAGTATAACATGTATTTATGCTTGATTTTTTAAAGCTACAAGTGACAGTTCAGGCGTCTGCATTGAAAAGAACAGAAGCTGTTTGCAAAATGGATGTCCAACAGTAAAATTATGTCTGTATTTCAGAACAATATACATGTAGACAATGGACATCCCGGACAGTATAAAAGAAAACGTTCGAGCAGTTCTGCTATCAAAGACAGATGGTTCAGGTATCCTAGTGAGTACATTCCTCAAGGACTACAAGTCTATTATACATAAACCTCTTATGTATAAAGATTATGGGTACCAGACATTGGAGAAATTTATTAAAGATATACCAGATGTTTGCAGGTAGGCATCAGAGAATGTATTTTAACCCATACCATTCTAAATTTCTATAATAAACTTGTCCATCTTTCAGTTTGGACCATACCATTAACTGTTCAAAGGGGTGCTTACCAAAGAAGATACTGACTGAATGGCGAACAGTGCAGATCATGATCAGACTGCACAGATGTGCAGGCTGATCATGATCTACACTGGTCGCAAAGGCAGAATTAATCATGTCCAGCAAGATAAGGCCTAATGAAGGGTGAAAGATTATCATTCATTTTGGGAAGATGAATTTATTTAGCACTCCATCAAGAGCATGTAGCAATTTTGGTTACAATTCACCAACTTTTTTTAAGAATAAACTTTAAAGGCATATTTTTCAAATAAACTTTGTACAACAGGTCTTCATTTTGTCAGAAAGGCAGTTTTACAGTATTATTTAGTCTTGAAAAAGGTTAACAATTCCAGGTAAGTATTTTTTTGTCTTTTGATAATTGACAAAAACTGACATACAATGTATTAATTTATAATTACACTTCATACAGTACAAAATTACATTTTGTCTGTTACTAATATATGACTGAGAAGTCCTGACACTCATGAACAGTAAGTTTAGGAAATATGGATCATCTTAAAGTTGTGATCTTTTTTAGCAGAGATCAGGATTCAAATTTAGGCAAGCATACAAGCTAAATGCTAGTGGAATTTTAGAATAGCTAGTGGGCTTGGAATGTACTAGCTAATTTCAGCTAGTCAATAATATTCATAATTTTAACATGTCCAAAACATTGTGGAATGATACAAATTTCACTTGGGAAGTGATTACATTTACTCGGACTTTATCATAGACTCCCTATGTAAAATCTCAAACTTTAAACTAAAATAGAAGTATGAAAACCATATATATTTATTTCATTGAAACTTCAAAGTTTTGTTGTTTGTAGCATCTGGGGCTTGTGCAGTGAAAAATCTAAGTTTGATTTTTGAAATAGTGTGATATTTATTTCTAAAGTCACTATATTTTCATTGTAAATATACTTCGTTATACCCAAGTGGAAACTGGCAGGTACTTGAAAATGCAGCTCTCTGATTGGTCAATAAGAATCCCTTATGTTTGGTGATGTCATGATAAAGTTATGAATACCAAGGAAATGTCTTCAAAGCTTTAATAAAATTTGTTCGGCAGGTATACATTTTTCTGCATGAAAGGAATGTTATCATTTATGTTTTTAAAAGATATTTCATTGTTCAACAAAACTCTGATATAATGCATGATTGCAGCATGCATTAAGTTAACATGGAAGGATTTAGCTTGTAAGTGGATAAAAATGGCACTAGCTATTTTAAGCTTATAGAATATTTTTTGTGACTGGCTACTTACAGAGATTAATCATTAGGTTTTGGCCAGTAAGATATTAATAAAGTAATTAAATATTATTGTTTAACATTAGCTAGTATCTTTTCATTTTAGCTAGTGAACAAAAAGGGCACTAGCTACTTTTTTAGCTATTAGAAAATGTTGCTAAATTTGACCCCTGCAGAGATACACTCTAGTCATTTCTTCTGGCTATATGACAAAGTATGCTGATAAATCACATGTATAGTTTCCAAAATTAAAAATTGAGAAATACAAGATTTACTAGCAAAATTTAATGGACTGAATTTCGATTATAATAAAATAAATGCTATTTGACAGAATTGATTCCCAGCACTTGCACCTGCCTGTGAATGTTTCATGTTGTGCACTTAACAAGTATAATAGTTTTCTGTGAATATTGTAAAATTGTTTGATTTCCTGAGCATGAAATTAGTAAGAAAGGAAGTATCAACTTTATTTATAGTAGATAACATATTTGGCAAAGCAGAATTCGGGGTTATGACCAAAATTCATTTGGATATGTATTTGTGGATCTCTAAGCTTGAAGATACAGTGAATAGGAAGTTTACTTGTTCATCCAGATTTAATTTCGTCAGCAGACTGGACCACAAATATTGACAATTTCACACTAGTCATTATAATGTAATAAAAATGTTATTTTATCTTCAGATTGGAGTACTCAGACCAACACATGGCATTCAAATTATTTGGAATTGCTAAACCAAACACATTTGTGTCTTCATTTGTGAAGCGAGCAGAAGGTAATGAAGATTCAGACTCCAGTAGGAAGAGTAGCAACAAGGGGGAGAAATTCCTGCCAACAAATGATCTCAATGAGAAGTGGGAACCAAGTCCACGAGGATTATACTCCCTTTGTTTTCCAAACAAAAAGGGAAGCGGTTTAGAGTCTAAAGAGGTATGGGAGTTTTGCACTCTTTGTTTCCCACAAAAGTTTTAGGAGAGTGCTTAGTCTAGATTTTCCTTTCTCTGTCTGTCTGTCCAAATTTGTATCATGCATATCTCAAAAAGTATTTGACCTAAATCATTGAATATCATAGGATTGTTGTTGAGTATGCAAAGTTGTCTGCCTAGAATTTGTTTGGAATTTCTCTTTATAAGACTGGAGATTTCACTCAGTAAGACTACAGTTGTAGCCCTTGACTTTCTCAGAAATAAGCATTTAGTGTTATATAACTATGACTCCCCACTTCCCCTCCCTTTACAAACCGGTAATATTTTTAGCTCACCTGTCACAAAGTGACAAGGTGAGCTTTTGTGATCGCGCGGTGTCTGTCGTCCGTGCGTCCGTGCCTCCGTAAACTTTTGCTTGTGACCACTCTAGAGGTCACATTTTTCATGGGATCTTTATGAAAGTTGGTCAGAATGTTCATCTTGATGACGTGGGGTTAAAAACTAGGTCATTAGATCTAAAAATAGAAAAACCTTGTGACCTCTCTAAGAGACCATATTTTTCATGAGATCTTCATGAATATTGGTCAGAATGTTCACCTTGATGATATCTAGGTCAAGTTCGAAACTGGGTCATGTGGGGTCAAAAACTAGGTCAGTAGATCTAAAAATAGAAAAACCTTGTGACCTCTCTAGTGGCCATATTTCTCAATGGATCTTCATGAAAATTGGTCAGAATGTTCACCTTGATGATATCTAGGTCGAGTTCGAAACTGGGTCACGTGGGATTAAAAACTAGGTCAGTCGATCTAAAAATAGAAAAACCTTGTGACCTCTCTAGAGGCCATATTTTTCATGAGATCTTCATGAATATTGGTCAGAATGTTCATCTTGATGATATCTAAGTCAGATTCAAAACTGGGTCACGTGGGGTCAAAAACTAAGTCAGTAAGTCTAAAAATAGAAAAAACCTTGTGACCTCTCTAGAGGCCATATTTCTCAATGGATCTTCATGAAAATTGGTGAGATTGTTCAGCTTGATGACATCTAGGTCAGGTTCGTAACTGGGTCATGTGCTTTCAAAAACTAGGTCAGTAGGTCGAAAAATAGAAAAACCTTGTGACCTCTCTAGAGGCCATATTTTTCACGAGATCTTCATGAAAATTGGTGAGAATGTTCACCTTGATGATATCTAGGTCAAGTTTAAAAGTGGGTCACGTGCCTTCAAAAACTAGGTCATTAGGTCAAATAATAGAAAAACCTTGTGACCTCTCTAGAGGCCATGTTTTTGAATGGATCTTCATGAAAATTGGTCAGAATTTTTTATCTTGATGATATCTAGGTCACATGTGCTCAAAAACTAGGTCACTATGTCAAATAATAGAAATAACGATGTCATACTCAGTTGAACACTGGGTCATGTGGAGATAGGTGAGCGATTCAGGACCATCATGGTCCTCTTGTTAGTCTTGCATTGACAACAAGTTACATACAACCATACAGTGACAGTAATAGGGCAGCAGTGTCCTATGGATACTCGTCTAGTTCTCCTATGTATGCATTAGTAATTATGTCTCCCACCACACAGTGGTGTGGGAGACATATTGATTTACTCCAGTCTGTGTGTGTGTGTGTGTGTGTGTGTGTCTGTCTGTCTGTCTGTCTGTCTGTGTGTCTGTCACAAAGCTTGTCTGCACTCTAAGTCGAACATTTCTCATCCGATTTTCACCAAACTTAAGCAAAATGTGTTTGACCATAAGACCTCGGGCCAAGTTCGATAACTAGCCAAATCGGTCCAGGCGTCTTGGAGTTATGGCTCTTGAATTACAAAAAAATCGGCCTTTTTACTCTTGTCCGCACTCTAATTCAAACATTTCTCATTCGATGTTCACCAAACTTGAACAAAATGTGTTTAACTATAAGACCTCGGCCAAGTTTGATAACTAGCCAAATCGGTCCAGGCATTTTGGAGTTACGGCCCTTGAATTATCGAAAAATTGGCCTTTTTTAGCTCACCTGTCACATAGTGACAAGGTGAGCTTTTGTGATCACGCAGCGTCCGTCGTCCGTCGTCCGTCCGTCAGTCCGTGCGTGCGTGCGTGCGTCCGTAAACTTTTGCTTGCTTGTGACCACTCTAGAGGTCACATTTTTTGTGGGATCTTTATGAAAGTTGGTCAGAATGTTCATCTTGATGATATCTAGGTCAAGTTCGAAACTGGGTCACGTGCCTTCAAAAACTAGGTCAGTAGATCTAAAAATAGAAAAACCTTGTGACCTCTCTAGAGGCCATATATTTCAAAAGATCTTCATGAAAATTGGTCAGAATGTTCAACTTGATGATATCTAGGTCAAGTTCGAAACTGGGTCACGTGCCATCAAAAACTAGGTCAGTAGGTCTAAAAATAGAAAAACCTTGTGACCTCTCTAGAGGCCATATATTTCACAAGATCTTCATGAAAATTGGTCAGAACGTTCATCTTGATGATATCTAGGTCAAGTTTGAAACTGGGTCACGTGCCGTCAAAAACTAGGTCAGTAGGTCAAATAATAGAAAAACCTTGTGACCTCTCTAAAGGCCACATTTTTCATGGGATCTTTATGAAAGTTGGTCTGAATGTTTATCTTGATGATATCTAGGTCAAGTTCGAAACTGGGTCACGTGCGGTCAAAAACTAGGTCAGTAGGTCTAAAAATAGAAAAACCTTGTGACCTCTCTAGAGGCCATATATTTCATGAGATCTTCATGAAAATTGGTCAGAATGTTCAACTTGATGATTTCTAGGTCAAGTTCGAAAGTGGGTCACGTGCCATCAAAAACTAGGTCAGTAGGTCAAATAATAGAAAAACCTTGTGACCTCTCTAGAGGCCATATTTTTCATGGGATCTGTATGAAAGTTGGTCTGAATGTTCATCTTGATGATATCTAGGTCAGTTTCGAAAGTGGGTCATGTGCCGTCAAAAACTAGGTCAGTAGGTCAAACAATAGAAAAACCTTGTGACCTCTCTAGAGGTCATATTTTTCATGGGATCTGTATGAAAGTTGGTCTGAATATCTTGATGATATCTAGGTCAAGTTCGAAACAGGGTCATGTGCGATCAAAAACTAGGTCAGTAGGTCTAAAAATAGAAAAACCTTGTGACCTCTCTAGAGGCCATACTTGTGAATGGATCTCCATAAAAATTGGTCAGAATGTTCACCTTGATGATATCTAGGTCAAGTTTGAAACTGGGTCACGTGCCTTAAAAAACTAGGTCAGTAGGTCAAATAATAAAAAAACCTTGTGACCTCTCTAGAGGCCATACTTTTCATGGGATCTGTATGAAAATTGGTCTGAATATTCATCTTAATGATATCTAGATCAAGTTTGAAACTGGGTCAACTGCGGTCAAAAACTAGGTCAGTAGGTCTAAAATTATTAAAATCTTTTGACCTCTCTAGAGGCCATATTTTTCAATGGATCTTCATGAAAATTGATCTGAATGTTCACCTTGATGATATCTAGGTCAGTTTCGAAACTGGGTCACGTGCGGTCAAAAACTAGGCCAGTAGATATAAAAATAGAAAAACCTTGTGACCTCTCTAGAGGTCATATTTTTCATGAGATCATCATGAAAATTAGTGAGAATGTTCACCTTGATGATATCTAGGTAAAATTCAAAACAGGGTCACATACCTTCGAAAACTAGGTCAATAGGTCAAATAATAGAAAAACCTTGTGACCTCTCTAGAGACCATATTTTTCAATGGATCTTCATGAAAATTGGTCAGAATTTTTATCTTGATAATATTTAGGTCAAGTTCAAAACTGGGTCACATGAGCTCAAAAACTAGGTCACTATGTCAAATAATAGAAAAAACGATGTCATACTCAAAACTGGGTCATGTGGGAAGAGGTGAGCGATTCAGGACCATCATGGTCCTCTTGTTACTCTTGTCCGCACTCTTAAGTCGAACATTTCTCATCCAATCTTCACCAAACTTGAACAAAATGTGTTTGACCATGAGACCTCGGCCAGGTTTGATAACTAGTCAAATCAGTCTAGGCATTTTGGAGTTACGGCCCTTGAATTACCGAAAAATCCGCCTTTATACAATTGTCCGCTCTCTAAATCGAACATTTCTCATTCGATCTTCACCAAACTTGAACAAAATGTGTTTAGCCATAAGACCTTAGCCAAGTTCGATAACTAGCCAAATCTGCCCAGGCACTTTTGATTTATGGCCCTTGAATTACTGATTGGATCCACTCATCCAGACCATCTAATTGGATCAACTCGTCTAAACCATCTAGAGAAACGAGACATTTTTCATAGGGCAGTTGGGGGAGACTTTCGCTTTTCTCAAAACATTCTAGTACATGATTTTACCTTGAGCAACAATTTGCTTTAACCCCTTTTTAAGGGTCAACGTCAAGGTCGGTGTAAAAGCTGTTTTTCTAGTTCCTTGACTTTTCATATTTTTTTGTTTTCAAAAAGCTTTTACCTTTTTAAGAAAATAAACCCTTTTAAAAAGATTGGAGAAGAAGGGTTTCAGTACGACATGATGGGAATCGTTTCTGTAGCTCCACACACCTGCAAAAATTCAAAAAAAATTTTTTTAAAATTTGAAATTGTAAGAAAAATTTTTTTAAACCAAAATTCGTTTTAGTTAGATATTTAATATGCATTAGTATGACATGCGCTTTTTTCTTTCATACAGAACATTTCAGGCTGTGCATGAAGTTTGCACAACTTGGGAGGTAGGGGAGATAAACGTTATACCCTCGTATGTATTGAAAAAAATTTTTCATTTTTGACAAGCCCATTTTTTAACACCATCCAGCATTAACCAAAGGAAAAGCCATTCTTTCCTTGCCCTGGATTGAACTTGTGGCCTTTATTGATATAAAGATTATAAAAAAAAACGTTTGATTTAAATTTTGAAAGAACCAAATTTATATAAGACACAAAATTTCAAAAACTTTTTTTTTTATTCCCTAGCACCCCCTGTCTTTATTAAAAATTGATTGTGAAATTCTTTTTTCGGCTAACATTTATCAGGTCCGGATGAAAAGGTTGCAAAAAGGGTAAGAACTATAGGTAGGATTAAAATTTGAGACGAGGAGGAGAGGCTGTCAAAATCGGGTCGTAATAACATAAAAAACTGGCGAAGGGGGAGGTCCCCCCAGCGGATCAAAAAGAAACAATGTAAATCTGGTGGAAAAAATGGAGTCGAAAAAAACAGCTTCGATGATGATGAAAATGGAATGATATCAAGGGGCTCAGAAACCCACCCCCGGGGGGATATAGAGGGATTTAAATTAAATCAGACAGTCATAACTTGGCACAGAAGTGAGGGGGAAAATAAAACTATAAAATTTCGGGGAAGCACAAAGTAGAGGGGGGGAGACGCAAAACAGGAGAAATATGATCGCCAAGAGGGACAAGAGGATCCAAACAAGGTGCAGGTGATGGTTTTCCCCAAGGCAAGAAGACAGGCTTCAAAAGGGTAATTTTTTTAATTTGATCGTCCTAAATTTTTTGGGCCCACGCATACAAATAAACTTTAGCTCCCCCAGGGGGCATATTTTTTTTGCCCTGTCCGCCATCCTCCGTACGTCACACCATTTCCGAGCAATAACTGGAAAACCATTTGACCTAGAACTTCAAACTCATAGGGTTGTGGGCTGCGGAGTAGAGAACCCATTATTTTTGGGGTCACTCCGTCAAAGGTCAAGGTCACAGGGGCCCGAACATTGAAAACCATTTCTGACAAAAACTAAAAACCCCCTTTGACCCGGAAGTTGAAACTTCGTAGGGATGGCTAAAGAGTAGATAACCCCATTGATTTTGGGGTCACCCATCAAAGGAAAGGGCACGGGGGCCGAACTAAAAACCATTTCCGAAAATAAAAAAGGGACCACTTGACCCAAATTTTAAAATTTCTAGGATGATTGTACATGAAAAGTAGATGCCCCCCTATCTTTTTGGGGGTCACCCTTTAAAAGGTAAAAGGGCACAGGGGCCTGAACATTAAAAACCCTTTTCCCGGGTCGGAACTGAGAACCACTGCCCCAGAATGTGAAACTTCATAGAAAAATGGTCATGAAGATAATGACCCCTTTTGATTTTGGGGTCCTCTGAAAAGATCAAGGCCGGGGGCCCTGAACATTAAAAACCCATTTCCGATAAATAACAAAGAACCACGCCCCAAAAGGGAAACTTCATGGGATGATTGCATGCAAAGTAGATGACCCCAATGTTTTTGGGGCCTCTATAAAGGTCAAGGTCACGGGGGCCCGAACTTGAAAACCTTTTCCGGGTCAGAAACTTGAGAACCACTTGCCCCAGAATGAGAAACTTCATAGGATGAGGGTCAGCAGATAGATGACCCAAAAAGATTTTAGGGTCACTCTGTTAAAGGTCAACCCAGGGGCCGATCAGGAAAACAATTTCCACAATAACTTGGAACCTCTCACCCGAATTTTGAAACTTCATAGATGATTGTTCTGCAGAGAAAATGCCCCCTATTTTTTTTTTTTTTGGGTCATTTCAGTAAAGCAAGGTCAGGGGGCCTGAACATTGAAAACCACCCACAATAACTTGAGAACCATTTTGCCCCAGAATTTTTGAAATTTCAAGGAGATTGAACAGCAGAGTGTGCCCCCCTTTTGTTTTTTGGGGCAGCCGGGGGGGGGGGGGCCTGTTCAGTAAAATTTTTTTTGGAAATAATTAAAAATTGATTTATTTGAAATTAATAGGAAAATTGGTGGGTAATGAATTTATTTAGGGTTTATTGATAAGGCAAGGACAAGAACCCTGAAAGGACTTGGAAACCTGGGCCAAAAGGGGTTTTGAAATTTGGGGATGATTACTGCAAAGTGATGACCCCTAGACCCAAACCATCATGTCTTTTTGACTTTCGCTCCTGCCCCCATTGACTTTTTCTATGGGACTTTGCTTTGGGGGGAAACATGCGTTTTTTTACAAAAGCTTTTTCTAGTTTCCCTAGAGTCACCAACATTATAATAGATGAAAATTATACCCCCACCAAAAAAGTTTGAGGGGGTATATAGGAGTCAGTTTGTCGCGCCGAGCCCGTCCCTGTGTCCCCCCCGTCGGTCCCGAAATCATTACTCAGTTAAACCAAAAGATTTGATTCAAACTTAAAATACATGTTCCCCCTTTTCACCCACATCATGGGACACAAGGGAAAAACCTTGACACCCAAATTTTCATGAATTTTCCCTTTTTTCTTAGAATTTTAAAGGGAATTTTGTTGTATTTTCACTATATCTCAATTTTTTACTAAAGGGTTTGATTCAAACTTAAAATAGATGTTCCACCTCACCCCATCAGTACACAAGGGGCAAACTTACACCCTTTTTTTTTTGAATTAGCCCCTTTTTACTTTGAATTTAAGGGGGATTTTTAGGTATTTTCACTATATCCATTCATGAATAGATTTGATTCAAATTAAAAAAGATGTTCCCCTCATCACCCACATATTGACCCCCAAAAGTGACACAAGGTCATTCTTGCACCAGGTTTCATGAATTAGTCCCCTTTTTCTTAGAATTTAAGGTTTAAATTTTTTTGTATTTTTCACTATATCTCAGTTATTTTAAATGGATTTATTCAAACTTTAAAAAAGTTGTTCCCACTTATAAACCCCGATGAGTGACTAAATGCTTAAGTCTGACAAAAATTTTTTTTGAATTAGTCCCCTTTACTTTAAAAATTTTAAAGGGTTTATTTTGATGTATTTTCACTATTCCAATTAATACAAAAGGATTTGATTCAAATTTAAAAAAGATGTTCCACCTATCCCCACACATGTGACACAAGGGCAAACATGCACCAATTTTTCATGAATTAGCCCTTTTTACTTAGAAAATTAAAGGGTTAAATTTTTATGTATTTTCCTATATCCAGTTATACTGAATGGGTTTTTATTCAACTTAAAATATTTCCACCTCATCACCCACATCAGTGAAAAAGGTGCATAAATCTGACACAATTTTCTTTAATTGTGCCCCTTTTACTAGAATTTTTGGTTAATTTTGAGTATTTTCACTTATCCATCTGATTGGCTTAGAGCCCAAAAGGGAGTAAAAATTTTTTAGCTCATCTGATTTTTGAAAAAAAAAGATGAGTTATGCATCACTTGGCGGTTGTCGGCGTCGCGTCGGCGTTGCCTGGTTAAGTTTAATGTTTTGGTCACTTTTTCCCCAAACTACAAAGCTATTTCTTTAAACTTGGGAAAACTTTTTCCCATCATAAGTACCCTGTATAGCAAGAAACATAACCCATCTTGCTTTTTGCAAATTTTTGGCCCCTTTTTTACTTAGAAAATATCAGATTTCTTGGTTAAGTTTTTGTTTAGTTTAATTTTTTCCTAAAAATCAAGCTATTTCTTTGAACTTGGAATACTTGTTCCCATATAAGCGCCCGTACTCAAAAAACATAACTCCCCCCTTTTCTTTTTTGCAAAATTTATTGCCCCCTTTTTGGATTAGAAAAACATTTTCTTGTTAAGTTTTTTGTTAGGTCGCTTTTATCCCCAAACACAAAGCTATTCTTTTAAAATTGCAACAATGTTCACCATCAAAGTTGACCCCGTACAGCAAGAAAACAAAAACCCCCCCTGCTTTTTGCAAAATTTTGGCCCCTTTTGGGGCTTTAAAAAAACAGATTTTCTTGGTTAAGTTTTATTTTTGGGCAACTTTTTTCTTAAACTATCAAACAATTGCTTTTAAACTTGCAACCTTGTTCACCATCATAAGCGACCCTGTACAGCAAGCAACATAACTCCATCCTGCTTTTTTTCAAAAAAAATTGCCCCCTTTTTGGCTTAAAAATCATTTTCTTGGTTGAGTATTAGTTTTAAGTCAACTTTTCTCATAAACTATCAAAGCTATTGCTTTAAAACTTGCAACTTTTTTTCACCATCATAAGGGACACTGTACTCAAGAAACCTAACTCTATCCTGCTTTTCAAAAAATAGGCCCTTTTTTGACTTAGAAAATCATGGGGAGGACAAAATTTTATTTCACAAAAAAAAAAACAGATAAACGTCAGCACCCGCAAGGCGGGTGTTTTTTTAACTTTGACGAGTTTTCTTTCCCCTAAATTCCAGGGTAAGTCTGTTTTTGAAATCCTATTTTAGGGTTTTTTAATATTTTATATTTTTCAAACTTTTTTTTTATTTGTCCTATGTAAAAGTAAAACATTTGCTGTGGTAACATGGTTTGTAAGACCTTTTTGTATTCACTTTTAGTGATCCAATATTAAGATTTAATATATTTACTAGTATTATCTAGTATTTTTAAATTTTGGAAGCCAGGATGAAGTACCCAAAGTATTTTTAAGATTTCTTATGGTTCCATTTTTCTGGACTACCGTTGGTGGGGGTTGAGTCACCCTGGACAGTTCTAGTTTTATCTGTCCATATTTTTGCAGCATATCAAATAAATCATTTCAAAAATTTTAAATGTTTACTAAACCCCCCCCAAACGAAATTCAACTGTAGTTTTATACATTTTAATACTGTTTTTTTCAAAACATTGTTTTGTTATAGTTTTTTTTTTATACATAGACAATAATTTTTTTATACACAGACAGTTGAGATAGTCACCTTTCCCCGTAAGGACTTTGTATTTAATTGCAATACTTCTTCCCTTGCTTTTTAAAACCGGTTTTTATTGAAAACCTATTTTTTAGATTGGGGAGTCTTGGCGGGCAGTGGGCCGCAAAAATGGTGTTTCCCTCAATAATTTTGTTTTAGAAAGATATTTGAATAAAACTTGGTATGTTGTACTTATATCAAGACAAAGGCTGGGATTGATTTGGGGTTTCGGGGCCAAGGCAAGGGCCTGTTCCCTTAAAATAGAAAAAGGGTTTCCGTAATAACTTAACTTGGGAAAGGCTATCATGATGAACTTGGTGTATAGAAAACTTAAATAAAATGACTTGGGATTGATTTTGGGGTTTCTGGGATCAAGGTCAAGGTCATTGTTACTAAAAATAGGGTTAGGGTTAGGGTTGTGCTTTAAAGTGGTGCACTGTGATTCAGTATACTTTTTTATGCCCCCGAAGGGAGGCATATAGTTTTTGAACCGTCTGTCTGTCCGTCTGTCCGCATTTTTCGTGTCCGGTCCATATCTTTGTCATCGATGGATGGATTTTCAAATAACTTGGCATGAATGTGTACCACAGTAAGACGACGTGTCGCGCGCAAGACCCAGGTCCGTAGCTCAAAGGTCAAGGTCACACTTAGACATTAAAGGTTATTGCATTGATGGGCGTGTCCGGTCCATATCTTTGTCATCGATGGATGGATTTTCAAATAACTTGGCATGAATGTGTACCACAGTAAGACGACATGTCGCTTGCAAGACCCAGGTCCGTACCTCAAAGGTCAAGGTCACACTTAGACATTAAGGGATAGTGCATCGATGGGCGTGTCCGGTCCATATCTTTGTCATCGATGGATGGATTTTCAAATAACTTGGCATGAATGTGTACCACAGTAAGATGACGTGTCGCGCGCAAGACCCAGGTCCGTATCTCAAAGGTCAAGGTCACACTTAGACATTAAGGGATAGTGCATTGATGGGCGTGTCCGGTCCATATCTTTGTCATCGATGGATGGATTTTCAAATAACTTGGCATGAATGTGTACCACAGTAAGACGACGTGTCGTGCGCAAGACCCAGGTCCGTAGCTCAAAGGTCAAGGTCACACTTAGATGTTAAAAGTCTTTTTTCATGGTAGTGCATTGATGGGCGTGTGCGATCCATATCTTTGTCATTCATGCATGGATTTTAAAATAACTACGCATAAATGTGTGACACAGTAAGACGACGTGTCGCGCGCAAGACCCAGCTCCGTAGGTCAAAGGTCCTAAACTCGAACATCGGCCATAACTATTCATTTAAAGTGCCATCTGGGGCATGTGTCATCCTATGGAGACAGCTCTTGTTATTCTTATGAAAAGTGTTGAAAACCTGGTTTTGTGGCATTTCCGCGTTTCTTGTTGTTTTTAGCTCACCTGTCACAAAGTGACAAGGTGAGCTTTTGTGATCGCGTGGCGTCCGTCGTCCGTGCTTGCGTCTGTCCGTAAACGTTTGCTTGTGACCACTCTAGAGGTCACATTTTTCATGGGATCTTTATGAAAGTTTGTCAGAATGTTCATCTTGATGATATCTAGGTCAAGTTCGAAACTGGGTCACGTACGGTCCAAAACTAGGTCATTACGTCAAAAAATAGAAAAACCTTGTGACCTCCCTAGAGGCCATATTTTTCAATGGATCTTCATGAAAATTGGTCAGAATGTTCATCTTGATGATATCTAGGACATGTTTGAAAGTGGGTAACGTGCGGTCAAAAACTAGGTCAGTAGGTCTAAAAATAGAAAAACCTTGTGACCTCCCTAGAGGCCATATTTTTCAATGGATCTTCATGAAAATTGGTCAGAATGTTCAGCTTGATGATATCTAGGCCATGTTCGAAAGTGGGTCACGTGCGGTCCAAAACTAGGTCAGTAGGTCTAAAAATAGGAAACCTTGTGACCTCCCTAGAGGCATATTTTTAAATGGATATTCATGAAAATTAGTCAGAATGTTCATCTTGATGATATCTAGGTCAAGTTCGAAACTGGGTCATGTGCTTTCAAAAACTAGGTCAGTAGGTCTAAAAATATAAAAACTTTGTGACCTCTCTAGAGGCCATATTTTTCAATGGATCTTCATGAAAATTAGTCAGAATGTTCACCTTGATGATATCTAGGTCAAGTTCGAAACTGGGTCACGTGCGGTCCAAAACTAGGTCATTAGGTCTAAAAATAGAAAAACCTTGTGACCTCTCTAGAGGCCTTTATTTTTCAATGGATCTTCATGAAAATTAGTCAGAATTTCACCTTGATGATATCTTGGTCAAGTTCGAAAGTGGATGACATGTGGTCAAAAACTAGGTCATTAGGTCTAAAAATAGAAAAACCTTGTGACCTCTCTAGAGGCCATACTTTTCATGAGATCTTCATGAAAATTGGTCAGAATGTTCACCTTGATGATATCTAGGTCAAGTTCGAAACTGGGTCACGTGCCTTTAAAAACTAGGTCCTTAGGTCAGTTAATAGAAAAACCTTGTGACCTCTCTAGAGGCCGTACTTTTCATGAGATCTTCATGAAAATTGGTGAGAATGTTAACCTTGATGATATCTTGGTCAAGTTCGAAAGTGGATGACATGCGGTCAAAAACTAGGTCATTAGGTTTAAAAATAGAAAAACCTTGTGACCTTTCTAGAGGCCATACTTTTCATGAGATCTTCATGAAAATTGGTCAGAATGTTCACCTTGATGATATCTAGGTCAAGTTCGAAACTGGGTCAAGTGCCTTCCAAAACTAGGTCATTAGGTCAGATAATAGAAAAACCTTGTGACCTCTCTAGAGGCCATATTTTTCAATGGATCTTCATGAAACTTAGTCAGAATTTTTATCTCGATATCTAGGTCAAGTTCAAAACTTGGTCACATGAGCTCAAATACTAGGTCACTATGTCAAATAATAGAAAAAAACGACGTCATACTCAGTTCAAAACTGGGTCATGTGGGGACAGGTGAGTGATTCAGGACCATCATGGTCCTCTTGTTGTTTTTTTTTTTTTGCTCCTTAAGATTCATTATGTCTCCCCCAGGAGACATATTGTTTTTGCCCTGTCCGTCCGTCCGTCAGTACGTCGCACTTCATTTCCGAGCAATAACTGGAGAACCATTTGACCTAGAACCATCAAACTTCATAGGGTTGTAGGGCTGCTGGAGTAGACGACCCCTATTGTTTTTGGGGTCACTCCGTCAAAGGTCAAGGTCACAGGGGCCTGAACATTGAAAACCATTTCCGATCAATAACTAGAGAACCACTTGACCCAGAATGCTGAAGCTTCATAGGATGATTGGTCATGAAGAGTAGATGACCCCTATTGATTTTGGGGTCACTCCGTCAAAGGTCAAGGTTACAGGGGCCTGAACATTGAAAACCATTTCCGATCAATAACTAGAGAACCTCTTGACCCCGAATGTTAAAACTTCATAGGATGATTGGTCATGAAAAGTAGATGACCCCTATTGATTTTGGGGTCACTCCGTCAAAGGTCAAGGTCACAGGGGCCTGAACATTGAAAACCATTTCCAATCAATAACTAGAGAACCACTTGACCCAGAATGTTGAAACTTCATAGGATGATTGGTCATAAAGAGTAATTGACCCCTATTGATTTTGGGGTCACTCCATCAAAGGTCAAGGTCACATGGGCCTGAACATGGAAAACCATTTCCGATCAATAACTAGAGAACCACTTGACCCAGAATGTTGAAACTTCATAGGATGATTGTACATGCAAAGTAGATGACCCCTATCGATTTTGGGGCACTCCATTAAAGGTCAAGGTCACAGGGGCCTGAACATTGAAAACCATTTCTGGTCAATAACTTGAGAACCACTTGACCCAGAATGTTGAAACTTAATAGGATGATTGATCATGCAGAGTAGATGACCCCTATTGATTTTGGGCTCACTCTGTGAAAGGTCAAGGTCACAGGGGCCCCGAACATTGAAAACCAGTCACGGTCAATAACTTGAGAACCACTTGACCCAGAATGATGAAACTTCATAGGATGATTGGTCTTGAAGAGTAGATGACCCCTAACGATTTTAGGGACACTCTGTTAAAGGTCAAGGCCACAGGGGCCTGAACATGGAAAACCATTTCCAGTCAATAACTTGAGAACCACTTGACCCAGAATGTTGAAACTTCATAGGATGATTGTTCATACAGAGTAAATGACCCCTATTGTTTTTGGGGTCACTCCGTTAAAGTTCAAGGTCACAGGGGCCTGAACATTGATAACCAGTTCCGATCAATAACTTGACAACCACTTGACCCAGAATGTTGAAACTTCATAGGATGATTGAACATGCAGAGTAGATGACCCCTATTGATTTTGGGGTCAGTCTATTAAAGGTCAAGGTCACAGTGGCCTGTTCATGTAAAATCATTTTTTGGAAATAACTTGAGAATCACATGACCTACAATGTTGAAACTTAATAGGATGATTGGACATGCAGAGTAGATGACCCCTGTTTATTTTGAGGTCACTTGATCAAAGGACATGCCAAGCAGATGATCCCTGTTGCAGCCAACCATCAGTGTCTCTTTGACTTTCGCTCCTGACCCCTATTGACTTCTTGCCTATAGGACTTTGCATTGGGGGAGACATGCGCTTTTTTACAAAAGCATTTTCTAGTTTATCTTGTATTTCCTTATATTTTGAAGTGTAATTGGTCTTGCATTGTCAGTAAGATAGAACTGTAGAGTGACAGCCAATGGGGCCACAATTGCCCTGTGGGCAGGTGTCTAGTTACTATGTCGTATTCCATGAACGATTGCAGTAAAACCATTCAGGTTTAAAGTGAGAACTTGAGCACTGTTATAGTAAGTGATTGTAAATCAGAAGTATTTGCCTACTGGGTAATGGAGCCCCCTTACTCACTTCCAGGTAGAAGCTATACAAAAATTTACATGTGCTCTGTCAGGAACTGAACATAATATAGAAACATGATTGTTCTGTGGGGAGTGGTGTGATCTTACAATTCTGTTTACCATTTTTGCAGGTCAGCAGATGTCACCAGTAGAAGTGTATATTGGCAATTGGCCCAACGAGGCCAGTGAGGTAAATATATATAGGGTATAATGTTTTAATGTCATGATAATGCAAGGGTACAATGCTAGACCTCAGCAGTCATAATGATGCAATGGTACAATGTTTGACCTCTGGGGTCATTATTAAATCTCTGGGGTCATAGTGGGGCAACAATACAATGAAATGCTTCTGTGGTCAAAGGGATGAAAGTGTAGAATGTTTGATCTCTGGGGTCATAGTGGTGCAGGAGTACAGTGCAAGACCTCAGGGTTCCTAGTGATGCAAGTGTAGAATGTTCAACCTCTGGGATTATAGTGGTACAAGATTACAGTGTTAGACCTATTTGGTCATAGTTATGCAACAGTATAAAGCTAGACCTCTGGGGTCATAGTGAAGCAAGTGTAGAATGCTTGACCTCTAATGTCATCATGATGCAAGGGTGCAAATGCTTGACCCCAAGATCATAGTAGTTCAAGAATAGAATTCTAGATTTCTGGGATCATAGGGATACATGGTTTAGAATGCTAGAACTGTAGGGTCATGGTGATGTGATAGCACAATGCTAGACCTCAAGGATGATAGGTATAATGCTAGTCCTCTTTGGTCATAGTGAGCAAATATAGAATGTATGTCCTCTGGGTCTTTGCAATACAAAGGTAGTATGCTAAACCTCTGCTGTCAAAGTGATGCAAGAGTAGAATGCTAGAACTCGGGGGTCATAGTGATGCAATCTTATTGAGTAGAATGCCAGATCTCTGGGACAGACTATTGATGCATGGTATAGAATGTTAGACCTCAGGGGTCACAGTGATGGAAGTGTAGAATGTTTGACCTCTGGGGTCATTGTTATGCAAGAGTACTATGTTTGACCTCTGGGGTCATAGTGATGCAAAGGTAGAATGTTTCATGTTTGAGGTCATAGTGATGCAAGGGTAAAATGTTTGACTTCTTGGATCATAGTAATGAAAGCGTACATTGTTTAACCTCTTGGGTCATAGTGGTGCAAGTGTAGAATGTTTGACCTCTGGGGTCATAGTAATGCTGGAGTACAATGCTAGAACTCTTGGGGTCATGAGTTTGAATAACATCTTTTAAATGTTATTTTGCACTAAAATATCAAATAAATCTTAAACGATGATAAATTTGAAGTCTTTAAAGTTTAAACATTAAATTTTATGTGTAAATTATACGCTCATTGAGATACACATACAGAGAAGTTACTGTAATTCAGTAAGCAAATTAAGTTCTCACAATGACCATTTGATTAGGATGTAGGACATTTGCCCACTGCTATCCAATTCTCCCAACTTAAAAAATGGACTGCTGGATAATTGCTGGTTGAGATTATAGACAGGAGATTTCCCCCTCTCTACCCCTATGGCTTACTACTGGGTTGGCCATTTTCCCTTCCATCTCTCCCTGGTATTTTTGTACAGTACTATATGTAAGCAGATATAACCGTGTTCTTAGCTCACCTGAGCACAAGGTGCTGGGGAGGACCTATTGTGATTGCTCATCATCCGTCTGTCAACACTTTTCTTCAGATGGCATCTCCTCTGAAACTGCTGATAAGAATGCACCAGCTTTGTCAGTAGCAGCCTGGTATGGTCCTCTATTAAGTTTGTTAAATGATTCAGCATGACCCCTTTTAGGGGCTGCCAGTGCTCAAAATAGTGAAAACCTTTAAATACCTTCTAGATGGATTTCATCAAACTAGCATCATTATAAGTTCCTCTTCCAAATTCTTCAAACGGGTGTGTGTGTATATGGAGGTTGGGGGGCACTAGAGCTAAAAATAGAAATACCTTTAAATGATTTCTCATGTACTGCTGGATGAATCTTCATCATATTTGATCTGTAGCATCATATAAGGTCCTCTTTCCCTATTTCGTTCAATAGTGATGTTATAACAGAGTGATGGCCCATTTAAATTATTGGTGAAAGATATAAGGTAAAGGTAGATTGCCCAGAAGCACAGAGTACCACAGACACAGTCAGAGAGCCTTGCATTGCAAAGTAAGCTAGCAACAAAAAGAAACTAGCAGAAAAATAAAGCCATCGGTTTGCTTCAGAATCCAACAAGTACATTATAGTTATATGCAAAACAAAAAATGAGTAAAGAGGTATATAAAAGAGTGGGGTTTTGGGGAAAGTGGAAGAAAGCAAAGATGAATATTCAACAGGGAATGCCATGCTCCAAAAACATGATCTCCTTACACAGCAAACCCGAACAGAGTAGATCAGGAAAACATTGTACATACAGCTGGAAAATGCCGTCTTGTATTTTGTGTATAACATTGCTTGTTGTTGTTTTTGTTGCACTTGAAGAATCACAAGTCAAGTACATACTTTATGTAGAAAAATACTTTGTATACATTTCATTTGAAATTTCAGAGCGATTTAGAATCATTGATCAGCCCATACAACTATGTAGGATGTAGAATCTGTGGTGCAAAGGGATCGAGCGTGAAAAAGTAAGTCATGCCA
Organism: Mercenaria mercenaria; assembly: GCF_021730395.1. Taxonomy (NCBI): domain Eukaryota; kingdom Metazoa; phylum Mollusca; class Bivalvia; order Venerida; family Veneridae; genus Mercenaria; species Mercenaria mercenaria. The sequence goes on from NC_069368.1 coordinate 48,373,978, forward strand.
GGGCCCATAGTGATCATTTAAAGTCTGAAAATTTGACTTTAACCTTTACCCTGTTAAATTTTTTAAATGAACTGGACTATAATTCAACTTGGGCTGTACCATTTAGTATTTGAAGGGGTGTTCACTGAAAATTTACTTACTGAATAGCAAACAGTGCAGACCACAGGCTGAGTCTTGACGGAGTATAGTTTACATCAGACTGTAAGGCTGGAATAGATTTGCTTTCAAGTTACAGTTTTCATTGTGTTAACTAGCAGACTGCCAGTTAATTACTTTTCAGGTGCTTTTATTGGTAAACCTATTTGAAACATCAGTGAGGCTTAGAGCTTTTAGATTTTGTATGACCATTTAGTGATAAATGTCCCAATAATGGTACATGGTAGCTCGTGGTTAAGATTTAATACTAAAAGAAGCATTTACACAAAGAGCACAAAATTTGGTGAAATTTGCTAAAAGGTTGACATTGAAAAAGAAGATCTATAGAACAGAATAGATAAATATATGTTATAATGGTTTTTTTAAGGCTGAAAATTAAACTCATTAATTGTCACTTGGGATAAATTATTTTTGTAAAGTCAAATATTAAGACTCCTGTAACAAAGAAAAATCTCTTGAACATTTTATGTATATTTCAGATTTGCATTTGTTGATGCACAAGATCAGAAAGAGGCAAACAGAATTATCAATGACCTAAACAAAAGAACATTCAGAAACAGAGATTTACAGTGTAGACTAGGCAATAGAAAAAAAGGTACATGCAATGAAGTCTTGTCATTTTGTTATTAGATGGGAAATTAAGTAGAGAAAATAGTGTATATCTTTATGATTTAGATAGACACCAACTTGTGTTAAGAGACAGTTTCAAGGAAATGGTTGAAAGTGGCCACTTAGAGGGGGTTTATTGTTTTGCTCTCCGTTGGTCTGTCAGATGGTCAGTGGACAATTTGGTTTCAGACGAATAACTAGAGATTGTTGGATATCACATTGGTCAGTGTTTCATAGAGTTGGTGACTGCTTTTGTTTTGGGGGACAGTTAGTCAAAGGTCAGGGTCACTTCAGACTTAATGTTTTTGCTACTTCCTGCTCAAAAACTAAAAAGCACTTTAAACTACAAATGTAAAATCTTCATTGGATGGTTTCATGTGGTCATCATATGACCCTATTGTTTTTTGGTGTCAGAAGCTCAAAATGCAAGGTCATTGACCTCCATACTGGAGAACGTTTTTGCTCCTTCCTGATCAATAACTAAAGATTATTTTAATCAACAGATATAAGACTTTATAGGATGATTTCATGTGGTCACTGCAAGGCCCCTATTGTTTTGGAGTCAGGTCAAGGATCAAGGTCACAATGACCTTCGGACTGAAAATGCTTTTTTAGTAACTTCGGAATCATTTTGCCTTCTGTCTTCAAACTTCATAGGATGATTGCCAGTGATCAGTAAATGTCCTTATTTTTGAACCCCCACCACCCAAATTTGGGGTGGCACCCTTGTCTTTACATCTCTTTGAATTTGTTTTGTGCATGTCTCGTAAAGTTTTTGACCTAGTGTAGTGAAATTTCATAGAATTGTTATTCAGTATGTTATGTTTCTCTGGGGTTCCAATCTGTAAGACCAGGGTTATGGCCCTTGACTATCAAATATATACTTAAAGGGCCTAAAAGCATGTGCCCCGTTTGTCTCGAAATGTAATTGATCTATAGACATGAGACTTCATAGGATAGTTATTAATCACGTGAAGTTTTGCACCTGGTGTTTTGTTTGGGATTTCACTCTGCTGGACCAGAGTAATGGCCCTTGACTTAGTCAACAATATACGTAAAGGGTCTGGAGGTTTATGTCGCATTTATCTCAAGTAGTATTTGACCAGGAGTCATGAAACCATATAAAAATATTGTTCAGCATATGAAGGTAAGCACCTGGGGTTTTGTACCTGACAGATACCACTTTTAAGATGGAACAAAGTATATGTATGTAGTGTGGAACTATAGCAATGTTTGTTGTATTTCAGGTGACAATCCACAGACACATGATGATTCACACAAAGGGGGCATAGAGAAACAGTTTGAGAAGCTTGCTGTACACAAGAGTTCACCAAGGCAAAATGACAGTACGCCTCTTCTAGAAACCCACAGCCCTCCATACAGGCATAATGACAGTATGCCCCTTCTAGAAACCCCCAGTTCTCAATACAGGCATAATGACAGTATACCCCATCTAGAAACCCCTAGTTCTCAATACAGGCAAAATGACAGTATGCCTCTTCTAGAAACCGCCAGCTCTCAATACAGGCATAATGACAGTATGCCTCTTCTAGAAACCCCCAGCTCTCCATACAGTCATATGCCTCCCCTGGAAAGCTTACCTAACGACATGCCTCCACTGGAGAAGGTCTTATCACCAGCTATAGCAGCGGTAGAACGTCACCCAAGACATGTTGACATGCCTAATCTGGAGGAGATCTCCCCGATAAAACAAGTGAATGGTGTAGCAGACAGCAATGCTTATAATCCTGTACAGCTCAGTGTAGGAAACTTCCCATATGGGACATCTGAGGTATGAAAAAGTCTGTATCGGTAGGCTATATTTGTCCAAGGAGTAGTAGATCTGCAGTTTGCTTGTTTAAAGTTTGCCTGTGTCTTCCATTTCACACAAATACCGTAAAAACTTGAATATATTACGCTAACATGTATATTACGCACCCCCGATCTTGTATCAAAATCTTGGGAAAAATGCTTACATTGGGATATATCACGCACCGAAAAATCAGTCGAAAACGTTGTTTACAAAGTCGAAATCGGCCATTAGCGGCATGCGTAAAAACAATTTCTCGTGAAAATTGCAATTGCTGCATAATCGGTTGCAGACAACAGTGACAGTATCTGACAGACAAATTCTTTATAAAGTATTTGAGAACTTTCTCAAGCTGTCAACACCTTAGTACACTTTAACAGACGTACGAACAAACATCGCATAATTATGGCACATCAAACAATGAAATCGCGGGTAATTAGCGTGTTTGTTTAACAATATACGAGCTGCTGTATTGATCAGTAATAATTTGCTGGAAATAAAGAAATAACAAACGATCTGTTTTAATTGCAATTTATTTGAGCATCCTTGAAAGATAATGATTTTAATGATCAAACACCTACAACCCGGAACCGCGAAATTTTGTATTTTGCCAAATTATTAAACTGACGCATTATCCGGTGCTCTGGATATGTACGATACTTATTAATTAAATTTACAAATACAAAAAATTTAAACTCACAAATAAAATCAACTTTATCATATATCATCAGAGGTTTTTTTCCGTATGTGTTTTTAGACCCGCCCAATAAATGCTCTTCAAGGAGGTTAAAAAAGGCACGGCCCAAAATGTAAACACATGACAGTTGACAAAATTGTCCGATTTTCGCCGATATTTTCGGGTTTTCAAGCTGGAAAAAAATGTTTGAAGCTCTATCCATGGTATAATTACGCATTCCTTTGAGAAAGTCGTAAAAAAACTGCGTGATAATTTGAGTTTTTAACGGTACTGTGAAAGGAATATCATAAAAAAAAATGTCTGATGCAGTTATTGTACATATGTAAAATGTAAAGTACTTTCTCCATCAGTGCTAAACAAAAATAACTTGATAAATAACTTGCACAAGTTAAGTCTAGTAGTTTAATATAATGATGAAAATACAAAACTTTACAACACACTGTTACAACAAACCCTTTTTCTAATAACATCGCTAGGTTTTTTACCTAAAGTTACAAATGTTTTCTGTCACTAGGTCTGTTATGAACCAGCTGAATTCTGGTGCCATCTATATTGACATTTTTTCTGCATTTTTGTCATTGTTTAGTCATGGTTTTGGCAGCTGCTCACATTTAATTTCTAGGTGTTGTAAACAGTATTCATGTCAGTGTTTGAAAATGTAGATTCTTTTGTTTTACAGTCTAACTTCTTCACTTGAACTTTAATAATTGAGATACTACCCATTGCTCAAACTCAGTCTCTCGGGTCCCTGCAAAATTCCTATATTATGTATAATTTTAAGTGGCTAGAACTCCCAATATCTTGTATAAATTTTGTTGATATGGTCAAGTTCAAGCGAATAAAGTTTGTGTGTTTGTTCTGTTCAACAGTGCAGAGAATAAATGGTTTACTGTTTTGTTTCAATGTTGCAGAATGAGTTAATGATGTTGCTGGGGCAGTTTGGTGCACACAAAGTCACAGTTATGAATAATGACGTGACATCAAGAAGGTAAGTCACAAAGGTTGAAAGTCAAAACTTTCTTACTGAATGCAAATCTCTTAAGGGGCTGTATAAAATTTGTTTTAAAAAAGAGCATAAAACTAAATGTACCAGTAACGGTTCTTTAAAAGTCAGAGAAGAAATTTGTGTTTTGATTTTTTTGTTGGGGGGAGGAGGGTGCACTTAGATTTGCCATTGTCCATATTTCGAGGGCTTAGAGCGAAACTGGTCTATCTGCTTCTATTTCTGTATACAGATAGACCAGTTTCGCTCTAAGCCCTCGATTTGTGTTGTGCATATCTAAAAAAGTGTTTGGCCTAGATTTGTAAACCTCACAGGATTGTTATTCAACATGTGAAGTTGTGCGCCTGATCTTTAACATGGATTTCACACGGCCACACTAGAGTTATGGGCCTTGACTTTGTCAAAAATATGCATTCAGTGATAGGAGTGGTACCATCAGTATTCTATGGACGTACATCTAGTCAATTGTTATGTCTCCCACCACACAGTTGTGAGGGAGACATATTGATTTACTCCTGTCTGTCAGTCAGGATGTGTGTGTGTCTGTCACAAACCTTGTCCGCACTCTTTTTTAAGTCGAACATTTCTCATCAGATCTTCACCAAACTTAAACAAAATGTGTTTGCCAATAAGTGCTCGGCCAAGTTCGATAACTAGCCACATCGGCCTAGGCACTTTGGAATTATGGCCCTTGAATTACCAAAAAAAAACGTTCAGATTTCTTGCGCACTTTTGACCTCAAAAGGACCCCTACACTACATTTAAAAGAAGTATAGGGGTCTTTTGGTGTCAAAAAAGCACATGCGCATATGCTCTAAGTAAACAGTATATAAAGACAGACTTACCATTAAGATAATTAGGCAGTTGTGGGAGACATGCACTTTTCACAAAAGCAGCTCTAGTTGGTATTTCATTCTTAGAAAAGCTTGTAATGAAATTTTTTTGTCAACAATCTAATTATGTCTCCCACCACAAAGTGGTGTGGGAGACATTGATTTACTCCTGTCTGTGTGTGTGTCTGTCAGTCTGTTACAAATCTTGTCCGTACTTAAAGTCAAACATTTTTCATCCAATCTTCACCAAACTTGAACAAAAGGTGTTTGCCAATAAGTCCTCGGCCAAATTTGATAACTAGCTAAATATCGGCCCAGGCACTTTTGAATTATGGCCCTGGATTTTCTGAATGGAACCATTCTTCCTAACCTCCAATAATCACTGATCGGAATCAATATCCAATTGTCCCAAACCACTTTGAATCACTAAATGATAGGCAGTTGTGGGAGACATGCTCTTTTCTCAAAAGCAACTCTAGTTGTTTTTAGCTCACCTGTCACAAAGTGACAAGGTGAGCTTTTGTGATCGCGCGGTGTCCGTCGTCCGTCCGTCAGTCCGTGCGTGTGTGCGTGCGTAAACTTTTGCTTGTGACCACTCTAGAGGTCACATTTTTCATGGGAACTTTATGAAAGTTGGTCAGAATGTTCATCTTGATGATATCTAGGTCAAGTTCGAAACTGGGTCACGTGCCATCAAAAACTAGGTCAGTAGGTCTAAAAATAGAAAAACCTTGTGACCTCTCTAGAGGCCATATATTTCACAAGATCTTCATGAAAATTGGTCAGAATGTTTACCTTGATGATATCTAGGTCAAGTTCGAAACTGGGTCACGTGCCGTCAAAAACTAGGTCAGTAGGTCTAAAAATAGAAAAACCTTGTGACCTCTCTAGAGGCCATATATTTCATGAGATCTTCATGAAAATTGGTCAGAATGTTCACCTTGATGATATCTAGGTCAAGTTCGAAACTGGGTCACGTGCCTTCAAAAACTAGGTCAATAGGTCAAATAATAGAAAAACTTTGTGTCCTCTCTAAAGACCATATTTTTCATGGGATCTGTATGAAAATTGGTCTGAACATTCATCTTGATGATATCTAGGTCAAATTCGAAACTGGGTCGAATGCGGTCAAAAACTAGGTCAGTAGGTCTAAAAATAGAAAAACCTTGTGACCTCTCTAGAGGCCATATATTTCATGAGATCTTCATGAAAATTGGTCAGAATGTTCATCTTAATGATGTCTAGGTCAAGTTTGAAAGTGGGTCACGTGCCATCAAAAACTAGGTCAATAGGTCAAACAATAGAAAAACCTTGTGACCTCTCTAGAGGCCATTTTTTTCATGGGATCTGTATGAAAGTTGGTCTGAATGTTCATCTTGATGATATCTAGGTCAAGTTCGAAAGTGGGTCACGTGCCTTCAAAAACTAGGTCAGTAGGTCAAATAATAGAAAAACCTTGTGATCTCTCTAAAGGCCATATTTTTTATGGGATCTGTATGAAAATTGGTCTGAATGTTCATCTTGATGATATCTAGGTCAAGTTCGAAACAGTTTCATGTGCGATCAAAAACTAGGTCAGTAGGTCTAAAAATAGAAAAACCTTGTGACTTCTCTAGAGGCCATACTTGTTAATGGATCTCCATAAAAATTGGTCAGAATGTTCACCTTGATGATATCAAGGTCAAGTTTGAAACTGGGTCACGTGCCATAAAAAACTAGGTCAGTAGGTCAAATAATAAAAAAACCTTGTGACCTCTCTAGAGGCCACACTTTTCATGGGATCTGTATGAAAGTTGGTCCGAATGTTCATCTTGATGATATCTAGGTCAAGTTTGAAACTGGGTCAACTGCGGTCAAAAACTAGGTCAGTAGGTCTAAAATTATTAAAATCTTTTGACCTCTCTAGAGGCCATATTTTTCAATGGATCTTCATGAAAATTGATCTAATGTTCACCTTGATGATATCTAGGTCAGTTTCGAAACTGGGTCACATGCGGTCAAAAACTAGGCCAGTAGGTATAAAAATATAAAAACCCTGTGACCTCTCTAGAGGCCATATTTTTCATGAGATCTTCATGAAAGTTAGTGAGAATGTACACCTTGATGATATCTAGGTAAAGTTTAAAACAGGGTCACGTACCTTCGAAAACTAGGTCAATAGGTCAAATAATAGAAAAACCTTGTGACCTCTCTAGAGACCATATTTTTCAATGGATCTTCATGAAAATTGGTCAGAATTTTTATCTTGATAATATCTAGGTCAAGTTCAAAACTGGGTCACATGAGCTCAAAAACTAGGTCACTATGTCAAATAATAGAAAAAACGACTTCATACTCGAAACTGGGTCATGTGGGAAGAGGTGAGCGATTCAGGACCATCATGGTCCTCTTGTCTTTTTAAGTAGGGTTACAACAACATAAAATATGAAATAATATATATAAATTATAAATGCTACATTACTGCAACATGAGAGTTACATGTATATATTTTGCATCAAATATGCTTGAGTTACATGTATATAATACATTGCAGCACCTATGCTTTTGCTGACTTTGGAGATGTGTCACAAGCTGTTGTTGCCATGGACAACTTGGACCAGACTCTGTTCAAGGGGAGAAAACTGGTGGTCACATTGACTAATCCCGCAGCAATGTTGCATCAGCAAAATGTTAGTCAGATACCAAACTTGATGTGCACTGTAACAGGTTAGTTTTTAGATTTGGTCTTGGGGGAAAAAAAATGACACAGGCTATCAAATGATATGACTGTTTTGCTACTGAAATACCATACCTGTCTGAAGTTGCCTGATGTGCTGTTGGTGTGGACGACTGTTCAAAAAGCATTTTTCTCTGAAGAAAGGCAATTGTAATATCTTCATTTAGACTATATAAATAATAGGATTTTACTAAAGAGCAGTTTCAACTTACATTTTTTGTTAAATGTAATATTTTTAGTATGTGATTTGCAAGCTTTGACATGCTTATTCTAGTAACAAGTTCAGGTCAGTCACTGAAAGTAAATAGATTTACAGTAATTAGTTCATTTCTGTGTTCGAATAAATTGTAATTTATACCTAATTTTATTTTCTTTTAGTTTACTTAGTATGTATACATTTGCATATGTATGCAGTGAAATCATTTAGGTCTGACACATCTAAATGTCATCAGGTGCTTTATGTACAAAAGAAACATGGGTTTGATTTGAAGTAAAGTTAATACTGTTATCTGATTGGAAAAAAAGAAAACTTAAGATTGAAGGTTGGCTTCTTACTATTGACAAAGTCAGCTTTTAAAAATAGTTGTATATTACCATAAATCTATTTTTTCCTTTTCCACAGATATCTAAAATAGTCAGTACAATATACAAATATTTGCACATTTTAGCTTGGCTATTAGTCAAACCAATTCAAACCCTTCAGACAAAACACACAAACATTGCTTATATATAGAGACCGTACCATAGCTCTTCGCATACTTTGATTTTTCAAAAGTGATTTTTACAAGTGCACCGGTTACGATAAAAATGTAAACAGCGGACTCTGTCTATGAAACTTTGAAATGAATGAATGACAGTCGATCTCAGTCATAATACTGATTGACAGTGAATGCTAATGACTCCATGTGTTGCAGAAAGGTATTTAGTTTGTAACTGTAATTTCCCATCAATTGAAATCCTCTCAAAACTGGTAAAATAATTACTTATATTTGGACAAATCTCATCGTCTTTGCCGTTCGGCAGCTGCAAAAAGGGCAAATATAAAAGATTCAGTGTAAGTAATATTTCACTGGTACTGCCAGTTGGTAAGTTCATACTTTGAACAACACGTCAGAGAAATTTGGGCAGATTAGACCAATTATGACATTGGCAGCATTACATTATATTTTTTCTTTACACAAAAATTGCCGTTAGGTAACAAAGCGAATACGCCGATAATCCGGAGTTCACCGATTATTGTTCCAGTTCACGCAATGTAATCCAGCAATTAAACTGCATAGCTATTAGCTACTGCTGTTATAGGGAAGTGGTAGAGTGTCTGCCTTAGGGGTGAGAGGTCCTGGGTTCCAGTCCCAGTTAGAGCTTAACTATTTAGATTCTGCTAAAGCATAGTTTTGCTGTTAATAGACTGTTCCAGATGTTCTAAATTTTTAGCACACAGTATCATGGATCAGTATTTAGCAATCCAGATCAAAGTTGAACGTTAAATCAAATGCACCCAATAAGAAAATATTGACTATATTATGTCCCTTTGATGTTTATGCTCTCCATGTTCAAGAAGAGTTACATTTCCTTGATCACAAAATTTTCGTTATCATGAAAATATTAAATGCCCATAACTCCGCACTTCTGGTTAAAATATTGTCTATATTTCTGTTTTTGAGAAATATATGGACATTTCTCTTCATTTCAAAGTTTTTTAACTCTAAACCTATGATTTGAAAAACTTAGGTAATATCTCTATTATATATACATCTTTATGTTTACACAGAGCCACCCAGTAAGTATAGCGTGTATATATATATAACCTAGTCCTAGTGTTGTAGTGCTAGCATGGTGATCTGGTCACTGCACAGCTACACAGTGAAACACTGATCATTTAAGTTCAAGGGCTGACTTTGATAAATTAATGCATATTGTCTCGGACGCTTTAAAGTTGAAACTCAATGTCTCAGATTCAAAGGCATTTTCAAGGCCTGCCACGTAAAGGCATTCACAAAATGTCATTTTTAGTCTAATTTCAGTTATCTTGAGAAACGTTCAAACCCTTGGAATTTGAGATATGGACTTTCAACTGTATTTCCAGTTTGGATTGCTTAAATCGCTGATAACTTGGGATATTTTTGTCATACCCTTGCAACTAGAGAAATCACTATTTTACTGTAATCCATACTGTTTTCTTGTGACCATCATAAATTCGGTAGAATTTAATCCAGCATATTACTTTGCATTCATGGCAAATTTTTAGCTCACCTGAGCACAAAGTGCTCAAGGTTAGCTTTCGTGATCGCCCTGTGTCCGTCGTCGTCCGTTCATCCGTCGTCAACAATTTGACTGCTAACACTCTAGAGGTCACAATTATGACCTAATCTTAATGAAACTTGATCAGAATGTTACCCTCAATAAAATCTTGGATGAGTTCGATATTTTGTCATCGGGGGACAAAAACTAGGTCACCAGGTCAAATCAAAGGAAAAGCTTGTTAACACTCTAAAGGTCACAATTTTGACCCAATCTTATTGAAACTTGGTCAGAATGTTACCCTCAATAAAATCTTGGACGAGTTTGATATTGGGTCATCTGGGGTCAAAAACTAGGTCACCAGGTCAGATCAAAGGAAAAGCTTGTTAACACTCTAGTGGTCACAATTTTGGCCCAATCTTGGTGAAACTTGGTCAGAATGTTACCCTCAATAAAATCTTGGACGAGTTAGATATTGGGTCATCGGGGGTCAAAAACTAGGTCACCAGGTCAAATCAAAGGAAAAGCTTATTAACACCGTAGAGGTCACATTTATGACTATATCTTCATGAAACTTGGTCAGAATGTTAATCTTGATGATCTATAGGTCAAGTTTAAATCTGGGTCAGGTGGGGGTCAAAAACTAGGTCACTAGGTCAAATCAAAGGAAAAGCTTGTTAACACTCTAGAGGCCCCATTTAAGACTATGTCTTCATGAAACTTATTCAGAATGTTAATCTTGATGATCTTGAGGTCAAGTTTGAATCTGGGTCATGTGGGGTCAGAAACTAGGTCACCGGGTCAAATCAAAGGAAAAGCTAGTTAACACTTTAGAGGCTACATTTATGACCATATCTTAATGAAACTTGGTCAGAATCTTGATCTTGATGATCTTTAGGTTAACAGGTCAGGTGAGCGATACAGGGCCGTCATGGCCCTCTTGTTTAATTATTCCTTGGCATTATGTATCAGGGTCATTTGTTCAAATTACTGTTCAGTTTCTAAATATTTAGTGTAATGTTCTAGGATATAAATATGGCTGGATTTTATTCTGGTAAAGGAATTATGTTGGTCATATACTCTATACTTCTTTCATATTTAAAATTTTATAAGGCCTTCAACTTCAGGAATGTTACTATACCTTGTTAAGAGGAGAAACGGGTGTCTTCCTTTGCTTATATTGGTATGACAGTTTCTGTAATTAATTAATGGTGTCTTGTCAATAGTTTGAGAATGCTTGGAAAAGCTAATAACCTCTATAGGATGACTACCATAAGTAAACAGATTCCACCTAATGTTTGTGAGTTACAAGGGCAGATTTCAAGGTCACTGTAAACTGATAAATCAAAATGGTTTCCATTGAAAAATAAGGAATTGCTTGGGTCACTGCCGTCAAAATTAATGTTTTTATAGAATGATTGTCAAAGAGACCTTCAAACAGAAAATATTTTGCAGTAAATAGTTTTTGATCTTCGGCCATTAAATTTCACAGCATTTTTGGGCAGTAAATAATACCTATATTTTGGATTTTGGACTGACTTTTAGAACAAATCAATTTAAGATCAATAACTGGTAAGAGCTTATAAGTATGTGGCTGCCAGTGGAAATACCTGGTAGCAGTGACACCTGCTGTTGTTTTTTTTTTTATGCCCCGGAAGGGAGGCATATAGTTTTTGAACCGTCTGTCGGTCTGTCAGTCTGTCCGCAATCTTCGTGTCCGGTCCATATCTTTGTCATCGATGGATGGATTTTCAAATAACTTGGCATGAATGTGTACCACAGTAAGACGACGTGTCGCGCGCAAGACCCAGGTCCGTAGCTCAAAGGTCAAGGTCACACTTAGACATTAAAGGATAGTGCATTGATGGGCGTGTCCGGTCCATATCTTTGTCATCAATGGATGGATTTTCAAATAACTTGGCATGAATGTGAACTACAGTAAGACGACGTGTCGCGCGCAAGACCCAGGTCCGTAGCTCAGAGGTCAAGGTCACACTTAGACATTAAAGGATAGTGCATTGATGGGCGTGTCCGGTTCATATCTTTGTCATCGATGGATGGATTTTCAAATAACTTGGCATGAATGTGTACCACAGTAAGACGACGTGTCGCGCGCAAGACCCAGGTCCGTAGCTCAAAGGTCAAGGTCACACTTAGACATTAAAGGATAGTGCATTGATGGGCGTGTCCGGTCCATATCTTGGTCAACCATGGATGGATTTTCAAATAACTTGGCATGAATGTGTACCACAGTAAGACGACATGTCGCGCGCAAGACCCAGGTCCGTAGCTCAAAGGTCAAGGTCACACTTAGACGTTAAAGGTCATTTTTCATGATAGTGCATTGATGGGCGTGTCCGGTCCATATCTTTGTCATTCATGCATGGATTTTAAAATAACTACGCATGAATGTGTGGCACAGTAAGACGACGTGTCGCGCGCAAGACCCAGCTCCGTAGGTCAAAGGTCCTAAACTCTAACATTGGCCATAACTACTCATTCAAAGTGCCATCGGGGGCATATGTCATCCTATGGAGACAGCTCTTGTTTTTGTTTTTTTTTTGGTCATTCTATAAAATGTTTACTTCTCATACATCTTGAAACTGAAAATGACATATAATCTCAGACTTACCCCTAACAGGCTATCCTTGTGATGTTGGTACAAAAAATTTCAGCATTAAGTTTTTAAGTTTCAGCATTAAGAAATAGAAGACACTATTTTCTTTTTTAAAGGTTAAAATTATATGTCACCTTGATATATATTACACCTTTAGATTTATGACTCATACATGACATATTTGTTTAGGATTGATTTGATTTGTACTCATTTATATCTATGCTGCTTGTTTCAAGCAAGTTTATTGGTAATAGATATATTGATTGAGAATTTGTTTGTAAATATTTACTCTTCAGTTAATAATACTTTGATTTACGAAAACAAGAAGTGAATTGTACATTTTTATGCCCCCGAACGGAGGCATATAGTTTTTGAACCGTCTGTCTGTCTGTCGGTCTGTCGGTCTGTCAGTCTGTCCGCATTTTTCGTGTCCGGTCCATATCTTTGTCATCGATGGATGGATTTTCAAATAACTTGGCATGAATGTGTACCACAGTAAGACGACGTGTCGCGCGCAAGACCCAGGTCCGTAGCTCAAAGGTCAAGGTCACACTTAGACATTAAAGGATAGTGCATTGATGGGCGTGTCCGGTCCATATCTTTGTCATCGATGGATGGATTTTCAAATAACTTGGCATGAATGTGTACCACAGTAAGACGACGTGTCGCGCGCAAGACCCAGGTCCGTAGCTCAAAGGTCAAGGTCACACTTAGACATTAAAGGTTTGCATTGATGGGCGTGTCCGGTCCATATCTTTGTCATCGATGAATGGATTTTCAAATAACTTGGCATGAATGTGTACCACAGTAAGACGATGTGTCGCGCACAAGACCCAGGTCCGTACCTCAAAGGTCAAGGTCACACTTAGACATTAAGGGATAGTGCATTGATGGGCGTGTCCGGTCCATATCTTTGTCATCGATGGATGGATTTTCAAATAACTTGGCATGAATGTGTACCACAGTAAGACGACGTGTCGTGCGCAAGACCCAGGTCCGTATCTCAAAGGTCAAGGTAACACTTAGACATTAAGGGATAGTGCATTGATGGGCGTGTCCGGTCCATATCTTTGTCATCGATGGATGGATTTTCAAATAACTTGGCATGAATGTGTACCACAGTAAGACGACGTGTCGCGCGCAAGACCCAGGTCCGTAGCTCAAAGGTCAAGGTCACACTTAGACGTTAAAGGTCATTTTTCATGATAGTGCATTGATGGGCGTGTCCGGTCCATATCTTTGTCATTCATGCATGGATTTTAAAATAACTAAGCATGAATGTGTGGCACAGTAAGACGACGTGTCGCGCGCAAGACCCAGCTCCGTAGGTCAAAGGTCCTAAACTCTAACATTGGCCATAACTACTCATTCAAAGTGCCATCGGGGGCATATGTCATCCTATGGAGACAGCTCTTGTTTTTGTTTTTTTTTTGGTCATTCTATAAAATGTTTACTTCTCATACATCTTGAAACTGAAAATGACATATAATCTCAGACTTACCCCTAACAGGCTATCCTTGTGATGTTGGTACAAAAAATTTCAGCATTAAGTTTTTAAGTTTCAGCATTAAGAAATAGAAGACACTATTTTCTTTTTTAAAGGTTAAAATTATATGTCACCTTGATATATATTACACCTTTAGATTTATGACTCATACATGACATATTTGTTTAGGATTGATTTGATTTGTACTCATTTATATCTATGCTGCTTGTTTCAAGCAAGTTTATTGGTAATAGATATATTGATTGAGAATTTGTTTGTAATATTTACTCTTCAGTTAATAATACTTTGATTTACGAAAACAAAAGTGAATTGTACATTTTTATGCCCCCGAAGGGAGGCATATAGTTTTTGAACCGTCTGTCTGTCTGTCGGTCTGTCGGTCTGTCAGTTGTCCGCATTTTTTCGGTGGTCCATATCTTTGTCATCGATGGATGGATTTTCAAATAACTTGGCATGAATGTGTACCACAGTAAGACGACGTGTCGCGCGAAAGACCAGGCCCGTAGCTCAAAGGTAAAGGTCACACTTAGACTTTAAAAGGGATAGTGCATTGTGGGCGTGTCCGGTCCATATCTTTGTCATCGATGGATGGATTTTCAAATAACGGGCTTTGAATGTGTACACAGTAAGACGACGTGTCGCGCGCAAGACCCAGGTCCGTAGCTCAAGGTCAAGGTACACTTAGACATTAAAGTTATTGCATTGATGGCGTGTCGGGTCCATATCTTTGTCATCGATGAATGGTTTTTCAAATAACTTGGCATGAATGTGTACCACAGTAAGACGGTGTCGCGCACAAAGACCCAGGTCCGTACCTCAAAGGTCAAGGTCACACTTAGACTTTAAAGGGGATAGTGCATTGATGGCGTGTCCGGTCCATATCTTTGTCATGGGTGGATGGATTTTCAAATAACTTGGCATGATGTGTACCACAGTAAGACGACGTGTCGTTGCGCAAGAAACCCCAGGCCCGTATCTCAAAGGTCAAGGTAACACTTAGACATTAAGGGATAGTGCATTGATGGGTGTCCGGTCCATATCTTTGTCATCGATGGATGGATTTTCAAATAACTTGGCATGAATGTGTACCACAGTAAGACGACGTGTCATGCGCAAGACCCAGATTCGTAGCTCAAAGGTCAAGGTCACACTTAGATGTTAAAGGTTCTTTTTCATGATAGTGCATTGAGGGGCGTGTCCGGTCCATATCTTTGTATTCATGCAGCATTTTAAAATAACTAGCATAATGTGTGACACAGTAAGCGACGTGTCACGCACAAGACCCAGCTCTGTAGGTCAAAGGTCCTAAACTCGAACATCGGCCATAACTATTCATTTAAAGTGCCATCGGGGGCATGTGTCATCCTATGGAGACAGCTCTTGTTTTGTGTGTTTTGGGCAGAATTTATAAATCTTGCCCAAAATAATAGAAGAAAACAATCTTTTTGAATTTATGACATATAGTGTACAAATATATACATGTATATTTGATCCTTACTTTTCAGGAAACTCAGAACGCACTGTGGCTATTCAAGGTAAGTTACCATAATTATTTGTGTTGTACATGTATAATAAAGAACTAAAGATTATGTTTCTAACTTGCACTCTTTAAATTTTGGCAGTAGGAAGATTCGCAATGCCTAGTCATAGGCACAACTCTTAGATGCCATGGTAATGTTCTTGTCTAGTCTTTCATTGATACTCTGTAGCATTGCAGGGTTCTTGTCTGGCTGTTATCAAGTGTTGTAAAAGCCTGCAGACTTTGAATTGTATATTTTACAGAGTGACTTTAATTTCCGAACATCATGTCATAAATTAGCCTTATAAACACACACTACTTAGTGCGATAGTTTATCCAAAACACTGCCTCATAAGGCTGATGCCACCATCTTTCATGTCAGTTATAAAAGCTATTTACCAATGACAGCTTTGGATGTAGAATGTTTGACATAAATTTTAATTGTGGGATTACCGGTACTTAGGTCCCCGTTAGCACCTGGTGGAATGTCAGCTGAAGTAATTGTGTTTACTCATATGTGGAGATATGTTGATTTTGTCTTGTCTGTCTCTTTGTCTGTTTCTTACAAAAGTTTATGTATGGGGAGATATGTTGATTTTGTCTTGTCTGTTTCTCTGTTAGTCTGTTTCTTACAAAAGTTTATCCAGACTATTATGAAAGTACTGGTGGTATTTCATTTCAATTTAATGGGGATGCTCAGTGTCATTGCTTGTTTTGCATATTTTCAAAACATTTCTTGCAATGGGCTTTTCCAATTTCCTTACTAGACCCTGTATTGGTATGTTATTTTATTTAATAGAACCTAGACAAAATAGTGTGGGGCATCAAGATTTGCCTTTCAGATCTGTATATCCTATGTGTAATTTATGATTAATCAGTCACCATCAGACAGATAAGTTTTAAACTTTCAGGTGATCATCCGCTTTATGTAGATACATGGTAAGAGAGTACTATGAAATTTCAAAGTGGCCATAATTCCTGCTCTACAGAGTTAAATATATGGCCTTTTGTTTCTCTATAGACATTTAGTGGTTTGTAGAGTCATAGTTCCATTTTATTCATATTCAGGTAAACCACAGATGTCACCAGCCTCTATCAGCTTGAATGCAGAGAAAGCTTTTGAGAGATCGCTTAAACCAAATAGAGGCAATTTCAACTTCCAGCGTCTCACCACAACATTACAAGATTACACAAAGATTGGTACAAAGATGAGGGCAGAAGATCACTTCCAGAGTTTCGTTGGTATGAAAATGTCCGTGATGATTACCCACGTCGAGAACGAGAAATTCTTCTGGGGACAAATCCTTGAAGATGTTAGTATATATATTATAAATGATTAAACTTCTGATCAGTTTTAGTTTCCAAATGTTAGATTGCAATTTCATACATGTAAGGTTGCTTGTATGTGTAAAATTCCCATCTTTATTAAATGCCTGTTTTTCCATGTGATGGCATGTGCTTCTGTCTGTCATATTTCGTGACAGGAGCATAACTTAAAAAACATTCCAGCAATTGACTTTACACCTGGCATACTGATAGGTAATGATGAGACACTGTGCAGAGTGCATGAATCAGGTCAGTGGGTCAAAGTTCAAGGTCACAAATGGAGCTTAGAGGTCAAATTTGCACCTTATATTTTGTGTCCAGAGAATAACTATTATCCAGTTAAGATATTGAATTCAAATTTACTAGGCATATAGTTGGTAGGTGGCAATGAGACTATTTGCAGAGTATATGAACCTGCTCAGTAGGTCAGAGGTCAAGGTCACAACAAGTTCAAATCTGTCTGTGAAGGATCATTATTAGACTTGGTGTGTAGCATCCTAGTAGGGTCTAGCTGTTCTGTTGGTTTCCCTATTTCAGGGCTGCAGAGCTAAAAAACTGGAGAAAAAAAATACAATGAGTTCTTCTTATGAACTACTTGGTGGGAAGTTTCACCAAATTTGGTCTGTAGCATCTCCCAAATTTTTACAAATGGTCTTGCTTGTTGCTACAGTAAAAAGTTGAAAAAACAAATTTTAATAAATCACTTGATGGATCTTCATAAAATTTGGTCAGAAGCAAGGTCTAAAGGGTCACAGTCCTCCTCAGATAAGCAACTTTGGGCCAGTTGTGTATTATACAGTATAGATTCCCAACCACCAGCTACCAAAGTTGTAAGTAATTTCTGACAACTTTTGCTATTGTTATTAATCAAAGTCCTGTGACACTTATTAGGTGCAAAGATTTGCATTGACCTACAAAGACATGCTCTGTTCTGTTGTTAAATCTTGATGCTTGTAATTACAGTCTGCAAATGGTGTTAACCAAGGTCTTCATCGTCTAGAAACGCTGGCCAGTCGGCTGCAGCTAGAACCTAAAACCAGTCCTATAATTGGCTTAGGAAGATGTGTTGCCAAGTTTGAAAATGAATGGTTCAGGTATTATTAATTGATAAGCTTTTTAAGTCACCTGAAGCAAAAGTTCAGGATGAGGTATTTGTAGAGGTTGGTTGTCTGGCTTCTGTTGTCCATTGTCAGCTGATTTTAGTTATAAGAAGTCAACCAGTTTTTGGTGGTTACGTCCCTTTTTGCCTAAAAATTTGGCAATGTTGATGTCTGTTCAGCATTGTATGTTTTCTCATATTTGGCACATTCACTTATAAGACACACCCTAACACTGGATAAACACTAACACTTGTATAAGATGCGTCGTGTTTTCACAATGATGTCAGAAATTTGTAGAAATGCACTATTTTCAGCAACATTTTGTGATTTCTCAAAAAAAAAAAAAAAAAAAAAAAAAAAAATCAAAGAAAATTAGCAAATATAAAAATTGAAGACTTTCTTCATTAAATGTTCAAACAGAATTAAATTTCTTTTTACAAAACATATTTATATAAAGTAGATAAGGTGAATTTACGTTAACAAAACTGCTAAAAATTCATCTATATTTATAGAATGTACTTGACTAATTGCTACTGACTTGGTAAAATGTTGAAAAAAGTATTTCAGCTGTACCATGAGGAAACCAATATAGTGCATTTGCGACCAGCATGGATCCAGACCAGCCTGCGCATCCGTGCAGTCGGGTCAGGATCCATGCTGTCCGCTAACGGTTTCTCTAATTGCAATAGGCTTTCAGAACGAACAGCATGGATCCTGACCAGACTGCGCGGAGGTGCAGGCTGGTCTGGATCCATGCTGGTCGCAAATGCACTGTGTTGGTTTTCTCATGGTGCGTCTCAAATGCACTTGACTAATTGCAACTGGCTTTGTAAAATGTTGAAAACTGTATTTCACAATCCACTTTTGTATATAGTAAAATGCCTGCAAATTAATTGGAAATGGCGAAATTACGTCTGCAAAACAGAAATTTTGAAGATATATTTGCAGATTTTATTCAGCAAATTGCAGACATGTTTTACGAAATGTTAAAATAGAATTTAAGTGTTTTAAGATCCACTTGAACTTTGTGTATGTTAATATGCAGGTAAATAAGGATCTGCAAAGTTATATGAAGAAAACTGCTGAAATTTGATATTCGTCCATTTTATTTATCTAATAGAATGGAGTTAATCTCTCAAAAATGATGTGACACTTGTGCCTTAGTACCAACATTGTCTCTACAAATTTAACATTGTACCTTTTGAATAGGATTTTGTATATCTTCTATCTAAGAAATGTAATTCTCTCATAACTGTTTTAAGTCTTAAAGTTAGTTGCTTTGATGATTAGGAAGTCTTACCATTGGGCATAAATGACAGCTTGAGCTTCAAGTGAAGTATATGTTAAATTACTTGATTGTTTTGTAGGGCATGGTGTACTTTTGGGACAGAAAAAAATGGACAGGAAATGGGAGAGGTGATATTTATAGACTATGGAAACAAAGCGTTAATTAATAAGGCAGAAATGTTTAAAGCTAAACATTGTTTTTGGGCTCTTTCCCCCAATGGCTTTTGCCATTTAAGCTTGTAGGTAAGGGAAATATTAAAATTTTTCTCAGTCATGTCCTGAAGGAAGTTGATGAAATGTTTTCACCCTTTAAAAATTTCTGGTTTCATAATATTTCAAAGACTTGTTTTTAGATCACCATTACATTGGCACAACAATAATGTATCCTTCAACAGCTTTAAATGTTCTTAAGTGTAAAATGATTCTGCACTTCCACCCCTTCCATAGAAAACAACAGTTATCACCAAATCCCTTTATAGCCAGATTTTATCAAAATCCTGTGTGTTTAATTGTAAAGAAATCAAATTTTGCAATTTTCATCACAGTTGTAAACTTAAGGAAAAGTTAAAAACAATCCGCAGTCTTACCTTTTATATGAAAAAAAACACACAAATACAGAGAAACTCAGATATAGCAAAAAAATTGTGACGAAATGTGATGTGATCAATTTATCTACATTTTGAATAATTACAATATTTTTTTAAACACTACTTCTTTCATTCAATGGTAGAAACATTGTTATATGTATTAGGCTTTTTATATAGGGATTATACATTGCGAGCCTATACCAGGAATTGTCAGTAATTTACCCCTGTGACACACGAAACACTGAACCTCTTGCAGCTCATTATTCTGACCCTTTTCCAGAAGAAAAAAAATTGTATGTCTCCATTAATTTGCAGACTTGAAGTACGACTTAGACAGTTATGTGAATAGAGTTGCGAAGTTAGAAGTGGTAGATCCAGGCTCAGTAAGAACGGTATGTATGAAACTGTGGTCACACAAGTTTGTATAATGTGTAACATACACAAAATTTAAACTTAGTTTATACTAACCTATTTTGGCTCAGTTGTGATGGAAACTTAATGCTTATTTGAAACATTGTCCAGTCCGCTTCCTGGAAAAGCCAGAACTGGTGCCATATAAGAAGGCATGGTCATGGCCACAGTGGGACTCGAACCCATGACCCCCATGTGGGGCCAACACCTTAGCCACTACACAACAGCTCTCCTTAAAGTTATCTTGGGATTATGGTAAGACTGAATGGATAAATAAAGATAAATTGTTAAACATTGTTTTTCACATTACTTTAATCATTAAACAACAACACGAATCTATCCACTGATCTGTACCTGCAAGCAACTGAAACTTCTCTACATGAATCAAGCGGAGACGCAGAAAAACTTACGATAAAATTTCCAGGGGAAACAACTAGGGACAAATTTAAAATTGTTGTGCTGATGGAAGGTCAGTGGTTCTACCAGGTGCTGCCCCTCCCAGATTAAATGCCCCGAGGTTTTACTTTTGGGTATTCCTTAAAGTACCATTGACCTTGATTGCATCAGTGTGGCTAAATAAGAGAAAAAGAATGAAGTGTTTACCCCTAGACCTGAAAAACATTCAGGTGATCAGGGTCAAAATCGATATGTGGAAAAAAGCTGTCAGAATTGATAGGTAGGTCCTTTTCAGGTGACTAGTCCTTTCCCGGTTTATGATGATTAGTAATCTTTATGTACCCTCACAGAACTTTGGGTTTTGTTCAAAATGCAAGAGTTATTAAAAATAAAAAAAGATAATTTCATATTTACCATTGCCTCAGTTGAAGGTTTTTATTGCTCTATTTGTATGATTTTATCCGCCTTCCAGGACAGTTTGATGGTTTGTTGTTTCTATATAGAATTAAAGTTCGTTATATTTATGCCCAGTTGTTGAAAACTCTGGAGGCGTGTAGTGTTTGAACTGTCCGTCCATCACCCACAATTTCTTGCATACTGAACTACAGTTTCCATCCAGTTGAAAGGAAACTTGGTATGCATCATCAGGTTATGAACATGATGCAGACATGTGCATATTATTGAGACTTCAATGTCTGCTTATTTTTCTGTAGCTCACACCAAATTGGAAAGAAACTGGATATACATTATAAACATCATGAAGGCATGAGTTTCATATTCATGTTATCATGGTTAAGCCCCCTTTTTTTGGGGGATTTAATAATACTGGTGGATAAAACATTTTTTAGGAGGCATGTTGTTGATGTGTTCACATGGTTTGTTTAGTTCGTTGGATTATTGAAATTCCAGTTTTTGGCCTTTGCAAGCAATGTACTATTCGTTATTTCATTTATATAAGTAGCAGAGTTCAGGTTGCTGAATGTAACATAATGGGGATATCTTAACTTTCCTGGCTCAGTTTAGGCAAAGAATTTTCTACATTTGTTGGAAATTTAAATGCAGTTGAAATTCAGTATCTCAGACACGCTTTTCTCAAATTCCGAAGAGTTCATTTTCAAGTCACATCTCAAAAACACATGCATGAAATATCATTTTAAGTCCGATTTTGGGTATCTTGAAGTTATATGCTTGATCCCTTGGAATTCGAGAAATGTAGTTTCAACTGTATATGCATGAAAAATAAAGAGTTTTAGGAGCTACCTCTTAGTATTTGTATGTTATTCAGCTCACTTTGGACAATGGCCGACAGGTGAGCTAATATGATGATGCTTCGTCTAACTGAGATATTGTTACACATACTGTCACAATATTTGCTGTGAATAATTTTTGTATGAAGCTGTCACAATTTTGTTCCAACAAAGACGTATTATGTAGTATGATACATTTTGAATGTCTTTCAAGTCAGTATTCAAAAATTTTGGTCCCGAAAATTTCAGACATCAGCACCCATACCATATGGCACAAGGGTCATAACTCTCGTACCAATATTTCATAAATTATCCCTCATTTTACTTAGACTTAAAGTTTTTGTGTACTTTCACTTTATCTTAGTTATAACTGAATGGATCTGATTCAAACTTAAAATAGTTGTTCCACCTTACCACCCACATCATATGATACAAAGGTTCATAACACTGGCACTGATTTTTCATGAATTATGCTCCCTTTTTACTTAGTATTTTATGTTGATTTTGATGCATTTTCATTATATCTCAGTTAATTATTAGGAAATGCATTTGATTCAGACTTGAGGTAGTTGTTCCACATCATCACCCACATCATATGACCCAAGGGGCATAACTTTCACACCAAAATTTTATGAATTTTGCCCCCTTTTTTCTTAGAATTATACTTAAATAGTGTTTTGATACACTTTATCTTTACCTCTCTTACTACTTGATATTTTGGACACAGATTTTTAAGCTATTGTGCAATATCTTCATCCACAGTTGGAGTCATTAAATGCTCCAGTGACAGCTCCAGTTTCATAAGATGTGCACAGTTTCATTGTCTAGCATTGAAATAGTCAAGCGCGCTGTCTCCTGTGACAGCTCTTGTTCTCTGTTTCTGTTCTGTGTATAAAAAACACTTTGCACAAATTTTCACTTTTGATCTGTTTGCACATTACCAGTATGTATATTCAGTAGTATCATGTTTAGTTTATATATTTTTTTCAAATTCTCAAATTTAACGAATACTTCTTCTTTTCCAGAATTCTGTCACAACCGTGCGTGCCCAGTTTTTCTAGTTAACATAATGCAGTCACTACAGAGATATGAAAAATCTGTACTAGAAACAAGAAGTGCTGCTACAGAGCCTAGCTATGTAAAGACTAGACTACATATTTTCCCACGGCTTTGTGATGTCTTTTTTTGTCTTGAATTTTTTTATTGGCCTTTGCTTAGTGCACTTGTTGCAACATTGAACAGAACAAGTCAGGCAGACTTGTGCACTGTTCCCTTTTTTAGTCTTTGTTGAGTGCACTTGTAAACAAGTCAGGCAGGCAGACTGGTTTGTTTTGAGTACACTTGTCCCCTATTTAACTGAACAAGTCATTTGTATCCGTATTAAACAAATCAAGTTAGGCCTAATGGTCTTGATTTAGTGCACCTGTCCTTGTAATAAACCAGTCAAGTCAGAAAGACTGGAACTGGCTTGTCTCACACTTTTTGATTGGACAATACTTGTTCCTTTTATTAGCTCACCTGTCACAAAGTGACAAGGTGAGCTTTTGTGATCGCGCAGTGTCCGGCGTCCGTCCGTGCGTCCATCCGTGCGTCCGTAAACTTTTGCTTGTGACCACTCTAGAGGTCACTTTTTCCTTGGGATCTTTATGAAAGTTGGTCAGAATGTTCATCTTGATGATATCTAGGTCAAGTTCGAAACTGGGTCACGTGCGGTCAAAAACTAGGTCAGTAGGTCTAAAAATAGAAAAACCTTGTGACCACTCTAGAGGTCACATTTTTCATGGGATCTTCATGAAAGTTGGTCAGAATGTTCATCTTGATGATATCTAGGTTAAGTTCGATACTGGGTCACGTGCGATCAAAAACTAGGTCAGTAGGTCTAAAAATAGAAAAACCTTGTGACCACTCTAGAGGTCACATTTTTCATGGGATCTTTATGAAAATTGGTCAGAATGTTCATCATGATGATATCTAGGTCAAGTTCGAAACTGGGTCACGTGCCTTCAAAAACTAGGTCAGTAGGTCTAAAAATAGAAAAACCTTGTGACCTCTCTAGAGGCCATATATTTCAAAAGATCTTTATGAAAATTGGTCAGAACGTTCACCTTGATGATTTCTAGGTCAAGTTCGAAACTCGGTCACGTGCCTTCAAAAACTAGGTCAGTAGGTCAAATAATAAAAAAACCTTGTGACCTCTCTAAAGGCCATATTTTTCATGGGATCTGTATGAAAGTTGGTCTGAATGTTCATCTTGATGATATCTAGGTCAAGATCGAAACTGGGTCACGTGCGGTCAAAAACTAGGTCAGTAGGTCTAAAAATAGAAAAACCTTGTGACCTCTCTAGAGGCCATATATTTCATGACAGCTTCATGAAAATTGGTCAGAACATTCACCTTGATGATATCTAGGTTAAGTTCGAAAGTGGGGTCACGTCCCATCAAAAACTAGGTCAGTAGGTCAAATAATAGAAAAACCTTGTGACCACTCTAGAGGCCATATTTTTCATGGGATCTGTATGAAAGTTAATCTGAATGTTCATCTTGATGATATCTAGGTCAAGTTTGAAAGTGGGTCATGTGCCATCAAAAACTAGGTCAGTAGGTCAAATAATAGAAAAACCTTGTGACCTCTCTAAAGGCCATATTTTTCATTGGATCTGTATGAAAATTGGTCTGAATGTTCATCTTGATGATATCTAGGTCAAGTTCGAAACAGGGTCATGTGCGGTCAAAAACTAGGTCAGAAGGTCTAAAAATAGAAAAACCTTGTGACCTCTCTAGAGGCCATACTTTTGAATGGATCTCCATAAAAATTGGTCAGAATGTTCACCTTGATGATATCTAGGATAAGTTTGAAACTGGGTCACGTGCCATAAAAAACTAGGTCAGTAGGTCAAATAATAAAAAACCTTGTGACCTCTCTAGACGCCATACTTTTCATGGGATCTGTATGAAAATTGGTCTGAATGTTCATCTTGATGATATCTAGGTCAAGTTTGAAACTGAGTCAACTGCGGTCAAAAACTAGGTCAGTAGGTCTAAAATTATTAAAATCTTTTGACCTCTCTCTAGAGGCCATATTTTTCAATGGATCTTCATGAAAATTGATCTGAATGTTCACCTTGATGATATCTAGGTCAGTTTCGAAACTGGGTCATGTGCGGTCAAAAACTAGGCCAGTAGGTATAAAAATAGAAAAACCTTGTGACCTCTCTAGAGGCCATATTTTTCATGAGATCTTCATGAAAATTAGTGAGAATGTTCACCTTGATGATATCTAGGTAAAGTTCAAAACAGGGTCATGTACCTTCGAAAACTAGGTCAATAGGTCAAATAATAGAAAAACCTAGAGACCATATTTTTCAATGGATCTTCATGAAAATTGGTCAGAATTTTTATCTTGATAATATCTAGGTCAAGTTCAAAACTGGGTCACATGAGCTCAAAAACTAGGTCACTATGTCAAATAATAGAAAAAAACGACGTCATACTCAAATACTGGGTCATGTGGGAAGAGGTGAGCGATTCAGGACCATCATGGTCCTCTTGTCTTAGAGTGTTTTTTTTTCTTCTTGGAATTGAATGTTAAGCATTAGAGAAAGCATCTTACAAGTAAACATGTATATATGAATATCTAACAAAATGTAAACCATATTGTTCTTTTTTTGTCTGTATATTTTTACCAAAAGAAACTTGGTGTTTTTTGCTTGTATATCTTAAATTTATTATATCCCGCTTAGAAGAATGAGGGGTTATATTGTTTTGCTCATTGTTGGTCAGTAGAACATTTGTTTTCTGGTCACTGACAGAATCCTTGGTCTCACAACGGTCATGCTTCGAAGAATGATTACCTGTGGTCAGTAGATGACCCCTATCAGTAGGTCAAAGGTGAAGGTCACAATGACCTTGAGATGAAAAATAGTTTTGCTCGGTAAAGGAAACTTTTGCCTGCAATTGTTAGAATTTATAGGACAATGGCCCGTAGTCAGGAGATGAACCTGTTGTTTTTGGAGTCAGTAGGTCAAAGGTCAAAGTCACAGTGACCTTAAGACTAAAAAAATGGTTTCCACTTGATAACTAAAGGATATTTGACCTACAATTGTTAAACTTTATAGAATGCCTTTGGTCATTTGATGACCCCAATTATTTAGGCTGTCAATATATTTTTGATCTGCCTTTAAACCTCGTATATATATGTATATATAGGACGATATCTTATGAGTAGATGGCAGTTAATATTTAGGGATCATTAGGTTAAAGGTCAAGGTCACAATGGCCTAAAAACTGAAATTAGTTTTGTTAAATAACTTTACCTTCAGTCATCAAACTGATAGGATGATGCCTTTGGTTAGTAGATGACACTGTTATTTTTAGATCAATATATCAACGGTCAAGGTGACTTGAGACAGAAAATGGTTTCCACTCAGTAAGTTGAGAAATGGTTTGGTCTGCATTTGTATTAGTTAGTATATTACCCATGTTTTGTTGGGGGTCAGTAGGTCAGAGGTCATGTTCATAATGATTTTGGGACTGATTAGGCCATGATGGGGGCATACATGTTTTACAAACAGCTGTAACATTAGGTTAAGTATATTGTCTTGTAAATATTGTCATATGTTAAGTAATAAGAAATACTAAGAATGTAATTGTAAGCAATGTTGTTGCATTTTTTCTTCGCTGTATATTTTTATTTACCTGTCAACAATAAGAAAGATACATTTTATATTACATGTATAATTTGAAATTAATGTAATGCAGTTTGTATATTTAAAGATTACAAATAATTTATTATAATTCTTAGGGATATACTCTTACAATCTTAACTTGTCTTATCAATGAAAACAATTTAACTTTTGTTCTTGTTGAAAGTCAAGTTATTTGAACAAATGACAAATCATGTTTTTGGGATTTGAAATTTTGTCAATTCCTATTGTCTTACCAGAATTTAAAAAGGAATATATATTTATAATACAATAATGATTATAATGTAAATTTTATTAGGCTTTAAAATTTCTTTAATAATATTTTTCCTACTTTATGTAAAATTTGGGAAAAGCGTGTTCTAGAATTTAACATACATGTAAAAGATGACAAGAATTTGAAATGCTTTTGTACATATGATTTTCCCATCGTAAGTAAAGAAGGGCATAGCAAGGTTTTAGGATTTTTTTATGGTTGTTTTTGTATAGAATCTTAATGAGTTACTGAATGAAGATTTTTTTCATGTATCATTTTATTCTAAATACATGTATACTGTCTGTGTTTGATCCCTCAAGCTTGCATTGTTTTAATGCCTCCCTTTGCTCAAATTCTTCGTCCTGTCCTGATATTTTTAGACTGAACCTACTCGCAGGGGCCTCCGTGGCCGAGTGGTTAAGGTCACTGACTTCAAATCACTTGCCCCTCATCGATGTTGGTTCGAGCCTCACTCGGGGGGTTGAATTCTTCATGTGAGGAAGCCATCCAGCTGGCTTACGGAAGGTCGGTGGTTCTACCCAGGTGTCCGCTCGTGATGAAATAATGCACAGAGGGGCACCTGGGGTCTTTCTCCACCATTAAAGCTGGAAAGTTGCCATATGACCCATCATGTGTCAGTGCGACATTAAATCAAAAAAAAAAGAAAGAACCTACTCGCTTTACCTTTTATTGCTAGAATTCATTACAAATTGCTGTAATTCTGGTCAAGACAAGCACATTGTATCACAATAGGTTTAAGTATACAGTATGTAAATAGTATTATATTTTAAAGTAATAAGAAATGCTATAACTGTAATAGTAACGAAATGTCATTGCTCTTTTTTACTTCTGTAAAGCTTTGTTTTTACATGTCTTCAGTGAATTATCTTAAGATTTTTTACTTCATGTATTACTGGAAATTATAGTAATGCAGTTTATATATTAAAGATTGCAAGTAATTTTTCACTATTCTTAATGATAAACTCTCACAGTCTTGTCTTGTCCCACCAGTCAAAGCAGGTTTTGTTGTTGTTGAAAGTAGTTACACTCGAACCCCTCTTTAAAACAATGTCGCTGGGGACTAAGGTGCGAGACCAGTGGATCTAATTGGGTTAAATTTGTAATGCGGGTTGGCCGTATATGCAATACCCCACCCACCTATAATGCATTATGCATTATTTTGAATGCTGATTAATGTTGTATGAGAAATTCTATGCATATAAATGGGACATTCGTTTACCTTCTATGCTACTGGAGAATATGAAAAGAAGATTATAACGCTATTTCAGCTTCCCATTTCATCGTGGTTCTAAAAGAAAGTTGAAATTGTGTATCCAGGAAATAAACATGTAACCTGTGTTAGAAGCATGGGGTCATGAAAATTAAAATGCAGTAGCGTTGCTGAAGTTTACTAAAGGATGTTACACCCTTGTTATGCAAACAATCTAATTTTGACACGGTCCTTATTTCCTAATTGTCACATGCCTACATGTATTCAAGTTTAACAAAGGCGTTATGCAAACAAGTAAGCTAGCAGACAATTATTGGGGTTTTTTTTGTCAGTTCTCACGGCAAAGGTGTTTAGGTATGGGATAAGCTTTATCGCTTGTTATGATCAAGTTTTGATCAATTACGTCCTCGAGCTCCGATTGTTTTGAAAAAAAAGTTTTGGGTCTTAGAAAATTCGGGAGCAAAGAGGATACAGCGTTGTACCGAAAACCATGGTTTATTGAATAGCATTATAAGGAGCGCGAGTGTATTTGAACAAATGGCAAATAATGTTTCGGGATTTGAAATTCTATCATTTCCTATTGTCTTTCCAGATTTTGAATTAAAGTAAAAGCAAAGTATATCTGTAATACAATAATTATTGTAATGTAAAATTTGATGAGGACTTTGAGTTCCTTTGATTCCTTTTTTTCCTACCTTAAGTAAATTTTGGGGAAGTGTGTTCTAGAATTTAACATACATGTTAAAAGGTAACAAGAATTTGAAATGCTTTTGTACATACGATTTTCCCATCTTAAGTAAAGAAAGGGAAAACAAGGTTTTAGGATAGGCTTTTTTATAGTTGTTTTTGTACAGAACATCATTGTTATTGAATATTTTCTTTGATCTTTAGACATGTATAATGTAGGTTTTTGTAAAGGATCGTTTTATTGAAATACAGTCTAACTTTGTTCCTTCAAACTCCAGAAATGTTCCATTCCAATATTTTTTTTATTGAATCGCTTGCTCTTTGATGCTTGGACTCAATACAGGTGGCAGAAGTTCTGGTCAAGACAAGTATATTACAGTATATTATAGAGCACTTTTATTTGTATATACAAACGTTTTTGTCCATTATCAAGATTCACAATCAATTCAAACCTATTCGGCTGTGATTTAACTCCATGTGATATTTATACATAAAGAAATTAATGATTACAAAAGATATTGCATTTTTAGCTCACCTGTCACAAAGTGACAAGGTGAGCTTTTGTGATCGTGCGGTGTCCGTCGTCCGTCCGTCCGTGCGTGCGTGCGTCCGTAAACTTTTGCTTGTGACCACTCTAGAGGTCACATTTTTCATGGGATATTTATGAAAGTTGGTCTGAATGTTCATCTTGATGATATCTAGGTCAAGTTCTAAACTGGGTCACGTGCCGTCAAAAACTAGGTCAGTAGGTCTAAAAATAGAAAAACCTTGTGACCTCTCTAGAGGCCATATATTTCACAAGATCTTCATGAAAATTGGTCAGAATGTTCACCTTGATGATATCTAGGTCAAGTTCGAAACTGGGTCACGTGCCTTCAAAAACTAGGTCAGTTGGTCTAAAAATAGAAAAACCTTGTGACCTCTCTAGAGTCCATATATTTCACAATATCTTCATGGAAATTGGTCAGAATGTTCACCTTGATGATATCTAGGTCAAGTTCAAAACTGGGTCACGTGCCTTAAAAAACTAGGTCAATAGGTCTAAAAATAGAAAAACCTTGTGACCTCTCTAGAGGCCATATATTTCACAAGATCTTCATGAAAATTGGTCAGAACGTTCACCTTGATGATATCTAGGTCAAGTTCGAAACTGGGTCACGTGCCATCAAAAACTAGGTCAGTAGGTCAAATAATAGAAAAACCTTGTGACCTCTCTAAAGGCCATATTTTTCATGGGATCTGTATGAAAGTTGGTCTGAATGTTCATCTTGATGATATTTAGGTCAAGTTCGAAACTGGGTCATGTGCGGTCAAAAACTAGGTCAGTAGGTCTGAAAATAGAAAAACCTTGTGACCTCTCTAGAGGCCATATATTTCATGAGATCTCCATGAAAATTGGTCAGAATGTTCACCTTGATGATATCTAGGTCAAGTTTGAAAGTGGGTCACGTGTCTTCAAAAACTAGGTCAGTAGGTCAAATAATAGAAAAACGTTGTGACCTCTCTAGAGGCCATATTTTTCATGGGATCTGTATGAAAATTGGTCTGAATGTTCATCTTGATGATATCTAGGTCAAGTTCGAAACAGGGCCATATGTGGTCAAAAACTAGGTCAGTAGCTCTAAAAATAGAAAAACCTTGTGACCTCACTAGAGGCCATACTTGTGAATGGATCTCCATAAAAATTAGTCAGAATGTTCACCTTGATGATATCTAAGGCAAAATTTGAAACTGGGTCACGTGCCTTAAAAAACTAGGTCAGTAGGTCAAATAATGAAAAAACCTTGTGACCTCTCTAGAGGCCATACTTTCATGGGATCTGTATGAAAGTTAGTCTGAATGTTCATCTTGATGATATCTAGGTCAAGTTCGAAACTGGGTCAACTGCGGTCAAAAACTAGGTCAGTAGGTCTAAAATTATTAAAATCTTTTGACCTCTCTAGAGGCCATATTTTTCAACGGATCTTCATGAAAATTGATCTGATTGTTCACCTTGATGATATCTAGATCAGTTTCGAAACTGGGTCACGTGCGGTCAAAAACTAGGCCAGTAGGTTTAAAAATAGAAAAACCTTGTGACCTCTCTAGAGGCCATATTTTTCATGAGATCTTAATGAAAATTACGGAGAATGTTCACCTTGATGATATCTAGGTCAAGTTCAAAACAGGGTCACGTACCTTCGAAAACTAGGTCAATAGGTCAAATAATAGAAAAACCTTGTGACCTCTCTAGAGACCATATTTTTCAATAGATCTTCATGAAAATTGGTCAAAATATTTATCTTGATGATATCTAGGTCAAGTTCAAAACTGGGTCACATGAGCTCAAAAACTAGGTCACTATGTCAAATAATAGAAAAAACGACGTCATACTCAAAACTGGGTCATGTGGGAAGATGTGAGCGATTCAGGACCATCATGGTCCTCTTGTTATAAAAATGTTGAAATGAATTTTATTGTGAAGTATTTTGAATTGAGTAAAACATGTCGGCACATTTTGCTGCTATAATGCATCTTGATGTTCAGCATGATTTAAAAAAAAACTAATGTTTTAAGATATTTTTAGGGTCTTTATGCCTTATTGAGTCGGCTAAACGCTGAAAGCGTTTTGATGAGTCCTTGCTGTTCAGCGATTCTCTAAATGGACCAAATAACACAGTGAAGGGATGTAGTTCCATTAGATTTCTCAAACTTCAAACAGTTCACTGCATGAATGAAGTTAAATTGTGTCAATTCCCTTTGCTACGACCAATATACGATGTAATCTGTCATATTTATAACTTGTAATTGTGCAATACTCGAATGTAACTCATTAAGCATAAATGTGCATTTTATGAATTGCGCAGGCTTACAAAGCTTGCGTAACATCCAGCGAAAGACAAAAAATAGTTCCACAGGGCTCCAGATAAGATGCGTATTAGCGTAAATTACGTATAGAAATAATGCAAATACGCATGTCTAATAATTTCTAAGCGTATAAAAACGTATATAAAATTACAGAAATGCACACAATGCTTTTTTAAAAACAAAATCTAAATTGTCTGGATGCGTTAGGTAACATAGCCGATCAGCCTTAATTCTCCCACATTGAACGTATACACGCATCGTATGATTTCTATAAACTTTGCGTGGGTTGAATTTTGCAGTCAGTAAACGGATAAATTATCGGAAGAAGAAGCTCTTACTGGTTTGTTAAGTTACTACAGATATTAAAAATGATTTTAATTCTTATTTTTCGAGAAATAAACAAATCGGCGAAACATTAAATTGTATTTTCTTGTAGTTTTTGAAATCGAAAGTAGATCGTCTATGTTTGGCTGCTTTCACGAAACGAAACAACTTTTTTATGAAAAGATTTAAATAAGAGGTAATTTAACCGTAAACTTCAATGTCAGATACTGCCAATTGCTGCTAAATGTCTTCGTATCATCACAATTTGTAAAATATATTGTTGAAACTGGAGAAAAGTGTCATACTGAAGAATTGGGCAAAAATCGATTCTATTATCTTTCCTTGTTTATTGAGATCAACGCTATACCTTGTTGTCTCCCTTCGACCGTCTCGCTAAATATCGATCACTATCGGATATTTTTTAGATCGTTATGGTTCGGCTATCTCCGCTTATCGTATTACGGGAGGTGCCGATCATAAAAAAACAAGGATTATAGATTAGAGATCTCCTGTAAAAACGTAGTAGGAAGGGTGATTTATTTTACACCAATTTTAAGTACCGGTAAAACAACAACAGCAAATATAGTCATCAACTTGGTTTAATTCTGTTTTTCAATAATGTAAAATACGGAACGGAAAAAAGAAGACACTACGTTATTTATTCTTTTATTTTGCATAGTCAAAGAGCTATAAAAAAGTGTTTTATACTTCTTTGGTATAGTATATGAAAATATGATCAACACTATATTATCTTCTTTATATTTTACATTAAAGAAACTGAGACATAAAAACAAATATAAATACACAAAATCATGTATATTAGGCGAGCATAACATACATGTACATGAAACTACTATTATCTTAAAAAATAGAAAGCAGGAAAAAAAAAATTTTTTTAAAGTGCTTACAAACTTGACAATTTCATTTTCAGTTATTATAAATAGATGTGAAATGCGTTTTTAGCTCATCTGATTTTTTGAAAAAAAAATGATGAGTTATTGTCATCACTTGAGCGGTTGTCGGCGTCGGCGTCGGCGTTGCTTGGTTAAGTTTTATGTTTAGGTCACCTTTTCTCCTAAACTATCAAAGCTATTGCTTTGAAACTTGGAATACTTGTTCACCATCATAAGCTGACCCTGTATAGCAAGAAACATAACTCCATCTTGCTTTTTGCAAGATTTATGGCCCCTTTTGTACTTAGAAAATATCAGATTTCTTGGTTAAGTTTTATGTTTAGGTCAACTTTTCTCCTAAACTATCAAAGCTATGCTTTGAAACTTGGAATACTTGTTCACCATCATAAGCAGACCCTGTACATCAAGAAACATAACTCCATCTTGCTTTTTGCAAGATTTATTGCCCCTTTTGGACTTAGAAAATCAGTTTTCTTGGTTAAGTTTTATGTTTAGGTCAGCTTTTATCCTTAACTATCAAAGCTATTGCTTTAAAACTTGCAACACTTGTTCACCATCATAAGTTGACCCTGTACAGCAAGAAACATAACTCCATCCTGCTTTTTGCAAGATTTATGGCCCCTTTGGACTTAGAAAATATCAGATTTCTTGGTTAAGTTTTATGTTTAGGTCAACTTTTCTCTTAAAACTATCAAAGCTATTGCTTTGAAACTTGCAACACTTGTTGACCATCATAAGCTGACCCTGTACAGCAAGCAACATAACTCCATCCTGCTTTTTGCAATAATTATTGCCCTTTTTGGACTTAGAAAATAATTTCTTGGTTGAGTATTATGTTAAGTCAACTTTTCTCATAAACTATCAAAGCTATTGCTTTTAAAACTTGCAACAGTTTTTCACCATCATAAGTGGACACTGAACATCAAGAAACATAACTCTAACCTGCTTTTTGCAAGAATGATGGCCCTTTTTAGACTTAGAAAATCATGGTAGGACAATATTTCTATTACAAAAAAAAAAACAGATGAGCATCAGCCCCCGAAAGGCGGTGCTCTTTTTTATTTTTATTATTAATCATATTTAATTTTTAAAAATTTAAATTTTTGCTATTAAGAACATTGAAAAACATATTTCCACAGATGAAAAATGAACAAAAAACAATAGCAAACTATTTGACAATGAAAAAGGTATCTTTTTATGACACCAAGTGTTAATTGGAAGGTGACCTTTTTCCCCCCGGCCAGTCTTGGTAATAAAGTAGTGCAATTATGTTTTTAAAAGGTTTAAAAAGGGGACTGACTGATGTTTTAATAAATGTAGATTTTTAAAAAAAAAATTTGGAAAACCTAAGAATAAACAACACCCATAAAAAAAGTCTTTTAAAAAAGATTTAGGATAAAGTGACACAATGTAGTGAAAAGGGTTATTCAAAATAACTATAACAAATATTTTAAATAACGGGGGATTACAGATTTTCATATCTTTTAGGCGTGCTAACCTTTTTGAGATTTGCTGGGTACATTCAGTTCAATTCAATTTCATTTATTGCAAAAATACAATCCTACACAAATGAAACATTATATAATAGGGAGCAGGAAAGTACATAAAATTTTTCGGGAGAACAAAAAACCAAAGAGCTATAAAAAAAATAAAAAGTTTTTAATTTCTTTGAATAAACAAAAAATTAATAACACAATTTTTCACAGTGTTGTCACAAAACTTATACTAAAATATTTTCCTCTTGGGCGAATTTTTTAACATTTTTTCTAAAAATTTCTATACTTTATATCGAAAATTAACCGTATTCGGAAAAAATATTTAAATAAAATACAAGAAATACTAATCACTGCCCCATTATTTTATGTATCTGACAACTTTGTATTTGAAAATGAAACAATTAATTATTGTTATTTAAGTCTTTCTTTAAACATGTTAAAATTTTAAAAATGCTCTTACGCAGTCACCGAGAAATTATTATTTGTAATAAAACGACCTATCTCCCAAAACCCTAAAAAAAAAGGGTTGATAACCCAAAAAACTTGCAAAACTTTTTAATTTTTAATAAACAACTATCGAAAAGCGCTTAATATGGCTGTTCGGGGGCTTCGAAAACAATTTACTCAAAGTTGCTTATATAAATTTTTTTAAAACATATTTTGGTTAAAATTTAAAACTGGGGATATATAAGTATAATTAAACAATCTTTAAAATACGGACAGGGGTTTAAAAGAAAAAATATAGTTGAAAACGTGCATCATGTCTTTTTTTTTTTTTTTATTTTTTAACATGATAGTCAGCATTTTTCCTGTAACATTTTTTTTGCGGTAAGCTTGAATCCCAAAAAAAGGGTTCCCTTAATTAACTAAAATTATTCCCGCACTATTATTATCACTTAATACTATTTGTAACAAAAATATTTTTGTATCTCGGAGCTAAACTTCGGGCGGGTTCGGCTTTTTCCGCACGTTTTTCCGAAATACCCGGACACGGAAATAAAGAAAAAACAAAAATCACCAATTTTTAAAGTCTAGGAAGCAAGAAGACTTTAAAATAATTTCAAAAAAAAAACTATATAAAAGTTTTTTGTCTGTAGAATATTTAAATAGGATAATAAATTTCTCAATATATGAATAAAGTGGTACGGGGAAAAAATAAGAACTATCACGGTTTTGCTTATTTTTTTCAAAACAATCCGTAAACAGAGACGAAGAAAATTTTTTTTTAAATCGCCAAGGGAAGCATTATCTTCATTTTAAAAAATAATTTTTTATTTTTGTAAAGAGAAAAGATGACAACACTTAAATAGATATAAATTTTGTTGTTCAATCAAATTAAAAACAATTTTGTTCAAACTTTTTTTTTTTTCTTTGTTTCATTGAAAATATCAACCAAAAAAAATCGATTCGCACTGCCAGGTGTTTTCAAGGGGGAAATTTTCCAAATAAGACGGAAAAATTTACCTAATTGTTGATCAAGAACGATGGAATAATATTTTGGGTAAATTGAGATGTTTTTACGAATTTTAAGAAAAAAACAAAAAAACAAACGAAATGGAGCTATACTGTCATACATCATCATTACCCGACCAGGCCCTTCAGGCCTTGATTTTTATTTTTGCTACTCTTGATGTTTAAAGAATAACTGCGGCAAAAACATCTTTTTTGCCCAGGTTGGTTTGGTAAAAAAAAGGAAATAAAACTAAGTACGCCACAAAATGGGAATTATTCATGTGTTTTTTGAAAAAATTGCTGAAATATTAATTTTAATGACTGGTTCTCTTTTATGTTAAACCTTTACAATTTTATGTAAAAAAACTCACAAAATACGATCTCTTGATCTCTGTTTTACTTGCCTTTAGATTTGAAGGAAAAAAAGTTTGACTGTTTTACTTACTTTGTTGAAATTTTATTGAAAGTTTGCGCTATTTTCATTTTGAGAATTCTTAGTTTCAAAGGATTTGTCCCATAGAAAGTTGTAGTATTGTTTTGGTTTTTTTCTGTTCCACTTTATTTTGCCAATTTTTCTTTTTTGCAAAAATTTAAAAATAATTTTGCTGAAATTGTCTTAAAATGTCAAAACATTACGGAATTCCATTCTCATTCATCGGGAATTCCCTTGCAGCCCCAAAAGAAAAACCCTCCTTTTATTTTTTTGTTTTTTTTTTAACACAAAATGATATTACTGCTTGAGATTTTTCACTTCATGCGTCCTAAATTGACCCCCCATAGAAAATATCCATCTAAAAGAAAAACTCACTTTTAATTAAAAAAGACGATAAAAGAAAACAATTTAAAAAATTTTTTACGCCAATAGCAAATTTAAAATTTATTTTAAAAATTTTAAAAAAAACCCTAATAAGCGGGTCAAAATAAAAATGGACACATCTGCTTTTTTCACACATTGTTTTGATTGGTTTGTCTATGTCGAAAACATTTTGATGACTGTTTTTTTTTTAAAAACTAATGAAAAAAAAAACTAAGTGCCAAAATTTCCACGGGTTTACGTTTGAATGTAAGAATGACCAAAATTACAAACAAAAATTTCAAAATTTTAACTTTTTTTAACCACCTTGGTCAAGAGCTTTCATTCAAAAACTAATGGGGTCGGTACATTTTCCTGCCTTAGGAAATTCTTTGTATATTAGGTCTCTAAAATTTTTAAAGCTTGATTATTGCTTGTGAAAAATTTGATAAGTAGTCAAACTTACAAAAGAAGTCCAACTTTTAAAAAAACCCCAAAAGCCCTGATTAACTGTATAATCTTTCATCTAGTGCCCTTCAAACTGTAGAAGCAAAAAAAGGGAAAATCACAGGAACCCAAAGGTCAAGTGCCGAAAAAAGTTCTTAAAAACTTTTACTGTGTTAATTTTTTAATACAAAGCTTTTAACTCCCTTTTTTTAAATTTTTTAACTTGGGGGGGGGGGGGGGTAGTTTTAAAAAAGTTTTTTTTCAATTTTGAACAACTGCAAAATTTATTTTAAGTGCATTTTTTTTGAGTGGCCTAATCACTGTCAAATAAAAACATTTGGGTGAAAGCTCTGGTTCAGAGATCAGGTTAATTTAATGATTCCTAATACTAGAAAAATATTTCATTTTTAGTTTTCTTGTAGCTCCCGGGGTACAAAGTGCTCAAGGAAAAAGATATTGTGTCACTTACTTTTGGGTCTGCGTTCATTTTTTTTTTAGAAAATGTCTCTATAAGCTTGAGGGAAAGTTAAGGGAAATTTGGCAGGGGTGTTCCTTGAAAATTTAAAATAGGTTATACATTTTGGGCTGCCCAAATTTTTAGTCTGCCTTTTTGTATCCGAATTTATGTCTGAAATTTGCTAAAAATAATTCACCTACAAATCATCATGCACCGGGAATAATTATTGGCCATGAAGTATGCCCCTTTGGTTTTGTTTTAGATTTACTTTGTAAGCCCAGAGTTCGGGCCCTTGACTTTTTAAAAAAATGTGCAAAAGGGGCCTCAAGCTGTCCCACACTACCAAAATTTTTTACCTTGAGTTATAAAACAAATGTTTATTTTTTCAGGGTGAAGTTTTGCCCTTGAGTTTTTTTGGGTATTCACCACCCGCCAAATAAGGCCCTTAAATTTAAAAAGTCTCATGCAAAAAGGGGAAAAAAAAGTCTTTTGCCCTCAAAAGGGGTATTTCACAAAGATCATAAAAATTTTTTGCAGGAATGTTGTTCTAAAATGCTAATTTCTTGAAAGAAAAGGTACGGGGGGGGACTCCTTGGAATGTAGAATGATTTTTTGAATCCCCTACAATTTTTCAAAGCAAATTATTGGGGAAAGACTTGAGAAATAGTCATTTTTTTTTGAATTTTCAAAAGCATTAAAAAATCTAAAAAAACTATTTTTTTTTAAAAACAAGGCGTAGGGGCCAGGACCGCCATGGGGTTAAAATTTGTTCTAAATCATTAAAGGTTTTAAAAAAAAATATTTAACAGTTTTTTTATTCCCAGTTTTGATGCGCTGAGCCCAGCAAGAATTTGTTTGCTTAGTCTCGCTTCCAATTTGGGGGAACAATAAAAAAATTGTCGGGTTTTGCATAATTATTTGCTTTTAAATTTTTGATTAGCATGAAAGTCGGGGAGCGGTTTTTGGGTATCATGGTCCCTTTGTTATCCATGTTTTTTCCCTTTTGAAGGGCTTTTCATATGTAAAAAAAATATGTGCTTTTTTAACACAGTTTTCTATATAATAGCATTAAGATCAAAATTTTAAAAATTTTTTTACTTTTTTTTAATTTGTAAACAGTCTTCCTTTTTTAAATTTTTATCTCAGCTTTTCATTTCAAATTTATTCCTCCATCAGAATAACCGTCATGTTTAATGTAGGGGGTTCTCCTTTACTGTCTTTAAAATTTTATATCCGTCTACAAATTTCATCAAACATTTTAAAAACTTTTCACACTAATCTGAAATTAGAAATGCAAAAAATGCTTAATTTTTTCTACCAATTGATGCCCCTCTTCCAAAGGTTTTTTTCATGATAAATGTTAAATTAGGAAATTTTTCCCCTTTGCATTCAGGATGGGTTTTTAAAGGGGTTTGGGTTTTAAACCTCTATCTGTTTTTAAATGTTTTCCTTTCTGCATTCCAGTTCCGATTTTTCCCCCCTTTTTTTTTTTTCCTTTGCTGTTCAAAAAAGATGCTTTGTAAAATTGTCCTTGATCCTGTCTAACACATTATTTCTCGTACATTTTTTTAACCACAACTCTTACCTATTTTCTTTGCACTGTCCACGGCCGTCCATCTGTCACACTTCATTTAAGTCAGTAACTGGGGAACCCTTTTACCTAGAACCTTCAACTGGAAGGTGTTCATTGGCAAAAGGGCAAGTTCCCCGGGGGTGAAAATGGAAAACACTTTCCAAACAATAACTTGAGAACCACTTGGGCCGGAATGTTGAAATCTAGGTTTGGTTTGGAAAAGTGCGTAGTGACCCTATTTATTTGGGGGGCCTTGTTCCCAAAGGCACAGGGGGCCGAAACATGGAAAACACTTTCCTCAATAACTTTTAGAACCACTTGGCCCCGAATGTTGAAACTTCATGGGATGATTTGGGCATGACAAATGATACCCAATTTCAGTCACCTCGGGTCTCCTTTACTTTTTAAACCCGTCCCCATTGATTTTTGCCTATAACTACATGCATGGGGGAGACTCACTTTTTACAAAAGTTCTTCTGTTTTTTTAGAACATTTG
Organism: Mercenaria mercenaria; assembly: GCF_021730395.1. Lineage (NCBI taxonomy): Eukaryota > Metazoa > Mollusca > Bivalvia > Venerida > Veneridae > Mercenaria > Mercenaria mercenaria. Next base: position 48,413,714 of record NC_069368.1, read on the forward strand.
TCCTTAAAAAATTTTCTTACACATGATTTCTCAATACAATTTTCCTTTAAAACACAAATTTTAACATGATTTCTCAGGCAGTTTCTTTAACAACCATTCACAGGACAGTTGTCCTTAACACAATTCTTACCAGATTTTTCAGGACAATTGTCCTTAACACCATTCTTTTAACACACCATCTTACACACGATTTTTCCGTACAATCATCCTTTTCCACATTCTTCACAGATTTTTCAGAGAATTGTCCAAACACTCATTCAAAAACACGATTTCTCAGGGCAATTGTCCTTTAAAACATTTTTTACACATGATTTCTCAGAGAATTGTCCTTAAAACATCATTCTTAACGCGATTTCCAACAATTTTCCTTAAAACCATTTTTAACATGATTTCTCATAACACACCCTTCTTACACCCATTTCTCATAAAAACACCATTCTTACATCGATTCTCATAAAACACCATTCTTACAATGATTTTCATAACACACCATTTTTACACCTGATTTCTCATAAAACCCCCATTTTTACTATGATTTTTCAGTACAATTGTCCTTAACACCTATTTTTATAACACACCATTCTTCACAAGATTTTTCCGTCAATCACCCTTAACCACCCCAACATGATTTCCATAGAATTGTCCTAAAACTCATTCTTTCACACGTTTCTCAGGACAATTGTCCTTAACACATATTTTACACTGATTTCTCAGTAGAATTGTCCTTAACCATCATTCTTACACCATTTCTCAGGGCAATTGTCCCTTTAAAACACATTTTTACCAAAATTTTTTCATAAAACCCATTCTTTTCACCTGATTTCTCATAACACACCATTCTTACCCTGATTTTTCATAACACACCATTCTTTCACCCGATTTCTCATAACCAAACCCTTCTTACACCTGATTTTAAAAAAACACCATTCTTTCATAATTTTTCAGTACAATTTTCCCTTTTCACCCATTCTTACACCAATTTCTAGAATCAGGTCTCTGAAGTCTTTCTTTTTTTGATCTTTTGGAAGTCATTCTTTACGTGTTGGGAACAGATTTAACTGGAACAGAAACCAGGAACTTTGGTCAAGTTAACTTGTCTGTGATAAAAAACATTTAAACAAAAAAATTTAAATCATTTTCGATTATTCATAGAGACCTTTAAATACTAGGCTTTTATTATTTTGATAACTCTATTTTCCTGTTTCTTTTGATTTTCATGATTACTTATTTTTTATAGCCATAGCCATCTTGCTGGCATGTGCATTTGCTTGGGTTTTTTTTCCCCGAGGGCTGCTCATGGGGACTATTGGATCACGCTGTGCCGTGCATCCGTTCGTCCCTCCATCCCAAATTTGTTTTAAAAAACATCTCCCAAAAAAATGAATGGATTTTTTATGAACTTGGCATGGAGTTCCTGGAGGTCCTCTACAAAAGTTCTGCTTGGTTGACATAGGGGTCACCAAGATAAATAGAAAAGTCAAAAGGGCCTTATGTCACCCTCTACAAAATTGCCAAATTAACCGTTCGTCAAAAAAAATGGGCCCAAGGGGGCATGTCATTTTCCCTATAGTAAAAGTGGAAAATTTTAAAAAAACTTTTGTGAAACTGTAGCCCGATTTTTAGCTCACCTGCCAAAGTGCAAGGGGAGCTTTTGTATCGCGTGGGGTCCGCTCCTGCGTCGTGCTAAAATTTTGCTTGTGGACCACTCAGAGGCACATTTTTCAGGGGTCTTTATGAAAGTTTGGGCAGAATGTTCTCTTTATGATATCTAGGTCAAGTTCGAAAAAGGGGGGACGGCGATCAAAAACTAGGTCAGTAATCTAAAAAAAGAAAAACCTTGTGCCCCCCTAGAGCCATATTTTCTTTAGACTTCATGAAAATTTTCAGAATGTTTCCCTTTGGGAAACAGGCAAGTCGAAACTGGATATGTGGGGGCAAAAAACTAGTCAAAGGTCTAAAAAAAGAAAAAACCTTTTGGGCCTCCTAGAGGCCAATTTCCAAGGACTTTATAAAATTGGTCAGAACGTTCATTTGATATATCTAGGGCAAGTTCGAAACTGGGTCATGTGGGGTCAAAAACTAGGGCGTAGATTAAAAGTAGAAAAACCTGGACCCCTAGGGCCAATTTTCATAAGATCCATGAAAATTGTCAAATTTCAGAAATAAAAAAAAACCTTTTTGACCCCTCTAGAGGCCAAATTTTTTTTAGAGATTTCATGAAAAATTTGGGAGAATGTTTATCGATGAATTAAAAGGCAAGTTTGAAAGTGGTCACATGCCCTGAAAGTAGGGCAGTAGGTCAATAATGAAAAAACCCTTTTGGCCTCTCTAAAGGGCCTATTTCTCAATGGATCTTCATGAAAATAGGTCAAAATGGTTACCTTGTGATACTAGGGCAAGTTTAACTGGGTCACGTGCGGTCAAAAACTAGGTCAGTAGGTCTAAAATAGAAAAACTTTGCCCCTCTAAGCCATATTTTTTAGGATCTTTTTGAAAAAGGGGGTTTAGAAAATTTTTCCTTTAGATATCTAGGTCAGGTTCGAAAATGGGCACGTGCGGTCAAACTAGGTCAGTAGTCAAAATTAGAAAAACCTTGTGATTTCTAGAGGCCTATTTTTCAAGAGATCTTATGAAGATTGGAAAATGTCCTTGAGATATCTAGGCAAGTTCAAAACTGGGTCACGTGCGTCAAAAACTAGGTCATAGGTCTAAAAAAAAGAAAAAATTTTTGTATGTCTTAGAGGCCTATTTCTCACGGATCTTTATGAAAAAGTTGCGAATGTCAGCTTGATGAATCAGGCAAGTTCATAACTGGGACATGTGCGGTCAAAAACTAGGTCAGTAGGTCGAAAAATAGAAAAACCTTGTGACCTCTCTAGAGGCCATATTTTTCACGAAATCTTCATGAAAATTAGTTAGAACGTTCACCTTGATGATATCTAGGTCAAGTTTAAAAGTGGGTCACGTGCCTTCAAAAACTAGGTCATTAGGTCAAATAATAGAAAATCCTTGTGACCTCTCTAGAGGTCATATTTTCAATGGATCTTCATGAAAATTGGTCAGAATTTTTTATCTTGATGATATCTAGGTCACATATGCTCAAAAATTAGGTCACTTTGTCAAATAATAGAAATAACGACGTCATACTCAGTTCAACACTGGGTCATGTGAGGATAGGTGAGCGATTCAGGACCATCATGGTCCTCTTGTCATGGGATCTGTAGGAAAGTTGGTCTGAATGTTCATCTTGATGATATCTAGGTCAAGTTCGAAACTCGGTCACGTAGATCTAAAAATAGAAAAACCTTGTGACCTCTCTAGAGGCCATATTTTTCATGAAATCTTCATGAAAATTGGTCAGAATGTTCACCTTGATGATATCTGAGTCAAGTTCGAAAGTGGGTCACATGCCGTCAAAAACTAGGTCAGTAGGTCAAATAATAGAAAAACCTTGTGACCTCTCTACAGGCCATATTTTCCATGGGATCTGCATTAAAGTTGGACTGAATGTTCATCTTGATGATATCTAGGTCAAGTTCGAAACAGGGTCATGTGCGGTCAAAAACTAGGTCAGTAGGTCTAAAATTAGAAAAACCTTGTGACCTCTCTAGAGGCCATACTTGTGAATGGATCTCCGTAAAAATTGGTCAGAATGTTCATCTTGATGATATCTAGGTCAAATTCGAAAGTTGGTCACGTGCCCTCAAAAAGTAGGTCAGTAGGTCAAATAATGAAAAAACGTTGTGACCTCTCTAGAGGCCATATTTTTCATGGGATCTGTATGAAAGTTGGTCTGAATGTTTATCTTGATGATATCTAGGTCAAGTTTGAAACTGGGTCAACTGCGATCAAAAACTAGGTCAGTAGGTCTTGAAATAGAAAAACCTTGTGACCTCTCTAGAGGCCATACCCTTGAATGGATCTTCATGAAAATTGGTCAGAATGTTCACCTTGATGATATCTAGGTCAAGTTTGAAACTGGGTCACGTGCCTTAAAAAACTAGGGCAATAGGTCAAATAATAGAAAAACCTTGTGACCTCTCTAGAGACCATATTTTTCAATGGATCTTCATGAAAATTGGTCAGAATTTTTATCTTGATAATATCTAGGTCAAGTTCAAAACTGGGTGACATGAGCTCAAAAACTAGGTCACTATGTCAAATAATAGAAAAAACAACGTCATACTCAAAACTGGATCATGTGGGAAAAGGTGAGCGATTCTGGACCATCATGGTCCTCTTGTTAAATGGTCCTTTAATGACTACCAATATTGTTCAAATTATTTTGATTTGTCAATAAACATGGCCGCCAGGGGGCGTGGTCACTTTTCCCTATATCGACGCCCCAGAATTAGAAGGGCGTAAGTGTTAGTTACGCCCTTTTATGAATCATACATTTTTTGAAACTACACACCAAGGGGCATAATTCTGTAAAAAAAATTTTCGTCACAAACTGCTGTGTTGACCAAATTCACCAATAATAAAAGGGCGTAAGTGAACAGTTTTTCAGAATCCTTGTAATAGAAGGGCGTATCTGCACTTAATTGTAGTACCAGAAAAGTCCACTTACGCCCTTAGAATTAGAAGGGCGTATCTGTCATAGACAGTTTTTTTCGTTTTGCCGAAAACTATGATTTTCCACTTACGCCCTTCTAATTCTGGGGCGCCGATATGTAAATAGTGGAAACTTTAAAAATCATCTTATGTGAAACTGCTGGCCCGATTTTAGAATAATTTTACACAAATAGTCCTTGGGTGACCTTCTACAAATAATGTTCATATTTTTCTGATTCATCAAAAAACATGTCCCCCAGAGGGTGTAGTCACTTTTCATCAACAATTTCTTTATACAGTATCTCCTCCAAAACCACTGAATGGATTTCGATGAAACTACACAAATGATCTCTTGGTAGCCCTCTTTTAAAATTTTTCAAATGGTTCTGGTTTATTGAACGTAAGGGTCTTTTTGGTTAAAAATAGGTTTTTAGCTATCAGACTTTAAAAATCTTTTTCTCTCGAGCTTTGATATTTGGCATGTGATATAAAGATTTGACTCTCTACCATACTTGTCCAAATTATTACCCTAAGTTAAAAAAAAAATGGCCATGCCCCTGTGTCTGACATGTACTGACTATAAGCTTTTATATAAGAAATATTGAAAATCTTCTCTGAATCAATAATGGCTAGAGCCTTGATATTTGGCGTGTGATATCAGATTTGTAATTTCTATCGTAATTATTCAAATTATTGACCTAGGTTCAAAAATGAGTGTGACATGTATATTATATAGGCTAACATAAAAGAAACTTAACTCTGTACTTATACAGACACACTTGAAGCCTTGTACACAGGTGAGCAATTTAGGGTCAATGACCCTTTTGTTCTGGTGTCTCCTGTCACATCACATGACATGATTTCCTTCTAATCTTCTATCACACCACATGGCTAGGTATTTATCTAGAGTCTTCTATCTCACCACATGACATATTAATATTCTAATCGTCTTTCAAAACACATGGCATGGTATTCTTCTAGAGTCTGGTGCCACACAACTTGGCACGGTATTCAAAGGCTGCCGACTGCTCAGATATGCTCCAGTCTTTATGATGTCCTTTTAAAGTTTTCTTTCAATAACTATTTTAAGTCTGACCATATTACAATAAGTGTTTAACACTAATTGATTCTGTTCTGGCAGTGTTTCCATGTTTTGTACAATTGTCCTGTAATGATACAGATTTTTTCCTTGCCTTACTGTTTTTGTCAGTGCATTTTTTTTTTACAACCACAGTCCCATCTCCACCATACTGCCCGGTCTTTAATCTTTGTTTATTTAAAATCCCTTTTAATAATTTGAGATCCAAAATGATGTGACTGAATTATTTCTTTTCAAAATGTGTTTGTTTCCATAGGTGTCTTCATATTTTAAAAAAGAATTAGATATTTCTGAATTATTCAAGAAATTTTATGTGATAAAAATGTAAATTATGTGTTTTTAAGCAAAAATTATAAAGTTAGAATGTATTCTTTATGAGAAATGATGGTGTAATCACCTAAACTTACTTTGTATTAATGATGTAAAGTTCTTGTAATTTCTGGAATCCCTTTAGCATACAACTGTCTTTTATTGTGCTTTTCTACCAAATGTTTTTACCAACATTTCTGTGTCAAATAGATCAATTTTCTTGCCTCCAGATGTTTGGGAAATTTGTTTATTTTTCCTGAACTGACTGATTCATTATTTCTGAGCTCTTTATATAACTGAATTTTAAAAAAGAAATTTAAAAAAACACAAAAAAAAAACCAAATAGAACAAGAAATTACTTAACTTTGTCCTCTGTAAAGCTGGCGGCAGTAATCTGGATATCCCATTATAAGTTGTAAATTATGTAATAGTATATTATAACATAATTTTTACAGTATTCAGTGACATAAGGTTGCAATGAATATCACTGTGATAGGAATTACTCTTGTTTGCCTATGTTAAACGGAAGACATAAAAGAATTCTTATGAATTATGGTTTTTATCACATGTTTATGTCTTCGGATTGATATAAAGCCTGTACATTATTTTGATATTACACTAGTGTGAGTACGTTTTGATGTGACATTATTTCAAGTATAAATAGTATTACAATGTACAAGAACCATAACTTTGACTTGCTCATTTTTAGCTCAGCTATTTCAAGGATATTATTAGTTACGAATGTTTCTCATTGCAGAGTTGGTGCAGCCGTTTTGCGCAGGCGTGGAATTATTACCCATTGGAGCGCACGGCAAAATTACTCATTTTTTTGCATGTCCGCACGCATTTAGTGTATCAAATGCAGAATATACTGACTAAAGGTTAGGGTTAGTATCACCATGGTTACAAAATATATACATTTAAGATATTTTCTTTCAAATTTAGTTAATCCGGTATATACCGGAGTCTGTAATATATCACAGGTGCACCAACTCTGTATTTAGTGGCAGCCATTAGTTACACTACTTGTTGGTGGCAGGTTATGGGATATACTATGTCAAGGAAATCCATATTGATTTTTGAGATAGAGTATATGCCTTATCCTGTCACCAACAAGCAGTGTAGCGATTTTATCTTGCCGACTATGCTAAACTTCCATGCTATAATCAACAAATTTTGTAAATTAACTAAGCTGCTTACAGTGCAAACTAGAATCCTGCAATCATTTGTCTGGTTATCGTGTTATGTTTATAGTTTATAAATGCCAGCCATAAAATGGACAACAAACTGTACAAGTATTTTGACAGAATCACAAAACACAAAAGCTCATTTATACAGGTTATGAACTGGTTTTGATAAAAAAACTTTATGTTCCATCCTTTCGAAAATCATCAGATTTCACGATGTCAGAAATGTCTTGAAGCTTCGGCTTTTTTCCCTGTTTCCTGTTAAATCCTGTATCTTGCAGGTAGATTGAATGATCAAACAACAAATTACTGATTAAAAGAATATGTTAATTCCTTTGCTTTACAGAGATTTAATTAAATTAATTAAAAAAAGATTTCATGGTAACCGTGGCTATGTCTCTCATACAGAGTTATTGTTCTGTTTCCGCTTTTTACGGCTAACTTCACAAACCTTAACTGAGTAAGAGAACGAAAACAGCAAGAAAGCACTAAGTTACTCTCAGAAACGATAACTATTGCTCTTGATTCAATTACGTCAAAATTTGTATCAGAAAATTACTAGCAGGACATGGAATATATATTCTATCTGCATGTGACATCTCTTGACCAGCAGGAATGCTAGAAACTTGTAGAATGCGAGATAAAGAAAGCTATTCTATTCACTCGGACATCAATGTTGGCATCAGCGCCACACCTTTGTTAAAGTTTTGCTTGCAAGAGCACATCTTATTAAACATTGCATTGTTTTTTTTTTTAGATAGAGTTGTCCTGGTCATAACCCCAAAAGTGCTGAAGGAAATTTATTCAAATTGCATAAAGTGGAGAAAGTGCAGTGCACAAGAACAATAACACTATTTAATAAATTTCAAATTACCTCCCTTTTTGCTGTTGTCCTTGCCCAAAGCAAAACTTAAAGAAAATTTTTTAAGGTGCAGTAGGCTATTAGGCATCAGTTATGCACTGAGAAGTTAGCCTCCATGACCAAATGGTTAAGGTTGCTGACTTTGACTCACTTTCCACATACAGATGTTGGTTTCAAACCTTTCTTTCTTACTGTGATGTCCTTCAAGTTCTGAAGTACAATGTATTGTTGTTCTAGTTTTTCTTTTATCTTGTGTTTCATTTGTTTTGTTTTGTTTTGTTTTGTTGGGGGTGGGGGTGGAGTTGTTTTTAGATTATTAGTCCCCAACCAGTGGAAAACTGAAGGGGACTATAGGAATGCCCTCCATCCATCTGTCCATCTGAGCTTACATTTGCATACTTAGGTGGTTATAGGAACAATAGATAACTTCATTTTTCCTTTGATGTCATTCATTCCATAAGCTTTTATGTGGCTATTTTCCTTTCACGTGGCTAAAAGAACAATAGAGAGAACAAAAGAGTAGTCACATAAATACCCATACGTATTTTACATAGCAACATCCATCCATTTGTCTGGCTGCAAATCTAGATCCTGCAACAACTAAAAGTATTCAAGCTTAGTTATAAAACTTTGTTTTGTGAATAGAGGGCAATATGTAAACTATGCGTGCACATGACTTATACTTGTAAGTCAAAGGTCAAGGTCACTATTGAAGGTCAAGTAAAAATAGTTTCTGCTCCATAACTTTTATATGCATTGATGGATTATCATAGTGGTACACATAAATGTTGCCCATGATGACACAATGTGGCAGCGCATGATCTATGCTTGTTGGTTAAAAGTCAAGGTCACTGTTGAGGTCAGGTAAAAATTTGATTCTGTTCTATTACTTTTAATTGTATCGAAGGAGTTTTTAGTGCTACACAGAAATGTTCCCCATAATTATATTATGGGTCATGCACATGACACAAGGTTTTCGGTTAAAGGTCAAGGTCACTTTTGAAGGTCAAGTAAAATTGTTTTTCACCTGTAGGGGACATATATTGCCACTGCAATACTGGGTCACTTATTATGTCTCCCACCACAAAGTGGTGTGGGAGATATATTGATTTGCTCCAGTCTGTGTGTCCGTGTGTCTGTCTGTCACAAAGCTTGTCTGCACTCTTTAAGTCGAATATTTCTCATCTGATTTTCACCAAACTTAAAATGTGTTTGACCATAAGACCTTGGCCAAGTTAGATAACTAGTCAAATCGGTCCAGGCATATTGGAGTTATGGCCCTTGAATTACCAAAAATCGGGCTTTTTACTCTTGTGCGCACTCTTAAGTTGAACATTTCTCATCCGATCTTCACCAAAGTTGAACAAAATGTGTTTGACCATGAGACCTCGGCCAAGTTCGATAACTAGCCAAATCGGTCAAGGCATTTTGGAGTTACAGCCCTTGAATTACCGAAAAATCAGCCTTTTTACTCTTGTCAGCACTCTAAGTCGAACATTTCTCATCTGGTCTTCACCAAACTTGAACAAAATGTGTTTGACCTTAAGACCTCAGACAAGTTCGATAATGAGCCAAATCGGTCCAGGCATTTTGGAGTTCTGGCCCTTGAATTGTAGTGAGTAAACAGTATATAAAGACTGACTTGCTATTTAGATGATTAGACAGTTGTGGGAGACATTCGCTTTTCTGAAAAGCAGCTCTAGTTTTTTTCCTGCATTAAAGATTTCTTTCTGGAACAAATGTGTTTGTACTGATTTATTCTTCTAGTTTTAACTATCACAGTATGTGACTTTAAATAATCTTTTTTGTTAAATAAAGGGCATATTAGAATCAAAATAATATATAGCAAAATTGCATTTTACTTCAATTAATACATACAAAATCGGTTTTATGTCACCAGAATAATTCACTTGTGCTACACGCTCGTGAATTATTCTGCGGACATGTAAACTCTTTTTAAAAAATTACAATAATTATTTACTCCTCTGAAATAATCTGAGCCACGTCATGAGAAAACCAACATAGTGGCTTTGCGACCAGCATGGATCCAGACCAGCCTGCGCAGTCTAGTCAGGATCCATGCTGTTCACTAACAGTATCTCTAATTCCAATATGCTTTGAAAGTGAACAGCATGGATCCTGACCAGACTGTGCGGATGCGCAGGCTAGTCTGGATCCATGCTGGTTGCAAAGCCACTGTTTGTTAGCTCACCTGTCACAAAGTGACGAGGTGAGCTTTTGTGATCGCGCGGTGTCCGTCGTCGGTCCGTGCGTCCGTAAACTTTTGCTTGTGACCACTCTAGAGGTCACATTTTTCATTGGATCTTTATGAAAGTTGGTCAGAATGTTCATCTTGATAATATCTAGGTCAAGTTCGAAACTGGGTCACGTGCCTACAAAAACTAGGTCAGTAGGTCTAAAAATAGAAAAACCTTGTGACCTCTCTAGAGGCTATATATTTCACAAGATCTTCATGAAAATTGGTCAGAACGTTCACCTTGATGAAATCTAGGTCAAGTTTGAAACTGGGTCACTTGCCATCAAAAACTAGGTCAGTAGGTCTAAAAATAGAAAAACCTTGTGACCTCTCTAGAGGCCAAATATTTCACAAGATCTTCATTTAAAATTGGTCAGAACGTTCACCTTGATGATATCTAGGTCAAGTTCGAAACTGGGTCACGTGCCGACAAAAAACTAGGTCAGTAGGTCAAATAATAGAAAAAACCTTGTGACCTCTCTAAAGGCCATATTTTTCATGGGATCTGTATGAAAGTTGGTCTGAATGTTCATCTTGATGTATCTAGGTCAAGTTTCGAAACTGGGTCACGTGCGGTCAAAAACTAGGTCAGTAGGTCTAAAAATAGAAAAACCTTGTGACCTCTCTAGAGGCCATTTTTTCATGAGATCTTCATAAAAATTGTCAGAATGTTCACCTTGATGATATCTAGGTCAAGTTCGAAACTGGTCATATGCTTCGAAAACTAGGTCAGTAGGTCAAATAATAGAAAAACCTTGTGACCTCTCTAGAGGCCATATTTTTCATGGGATCTGTATGAAAGTTGGTCTGAATGTTCATCTTGATGATATCTAGGTCAAGTTCGAAAGTGGATCATGTGCCATCAAAAACTAGGTCAGTAGGTTAAATAATAGAAAAACCTTGTGACCTCTCTAAAGGCCATATTTTTCATGGGATCTGTATGAAAATTGGTCTGAATGTTCACCTTGTTGATATCTAGGTCAAGTTTGAAATAGGGTCATGTGCAGACAAAAACTAGGTCAGCAGGTCTAAAAATAGAAAAACCTTGTGACCTCTCTAGAGGCCATACTTGTGAATGGATCTCCATTAAAATTGGTCAGAATGTTCACCTTGATGATATCTAGGTCAGGTTTGAAACTGGGTCACATGCCTTAAAAAAACCAGGTCAGTAGGTCAAATAATAAAAAAACCTTGTGACCTCTCTAGAGGCCATACTTTTCATGGGATCTGTATGAAAGTTGATCTGAATGTTCATGATGATATCTAGGTCAAGTTTGAAACTGGGTCAACTGCGGTCAAAAACTAGGTCAGTAGGTCTAAAATATATTAAAATCTTTTGACCACTCTAGAGGCCATATTTTCATGGATCTTCATGAAATTGATCTGAATGTTCACTTGATGATATCTAGGTCAGTTTCGAAACTGGTTCACGTGCGGTCAAAAACTAGGCCAGTAGGTATAAAATAGAAAACATTGTGACCTCTCTAGAGGCCATATTTTTCATGAGATCTTCATGAAAGTTAGATGAATGTTCACCTTGATGATATCTAGGTCAAGTTTGAAACAGGTCACGTTCTTCGAAAAACTAGGTCAATAGGTCAAAAATAGAAAAACCTTGTGACCTTTGTAGAGGCCATATTTTTCATGGATCTTCATGAAATTGGTCAGAATTTTTACTTGATAATATCTAGGTCAAGTTCAAAACGGGTCACATGAGCTCAATAACTAGGTCAAATATGGTCAAATAATGAAAACCTGGTCTGTGGATAGGAGCGATTCAGGACATATGGTCTCTTGTTTTAATGACAGTTGTCTGTTGTTTATTAGAAAGTAAATACATACTAGTGTGTTAAAATCAAACTGTTTGTTAATTGACAGATGTTAGTAAAGTAGCTGCAAGTTGGATAGTCTAATAGTGATTATTTGTCAGTTGATTTTTTCATATGTCGCTATAAGGTAACATAGAATTCATCTTGCATGTTTCTGCTGGAGGAGTAGAGGAAAAATCTCATTCCTTATTTATTTTCTAATGTTTTTGCTAAAATTTACTTGTGAATTACAGTCTACAATTGTTAAAGGTTCCTAACATTAAATCTCTTGTCATAGCCAACAGATGGTTTATGGGACATAGTTTTTGGACACATTGATATCTTTTGAGAAAATTCATAATGTCAGATTTAGAAGTTTGCAGAAACAAAGCATTGAATGAATTTTATGAGACAAACTGTTACCTCAGTTGCACAGGTTATTGTTCTCTGTGACATTAGTTGTTTTCTACATAAAAGTATTTATACAGAACAGCTGTTTCCTATTTTAACTTTATATTATTTTAACATTATTTGAACAACAAATAGATGTATTGTTTTTGTTCATTTTAAGCCCATCCGGGTAAGCTATAAGTACTGATGGGCACTTCAGTCGTAAGAATAGAGTGTTTTCATTATTTTGTTGAACTTTGTTCCATCAAAGAAGTATAAAATACACTAATTATTTTCATAGCTCTTTGGTTCCATGAATTGCTTGCTATATGGGTCATCAAAGTGACAATGTTAACTTCGTTCTCTTAAATTATTCACATAGATTACTCAAGAGCCTCCAGTGCTTATGAAACACTTTATGCTACCTCTCTTAACTGACATCTGCAGTGGCCTGAGATAGAGCTATCATTCTGTGGCTCTGTTCTACTGCATAATGGCTTACAGAGGAAATAATACAAAAAGATGATTCTCTTTCTCACTACTTGAGGGATGTTCACCACATTTGTATTGTTCCTCAATTTTTTTTATTGGTCCTGCACCTTTGCAACAGCAGGAACTGAAAGGGCTTAATAATTCATTAAAAAAAATCTTGCAAGAATTTCATTATGCTTTGTCTGTAGCACCCTTATAGCAAGTGGTCTGCAATATGTTACCTGAATATAAAGTGAACATTTTGCCCCACTGCATAAACATGGCTTTCAGAGCAGCTTAAGATGCACATTGCTGGTCATCTATCTGGGCCATTAACATCCTTCTACACCCACTGAGAGGAATTGCTATGGACAATTTTCTCAGAGACTTCAGCTGACTTGGAATGGAACAAACTTGTGCAAAAACTTACATTTTTCCATTCATTGACAGTAACTTCCCCTTTTTACCACCATTTATTTACATAGAGAACCTTGATAGATTGATGCAGTTGGTTTTGACTAGGGCTGCCTTATATGTTAAGAAGGTTTCAATGATGTTTACGTTTGAAGGTTATGAGAAATGCTGGCCAAAACTGATACATCTTTACTTTCCATGCTAGAGAGACTGTTATATCTTTCTAACAAATTGTACTTTTTGGAAACTTTGGTTTACTTTGGAAATACTCAAATTTTATGCAGATTAAAAAAAAATTCTTAACCCTTATGCTAGACACAATTGATTCTGCCTTTGTGACCAGTGTAGATCACGGTAGCCTGCACATCTGTGCAGTCTGGTCAAGATCTGCACTGCGTGCCATTCAGTCAGTATCTTTTTGGTAAGCACCTGTTTTAACAGTTAATGGTGTGGAAATTTCTTTTATAATTGGGTAGTCAAGTAACTCCTGTTAAAAGAGGCTTACTTGTAGTGTTAAATTCAGTTTTAGATGAATACAGGTGTCCAGTTCTGATAAAAGATAGAATCAGTATTAGCTTAGTATACTATAACCCTGGTATTTTGTGACAAAACATATTTTAAGTACTAAAAAAAATAAAATTATAACAAATAAAAAACGTTTCAACACACCTAGAGTTGTTTTCTTTTTTATACCCTTAATTAGAACAGTACTATTAACTGACCCCTTATATGCCCCCACATTTATGTTGGGGCGGGGGGAGAGCATAGAATTGCTGCTGTCCGTCCGTCCCGAAATCTTGTTTGTCCAATTCCTCCCACACTTTTAGCCTGATTTGCTTCAAACGTTAACAGATGAACAAGCTTGATGTGTAGATGATGATAAAGGAAGGAACTTTTTGTGCGGCTATTTTTCAAGAATTATGACTTAATTTCATAAAATGGGCCTTAGTGAAGAAATATGTGTTCAACTCCTCATACACTTTTGAAGGAAATGATTCAAATTGAAAGTTGCTCAGATCTGGGAAGAAAATCTATGCTCTAGCTAGGATGCACAACCTTTTCTGAATACAATTCCCTTAAAACTTTTGAACTGCAGATCATTCCTGGCTCAAACCAGTAGAAATCTGGTTCGAACTTTCGATCAAGCCCGAGGTAGTCTATGTAAGTCAAATACACAGGGTAACATTGACCTTTGACAAATTGAAAGTTGCTCGATCTTGGAAGAAAATCTATGCTCTAGCTCGGATGCACAACCTTTTCTGAATACAATTTCCTTGAAACTTATGGTCTAACATCCTCAACTGACATAGTATGTAGCGGGGGGTGGGGGCATATATGTCCTATGAAACCAATTCTAGTTAGCCCACCATCATCAGATGGTGGGCTATTCAAATCACTCTGCGTCCGTGGTCCGTCGTCATTCCGTCCGTCCGTCCTTCCGTTAACAATTTCTCGTTATCGCATCTCCTCAGAAACTACCAGGGGGATTTTGACCAAACTTTGTCAGAATGATGTATTGGTATTCTAGTTGTGTCCCCCTGAAAATCAGACTGGTTCAACAAATTTTTAGTAAGTTATGGCCCTTTGTTTATTTCTATAATTTACATAGATTTATATAGGGAAAAACTTTGAAAATCTTCTTGCCCCAAACCACAGCGCCTAGGGCTTTGATATTTGGTATGAAGCATCATCTAGTGGTCTTCTACCAATATGATTCAAATTATTTCCCTGGGGTGTAATATGGCCCCGCCCCGGGGGTCACATGGTTTATATAGACTTATATAGGGAAAAACTTTGAAAAACCTCTTGTCCAAAACCTCAGGGCCTAGGGCTTTGATATTTTGTATGTGACATCATCTAGTGGTCTTCAACTAAGATTGTTCAAATTATCCCCCTAGGGTCAAATATGGCCCCGCCCTGGGGGTCACATGGTTTACATAGACTTATATAGGGAAAAACTTTGAAAATCTTCTTGTCCAAACCACAAAGCCTAGGGCTTTGATATTTGTAATGTAGCATCGTCTAGTGGTTCTCTACCAAGTTTGTTAAAATTATCCCCCTAGGGTCAAATATGGCCCCGCCCTGGGGGTCACATGGTTCATATAGACTTATATAGGGAAAAGCTTATAAAAACTTCTTGTCAATAACCTACAACATTCAGATTTGGACCACATGTATGGTTTTGAGTGGCAAGATGAACCTTGACATGAGTTGACCTTGATTTTGACCTAGTGACCTACTTTCACATTTCTGTAGCTACAACCTTCAAATTTGGACCACATGCATAGTTTTGTGCACTGAAATAAACTTTGACCTTGGCATTGACCTAGTGACCTACTTTCACATTTTTGAAGGTACATGCTTCAAATTTGGACCACATGCATAATTTCGTGTTCCGAAATGAAATTTGACCTTGATTTTGACTTTCACATTTCTCAAGCTACAGCCTTCAAATTTGGACCACCTGCATGGTAATTGTACCGAAACAAACTTTGACCTTTACATCGACCTAGTGACCTACTTTCACATTTTTGAAGGTACAGGCTTCAAATTTGGACCACATGCATTGTTCTATATTCCGAAATAAAATTTGACCTTGATTTTGACCTAGTGACCTACTTTCACATTTCTCAAGCTACAGCCTTCAAATTTGGACCACATGCATGGTTTTGTGTACCGAAACAAACTTTGACCTTTACATTGACCTAGTGACCTACTTTCACATTTTTGAAGGTACAGGCTTCAAATTTGGACCACATGCATAGTTTTGTATTCCGAAATAAAATTTGACCTTGATTTTGACCTAGTGACCTACTTTCACATTTCTCAAGCTACAGCCTTCAAATTTGGACCACTTGCATAGTTTTGTGTACCGAAATGAACTTTGACCTTAAGATTGACCTAGTGACCTACTTTCAGATTTCTGTAGCTATAGGCTTCAAATTTAGACCACATGAATAGGATTGTGTACCGAAACAAACTTTGACCTTGATATTGACCTAGTGACCTACGTTCACATTTTTGAAGGAACAGGCTTCAAATTTGGACCACATGCATAGATTTGTGTTGTGAAGAGGAATTTGACCTTGATTTTGACCTAGTGACCTACTTTCTCATTTCTCAACCTACAGCCTTCAAATTTGGACCACTTGCATAGTTTTGTGTACCGAAATAAACTTTGACCTTAAGATTGACCCAGTGACCTACTTTCAAATTTCTCAAACTACAGTCTTCAAAATTGATGCACATGCATAGTTTTGTGTACAAAGAACTTTGTCCTTGAAATTGATCTAGTGACCTACTTTCACATTTCTCAAGTTACAGCTTTCGAATTTAGACCACATGCACAGTGTTGTGTAAGGAAATGAAATTTGACCTTGAGCTAGTCAGTAAGTCTTGAAATTTGGAACACACAAAAATGACACATTGGTGGGCGCCAAGATCACTCTGTGATCTCTTGTTGTATAATAGGTGGTTTTCCCTCCGTACAGCTGTACAACCTGCTGTTTTGAGATGAAATGTCAAGATAAGATTGACCTTTGAACTGCAAATCATTCCTGGCTCAAACCAGTAGAAATCTTGTTCGAACTTTCGATCAAGCCCGAGGTTGTCTATGTAAGTCAAGTACACAGGATAACATTGACCTTTGACATGAATTTAATTCCATTCATAGACTTGAAATTGCAGATGTTGCCCGTGGACAATAAATAGAGCTGGTTTATTTGGTCAGTCGAGTCCAAGTCACACTGACCTTTGGCATAAAATTGTCGCTGGTGAATAACTAGAATGACTCGCGCAACAGGCATGATCTCTACTGTGTTAGTAGGGTAAAGGTCAAGGTCCTAGTGACCTATTGCTAGATGTTTTAATGGATATTCAAATTACTTTGTACTAATAACATAACAATATTGTGTAGCACGTTAGATCCCTAAGCTCAAAGGTCATTGCCACGTTTGTAAGATCATTTATCTTGTCTGGGCTATGGCGGTTTTAGCTTGACTTCAAAGAATAGGTAAAGCTATTGCACTTGGTTGTGTCCACATCAACATCCCAATCTGGTTTGTAAGCTGGTATCTCGGTTTACAAAAATGGGAATGGGTAGAAACTTCACACATTTATTCATTGTGATTATCTAGCATCCATTGTGAAGCTCTATAAGTCTGTTTTGTATTTTTACAAAAGTATGCCTATTTTCAAGATTTTGTGTAATGTGGTATCTCGTGGGAATAGACTGAAACTCCAAACACGTGTTCTCTGTGGTGATACTGCATGCAATGCAAAGGTCCCATAACTATGTTCTGCTGTTTCACAAACTTCTAACCCTTTTTTAACATGACAGTTTTATGTATAATTAGTTTAACAGGCCGGGAAAATTCTATGACTCAAAATGGTTACCACTTTTGTACATGTTTATGATTTACTTTCATTAATTCAACTTTGTAATGACTAGACTTGGGTAGTCAAGTGTTGATGCCCTCACATATATTCACATGCATATATTCAACATAAGGAGACAATTTGCAAGATCCAGGCCAGGGAGAGTGGTGGTGTAGAAGTTAAGGTGTCGGCCGCTGAACACGGGGGTCGTGCGTTCAACCATGACCACGCTGTCTAATATGACACCGGTACTGGTTTTTCCAGGAAGCAGACTCCGAGATTGGTTCAAATAAGCTTGAAGCTTTCATCACAAGCGAGCTAAAATAAAATATGTATGTGGTATGTGGGACAGTATGTACAAGTGTTGCCTCGAAATGTCTTTGAAGCTTCGTAAGGTGTTACGCACCTCTTACCATAAAGAGTACAACAGTCGTGACCATCAACAAAAAAGAGCTTTGTTAACTTATGTATAGGACATTAACTTCCCCCCAAAGTTGAATGCGACTCTTGTAACAAAAGACAGCATTCCTCTGGTTTACCAGGAGGTTGTGAGTTTCTCAAAATGAAAGTTTTGGTGTTGTGTTTGAAACCCCATAAATACTGGATTTTGTGATTTTTGTGACTCAATCAAACCGAGACTGCTATAATATTTTGTTGCGTTCATCTTTTGTTTATTACTTGTGGGACGTGTCGGTCGTGCTACAGCGTAGTGGTAGATTTATTTCAATGTCAGTCAGAATATGAAAAGAATTTGACAATCGTAGACTATTCCAGTGAGTAAAGTTTAGACATGTAGTTCTTTCCATCTTTAACGTTAAGATATGGGATCTCGAACGGTGACTGGCTCATCGTGTGTGAGTCCGAACCTTTGAAACGCCCGTATTATTTCAAGTTAAGGGACAATAAAACTGTTTTAAAGCCTTGTGGTTCTTCTCAAGTGCTCGTCCCTAACTCCAATACACCGGCTAAATTTCTATCATTTGGCAGTGTTTTTCATATTACTAATAGTACATTTTGAAATTTATTTCTCACACAAATGAAAAATATGTCACATATTGCATAAGTAACATATCTAAATTTCAACAAAATCAGTAATGCCGTAATTGTTTTTATTTTACGACATCTACCAAATTATCAAAAGTCACGATAATACACATGAATGTCTAGAATTTACAAACAAAATTCGTTATAAGGTAGGCAGATCATGACAAAACAAAATAACTTCTTTATCTTTATATCTTTGAAATGAATTTACATTTGGTTTGATGTGGGAAACGCATCATTATATCATAGGTTTGATATTTGACAATATAGCAGTGAAACTTATGTACCCATATAAATGAAATTTACTCTTGAAATAGATGCAAGACATTCTTCTTTGTTTTGTGACTTTTTCAAAAATGGGTACATTGTAGATGTCTTAAAATGAAGAAATCAGTGTACATAAAATAGCTCTACTAGATTTTGTCAAAATGTAAAAAAAGCATGTTCTTAACAACATATTTGTCTACATTGTGTGTGTATTTATTTATTTATTTATTTATTATGGTGTTTACGGCGCACCAACACAGTATATGTTGTATGGCGCCAAACAGGACTACAAATTTTGGTTTCACATCTCATTTACATCGAAATAAAAACATGAGGTATGGAATCATTTGCATACCTGCTGGAATCACAGAGTTACAGCAAAACCACGTGTTAAGACCCTATAAGTCGCCTCTTACGATCATGCAAGGGTAAGGCAGTGGTTCTAATTCTTTTCATACACAGATCGTCCCAGAACCACATGGGGCCTACATTGTGTAAGATATTTGATAAATGTATTGTAGAATAATGAACCTTGATGCCAAGAAATGGAGCATTAGAAATTGCGCTTTGTTAATAAAATCTGTTAATTTTAAGATCCTTTGGAAGCATATAATGCAACCAAGCAGAATAATAGAAAACTCGGGTTTGATTGAGTCTGTTCATGAGAGGTAATGAAATGTGCAATACCTCTCACGCCCCCTAGCACGGGCTTAAGCGGAATATTGAATGGACTCCGTGATCCCAAAGGACCAGAAAATATAACAACATTGCCATAAAGAATGTCACGTCTCTCTTATTACCAGTTATTCTCCATTCAATATTTATTGTTCAGCATGATATTCGCCAAACAAACTATGACGAGAACATACTTTAGATTAGTATTTACTGACAGAGCAATTGCATATACCGCTTATACAGGTAACAAGTCCGGGACAAGCCCTGGAATTCTAAATTACTGAATGAGCATTTTTGTCATGCCAGGATTATCTGCGGCTTGATGTGTATTTTTGCTCCTAGCAGTTTGAGAACGGATGTTCGGGTCGTGTTGGTGGCTCGTTTGAATTTTGATCTCATTTTTATTGATGTATTCCGTATACACTTTTTACACTTGGCCTGTATGATGTTCATACATTAACATTTGCTTAATCACCCCAGCAAGTGAACGGTGATTCATCAATACTTATAGTCACATAGTTGTCACGTTTATCTATATATCGACCTCTCAACACACCTAGCCTCTAAATATGACATTTAGGTTCATTTTCAACGGTCCAGCAGAGCGTAAAAATAAATCTTTATGCAGAAAGGACGTCCTCTGAAGCATTTTATCTAATAGGAAAGATCAGTGCCCGGCATGTATTCGCGTGAGCATGCTCCGTTGGTCGTCTGTGAAAACGAGAATATACCTGAAGATTCTCATTTGAATAATGATTATCAAATATGGCCGACAGTCACATTTTTATTAATCATTTGCATCGCCGTGAACAATTCATACATGCTTAATGATATGTCAAGCTGTGTATTTATAAAGTAAAACATTAATTGACTGTCATATCGGATTTGTATGAAGTCTTTCTTGGATTTAAAATTAAAACAAATGTAGCCATGGCAAACGCGAATAACAACTGAAATGATATTGCACAAAGTCTCCACGTTGATTTCTCTGTGAGAAAATAATTGATATAAAAATGAACAGGCAGTTACAGGATATAGTTTGCTGTTAAAATTATTAAAAGGGAAATCCAAAAACACTCCAAAATGCTTAAAAAATGACGAGGGACGTCGCCGCGGGAGAAACCAAAGGTAATGTTGACAATATTTTACTCTTCGTTTTAGCTAAAGCAGGCTGTTGTTTTCAGTCCCATCTTCTGGTGGCAAAAATTAATTTTAGCGAAGAAAAATCTACAAATATCAAAGGCAAAGAATGTTATATAATGCAAAATTCTATATTTCCTTTCTTAAAAGATTAGTATCGTTCGAACTTTTGTGTTTGTAGCTGCGCAGACTTGAAAATCAACTGATGCATGATCTTAATTTATATTTCAATATTCGTCTAAAGAAATAGCAAAAAATGCGTGCATTTATGATTTAATCAAATCAGAATTTTTTGTATCCTCGAAAATTCGCATCGTCATGTTAATTCATATTTAGTCTTGACCTATATATTTTTTATAATGATTAAATAATGAGTGTATGTAGGTATTACTGTTGCTAAATTGAAGGCAAATTACAATAAATAATACATGAACTACAATGTCATGCTTACTATGTAAATCACTCATTAAAAACACAGTTCACCATTAATTAAAATATAACAAGAATAGGCGCATTTAATTTATCAGTCCCCTTTAATGTTACAAAAATCACGTTCATTTTTATACCATCGGCAATGCTTTTATAACAAATGTAAATTTTCGTCTTCTATCCTTCTTGGAGAAAATAGATTTTGAATTTAATTATATATTCCAAGAACTAAATTTTGATAAATGACTGCAAAAGGAATTTAAGGTCGGAAAAAATGCTCTCTGCATGTTTTTATTAGTAGTTCTAATGTGTTTGTTTACATACTATTGTTCTCATATTTTTCAAAAATTGTAGAAAACGTAAATGGCTTTTTTTCTTCTGTTTCTAACTGCAGCCTTGTAAAATCTTAAAAAGTGTTTGTTTTCTATGGTAAAACTTTGTTTGTTCACATATTTTAAAGTCGTCATTCAAATGGAATATCAAAGAATAATTACATAACTTATGTGTTAAATCACATATGTCATTACAAGATATCATCAATATTTATTTCATACATTGAATTAATGTAGAATTAGATGACAAGCAGAATATAATGTATGGATCCGACTACATAAATATGAGTTTCTGACAAAAATTTAATACACTGTATCCATCAGATTAATAATATACATATTCACATAATATTTATAATATATGGATTATGGTGAAAAGTACTGCATATTTAATTAAAAAACATAAATAACTGGGAAACATAATAAAGAATCTATGATTATTCATGAATTTTCAACAATTCATGTTATGATTTTGAATTTGTAAGCGGTGTTAAAATACCCTTATTTTAACCGCTGCATTTTCCTGTCTGAAAACAAATTGTGGAACTTTCAGAAAAAAGAAGAGATCTTGCATCTCTCAATTTTCAAAATGCTCACTCATGCACTTGATAGACGTATATTGTATATGATTGAAACCTAACCATACACTGCCTTTTTGTAGGTGTTGAAATATGACGTGATTTGTATATTACGGTCAAATATCTGACCTTGCCGTGCCGTTGTCCACTATTTTCCATCTTGCGTTGTACGCACGTGAGTCATCACGTTAAAACGGACCATAGGTTTACTATTTTACTTTTGTTGCTGTCTGAAAATTTGTATCTAAAATTTTTTTTTTGTGATAAAAGATATGCATTTTATATGTCTAACATGCATCAGTCACGTGCCTTCACCGCTGTTGGTTAGAACCTTGTACAGGTCTTTCATATTTGAACACGGTTCGGAGCGTAGGTGGTTCTACCAAGGTGCCAACTCAAGTCTGAAATAATCTACAAATGGGTCATTGGGTCTCCCTCTAGCTGAAAATCTGAGAAAAAAAACTGGTTTTCACACGACCGTTGTGGTGATGTGACAAAAAAACGCGTAAAAGAAACAACGTTAACACAATTTTAACAACGTATGTTTTTCACATAAAATACACATATGAGCCGTGCCATGAGAAAACCAACATAGTGGCTTTGCGACCAGCATGGATCCAGACCAGCCTGCGCATCCGCGCAGTCTGGTCAGGATCCATACTGTTCGCTTTCAAAGCCTATTGTAATTAGAGAAACCGTTAGCGGACAGCATGGATCCTGACCAGACTGCGAGGATGCGCAGGCTGGTCTGGATCCATGCTGGTCGCAAAGCCACTATGTTGGTTTTCTCATGGCACGACTCATATATTGATTTACTGCTGTACATTTTTTATGTAACAACAATTGTTACATTGTATTCAATTCACTTTGAATTCCTCGCCTACAATTCATCATCATCCATTACAAAACAATATAAAATTGTTCTGTTCTTAATCAGATAAATGTATATATAAAGACAAGACAGGTGAGAGAAAATAAAATGTCAATATGCATGCACGCATCATGTAACAACTATGTGAACTAAATTACATTAATCAAATCAGGCGCGATCATTCATTCATTTCGTGCAATGCAATGCATGTTACATAATAAATTATGATAGCAACCTTATATTTTATTATATAAAACTGTATATGAACAAGTAAGGTTCGAAATTCAGCATTTTAGTGTATCAAGTTTTGACCAAGGTAGTCTTATTATAACATCCAATAATATATTGATAAAGTACTTTACACAGGCACATTTATACAAAAAAAAAAATAACAACAATTACTCAGATGGTTATAGCAGAAAGTGAAGGACCTCGGCACATATTGAAGTGAAAATACATAACAAAATGATCATTTAGAAATTGATAAGAAGTTAGAAGGGTACATTGCTAACCATCGGCCTTTGTGCTTCTGTCTTCATGTATTTATGCTGGTGTAACAATAAAAAATGGCATATTGTTACAAAAAAAAGAGACTTGGCCAAGGTAGACAACAGTGACAGAACATATCTGTACACCTATACTATGGCAGTAACGAAGGAATTCAAGGGTCCATAACAAATATAATATCGACCATTTAAAGCTTTCAGCAGCATCCTCATTGTGTACCACTTTGTGTCATCTAATCCAAAGCTTATAAGTAATTTGGATGACTCTCAGTATTATATATAATTAAGTCATCAATGAAGTGTATTACACACACATATCAGTTTGGCAATGGGAAATTCAGACTCCAGTTGTAATATCCAAGTCAGTTTAATAAAGTACACATTTTTATCAAATATACACATATTTAATGTAACACACACATATTTAAGTTCGCTGGACATTACAACTGGAGACTGAATTTCCCATTGCCAAACGTGTTACACTTTTATTTACGTTGTATCATAAAAACTATTTACTTGTCATACACTACAGTTATATGACAGCTATATGATTGTGACCAAAGTAGCTCTCGGGGTGTGACTAACTATATGCTTACACTCTCTAATACAGCAGTACTTACTGTTTATGTGTTACCGAAAATTTTTGACTTGCCGTTCCTCTCTCGACAGATCCCTGCTCTTAAGAGAAATGGAAATATGCTCACACCTGCACCAACTGGGTTTCTACAGTTTTCGTTTTATTCAGTTTTATCATTGGAAGACCTTGACCAATTAATTAAAACAGCCATTGAAACATAGGTTACCGTTTTGTTCTTGTTTTTTAAAAGTTCGAAGTACAGGAATGTATATTTAACTGCAGGGCAAATAAATATGGTGAAAATAAGCCTTCCATTTCGTCGATATTTCTCGGTATTTCATTAGAATGCTAGAAAATTATCAAAACAACGAAAGGTCAGCAGAATTATTCTTACTAAATCAAGGCTTTGAATAAAAATTAGGAATAAATTTGTAACAAACACCAAAATATGCTTCTGATTCTTTTTGGTCTTCAAGATTAAAAAAAGCCTTTAAATACAAAGAAATACTTGGCATAGATCTTAAGAATTGATTTTTTTTTCAAAAAAATCCATGCGAAAACAAATAAAGTTGTTTTTTTTAAGAAAGAAATACAAAATGCGAAGTGTCTTGACAAATGGTCATGTGCATTTTTCTTTCGAAAATTACAATCAATACCACTAATGTTCCATCAAAAATACGTACTGGAAATTTTATTAGCGTCCATGAATAAAAAGGAAATGAATAATAATAATTTACCCACCTACCAACAGTGACGACATAACCAAAGTGGTTTTTATTATTGTATTATTGTTATGGAAGTGCATAATTTATGTTGTCAATGCAAAAGTACTAAAGATCAGATGCAGTTTCGGTGATATGTGTAAGAAATGTCGACATAAAATGTTATAATGCACGAGCATACAAGTAGTACATAATAATGTATATGGGATGTATATATGTGACATCATCATATACACGTATACATTTTTACTTTTATGTTTTCCCCGAGAGAATAATAAATATTCACGTTATCGTAAAAAATGTGCGGTCCAATTAAAAATCTCTGATGCAAGGTATGATCAAAGAAAATTGAAACATAACGATAGTAATGTTTTATCATATGAATAAATCACCTTTTGAATCTGAGACTGGATTGTCCTGCATGGCCACCCACTGGTTTATTTTAGCTCATTTTTGCATGTATATATT
Source organism: Mercenaria mercenaria (assembly GCF_021730395.1). Classification (NCBI taxonomy): domain Eukaryota; kingdom Metazoa; phylum Mollusca; class Bivalvia; order Venerida; family Veneridae; genus Mercenaria; species Mercenaria mercenaria. The sequence goes on from NC_069368.1 coordinate 48,439,051, forward strand.
GATTCCTTCTTTTAATCAGCTTATGTAGTTTTTATCAATCCTTACCCAGCTAAATTTTTATAATGAACTTGTCCATCTTTCAGTTTGAACAGTACCATTTACTGCTAAAAGGGGTGCTTTCCAAAAAATACTGACTGAGTGGCGAACAGTGCAGATTATGATCTGACTGCACGGATTTGCAGGCTGATCATGATCTACACTGGTCGCAAAGGCAGAATCAGCCGTGTTTAGTATGATTACGGTTGAAGTTTACCTTTGAGCGATAACTGTGCACAGTCGTTTTGAACCATATTTTTCACAAAGGACTTTCTCTTCACTAGTGAAGAATCAATTTAAGTTTTATAGACTGAGCATATTCTTCACAGTTCCACTAAATTTTTGTCTTTTTGAAGAGGAGAGGAGTGGGGGTGGGTAATAAAATCTTTACAACACTTTTGTAAGGATAGGTCTCGTTATTTCATTTTGCTTTATAAATAGTGTTTATAGTTAAACAATACATCATATAGTTTTATAGCAGCTTATGTAGCTAATTTAAAACGAAGTTTCAATTCTTAAAAGAATTTTATATTTCAAGGTCATATTTGTATGATGAATGGAATAAAACACAAGAGTAAAAATTACATATGCAACTGAATACAATGCAATATTAAAAAATAGGAAAATCTAAAAGAAGCTCTTTCAAACAGCTATTTTATTCTACATTAATTAATAGGTTTTAGCATCACAGAAATTGCTTGGACAAAATGTGAAAATGTGATTATTCGCAAATGTCCATTTCTTCTCAAGTCTAGGATCATATTCTTCACAGGGATGTGAAAAATGTGATTTATGAAAAATGTGTTCCCCAAATCAAATAATATCTTAATTTCTTTGAGAAACATGTGCAGATTAAAAAAAAAGATAGAATGAGGAATGCACATACATTTAGCGAACATGTGCAGCTTTGTTTCACAAAACAAAGTATCATTTGCCTTGGCGAAATGTATTTTTCATGATATTTTCATCAAGTCAAATTAATATTTATTGGAAAAAAATCAGCAAATAAGACTTAATGTTTCCTTTAAAGGATTCTGAATTGAAGACATTTCGAAAAACAGAACATTCTATTCATTTTCTAAAAATTTGGTGAAATCAAATTGTATAAATAAATGTTCGTATCATTAATATCAAAGGACGAAATTTGATGTGCACATGTGGAGTGATACCATCTTTAATCACGCTGTAGAAAATTACAAAAATTAACATGAAGGTACGGCCTGTTACCAGAACCCATCGCATTTACATTAGCCATATTTTATATGGTGCCTTTTATTGTATTTTTGTGTTAAAACCACTCGTTTTAGTTCATATAAATTTCATATAAAGTGGTCAATGAAAGTTATAAATTGATGGTCATGTGAATTAAGACTTCACAGCAAAATTTATGGAAGTATAATGGTATGTACACAAAAATTTTCAATTTGTATTTGCGATAAATTAATGTAATAAATTGTTTTTTTTATACTAACCTTTAGACTGCTGGCGGCAAGTGGTTTTGCCTTTGGGACCAGTGCAGACCAAGATTAGCCTGCACATCCGTGCAGGCTGATCATGGTCTGCACTGTTCGCTATTCAGTCAGTGAATTTTCAGCGAACAGCCCTTTGAATAAGAAGCGGTGCTGCCTAAATTGAATGATGCACCAGTCAATTTTAGAAATATAGCAGGGTAAATGTTAAACTGTAGAATCAAGTTTTCTAAACAAAATATAAACAAAAACAAATAAAAATCGAATCGGTTATTTGAGACGAGCTTTTTTAAATTTTATGCCCTTACTCAATATGATTTCCACAATGACTTGAAATATACAAGTTTGTTAAAAAAAGGATAAAATGCCGGAAAACCCACATAGATGATGAAAAGTGCACCTTTTATCATTCTCTAGATAAGTTCAAATGTACAATATAGGTACAATATAAGTACAAAGTTCAGAAAACGCAGTAATGCATGCTTTCCGATTTTTAGTTTAATGGTCCCTTTCAGTATTCTTTTCAATATTAATTGCGCAGACTTAAAATGCGTATTTATCATACTTTGATATTTACAAAAATAGAAAAATTAAAACTGCGCCAAAAGGCACGAGAAATTTGATGACTTCCTGTAGACGTCAGCCAGTGGAGTCGATCGATCTTTTAACGACACGCGGCTAGGAAAATCTTGAATACCTGGCCACTGAGAAATATATAATATCCCTCCTCGGGGTATAATTTGTTTCAAATAATTTCTAATTGATTTTATATTTGACAAGTTTAGACAAAATATTGAACCTACCGTTGACCTAACCATTACCGAACGCGGAAGCGGTCCGCTAAAAAAATCAAAGCAATCAGCGTATAAAATGATAAACCAAACAACGTTTAAAACTACTTAATATAGTTTTCACGTTACATAAAGTAGTAAACTGGACACAGAGAAATATTTGCTATGTTATTCTTCAAAATGATTGAAGGTAAGAACTTTTACTTTCTCACAGCTAGTGTACACGCATAATTTTAACGCTCAGTGTCGGAATGTTCAACTTTATGAAAAATTATTTTTTATTGAAAAGCTATGAATAGAATCATGTTTCATATTGCATCATACATTCATAAACAGCTTTTTAAAATTTCAATTTGAGTGAAGCGATGTGTGCGTTTTTATTGAGATGGTACATATCCCGTCGATTTGCATAATATAAATGCATCAATAAACGCAGAGAGATATTGAAACTCCGATCGAGAAATTAAAAAAAAATAATTAGAAGAATGATCAAATGATAAAAAGAGAGTTTTTTTTTCAAGTTAATGCACAAAAATTACACCCCCATTTAAGATAGTATGTAGAGAACAAAGGATTTCCGATGTTTTCTGATAGACGCTGGATAAAAGAAGGAGTGGTTTCTGATTCACAATCGGTAGATTATTTGCTTTGGCTGTTCTCGTGAACAATGATGTACAGGGATATCAGCCAATAGGCATTTGTGCATGTGAATAATTTATGTGCTTTAAGCACCGTTTTCTGTATTGACAAATGGAAAATTAACAGATTTTACAATTTTCAAAACCTATTGTGTTGTTTTTTTTGCGTCAATTCCAACTACAGTAATTTCTTACTAGTTTTAGCTTAAAATTCTAACAAGTAAACATTTTCCATTCAAAATTTATCATGGTGTTGTCAATTAAATTTGTATATGTATTATGTCTAATGAAAATATAATGTGTTTTGATCGTTTTGTTAATCTACAGAAAAAGAAAACGATACTTTGATAAACAAAAACAAAAAAAATGTTTAGATAAAACAAAGAACACACTACATTAAGACACGTTTATTAAATTGTTATTCAAAAGAGCACGAAAGCACGTGTATCTCATTATGTTTGATAGAGTTTAATAAAAGTAAGGACGATGATGATGATGATAATGATATTGAAGACTTAAGTCGGCGAAAGAATGCAATTTCAAAATAACCAATTTTATTACATTTTTTCAGTGAATTATCGAAATAGTATCTAGAGTGATATATATCTGGTATTTTCACAGAGAAAAATATCCAATATATTTTTCACTGGTAAGAAACTATAAAATGGGTAATTGTCAGAACATGAAATAAAAAATTGTTTGATTTACATGTAAGATCAAAATATCTTTCGCTCATGAACACCATATCTTTAATTTTCACTTGTGGCTATGCCTGTCGTGAATATACTGCATCTGGTGTTCACTCGTGAAAGATTATGCCATTCTTGCATACCAGACGGGGATTTCCGGTATCTTTACCGGTGCTGGAAAAATCCATCTTACACCCCGGGGTGTAAGATGACTCTCGTGCTGTAAATGACGTATTACGAACTACATATATGTAGAATATTTATGTACTAATATATATTTTATTTAAAAAACGGAATAAAAATTCAGTACCTTGACAATTCCTATTGGTTCCTGATAGTATATTTCTCGATTCAGATCACGTTATTTTATCAAAAATTTATAACGTTACGCTGCAACTGATAAAACAAAACCGGAACTAAACATTGTTATTTGTTTTGAAACGTCATGACGTCTTTCCTGTTTACGGACGTTGGTTTCCTGCGCTTTGTTTAAATACACTGCCATATGAAATAGTTCTAAAAAGAAAGCCGTTCGATTGATTTTATTTTTATTATTATTTCTTGAAATCGGTATGCAAGAAAAAGATTCTGTCACTGGTTATAGGTGTAGATGGGAATATCCGGCTCTCGGGTAACTGTTTAGGCGGTAACTCGGCAAGAAGCCTCGTTACCGCCTAAACAGTAACCCTCGAGGCCGGATATTCCCATCTGTACCTACAACCAGTGAAAGAATCTTACAGGATATCTAGCTATTTTACTCTCTGTTTAGAAAAAGAATGCTTTAAAATTCCTAGAAAGTGATGTTACTTTATATGAATACTTTCACAAGAAAATACTGGTTTTGGAACATTTTCTAAAAAGGCTGCTTGCTTTGCTGTTTCTTTGAAAAAAAGAAGAAAGTTTTCAGTTGGTAAATTCGGATAATGCGTTCCTAAAAATATTAAGTGTTGTCTTTAGCGGCGTTGAACTAAATGAAATGTTTTGTTGTAAGAGTTTGTGATTTTTGATAAAAATGAAAGTAAAATTTAAACATAATTAGAGAAAGTGTGCAAAACCATTTTCAAGCATGCGCAGTGCCTGTCATATCTCGTGCGATTCTTCCATTTCGCTTGAAGAATTGCCTGATAATGCTCGCGCTTCGAAATTAATGTTGTTAACATTCTGATCAAATCGATCCGCAATCGAATTATTCTCGCTTTTATGTCAAACATAAAACGTATCAAAGACTGGCTCACACCTTTCGAGTAGCAACATGTTAATTTGCTTTTATTCTAGATTTCTTATTGCCGCGTTCTCTTTTTTTTGTTATTTCATTCCTAGTTTTTCAAACTTAGTTTGAAACACTTATATTAAGCTTATTTTCTATCAAAGTAACATCATACTAAAGGAAACAGACGTAAGTGCGTTTCATAACAAATTATGTATATTTTGTACATTTACTAAGAAAATCAGTACATTGTTTGGTGTGCGAGAGGACGTGTTTGCGTTTGACAATATGTAATACAGCTTATATGATATTTTCTATCATGGTACCATGTCTGAGAAAAAAAGGCTGCTCCGTGCCGCAGAGACCCGACACGGCACGTGAACCACGTGCAGCCACTGAAACATGCGTAGTGTTACACGTAGGATAACGTTGAGACTAAGCTTCGTAACATTGCCTATACTTTTTTTTGCTCATAAACTTATAATATATTAATTTACGAACATTGACGGTTACGGAAAACGCAGTATCTAATAATTTACGGGCTACGAGATAAAATATTGTCATAGTCCAAGTATTTAAATGTTGTTGATAACTTTTTATTGCAATATCCATCACACGATGAACATAAAATATTTTAGATATCACACAGAATTAAGGTTTTCCAAGTTGTCAAAAAAAGAAACAACAGAGTTATACATTTTTTTTTACGATAGGAACAGTAAGTCCTCGATGGTCAAGCCATAGCGCACTCCGTTTCGGACTTTAACTACTTTTGCATGAGTTCGATTCTCAGGACAGTATATTTTTATTTCTAAAAATGTACAGAATTTCTTTTTTTTTTCCCAGCTGCTACCAAGATAAATTACATCTACTTATTCACAACATGAAATATGTCATTTTGATAGAAAAATAAACCATAAGATTATGTTTAAATATACAAATCGTCTTAATATGATTTATCATTTTTTATCAAAGTTACGGAACTAAGTAAATCTACAAAATAATGAATGGGAGACTAATCTAAACCAGAGAAAAACTAACTTACAAAATAAACGTGATGTAAAAAATATTTAAGAAGTGAAGACTTTTTCGATGGATGCAAGATTCGAACTGTCGCTAGGATTCATTACAGAATAATCACATTACTTTCCACTGGTCCCCTTCTAGAAGCCAACTATACTTTTTGTTAAACTAGAATGGTTATTGTTCATTTACATGTATTGTGCTAAAGCAGTAAAATAATGTGCGCTACATATAATATATTTTAATTAATCTGTGTTTGAGTTAAAACTAAGTTGCAGTACATTGAACAAATCTGAGGGAAATCATGCTGAACTGCCGAGATTTTATCAGTCATTTTGTCACTTTGTGATGACGACGGAATTTATATAGCCCTGGGATAAATGAAATCTTAATGGTACAAGCGCCGCGGCAATAAAAATCCTCCTGTTTCACTAAATGCGGGACGTTTGCATATTGATTGTTTCTGAATAATGATCCGAGATATTATATGTAAATTTAAATGGGATGTAGCTAAAAACACCCAACAGCTTCCTTACACATCATGATATTTAAGACAGGAATGACATTTAGTTGTATAATTCGGACGATCTCTATGTTCTCGTGCCTAAATCACGAAAAAGCATGCAGACGTGCATGCATACACAGCCAAAAAGAGGTCGTCAGGAACTTGGCGGGCTTTCCATACAGACGTACAAACGTTGATAAAATGATATACGCAAAATATTGTCAAGGTGACAATTGACTGAAAGTGTACTCTGTTAATGGATATTTATATATGCACCGTCAATAAAATGGCGAATAGAGCAGATACATATCTTAATGAATACAAACACTGAAGATGGGGTTAGTTGGGGTTAACACCTCGGGTTGTTTAGCGGGATTTTGCTTACATAGAATATAAAAAATATAAAAAGCAAGTATGATCATATAGGCGTTCTATCATTGACCTACTGCTTTGGTCCGTGACTAGATATTAGCATAGCGGCCAAACGAATATTTAAATACTCGAAAATAGATAAAAGATGACATGTTATATATACTCAGGTTAATGTAGACTTGTACGTGAAAATGAGTAAAACTTCACACACACACACACACATATAAGATATAACATATTGACTCTCATTCTCATACCCCTTGTACTTTTTATAGAATTATTAAAATTGCTATATAGTTAAGTTAATTTCTTGCTGTTGGCGCCATTTTTAACACGGGTATATATGAACTATCCGGCAGCCGACCTGTCGAGCTACACGACAACCACAGAATTTACATGCATGCTCATGAAAACTGCGTACAATATCAGTACAAACTTACAGGAACTTCTCTCACATGTACAGTCACTCACGTATGACACTTTTTTCTTCGTTAACATTGAGATGGAAAGATGTTAAGTGAACCAGGACTTCATAAATGTTTCTGAATCATGATGGGAAATTGTACATGCACTTGTTGCCCTGATAAATCAATACATGTCGATCTTTCATACAGTGGTGATCTTTCTTCTGTTTTCTTTATTGGATTTATGAATACAGAATGGAATAATTGCTTATATATGTGATACCCATGAATTTATAATTACACTACGGGTGTCTTTTTTAATCGTGCGGAAATGGAATCAATAGATGAACGACCTAACGTTTTCCATTTTTTAAGTACATGTGCTTATTAATAGCTATAGTAAAACAACTGGGTTTGACGGATCAAAGACCAGCTACAGAAGTCCATTTCATAGGCAGAGAAGCAATTTTTAGTTTAATTTCAAAATAATATCTGAATTTCATATCAGAAAAATAACTCAGTAAGTGGTTACGTATATAAAAAATATGATTATTTTATTAAGACTTTGTCCAACAAAGTCTTTTTTCATAAAACTTATGGTACTTTTTTCACATCAAAAAGATAACAAAGTAATTTTTTATACATTTAATCAGTTTTAAAAGTGATTTTAACATACTAGTCACTTAACTTCGTGTTCTGTTCATTTCTGTTTCATAAACAAAATGACACGTTCACTGCTAAAACCATCAGACCAATTTTAATACCTTGGTCGAAAATAAAATCAAAGCAGTTGCTGCAGTCAGAGAATAGTATCACCACTGATGCGCCAGCTTCTTAATGGGCGGTCGTGAGGTTGATTGAACATTCGTTAAACATGTTTTTAAGTATTTGTACGTGTGTGGTAACATGTATTGCAGCAATTATAAATGTACAAAACTGTGACCAAATGCAAAGAATGAATTTACTTAATAAATATAAATTGAACAGAAATGAAATTGGTGACAGTATTTCTTCTCTTCTTACTGTTAAATGACATGTAGTAACATTCAAGTATCTTATATGCAGCAACATTTCCAGCATCTTATATGCAGTAACAGTAGTATATCAAGCATTTTATATATGCAGTAACATTTCAAATCTTTTATATACAGTAACATTTAAGTGGAGATAAATATGGTCATTTCAAGAATAAAGTAACATTAGTTAAGGTAAGGTGTGGAGCCTGCAACTCGTATGTAACACAAAAATGATGTATCTGAAATGTATGGTCATGATTCTAAGAAAAACTCATTCAAAAAAATGGAATGCAATGCAATCATACACAAAGACGAAATCATTTTTCATGGGATTAGAAATCTGGTAGGTGTGTTCAGTGAAGTAGAACTTACAGTAATTGAGACATCAATTATTTACATTTTATTCTTTACATTTTCAGGATAAAATGAACGAGTGACCAGGATATCCGCTTGGTACAACCGCCATCAGCACGTGCATCAGTCCCACAGTTCCCGACAAGCAACACTGAAAAACAGCCACAAGAACAGTAAACAGAATCCGTAATTAGAGCTAATGAAAATCTTTCAACCAAGACAATTGTCGCAAGAATCCAACCACGGAAAAAAACTTTTATTTCAGCTGTGGAATAGATAAACTTCATTAGAATTTAACTGTGTATTTTTTGATCCGCAGTCAGCTTTAACATTTGCAATACCGTAGCCAATTCAATGCAAATTATGTATAGAACACTCAACAACAGCGCATAATTTTGTGAAATTTTAATAAGGCATTAAGAATCTAAGATCACAGGTTGATCTCTTCTCAGCAAAGGACTGTAACATGCTTAAACATAAAAGGTCAGGATCTGTTCTGTGACAACACTGAGGAGATGGGGCGCGGAAAAGCGCTACAACCGGAACAAGGGAACGTGCGAAGAGATGGAAAAAAGGAAAGTGCTAGGACTGGAACATAGGAATGAGCGCTAAGAGCTGGTACCTGGGAATGTGCTAGAACTGGAACGAGGGGAAGTGCAAAGAGCTGGGACCAGAGACTGTGCTAGAACTACAAGGGAAGGAGCGAAGAGCTAGGAGCAGGAAATGTGCAAGGACTGGAACAAGGGAACGAGCGAAGAGACTGGACAAGGGAACATGCTGGGGCCAGCCGCAGATGACTCTAGTTCTGTCTTTGGTTATCTAGCTGTATGATTGAAAATTAAAGCTCATAAAGCTAGGTTACCAAAGGCAGAAATAGACGTTCAGACCACCCACAACAGGGTAACAAAGTTATTTTGTCACCCCTTTCCGAAGGTAGAAACATACGTCCAGACTACTTCAAAAGATCACCATGGTAACACAGTTACTGCTTATAAAGGTAGGTTAGTAAAGGCAGAAACGGACATCGAAACCATCCTCACAGATCACCATGGTAACTGAAAACTATTGCTTAGATTAAATACGGTTTCCAAAGGCAGAAAGTTTGATGCTGACTACCAAAGGCAGAATAGACGTACAACCACCATCACATATCACCAAGGTAACAGAAGACACAACCGTAAAATGACATACTGGTAGTAGTAATGAAATAAATAAAACGAAGATTTTACAGGATTTTAAATAGAATAATGCAGATTACTGAAGTGAATGCACCTTGTTGGGAATACAACTGACCTTAAGGTGTAAGGAATAATTCAGAATGCGGGCATAGATCATGAATAATCCAAGGAAATCAAGTAGGGTGCTGGCATATTTTGTAAGAAGTTACAGATATTTGCTGAAGAATAAAGTATTACAGTCTGCAAAAACATAAAACACTGAATTTAGGAGATATGAAAGCTTTATCAAGTTTGTCCTGCAGTAGTGTCCATTAAATATGTTGTTCTAATGTCAAATGGTCATGTCCTTAATATCTTCTATATAAGGACTAAGGATAAAATAAGTTCAGAAATGTAAACTTTTATGACAAGCAGCGGTTGGGAATCGTGATCACCCACTCTTGTTTTAAAGTGTTTTAAATATCTTTGATTCTAATGAAGCAATGAATAATTTAGATGGTCATTAAACAAATATGGTAACACTAGAACATGTGCCTTTACTCTTACCTGCATTAACAAGAAGAGACTTGCATTTAATTACCTCTCTAGAATAGACTCAACCTGAATCTGCAATTAATTCTATAAGTTAAAGGGATTCTTCTGATAGATAATTAAGACACATTTGCATTTGTCTCAGGTAAGTTCATAATTAACCTAAAATATATATATATATATATACCGTTGAAACTGGTAACTAGCTTATCTCAAAATTCCGGCTATCTTGAAGACATTTTTTAGTCCCATCCCGAAAACATGTTCACAAAGAATCATTTTAAGTCGAATTTCCATTATCTACAAGTAAAATGCTCGATCCCTTGGTGTTCCAGATGCTGAGTTTCAACTGTATCTATATACTGCATTATTTCATTTTCAATAATATACAGTTAAGTGTTTAAATTCTTGCTAAAATTGCATTATTACCTTTATACTTTGTTAGATTTTATACACATTTTTGCAGAGATTTACTAAATAAAATATTTTGTCATAAAAAAAAAAAAAGAGTTGTTTATCGACTACTGTGGTTGTAAATTGTTCAGTATACAAGCTGTATTGTTCTGTGTACAGTTGATGGAAGATAATGTATAATGTCAAATACATAAAATAATTCTTACTGATACCTTATGTAATGAGAGTTAAAAATGAAATAATTCATAAACTTATGAATGGAAGAAAGATGGTCTCACAGCATCATACTATTTTTGTATTTTGGAAAAATTTCCCCATAAAATAACATTGATAGAATCTGTAAGCAATATCTTTGATATATTTTAGAACTGAGGACTATATTGTTATCTTGAATATTTCAAGCTAATTCATTTTCTGTGCATTAAGTCAAACCACCTTCTTTCTGGCCTATATACAACCAAATAAGTCCTTGGTAAAATATATACCTCTGAAATAGCACATATTATCTTCCATTGACTGTGGATTGACTTAACAGCCTCTTTACAAGTGACCATTGTGTGTAACAGAATATTACATACACTATAGCAAGTATATAAGCCATCTAGCCTCTCATAAAAAGCCAAGAGACAACTAAATTGTCATTGACAATCTGTCAGTAAATTGACCTCCAAGTCGGTTAACCAGTAAATGACCATAACTTGTACAGTTGAAAATTATGCGCATGTTGTGTGTGCGCTTGCATGCGTGTGGTGTGCTTACATGTGTGCCAGTGTACTTAGTGTGTTGATGTAATATTCTGTACAATCCACTGTGCGATTCTCCCTTGACACCCATTCCAAAGTCTGTGCTAATTTGCTCAGGGGAGATAAGTATTGTTGAACTACTGCTCTCTCCCCACAAAAGGACTATATCTTAACAAGTAAATGAAAATGTTAGTGAAAAAAAAACTGACCTCCCTTATGCATTTTCTCCCTTCTATAGCCAAGGACACATGCATTGTTTTCTCCCTTTTACAACCAAGGATAGATGTACTGTTTTCTCCCTTTTACAATCAAGAAACACTTGCATCGTTCTCCCAATCAAGGACAAGGATTATATAGATGCATTGTTTTCTCCCTTTTAAAATCAAGAAAAACATTCATAATAATGATTGCTTTTTCCCTTTTACAATCAAGGAACACATACACTGTTTTCACTAGCATCTAACTTTCTATCTGCCTTTTAATTGACATACAACTTTGATTCAAATGAGAGGACAGCTGTTTATAAATAAACATTTAACTGGAGCGTGTACATGGAGAAAACATTTATAATATATTATGATGGACTTCAGACAATGGGATCCAAGAATTCGCAATACAACTCTGGTCAGGCTCCATGCTGTTCGCTAACAGTTTCTCCAATTCCAATAGGCTTTAAAAGCGAACAGCATGGAGCCTGACCAGACTGCGCGGATGCGCAGGCTGGTCTGGATCCATGCTGGTCGCATACCCACTATGTTGGTTTTCCCATGGCACGGCTCATTTAAACTTGGAGCTATGGTAACATCTGGTCCTCATGTTAAAGAAAATACATTTATTTTAAATAATAATTCATGGATGGGACTATATCAGACAAAACTGGAGGAAACAAAGAAATTCGAAATACAAAACTTGAAAGTCATAAATATAAGAAACATGTTTTGCTTAGAAAAACACAGTAACTTGTTTTAGTTGAAATGATAAAGCTGCTTCAATGCAAAAAACACGGAAGAAAAAGCTCAGGCAAATGCATTGCAGAGAAACACGCAACTATATGTGCCAAGCCATGAGAAAACCAACATAGTGCGTTTGCAACCAGCATGGATCCAGACCAGCCTGTGCATCCGTGCAGTCTGGTCAGGATCTATGCTATTTGCTTTCAAAGCCTAGCCTATTGCAATGAAAGAAACCATTAGCGAACAGCATGGATCCTGACCTGACTGCGCGGATGAGCAGGCTGGTCTGGATCCATGCTGGTCGCAAACGCACTATGTTGGTTTTCTCATGGTGCGGCTCATATATTTTTGCCAAAATATAGACATATAGACAAGCTGATTCAATATCACTCCCATTCTTATTAGCTTTGCTTAATACAGGTTGCCGTCTACAATCATGCAAATTGCTGTATCCTGGTTTCAAGGTTACTAGTATAGCATTGAGCCTGTTAATAGGAAGGGGCAGTTCGTTGCCTAAAATCTGGGTTTTAAACCTTCTGCAGGTTTCTAAGGAGGCTGCCATTAGATGTCTAAACGATTTTACTCGGTAAAGAACAATTAGATGCCTGTGTTTCAAAACTGGTCTCATAAATTAGCATGTTAATTAACACTCATTAAATATCCCAAAAGATGTTTTGCAATTCTTGGAAGATACCAGCCTAGACGTTTTGCAATTCTTGGAAGATACCAGCCTATCTGAAACAAGGCTTGTTATAGTGAAGGATGAAAGAAAGATTAAAAACCAGCCCACCTAATACACAGCCTAGGCTAGTTACAGTAAGATGAAAGAAATAATCAGCCCTTCTATATTAAGAAAGAATTGTTTTCTATTGTATTATCCGGTTTCTAGACAATATACAATGTTTCCGCTCCATGGGAAATACCTAGTTTTTAAGTGGCTTGAAAATACATGATCTGCGTATCTATGATAATATATACCTATAAAACAGAGAAACTATATTTGTGGTATTTATGGCCGTTTATTTCCCGCCCAGGTTTGTGAAGCATCATGCGGAACAATATTTGAATATGATTATATCAATATAAACCATTCACTCATGTCAAAATGCTGTCCCAGTGTATGAAATGACAAGGTTTTTATGCTGATTTCAAGGCGAAAATGTCAACAGATGTCATCAATGTAATGGGCTGAGGTAATATCGACAAAACGGATCCAGAGAACAATGTATGTGTAAGAAAGTGATATTGAATAGGATCTTACTCATATTATCTGATAAAGAGAACATAAATACAAATGTAAACCATCTACATTACAAGATGTTGTGTAGTTGTGAAAATGAGTCTTAGTGATCACATGACATAAAATAAAAAAAAATGTCTTACAAATTCATGAAACTTATTTTATACTTTAACCTGTAGATAAAACATGTGCGACAAGTAAATACCTCTATATAAATGCAGACTTTTCCATTCTAGCTAGAACCATCCCTCTAAGTCAACCCCAAAATAGGCAGACATTTCCATTCTAACTAGAACAAGCTCTCTCAGCCAACCTCTAATAAAAGCAGATATTTCCATTCTTGCTAGAACTAGCTCTATCAGCCAACCTCTGACAAAGTCAGACATTTCCATTCTAGCTAGAACCAGCTCTCTCAGCCAACCTCTGTATAAAGGCAGACATTTTCATTCTAGCTAGAACCTGCTCTCTCAGCCAACCTCTAAATGAAAGCAGATGTTTTCATTCTACTTGGAAGTGCTACTTAGAACCATCTCTTTATTAAAGCCAACCTCTATATAAAGGCAGATGTTTTAATTCTACAAAGAACCATCTCTCTCAGCCAACCTCTATGTAAAGGCAGACATTTCCATTCTACATGAAACCACATTTTTAAACAAACCTTTGTACAAAGCAAGATGTTTCCGTTCTACCTAGCCAAACTCTATATAAAAGCAGGTTTTTTTTTCTGGCTACAACAGTCTCTCTTAGCCGATTAGTCTCTTAGGGGCATTTCCATTCTAGCTAGAACCAGCTCTCTCAGTCCAAAAGCAGACATTTCCATTCTACCTAGAACCAGCTCTCTCAGTCAACCTCTGACAAAGGCAGACATTTCCATTCTACCTAGAACCAGCTCTCTCAGCCAACCTCTGACAAAGGCAGACATTCCCAATTCTACTACCTAGAACCAGCTCTCTCAGCCAACCTCTGACAATGGCAGTCATTTCCATTCTACCTAGAACCAGCTCTCTCAGCCAACCTCTGACAAAGGCATGCATTTCCATTTTACCTAGAACCAGCTCTCTCAGTCAACCTCTGACAAAGGCAGACATTTCCATACTACCTAGAACCAGCTCTCTCAGCCAACCTCTAACAAAGGCAAACATTTCCATTTTACCTAGAACCAGCTCTCTCAGTCAACCTCTGACAAAAGCAGACATTTCCATTCTACCTAGAACCAGCTCTCAGCCAACCTCTGACAAAGGCAGACATTTCCATTCTACTACTTAGAACCAGCTCTCTCAGCCAACCTCTGACAAAGGCAGACATTTCCATTCTATTACTTAGAACCAGCTCTCTCAGCCAACCTCTGACAAAGGCAGACATTTCCATTCTACCTGGAACCACCTCACTAAGCCAATCTCTGACAAAGGCAAAGCTAGAACCAGCTCTCTCAGCCAACCTCTGACAAAGGCAGACATTTCAATTCTACCTAGAACCAGTTCTCTCAGCCAACCTCTGACACAGGTAGACATTTCTGTTCTACCTAGAACCAGTTCTCTCAGCCAACCTCTGACAAAGGCAGACATTTCCATCCTACCTAGAACCAGTTCTCTCAGCCAACCTCTGACAAAGACACACATTTCCATTCAACCTAGAACCAGCTCTCGAAGCCAACCTCTGACAAAGGCAGACATGTCCATTCTAGCCAGAACCATCTCTCGAAGCCATCTTCTATATAAAGGCAGTTGTGTCCATTCCAGCCAGAACCATCTCTCAAAGCCAACCTCTATGTGAAGGCAGATGTTTCAATTCTAGCTAGAGCCATCTCTCGAAGCCATCCTCTATATAAAGGCAGATATGTCCATTCTAGCTAGAGCCATCTCTCTAAGCCATCCTCTATATAAAGGCAGATGTTTCCATTCTAGCTAGAGCCATCTATCTAAGCCAGCCTCTATATAAAGGCAGATGTTTCCTTTCCAAGGCAGATGTTTCCTTTCCAGCCAGAACAATCTCTCTAAGCCATCCTCTATATAAAGGCAGATGTTTCCTCTCCAGCCAGAACCATCTCTCTTAGCCAACCTCTATATAAAGGCAGATGTTTCCATTCTAGCTAGAGCCATCTCTCTAAGCTGACCTTTCTGCAAGTACAAACCAATGTCAATCTGCTTTATGGTGTTGTACTGTTCATATTATTGGTTAACAATTCCCATTGATTTCCTTAAAGCTTTTTACAGTCTCAACTGGTGACTCAAGTTATCTGTGCTGACACTACAGTCAATAAACATGTGTTTTCATAGTTAAATTGTTAAAGGTTTGTCGTAGTAGTCTGAGGATGTAGGTGGTGGGCTAATATGACAGATCAAGGTCTTTCACTACTGGACCATTGTTGAATTACATGTGCATTCATACACAACTTCCACTCTAATTTTCTTTCATTTTTTTCTAGTTTATCACCTGAAAATTTATATAACACCATAAAAAATTTGTCATGATAATAAAAACATTTATATTAGTTAGAACAATTTAAAAAGAAAGCCTTTTCAAGGTGTCCATGAAACTGGGACCAGTTTTTAAATGCCCTCTCAGTGTCAGTGTAACTGGGGCTAGTTTTAAACTGCCCTCTCATGGAACACTGGAACCAGTGAAGGTATTCTGGCTCTCTCGTCAAGACAAGTAGGGCAAAATTAAGAAATGAAAGCATTGCTAACTCATATTGTATTTGATGAAAAAAGTAAGGATCGATCTACCTTTCAGGATTTTGGTTTACGGATGGTGAGGGTGGGGGAGAGCACAGAGTTTCTAGGGGTGTCTGGAGGCATACCACCTCGGAAACTGTTTGGCATGTACACGTCAACTGGTGCGATCTAATGTATAATTTGCCATAGTTTGAGCATGAATATTTGACCAAACGCCATCTTTTAAATTTGTCAGTTATCAAAAGATGCAATTTGACCTAGCTGAAAGCTTTTTGATTTAACTGAGGTTGGTCCCACTAATTCAGTAAATGACTTAAGTCTCAATTTTAGGTTTCTACAAATATATGCTTGGCAGATTTTACAGGGCTATGGGGGTTTGTGTGGGCAGGGGTTTTACTTGGGTGGTCATATTGACTAGGTTTTGCAACAATAAGTTCTTTAAAAAGTCACATCTTATTGTAATGCTGTCACAAACAATTTTGAAAATTATATTAAATATTCCAAACATATTACTGTTGCTACAGACCACATTTCTCCCTTTATAGTTAACAAAACACAGCATTCCAAATTAAATTAAAATGATCAAAAAAGAGAAAAAAAAAACAAGAAAAAGAATTAGTCTAACATATTAATCTCTCAATCTTGTCAAATTTTCCCTTTTCTGCGCTTTATAAAACAACAATTTAAAGCTCTTAAATTATGAAGTTTTTTTTCTCATTTTCTATTTCTACACACTTCAATGATCACACTACGAAATTTTCTTTCATTCTCATACCTAAAAGCCCAATTCTCTGTATTTAAAAGCTATAAAAAATAAAGAACAGTTCATCAAATTTAAAATAATCCATCAAAACCATGTTTAGCCTTTCTTACAAACCTGCCTCTACATTATGGGTCTGAATTATGAATGTTTGTATACACACAGCATAATTTGCATTTCAATACACAAAAAAATCTTTTCATAAGCTACACACTTTAATGTGATTTAAGATGTATCAATACAAGAAGTAAGAGATGTTCATAAAGGATAACAGAAAAAAGGTTTGCATTTTGCTGAGAGATTTTGGCTTGATCTAGACAAGTTCAAACCTGGGTCAGAAATATCAACTTTTCACACAGTTCAACCTAATACTAATCTAATACATATTGGCCTGGCTACATAATATTACCTACAAAAACTTTACAATGAATGAATCAAGCCTTTTAGCTCAAGCAAAAGCTTAACACGGAGCTTGCTTCAATTACACTTAAGTGTATGCCTTTGCACCCCCTCCCCCCCCCCCTCCGCCCCCGCTAAAAAAAAAAAAAAAAACTGGTATAGATGTCTTACGCTGAATTGTAGATCTAAACAAAGAGCTCTGAATTTGGCTACCCTATTGGGCCTGTCAGCATGTCAATACATGCGATCAGCTGTTTAGATGGAGTAGAGGCTATGACTAGTTGAATGGCTGGAGGAGAACCTGTATCTTCTGAGATCTGGCAACCTATACTCCCCTTAGCAACTTACTTATAGTTCAGCGCTATGTGCCTATGTGCCAGTGGTAAAGTATTTTTTTTACAATCAAACATATTTTGTTATATTTTGAAATTAAGTCTCACAAAATTTTACCACGGGCCAGTGTTACACAATCTGTAGACTAAAAGATATCATTAGTTTAACATACCAAAAGATATTTACTAAAATGCATTAAAAATCAAAACAACAAAAGTTATCTGTATAACACAACATGTAAGGATGTAAGAAGCATTTTCAAATTTTTTTTTGTAAATTTAAATTTGAATTTCAATGATGACAAGCAAGTAGTGCATCACTGACAAGCTGAAATTATCAACAGAATTATTTCACATGGCCTCCTAAAATAAAAAAGGATGTTCTATTTTGCAAGCCACACCTTAACCTTCAGCCTGCTGACGGCAAGTGATTCTGCCTTTGCAACCAGTGCAGACAAAGATCAGCCTACACATCCGTGCAGGCTGATCATAGTCTACACTGTTCGCTATTCAGTCTGTAAATTTTCAGTGAACGCCCCTTCCAATAATAAACGGTACTGCCTGAATTGAATGATGGACCAGTCTATTTAAGAATTTTAGCAAGCTAAAGGTTAATCCCATATTATTGATCTTCACATATATATAAACACATGTCTATGAGTAACATCAGCTTAATTACAACATCATCAACAAGTCTATTGGTTTTCATGACATTTGTGACTAACTGCCATTTCACACATTAGAGAGTATCTTTACCCTATGGATATAACTTAAGCCTGCTTGTCTCAGATGAAACCGCACCATGAGATAACCAACATAGTTGATTTGCCACCAGCATGGTTCCAGACCAGCCTGTTCGCTTATGGTTTCTCTAATTGCAATAGGCTTTGAAAGTGAACAGCATGGATCCTGACCAGACTGCGCAGATGCGCAGACTGGTCTGGATCCATGCTGTTCGCAAATGCACAATGTCAGTTTTCTCATGGTGAGGCTCATATTATGGCTAATATACCAGAGAAGCAATAAACAAATTTGCTTTTACCACATGTAATGTAGTTGTATTTTTCATAGAAAATAGGTAATTCTGGTCAGTGCTATAGGTTTGGAGATGATCAGAATGTAAACTAAATAAAGTAGACAAGAATGATGTCAACACTGTATGACAAATACGCCCTGCAAATGCTTGAGAGAATAATGAATAAAGACAACAATAGGGCCTAAACTCTAGAAACAAGAATGATGTCGAAATTGTATGATACATGACCCCCCTCCCCTCCACTCCACTCCTTAAAAGGGACATAACTCAAATTTAAAACAATAACTTGACATGAAAGTATCAGCAATACATGCATGTCCATATCATGTTAGCATTGGATAAGAACTTTAGATGGTGTTGTCAGTACACAAGGTAAAGATGTATTTATAATATGGCTAAGTCCAAAGATGGGGCATAACTAATAAAAATAATTATTCAAAAATATGCTCATGTCTACTTCATGTTAATGATGTATACAATGTGTCATTTGGGAGCACTTGCACTTTAGCGGTACCTAACAATAGTAGTTGTTGAAAATATCTAAGGGGTACCTTTATTTTTAGATGGACAAGTTTAGGGGCTGCTGTCCCAACACCCCCGCTTTGCCCCACTGATGAATCTTTATGTCAACTTCCACAGACAAAGAAGTAACAACCTCTTCAGCAGATACAATATACTGTCTAAAGGTTAGGGTTAGGTTTAACATAGGTTTGATAGTGTGTGCCAGAAAGGTGGATACAGTATTCTGACCAAAGCATTGACATAAAGCAATATCCTTCGCCGATGTTGCTCATTGTAGATTGTGATGGAGCGGTCTTCTGCACATGTCTGGAAGTGTCATTATCAATCGGAGCGCATGGAAAAAATACGCAAATTATTTGCATGACTGCCCACATGCAGTTAGTGTATAAAATATAAAATACTGACTTAAGGTTATGGTTAGGACTACCATGGTTACAAAATATGTACACATTCAAATCGCTTCAATCTGGTATATACCGGATTCTATAATTTATCACAGGCACTCCAGGTCTTTGTTTAGTCACAGTCTATCCTTTGCCCCACACCCCAATTTGCTGCGCATGCACATTGTAAACTTCCGGAGACCGCTGAAGTGCATTCTGCACGTCATCTGAAATAGATGACAAAAGTAGGAGGAGCCGAGTAAACAAGACTGGCAGACGAATGTACAATTCAAACACTATATGCCTCAAGGGTATCCAACACCAGGGGCATCAAAATAGGATGTTAATAAGCAGCTTTCTACAGATAAAATGTTGGGGACAAATTGGTTTGTATTCTATCTCTCACTATTTCATGCTCATTTGATTGAAACTAAAGATTAAAGCTATATTATATAACAACTATTTCAATCCAGTTATCTTCCTGAGCTACATCAATCCAGTATACCTCAGAGCTATCGAGGACCGACCCAATGTTCATATTAAATTAGACGATTTAATCAAAAATTGACATATTTAATTCAAACTGACACATAATAGGAGTATCAATTAGTTAGTGCAAAATTACTGACAACCCGCTTCACATGGAGGTATGTCTAATGTATGTAATGTATTTTCTTATAAACACATGACTGGTTCTTTAATTATGTATAGGCTGTAACTATCTCTAGTTGATAGATCTATTACCAGTCTGGAAAAAGCACGCAATGTGTAATCAGTTAATATGTGTAATGTATTAAACGTAATTTGAATATGTAGGAATTACAACAAGAGGGCCATGATGGCCCTATATTGCTCGCCTGTGTTACACTGCCTCCTTAAACAGTTTTGGTAGATGCAGGCAAAATGTCTGTGAAATTATACTGAAATAGTGCAGGTGTTTTCTGACATGAATATTTTTAAATTTTCTACTAAAATAAATAGGGGGTGGGGTATGTGCGGTAAGAGGTGGGGGAAATGACGACATGGGATACTATGAGACAATATCAAACAAGAAGATTTTCAAAGTTTCCACTATACACATTTAGGGAAAAGTGTGATCAAGCTTCATAAAGGGTCACCAAAGGAACAATTGTAAAATTATTTGAAGTTTGGGCCTGCTGTTTCTGACAAGATTTTTGAAGTTTCCACTAAATACATATAAAGAATAGTGACCACAGTCCCTGGTTGTCATTTTTTTTTTGATTAATCAAAATAACTAGTTCAATTTTGGTAGTGGGTCACACAAAGACCATTTGTGTGAAAATATTTTAAAATCGGGCCAGCAGTTTCATACAAGAAGACTTTTTAAGTTTTCACTATATACATACAGTGAAAAGTGACCCTTGGAAGCCATGTTTTTTGACAAATCTGAATAATCTGAAGACTCTTGGTATAGGGTTACAAACAAAACCCTTGTGTTTAATTATTTCAAAATCAGGCCAGCAGTTTCACACAAGAAGATTCTTAAAATTTCACAATATACATTCAGGGAAAAGTGACCACGCACCCTGCTGGCCATGTCCTTCAACAAATCAGAATAATTTGATAAATCTTGGCAGAAGGTCACTGAAGGACTATTTGTGTGTGACATAATTTCAGAATTGGACTAGTGGTTTTGGAGATGTTCTTTGAATATTTTTCTTTTTTTTAGCTCTGTGGGCCCCTAGCAGAATCACTGAATAATTTTGGAAGAAGACGAATCAAGGATCATTCAGGTAAAGTTTTGTCAAGTTCATGCACACAATTTCAGAGATGTTGTTTGAAAAAAGTGTGGACAGACGGACAATGGATGGACAGGGAGTGATCACAATAGCTCACCCAGAGCACATACAACCATATAGGAAAGTTAACCCTGCCACTTGGTGGCCAAGGTTTAAACTAAAAAAAAATATTTGAAGGAATTTGGTATAGGGTCACTTAAGGAACACTGCTGAGAAGTAATTTTGAAATAGAGCCAGCAGTTGCAAAGAAGAATTTAAAAGTTTTTCCTTTCGTATACCATGGGAACCAGAATTCTGCATAGATGACCTAGATTTTAAGGATTCTGAAAGCGGCCCATTCAATGAACATTCCTGTGGAGCTGGGTTATAATTGGCTTTGCGGTTTAGGAGATTTCCTTACTGAAATTGCAGACAACGGACAACAGACGGATGGATGGAAGGACAACCTTAAAGGTCATTATGAGCATTTTGTGTTCAGATGAGCTATAAATCATCTTAATGTGGTGTTTATATTGAAAAGGACAGTGTCGCCCCTTTCGGTTACTTTCATTTCATTTCAGTCTGATAAGCTTCCAACTCAGCCATGTCTGATAAATAAATTATGAGCTCAAAAATATGAGAAACAAGTGAAACATTTTAATTTGCTGTAGGTAGTATATTAATTTTGTGAACAAATAAAAGCTTTTAGTTTATTCCGCATAAGATCTGTAGAAAAACCAGCTAGTAAGTATATGCATGAACATACAACATGTAGCTCCGTGTGAAGTTTATCCGGAATGTTCATAAAAGAACAGGTAATGATACGCCACAATAATGTTTTGTGTTTAAATGTTATCTGTAAATACTAGTTTCTTAGAAAATACGAACTAAATAGCACCAGCGTCAATGCACTTTAAATCTGACGAAGACAAACTGGACAAGAACATTGGTGTATAGGATACAAACTAGACAAGTCTGTTTGTGTAGATAAAACCCAAAGTGGACACATGCTACACCTACAGAACATGAACTGGACAAGAAAGCTGGTCTAAAGCACAAAAACTGGACACATGTATTGTATCGGAGACTAATTATCATAATGACACTTTCCTGAGAGCTAGAATAAATATTTAACTAGGTAGTAGCAGACCGAAAACAAGTTCGACTGATTCAACTTATATAGAAGTTTTTCAATTTTGATTTTTGAATGAAAATCACATTGCTGGTAACACCACATTTAAAGGTGTTTTTCACAATTATTTCTAGCGGACAGAATTTTTTGTAACTTTGCATATTTACAGATTGATGTATGACAAGTTAAAATAAAAAATAAAACTAATAGGTACCCATGCTTCTTTTTTCAATATTCAAAGTTTATTAAGAACACCAAATCGGTATTTTTGTCTGAAGAAACAGTACATACATGTTATAATAAAACTACTGCAAACAATTATTTATTCGAAGTTTCATTCTGATGTTACTTTTTATGCATCCGAATTAATAACACCACTATAACTATGCATAAAATGTCAACATATAGATATATTAACTCAGAAAAATTACTCTTGACAGATGTCGAAAGTATCCGAAACTGAGAAAAACACGAAGTATTTCTTAATGATATGAAAAATCTAGCGGACAGATTTTTTCCAAATTTTATATTATGTAAGCTAGAACTAAGACAAAAAATCTAAACCAAAAAAATAATATCAACCCGTGCTTGTTTTCAAGAAAAATTAAAAAATATTCACTCCACCCACAAAAGTATTTTTTCATTACCCCACCCACCTAAAATTATGAACATTTTTTTTTCTTACAAAACAAATTGCACAATGTTATTACCAGTTCCTTAACCAATATTCTTACTCACATGCGGAATAATGCTCCTTTAAGGTTGCAAGCCTCTAGATCAAATACTTTTTGAGATACGTGCTACACAAGCTTTCACATCCCATTTACGTATATATTTGACCACGTCAAGGGACATAAATCTGTTTTTATTGAGTGAAACCTCAAATAAAAGCACTGGTGCACAATTTCGCATTCTGAATTTAATTCTTGTGTGGTTTCATGACTCTTGGCGCATATAATTTTGAGGTACATGCGACACAAATGTTTAGACCCTTTATGTACAATTTGACTATCAGGGGCCATAACTCTGGTCTTACTACGTGAAATTCGGGATGGGGCACAAAAAGTATAACAACATTTTTAGGAAGTCACATTTGAACTTGAAGGAGATATATCTACTTTAAGATTTTCTGGAATTTTATTTGACTTGGAGTCGGCTGCATCATTACTGGACGAAATAGTTTACTTTCAAATTGGCTGCCCACAATGTATTCGATTCGAGCACTTCCTACAACTACTCCTCCAATAAAACACCATCCCTTTTAAAGGTAAAATATGGATGCACGACCTATATTGTCAGTACATACGATATATTTTGCGCGAGTGCCCTCATATCCGACAATTATGCACTTTCGGCGGCGAATTCTGAACTTTACAGTGGATATCGCTTGCTGCGCGATTGAGCTGCGCACAAAATATTGTGATGAACTCCTTTAAGAGAATTAGTCACTTTTAAAATTACGTATATGACATAACAGATCAATATTTATTCGTCAGAAGTATCTGAAGTGGGAAATAAAACATTAACATCTTCGTGCATATTTTACCCTATGGGTGTAGCTCTTAATTACATTTCAAAACAAAATAATTCTTTTTAACTCAGAATGGGCGTCAGAAAATTTGCTTTGTTTACAATCTATCCAAACTTGGTGTATCACATAACAAAAGGCAAGACCCTGACATAATTAAAATGAAAACAATTTTAGTTTATTCATCTTGCTAGAAATGCAGTCAAAACAACAAAGTAGGAAAAACAGACAGGCTAAAACTTGATAAAATCTAATTTAATAATAACTTCAAAGATAATAATACAAACATTAACTCAAGAAAACAGAAGAAACTCTTCAAAAACAGGTTTTCTACTTGATGTGTTCAGAAACTTTTTAAATTATATTCTAATTCAAAAGATAACGCGAGTACAATAGTAAGTATTAACTCCCATTAGAATGTTTCTACAAAATAACATTATATTTTCAATAAGGTTTATCACAGAAAGTACCCCAAAAATAGCCACACTTGGAATTGATAAAGAGTATACTGGTATGTACCAAGTTTTATCTACCCCATAACTGTAATTATCCACTGGAATATGAAATTTCTATTCTAGTACTCATGACCTTACCTTAAGCACAGTATCTGAGATCACCCTAAGGCTTAACGTTTACCCTGCTAAATTTCTATAATGAACTTGTCCATCATTTAATTAGGACATTACTATTAACTGATAAAAGGGGTATTTATCAAAAAAACAAGAGTGCAAGAATGTCACAATATACGCCCGTCACAGCAAATTTCTTTACTCTAGCACCTGTATTTGCAAATGGAATTTTAATTTTGTGGTAATTTTTGTAATAACTAAGTGTTTTGTTTTTCTTAGTCCACAAAAAAACTCCTTACCAGGTAGAGATACCTTAAAATACACCTAAAATTGGAAAGTAACATCTATGTTGTACCACAGAAAAGTGGTCTTGGTTTTTCCCTACGCTCAATTATAAAAAAGTTACAATATAAGTTATTTATAGTAACAACTAAGGGAAGTTAACCTTAAAAAAAAAAAAAAAAAAAAAAAAAAAAAAAATCAAAAAAAAAAAAAATGTAAGTCCTCACAAAAATCTTTACCAGGTAGAGACTGGTCAAAATACACCTCAAAATTGGATGTAGCATGCATGTTGTACTACAGAAAAGTGGTCTCGATTTTTCCCTACGACTAGTAATGAAAAACTTACAATATAAGCTATTTATAGTAACAACAAAGGGAAGTAATTCTAAAGAAGGGAACTGCACATGACACTTCGTCTCATGATGATGTATAATTGTGTCAAGTTACATCAAAATCCCTCCATGCATGAAGAAGAAATGCTTCGGACAAAGTCATTCTTGTATCTGACCTTTGGCCTCTAAGTGTGACCTTGACCTTAGACCTAGGGACCTGGTTCTTGCGCATGACACTACGTCTCGTGATGGTGAACATTTGTGCCAAGTTATATCAAAATCCCTCTATGCATGAAGAAGAAATGCTCCGGACAAGGTTTTCATTCTTGTATCCTTTGACCTCTAAGTGTGACCTTGACCTTAGACCTAGAGACCTGGTTCTTGCGCATGACACTCCGCCTCATGGTGGTGAACATTTGTGCCAAGTTATATCAAAATCCCTCTATGCATGAAGAAGAAAAGCTCCGGACAAAGTTTTCATTCTTGTATCCTTTGACCTCTAAGTGTGACCTTCACCTTAGACCTAGGGACCTGGTTCTTGCGCATGACACTCCTTCTCATGATGATGAACAATTGTGCCAACTTTCATCAAAATCCCTCTATGCATGAAGAAGATATGCTCCGGACAAAGTCATTCTTGAATTTGACCTTTGACCTCTAAGTGTGACCTTGACCTTAGACCTAGGGACCTGGTTCTTGCGCATGACACTCCATCTCATGATGGTGAACAACTGTGCCAAGTTTCATCAAATTCCCTTCATGCATGTAGAAGATATGCTCCGGACAAGGTCTGTGGACGCCGCCCGCCCGCCCGCCCGCCAGGGGCGTTCCCATAATACGTCCCGTTTTTCAAACGGGCGTATAATATTGACTGAATGGCAAACACTGCAGATCATGATCTACACTGGTCGCAAAAGCAGAGTCATTCGTGCCCAGCATGATAAGGGTTAAATACTTACCTCTCACAACCTAAGATTTAGTAATAGCAAACTTGAACACTGTCTTAAACATATATTTTTATGAACTTTAACTTATAGTTTCATTGTTACACCTGCACAATCTGGTACTGGGCTAAGATTTAATGAGCATAGATCCTGCTAACAGAACTATTTTATTAACCTTTATCCTGCTAAATTTCTAAAATGAACTGGTCCATCATTCAATTTGGGCAAGCCCATTTATTATATGAAGGGGTGTTCACTGAAAATTTACTGACTGAATAGCGAACAGTGGAGATCATGATCAGACTGCACAGATGTGCAGGCTGATCTTGGTCTGCACTGGTCGCAAAGGCATAATCACTTGCCGCCAGTAGGCTCAAGGTTAAGTGAAAACCTGTACTGATAAAGAAGCTTTACTTTAAGATGAAACTTGGAATTAACTGGTGAATATTTTATAGTCTAATAAACATTAACCTGTCAGTATACATAAACTATCTGCAATATGAGGGACGTTCAAAAAGAAATGCAGACTTTCCATTTGTACAACTTATATGCTAGAAAAAGGATGGAACCCAATAGTAAAGATGTTTTAGCTATATTTAGGACAGTTTTCACCTGAATCAAATAATACCATAAATAACTTTACTATGTAAGTTTGGAACTATCATATCAACTAGCAATAAAAGGTAGTTCAATTTGCCAGATGATTTGATGCAGACACTTTATAATTTCTTATTAAAAACAATTTTCAATTTTCTTAAAATAAAATATGCAAACAAAACGTCAAGTCTGCATGACACAAATGGCCCATAAGCCATAAACTGTACAAATCTTATAGAAAAACACAGTCAAGATGTATTCCCCTGCTATATGTATGTCTATCTGACCAGGGATCAGCCCCAACACAACACTTTCATAGTTCTTTACTTTGAGAAACTGAACCCTCAACAGTTGCACCATAAGAAATATGTTCCTTCACTACTGCACATTTAAAAGGGCAATTCAATGATCCCATAAATTTCATACTGGCTTTTAGCCATAACAGTATTATTTAAAAATCCCGAGCTTGTTCCAACATCAGTGATGTATCAGGTTTTTCCCTTTTTGTACCGTTGTCGGGCAGCACTGACTCCACCTTTCCTGTGGGGTTTACTCTCTGTCTGTTTATTGTTAGATGTATGTTTACTGTCCCCAGTGTCTGCTTCTTCTGGTAAATCATTGTTTGCACTTGTTCCCATTTCTGGAAATTAAACAGTTCTTTATCACATATTTTATGTCACTGGTCTGAAAAAAAGTCATTACATAATTTCACTATTACACTAGCATAATGACAATTTAATGTTGTTTTAAGTACAGAGGACGATAGTCGAATTGATTATATCTAAAACAAGTAAAGCAAAAAGAAATTTTAATGTTTTAGCTAAAAAGCCAACATGCAATAAACGCTCGTGTCTTTCTACATTGAATTGGTTAAACTTGTTGAGTACAAATGATAAAGTGGTAGACTGAGATCACATTTTAATATTTCATGCAACTTGTTTGATACATTCAGTATGTAATATCCTCTGTACTGGTTGGGAATGGGAACCAGTATCCTAAAAGGATTCACAGAGATTCACAATTATGTGAGTGAGAAGTCTTGTATCATTCTAATACCATCTGTAGAATAAAACACATGCACACACTCGCTCATTAGACTTGCATAACAACATCCAACACAAGCAACTCTAGAAGTAAAAAAATGAGCCGTGCCATGAGAAACCAACATAGTGGCTTTGTGACCAGCATGGATCCAGACCAGCCTGCGCATCCGCGCAGTCTGGTCAGGATCCATGCTGTTCACTAACGGTTTCTCTAATTGCAATAGGCTTTGAAATGCTGGTCGCAAAGCCACTATGTTGGTTTTCTCATGGCGCGGCTCAAAACATTTAAACAACTATTTAAGGTAGTTCTGCACGTTTGATAAACAGGAAGCAATGGTGTAATGTCATACGTCTGGATTCCTCATACGGAAATGAAAATTATTTTATGCACTAATGGCAACAGGCGAGTAAATTTATTACAATGGCAATGTAAATGTCTTTCTAAAGTTCAGATATGATAATTAAAACATCTGACACATAAAACAGTTAAAAAACATGTCTTAAAATTAGCTTGATATGCGCAGATTTCTTGATTCATGGGCAAATATCTCAAAAAAACGAGCACATGGACCTATACATTTTATTTCGCCATATCATAGGTCATATGTTTATTTAAGACTGTGAGAAGTTTATTCAAAATCTACATCATACAAAATTGATATCAGACTGGTGATTTTCCCATAGACTCCAATTATGAAAACATGTGCAAGATTGAATTTTTTCAAATCAGTGTAGCAAAAAAAAAAAAAAAAAATTGAGGACATAACCCTATCTTTTTTATTTGGCGATTTTTTAAAGTATATTTTAAAGTTTTGAAAAATCAGGGTTTAATCAAATTCTACATAGCACAGAAAAGTTTTTATCTGAATATGCAGAACTACCTTAAATTTTTTTTTATAATACCGTTTAGCAGATCAACAGGTGGTTCAAGCAAAGATCTTGTTTGCGAGTCACTTATATACCTGAAACAAAAATACATGATTAATCTACCTGTTTAAATTACAGTTTATCTAAAACACTGCAGGCATTCATGAATTTAACATACTACATAAAAGTACAAATATTATTCTTACTAACTGACTTGCAAATAAATCAGTGGACCAAACAGTTGTTTTATCATAGGTACTTCTTTCGACCAGTAATACACTCACTTGACTACAGCTGTGCATTGTTGAATGAGTTATTCCCACATGTGTTCCAAATATGTGTAAACCAGAAGAGACACATACTACAAGCACTTCTGCCCCAGTAATTTAAGTGTAATTCATACTGAATAGAATACAACCACTCCAAGAAGCAAGTGTAATTTATCCTGAATAGAATGCAACCTCTCTCTGTAAAGCAAGAGTGACTGATACTGAATGGAATGCAACCTCTCTCTGTAAAGCAAGAGTGACTGATACTGAATAGAATGCAACCTCTCTCTGTAAAGCAAGAGACTGATACTGAATGGAATGCAACCTCTCTCTGTAAAGCAAGAGAGACTGATACTGAATGGAATGCAACCTCTCTCTGTAAAGCAAGAGAGACTGATACTGAATAGAATGCAACCTCTCTCTGTAAAGCAAGAGACTGATACTGAATGGAATGCAACCTCTCTCTGTAAAGCAAGAGAGACTGATACTGAATGGAATGCAACCTCTCTCTGTAAAGCAAGAGTGACTGATACTGAATGGAATGCAACCTCTAAGTGAAGCTATTGTGATTTCTGCTGAATATAATGTGACTTCCAAGTAAAGGAAGAGCTTAGTGTAATTCACACTGAATAGAATGAATCCTCCCAGTGCAGCAAGTGAAATTTCAACTGAATGAAATGCAACCTCCTAGTAAAGCAAGTGTAATTTATACTGAATGGAATGCAACCACTTCATGAAATGAGTGTAACTGATATTGAATAAAATGCAATCTCTCCATGAAGCAAGAGTAAGTTATACTAAATGAAATGCAACCTCCCAGAGAAGCAAATATTATTTATACTGCTCAGAATGCAAGCTATCTGCAAAGCAAGTGTAATTTATACTAAATGAAATGCAACCTCCCAGTGAAGCCAGTGAAATTTATACTGAATGGGATGCAACCTCCCAGAGAAGCAAGTGTTATTTTTACTGAATAGAATGCAACCTATCTACAAAGCAAGTGTGAGCAAGTGTAATTTATACTAAATGGAATGCAATATCCCAATGAAGCAAGTGCAATTTATACTGAATAGAATGCAACCTATCTACAAAGCAAGTGTAATTAATACTAAATGGAATGCAATATCCCAATGAAGCAAGTGCAATTTATACTGAATAAAATGCAATCTATCTACAAAGCAAGTGTAATTTATACTAAATGGAATGCAATATCCCAATGAAGCAAGTGCAATTTATACTGAATAGAATGCAACCTATCTACAAAGCAAGTGTAATTTATACTAAATGGAATGCAATATCCCAATGAAGCAAGTGCAATTTATACTGAATAGAATGCAACCTATCTACAAAGCAAGTGTAATTTATACTTAATGGAATGCAATATCCCAATGAAGCAAGTGCAACTTATACTGAATAGAATGCAACCTATCTACAAAGCAAGTGCAATTTATACTGAATGAAATGCAACATCTCTGTAAAGCAAGTGTACTTTTTACTAAACAGAATGCAACCTGTAGCATACTTAACAGAATATAAAGTAAGCGTAACAAGTGTAATTTATACTTAATGTCAAGTGAGTGTAATATACAGTAAAACTTGTGTTAAAGACCACCTCTGAAGAAAGACCTTCTTGCTCTAAAGACCACATGTTTTGTTTCCCATTTTAACATTTACAGTGTATTTTAACCTGTGAATAAAGATCACCTCCCAATAAAGATCACATTTTGGCTCTCCCTAGGGTGGTCTTTATAAACAGGTTTGAATGTATATGATAGTATGAATGAAATGCGACCGCTCAATGAAGCTAGTACAATTTATGCTAAACAGAATACGACATATCTGTCTGAGGATGCAATGCATCCTTGATATGAAGAACACTTTCTCAGGTCAACTTTACTTATAGCAGCCTTATTCAGACTGTCAGTCAAATGTCAGATCAATCAACACTAAGCATAATGTATGTTGTCCTAAAAGGTAACATTAACATAAATTAGGATGTCTGAGGTTTAAACATTACCAGTCCAGCCATATTTTCAAAATCATAAGATGAAGACTCCTTTAAACCCTCACCCTGCTAAATTTTTATAATGAACTTGACCATCTTTCAATTTGGACAGTACCATTAACTGTCAAAAGGGGTGCACACCAAAAATATACTGACTGAATAGCGAACAGTGCAGATCATGATCAGACTGCATGGATGTGCAGACTGATCATGATCTACACTGGTCGCAAAGAAAGACTCAGTCGTGTCCAGCATGATAATAGTTAGTATACATTTTGTTTAAAACTACAGCTGCTTTTGAGAAAAGCGCATGTCTCCCACAACTGCATAATCATCTGAACAGTTATGTATCTGAGTAAACCATGCACCAATGAGTTAGAGTGCGGATACTGGCATCAACCATGCACCAATGATTTAAAGTGCAAATACTGGCATCAACCATGCACCAATGACTTAGAGTGTGGATACTGGCATCAGCACTGCACCAATGACTTAGAGTGCAGATACTGGCATCAAACATGCACCAATGACTTAAAGTGTGGATACTGGCATTAACCATGCACCAATGACTTAAAGTGCAGATAGTATACTGGCATTAACGATGCACCAATGACTTAGTGCGGATACTGGCATCAATCATGCACCACTAACTTAGAGTGCGGATACTGGCATCAACGATGCACCAATGACTTAGAGTGCGGATACTGGCATCTGTGTACAGAGTGATTTTTTGGTTATTCAAGGGCAAAAATTCCGAAGCGCCAATTTGGCTAGTTATCAAACTAAGCTAAGGACTTATTAGCATTATTAGCAAACACATTTTGTTCAAGTTTGCTGAAGATCGGATAAGAACTGTTTGTCTTAGAGCGCGGACAAGATCTGTGACAGATGGATGGACACACAGACAGGAGTAAATCAATATGTCTCCCACCACAGTGGTGTGGGAGACATAATTAGCTCAGTGAGTGAAGAAAGTAAGAAGCATTCCTGTCTGCTTCCTGGGAACCAATACTTGTGTTATACAAGGGGATGGGGTTTTAACCCCAGCAGTGTTCACATCCACAGTTACTGTACTGAGAGACAAACACAGTAACCACAATACAATTGTTCCCTTAATATTTATTTCTGGATTGTTAAAAACATTCTTAGCTCATCTGATTTTTTGAAAAATGAGTTATTGTCATCACTTGATCGGAGTTGCCTGGTTAAGTTTTATGTTTAGGTCAGCTTTTCTCCTAAACTATCAAAGCTATCGCTTTGAAACGTGTAACACTTGTTCACCATCAACAGCTGACTCTGTACAGCAAGAAACATAACTCCATTCTGCTTTTTGCAAGAATTATGGCTCCTTTTGGACTTAGAAAATCAGATTTCTTGGTGAAGTTTTGTGTTTAAGTCAGGTTTTCTCCTAAACTATCAAAGCTATTGCTTTAAAGCTTGCAACACTTGTTCACCATCAAAAGCTGACTCTGTACAGCAAAAGACATAACTCCATCCTGCTTTTTGCAAAAATCATGGCCCCTTTTGCACTTAAAAAATCTATTATACAGAGACAAAAAACAATCAGATGAGCGTCTGCACCTGCTCTTGTTGTTACTTTAAAAATACCTGTATATTCGTAAGGCACCATATCCTAGACTAGAAAATGTCATCACCATCAAACACTGAATGATAATATTCTGAAATATAAAAGAAAGGGCAGATAACTGGTGATGTATAACTTTCATTGCATATCTTTATTTCTTAGATGATTGTCCTTCAATATCCAAAGTTTGAAGAAATTCTATTATTAGAAAAAATTTTGCCCATCTCATATACAGAGACTCTAGTGTACGCCTTTAAATACCTTTAGAATGGAAGAACTTCATGCCAAAAACTTGATGAGAGACGGGGGTATGTGTGCCACCCACCTTTCTCCTTTCCCCCCAGAAATATGTTATATATATATAGCATGTTTTGAATGGTAAAATTTTCACTTTACTCTGTTATATTACAATACTGAATTAAAATTAGCCATCAAACCAAATTATACCGCCATGATAGCCTAGTGGCAGAGCATCCACTTTGAGTGCGGGAGGTCGTGGGTTCAATCCACAGCCGCGTCATACCAAAGATGTGAAAAATGGTACCAGTAGCTCACTTGCTTGATGCTCAGCATTAAAAGGGAAACTGGCTTTTCTTCTCTCATACCCTTATGGCGATGCATTCCATCAGCAATGAGGTGTTGAGAGTGATTAATATAAGTTGTAGAACTTGCTTGCAAAATCGACTTAAATAAATTAGTATAAACCAAATCTTTCCTATCATGTGAAATAGTCAGAATCACACAGAGGAAGCATTTGAATGGTATCATACCTGTATTGAAGGTTTATCTGTAAGAAACTTATCAGCAAGAACTATCAGTAACCCTATCATAGCTCCAACACCACAGAACAACCATGGTTCCCTCCCCTTTTCTACAATATAAACATATTATGATCAACATGTGGCAGTTCTTGCTAGAATACTTCAAATATTTTTTTCTCATTTAAAAATAATGAAGATTTATGCAGGCATACACTGAAGTACCTAGACTTATTTCTGTACACCTATTGCATTTGGAAACAAGAGACTACTTCTGAAAAGGTGCATGCTCCCGATACTATTTCATTTGAATGGAAGTCATAAGTGATATGTAATTGGGTAAATGTTTGATTAAGTTTTTTATAACCTATATTTTATGGACAGGACAGGGAAAAAACATACTGAAATTTGACCTCCAAGTGTGAACTTGACCTTTTAGTTTGGCACCTTGGTGTTATGCATGACACATCCTCTTATTATGGGAAACAACCCTTGATGGATGACAGAGTTATGGGCCAGACTGAAAGAAAAAAATAAGTCTGACCTCTGAGTATGACCTTGATCTCTGTATTAGGAATCTTACAGTTGTGCAAGATGCATCATCTCATTATGGGGAACATTTTAAGTAAAGTAATATTAAAATCCCTTGATGGCTGAGTCAGGCTGACAGAGTACCAGTAATTGGCTGGATAAGAAAAAATATTGACCTTTGACCTCTGAGTGTGAACTTGACCTTTAAACTAGGGGTTTGGGTTTGTGCCTGACACATCCTCTCATTATGGGATACATTTGTGCCATGTTATATCAGAATCCCTTCAAGAATGACAGTTATGGACTAGATAGGAAAACACTATAACCTTTGACCTCCAAGTGTGTTCTTGACCCTTGAGCTAGCACATGACAAATTCTCTTATTATGGAAGTAATATTAAAATCACTTCAATGACAACAGAGTTATGGACTGGACAGATGAAAACAAAGTTATGCTTTGACCTCTGAGTGTGACCTTTACCTTTGGGCTAGGGGTCTGGGAGTTATGCATGACAAGTTGTTTCGTTGTGCAATACATTTGTGACAAGTAATATTAAAGTCCGTTCAAGGTCTTATGGACCAGGGAGGAAGAAAACACTGCAGACGTTTGACCTCCAAGTGTAACCTTAAACTTTGAGGGAGGATTCTGGGACTAGGCATCACACATCATCTAATTATAGGGAACATTTGTGCCAAGTAATATAAAAGTTCTTTCCTGGATGCTTGATTTACAGACTGGACAGAAAAAATGCCCCGACCTCCAAGTGTAACCTTGACCTTTGAGCTAGGGGTCCGGATTTTGGGCATGACACATCCTCTCATTGTGGAGAACATTTGTGCAAAGTAATATTAATAAAATCCCTTGATGGATGAAGAAGTTGCAGACGGGACACAAATTTGGTAAGAACGAATAAACTAACTTGTCTCAATCATTTGCTTACTTTGACTTAGTATGGCAAGTCTGTCATTAGGTTACTTTGTCATTGTACAACCAGTATGTGTCTCAGTGCAATCAGTCTACCTCTGGCTTACTTTGTCTCAGAATGACCAGTCTGTAATTAACTTACAATTTCTCAGTAACATCAGTCTGTCATTGGCTTAGATTGTCTCAGTATCACCAGACTGTCACTGACTTACTTTTTCTCAATACAACTAGTTTGTCAGTAGCAAACTTTGTCTCAGTACTAACACTCTAACATTGCATGATTCACTTTTACTATATACAAGTCTGTTGTTGACTTACTTTTTCTCAGTACGACCAGTTTGTCATTTGTTCTTGACACTGCCTGTTGTACTTCTTTATTGCTGGGATCCAATAATAGTGCTTGCTGTAAAATAAAATACATTAATTTTGTATAAGTATTACACCAAGACCCTCACACTGAATGTTTCACTCAACTAAGAATAACTAAAAGTAAGGACTAAAACTTCATTTCCCATTAATCTGGCTGTCAACGAACTACTTTCTTCTAAAATAAACATTACCAAAGATATATTGTCTAGCAATTACCAGTATAAACATGATAAATGCAACTTCTCTACCAGTATCCCACTTATTCTTAGTGGAAGGCACATGGGAACTAGAAGATGCTTTTGTAAAAAAAGCGCATGTCTCCCCCAATGCAAAGTCGTATAGGCAAGAAGTCAATAGGGGTCAGGAGCGAAAGTCAAAGAGACACTGATGGTTGGCTGCAATAGGGATCATCTACTTGGCATGTCAAGTCATCCCGCTAAGTTTCAACACTCATGGCCTAGTGGTTCTCCAGTCACTGTTCAGGCTCCTGTGACCTAGACCTTTGATCAAGTGACCCCAAAATAAATAGGGGTCATCTACTCTGCATGTCCAATCATCCATTTAAGTTTCAACATTCTAGGTCAAGTGGTTCTCAAGTTATTTTCCAGAAATGATTTTACATGACCAGGCCCCTGTGACCTTGACCTTTAAAAGACTGATCCAAAAATCAATAGGGGTCATCTACTCTGCATGTTCAATCATCCTATGAAGTTTCAACATTCTGGGTCAAGTGGTTCTCAAGTTATTGATCGGAAATTGTTTTCCATGTTCAGGCTCCTGTGACCTTGACCTTTAACAGAGTGACCCCAAAATCGATAGGGGGTCATTTACTCTGCATGTTCAATCATCCTATGAAGTTTCAACATTCTGGATCAAGAGGTTCTCAAGTTATTGATCGGAAATGGTTATCAATGTTCAGGTCCCTGTGACCTTGACCTTTAACAGAGTGACCACAACAACAACAGGGGTCATTTACTTTGCATGACCAATCGTCCTATGGAGTTTCAACATTCTGGGTCAGGTGGTTCTCAAGTTACTGACTGGAAACGGTTTTCCATGTTCAGGCCCCTGTGACCTTGACCTTTAATAGAGTGACCCCAAAATTAATTGGGGTCATTTACTCTGCATGTCCAATCATCCTATGATGTTTCAACATTCTGAGTCAAGAGGTTCTCAAGTTATTGATCAGAAACGGTTTTCCATGTTCAGGCCCCTGTGACCTTGACCTTTAACGGAGTGACCCAAAAAACAATAGGGGTCATCTACTTTGCATGTACAATCATCCTATGAAGTTTCAAAATTCTGGGTCAAGTGGTTCTGTAGTTATTGATTGGAAATGGTTTTCAATGTTCAGGCCCCTGTGACCTTGACCTTTGATGAAGTGACCCCCAAAACAACAGGGGTTGTCTACTCCAGCAGCCCTACAACCCTATGAAGTTTGAAGGTTCTAGATCAAATGGTTCTCCAGTTATTGATCGGAAATGAAGTGTGACGTACGTACGGACAGGGCAAAAACAATATGTCTCCCCCAGGGGGGGTGGGGGATCTGACTGTGACCTACATGTACATAGATATTAATCGGCAACATAGAGGGCATCTGTGCCCGTGTGATAAAGGTCAATGATTTCAAATTACTTGCCCTTCACCGATGTGGGTTCCTTCCTCACTAATGGTGTTGAATTCTTCATGTGAGGAAGCCATTCAGCAGGATTAAATTACTGAAAGTTGGAGGTTCTACCCTGGTGCCCGCTCGTGATGACATATTTCATGGAGGGCCACCTGGGGTCTCCCTCCACCATCAAAAGCTGGGAAGTCATCATGTGACCTATCATTGTGTTGGTGTGTTGTTAAACCCAAAGATTACAAAATTAATCAGCAAAACTCCCCGCAGCAGTTACCTCCCCTAGCGCTACATCAACACAAGTGAAGATCAGTGTGAAGGAGACTTTCAACCAGGAATCAGACATTAAATGAAGAAGACCAGCCATAAAATCACGTTTTCCATTTTTTAGTGTAAAACATGTAAATTTTCATTATTAACTTGAGGCAAAACAAACCAGTATAATATTTGATCTACAGTGATTGATTATGCGGAAGAAATCCAAAATGCAATAGCTACCAGCAATGTAAATTTTATAGTTCTTTTACGGTAAAGGAGAAAAAATCTTTGTTAAATGTACTGTATAATTTATGTACATAATAATTAATTCTTTTTAAACTAATAGGCATTTCTAGACTGTCCCAATGGAAAGCTGGACACAGGATTAAAGATATTTACCAGTGTAGGGGTCATCTCAATATATTCAACTTACGTTTTTGGCAAAGTAAAAATTTGAAAAACATTAATGCCACAGATTCATTTATTTTATACCAATTGGGTAGTCAATCTGACTTGTGACTTGTTGACTAAAGACTTCTAGTCAGATCCAAAAGGATGCATTATATGGAAGTGTTAGTGTTAGCAAGATATTTTATTTTAATATGTATCAAGAGCAGAAATTTCAATCTGACAAACTTTACAGTCAATATCGTACATGTGACTGCCTGTTTTAACCAAATGCTTCAAATCTGCCCCCAAAATGTTTTTACTATATATCAAATACATGCCATTAAATGACTTCTTCATTTGTGAGCACATATAAAACCAGCCCCAGGAGGTAAAAAAGTTGCCTGCTGAAGTTCAATAAAATAACTGTGTAAGAAACTTCTCACAATCTCCTCATTGCAAATATGAGCCGCACCATCAGAAAACCAACATAGTACATTTGCGACCAGCATGGATCCAGACCAGCTTGTGCATCCGCGCAGTCTGGTCAGGATCCATGCTAATCGCTAATGGTTTCTCTAATTGCAGTAGGCTTTGAAAGCGAACAGCATGGATCCTGACCAGACTGCATGGATGCGGAGGCTGTTCTGGATCCATGCTGGTCGCAAAGGCAGTATGTCGGTTTTCTCATGGTGTGGCTCAATTTTATTCAAATAGCCTTTCTAACAGTTGAGCAAACAAACAATTGCAAAAGCCAGTGGACAGGGAGAAGTGTTTCATATCTTAAAACAAATCTGGATCAATATTTATCATAGTTTCAAACTTGATGCTCACTGTATATCAATATATTTCTTGTCATTTTAAATTATTCTGCCTTTGCGATAAGTGCAGATCAAGATTAGCCTGCACATCTGTGCAGTCTGATCATGGTCTGCACTGTTCGCCATTCAGTCAGTATCTTTTTTGTAAGAACCCCTTTTAACAGTTAATGGTACTGTCCAACTTGAAAGATGGAAAAGTTCATTATAGAAATTTAGCAGGGTAAGGATTAAGAGACCACTTTTTGGCAGTCCCTTGGGTGGTCTCTTAATACAATGTGGCAGTATTTAAAACTCGAAATTGCGGAATACCTTACTCAAAATTTTAACTTACTCGGCTGAAATTTTGAAGAATGTGGTTCAAATTTGTGAAAATATCTGCCAGCGCAAATTGCCACTTTCAACAAGACACGTAAGAAGTCGAGAAAAGATTGGAATCAGAAATTAGTGAACTTTTTGACCAGCAAATATCTCCCCTCATACAGTACATATTATACTCCTTAATTTTGAAAATCTCCGACAATGACACAATAAAAAAATATCCAGAAAAGGTAGAAAATGACTAAAACAAAGTTCTTCAGAAAAACTTACCCCATAGGACAAAAGTGCTGAACTGTAGTGACCAACTTGGAACTCAACCTCACCCTTCCGGAAGTAGCCCTAAAATTTTGAAACAATAATTTTTAAAAATTGCAAAAATAACGAGAATATAATAAGGATGAGCAGAGTTAAAAATATCTGACAATCAGCAGTTTTAACACAGCTTTCCAGTATATTCTCAATATCTGTATGTGAAATTGAGAAGTGGAATTAGTGAAATAGGAAACAAGAAACATGGAAAGTGCAAGAAAACCAGATTTTTCAAAACAACAAACCATTTCAAACTGCAAAAGTTAGTACATTGATCCTGACCTTGGTCAAATGTTGTTTTTTTTCCTATTACAAAACAAAATTAAAAGCATTCTTGTTGGTGCCAATGCTTGTCTGATATGGGCCAGTCATTTGGCAATATGTAAGACAGTTTTTGTTTTTGCAGAAAAAGGGGCCTTTAAAATTCTAACAAAATGCATGAGAGGGATACGGTTTATGATGCATTTTACTCACCTTATAATGACAGAGGTCCACAAAAAATTCTAGGTCAAAGTGCATTTTACCCTTAACTTTTTTATAAAAGTTATTTTACCTCTAAGGAGAACATTTGAAGATATATCTACTTTTAGCTCCGAGAAATTTTGAATAAATTTGGTGGAGTGTCCTCCAAAAACATTTCTGTGAAATATTTCAAAATAAAACAAGGGCTTAGAAGAGTAGTATATTGTTTCAACATTTTTTTTTTCAATTTTAGCTCCGGCAGCCATGTTTTTGAAAGAATTGGAATCATATGAACATTATTTAGAAATGGTCACAAAAGGAACATTTGCGTGGAACTGTGTAAAAATTTGGCCAGCAGCTTCTAAACAGAATCAATTTAAAACTTCTACTACATTCACATATTAAGTGAAAGTGACCATGCCCTCTGGAGACCCATGTTTTTCCACAAATCAAGATAGTCTGAACAACTGCCAAACCCCTACTTTCAAACTCCCTACTCAGCGGGGGAAATAATAAGAAAATAGTTACTTTAGCAGTTTTAAAGGAGAAGATTCTTAATTATATAATTATATATGTGTAGAATTTGGTAGAGTATTATTAGAGAAGCATTTCTGTGAAATGATTCTGCAATTTGTCCAACAGCTCCTGTGGATGGTTTTTCACTTTAGGTGCAATGGCAACCAGAATTCAACATGTTTTACCAAGATCCTGTACTGGCACATGTTATTCAAACAAATTGTGGAAAATGGATGACTTCAAAATTTGTATATTCAACAAGGTGTTGGAGATCAATTCATCAGACCACTCCTGAATTGATTATGTGAGCCGTGCCATGAGAAAACCAACATAGTGGGTGTGCGACCAGCATGGATCCAGACCAGCCTGCGCATCCGCGCAGTCTGGTCAGGCTCCATGCTGTTCGCTTTTAAAGCCTATTGGAATTGGAGAAACTGTTAGCGAACAGCATGGATCCTGACCAGACTGCACGGATGCGCAGGCTGGTCTGGATCCATGCTGGTCGCAAAGCCACTATGTTGGTTTTCTCATGGCACGGCTCATGTATACAATTGCTGACCTTGACCCCACTTGTCCCATACACAACCCCAACCTTGGTTTTTCTATAAGCTACCTACAAACCAAATTTCATTTCAATACATTAATCGAAAATAATGTTCAATATTGAGCATACAGTTGTTGTTTTTTCTCCATTTTTAGTAGCAGTGCCATAGCCCTTGACCCCACTAACCCCATATATGATCTTGGCCCTAACTATGAACTTCCTTTTTTATTTTAGTATCTTCACCCAAACTGAAGTTATTGAGTGGTTATGATGAGTATGTCACCATCCATCCATCCATTCATCTGCTCACTTGCAAAGTGATGTCATACATCGAATAACCAGGTTTTGAATTTTGAAAAAAAAAAGCAGTTAATTACTGCAGTTACTTTAAATATCAAACACACATGGTTTTGAGCACATATTCATAAACACCAGCAAATAAATATCCCCCTCCCTCTAGGAAAGTAGACCTTATCTGCACTATCATAAATGTGTCTTATCTTTACCTTAGGCCATTTTGGTTGTAACTTTATAGTTTGTATTGCATCTTGCTCAGCGAGATAGTATTGCTGGAGTTTGAGAAAGGTCAGTGATCTGTTACTGTAGATGAAATGATTGTTAGGATCCTGTTTCAAGGCATGACTGTAGTGTATGACAGCTTCATTGTAATTACCTCCCTTTACACAATCATTGCCTTGCTGGCGTAACTCTTCTGCCTGAAATATATACCAATAGGACTGTTTATTGCATGTTTTTCAGCGAATTATCAAAATATAAGACTGAAATATATCTAGGAATTTCACAGTGAAAAATATCAAATATATTTTTCACTCAGGTAAGAAACTATACAATGGGTAAATTTAGCCAAAACATGATTTGTTTGTTTTATATGCAAGATCAAACTATCTTTCACTCATGAACACCATATTGTACATTTTCACTCATGGTTATGTCTCTCATGAAATATTGCCTCTGATGTGCACTCATGAAAGATATTTCAATCTTACACTGAAACAAAGTAACATCCTCTATAACGTTTTCCTATATTCTGTTTTGCTTAAGCTCAAAAATGTCCTCCCTCTACTAAATAAAGAAGAAATTCAAGATTTTTTAAAGAGTTAAAAGATGAATTCCAAAGCACAAAGTTACTATTTCATGTAAAGTTATATTATAAATTCTGCATTGGACAATATCTAACAGGAAAAGAATGTGAAATATCACAGACACTTGAGAGTTACCTCCCAACTTCTCCTCA
Organism: Mercenaria mercenaria; assembly: GCF_021730395.1. NCBI lineage: Eukaryota > Metazoa > Mollusca > Bivalvia > Venerida > Veneridae > Mercenaria > Mercenaria mercenaria. Next base: position 48,480,686 of record NC_069368.1, read on the forward strand.
TCCACCCCTGCCACCTGTCAGCCTTTTAAAATAAGTGCACAGGTCTTGATAATAATACATGAAGAACTATAGATTTAGGACCAGCCTAGTTTTCCCCATTCTTGCATACCAGAGTTTTATCATGGTTCCCTCATCTCATAATTTTGACAAATGGATGATAACAAAAATTTAATAATCTTTAATATAGGCAAACATACAAGGGGAAGCTACACATACTAATCAGAGATGTCAAGCCAAATGGAATTACCTCCCTTTACCTTAAGAGACTCCAATGTAATAAATTAAGATAGAATTATTGAAAATAAGGGAACATGAAATACATTTGCCTGTTAAACTTGTCATTTTTGTTTTTTCGAATATGGTAACTGATTGTTAGCTTAGATTTCAGTCAATAATTTTTGCAAAGTTAAATTTGTAAATTCAAACGTAAGTAAACAATATTGGGAGTACAACTGAATTTGACCTATACCTAGATATAGCAATGGCTTGATTTGTGATCATATTGTATTCGGCTCTCATGGATTTTACCAGGCTGGTTAACACTTTGTGTGCAACAACATGCCAGATCAAGCTGCTTATAATTGTAATGACCCCTTTATTATATACATTATATTTACTAAAAAGTATTTTACACACTGAATAATAACTCTACAGATGATATTCTAAATTTGAACCTTTCATCTTGTATGCCTTTGAAATGTCATTACATCATTTTTGTTTACAGATCTGCATGGATTCCCGTGCTGTATTATATCCTTAGTGTTTTGGTTTCTTTGTTTGTTTTGCTGGATTAATCACCATACTGACACAATTATAGATCATACGGACACTTTCCAGCTTTAGATGTTAGAGGCAGACCCAAAGTGCCTCTCCATGCATTATTTCAGGCATGGAAGGGCACCTGGGTAGAACCACCGGCCACCAGTTGGACGGATTTTGAACTTAAATCTTAAACCCCAAGCACAGTTCCGAACCTACAGGGGTGAGGGGTAAGTAATTTGAAGTTGGCGATCTTACAAACTCGGCCACAGAGGCCCCTTTAGTTTTTGACGTAGTTATCTCTGTCAACTCTTGACATAATAATTATTTCAATGATAATTAGAATTTCTCAAATCAAAGCAAATAATGCTTTTGTTGCATATCCATTTCAATATATATATACGAGGGTTTCCCAGAAAATCACAAACTTTTTTTATTATTTCCATTCTTGAAAATAAGCGTTGCATCAAATAATTATTTTAACAGATGTTATTCCAATGTATATTCCACAGGACTAGTCACTATGGACTTTATAGTTAAATATCTGTCATATCATTTGAGCATTTTTTTTAAATAATGGATGGCAGTCCGTGCTAGTTGGCGCATGCTCAGATTTCCTCCTAAAAAAAGAAGCGGCTTCCTGTTAAATTCATGTAACTTAACCGATATACATTTCACAGAATTAAAATTTATATTGTCGTTAACGGCAACGTGTGGCGTGTAATTATGTTGCGCGTTTCAAGTCTTTGACGTTATGCACTTGCATTAAAATAGTGATGTAGTTTTGAAAGTAACGGTCGCAAGCACTTTCAGAAATGGCGAAGTCAGATATGTTCATGGCCCAGAAAGTATAAACAAAATATTGTGTAGATCGCGGTATGACTCCTTCACAAACAAAACGAGAAATGGAAAAATTCTGGAAGCCAGGCAAATGTTAGCAGGACACTTGTCTTTACGTGGCACAAACGTTTTAAGGAAGGTTGGGTGAATGATTCAAAGAGAGGGCCACATAATACTTTCTGTGCCATGCAAGTTTTTCTGCATTCCAGCAAGTTTTCCCTGGATCGAGTTTCCAATTTTTAGGGGCAGGATATTTATCTACATCTACATCATTACGCCAAACTGTCAGACTTGACATTTCTTTGACGGTAAAGTGTGAGAAAACTGTAAATAGTGAAAGCTAGAAGTTTGAGTCCTGGTCAAGATTTGGTGCAAATAGTCAAAAGATAGAACTGCGAAGAAGTATACCCAGTCACTTTTCAGGTCCATCAGGACACGACCAATTCGGCTTCCGTGGCGGTACCAGGGCCCAAGGCCCAGCCGACATAGCTCGAGTCCATCATATGAACACCTAATTTGTGACTGGGAAGGGTGTCCCCTTAGAAGGTCAGGTTGGATAGCCTGCTCTTAAAAGATGCCAAAGAGGGGGCCTCAGCAACAGCTGCTGGTAGATCATACCATAGCGGTATAGTATGTAGGAAAAAGCTAAACTTTAGACTGTCTGTAGATGTAGGGTGTGGCAAGAAACCCTTTCCATGCTTGTGTCGTGGCATGACCTTTCTCGGAGTCAGATATTTGTTAAGCAAGCACTTTCAACGAAGTGGTTTACTATGCGGTAGAGCATTGTCAGTTGGTGTTTCTGGCGGTGTGATTCGAGTGTTTCCCATTGTAGCTCTTCCAACATGCAGGTGACACTGCTGGTGTTATGGTACCTGTTAGTGGTAAAGCGTGCTGCACGCCGTTGTACCATTTCCACTTGACGTTTATGTGATACTGCGTGTGGACTCCATACTGTGCAGCAATACTCTAGGTTAGAACGTACCAGGGAGATATAAGCGCTGGTCTTGGTTTCTCTAGAGGTGTTCCGTAGGTTGCGCCGCAGAAAGCCGAGCATGTTGTTTGCTTTCTTGGTCACTCGGTCGATATGTGGTTTCCATGAAAGTTCAGAGTTAAGGTCCACAACAAGGTACTTAGATGTTTTTTCACTGGATAGTTGGATGCCTTTCAGTATGTAGTTAGTTGAAATGATCTTGGTTCTTGCCCTTGTGACACGTAGAACACTGCACTTTTGCGGGTGAAAGTCCATACCCCATGTAGCTTCCCACTTGGCTAGTGCATCAAGATCTGCTTGAAGAAGTTGGCAATCAAGGTCGGATCGGATCTGGTGATAGAGAATGCAGTCGTCCGCGAAGAGTCTTACACTTGATAGTAATCCCTCCGGAAGGTCGTTGATGAATATTAGGAAAAGGAGAGGACCTTATACCGAACCCTGGGGGACACCGCTAATGACAGGGACCTCTTCTGAACGCTGACCATGAACCAAGACTCTCTGTGTTCTACCATGTAAAAATGACGAGATCCAATCTAATGTGTTACCTCTGATTCCATAATGTTGCACTTTCCTTAAGAGGTGCTTGTGTGGCACGCGTTCAAACACCTTGCTAAAATCCAATATGATCAAGTCCGTTTGAATCCTGTTGTCGAGCGACTCAGCAAGCTCATGCACTAGAGTTAGTAGTTGATATCTTTGTCCTGACCAGTTTTCTTCATTCTGGTGTACAGCTTTGCCTTTCTCCTCATGGAAGCCCTCACCTTACGGTCGATCCATGGCTTTCGCTTGAACCCTTCCTTGAGGATCTTTGTTCATCAAGGATGTTAATTTCTTCTTGAATTTTGTCCAAAGCACATCAACTGAAGCATTAGGAATATTGGACAAGTCTTCATGTAGCTCGCATAGCTCCTCTCTGAGCCTTGTTGTATGTGAAGACTTTTCTCTTGAGTGGGGGTGTCTTTAGGGGTCGTAGAATAGCTTCCACGTAAACTGCCTCATGGTCCGAAATTCCTGGAATGACTTTAGTTGTATTGATAAGTGATGTTTATGTTTATGTCATATCGCAAATGCAATTGTTTCTTTGTATTTGGAGTATACTGCTAAAATGTCTACATCCCCGTGAGGGGTTTGACATTATTGGAAGATAGATTGTATATGTACATCATTAATGTGAGTTCTTTGATCAAAAGCCATCTGTGTAAATGTAACTCCGAACTTCGACTAGACGAATATCTGTTCATTAAAATAAAGAACTGACCTGCTGTTGTCTTGTCTTGGACATGACAATGTATTTTTAAATGCATACGATATAATACAACATCAAGTTAATTTAAACACTTAAAGCTTTTCCTGACAAATCAATGAATAACATTTAAAGTTAATTTTCCGTCGACTGCTAAATGGATCAATCGAAAGGGAAGAAACTTGTTCCGTCACCGCCTACAACAACAACCAACATGGCAGCTTCCATGCTGAAAAGTTTGGGGTCAAATAAAATCTTACGTTTATGTCGTATTTCAGGTATGTTTGAACTTTTCTTTAAGATAAAATTGTGTTATTATTATAGTACCTGGATCTGCAATGTTGAATTCGACTCGATTTGCTTTTCCAAGGCTGAACACATCTGCGGATGTCTCTAAATTTCCACAGGGTGTGGAACACTTGTCCTCCCTCACACCAGCCCCAACTACTACGCCCTTGTATAACTTTTTTCATCATCAGTGTATGTCCTGATGCATATGCTAATCGTACAAGAGTTCTTCGTGGCCGAGTGGTTGAGGTTGCTGACTTCAAAATCACTTGCCCGTGGCCCTCATCCATGTGGATTCGAGCTTCACTTGGGGCGTTGAATTCTCTATGTGAGGAAGCCATCCAGCTGTCCTACAGAAAGTTGGTGGTTTTACCCAGGTACCTGCTCGTGGTGAAATAATGCGCGGAGGGGCACCTGAGGTCTTCCAAACTTTGTCTGCAGCATCCTCTGATTGATGAATGTTCACCAAACTTTGTCTGCAGCATCCTCTGATTGGTGAATGTTCACCAAACTTTGTCTTCAGCATTCTCTGAATCTGATTGATGAATGTTCACCAAACTTTGTCTGCAGCATCCTCTGATTGCTGAATGTTCACCAAACCTTGTCTGCAGCATACTCTGATTGATGAATGTTCACCAAACCTTGTCTGCATTATCCTCTGATTGATGAATGTTCACCAACCTTTGCCTGCAGCATCCTAAATGGACATTTCTGTGTTTTGTTCAAGTAGGTCAGCTTGACTGCCTTCAGAGGCCTGCACAACTTAAAATAGAAAATGTTTTAAATAACATGTATGTTCATTTAAATTGAAATAGAAAAAACAACAACCATATTCTGTTGACATTATACTTTACCAGCACATCTCTACTGTAAATGGTACAGCTTGCTTTATTTTCTGTGTAGATGAATTTTATTTTACCTTTATTTTTTCAGATTTCTACAGAACTTTCTTGTCAGATTCATATAAATGTGACCAACTTTGGAAAGAAAGATTGAAATCACAGTACTTGCAGAAGATAGATCCTAGTATGTACATTGTATTATATGTAGCAAGTTAATTTGCATGTTTTTTAATAAGTTATGGTCCATTATAATGAGTAAACATCTGAATCTGAAATAATGCTTGGATGGGCACTTGGGAACTTCTTCCAACATTTAACCCTTACCCTGCTGAATTTCTGTATCAGACTTGTCCATCTGTCAATTTGGACAATACCATTAACTGTTAAAAGGGATGCATAAGTTACTGACTGAAGGGCAAACAATGCAGATCATGATCAGACTGAACGGATGTCATTGTGCAGGCTGATCATGATCTGGACTGGTTGCAAAGGGATAATCAGTCGTGCTCAGCATGATAAGGATTAATGCCATGTGACATAAATTATGTCAGTGTAACATAAAAACATAACAAAACATAGGAAGCCATGCTGTGTCATATAAAAGATACACTAACATTAACTTACAACAGTTATTACAAGCAGTAACAATTTTTTACATGCAGCATGCATTTTGTCTTTTTGTACCACACTTATTCCTTAAAACCGCCACAGCCTAGAGATTAGGTACTTATAGCTCGAAATTTCCTTGAATTTTAAATATATAATTACCAGAATACAAAGTTTGAAAAAATTAGCTTGGGAAAGTATTTAAGCTGCAATATTCAGCAATCTTTCCTGTTTTGAGTGTAACAATATACTGTAAAATCTTTTAATTTTGTGGGCATGAAATTTTGTGGTTTTGTTCAAAACAGCAATTTCATGGGAATATGAATTTGTGGATTTTAACTTTTGAACATAAAATAAATGGGAATTTTACTTCATGGTTGGGATTAAATTTTGTGAATTGACTCAACCACGAAATGCCGAAAATTAGTCCCCCACAAATATTAATGATTTCACAGTACTCAGTACTGAAGACTTTAACTGCTATTTCTGATTAAAAAAAAATTACCTGAATATATAATTATGTTAAAATATTGTCCCATAAAATTCTACATACAAGTTGTATTACAACACAGGCATGTAAAAGTTGCAGAAAGTCTATTTAGTCCTCGCTTGAAGTTACATGTGTGTTGTCTTGTTACATAGCAAACTTTTTAGTAGTGCTACGTAAATTAGCTGCAATTGTATTTTCAGAAACATTTGGTATACAGCTGTTGGATAGTTTTGAAGAAACAAAGACACTGCATGCTGTTGACATCGACCTGGTAAATATTTTCCATTTATTATATTAGTTTTTTCTCCCCACCCAATTCCACCAATGTACTTTTATATTCTTACAATATTAAGGTGATCTTGGACAAAATGTAAAACACTTTTTATGCCCCCTGAAGTTGGGCACATTAAAGTCACACAGTGTCCGTCCGTCAGTGCATCCATGTAAATTCTTGTCCAGGCTGTAACTCTGCAATCCATAAAGAGATTTTTGAAATAACTTGGCATAAATGTTCACCATAATGAGACGACATGTTATGTGCAGGCTCCAATGTCAAGGTCACACTTAGAGGTCAAAGTTTAAAACAGGATCTGTTTTGTGTCCGGTCCATAACTCTGCCATTGATGAAGGGATTTTAAAATTACTTGGCATAAATGCTCAGGGGCATTTGTCACTAATAGTGAAAGCTCTTGTCTTACAATTTAAAATATGCAAGGTGTTAAAATCGTTTATAAAGCCTTGATTCCTTTATTTGCTTCATAGGTATGTATGCATGAAGAAGAAAGAACAAAAACAGCTTCTTATTTTATATCCTAAGCTTCTCTGAAGATCATTTTGAGCTCGACTATTCGAAAAATAGTAGAGCTACTCTACTCACCCTGGCGTCGACATCACTCCTTGGATAAAGTTTTGCATGCAAATACATATAGCTTTGAATCTTATTTTTTTTCTTTTTCTAGGTTAAAAAGCTAATGCAGATACTGGATTGATATTTAAACATTTAGGGTAACATTCTGGCTTTTGGGACAACAATTCGAACATTCGAGCATTGGCTGTCTTACAGACAGCTCTTGTTTGTAGATATACCTGGTTTGCTGTTGTTGTTTTTTTTTCAGAAATAATTTTGGGCATCTATTTTGTTTTCAGTTTGTGAACAAGATTCAAGACCTGCCATCTTCATTTACTTACCTGGTTAATGATGTTCTTCACAGGTATAATAAAATATCTCTACACTTTCTTGTTTATGTTGTTAGATTTTCTTTGTGTAAATAAAATTTGAATATTGATGAATTTATAGTAATTAGTAGAAAGATAGTATAAGTAGCTTCCGTACTACATTTTGGTGAGGCAGATAATTTAAGACACTGCCATTCTACGGAAGCCTATTGGGGCCGTTTTGACTTAGAACTTAGACTTTTTAACTTAGATCTTAGAAATTAGAATTTAGATCTTAAAACTTAGATCTTAGAACTTAGGTATTAGATTTCCCCATACACCCGGGAAAACGCCATATTGGATCCAGAAAGCCGGATGAATGGAGGTAAGACAATTTTAGTATTTCCATGAATACGAATTTGCTGAGATAAAGTTTGTTTATAGAGAAAGATTGAAACAGTTGAATTACCCAGAAGTTCTGTCCAATAATCAACTAATGAAAAGTTCTGTCTTCTGTGTGGTGTTCTTTGAGGGTAGTTACCTTGGGAAGGAAGACTGTTTCTGCTCAATATTTTACAAACCAATGACTTTAGGACCTTCAACGTTTATGGCTGGTCATGTTCTCTATGTGACCCCTATGGTATCTAAACTCACTGTGTAAAAGGTAAAGGTAACATTCACATCAGATAGAAAAACCATCAAACGTAGCGAAAAGATTGGTCATGGTCAGTGCATAAACGTTATTATTGTTTAGGCCACTAAATCAAAGGTTAAGGTTACTTAAGTCTCAAAAACAAAAGCCATTCCTGCTTTGGTAGATGACCCTAGTATGTTAAAGATCAAAGTCACAGTGACCTTGGAAAATTTCGTCAGACAGCACATCCTGGGGGTTGGGGTTCTGACACCTCTGTGTTGTTCTGACATCTCTTGTTATCATTGTCTATGACATCACATGTACTAAATGAAACATGTTTTTTTTTGCATTGTAGGAGGACGAAAACCAGAAATTACTGCTAAACAATCGCAAACGAAGGTTACAAAGTACAAGTTGCACATTGGCTGTGTGAACTACCAGAAAGGGAAGTTTCGACAAGTTACATCTAGATAAAGCGGTGGCACTCGAGAAGTTTTTTAATGAGAAGGACGTTTTACAGTGAAACAATTTTCGAAATGGCAAAACTGTTTTTCCCTCATGGCAAAAGCTGCTTTGGTTTGTTGTCAGAGATGGATGCTTGTTTAAGTACATTTAAGGGTGACAAGATTGAAGCATTTCATAACATTGATTGAAATAAGTGAAGTCTCCATGAACACTTCAGATCAAATGGAATTTATTCTTCTCAGTTTTATGTTCACCTTAGAACAAGGTCATTGGAAATAATTGCTGCCACCGATAAAAAAAGTTGAGGCCACTGAAGATGAATCAGCGACGAAAAGCACAATAATAAAGATGGAACAAAGATATACAATGTACTAGCAACAAATGCTGGTGATAACACACAAAATGTAGCACCTAAGTTAGATGAAGTAGTCATGTATTTTCCCCATGATATACATGGCTTTGAAGCAGCTTGAGATAAAGATACCGGTACATACTTGGTTCTTTGTGTGGTTACAAGGATTATCCCGGAAAATCCAGTGATTTAGTGGTACAGAGATGGTCAGGTTATAAATGTTCGATGAGATTTGCATACTAGTCTGCCCCAGACACAGATATACACTAGTCTGCCCCAGACACAGGCAGATAGTAGTCTGCCCCAGACACAGGAATATATCAATCTGCCACAGACACAGACATATACTAGTATGCCAGTATGCCCCAGACACAGACAAAAAAGTAGTCTTCCCCAGATACAGAATATATCAGTCTACCCCTGACACAGAGATATACCAGTATGCCCCAGACACCGACAGATAGTAGTCTGCCCCAGACACATACATACACCAGTCTGCCCCAGAGACAGACATATAACAGTATGCAACAGACACAGACATATAGTAGTCTGCCCCAGACACAGACATATACCAGTATGCCCCAGACACAGATAGATAGTAGTCTGCCCCAGACACAGACATATACCAGTCTGTCCCAAACAGACATATACCAGTACTCCCCAGACACAGATAGGTAGTAGACTGCCCAAGACACAGACATACACCAGTCTGCCCCAGAGACAGATATATATCAGTATACCCAAGACACAGACATATACCAGTCTGTTCCAGATACAGGCAGATAGTAGTCTGTTCCAGACACAGACATATACCAGTCTGCCCCAGACACAGACAGATAGTAGTCAGCTACAGACACAGACATACATCAGTCTGCCTCAGATACAGGCATATACCAGTCTGCCCCAGACACAAACATATACCAGTATGCCCATGACACAGACAGATAGTAGTCTGCCCCAGACACAGACATAAACCAGTCTGCCCCAGGCACAGACATGTACCAGTCTGCCCCAGACACAGACAGATACTAGTATGCAAAAGACTCAGACAGATAGTAGTCTGCCACAGAAGCAGATAATACATGTGCCCAAGAATCAGTCAGATACCAGTCTATCCCAGCCCAAGACAGTCACTAGGGAGGTGAAGACCTTATCTTCTGATGAGATATCAATTGCACATATTGATTTGCATGTATTTTCTTTGGAAATAAGATTGGAGAGGGATCATTTAGAAAGGTGTATAAAGGCAATTGGATTTGACACTGATATCGCTATCAAAAAAATGAAAGTTAAAAGAATGAGGTATTATAAGAAGCTTTGCGTGAAATTGTTGCACATAGCAGAATAAGACATCCCAACATTGCACTCATAATGGGTCTTGCAGTGGCCAAAGACCATCTGTATCTGAAAGTAGAATATGTTAAAAGTTTGAATCTTGATGATGTAATATTTAGTGAGGAAAGTCAGAAACTTGATATGGGCAAAAAGTATTCCATTTCATTGCAAATTGCGCAAGCTGTGGTACATCGGCATAACCAGAAACTGGCTATAATTCATCTTGACATCAAGCCAGAAAACATTATTTTTTCAGAGAATGCTGATGTTGTGAAACTGTGTGATATAGCTCTTTCAAAATTAAATACATTAAACAATACACTGACAACATTCGAAAATCAAAACGAACTTCAGCCCGGAACACCTGCCTACCAAGTACCTAAAATAATTTTGAACCACTCACCTGCTTGTAACAGCACTGATGTTTGGAGCTTGTCATGCATCATATCTGAGGTATTTTCAGAAGAGCAAGTATGGCCTCTAGAGGGAGATTCTCTGAAGGAAATCACTGAACTAATGGAAAAGAAGGAAACACTATACAGTCTCAGAAAAATGTTGGAAGATCAGGCTATTCCAAGAGTGGTAAACGTGGTCAGTCGTGGCCTGAATTACAACAGTGAAGAGCGGCATGCAGCTATTGAATTTATTGCAGAGTTTAAATCTAGATATATCTCAGTTGTATAGGCTCACATGAGCTTAGACTCATGTTAGATTTAACAATGTCTCATAGTTGATTGAAATTGTGTGTGATTTTAGCTCACCTGAGCCAAAAGCTCAAGGTGAGCTTTTGTGACCACACCATGACTGTCGTCCATCACAATCTTCTTCTTCCAAACAACTGGGCAAATTTACTCCAAACTTCACAGGAATGATCCTTGGGTGGCCCCCTTTAAAAATTGCCCAAAGAATTGAAATCCATGCAGAACTGTGATTGCCATGGCAACTGAAAGGAAAATCTTTAAATAACTTCTTCTCGGAAACTGTCAGCTTGATTTGAAAAATATTTTGTAAGAATGATCTTTGGATGACTCTACAAAAATTGCGCAAGCCGTTCTATTTCGATGAAAACATGACCGCTAGGGGCTGAACTTAGTCTCCTTATATGTCTCTATAGTAAACTTCAAAAATCTTCTTCAAAATCACTTGGTAGATTTACACCAAACTCTGGATCTTCATGAAATTTGGTCAGAATGTTTGTCTTTATGAAGTCTAGGTCAAGTTGAAATATGGGTCATCTGGGGTCAGAAACAAGGACAGTCGGTGAAATAAAAAAAAAAAACCCTTGTGTATGCAATAGGGCTGCATTTTACACTAAAATCTTCATGAAATTAAATCAGAATGTTTGGCTTGATGAAATCTATGTCAAGTTTGAATACGAGTCAGCCGGGGTCAAAAAGTAGGTCACCTGGTCAAACCAAAGTAAAACCTTGTGTATGCAATAGGGATTGGATTTTACACTAGATCTTCATGAAATTTTGTCAGAATGTTTGTCTTGATGAAATCTAGGTCAAGATCGATTATAAGTCACATGCTAGGTCATCCGGTCAATTTAAAAGAAAAACATTGCATATGGAATTAGTCCTGTCAAGGCTTTTCTTAGCACAAATTCTCCTCCAGTCACATTTTAGCAAGATTTTTCCAGGTGTTCTCAGGTGAGCGGCCTAGGACCAATTCGTTCTCTTGTCTTAATTTCTCAGTGCAATTTTGACAATGTTCCTTTGTTGTTTAAACATTGTAAGCATTTTTCTTTCTTACTTTTTAAAGTTTATAGAGTCTTATTGAAGTTTTATAAGTTTATCTGGTTTTATTAGCTCATTTCAGCTACATTAAAATTTGCTTGTTTGTTGTCCACTGTTCACAATTTCTCAAGCCGTAAAATGTGTCTATGTTGGTGTTTAAGCTCACCTGAGCTCAGTTTTTTTTGTTAGATTTAATGAGATTTTCTCTGGCAAGAGAAAGTATACTCATGCGTGTGTACACTTTCACAGTCATTTGATAGTTCTAAAGTTTGTCTCGTACAAAATGTGTACAAAAATAGTTGGCCTTATTTCTGATAACTTTATTTTTGACATTAAAATTTGTTTAGAAATGATTCGATTTCTGTTTTAATAAAGTTAAAAGTTGTTATTGATATATTTTGATTCCTTTGTTGTAATATCTCCACTAGTACGTTTTGTTACTGATAATCTAGGTTAATGATGACTGAGTCAGTCTTTTTAGGTAAAACAAATTGCATGCAAAAGTTTTTTCCCTTTCACTGCCAAAATCTCTACCAACATCAACAACAACAACAACAATATAAGGGTGATTTCTACCAAGAAAGGAAATATTACTTTTTTAGTCCGATTTCTCTATTTCTGAAGCGTCAGCCTCAAATATTCATACGGCATTATCTTCACTTAACACATTGAAAGGTACAGCAACGGAAAAAAAACTGTCAACCAAACATATGTACTGACCTGTCTATATACCAAGCAAACTCAACGTATATACTGGCCTAGTGTATAGCAACGATGGTCTGCCTGTATACCCATTTTTGTTTTTACCCAAGGATACCCAGATAGAACTGCATTTATACCTGGGGTACACCGGTGGCATGTATTTATACCTAGGATATATATTTAAGAGAGAAAGTGCGGAAGTTGGAAGTCAGGAAGTGTGGAAGTTAGAAGTGAAGTGCGGAAGTTAGAAGAGGGAAGTAAAAAGTCAAGAAATCGGAAGTAAGAAGTGTGGAAGTTGAAAATCAGAAGTCGGAAGTCAGGAAGTTGGAAGTCAGAAGTTTGGAAGTTAGAAGTGCAGAAGTTAGAAGAGGGAAGTAAGAAGTCAAAAAGTCGGAAGTAAGAAGTGTGTAAGTTGGAAATCAGAAGTCGAAAGTCAGGAAGTTGGAAGTCAGAAGTGCGGAAGTTAGAAGTCAGAAGTGTGGAAGTTAGAAGTAGGAAGTCAAGAAGTTGGAAGTGAGAAGTGTGGAAGTTGGAAATCAGAAGTCGGAAGTCAGAAAGTTGGAAGTCAGAAGTGTGGAAGTTAGAAGTCAGAAGTGCGGAAGTTAGAAGTAGGAAGTCAAGAAGTTGGAAGTGAGAAGTGCAAAAATTAGAAGTCAGAAGTTGGAAGTACGGAAATCAATTGTCCCTCCAGGGCTTCCGTACTACAGTGCCTTTTCAAGAGCTGTTGACCTGCATGGTCTGCCATACTTAATGTCCAAAAAGCGGACCAAACATCGGGTAAAAACTGTCGAAAAACTATGAAACTGCAACTGTGCACAGCTGAACTAAACCACAGTAAACCTGCGAAAACTGGAAACACGTGAGAATTAGTTGCTTTAAGTATTTATTTTTGCGATGAAAATTAAAAACATTTGTAGGCCTATATGAAATGTGAATTTAACACTAAATCCTCCATAGCGATAGTGTTATTTTAAACGACAGCGGATCTAGGTTTCGGCGTTTCTGAGTTCAACAATTGATTTGTTTTAATTTGTCTAATTACAATCTCAGATTTTTTTTTTCAATGTGAAGTTGCCTACAATTCATAGGCTTTGAGCTATAACAATTTGTACCGACAAAGTCAGACTAGCAGACGACAATATTTTCCGTAACAGCTTCCGAGTACTTACGGATAACGGCGGAAGAAGCCGGAATTTTTTAAGAAATGTTCACTGTACACACTAAAATGCAAAAAGGACCAAACAAACCATTATAAAATTTAAAACAAATTACACATAACGAAAATTGAATAATTTTTCTACATTTTTAGGGGTATCGATTTTTTGATTATTTGCTGAAAATATCTCATTTTATCTGTTATATTTGAAAAAGTCAGTTTTTTTTTACCCGTTTCCTACAGAGTCTATATGAACTGAGGTGGGTCTGTTTAAAGTCAAAAAGGACCAACCAAATATTAAAATATTTTTTAAAAAAAATATTCATAATATCCGGAATAAATTAAACTTTAATTTGTGGGGTATCGAATTTTTGGTTTCCAAATAGAACTTTTTCTATTTAAGTATTTTTTTCCTTCTTTGTTTATATAGGCAAATTTATCGATTTTCCGATAGATCGATGTTACTAAAAGTTGGTAATGCTTTCTGAGCGCTGGAGTTTTTATGTGGAAGACAACCCTGGGTTAGACGAGCTTAACTGTATAGCCATACACATATTTTAAGTGTAGTACCATCCGCTTGTATATGACTGAAAACTTGTTGAAAACGGTCGTTAAACTAAAGAAAACAAAATTAAAAACATCAAAAAATAGAATTTGAATATTTACCTTGTTCTTTCTCTTCCGGCCCTCACTGTGTTTTCCTGTAAATTCGCGCTTTTTATATTTCTAACATCTAAGCTCTAAGTTCTAAGGTCTAAGGTTTAAGTTCTAAGTCATAACTTCTAACTTCTAATTGTTTTCATCCAAGTTCTAACTCAAAACGGCCCTATTAGGCTTCCGTAAAAATGTCTGTTTTCGATTCTGAATTATTTCAAACTATTTTCAGTGGTTTGATTATTACACAATGAACACTATAGAATAAAATGATACTGTTCGGTTTAAATTGTTTCAGAAAAAAAGTATTTCGCTGTATTTCCCCTTTGTATATAAATACTTCTATTTATCATGTTTATGATTATTCGCATATTTTAAGTTTGTATCATTTTAGATCTATATATAAATATAGTCTGGTTCCCGTCGTACAGCTACGCAAAGTACGCTAGTGACGTAGGGGCAGATAACCAGACTATATAGTAGTTACATAAACAAGCATGTCAAGGCTATCGATTTGTTTACTATCACCGCCACGCACACTAGAACATACTAGAACTCTCTCAGCTGGAACGTTCTACTTCTGTCGCGGAAATTCCGATAGCCTATTAATACGCTCGCGGGTCCACTCTAAATACAAAATAAAGGTTGGAGACAGAGAAAAAAATAAATTTAAAAATGGCTTGGAAACTTGTACCAATATGGTCTGGTAATTTTGATTTCTTTGGCCGTCAGAGGGATTTATTCTCCGACTGGCTCGAGCACTTTGATGATGACTGGCGCGCAGTTACTTTTAATGATTCGCTACGGAGATTCGACCGGGAACTGGATAGAGTCCGGAGGGAGCTGTACAAAATGGATGCCAAGCCATCTATACTGAATGTTGAGCAACCCTTTATAACAGGTAGGTGATATTTCTTATCCATCTTTCATTATAGATTCTAATTGAGAGACGATTATTTTTTTTCTTTGAGTTGTAACGGCAATAGCCGTATAACAGATAGGTGGTTATTTTTTTTATTTAGAATTAAATTACTGTATACTTTTTCATATCATTCTTTTACTTGCCTGCAAGTAGACATTCTGACATACGTTTAAAATTTTATTTTTCATAATGTCAACAAATGAAATTCGAGGCTTTCCTCTGCTGACTAGGTCAGTGTGGTTGTAATAACGAAACTATTATTGTTCTGAGTAAAAAAAAAAAAAAAAAAAAAAAAAAAATTTGGGAAGTGTGTTAGGTTGTGGATTTTAAACTGAAAATAAGAAAATGTCCAAAGCTTCCCTGTACACCCTAAATCAGCGCATATATAAACAATCAATGAACAATAGCTTGGAGAGAAAATAATGAATTTCTATTAAAAGCTTAATGTTTTGGAAAGAATAGCTGTTTTCTGTCTGACATACAAAGATAAAAAACTATTAGATTTTAATTTTTAATTTGAACAGCTAACCGCTATGGATTTTTGGATTTGCAAACTTTTAGAGAAAAAAGGCTATCAAACATATATGATCGCCGAATTTTTATTTCATTATGGGTAGAAGTACTTGTCTTATGCCATTAACACAAGTAAAGGAAGTCAGTACCTTCAAGCTATTTTTTTTCAATTCCTGTTTGATTTTTTTTTCAGATCCTTCCGGCAACAGAAAGCTTTCACTCCGTTTTGATTGTAGTCAGTTCAAACCAGAGGAGATTACGGTAAAAACCTTGGACAACAAGCTTAATGTTCATGCCAAGCACATTGAGGAAGGGAAAGGGCGGAAGAGTTACCAGGAGTTTACCAGAGAATACACACTTCCGGAAAATGTAGATCCAAAGCAGTTGAAGTCGCATCTATCTTCTGACGGTGTTCTGGAGATCGAGGCTCCGGCGCCAAAAGCTGTTGAGGCTCCTAAAGAGGTTTTGATTCCTATCGAACATCTTCATAGCAAGGAGAACTCTGACAAGGGAGATAAAAAGTAAATCAACAGTTGTGGTCATTGTTCATGTTGAGAAAAGACTTACTATGTTGTAGGACATTAAGAGAATGTTTAAGTTTTGTTACTGATTACCTTAGCTTACAAGATTGTAACATTTAATGTCTATCGATGAGATTTGTATCACCTAGGTGTTTTTTATTTCTTTTACCTGCTCTTTTTTGTCTGTTTTTCCACTAATTAAAAACAAGACACATTCCATAAAGTTGATGTTCACAAAAACGTAGTTTTGTTTTGTTTTATGTCAAAATTTAAGTACTTGAAAGAACGTTATACGAATTAAACCCTGCACCCGAAAGTAATTAATCTGGATGAAGCTTAAGAAATGGTTCTAATTCATATTATCTCATAAATTGTTCATGTCCCCAGTTCCCAAGCAAAAACTTTCCATGCCCACAAAATCTGTTTCTGTATGCTACATGACATGATGATAATGATGAGATACTATTCTGTCGCCAGTATATTGCATGGAAAATACTGTAGAAGTTCCTTGAGTCAGTGCCTACATAGTCAGTGTTTATGATTGGCTTTGTTAGTGACCTTCTACGGAAGAAATATAGGGTCAGACTGTTAAGTGAATGGGGGAGGGTTAGCCGAGTCCAAATATTTAACATACTATCCCGACAGATTTCCATTAACTCATGTAATTGATGTGTTTTACCGTTCACTTATTTTCAACCTAGAACGACATCGGAACGAAATCTACTGACCTTCTACAGAAACATACAGAGTCACCATGTGACCTAATTTTAACCAGTGAAAATGCTGAAATCTTATGGGACGTAAAACAAAGAGCTGATAGCTGTATCTTCAGATAATACACTAGTACTGATTTGATAAGCTACATTTTGCAATGATAATGGAGATTCTATTATATAACCATTAGAGTATATTGCATATAAGTTTATGAAAGAATTCCTGTAGTCAAATAATCAAGAAGTTAAAGGGTCTGAACCTCTCGGAATAATGCGTAAATTATGTCTGGCTTGATCAAGAGGATAGATAGTGTAACATTTGAAAACTAAACCTGTACTAAGTGTGTACATATAGGCTAGGCTACCAAAATGATGAAGTATGTGCCATTTTCAAGTCTAGCTATTCTACTCGCCCTGGCGCCGGTGTAATGAAGTATTTTGACCCCCATAGAATAATGACCCCCCGGTCATTATTCTATAGAAAAAGTGACCCCCGGTCATAGTATTATGACCTCCAGATCATAGTACTATGACTCCCCCACGTGAAGTAAACTGAACATCACGAAGAATATTGACTCCCATAAAAAAACGACCCCCGGTCATTTGGTCAAATTTAGTGACAACTCGTGTATCTAAGGCCTAATTGCTGCATTTTATGCCCCCACTCGGGGGGAGGGGGCATATAGATTTGCCCTTGTCCATCCGTCCGTCCGTCCGTCCTTCCGTTTGACCATTAGCCCCAGATACCATCACTTGACACAGAAATCAGAGCATTCCGCAACGGGAAAATGGATTCTATTTCTAGACGCTGTATCTTGGTGTAGACATTTTTTCAGGAAAATAACAATTCACAATACGTTCACAAAACACACCAGTGTCAATAATCCCTGCAAACTTCGGTATGAAGTAATTCTTCAGAAGAAAACTGCACAAGAAACTGCTAGCATAAAACTTAGTATTAATAGAAGTTGCAATACTTAGCAGTGGCAGTAAAGTACGGTAGCGGCAACAATAGAACGTAGTAGTAGTATTTAGTAGTAGTAGTAGTAGTAGTGGCAGTGGTAGTCGCAGCAGCAGCAGCAGCAGCAGCAGCAGCAGAGGAATAAGTGATAGCAACAACAGCAGCAGGAGAAGAAGAGATAGATGTACAAGACGTATTAGTGGAAGCAGGTATAGTAGTATCAGTAGTAGCAGTTGTAGTAGTAGTAGAAGAAAAAGTAGTAGTAGTAGTAGTAGAAGACGAAGAAGTACATGTAGTAATAGCAGTAGAAGTAGCGGCACCAGTAGTAGTAGTAGTACAATCAAAATGTTAACTATTGGCAATGGAGGGTATTAGAGTTGTAGATCTAGTAAAATTGTCTGTAAGGTTTGTTGGGGATCACTTTTTAATAGATATTATCGTCGAAAGTCTTTTTAGGAGCCGGTGTTTTACACGGAAAGAGTAACTTTTTTAAATAGAATAATGTCCGGGAATCGATATTGTATGAGAGTTCGAATGTAGTAATTTCGGCAGTGAGTATTTTACATGGAAGGAGTCACTTTTTCTATAGAATAATAACCGGGGTCGTTATTCTATGAGATTCGAAGGGAGTCATCTTTAGGGAGTCAGTATTTTACTTGGAGGGGTCAGTTTTTCTATAGAATAATGGCCGGGGGGTCGTTATTCTATAGAGTTTTCAAAGGGAGTCAGTTTTTTATAAGGGGAGTCAATATTTTACAGGAAAGGAGTCACATTTTCTATAGAATAATGACCGGGGGGTCGTTATTCTATGGGGGTCGAAATACTTCATTACACCGGCGTCACACTTTGGTTAAAGTTTTGCAGTTTTGCTTGCAAGTATATATAAGTATCATTTAAAGGCACATATCTTTGAAACTTATTTTTTGTGGAGATAACGCATGTTTGTTCGTGTTATAACATCTGCAGAATCCCAAGGATTCTGAAGATGTCATAACAAAAAGAACAGGCGCTAACGCTATTCTAGCATAAGTCGTGTAAAACCAAGAAAATAAATACATTGTCCCTCAACGTCATTAAATTTCAATGAAATGCGCGGTAAAGTCTTTTCACGTTGACGTCATTTCCTTTTGAATCATTCGTTTTTGGGCCGTAATACGTTTGCACTTAACCTTCGCGCAGGAATATTGTCAAACAATCTACTGTACCGATAAGGGGAAGTAACACTGTGTTGGAGTGTGGTTTGCACTTTGCCACGGAACGCGCAAATATAAAAAGGTGTTATAACAGCATCTCTCTGCTAACACATGTATTCTCTAATTGTCCCTCAACGTCATTAAATTTCCATGAAATGCGCAGTTAAATCTACGTTGTTGTTTTTTTTATGTTGACGTCATTTCCTTTTGAATCATCCGTTTTGAGGCCGTAATACGTTTACCCTTTGCCACGAAACGCGCATATGAGCCGTGCCATGAGAAAACCAACATAGTGGCTTTGCACCCGCGCAGTCTGGTCAGGATCCATGCTGTTCGCTATCAGTATCTCTAATTCCAATAGGTTTTGAAAGCGATCAGCATGGATCCTGACCAGACTGTGCGGATGCGCAGGCTGGTCTGGATCCATGCTGGTCGCAAAGCCACTATGTTGGTTGTCCCATGGCGCGGCTCATATAAAAAAGGTTTTATAACAGCACGTGAGCGCGAGAATCTCTGTTAACATACGTTTTCTCTCCTGTTAAAACACACCCTTAAAGTGACAATAACAGCAGTTTTATGCTAGAATACTTTTTCTACGTCAATTACCAACATCACTAGGTCAAGTTCCATAACTCCTGACATGTTTTCGGCCAAATTATGTCCCCTTTTGGACTTAGAAAATCCTGATTAAGTTTTACTTGCAAGTTACTAGATCTATATCCAAAACTAAATTTATGGATAATGCATGTTTTTTCTTGCACATCGGACTGGCATTTCCGGTGATTTTACCCATGGCGGCAAAACCCATCTGGCACCCCCCCCCCCCCCCCCCCCCCCCCACATGACTCTCGTGCTGTTAATGACAACTAGCGGTTCACGCACTGATATTATATTGTTTATGTAAAAATACGAAAAAAGCAGGTACCTTGATAGTTTCTCTCCGTTCCTTATAGTATATTTCTCGATTCAAAATACGTTAGTTTATCGGAAGAACATAACGTTACACTACAAATGATAAAACTAAAGTGGAACTTTGTTATTGTGCGTAACGCAAAACATCATGACATCACTTCTGCTTACGGACGTTAATTTCCCGCGCTCTACTATAAGAAAGAGTGTTGCAAAGAAAGTATTCCTAACGGTTATTTGTAAAAATATGCAAGAAAAATAATCTGCCAGAATAAAACGCTAACATGTATACGATATGCAAGAAAAAATATCAGCCATGTGTTTACGAATCGGATGGAAATATCTATCCCTCGGCCACCTGCGCATGGGCGGTAATTCGGCAAGCCTCATTACCGCCCAATGCGCAGGTGCCCTCGGGACGGATATTTCTATCCGATTCGTAAACACATGACAGATATTATTATTCCATGTCAAAACATCTACAGAATCTAATAATATCACGAAAAGAACATGCACTAACACTATTCTAGAATAAAACGCGTAAAAACAGGTAAATAGAGGATATTAATTCTGTTTGTTTTGAGTGAATATTGAATATATCTAACTGAAAATTGAGAAAATGTCAAATATTTTCACGAGCGCGTAGCACGAGTGAAAATTTTCTCACTTCGAGGTGAGATAAATTCCACATTCACTCCAAACAAACAAATTTCCTTTTTATTTTAAGCTTAATTACGTTGAGATGTGCATTTTGCGACAAATTTTGATCTCAGGGCGGGAAACAGATGCACCTTAACAGACATGACGTCAGAAGTGTCGTGACGTTAGTAAGACGCACACAACAAAAAGTTCCATTTTATGTTTTGCTGCATAACGTTATGAAGTGCTCATGAAGTAAAATGATATGAATCGGGAAATATACTATAAAAAACACTAAAAGTACGAAAAGTACTACAATTTTTCTGTTTTAAGCAAATAATTTAAAATTTATACACGATGTAGTTCTACAAGTAGATTGTAGCATAAAGTATATCACAGTGAGTGATATGGTTTATATCTCATTGATAAAACACAGTATTTCATCAGTTAGCATAAAATAAATAGAGGATATTTGTTTGTTTCAGTGAAATATCAATTTTATTTTACAAGTGAGCATCAAAAACTGATATTTTCACGAGTGGCTTAGGCCACGGGTGAAAAAGACTTTTTTTGGTGCTCAAGTCCTATAACTCTGGTTTGTATTTTGGGTAAATTATGCCCCCTTTTGAACTTGGTTTTCTCAAAAACTAATGCAGCTACTGGATTTAAACTCTAGAATTACTTACACTTAGGGTAAATGTTCCTGCTTCCAATAGTCGAGCATTGGCTGTCTTACAGTGATCCAGATAGCGTAGTTAACCACTTCTGTGCCAAGGGCCGATTTTGGGCCGATGTTGTTTACTAGGTTGAGTGCCAAGGGTCGATTTGGGCCGATCTAAACTGAACATTTACCCCGTTAATTTGATGTCAGTGTTATTATTTTCCAAGCAGATATACATACTATTGTCTCTATGGAAATGAAAACATAACAATCTTACTGGCATATTATGACGTCATTTTCGAGTTGACGTCACTTTAAAGACGTTAACGTATCAAAAGTTCCCGCCGAAATAATAAATACCTATCGTTGGTTTGGGTGTTGTACGACTGACCGAAGAAACGTGATAAAATGACTACAACGCACGTTTTGCGAGAAGAAATATTCAATTGAAATGTTTTTTATTCAGTAAATCGAAATACAATGAACAAATTACTAAATATTATGTTGATAGTACTTGTTCAGCCTAGCAAACCATTTAAAAACTAAGATATTTCCTAATAAAAAGTCGAACAAAGTTCTATTGAATCAAACTGGAGGCATAAAATATTTTACTGAAAAAGTCCTTTTCACGCTCTGTGTAAGGAACTTCCAAGTGTCGTGCACTGCCTTTGAAATGTCTCGACAGTTTAACAAACTTGTAACCTATATCTTTCATAAAATCGTGATATTTTACAGATATAAAAAATAATTGTGATCCTGAAATAAAGTAATACTTTGCAAGATTTTATTGTTAGGGTGCCTTCAGCTTGAGTAATGTTTACATTAATCTGAATCTAGAGAATGTTTACAGTTAGACCCCATTGAATTGTGTTTAGGGTTCTCATTGGCAGAGTGATAAAGGTCACTGACTTCGAATCACTTGACCTTCACCGTCGCTGGTTCGTTAGGGTGTTGAATTATTATATGTGAGGAAGCATCCGGCTGGCAAACGGAAGGTCAACGGTTCTAGAGAGTCGCCACATGACATACAATTATGTCGATCTGACTTTAAAAACCAAACAACATTTTATTTCGTTTTTAATATAATATGATTATACTTCATATCTCGAAGGAGACTGAATCAATATTCAAATAATTTGAACTGTATAAATAAGTGTGCGACTGTTCGAGACATTCCCCGTACGGTACCGATGCGATAAAAATACACTACACATCCAATGAAGTATGTAAATAATACTAAATATATATAAATGTGCGTGTTGTAATTAGTTTATAAAGATATCATAATCATTGCCGGTGTTGAAAAAAATGAAATCAAACAACGCATACAACGCGCACTCAAGTACAGACAAACAAATAAAAATATAGTTTTACCTATAATAGTTGAAACGATGTCGATATGAAAACAAAAGAACTTTTAATTAAACTATGGTGTGTTTAGATATTGAATACTATTAGGATAATTAGGATATTTTCAAACTTATGTTGTTGTTTTTTTTAAATGAACGACGGAACACAGTTTCTACATTCATCTTTATCGTACAATGTATTGTTTATTTGTTTTATTTTTTTGTGTGATTCATTTCCCTTTCATGGCTCTTTTTGAAATATAGAAAAGTAACGTTCACATTTTTAGTTGCACGCGTGTTTCCATAGTAGAGGGAAAGCCGAGTTAAGAGTAAAAAGTAGATTTTTAGGCTCACATTATAGTTACATTGTAACACCTCAGTACGTGAACTTTTATTTTTAAAAATAGAGAAGTCACACATGATATGCGCAACGCAATTTGCCTTTTCTTGCATGCTGGACAGGATTTTCCCGTGTTTTTGTCGGTGTTGGAAAAAACCTTCTTGCATACCAGACAGGTTTGCCGGTGCTGGAAAAACTCGTCATACACTTCGGGGTAAGTTCACATCGAAGCTCTAGGGTAGAGTAGAGACTGACACTGTACTGGATAACCCACTTGAACGGTATAAGTTAGTACACCATCGTATCTTCCCTGCTGAAGACCTGAACTCCGCAAACTCCATGGCGAGGTAGGGTTTACTGGTTCCTTGCTTTTATCACAGCGCTCAGTGTGCAGGGAAAAAGTCTTACATACTTCCACGGCCCAATTTTTGATTGGTCAGTTACTTTACTGGTGGGGTAACTATCATTTACACAACAGCCTACCCTTCCCTAGAGCTCCGATGTGAACTTACCCTCGGGGTTTAAGATGACTCACATACTGTAATTTATGAATGAATGCGTAAATTCATACGCTACTATGATGAAATAGTACTTAAAAGGAAATCATTTGTTATATTTAATTGAAGAATACGGTATGCAGGAAGAAGAATCTACCATTAGTTGGTGTGGATTGAAATTTATGACTCTCGGAGCCTTGATACCGCCTAAACAGTTACCCGAGAGCCATATATTTTCATTCGCATCTTCAAGCGGGTCGCATTACCGCAAAACAGTTACCCGAGAGTTACATATTTCTATCCGCACTTTCAACCATTGAAAAAAAAAATGATGAAAATGCGCGATTGTTTAATGAGAAATTGAAGGACACATTTTCGATAATAAATATGTCATCCGGTATATCGAATGTTAGAGGGATCGATCCCGATTTTCGTCGTTTCGCGCAGGATCGATTCCCTATCAATTTAAAGGTAGATTTTGGAATAAAAAAAAACACTGCCCATATTTGTACTGATGTGCAAGACGCAAGTTATGTCACAAGGAAAAAGCGTATTCTTCCAAAGTCCGAAGTCAGACGCTCTGTGCACGTGCCGGAAGCACAGATTTTTTTAATTCGATAGTATATATCACATTCGGTATATCGCATGCTACTGTAGAGGGATCGATCCCGACTTCAAAGCGACGAAAATCGGTAGGATCGATTCCCTAAAAATTTGGCTAAAACTCTCTCGATTATCATTTATTGTAACATGACAGCGTTTAAGCTCTTCTTTTCAGGTTTATGTAAAGAAATCGTAATAAAATAATTAAAAGAAATAATGCCATATCTACTTTTAAAGACAAGTACAATGAGATGTATTTACTTTATATTATGCTCGCCGGGAAGCTATATATTCATATTCAGGAGCTCGGATCCTGGGCGAGACATATCACGGCTCCCTGTGGTGAT
The DNA here is from genome assembly GCF_021730395.1 of Mercenaria mercenaria. Classification (NCBI taxonomy): domain Eukaryota; kingdom Metazoa; phylum Mollusca; class Bivalvia; order Venerida; family Veneridae; genus Mercenaria; species Mercenaria mercenaria. Next base: position 48,505,105 of record NC_069368.1, read on the forward strand.
CGGCTGAAGATCGGGGGAAACTGGTAAAGAAACACCGTATGTAACTAAAATGCTCGTGAAAAAATATCGGTAAATCCATAAAAACATCAACATATATTTTATTAATTTAAAACCACAAGTAACTAAATCGCTTCTGAAAAATTGCATAAATAGTTCAGTTTCAGTTCCATGTATGTTGAAAGTAACTACCGTTGTTGATATTTTTTATTTAGTTAAGAATGTCTAATATTATGTTGACAATGATTGTAATGGAGCTGTTGTTGCAAATTACAATAATTAAATGGTCAGAGGCATAACTATAATTGTCTTCAATATGTTGGGTTTTTTTGTTTTTTGTTGTTTTTTTTTTTGTTGGATTTAACGTCGCACCGACACATGATAGGTCATATGGCGACTTTCCAGCTTTAATGTTGGAGGAAGACCCCAGGTGCCCCTCCGTGCATTATTTCATCACGAGCGGACACCTGGGTAGAACCACCGACCTTCCGTAAGCCAGCTGGATGGCTTCCTCACATGAAGAATTCAACGCCCTCGAGTGAGGCTCGAACCCACATCGATGAAGGGCAAGTGATTTGAAGTCAGCGACCTTAACCACTCGCCACGGAGGCCCCTATTGTACGCCATTTAGGTTCATGTAAAGTGTTTGGACACCACACCTCAGGTGAATTTTGATTTTGGAAATTTATTCTTCGAAGACCGTTTCTATTTATTATAAATACACTGAATTGTTTAGAGGAAGTAGGGAATACATTACACAAAGGTAAGCTTCTTTGAGAATAAGTATTTTGTCTAAAATTGCAGGTACTTCGACCGTCAGGTTCTATTTTGTAGAAAATACCAAACTTTTTTTTTCAAAAGTATTTTTCCTTTAAATACGTTTTGTTTGTGTCTGTAACATATTTATCTAGGTACTCCTAGTCTTGGAATACAGTTAACTTACATATATTCTGAAATATAGGAGTATTTTGTCATTTTGACATGTGCAGCTCTACTTTCACTTTCGTTTTGCAATTTTGGCAAATTTTTGAAATGTAGATGTATTGTAGCAATTTTAACTCTGGGAGTACCTGGAGAAATATGTTAGGCTCACAATAAGTAAATACCTAATGTCAAAATATTTTTGAAAAAGAAGTTTGATATTTTTTACAAAACCGAATGTGGACAAGCAAAGTACATGTCATAAAAGAGAAATATTATTGTACCGAGCAAAACAACCTCTCTTGATAGACATGTCTACTCCTTCTGAACGGTTTGGTATACAATGTATGCAAAACAAAGGCCTATGAGGTCTCAAAACATGAAACAAAAATTTACTCGAGGGGCAGTCTCAAACACTTTACATGAACCTTAAGTGGCTTGCCTAAAACCTCCCTAAAGCGGTAGTCAGTCAATGTGATGTAAAACAGAATGAATTAGCTGCACGTAGTTTTATATCAAACTTGAAATACTAATGATTTGTGACGTTTCATATCCAGTATGTATACATATCTAATATGTATACAATAGTGAACGTTTGCTATCTGTTCGTCTTGAGGCTGTCCCTTTGAGGCAAAAGAAAAATAAAAGCAAAATATTAAGACAAAATTGAATCGGTTAAAATTGGTTTGAAGAAAAACGCTCAAATATTTTCAAAACATGCACAACTCATAAGGAGATTTAAGGGGTAATTAATTATCTTGCTCAAAGTTGTAAACATCCACAAAGCAGCGGATATATTTTGAATGAGTTTCAGGAGTATTCGTATTAGGAAAGATCAAGTGTGGCAATTTGTCTATGTAAATCATAATGCTGCCACAGCGATTATCAATTTTAAAATTTGTTTGTCATATATCGAACGTAAAATCCGATCAGCTTACGATGTACTGCAAACGAGAAGTCTTTGTTTTTGTTTCTTATCCGCCAAATATACAGACGAAATATATACTTTTTTTCACAGCGTAAAATATCTTGTTTCACGGGTTATCCAACAGTTCTCGGCATTCGCGCATGTTCTATCTTCTGTAAATTGTCATATGTAACATCATAATAAAGTGTTTTCATAGTTTTATGTCCTCGGATGTTTCACAAAAGAGAAAAATTGTCTGTTCTTATCCCTAATTAAGAGTGATCAGAATATGCATGTTGAAGCTTACAGTTATATATGTGATTTACCCAAGAACGAACCCACGACCCGAGAAACAAGTACAGTGTATTGCCAAAGTATTCATTTTAGCTCTAAACATATAGAATTACCTGTCTTATTAAATGTTTTTCAGTGATTTATCGAAATGTTACAGTGAAATATAGCTGGTATTTTCACAGTGAAAAATATTAAATACTGAAGATATTTTTCACTTGTAAGAAACTATAAAATGGGTAAAGTTAGTCAAAACAGAAACAAAAAGAAAATTTCTTTGTTTTTACATGTAATATCTAAATATGTTTCACTCATGGACGCCATATCTTATATTTTCACCTGTGGGTAAGCCACTCATGAAAATATTGTATTCGGTGTTCACTCGTGAAAGATACTTTAATCTCACACAAACAAATAACCTGTATATGATCGGATTTAAGAAAATTTCATTTACGGACAAAAACCCCTAATTATAATCGCAATGTAAAACAATTCAATTAAAGCATCAATTAGCATGAACATAACCGCTGACGTCAAGATTCTCTAACGGTTTTCGACGTCATCGACGTCACTTTGGCATCTTCTGAATTTTCCGTTGGCAGCGAAAGGGTTAAGAGGCGCTGGTGTGGCACGCGATCAAACGCCTTGCTAAAATCCAATATGATCAAGTCTGTTTGAATCCTGTTGTCGAGCGACTCAGCAAGCTCATGCACTAGAGTTACTAGTTGAGTTTCGCAACTCCTCCTTGCTCTGAACCCATGCTGACAGTCGTGAAGGATGGCGTGCTTGTCTAGGTGCTTGAGTGTCTGGCTGACAATGACATGCTCAAGCAGCTTGCAACATAAACTTGTTAGGGACACAGGACGGTAATTTGCAGGATCCTGCCTAGCACCCTTCTTGTATATGGCTGTGACACTGGCTTGTCGCAAGTCCCGTGGTACATTTCCTTCGCTGATGAAGCGTTGAAAGATCAGGGTCAAGATCGGGGCCAAGTCTTCAGCACAGTCCTTCAATATCCTAGCTGATATGTCGTCTGGACCTGAAGCTTTCTTGGGGTTCATATTCTTGAGGAGTTTCAGGATGCCTTCCTCTTGTAGATTCTAACTCGATCTTGTGCATGTCCGGGTAAGGAGTACCCGTAGGACTGGGGATCTCGCCGCCGGTTTCATCTGTGAAAACTGACTTGTATTGTCAGTTCAGTATGTTGGCCTTGTCTCTCGCTGAGTTTTACAGTCTTCCATTATCCTTGAGCGGTGAAATACCAGTGTTGTCTTTCCGTAAAGATTTAATGTAGTTCCAAAATTTCTTTTGTTTTGAAGGTTTAGTTTCATCAGGGTCGTCAACTTCAATCAGGTTGTTCACATAATTTTGATAAGTTTCTCGTTCAAGTTTCTGAGTGGTACTCTTACATTTTCTGTATCTGTTGATATCTTTGTCCTGACCAGTTTTCTTCATTCTGGTGTACAGCTTTGCCTTTCTCCTCATGGAAGCCCTCACCTTACGGTCGATCCATGGCTTTCGCTTGAACCCCTCCTTGAGGATCTTTGTTCATCAAGGATGTTAATTTCTTCTTGAATTTTGTCCAAAGCACATCAACTGAAGCATTAGGAATATTGGACAAGTCTTCATGTAGCTCGCATAGCTCCTCTCTGAGACCCTTGTAATTAGCCTTGTTGTATGTGAAGACTTTTCTCTTGAGTGGAGGTGTCTTGTGGGGTCGTAGACTAGCTTCCACGTAGACTGCCTCATGGTCCGAAATTCCTGGAATGACTTTAGTTGTATTGATAAGTGATGTTTATGTTTATGTCATATCGCAAATGCAATTGTTTCTTCGTATTTGGAGTATACCGCTAAAATGTCTACGTCCCCGTGAGGGGTTTGACATTATTGGAAGATAGATTGTAGGCCTATATGTACATCATTAATGTGAGTTCTTTGATCAAAAGCCATCTGTGTAAATGTAACGTCCGAACTTCGACTAGACGAATATCTGTTCATTAAAATGGGTGTCAGACGTTTCACCACATCAAGTTAATTTAAACACTTAAAGCTTTTCCTGACAAATCAATGAATAACATTTAAAGTTAATTTTCCGTCGACTGCTAAATGGATCAATTGAAAGGGAAGAAACTTGTTCCGTCACCGCCTACAACAACAACCAACATGGCAGCCTCCATGCTGAAAAGTTTGGGGTCAAATAAAATCTTACGTTTATGTCGTATTTCAGGTATGTTTGAACTTTTCTTTAAGATAAAGTTGTGTTATTATTATAGTACCTGGATCTGCAATGTTGAATTCGACTCGATTTGCTTTTCCAAGGCTGAACACATCTGCGGATGTCTCTAAATTTCCACAGGGTGTGGAACACTTGTCCTCCCTCACACCAGCCCCAACTACTACGCACTTGTATAACTTTTTTCATCATCAGTGTATGTCCTGATGCATATGCTAATCGTACAAGAGTTCTCCGTGGCTGAGTGGTTGAGGTTGCTGACTTCAAATCACTTGCCCGAGGCCCTCATCCATGTGGATTCGAGCTTCACTCGGGGCGTTGAATTCTTCATGTGAGGAAGCCATCCAGCTGTCTTGCAGAAAGTTGGTGGTTTTACCCAGGTACCTGCTCGTGGTGAAATAATGCACAGAGGGGCACCTGAGGTCTTCCAAACTTTGTCTGCAGCATCCTCTGATTGATGAATGTTCACCAAACTTTGTCTTCAGCATCCTCTGAATCTGATTGATGAATGTTCACCAAACTTTGTCTGCAGCATCCTCTGATTGCTGAATGTTCACCAAACCTTGTCTGCAGCATACTCTGATTGATGAATGTTCACCAAACCTTGTCTGCAGCATCCTAAATGGACATTTCTGTGTTTTGTTCAAGTAGGTCAGCTTGACTGCCTTCAGAGGCCTGCACAACTTAAAATAGAAAATGTTTTAAATAACATTTATGTTCATTTAAATTGAAATAGAAAAAACAACAACCATGTTCTGTTGACATTATGATTTACCAGCACATCTCTACTGTAAATGGTACAGCTTGCTTTATTTTCTGTGTAGATGAATTTTATTTTACCGTTATTTTTTCAGATTTCTACAGAACTTTCTTGTCAGATTCATATAAATGTGACCAACTTTGGAAAGAAAGATTGAAATCACAGTACTTGCAGAAAATAGATCCTAGTATGTACATTGTATTATATGTAGCAAGTTAATTTGCATGTTTTTAGCTCACCTGTCACAAAGTGACAAGGTGAGCTTTTGTGATCGTGCGGTGTCCGTCGTCCGTGCGTCCGTCCGTGCGTCCGTCCGTAAACTTTTGCTTGTGACCACTCTAGAGGTCACATTTTTCATGGGATCTTTATGAAAGTTGGTCAGAATGTTCATCTTGATGATATCTAGGTCAAGTTCGAAACTGGGTCACGTGCCATCAAAAACTAGGTCAGTAGGTCTAAAAATAGAAAATCCTTGTGACCTCTCTAGAGGCCATATATTTCACAAGATCTTCATGAAAGTTGGTCAGAATGTTCATCTTGATGATATCTAGGTCAAGTTCGAAACTGGGTCACGTGCCATCAAAAACTAGGTCAGTAGGTCTAAAAATAGAAAATCCTTGTGACCTCTCTAGAGGCCATATATTTCACAAGATCTTCATGAAAATTGGTCAGAATGTTCACCTTGATGATATCTAGGTCAAGTTCTAAACTGGGTCACGTTCCATCAAAAACTAGGTCAGTAGGTCTAAAAATAGAAAAACCTAGTGACCACTCTAGAGGCCATATATTTCATGAGATCTTCATGAAAATTGGTCAGAATGTTCATCTTGATGATATCTAGGTCAAGTTCGAAACTGGGTCACGTGCCGTCAAAAACTAGGTCAGTAGGTCAAATAATAGAAAAACCTTGTGACGTCTCTAGAGGCCATATTTTTCATGGGATCTGTATGAAAGTTGGTCAGAATGTTCACCTTGATGATATCTAGGTCAAGTTCGAAAGTGGGTCACGTGCCGTCAAAAACTAGGTCAGTAGGTCAAATAATAGAAAGACCTTATGACCTCTCTAAAGGCCATATTTTTCATGGGATCTATATGAAAATTGGTCTGAATGTTCATCTTGATGATATCTAGGTCAAGTTCGAAACAGGGTCATGTGCGGTCAAAAACTAGGTCAGTAGGTCTAAAAATAGAAAAACCTTGTGACCTCTCTAGAGGCCATACTTGTGAATGGATCTCCCTAAAAATTGGTCAGAGTGTTCATCTTGATGATATCTAGGTCAAGTTTGAAACTGGGTCATGTGCCGTAAAAAACTAGGTCAGTAGGTCAAATAATAGAAAAACCTTGTGACCTCTCTAGAGGCCATACTTTTCATGGGATCTGTATGAAAGTTGGTCTGAATGTTCATCTTTATGATATGTAGGTCAAATTTGAAACTGGGTCAACTGCTATCAAAAACTAGGTCAGTAGGTCTAAAATTATTAAAATCTTTTGACCTCTCTAGAGGCCATATTTTTCAATGGATCTTCATGAAAATTGATCTGAATATTCACCTTGATGATATCTAGGTCAGTTTCAAAACTGGGTCACGTGCGGTCAAAAACTAGGCCAGTAGGTATAAAAATAGAAAAACCTTGTGACCTCTCTAGAGGCCATATTTTTCATGAGATCTTCATGAAAATTAGTGAGAATGTTCACCTTGATGATATCTATATAAAGTTCAAAACAGGGTCACGTACCTTCGAAAACTAGGTCAATAGGTCAAATAATAGTAAAACCTTGTGACCTCTCTAGAGACCATATTTTTCAATGGATCTTCATGAAAATTGGTCAGAATTTTTATCTTGATAATATCTAGGTCAAGTTCAAAACTGGGTCACATGAGCTCAAAAACTAGGTCACTATGTCAAATAATAGAAAAAAGGACGTCATACTCAAAACTGGGTCATGTGGGAAGAGGTGAGCGATTCAGGACCATCATGGTCCTCTTGTTTAATAAGTTATGGTCCATTATAATGAGTAAACATCTGAATCTGAAATAATGCTTGGATGGGCACTTGGGAACTTCTTCCAACATTTAACCCTTACCCTGCTGAATTTCTGTAACAGACATGTCCATCTGTCAGTTTGGACAATACCATTAACTGTTTAAAGGGATGCATAAGTTACTGACTGAAGGGCAAACAATGCAGATCATGATCAGACTGAACGGATGTCATTGTGCAGGCTGATCATGATCTGGACTGGTCGCAAAGGGATAATCAGTCGTGCTCAGCTTGATAAGGATTAATGCCATGTGACATAAATTATGTCAGTGTAACATAAAAACATAACAGAACATAGGAAGCCATGCTGTGCCATATAAAAGATACACTAACATTAACTTACAACAGTTATTACAAGCAGTAACAATTTTTTACATGCAGCATGCATTTTGTCTTTTTGTACCACACTTATTCCTTAAAATCGCCACAGCCTAGAGATTAGGTACTTACAGCTCGAAATTTCCTTGAATTTCATAATATATAATTAACAGAATACAAAGTTTGAAAAAATTAGCTTGGGAAAGTATTTAAGCTGCAATATTCAGCAATCTTTCCTGTTTTGACTGTAACAATATACTGTAAAATCTTTTAATTTTGTGGGCATGAAATTTTGTGGTTTTGTTCAAAACGGCAATTTCGTGGGAATATGAATTTGTGGATTTTAACTTTTGAACATAAAATAAATGGGAATTTTACTTCATCGTTGGGATTAAATTTTATGAATTGACTCAACCACGAAATCCCGAAAATTAGTCCCCCACGAATATTAATGATTTCACAGTACTCAGTACTTAAGACTTTAACTGCTATTTCTGATTAAAAAAAATTACCTGAATGTATAATTATGTTAAAATATTGTCCCATAAAATTCTACATACAAGTTGTATTACAACACAGGCATGTAAAAGTTGCAGAAAGTCTATTTAGTCCTCGCTTGAAGTTACATGTGTGTTTTCTTATTACATAGCAAACTTTTTAGTAGCGCTATGTAAATTAGCTGCAACTGTATTTTCAGAAACATTTGGTATACAGCTGTTGGATAGTTTTGAAGAAACAAAGACACTGCATGCTGTTGACATCGACCTGGTAAATATTTTCCATTGATTATATTTGTTTTTTCTCCCCACCCAATTCCACCAATGTACTTTTATATTCTTACAATATTAAGGTGATCTTGGACAAAATGTAAAACACTTTTTATGCCCCCTGAAGTTAGGCACATTAAAATCGCACTGTGTCCGTCCGTCGGTGCATCCTTGTAAATTCTTGTCCAGGCTGTAACTCTGCAATCCATAAAGGGATTTTTGAAATAACTTGGCATAAATGTTCACCATGAGACAACATGTTATGTGCAGGCTCCAATGTCAAGGTCACACTTAGAGGTCAAAGTTTAAAACAGGATCTGTTTTGTGTCCGGTCCATAACTCTGCCATTGATGAAGGGATTTTAAAATTACTTGGCATAAATGCTCAGGGGCATTTGTCACTAATAGTGAAAGCTCTTGTCTTACAATTTAAAATATGCAAGGTGTTAAAATCGTAAATAAAGCCTTGATTCCTTTATTTGATTCATAGGTATGTATGCATGAAGAAGAAAGAACAAAAACAGCTTCTTATTTTATATCCTAAGCTTCTCTGAAGATCATTTTGAGCTCGACTATTCGAAAAATAGTAGAGCTACTCTACTCACCCTGGCGTCGACATCACACCTTGGATAAAGTTTTGCATGCAAATACATATAGCTTTGAATCTTATTTTTTTTCTTTTTCTAGGTCAAAAAGCTAATGCAGATACTGGATTGATATTTAAACATTTAGGGTAACATTCTGGCTTTTGGGTCAACAATTCGAGCATTGGCTGTCTTACAGACAGCTCTTGTTTGTAGACATACCTGGTTTGCTGTTGTTTTTTTTTTTCAGAAATAATTTTGGGCATTTATTTTGTTTTCAGTTTGTGAACAAGATTCAAGACCTGCCATCTTCATTTACTTACCTGGTTAATGATGTCCTTCACAGGTATAATAATATATCTCTACACTTTCTTGTTTATGTTGTTAGATTTTCTTTGTGTAAATAAAATTTGAATATTGATGAATTTATAGTAATTTATACTTAATGTATTGCAATGTTCCGGCCACATGGACATATGCTGTAGTCCACATGGACATATGCTGTAGTCCACATGGACATATGCTGTAGTCCACATGGATATATATATGCCGTAGTCCACATGGACATATGATGTAGTCCACATGGATATAATTATACTGTAGTCCACATGGACATATGCTGTAGTCCACATGGATATATATGCTGTAGTCCACATGGACATAATTATACTGTAGTCCATGTAGTGATTTTCACAGCTGTCATATATTGTATACTGGTGCTGATATTTGTTTCTGAAGAAACCTTATGAGTCACTGTCAGTTATCTTGTAAATTATATATGCTTTGATGAAATGCAAAGCTGAAAGTAGGATTTCAACTTTCTGGTTTCTGTGTGATGTATCATTATTTTTAGTTTTATCTCTTTTAAAAGATTTTCATATTCTGTCATCCTAGTGCAAAAGTTGTTGATGTTTTTCAAATTTTCAGATTCATTTATGGTAATGCCAATGTTATAAATTCTTTGCAGATTCCGCCACTGTAGTACAAGTGTCCCGATACAGGATAGCATTATGCATGCCATTGTACGAGGACACCTTATGAACGGTCAGCTGGATAATCTACTAGAACTGATTAAAGACAAGGTATACCTCTGCTCAGTAATCTAGACTGTCTGCATTTGATCAGGAACCTTTATCCACAATCAAGCTAAGCCTGCCAAGTTCATAAGGGACAGCTCAAGCTGTAACCTTTAAGTTAATGTGAGTTTCTAATGATCTGAACATTCTCTTTCATAATTTGACAAGAGACAATACAGCTGAAGTTGATTGTTCTTGTCCCCGGGTACATATGGAGGAAGAGAAGAAGTCACAAGGGGATGGAATCGGTACATGTACAAAATCTACCATTAAATCAACATAATCCATAACAAGGTTTTTAGTATTTTGCAGCTTTATTTTGCAAGGTCGGACTTTTGCAGATTTTACTTCTGTACTAACGTCTGCAACAAGTTTTGCTGTTGCAGTTGTTTTGGTTCTTTAAAATCATTTTTATGCCCCCGAAGGGAGGCATATAGTTTTTGAACCGTCTGTCTGTCGGTCTGTCAGTCTGTTGGTCTGTCCGCATTTTTCGTGTCCGGTCCATATCTTTGTCATCGATGGATGGATTTTCAAATAACTTGGCATGAATGTGTACCACAGTAAGACGACGTGTCGCGCACAAGACCCAGGTCCGTAGCTCAAAGGTCAAGGTCACACTTAGACATTAAAGGTTATTGCATTGATGGGCGTGTCCGTTCCATATCTTTGTCATCGATTGATGGATTTTCAAATAACTTGGCATGAATGTGTACCACAGTAAGACGACATGTCGCGCGCAAGACCCAGGTCCGTAGCTCAAAGGTCAAGGTCACACTTAGATATTAAGGGATAGTGCATTGATGGGCGTGTCCGGTCCATATCTTTGTCATCGATGGATGGATTTTCAAATAACTTGGCATGAATGTGTACCACAGTAAGACGACGTGTTGCGTGCAAGACCCAGGTCCGTATCTCAAAGGTCAAGGTCACACTTAGACATTAAGGGATAGTGCATTGATGGGCGTGTCCGGTCCATATCTTTGTCATCGATGGATGGATTTTCAAATAACTTGGCATGAATGTGTAGCACAGTAAGACAATGTGTCATGCGCAAGACCCAGGTCCGTCGCTCAAAGGTCAAGGTCACACTTAGATGTTAAAGGTCTTTTTTCATGATAGTGCATTGATGGGCGTGTCCGGTCCATATCTTTGTCATTCATGCATGGATTTTAAAATAACTACGCATAAATGTGTGACACAGTAAGACGCCGTGTCGCGCGCAAGACCAAGCTCCGTAGGTCAAAGGTCCTAAACTCGAACATCGGCCATAACTATTCATTTAAAGTGCCATCGGGGGCATGTGTCATTCTATGGAGACAGCTCTTGTTTAAATGTTACATTAAAGTGATTAAAAATTTTAACCAGTAATTTGTTTTGAACCAGATCAGATAGTAAAAAAAAATAGTAAAAAAAAATAATAATTTGTTTGTAAATATTTGCAGTCCAAGTATGGAGTTTTCCCAGATGATCATTCAATGTGTATGCTTCTGGACCATTACATTAAAAATGAAGATTACAAAGGTATGTTTAAATACACTACAAATATAAAAACATCTAGGTTATAAACAGACGATTGATGAGACATAATTTGATGTTTACTTTTGGATTTATTTCATTTGACATTTAACAGTGTTCAGTATGCTGAAGACTGGTTCATTATAGCAAGAAATAGAACTTTTATGTTACACTCTTCTCCCTGCTGTCTCATTATGTAGATAATTTGTTATGTTATTGTTAACAGCAATTTATGTGAACAAAAATATCATATAACCTTTTTTAAAGAAGTTTTTATTTGTCAGATTTGCCTATGTTCTTTAGAGTATGAACTTAACTAAATGATACTGCCAGTTAAATATAATTTACACAGAAACTTTTAGTTTTATAAAACACCTTCAGTTAGCTGACTTATAATTTTTCTTATCCATTCATTTCTTATGCATAACATGTTTCTCAACATAGTAAAGTTTATTTATATAGTGTTAAGTATCTACAGTGAATCATATCTAACTTTCTCAAGTACTTGAACTAGTGTGAGTAATTTATATGGTTCCCTGTCATTTTCCATATAAGTACTGTGTTTGGGTCACTTGACTGATTATGCCTATGCAAACAGTGTAGATCATGATGAGCGTGTACATCCATGCAGTCTGATCAAGAACTGCACTGTTTGCCATTCACATTCAGTCTGTATCTTTTTGGTAAGCACCCCTTTTAACAGTTAATAGTACTGTCCAAATCGAAAGATGGACAAGTTTATTATAGAAATTTAGCTGGGTAAGGGTTAATGACATGAGTGCTTTGCCCATCCCATGCAACCTTGAACAATCATTGTTTTATTGAAGTTAGATGATAAATAACAGCTGCTTTCTATGGTTACTACAGCTGCAGCACAGTTGGCGTATGATGTCATGTTACAGGAGGAGTATGAGAACCAGATGAAAAATCTCCTCGCGCTCTATGCAGCCGTCAAACATTTCTCTGGTACAATGGACCTAGAGAGACCCGAACCTGAACCAGCAAATGAAGATGAGGTTTGTTTCAAAACTTAGCTTAAAGCATAACGCATCAAGATGATTTTCAGAGCGCACAACCGGTCACAAAGTCCATAATCAAGTCACACTTGGAGGTCAGTGGTCAAGTAGATTAAGTTTGTGTCCACTCCATTATGTTCTAAACCACTTGGTAAACTTTTATAAATATAGCATCAATTATTCACCTCACTGACTTGATAGCTTCGTGGCAGAGCGTCTGCCTTGAGTGCAAGAGGTCACAGGTTTGTGCACAAGGGAGCGTCTTACCAAAGACGTAAAATGGTAGTAGTAGCTTCCTCCCTTAGCACTTAGCATTATGAGGATAGTGCTAAGACTGGACAGCCTGTCAGTATAGGATGACTGGGTGGGATATCATACTGTAAATTCATTTAATTACGTGGGCATGAAATTTCGTGGTTTTGGTCAAAACAGCAATTTCTTGGGGATATGAATTTGTGGATTTCAACTTTTGAACATAGAATTAATGGGAATTTTACTTGTTCGTTGGGATTAAATTTCGTGGATTTACTCAACCACGAAAAATTAGTCCCAAACGAATATTAATGATTTCACAGTATCACATGTCTATGACAATATTCCAGTGAGGCAGCACTATACAGTTGCTACAAGCAGACACTGTTGTTTATATGATTGCTTGTGATCATTAGTGACTCCAATTTTCTTCTTTTTTGTCATAAGTCATGGTCAGAAAGACATGGAAACTGAAAATTGGTTTCCACTTTGACATACAGTTTTTAACATACATAGTATGATTGCCTGTGGTCATAAGATGATCCCTGCTGTTTTGGGGATCAGTTTATTTAAGGCTAAGGTCACAGTGACCTCAAGATGTAAAATGGTTTCTGCTCAGCCAGTAAAGATTTCTTTGGCCAGGTTGTCAAACTTCATAGGGAAATTGCCAGTGGTCAGTAGATGACCTCTATCAATTTAGGGATCAGTAGGTCAAAGATCAAGGTCGCAATTACCTCGAGACTGAAAATGATTTCTGCTCAGTAACTTAAGAACCCTGTTGCCTTCTGCTTTCAACATTCTAGGATGGTTGCTTTTTGGTCAGTAGATGACTACCAGGGCTTCGGATATTTTGATAACTCAATCGGTCCGAAACGAAAATCCTTACATCTGCGCTACCCCACCCACCGCATTCCCAATATTACATATTTTGTAAAACGTGATAGGGTAAAGAAATAAGCATGTCATGCATTAAAACTGAGTTACCAGTCACCGCGCGTTACCATACAATGAAGACAGTTATTCAGTGTTATGTGTGATCGTTACTTTGTTTAAATTTCGATGTTTTTCCGAGATGATACGAGGCATTGACACCGTGTGCGTAACTGGTCTAAAAGCCAACGCACGTGACTTCGATACCGTATACACGGCAGATACTTTGTGATGTTTTTTCATTCTTTGAAGGAATTCTATAAAATACAATGTGTCTGCTAAACAGCCTCAGTATTTAAAGAATACTCTGCCGCGGACCGAATATGTACGTTATTTGAACGCTGAGATCGAATTTCCCGCATTTAAGTACCAAAACGTCACGTGGGTTGGCCACTGATATTTCATTTCACTTACGTTGTACTTCAATAAGCAACTACATTTTATAAAGTTATATGTTCTCTTCTGATGTAAACAAAATTTCATTTTGAAACGTTTTTTAAAAGACCGATTTGATAAACAGTGCCACTCCGGTTTTCTTTATCATTCGTGGTTGCCCGTCCATTTTTAGCTCGACTATTCATAGAATAGTGAGCTATTGCACTCGCCCATGCGTCGGCGTCCGCGTCCGCGTCCGCGTCCCGATTTTGGTTAAGGTTTTGTATGTAAGCTGGTATCTCAGTAACCACTTGTGGGAATGGATTGAAACTTCACACACTTATTGACTGTGACAAACTGACTTACATTGCACAGGTTCCATAACTCTATTTTGCTTTTTTACAAAATTATGCCCCTTTTTCGACTTAGAAATTTTTGGTTAAGGTTTTGTATGTAAGCTGGTAACTCAGTAACCACTTGTGGGAATGGATTGAAACTTCACACACTTATTCACTGTGATGAACTGATCTACATTGCACAGGTTCCATAACTCTATTTTGCTTTTGTACAAAATTATGCCCCTTTTTCGACTTAGAAATTTTTGGTTAAGGTTTTGTATGTAAGCTGGTATCTCAGTAGTTACTAATGGGAATGGATTGAAACTTCACATACTTGTTCACTATCATGATTTGACATGCACTAAGCAAGTCCCATAACTCTACTCTCTTTTTTTCAAAATTATGCCCCTTTTTCGACTTAGCAGTTTTTGGTTAAATTTTTGTATGTAATCTGATATCTCAGTATCCACTAATTGGAATGGATTGAAACTTCACACACTTGTTCACTGTCATGATCTAACATGCACTGTGAAGGTCCCATAACTCTACTTGGCATTTTTACAAAATTATGCCCCTTTGACTTAGCACTTTTTTGTTAAGTTTTTGTATGTAAGCTGGTATCTCAGTATCCACAAATTGGAAAGGATTGAAACTTCACACACTTGTTCACTGTCATGATATGACATGCAGTACAGAGGTTCAATACCTCTACTTTGCATTTTACAAAATTATGCCCCTTTTTCAACTTGTATTCATTCAATTGACAAGGCTGTTGAATAGTCGAGCGTTGCTGTCCTCCGACAGCTCTTGTTTTCTTTTTTGTACAGTCGGGTTGCAAAGACGATTTTCTGCATTTGCTACTTGGCAGGTGATCGTGTATTGAGATATCAGACCGAAATTTGTACTTTTCTCCATTTTTATGGGACAGATTTTTTTCGTTTTTTCACTTCACGAATCGGTCTGAAAAGTCAAAAATGGGTCCAAAACCGACAAACCGGCAAATTTCCAAAGCCCTGATGACTACTGTTTATTATGCAGCTTGCTTTGGTCTACAGTCCACAAACTTCATAAGGTAATTGTCTGTGGTCATTAGATATTGGAGGGTTAGCAGGTCAGAGGTGAAGGTCATAGTGATCTCGGGACTAAAAGTTGGACAGGTCATCATGGGTGACCTTCATGTTTTACACACAGCTCTTTTTAGCTTGACTATTTGAAGAATAGTCCACGCTGGTCTGCTCACCCTGGCGCCTGCACCAGCATTGGCGTCGGTGTCAAACCTTGGTTAAAGTTCTGTATGCAAGTGCATATAGCTATCATTTAAAGACATATAGCTTCGAAACTTATTTTTTCTTTTTCTAGGTCAATTACCTACTTCACTGGGTCAAGTCCCATATATCTGACATGTATTTTGGCCGAATTATGCCCCCTTTTGGACTAAGAATATCCTTGTTAAAGTTTTGCATGCAAGTTACTATCTCCAAAACTAATGCAGATATTGAATTGAAACTTCATATGTGTCATCAGGGATATAAAACTAGGAGTTAGCATCAAGTCCCATCACTCTGACATGTATTTTGAGCAGTTATGCCCCCTTTTGAATTTAGAAAATCCTGGTTAAAGTTTTGCATGCAAGTTACTATCCCCAAAACTAATGCAGATATTGATTTGACTTCACATTTGTCTTCCGGATTATAAAATTAGTTGATCGCTTCAAGCGTGTTTTCAAGAAAAGTAAAAAAAATGCTTGAATTTTGCTCAGACTTAGATTTCAAGACGTGTTTTCAAGAAAAGTAGTCCCTAAAAATGTAAAGAAGTGCTTTAATTTGTCTTTGTTGTTCTGTATGAAACCAGGTTTAGCATTGAGCTTTTTATGCCCCCGAATGGAGGCATATTAGTTTTCAACTGTCCGTCCGTTCGTTCGTTCGTTAGTTCGTTCGTTCGTCACAACTTTTTGCATGAAGGCACGTTACTCGCGAACCACTGCGCCCAGGACCTTCAAACTTCACATGCTGATAGTACTTATTGAGTATACCACCCCTATTGACTTTGGGGTCACCAGGTCAAAGGTCAAGGTCACAGTTGCCAGTGTTAACTTTTTGCATAAAGGCCTTTTACTTGCGAACCACTGCACCAAGGACTTTCAAACTTCACATGCTGATAGTACTTATTGAGTACACTACCCCTACTGACTTTGGGGTCACCAGGTCAAAGGTCAAGGTCACAGGGGCCAACGTTAACTTTTTGCATGAAGGCACTTTACTCGCGAACCACTGCACCCAGGACCTTCAAACTTCACACGCTGATAGTACTTACTGGGTATACCACCCCTACTGACTTTGGGGTCACCAGGTCAAAGGCCAAGGTCACAGGGGCCAACATTAACTTTTTGCATAAAGGCCTTTTACTTGCGAACCACTGCACCCAGGTCCTTCAAACTTCACATGCTGATAGTACTTATTGAGTACACCACCCCTACTGACTTTGGGGTCACCAGGTCAAAGGTCAAGGTTACAGGGGCCAATGTTAACTTTTTGCATGAAGGCACTTTACTCGCGAACCACTGCACCCAGGACCTTCAAACTTCACTTGCTGATAGTACTTTTTGAGTACACCACTCCTACTGACTTTGGGGTCACCAGGTCAAAGGTCAAGGTCACAGGGGTCAATGTTAACTTTTTGCATGAAGGCCCTTTACATGCGAACCACTTCACCCAGGACCTTCAAACTTCACATGCTGATAGTACTTATTGAGTACACCACCCCTACTGACTTTGGGGTCACCAGGTCAAAGGTCAAGGTGCTGCGGGGGCATTTGTCACCATTAGTGACAGCTCTTGTTCTGTTT
Organism: Mercenaria mercenaria; assembly: GCF_021730395.1. Classification (NCBI taxonomy): domain Eukaryota; kingdom Metazoa; phylum Mollusca; class Bivalvia; order Venerida; family Veneridae; genus Mercenaria; species Mercenaria mercenaria. The sequence continues at coordinate 48,522,272 of NC_069368.1, forward strand.
TTATTCACAATTTGTTTTTGTACCTAGGAAGTGGAGTATATAGCAGTAAAAGTGATCCGGAATCCATACTACGATGATCATTTTGATATAAAGGATGAGAGGTTCCTTCTTGGCAAGACTTTGTACAATATTAGCAAAAACACAGCAACATTGGATGGTGCCTTCTCCAGGTCACTGCAGCTGATTGGTCTAGGACTTTATGAAAAATTTGAATTAGCCAATCAGCTTTTAGAAGAATGGATTGCTGATGAGACAATAAAAGATGTAGTTTATAGTAAAGCAGTGAGTATTAAATAGATATATTTACATTTTCCCTGTTCTTTTCCATTGAAAATTATGACATTCATTTTATATGAGCAGCAAAAGGAATGGTGCAAAATTACGACACCACTGTTTAGTGATAAAGGGCCACTGTTTTGACTATGTCTGCATATAGTCAGGGAAACGTTCTTTAGATGACGTCACAGTTGTATGACCGTGAAGGATTTTAATGTTAAATGCAATGTGCGCAGTTTATAGTATTACCTTGTTTACAAATGGAAATATAAAGTAAATATAAGAAATGAATTAATTTCTTTCAGAGTTCATGTGAAATGGACAAGAGAAAAGAATCGGCAAATAAAAACCTATTCTGTTGTTCATTTTGCATGAACTACGAAAGAAATTAATTCATTTCTTAAATGTGCAGAAGCTTTTTGTGGGAATCTCTTATTAGCAAAGTACAAGGGTGAGTTACATCAGTTATCTTGTCCTTGTAAACTGTATAAACAACACCTCTGAAACAATAGAAGTGATTTTAGTAGAAGGGAATGAAAATTTGTTGTTCTTGCATACTACACAAGAGTTTCCATTGTTTTCACCAGTGTTGGAAACCCTGTCTAAGGTGACTATTGAACAGTTTATGACATGATAACAATTTAGCAGTAACTAGACAGAGCCTCGCCAAATAACAGTAACCTTCTAGCTAGATAGTACTATCCACACATACTACTGATGGAAGATTCATTTTAGATTGTTGCAGTAATCCATCAATTTTGGTTGCCTTGGCAACAAGTCTGTTGAGCTAGAAAATTCTTCTTTTATGCATGCACTTGGTAGAGTTTGTAAACAATTTTGATCCATTTAAATCATGACTTCAAGGGCTATGGGATTCTTTTTAACTGTTTATCAAGTTCCATCCAGTGCAGAAATTGTCATGTGCAGTGTCTTTTCTGTTTCTGAAAGCTTATGTTCTACAAAACCAGTCTGCTTAGCTGAATAGGGAGAGCGCAGAGCTACGGATTGCGGGTCGTGAGTTTGATTCTTGGGCCAGGCATTTGTTTTCTTGGCAATTTGATTAAAGACATTGTGTCTGAAATCATTTCTCCTCCACCTCACATTCTTGTTGGGAATTTGGCAGGTATGTACTTCGGTGGAACAGGTTTATACTGGTACAGAATCCAGGAACACTGGTTAGGTTAACTGCCCGTCGTTACATATCTGAAATACTGCTGAAACGGTATTTAATTCTAAAGAAACAAACAGACATGTTTTTAAAGGTGATATTTGAATAATTCCCTTTGATGTATTGATGTATGTTTTTTTTTAAGAAAATAAGTCTTACTAATAAAGAAAAAAGCATTTTCTTTCACTGTTTTCAGTTAGAACAATACAGTGAATTTTTGAACTCGGCACCAACACGGGACCCTGACGCTGAAGCTATAAGTATGGGAGATAAGACAATAGATGATGAGATAGAGCTTCTAAAATTGACACCTGAAGCCAAAACTTTCTGTCTGACTAAACTGCAGGTAATTTATGTTCCTGTTTTGGTCTTGCAATTGATCTTGTTTGCTATAAAATTGGATGAGAAATATAAAGATTTGTCTTTGTCAATCTGTTTGATGGTCTAAAAAATCTATTTTGATCTCCCCTTTTGTGAAATTTGTTTTCACAAGTAACTGATAACCTGTCAATTTTAACTATTATCTGCAGAATCATGGCTCTTGAGTTAGTGAAAATTATTAAAATTGTCCATTGTCAATTCAATAACTGGAGTTGTTTTTTAGCTCGACTATTCGAAGAATAGGGGAGCTATCCTACTCGCCCCAGCGTCAGAGAGAGCGTGAGCGTCACACAAATGTTAAAGTTTGCGTACCACCCCAAATATTTTCAAAGTCCATTGAGATATTGCTTTCATATTGACTGAATTATGGCCCCTTTTCAACTTAGAATAAATGTTAAAGTTTGCATACCACCCCAAATATTTTCAAAGTCCATTGAGATATTGATTTCATATTTTGCACACTTGTTTACCATCATGACCCCAGTCTGTAAAAGGAGGAGGCAACTCTATCAAGCATTTTGACTGAATTATGGTCCCTTTTCGACTTAGAATAAATGTTAAAGTTTGCGTACCACCCCAAATATTTTCAAAGTCCATTGAGATATTGCTTTCATATTTTGCATACTTGTTTACCATCATGACCCCAGTCTGTAAAAAGGAGGAGGCAACTCTATCAAGCATTTTGACTGAATTATGGCCCCATTTCGACTTATATTAGTGTTAAAGTTTGCGTACCACCCCAAATATTTTCAAAGTCCATTGAGATATTGATTTCATATTTTGCACACTTGTTTACCATCATGACCCCAGTCTGTAAAAAGGAGGAGGCAACTCTATCAAGCATTTTGACTGAATTATGGCCCCTTTTCGACTTAGAATAAATGTTAAAGTTTGCGTACCACCCCAAATATTTTCAAAGTCCATTGAGATATTGCTTTCATATTTTGCATACTTGTTTACCATCATGACCCAAGTCTGTAAAAAGGAGGAGGCAACTCTATCATGCATTTTGGCTGAATTATGGCCCCTTTTCAACTTAGAATATGCTTATTGTAATGTTAAAGTTTTACTCATTGCTTATATCATACTATCAAGCACTGAGAATAGTCGGGCGCGCTGTCCACTGACAGCTCTTGTTTTTCTCACACCTAAACCAAACTGTACAAATTGTGTTTCTTTGTAAAATTTAAGTCAATTTCATTAAGCAGCTAGTTTGGATCAGTAACTCCAGTGTGATGGCCCTTTATTAATCTGTCAAAAGTGTCAAAATTGACAGTGTTTGCATGATAGCAAGAGTCTTCATTATTTGATTTCAACCATAATTTTACAGATGTTTCTCAGAGTTGATAATAAGCAAGTTCAGTCTGTCATCTTGAAATGTTACCTGCGAATTAGTTGAAATTATGAAAATTATTGGTGTCTGCCGGAAAATTAGTATATTTTCTTAGAACAAAACCAAACTTCTACAAGGTGTGTATCTATTTAAAACTAAGGCCGAATTGATAACCAGCCAGTTTAGACCTGTATTTTTAGAGCTATGGCCCTTGAATCAGTTGAAATTGACAGTGTTTTCCCTGATAAGTAAGAGTAATTGTTCTCTGATCTTAACCCTATTTAAACAGAACACAACACACCACTATATAATCTATGTAAAGTTAGATAAGAAGAATTATGGACCTTCAGTTAGTTAAAATAGATTAAACTATTGGTTTATACCTAGTAACTAGAGTACTGCTTCTCAACTATGTCAAATAACAGAGTGTTTGGCTATATGAAATCAGTGCCAAGTTTAAAATCCAGCTTATTGTTCTTTAAATATATTTCTAACATATTTAATGAAAAGTGAAACATATTATGAAATGTTGACTAAATGAGATTGACCACCTTCACACTGGGGATAGCTTTAATCAGATCAGTCACTAGCACCTTCTGTTTTCAAAATGGCGACATGTAGCAGTTGCAGAAACAGTTGTATTTTACAGAGACTTGTACCATCTACTGAGAGAAGTAATGTATTGGAATCTAAATGTTGTAAAAGAAGCTAAAGGTAGTTAGGAACCTAAAGATAGCATAGGAACCTAAGGATTGTATATGAACCTTAAGTTGTGTAGGAACCTAAGAATTGTATAGGAACATAAGGATTGTATAGGAACTTAAAGATCTTGTAGGAACTTAAGGATTGTATAGGAACCTAAGGATTGTATAGGAACCTAAAGGTTGTGTAGGAACCTAAAAATGTATAGGAGTCTAAAGATAGGGCAGTTACTTAAACATACATTTTTTGTAATAAATGATGTTTATGTTTTAAGCACAGATAAACTCAATATTCTGTTTGTTTCAGACACTAACATTGTCTCTAAGTAAAGACAGATCACCAGATGAAAATATTGAAGAAAAGGTTGAAACTTTCCTGACAAGTGGGACATTCTCTAAATATGAGAAAGAAGACATTAAAATACTGACTGAGAACTACAAACAGTGGATGTTAGATAGGGATAAAAATGTTGTGGAATATTTGAAAGAAAAGAAGAGACAAGAAATTGAGGAAGGTATTCATGCCAAACTTGCTGCACTGCAGGAGCGGGAAGAACTGTTGACATATTTTGCTAATATTGATGAGATTCAGCTCAGCTTGAGACATCATAAAGAAGAAGTGATAGTTGTCAAGGAGAAAGAAGAATATGTAGAGGCACCAGGAGAGAGAAACGTTAAACTGGCCATTAAGAGGAAGAGGTAAAATACCGTGCAAAGTTATTGGACTTTATTTGTTTGGGAACAAAATGTTGATGTGCAAAACAAGAATGGCCCAATGGCTATTACAGTGTATTTGTTCATTATCTATTTTTCTCATCCAGTCAGCAATTTGCATTTGTACCACAAGACCTTCTATAATGGATACAGTATGATGCAACAACTTTGGTTTGAAAGTCTGTGTTAAGTAAAGGACAAGAGCTGTTGATGGTTAAAAAGTATCTGGGAGAAATTCAGTGCGAGTAAGTGCATGATGTGATGATCCTGTATGCCTTCTGTATAGAGAATCATGTTAGTATTTATTTACTATTGCTTTTATTCTCTTTACTGAGAAAAATACATATACAATAAAAAAATTATTAAACGTTAATACAGGACATATTTGGACTAGCACACATCCTAAAACATATAAGAAATGCCTATCGACTTGTCCAATGTATTTGTTCAAGTGGGTACTCTTCAAATATATTACCGTATCAAACAGAACAATGTTAAATAACCTGATAGTTGTAATATTTTTTCTAGTAGTTTTAAAATGCTTATGAGAATAGACATTGATTTCAGAAAATAAAAGAAGAAAAAAATGAATGATGAGTTTTCAGGATTTATACAACAGGCTTAGAATATAACTTGACTCTTCCTCAAACTATTATGTGAAGTGCTCCCAGGAAAAAAAGTGTGTAATTTATTTCTATATGTTTACAAAAAGTTACAGATTGAACATTTTATGAAAATATTTGAAATTTATTTTGTCAATTACATGGACATGGCAAATTTCTTTCTAAAGCAATGACTTTTGAGTCCTTTCTTTAAATTTACCAGGAGAAAACAAAACACAGCAAAGGATTAAACACATCATGGTCTGCTTAATTCAGTAGGGAAAGGGTAGATCTATGGATTGCAGGGTGGTGAGTGTGATCCCAGAGTGAGATGTATGTTCTCAGTGACAAATGATAGAAGACATTGTGTCTGCAAGCATTCATCGTCCACCTCAGACTCCCTGACTCATGTAGGGAAGTTGGCAGTTACTTGTGCAGAACAGGGCCCGGTTGTTTGAAACTTTAATCGGCTGTTAAACTAACCACCGGTTAAATTTCGATTCAAAATACTCGACTTGATGGGAAATACTAGTGTGATATTTTGTTTTCATTGTAAAGATTTTTCAGTGTTCATAATTCTTACCTCATACATTTGTTTTTCTAAGTCTTTGGAAATGTCGAAAAAGTAACCCTAAAGTTAACCAACTGTTAGCTTAAACGCCTGTTAAAGTTTCGAACAACAGGGCCCAGGTTGGTACTGGTACAGAATCCAGGAACACTGGTTAGGTTAACTGCCAACTGTTATATAACTACACTACTAAACCAAAAAAAAACAAAAAAAGAATAAGAAAACAAGCGAAAAACATCTTCTAGAATTTATTGTACTTTAAGTATAAAAACATATCACAGTTTGAACATTACACTTTCTTCTCAAAGCAATTATGCCATACATAATTTACTGGTACACGGACCACAAGTAACTTCTCTCAGTCAATGTTATGTAGATACAACTTAGTAAAAAAATAAAGTCAAAATTTGAATTTAGTTTTTCTCGTTTACAGGTTCTGAATATGATTAAGTCTATATCTTACAGGAAATAATTTCTCTTTAAACATATTTTTTCCCCATTTATGATCACCTAGTCCTCATCCTGTTTCATTTACCATAATACGCAGGAAGGAATGTAACATGATGCATTTTCTTAGAGATACCTAGTTCCATGTTCACAAAACATTTTTTCGGTCCCATCTGAGTTTAAGATTGTAATTTTAATAGAACTTCAAGATTACAATGCAATTGAGACTGACAAGTCAGTACTGAAAAATCTTTTGAAAATAGTAACTTAGAATTTAAAATTTTTAACATGCAATTTAGATATAAATGACAAATAAAGTTTCGTTATCAAACTTAGCTGAGACTTGAATTGTTTTGTGAACATTGGGCCTGGACATTTTTGGAGGTGGGGTGGGGTGGTAGGGAGGTAATTTTGTCCTACTTATTTGTTTACTTTGCTCAGTTTGCTATAAGGATACAGTATAGGGTGTTAACGAGGTTGCATACCTATCAAATGATGAGATTTTCAGATGCTTTAGTTTATATTTCTAATAGGCATCATACTTAATTGAAATTTGCTACTTTTGACCTGAAGATGATAAATTTAAATGAGCAACTTTTGATTTGAAATTTCAGTGATGTACTGTTAGCTGGTGTATATCATTTATGGTGTTAACATACTATATTCTAGCGTACACAATATTTGTCCGGATGTAATTCAGTGTAAAAGTAGATATAATTTTATAAACTTTAATCTGTTTGGTCTAAGCAGTGCACTTTTGACAGAAGTACAAAAATGCCAAAAGTCAAAAATTCATTCCCTCATGCTCCACAGGATATTGATTTTGATAGAAACTGATGATGAGTTCGAGCATAGAGTTTTGTTCGATTGGTCAGAAAACTATAATTGTGGATTTTGGTTATTTCTAATGTACAACATTGAGGAAAAATATATTGCTATATTTTGCATTTCTACCTTATCCTTGCTGTGTGATTGTAAATATTCTGAAAGTATTTTAACACGTATCTGCTGCTGTTGCTTTCACCTTGATTTTTCCAAAAAAAAAATGAATCCGTTTTCTTCGTCCTTCAAACTAGACCGAACAAATGCAAGGTAAAAGCTCTGGAATGGTATGAAACATTTAGTGTTGCACCAAATAACATCTGGAATTTCTTTGCCTATCACTTTATCCAAAGTACACATTGTGTTCAACTTCCTATTGGATGGCAGTATTTGTTCTTGTGCTAGTTTCTATATCCTGACTGTCCAGAAAGCCTTCATCCTGCGAAATATTTCCATCCTCCAACTCCTTGGATTTTCTGTCATCATACTGGTCATACAGGATGTCTGCTTCAAATGAATCATCTGGGTCTGTTGCATTCTGGGAACTGTTATTGAGGTATGATAATACACCCGACACCTGAAATCAGCCAAGTACAACATTGATTTAGACTACTAAAGGTAAGATAGATCAAAATTTTTAAAGCCACTACCCTACCAGTAGTTATTATTTATATGTACAATTTAACTTTACATGCAAAAGTACAGTATAGAAATATCTGACACATGACTTGTAGATCTAGATAAAATACAAAATTAAATTAAATATAGCACAACCCCCATATTGATCAACAGTTTTAAATCTGGAATTTAAACTTAAAGGTGGATAATCAGATTTTGGCCATGTAACGGATTTGTTCGAAACTTTAGCATCTGATCATTTACACTTATTTATGTTCACTTAACACTTAATACAAATTAGATTTTCACTGGAGGTATTTTTAAAATTTCATTTTCCTATCCTGGTTGCCCAACCAAGATGGAGATATTTTATCACAAGTATAAATTTGATAAACATACTTTGCCTAAGGAAATGTATAAATATTAGACATATTGTAATATATTTGCATTAAAAATTATGTATTTAGATGGAATTCATTAGAAACACAAGTTTGAAAAAAATATTATTACCTCCCTTTGCCTATGTTGGTTGTGCAACCAAGATAGATTGGAAATAAATGAATTCAGAAGCTACACACAGCTTTTAAACTTGCATTTTGGTTCGGATTGTTCAATAGTTGATATGTCTATCAGATGCAAATGTAAAACTAGACATTGTATCGAAATAAAAAGAAATACCCAGCTTTTTATATACTTTCATATTAAAGGGAAGTAATTACAAAATTTTATAGAAATAATAAAATATACATTTCAAATAGGAATCTAACTCTATGTAATCGGTCTTTTTGTTCCTTAAATAATTCTCTACCAGAATATACAAAAAGTAAAAAATGTCATTAAATGTTGTTTAAATGTGATTGACCACCTTTAAACAAGAGGGCCATAATGGCCCTATATTGCTCACCTGTTATTGCACTTAAGAACAAGAAAGTCAAAAAATCATAATCAAGATCAATTAAAAGAATTATAAGAAAATATAGTTGAAATTTTCTTAAAGTTACTTCAGATAGAATTATTTTCAAATTAGGCCAGTAATTTCATACAAGAAGTTTTCTGTATAGTTATATGGGAAAATGAGCCCCTCCCCTAGGCAACCACTTTTTTAAAGGTGGTTAATCAGATTTTGGTCAACTTTCAGATTTTTTTAAAACTTTACCAACTGATAATTTACACTTATTTGTGTTTATCAAGTTCTTAATACACATCAGATTTTCACTGAAAGAATTTTTAAACTATGATTTTCCTATCCTGGTTGCCCAACCAAGATAGCGTTATTTTAGCATAAGTATAAATTTAATAAGCATACATTGCCTAAGGAATGTTATGAATATAAGCACTACTGTATTAGAGTTGTAAAAGATTTGCATTGACAAAACATATTTTGCCAAATTCATTAGAAATTCAAGTTTATAAAATTATTATTACCTCCCTTTGTCTATCTTGGTTGCGCAACCAAGATAGATTTAAAATAAATCAATTCCAAAGCTACTCTTTGTTTCAAAACTTGCCTTTTGTTTCAGGTAGTTGTAATATTCCAATATATATCAAATGCAAATGTAAAACTAGAAATTATATTGAAATTAAAAGAAATAATCCACTTTTTAAACACTTTTGTGTTAAAGGGAGATAATTACAAAATTTCTTAAGTAGTAATAAATCATACATTTCCAATCGGTATCTAACTTTATGTAATGGGTCTTTTTGTTCCTTAAATAAATCTCTAACAGAATATGTAAATACTGAAAAATGTCAGAAAATGTTCCTCAGATGTGATTGACCACCTTTAATGAACCAAATTTATTTAAAGGAATTTGGTAGAGGGTCATCCAAGAAACATTTGTGTAAAATTATTTTGAAAATGGACCAGCAGTTTCTGACAAAAAGATTTTCAAAGTTCCATATATTATGGTGACACAAGTTTTGTGCAAGTTTGACTAAATTCAAACCATAAATGAAGCTGCTATAGTGCAGACAAGTTCAAAGTAGCTAATTCTGGCCCTATCAGGGGCCATAACTCTGGAACCCATGATGGAATCTGGCCAGTTCAAGAAAGGAACCAAGATCTTGTGGTGATACAAGTTGTGTGCAAGTTTGGTTAAATTCAAATCATAGATGAAGCTGCTATTGTGCAGACAAGGTCAAAATAGCCAATTTTGATCCTTTCAGGGGTCATAACTCTGGAACCCATAATGGAATCTGACCAGTTCAATAAAGGAACAAAGATCTTATGGTGATACAAGTTGTGTGCAAGTTTGGTTAAAATCAAATCATAAATGAAGCTGCTATTGTGCAGACAAGGTCAAAATAGCTTATTTTGGCCATTTCTGGGGCTATCACTCTGGACCCATAATGGAATCTGACCAGTTCAAGAAAGGAACCAAGATCTTATGGTGTTACAAGTTGTGTGCAAGTTTGGTTAAAATAAAATCATAAATGAAGCTGCTATTGTGCAGACAAGGTCAAAATAGCTAATTCCGGCCATTTCAGGGACCATAACTCTGGAACCCATAATGGAATCTGGCCAGTTCAAGAAAGGAACCAAGATCTTATGGTGATTTAAGCTGTGTGCAAGTTTGGTTAAAATAAAATCATAAATGAAACCACTATCATGCAGACAAGAAATTGTTGACTGACGACGGACGAAAGGTGGTCACAAAAGCTCACCTTGTCACTACGTGACAGGTGAGCTAATAAGATCAAATTGCCATATTTTCCTTTATATCAAAACTATATTACTAAAACTTTGTGTAGATATATCTAACTTTTTGTTTCAGAAGATGCCACATTCTTGACAAGTTTCATTAAGTTCCATGCAAGGTTATCATTCATAGCAAAATTAGGCCTACAGACTTAAGATGTTGATGAATACAGTCCTAGGATTTACCCAATCATAGAAGGCTGCAGCACTGAGACTTGCTGAAACAATATATGTCTTGGGGACGCTGTCGTGTAATTTCTGCACTTGCTGAAGTGTTGTCTTGTTTGGCATGGGACCATCCCGGAACTGGTTCACTCTTTGCTTGATGCCTTCCTTACCTTGTCGCCGTAACAGGGCCTGTATATTACCCCACTTCTGTAATTGTAAAACAAATGTAGGTTAAATGTTAGACGGATAATTTCTGGCACCTCTTAAAGCATTATTTGGTAAGCCTTTAAAGCTGTATGCCTTCAGACTTCGTCATTTTTAGCTCACCTGTCACAAAGTGACAAGGTGAGCTTTTGTGATCGCGCGGTGTCCGTCGTCCGTCGTCCGTCCGTGCGTGCGTCCGTGCGTGCGTGCGTCCGTCCGTAAACTTTTGCTTGTGACCACTCTAGAGGTAACATTTTTCATGGGATCTTTATGAAAGTTGGTCAGAATGTTCATCTTGATGATATCTAGGTCAAGTTCGAAACTGGGTCACGTGCCTTCAAAAACTAGGTCAGTAGGTCTAAAAATAGAAAAACCTTGTGACCTCTCTAGAGGCCATATATTTCACAAGATCTTCATGAAACATGGTCAGAATGTTCACCTTGATGATATCTAGGTCAAGTTCGAAACTGGGTCACGTGCCATCAAAAACTAGGTCAGTAGGTCTAAAAATAGAAAAACCTTGTGACCTCTCTAGAGGCCATATATTTCACAAGATCTTCATGAAAATTGGTGAGAACGTTCACCTTGATGATATCTAGGTCAAGTTCGAAACTGGGTCACGTGCCATCAAAAACTAGGTCAGTAGGCCAAATAATAGAAAAACCTTGTGACCTCTCTAGAGGCCATATTTTTCATGGGATATGTATGAAAGTTGGTCTGAATGTTCATCTTGATGATATCTAGGTCAAGTTCGAAACTGGGTCATGTGCGGACAAAAACTAGGTCAGTAGGTCTAAAAATAGAAAAACCTTGTGACCTCTCTAGAGGCCATATATTTCATAAGATCTTCATGAAAATTGTTCAGAATGTTCACCTTGATGATATCTAGGCCAAGTTCGAAAGTGGGTCATGTGCGGTCAAAAACTAGGTCAGTAGGTCAAATAATAGAAAAACCTTGTGACCTCTCTAGAGGCCATATTTTTCATGGGATCTGTATGAAAATTGGTCTGAATGTTCATCTTGATGATATCTAGGTCAAGTTTGAAAGTGGGTCATGTGCCATCAAAAACTAGGTCAGTAGGTCAAATAATAGAAAAACATTGTGACCTCTCTAAAGGCCATATTTTTCATGGGATCTGTATGAAAATTGGTCTGAATGTTCATCTTGATGATATCTAGGTCCAGTTCGAAACAGGGTCATGTGCGGTCAAAAACTAGGTCATTAGGTCTAAAAATAGAAAAACCTTGTGACCTCTCTAGAGACCATACTTGTGAATGGATCTCCATAAAAATTGGTCAGAATGTTCATCTTGATGATATCTAGGTCAAGTTTGAAACTGGGTCACATGCCATAAAAAACTAGGTCAGTAGGTCAAATAATAAAAAAACCTTGTGACCTCTCTAGAGGCCATACTTTTCATGGGATCTGTATGAAAGTTGGTCTGAATGTTCATCTTGATGATATCTAAGTCAAATTTGAAACTGGGTCAACTGCGGTCAAAAACTAGGTCAGTAGGTCTAAAATTATTAAAATCTTTTGACCTCTCTAGAGACCATATTTTTCAATGGATCTTCATGAAAATTGGTCAGAATTTTTATCTTGATAATATCTAGGTCAAGTTCAAAACTGGGTCACATGAGCTCAAAAACTAGGTCACTATGTCAGATAATAGAAAAAATGACGTCATACTCAAAACTGGGTCATATGGGAAGAGGTGAGCGATTCAGGACCATCATGGTCCTCTTGTTTAAATATAGCAAGATGTGTTATCTGTAGAAAGAAATGTTAAGAGTGATTTTTTTCGCATATGAAGAACTGTCGATCTACACTACGATTCATTCAATTATTAAAATATATTAAAAAAAAACTCGAATCTTTAGAAAACTGATATAAAATAGAAGAAATTTAGCTGTACTTTGAGTCCTACAAAATAAAATATCAATTTTGGCAAAAGGGCTCAATCATTTTCGATATTTACTCTAAATTTTCTCTATGTTTTTAGAATTTGAAATGTTCCTACTTATCTGAGGGCATCTTCAAGATATTGTTTGTCAACTTTAAGTTTTGTTTAAGAAATGTGCCATCTGTTACTGTGTTCAAAGTAGAGTTGTGATTAGCATAATATACTAGGGCAGTTGCCTCTGATCATCAATAGGATTACAACCAAAGATCAACCTTTCCGGAAAAAAGAAAATGCGATTTGTCTAGCCTTTGAAAAAGATTAACTTTCTACTCGGACCCAACTATTGCTTTGTAAAACAGAAAAAAATTATAAGAGAATAAATTGAGCCGCGCCATAGTGGCTTTGCGACCAGCATGGATCCAGACCAGCCGGCGCATCTGCGCAGTCTGGTTAGGATCCATACTGTTCGCTAACGGTTTCTCTCATTGCAATAGGCTTTTGAAGCGAACAGCATGGATCCTGACCAGACTGCGCGGATGCGCAGGCTGGTCTGGATCCATGCTGGTCGCAAAGCCACTATCTTGGTTTTCTCATGGTGCGGCTCAATTATAGATGTTTAGAGAAGACATACTTGTAGAAAAGGTTTTTCTTCTCCAAGCAGTAAGTATGTTGCAATCATTGTGTTATGGACATCACGCGGAGGTTTTGTAAAATTTGCTATCTCGGAGATAGTTTTCTGGTCCATTTCCAGCACAGGATGGCAATGTATATCTAGTGACCGGAGAGATTCTAGGATGTCCCTAGCTTTCTGGATGTTTGGCTGCAGTGCAGCCTGGAATCTAGAGTCCTCTGCATCGTCAACAGCTTTACACAGCGTCTCCTCATGGCGTCTCATTCTGCCGTCACGTAAACCTAAATTATACACAAAATCCATTGTTCTCACGGGAAATACAAAATTTTGGCTTTTCTGATAAGAAAAAAATATATATACAAAGGTATTCAGAGAAGCTGAAAGTTTTTATCTGTAGTCTTGTACACACAGGAATCAACCTCTTGTATTCCAAATCGTATCAGATTCGTCAAAAAATCATTTCTTTAGACTAAACCGGACTTTGAAAGGTAATGGGAACCAACCTTTCTTTAGTTTAAGGTACTTTAACCGTCTCATGCCCCGTAGGTAGTCGTCATCATGCGGGAGTCTGACGTTGCTGAATTTCTGTATGGCACTTTCTAGAGCCTCAATGTCGTGTTCTGCCGTCATCTGTCGCAATTTCACGCGTGCTTTCCTTTGGAATACATTCTGTAAGATGAGGGAGATAAATATATATTTGAAGAGAACTTCAACTACAGATGAGATCAGTTATTTCAAGAGACATTCCCCCGGATACTTCAGTACTAACTTAGCCATGATTTTTTAGCATCATCATTTACAAGAATTTAGCAGATTTTTTGATCATTTGTACATAAAAAAATCCAAGTAAACGTTATGATTTGCTTTCTGCACAGGAGAATTTAGCAAACAAGATAACAATGGCGTAACTGGACCAAAATTAAGGATACGCACGATCGCTAGTGGGGTTTGGGGGCATGCTCCTCGGGCAATTCTTTTGGGGTGCCTTTCGGTGTATTTTCTCGGGAAATGGCTCGTTCTACGTAACATTTTATTCACAAAGCATTGAGTACATCACGGTATCGGTTTCAGGCAGACGTACTGACGTTAGACGAAAGTAGTGACGTTACGCCCTACGTAAAGAATGTTCACAAAAAATAATCTTGGTATAGTGCCGTTAATTCTTACGTCTGACGTTATTGTAACAAATTAATGTTTCGGACAAGATTTCACTTTTGATTTTGCTGTAACTCTGTGATTCCAGCAGGTATGCAAATTTTGTTTCCATACCTCAAGTTTTTATTTCGATGTAAATGAGATGTGAAACCAAAATTTGTAGTCCTGTTTGGCGCCATATAACCTATACTGTGTTGGTGCGCCGTAAAACCCAAATAAATAAATAAATTCACTTTTGAGCTCAATTTGTGACCTTGACATTTGATCTACCGACCTGGTCCATGTTTTCTGCATATCGTCTCATCGACATCTATCTTTACGCCAAGTTAAAGTCTGAATGGTTGTTGAATTATGCACGCGCCATCACATAATACATACGTTTTTCCAAAACGGGCGTACGTATAATTATTAGATTGTTTCTTAATTTTTTAGAATGACTTGTTTATCAAAAGTCTTGAACTGTACCTCTCTTTTCCTGCCTTCGTCAGAATCTGTGAACAGGTAATTGCAAACATTGTGCCGTTCACCCAGCTCATCTACTTTGTAAATACGAAGAGCATATTCTCCCGACGACGGCAGATTTATTACAAAGTCTACTTCACTTTTACGTATCACCATCTTACAATAACGGTGTAAGTATTCACTCTCTTTCCCCGTCTGTTCAATTTCGTGACTAAAAAGAAAACACTCGTATGACAATAGACACCTCTACTGCAGATATGTCCTAAGTGTTGAAAACTACTTCTGTGCCTCCAAGTAGGCTTTGGATCAGACGAGCCGTTCTGAGACATAAACCAGGAGTCAAGTGTATAAATCTTTGGATTGTAGAAAATTTGCTTGGCAGACGATAGACAGCAAGGGTTGCGCAAAACAAAACAGTTACGGGCATCATGTTTTTGAAGAAGCTATAGTTTTTGGTTCACCAGATTTTATGGATTAAAGGAAGTTAAAATATGTCTGAATTAAACTTGAAAAATGTTATTGTTTCCGAAGGTGAGTAAACATCATTTTTGAATATAACGGTGGTCTGGGAACATAGTAAACAGCGTGCTTGGATAACGTTGGTATTAAATGTTTTAGTTGCTGATTCAGGACAATGCAAAAAAACGAAACATATAATGCAACATAACGAAACATAAAACGCGACAAAATGAAAAACAGAACGCGAGAGAGCGAAACATTTTGTTTCCGCCAACACGCCAAAACGAAATTAATGGCGCGTCCGCCAATCAAACGATGAAACATTTCATTTCGTTTTGGCGCCAAATTAATATCTTTGTTAATGGCGCGCATTTACGCGAAATAAAATGTTTCGTTCTATGTCTGTTATGTCATGGAGTTAGTTTCGTTTTGTCGCATCGGCACGGGCGCCAGAACGAAATGAAGTGTTTCGTCGTTTCGCATTGGCGCGTTTGAGCTGGCTTCTATTTCTCTTGTATATTTATTTCATCCTATAATTAGATATACATGAGGTCTCAAACCTTAGTAACAATTTCTCGTTATTCAGAAATTTGATCACGTGCTCCTCTTTTGGTTTGTAGAAAACTATTCCACCCTCATGTGATGGTGACAGTAGTCCCGCCTCCTCGGTTACTGTGCAGGGACCGTAGCCAATGCCTCGAGGTACAGCCGGCGTCGGAACATAGTCTGAGAGAGGTACGTCACACACAATCTTGAAATCGCCTGTCCATATATAAACAATTACATATATGGATATCTAAACACATGTTGTTTTGGAGAAAGAACTCATCAGCCGAAGAAAACAAACTAAATTAAAGAATAATTTTGAGTGTTGCGTTGAAAGAATTAATACGCAAAATACTTTAAGAAACGTGAGAATAAGCAATACTTTTTTAGGTATAGTTTGTTCTGATGTTACTTTACAAAAGGTGCGATTAAGTAATACTTTTCTTATATGTTCACGTGGTACGGCCACACTCTTAAGTTACTATACGAAAGATGCGAATTGGTAATAATTTTCTTATATGTTCATGTGAGGCAATACGAACATAAGTTACCTGTACTAAAACTCAAAATTTATCTTACCTATCCAGAAGAACCAGTCCTCTAGTTTAGCAAACAGAGATATTTTGAAAGTGCCGTCTACCGGGAATTTTATCTGTATATTCCAAGTATCCTCATTGCGGCCACAC
Source organism: Mercenaria mercenaria (assembly GCF_021730395.1). Lineage (NCBI taxonomy): Eukaryota > Metazoa > Mollusca > Bivalvia > Venerida > Veneridae > Mercenaria > Mercenaria mercenaria. Next base: position 48,538,815 of record NC_069368.1, read on the forward strand.
AACACTAAATCTCCCCACTCCTCCTGTCGCTCAAACTCTGTGTCATTGGAGTATAATTCATACATTATCGATATGTCGTTCACATTTTCTTGGTGACACTGAATCTTAATGTTACATTTTCCCGCCTCTGAAAGAAGAACGGATTTATGCTCGCTTTTAAGTTGCATTCTGGAGGAAAAGAAAGCCGGGCGGAGGAAGGGAGCTTTCAGAAAGTGTGTATATCGTGAGTTTGTTTCAGTTAACTGCCAATAACTCATGGATTCATCCGGTAGACAGAAATAAATAAAGTCTGAAGGCTTGGGCGCGAAAAAGAACGTGTTGAGAACAGCTCCGGATTTAGGGCCCTGTGCCTCTACTGATGTCTCCACCAATGTCCAGTTATCTTTGCATGTCTGTGTTGCTAATGGTGTACACATCAGATAGGGATGCACGAGTTGCCAGTTGCCGTCCACGTGTACGGCATTCCACGTGCATTTAGAATCAACGACGTCATCCTCTCCCACTAGGTGACAGTGCGACTTATAAACGCCTTTGACAATCACACATGGTATTTCTATGGCCCTGAAACGGAAATAAAACGGAATTTAAACCAAATAATTATACGGTGCATGTTCAATATTATATGTGATATTAACGTTTTGCTTTGTGAAAAAAATATTAGTTTCAAAGAAACTACTATAATAATAAGACGTTAATTCAAGGTTAATATTGTAGAAATTTCATTATTAGTATTATTATTATTATTATTTTTATTTTTTTTTTGCTTTGTAAAAACAACCTTAGTTTCAGGGGAACTACTATCATAATACGAAAGAAATTAATTTTCTTTCAGTGAATGTAGAATGAATTGATAATGATAATACAAATAATTAAACCACAGGTAAAGTGAAAACTCGATAATTTTGTTTAGCTGACAAACAATGTCTGCAATTGTCGTAATAATGAAAAAAAGTGTTGAGTCAAAAGGATACATTTCTGTCCTCCCTCTGTCTGGACAGTAGTTTTAAGAACGTTTTACAGTATATGAAATACAGTACATGTAAATGTGAAATGTCATCAATTGTGTGGTTGGTCCATTGGCCTACTGGGTTATATCATGTAGAGGTATGCTAAACTAGTTAGCACAACTTTTCAAACAACCGCTACCTGTTGCGGGTAATCAGTAAGGAACGAAAGGATGAAAAATTATATCACAGCCTGATTGTATGAAAGTAGTAATGCCATCATCACTTCGAAATCGACGTTGAATGTTGACGTGTCTGGTTTGCCGGGACGGTGTACGAGACGTCGGTAGGCTTTACCTCACTCTTTAAAGAAGCATACTATCTCGTAGTGTGGGTTAACTACTATTTCTACACTTATGACATACTCAAACAAGCCTTTGGTTCGTCTGAGGCAGTCATAAGTTCAGAGGGGACATGTGAGTTATATATATTTATATTATCTCATGGCCACGAGACATAAAAAAGAAAAAAACATCTCTTGACCAAGAGATATAAAAAATAGAAAAAAAAACAATTTTTTTTTTATATATATCTCGTGGCCACGAAATAACTTTTTTTTTCATTTAAACTATCCCATGGCTTTTTGTTTTTGTTTTTAAACTATCTCGTGGCCATGAGATAACTTTTTTTTCTTTTTTATATCTCGTGGCCACAAAATTACTTTTTTTTGTATTGTGTTGTGTTTTTTTCCATTTAAACGATCTCGTGGCTTTTTGTTTTTGTTTTTAAACTATTGCCACGAGATAACATTTTTTATATATATATCTCGTGGCCACGAATTAACTTTTCTTTATACATATATATCTCGTGGCCACTAGAAAGCTTTTTCTTTTCTTTTTTATATCTCGTGGCTAAATAAAACTAAAACTCACATGTCCCCTCTGAGCTTCCATAATTTTGGTATGAAATGGAATATTTTTGCCCTGTTGTGATTTTCAGAAGACTACATACCTGCATAAAAGTGTGAGTAAACCTGCAAACGTTCCTTGTAAGTCTTTTATCTGCTTCATATAGCCCAGCACAGTTCCCGGTTTCGCCTCATTGCCGTACTGCCGAGTTCGAATCTTCTGACAGCTCATCCATGTGGCCAATGCTCGAACCTTTAAAATCTCGGGCGTATATTCACGTGTAAGACGTGTCGCTACTTCTTCAAAGGTCCCCGATGCTACTTCAGATTCATTCATATTGTTCTAAATGACAAACAGATAAAAGCATAGTTATGTCATGTTTACTGATTTGGTAAATCCTTTACATATAAATGCCGGTTTTTATTTGCACGTTAAGGTTTATATAGAATATATAAATTTGTTTAATTTCTATTTATAAAGATTTTTTTTCACTTTTAAGAAAGGAGAGATTTTCATGTGAATGTGTTCTGATTGAAATACAAACTGCAGGTGTAAAATGAAATAGCGCTACGAATAACAAACTTCTTTCACGTCAGAATTTGCATTAACTACTGGTTTATTTTTTTTAAGAAATATGGTATTTTACTTATTTTAATTAATGTCAATTTTTATCCACAACATACCATGATCACTTCGAAATCTACGACGCTGAAAGTTGACGTGTCGGTGACTGGTTTCCCGGGACGAGGTGCCGGGTACGACACATCAGTAGGCTTAATTTCATTCTAAAAAGAAACATACAAATAAGACATTACTTTGAATGAAAACTATATATGCAAGAACATATATAGGACAATGGGAGTTGCAGATATACGTATTTACACGTGTACATAACAAAGCATCTACGAGTGTTTATAAAAACAATTTAGGAAATAAATAGATTTGTAGAATAAGCTTGTCTCTCTGGTCTTTGAAAATTTCTGCCTCATTATTTTAATTGATTACCTTTTGCGATATCATTAATGAAATTTGTATTTGGTATTTGAGCATACACAATACAATACTCACGTCAACTCCTTTTTCTAGTTCCCAGACTCCTTCTAACAGAAGGTTTTCTGCTTCTAGCGCAACAATTTGTCTCGTCACTTCATCAGATTTTCGTCTGTCTGTCACATGTTTCCGCAAACCTTTTGGCGGCTGTCGCGCAGTTTCCGGTTTATCAACAGACTTTTTGACATTTGACTTCCGCCTTGCATTCTTCTTCCCCTTCGTTTTAGCTCCATCAACTTCCTTACTTTGAACTTTGGCCTTTTTGGAACTGCCGCTTCCCATTTTATAAGTATTCCTGCAACATCAGATGAGTCGAAAACAAACTATATTTTCTACAGCTCTCCACTTGCTTTTACCTTTGATATAGAGCACTATTTTTAAGCAGTACATTTTATGCCAATTTCTCTAAAATATCTTTATAATTATTACATTTCATTGCACATACGTGATGTCAATATCATTATCTTAAATTATCCCAATTAATTTGCCATCCGAAATCCCTATAGTATACAATTTCTGAAATATTCAACAATGCTAAATACTTTTGCTCACAAAGCTGCCTTGATCACAGGACATGGACACTGCCAGTGTCAATCATTTCGTTAAATCAATAGTAGTTATGAATTTTACATGTTACTATTGCGTGTATCATTGTTTTGTACCGAAAAACAATTAGTACGAAGCAGATCGCTGGAGCGAAGCAAGTATGTATTGATCACCTGGAATTGTTTCTATTGAAACTTACTGACACTTGAAACTTGTTTAAGATAGCCATCTGTATTAGTCTTTCAACATAAGTACAGAGATGAACTTGACTATTGTACATGTATGTGACAGGGTATTTTTTTCGTTTGTCCGGAGCTCGAACCGCGGACCCCTCGCTCACAGGGTGAGAGATCTACAGCGTTGCCATACACATATCCTTCCCTAATGTGGCCAGGTTCGTACACGACATACACACTCATGAGCTAAAAATTTGTTGTACACACAATATGACTGGGCATACGGACAGACACCTTTTCTTCCCTCGTATGCGCCAGGTCGTACCGCGACATACATCCCACAAATTAGAAATTCACCTCCGAATACCGGAAGTACATGATATTGCAATTTCGTTTGATCTATTCTTTGATCTGTAGAATACTGTATGGAAGACTAGTTGTATGTGCAGATGTTAATATAACCATCTCCCGGGTAATAGTTTTTGTGAACTAACTCGTCTTGCCAAACATTTACCATTGAGCCGGATTTTTTCATCTGCACCTTCAACCAATGACAGACTTTTTCAACCAATAACATATCCAGTACGTCATTAGTGTTAAATTAGAGCAAATTAAAAGGTGTGTTTCATACCGAGACACTGGACATGTTTATATGGAGAAAGCAAAAAATATCAACGACTTTCCAGGTTTCATGAATATATGTTAGGAAACTGATGCATTTGTCTGCCCGCTTAATTCCCGCGTGATTTCATACAGCTCGATATATCAATAGTAAAACATCCTTGAAATAATTATTTTTACGAATGTGAACATAAAAATTTTCCGCTACATAAAGTTCAACGCTCAAACTGTATACGTTGGAACCACTCGTCCAGAAAAAGTCAGAGGGATTCAAATGCTGTTCAAATAGAACAGTGATCATTCTAGGTTTTGTTTTTCATCATTTGTTTTGTATGCATTTTTTGTTTTGAAGTATATGCTTAGTGACTATTTTGTCAGCTTCTGTGTTTATTAAAAACAGAATTTGGAATTGATAAAAGCGTCTAACGGTTTGCGAGCGTATTTTTCACATTTCCGCTAGAATTAGAAATTAGTCTGATGTAGTGCCATAAAACCTGTTTCAAAATTAGAATGATTGATTGTCTGTGTCTTCAACCGGGGCGATATTATAGAAAAATCCATACGAAAAGTGGCTGTACATCATTAACTAACGCATCAAAATTGATTTCTGCTACGTTTGATCACAACAATACGTGTTCAGTTAATATTTGTATAACATCTCACCGCAAGGAAACATAACTTCAGCATGGAAACTCAGGATTATATAGTCGTGTATGATACATTTCTATTGTTTGATACACCCTTTTCCGTATCAAGGCTTTTCCTAGTCCAACTCGCGGCGTAATTATCACTCTGATATTTCTGTAGGGACGGACCGTCAGGGGAGATAAGAGTCACAGATTAGGACTAGGTTTTTCCATGCTCTCTCTTTAGATAATTATGACTATACCATTGATGTTGTATATTATTTCAAAAGAAGTCCTAGAATCGTAAAAATTTTGAAAAATTCAAAATATTTTTATTAAATTTGATTTTTATAGGAAAACCAAACGCAACAAAATATTGGTGGGGCATTTCCAGTTGTAATCTTCGGCCATTCACACACCAAAAAAAAAAAGATGAAAAGAGGCTTTATTTATTGATAAATTTATGTAGCGCTTCATGGATATCCCAGAGTAAAAGTAAAGTTCTAGGTAAAAACTGTTAAAAATATCTAAAACATATTTTTCGACACTGTGATCTTGCACGATTTTTACAACGAAAAAAAAAAAAAAAAAAAAAAAACATTTCTGACCGTGAAATTGACATTCTTAAATATACCTTTAAAATTTTGAATAATACATAGCCTTATATCGAATTTTGCAAAAGAAAGTCTCAATTTATCAAGGTTTGTATATTTACGAAGTAAGTAAGCCAGCAGTTTTTACATTTAAATTTTAAAGTATGCTGTGAACTAACCTATGAAAAGCAGGACACTTCCTACTTGACGGCCATCTTGAACGTGAAATGACGTCATATACGACGTCAAAAACGTTGTCTTGGCGTCACAAGACTAAGTTCTTAGATCCTTTATATGGTCAGAGACCAACAATTCAAGAAAGTACAGGGAATGAGGTAAGTGTATACCTGGGAATAAGGTAGCGTCTGTGCGTTCTGATTGGTCAGTCATGTAAACAAACCCAAGAAGTGACTATTTCTTTCAAAATTGAGATTTTGTACAGCATTTACAGTATTTTAGTGGATCTATACATTTTGACAAAATTTGCTACATTTTATGTGTATTGAAAAAAAAAGTTTTATCAAACGAATTTCTCCCGCTATGCCAATGATGTAAACCGGGGTCATCTCATTTACACGAAAATTACTTAAACAAAGTATCACTATTCATAAATTATGTTTTTCATCCGATATTTTGGTAGAACTAAGATAATTCTTGAAAAACATACAATTGACCTTACGCCAGATAGCCTGTAGCCACGCCTACCAGTTTTCAGGGGGAACAATTCATGCTAGGCCCGACAAACAAAGGAATCAAATGGCGACGGCAGAAATATTTTGCCGGACATTCTAGTTGATTTCGGCGTACGCTACCTCAATTCACACGTATTTCTAAAGTGAAAAGACAAAACACAATCATTAATAAGTGGATGTTATGTAGCGAAACATAAATTCTACAAAAAACAACGATACGTTGTTGTTAAAAGCCGGGAACTGCACCCGAGTATGAGGAAAACTAAACAAGGCAGGGGGCCGAGCGGAAAACACGCAAAAAACGGCAAGCTCTGAAACCATTATAGCTGATTTTGTGGGTTTTTTTAATTGTCCGTTTCTTTTTCATTATAGAAACGTCAAATTTCGATCTCCCGGAAATCATGTAGGGTATGACTATATTAAGCAGACTAGAACATTGATTTTTATTAATTAAGGTTGAAATCAGACTGTGGATTCTGAATCCTATTTCAAAATAATAAGATAAATTAAATAAGGTAATTTACATGTAAAAATTGTCACTTGTATCATTTAAGAAACGTCGGATTTCGAAATACCGGAACTCATTTAAGATGCTCATATCATTGTTCAACATTATTCAGATACATAACATTTAATGTTTAATACTTAGACATGATGTGTTTTAAGTAAAAGTAAAGAAAGTTCTCTTATTAGAATTAAAACGTGTAAATGATAAATAAATAAGATATAGTCCAAGGCGATGATATAGTCCATACTCATATTTCAAGACATATACCGGCGCATCGCAGCTTAAAACAATGTTTGAGCCTACCAAATTTCTTTATAAAGTATACAGAATGAATGTATAATTTTTTGTTTAAGAACATATCTTCTTTATAGGAAATATGCTATTTTTTCTGGAATTTTAGACGAAGTTTACACTGTCTATTAAAATGAAATTTAGAACGGAAGCACACACCGAGTGCTAAGTCAAAACTTTGAGCGCCTGGAAAATTGTTGATTAGACTCATTAAAAATAATCTTATATTAATCATAGTTTTTTTATCATGTTTATTGTTTGTTGTATTATCACCCAGGTATGACTTAACATACACCAGTGGGAGATTGATGTAAACCTTAAAAATGCATAAATCATGTTTCCGGTACATTAAAGCATAATATTTACACGTTACCATTCAAATAATATAGAACATCAAATACTTGTGTTTTATCAGTACATACCAGTTACTCTGGTAACTGATGGAATATTTTTACTATTGAATAAAGAATACTAGGCAGTTTTGTTAAATAAGAAAGTTAATTTTCATAGAATTTTACACTGATTTAAATGAAATAATTAAAACGTTATAACACAATGATTGCTTTGCTTTTAAACACTCTTATAAGATTTTTAAGATCAACTATTCTCGAGGACGTCCACAGAGCCTGATACATCGTTGACAATATTCGAGGTCTAAGAGTGGATTTGGAAAAGGGAAGCGCTCTAGTATTACACTCTCTTCCCTGTGTCTGATGTAAAGGTGTTGTAACGTCACCTTTTTACCATTTTGGACGATTTTTCGGTGGTACTTATATTTTTTGACTGGCGAGTCCGGCACTAAGTTTGACGGACAAAATGGCGGCTAACAACAAGGCTTATCAGTTCTGTTATCTGATTGGTCAGTTGGAACCTGTCAATCAACACTGGCGTAAGGTTAATTAGATATGCATGTTTCGATTTATGGAAGGCCGTACATAGCCTGGGAATCCAGTCTGACAATTTCTAACTTTTTTAATACCTGCAAATTGACAGCCTGGGGAAACCTGTTTTCCGACCGCAGCGCCACCTATATTACACCCGAAATATGCGGGTGTTTGATAAAGAACGATAACTTCTGAAAGCAATATACCATGGCTAAAAATAGAAACGGAATTCTCACGGAAAAGACAGATCGGAATCGTGTACTTCCGAAGATTTCCAAACATTTCCGGGCCATAGACAAATACCAGTTTGTACCTCCCATAGCTTATCCAGCAAGTTGTAACAACTTTAAAATATATCAGTATAAACTTAAATTTGCGTCATAGCTATCAAGAAGTTATATTAATGCAGACCTAGTGATCTACGGAAATTGCCGAATTTTCGGCATCATTGCCTCGTTTCCGTTTCAAACAAGCGCAAATCTGATCACATGTTAATTAGGCTAATTATAGAAAATCGATAATCAGTAGTAACATGGAAACTCCTTCAGATTTCCCCAGGCGTTGATAATATCAGAAACTCGATGAATGCCAATTAACACTAATTAGCGCAAATTAAGTGATCTTTAATGCATAGGTATTAGGTATGATTTCTTCTGACAAAGCACAAATATTATCAACGGCTTCCCAGGCTAGGCCGTACACGTCATAATGTCATAATGTAAGTCTATGGGAAAACGATTGGTGGTCTCTAACCACATAGTTCAGATGCGTATTATTATGCGCCCTCGTGACATAATTCCTTCGCATCTGAACTCCAAACAATGATTCATTCAACGACAAATCACTGGATGAGATATATTATTTCTTAAATATTAGATGCGACCATTGAAACCATATCTTGTCGTATCTATTAAAGTTATCATGCCTTTTGACTGTTATTAAAATGCTGTGGGGGCATATTTTGTTTTTATTCAAATGACGACAACGAAAAAGATAGCTGATATACAATAATATGTGTTCGTTACTTCCTCATTGTAGAAATTGATAGTAAGGGTCCTTTCCAATTTACCACCTCTTGCACGTGTTTTAATCGCTAACTTATGTGTCTGTATAAATATGGAACAAATTACTTTAAATTTGCATAATATTTTCACAAATTGTTGAACACAGTTGAGCTCTGTAAGATATGGTGACATATTTCTGCCACGAGATAGATCAGGATAGTATTCTGAACTTTCCGGAAAATACGTAAATTTTCCCTAGAAAACATTAAATTCATTTCGTGAACATGTTAGATAATATTCTAAACTTTCAGACAAATTGTATATTTTTCTGAAAGCTATTGCAATAGGTTATCTTTCGTAGGTATGCCTTTAAACAACTATAGGCCCATGAGGTAAACTTGGTTAACGTTTCAGTAAAAGTTAATATCAAAATAACTTCTGAAAGTATTGAGACAGCTATCTTACTAATAAATGGCGGTTGTAGGCACTTAAACACCAATTATCGAGATAATGATGTAAATTATCGCAATAATATTTCCAAGAAACTTTCAACTACCGTGATAATCTTTTCAGAAAACTTAAATTTATTAAGATAATGTTTTTTAAGCATCCAATAGCTACAAAGCTATCTCGTGGCAGGTGTATGCCACTATATATACTTATGGTGGCATATTTCTGCCACGAGATAGCTAGGTAGCTATCGCGATACTTTAAAAAAATCATTTTTCAGGAAATAAATAAAAATATCTAGAAAATATTATGTATTGCTGAAATGTTTTCAGAAAAAAAGCACACATTTCCTGGAAAGTTTACAAATTATCGTGATAGCTACCTAGCTATCTCGTGGCAGAAATATGGCACCATACTATATGTATATTAAATTCATTTCATTCTACGTTTCTTGACCAATCGTATGTATATTTTCAACGCATTTCGGAACGAACGAAACTGTATCAAAAATGCACTAGTACCACTTTATGACATAACAGGGATGTATTGTTTAAAAAAACAAACCCAAAAAACAACAAAAAAAAAAACCCAACTGTCTATATGTTACCTTTCTCTCGTGTGATAATGTTTCAAATTTTAGGTTGATTGTGAAGCAAGTTCTACAACTTATATTTAACACTCCCGTAGTCTCATTTTGAGAGAAGAGAAGCCAGTTTCCCTTTCAATGCTGAGCGTCAAGAAAGGGAGCTACTGGTACCATTTTTTCACGTCTTTGATATGACGCAACCTGGGATCTAACCCATGGTCTCCCGTACTCGAAGCGTATGCTCTACAACTACGGTATCGAGACGGTTAAACCTATGTTACTTATGCCCAAGCGTTAATGTTACATTGATAAAAGAATGGAAAATTCATTCCTGGCGACTCCAGTTAATCAACTTGTCTTCATGTACGATACTCTCTGCAAAGCGCTCGATAAGGGTCTAGAAGTACGAGTGGTCTTTTTCGATATCAGCAAGGCCTTTGACAAAGTCTGGCACAAACGTTTACTTTGTAAACTAAAACATGCTGGGATTACAAGATCTATTTATAACTGGTTTGAAGATTATCTCTCACACAGACGTCGACGTGTTGTACTTCCTGGAGTCAAATCTAACTGGGCTTTTGTAAAAGTTCGATTCTCGGGCCTCTTCTTTTCCTTACTTTTATCAAGGACATCGTAGAAGAAATCAGATCATGAATTAACCTCTTTGCCGATGACACAAGCCGCTATAATAGTTGATACTGCTATCACATCGATGAGCTGCTCTTTGTTTGGGTGGTGTGCCACGTGGGCAGGAGGCGCTCGAAGTGACTACACGTGCGGTAATGTAGGATGACCTATGACTTCAAGCCATTCTGAATCACTCATTGTCCTGATACCGCGATCATGGCTGAAAAATAGACATAATAATAGACAAAGTAATCAAGAAAAAACAACAAGAATAAATTTAGCAAAAGGATCGAGTCCAGTTTTATTGGACAGGCTGCTGCCAGTTGCCAATTCACGTGCGCTATCCCACTACTGTCCAACACGGGAACTTTTGCCTGCTGTGTTTCCACCCTGGGCCGATACGTTCCTCATTAGACAACCTGGACCACCCAGGCTCCCCCGAGTGTCCCATATTGATGCCGGGCTTAGTGCGGACGCCCGATCGACACTGACAGGCTGACAGCAGGGCTCCCACCCTCAAACCGTCCTCAGATCCCGGCCTCCAAGTAGCTAGATTACAGGAGTACGCCAACACTCCCGGCCGATTGTAACTCTCGCTAACTTGACTTATAACCCTTCAATTAAAGCATTTCTTTTATTTCTTTTTTTAGTTTTGTTAAATTTTGTCATTAATTCGTCTTTATCTTATCTAATAGATAAGCATTGCACATTTTTTTTTCAAACGAATTAAATTTTATAAAATATTTATAATTAATATTGCCACGTGTACATAGCCATTTCATATACGCAAGATAAGATTTTGACAGGCCAAATAAAATTAACTTTGATTGACAGATACACAAAAATCTGCATATGAATGACCGGTGGCTACGGTATGCAGTGAATAATTACCGAATTTCATTCTCTTTTTTATACTTTTTTATTTGTTATCCCAGTATAATTTTTAAATTCTTTCTGTCGGTTGATTTGGAAACTTTAGGAGAATATGATATCATACGCATAAATTTTTGAGCCGCGCATTGGGAAATCCAACATAGTGCGTTTGCGACCAGCATGGATCCAGACCAGCCTGCGCATCCGCGCAGTCTGGTCAGGATCCATGCTGTTCGCTTTCAAAGCCTATTGCAATTAGAGAAACCATTAGCGAACAGTACGGATCCTGATCAGACTGCGCGGATGTTGGTTTTCTTATGGCGCGGCTCATTTCTAGTATAAATACAACTTTCATGGCACAAAATCAACAGATTCCACTCAACGTTTGTCGAAAAAACATTTAAGTAGCCTAATTCTGATATGTGTATTTTTGTATAAATATATGATTATAAATTGACTGTCTGATTGTATAAATGTATATGAAATTTAATTGAAGGCCATATTGGAAATAAGTTGTATATTATTTGTATTTGTACGCTTAGTAGGCCTATGTAGCCTTCAGAAAATAAAGTTGTTATTATTATCACACGAGCTCAATGTCGGGAACGCAGATTTTTCGGCCTTATCCGGCCTTTATGTATTGACGTAGCTTACGGCCTTTATTACGAATATGATCCAAAGTTTCCATAGTCTCAACTTTTAAAAATTACTCACAAACTCGGGTAGAAATGCTGCTTAATGATAGATTTCGCTTTAAAGTAATAGACCAGTAACAACAACCGGCAACTACTTCGGCATTTATCGACTGTGGGAGATGCCTCGTATTCAATGGATTCTTTGGCTTCTTTAGGAGTTAACATTTTGATATGATGTTGTTGTTGTTTTTATTTAAAAGTGGTTGTTATAAAAGCAAACTATTTCAGAAAAACATTTCATTAATTAATTAATTTATTGGTTTCCAAAAAGATATCAATTTTGTATCCAGTCTAAAAAAAATACAAAAAGGTAATCCAATTTTCAAATCATTTTTTTTCCATTCAGTACAATGTGACTTTTTGACGTTTCTCGTACATGGACATCTATGAAAAGTCAAGGTTTTGTCGAGTTTCTATTGTAAGAATTTAAAACTTTTAAATTATTCCAAGAAACCAGCGCCTTCTTTTTGTAGACGAAATATTTCATTAAACTAAGACAATTTCTACTACAATGTATTATTCTTTAGCATTTTTTTTTTTGGAAACTGTCATCAGATTTATACCATGTACATGTGGTGTAAATAGAAAATTTGTTAAATTTTAAAGTAACTCATGTTTTTCGATGTTTTTGCCAATTTTAGCCAAACTTTTAAATATTTTTTTTTCGTCAAAATTACATCGATGACTATCTCTTTTATTTACATGTACACGTGTATTTCAAAAGATAACTATTGAGTAAGTGAATAGTTACGATACTGTAACTGGATCAGAAAAAGGTTTTTTTTTTTTTTTTTTTGGCAAAATTGAAAAACACGCAGTTACTTCCATCAAGAGATTTATCTGGTCAGCACTGAGTCAATACTATATGATTGATTTAAGTATTAAAACAAAAATAAAGCATTGTTGAAAAAATATTTCTTGATTTTATTTTGAAATGGTTTTTAAGAAACAAAATATTTCACAAGTTAAGCTGCATACAATAAATTACTCCTTGTCAACATCGTCTTGAACTTTCCTCCTGAAAAAACAACAACAACAATTTGTTGAGTATAAAAACAGCAGAAAATGTTCAAATCACAAATATATAATGGCGGAAAAAGTGCATGTGTAGCGAATCAATTCAATCTAATTTATGTATATACATCTCCGACAGAAGAACGAAAATCACTATAGAGAAAGAATAAAGTAAACCCTTTAAACTAATGCATACTACGGTAGCACAAAATTAAGACGGTACCATGTGCGCACACAAAACAAATCTGTATCTCCTCTCATGTCCAGTCTGTGACACCGTAGTTTATTTACATAACCAGCTGCCTTAAACGTTTTGCTATCTCACACTTACCAAAAATGTAGATCACTGTTGCAATAGATGGACATAATTCCGAACGCTGGAGATATGTCTGCTGTATCATCATCCAAAAATTTATTGGTACCAAACATACGGGGATCGGTCCTTGCAGCGTAATTATCATTATAGCTTCTAAAATCAGGCCCGCCATTGACTTCAGTAATATCAAGCCTGTCACTGTAGTTGCCTTTGTCTTCGTGACCAAAGACCTTTCCATCGAATCTGTCAATGTCATAGTCACCAGCAAATCTACCACCACCGTCGTCATTATCAGCTCTGCTATCGCATTTACCTTCGTCGTCGTCACCATCCACTCTGCCATTAATTTTGTCATCACATCCACCACCGCCGTCGTCACCATCCACTCTACCATCAGTTTTGTCATTGCATCCACCACCGAATTCGTCACCATCAACTCTGCCATAGCAACTACCATCGCCGTCGTCACTACCAACTCTGCCATCAACTCTAGATCTGCCATCGCACCCACCATCGCCGTCGTCACCATCAACTTTGTTATCGCACCTACCATCGCCGACATCACCAACAACTTTGCCATTGCATCCACCATCGTCTTTGTCACCATCAACTCTACCATCGCCGTCGTATCCATCAACTCTGTCATCAATTTTGTCATCGCACCTACCATCGCTCTCGTCACCATCAACTCTGCCATCGCATCCACCATCGCCGTCATCACCATCAACTTTGCCATCGCACCTACCATCGCCGTCATCACCATTAACTCTGCCATCGCTCCCACCATCGCCATTGCCACCACCATGCTTGTCATCACATCTACTGTCGTTTTCTTTCGTTTTTGCCTCACCCGTCTGTTCCGTTGTAGCAGAGCTGACATCTTCATTTATCCACCGAACTTTCCTCTCCATCCTATAGTTAGGCTGGCATCCGTGTTCTCCACATGTACAAATACTGGGATTGTAACGGATCGTATCTACGACCATCTTTGGCGGCTTTGGTATTTTTGCTTCACCTGACTTTGTAAATGGTTCAGACTTTTTAGGTGGTCCTGAAATCAATAGACAAATTTCTATACAACCAGATCAGTTACATCTAGTATATATCCATATTGTATACTGAGTATTAAGGGTAAAATTCAGAGCCAGGATTGGGGACTAATCTCAAAATGCAATGATTCTTTTCATTAGTAAATTTCCATATTGAGATCAGAAGCAACCGATCAGATGCCGGGATATGAGACTCCAAATTCTATTTTCAAACGTAGCTTTCGTATATAAATTTATGATATTTTGCGAGTATAAAACAATATGTGAATAGATTATTTAAACATCTGAGACATAATTGACGTAACGTAAGAAATGGTAACAATACTCAATCTATGAACTAAAAAAAACAAACAACGTTTGTTTTACTGTTTGATCCACCAAATCCGTAACAGACCTTTTTCTTGAATACATTTTGTATTGGTTTTACTTTACAAGATTATGATATAATGTACAGATTGGTATCAGGTCTTCAAAGGTTGTATTATGCAAAGATGTCTGAAACGTACTATGGAAAAATTCCCAATGAAAATCGTCCTAAAGTAACTAAGATATTTCAAAATGATAATAAAATCCTATAAACACCCAAGAACACATTGGAATAGTAAATGGTATGAATATCAAAGAAAAACTTTGTTTTTGAAAATATGGATGTAACAGTAATTTGTCATTTCTCAACTCGATGGTATGGTGTAAGAGCACACAAGTCTTTTTTTTTTTTACAGAATTACATATCTCGAGCGATCGACATAATATTTCAAGCGATTGAGATATTAAGTCGATCGCCTGAGAAAAGATGTCCACCGCTCGAGATAATGTATACTGCACTCGGCAAGATAAGCCGAACGTTCGAGATAATGTGTCGTGTGCTCGTTATTTAGTTATTTTTTGATATCATTATGATTATTTCATGCAGTCATTCCTTTGGCAACCCTTCTCCTTAACTGTAAGTGTGTCTTTATTGGTATATTTTCTTTATATTTTCTTAATGTATGCATGCGTACATTTGTTACGAAGTCACGGTGCTTTTTGGTAAAAGATAAACCCATATATAAATATTTTGAATTAGGTTATTCATATCATCAATTTATAAAATAAAACATTTCTTACTGACGTTAAACAATACAGTCATGTGTAATACATTTTTCTGCAGGTGAAACATGGGAAATTTTACACTTGGCAATCACTGCACTCGGATATCATGAACTCAGTAAAGCTAATATGTCACAAAAATATGTTTCTAGATGAAATAAAACTTCACTTACTGTAATGGATGTTGTATAATAAGTTTGGCTTGTACCACTGATCTCTTGTTTCCATTTTTAGTTAATGTATCAAAACTGCTCCTCTCTCTGCATTCACGCTTCCCGGTTACTATGACGTTGGCGTCCTAACGTTGACGTTTCTGACGTTGTACGTCATCATAACATTGACGTAGGACAAGTGACGCAAGTGTAGACGAAGGGCTTCAATTTTCATTGTAATGAAAACATTACAAAAAGGTAGGGAAGGAGCTGACTACATCGGCATAAAGATGACATGTCAATTTTATTAAAGAACTCTCTAAACCACGTGCATTAATTTTATTATTTTTTTTTTGTAAAAAGAAATGCACGAGCAACAGTGGTTGATCTCGCTGTTCTCCGCTTATCTGCTTTTGAAATGTGTTTGAAGGCATTAATAGTTCAAGAAAGTAAGTGATAATGTTGAAATTAAGAAGCCAGTACTGATTCTTTCCCAGACAAGAGTGCAAAGTTAACCGAACACGCATGTATGTAAAAGTTCCCTTTCGCACTCTTTTCTTGAGGTTTTGTCTCGCTCTGTGTCACTCTTGTCAGATCGCCCTGTATCTGCACTGGTACGGGATGAATTTCGCTCCAGTGAGTGACCGCGTTTGTATGTATGTATGTATGTATGTATGTATGTATGTGTGTATGTATGCGTGCGTGTCTGTCTGTCTTTCTGTAAAACACTTTTGAACATGTTATGTTATCATGTTTTTCATGAAAAGGGTGAAATATAGATTTGATCCATTCAATTCAAAACCTGTTGCATCAGACATCTTTAATCAAGTCAGGGACTTTTTAAGACATGTTAATGCGTAGAATTTTGTCAAATTAGTCAGTGAAACGGTTCGTAAGGATGCATTCAGAGACCTTCCTCTACTGTTCTTGAAGGTTTGCCAAGGAAGCTATATTTTCCTGTCAAGAGACGCTGTATATGTAGACCTTAACTCTGCCATTCCTGAAAGTTTACCAGAGAAAGCTGTATAGCTATGTAGACATTCCTTCAACTTGACAATGAAAACTGTATTCATAGTATAAACTATAGCTCTATAATTCCCGAAAGCTTGCCAGTTAAGCTGCATTTTTATATATGTAGACCTTCACTCTATCGTTCATGACGGCATGCTATGAAGTGAAAGCTGTATCATTAGGTAGACCTTTATTCTCTTTTACGGAGGGCTGCCAAGAAAAGCTGTATTATTATGTAGACCTTCACTCTATCGTTCCTTAAGGCCTGTCATGGAAAGTAACATTATTATATAGAAGTTAACTAAACCGTTCATGAATGCTTGTTAACGGAAAACTCGTATTATTTAGGCGTTCGTTATGCTGTTCTCGAAGGCCTGCTACGGAATGTTGTTTATGTAGACCTTAACTTTAGATACCAAGTTGTGAAGGAAAGCTGTATTATTCTGTTGATCTCAACCGTTCCTGAAAGCTTGCCAAGGAAAGCTGTATATTTATGTAGACCTTAACGCTTTCGTTCAAGAGGAATTGTCAAGGAAAGCTGTAATATTTTGTAGACCTTAACTTTACCGTTCATGAAGTGAAGGTTTACCAAGGAAAGCTGTATTATTCTGTAGACCTTAACTTTACCGTTCATGAAGTGAAGGTTTACCAAGGAAAGCTGCAATATTCTGTAGACCTTAACTTTACCGTTCATGAAGTGAAGGTTTACCAAGGAAAGCTGTATTATTCTGTAGACCTTAACTTTACCGTTCATGAAGTGAAGGTTTACCAAGGAAAGCTGTATTATTCTGACACAAAGATTTACTTTGTAAACTAAAACATGCAGGAATTACAAGATCTATTTACAACTGGTATAAAGATTATCTCTCACACAGACGTCAACGTTTTGTACTTCCTGGAGTCAAAACTAACTGGGCTTTTGTAAAAGCTGGAGTTCCTCGGGGTTCGATTCTCTTCTTTTCTTTATTAGTCCCCTACTGGTTGAAAACCAGTTTCGGGGACTATAGGAATGCGCTTTTCCGTCATTCCGTCTTTCCGTCATTCTGTCATTCCGTCATTCCGTCCGTCCGCAATTTCGTGTCCGGTCCATAACTCTTTTATCCATGAAGGAATTTTATTATTACTTGGCACAAATGTTCCCCATGATGAGACGACGTGTCATGTGCAAAACCCGGACCCCTAGCTTAAAGGTCAAGGTCACAATTGGAGGTAAAAGGTCAACAGGGATTTTTTTCCTGTCCGGTCCATAACTATGCCATCCATGAAGGGATTTTAATATCACTTGGCACAATTGTACCTCATAATAAGACGATGTGTCATGCACAACTTTCAGACCCCTAGCTCAAAGGTCAAGGTCACACTTAGTAGTCAAATGTTAACATGGCATGAACAGGGTCTGTTTCGTGTCCGGTCCATAACTCTTTCATCCATGAAGGGATTTTAATATTATTTGACACAAATGTTCCCCATGATGTGACGACGTGTCATGTGCAAAACATTCACCCCTAACTCAAAGGTCAAGGTCACAATTGGAGGTCAAAGGTCAACAGGGCTTTTTTCCTGTCCGGTCCATAACTCTCTCATCCATGAAGGGATTTTAATATCAATTGACAAAATTGTATGTCATAATAAGACGATTTGTCATGCACAACTTTCAGGCCCCTAGCTCATAGGTCAAGGTCACACTTAGTAGTCAAATGTTAACATGGCATGAACAGGGTCTGTTTCATGTCCGGTCCATAACTCTGTCATTCATTAAGGGATTTCAATATTACTTGGCACAGATGTTCTCCATGATGAGACAACATGTCATGCGCAAATCCCGGAGCCCTTGCTCAAAGGTCAAGGTAATACTTAGAGGTCAAAGGTCTAATTCAAGAAGGATTTTGTCTGGAGCATTTCTTCTTTATGCATGGAGGGATTTTAATGTAACTTGACACAAATGTTCACCACCATAAGACAAATTGTCTTGCGCCAGAACCAGGTCGCTAGGTCTAAGGTCAAGGTCATACTTAGAGGTCAAAGGTCAAATTCAAGAATGATTTTGTCCTGAGCATTTCTTCTTCATGCATGGAAAGATATTGATGTAACTTGGCACAAATGTTCACCACCATGAGGCACACTTTTTTAGAATTACGTCCCTTTGTTGTTGCTATAAATAGATTACATTGTAACTTTTTTATTACTGGCCGTAGGGAAAAATCGAGACCACTTTTCTGTGGTACAACATGCATGTTACATCCAATATTTAGGTGTATTTTGATCTATCTCTACCTGGTAAAGATTTTCTTGTGGACTTACATTTTATAGATTTTTTTTTTAGGATTAATTTCACTTTGTTGTTACTATAAATAACTTTTATGATAACTTTTTGTATAATCGGCCAAAAAAATTCCATATGAAAACAACTGTACGTTTTTATATATGCAAATTTTAATCCAAGTGCTTTGTTATATTATATTGTATATATAGTACAATATTGTTTATACATCATTGACAAATATCAGTTCATTATGTTATACTGCAGTAGACAAAATTAGGTGCCTTCCAGTAGGGGACTTTGTATTGCATGGCAATACTTCATTCACTTGTTTTTATCAATGACATCGTAGAAGATATCAGATCATGCAACAAGAATAAATTTTTGGCGAATAAATTTAGCAAAAGGATCGAGTCCAGTTTTATTGGACAGGCTACTGCCAGTTGCCAATTCACGTGCGCTATCCCACTACTGTCCAACACGGGAACTTTTGCCTGCTGTGTTTCCACCCTGGGCCGATACGTTCCTCCTTAGACAACCTGGACCACCCAGGCTCCCCCGAGTGTCCCATATTGATGCCGGGCTTAGTGCGGACGCCCGATCGACACTGACAGGCTGACAGCAGGGCTCCCACCCTCAAACCGTCCTCAGATCCCGGCCTCCAAGTAGCTGGATTACAGGAGTACGCCAACACTCCCGGCCGATTGTAACTCTCGCTAATTTGACTTATAACCCTTCAACTAAAGCATTTCTTTTATTTCTTTATTTTCTATTTTTGTTAAATTTTATCATTAATTCGTCTTTATCTTATCCTAATAGATAAGCGTTGCACATTTTTTTTCAAACGAATAAAAATTTATAAAATATTTATAATAATATTGCCACGTGTACAGAGCCATTTCATATGTTTACGCAAGATAAGATTTTGACAGGCCAAATAAAGTTTACTTTGATTGACAGATACACAGCAATCTGCATATGAATGACCGGTGGCTACCGTTTGCAGCGAATAATTACTGAATTTCATTCTCTTTTATTTTTTTATGTATTATCTCAGTATAATTTTAACATGTTTAAATTCTTTCTGTCGGTTGATTTTGAAACTTTAGGAGAATATCATATCATACGTATAGTATAAATACAACTTTTATGGCACAAAATCAACAGATTACACTCAATGTTTGTCGAAGAAACATTTAAGTAATAAGTATGTATAAATGTATGAATGTATATGAATTTATGAAGTTATGAATAGTTGAATATTGTATGTACAATAGCCTGACTTGAAAATAAGTTATGTATAAATATTTGTATTTGATACACCAATGTAGGCCCCTTGTTCCGTACCAGTGAAAAATAAAAATGATATGAAATATTAATTTTATTTCACTGAAAAATTTCAGTATTTCATTGAAAAGCTTAAAATAAATATATTTCTTTCATAAGACCGATACTATACTTGAATATGCTGACGTAGTGTGGAACAACTGTTCTAAGTACGAACTGGATCAACTCGACAAAGTTCAAAATCGTCTCTTGTTTCTTTAAATACCCCGAAGACAGAAATTCCCTGGGAAACACTCTCAGTCAGACGTTATAAACACCGGCTTATCATGTTCTTCAAAATGAAATCTATTTTGACTAAAGAAACTCGGAAAATGTTCACGGTGTACCTACAAGAACAACCTTATATTTTAATTCGTTTCTTCCCTCTGTTGTACGTGACTGGAATTTATTGAGAACAGACACCCGTAACTCTGAAACATTATCATCATATAAAAGTAATATAAATTTATTTATTTATTGGTTTCCGAAAAGATATCAATTTTGTATCCAGTCTAAAAATGCAAAAAAGTTATCCAATTTTCAAATCATTTTTTTTTTCAATCAGTACAATGTGACTTTTTGACGTTTCTCGAACATGAACATCTATGAAAGGTTAAGGTTTTGTCAAGTTTCCTAAAACATTCTAGTTTCTATTGTAAGAATCTAAAACTTTTCAGTTATTCCTAGAACCGTGTTCCTTTTTTTTTTTTGTACATAAAATATTTCATTAAACTAAGACGATTTCTACTACAATGTATTATTCTTTTGTATTTTTTTTTTGGAAACTGTCATCAGATTTATACCATGTACAGTGTAAATCATTATAGTAAATTTGTCAAATTTTGAAGTAACTCATGTTTTTTGGTGTTTTTGCCAATTTTAGCCAAACTTTGAGATAAAAAATCCTTTTTTTTTTCGTCAAAATTACATCGATGACTACCTCTTCTATTTACATGTACACGTGTATTTAAAAAATAACTATTGAATGAGTAATAACTAGTTATGTTCTTTTGCCACAGGAATAGAAAGTTTTTTGGCAAAATTGGAAACATGCAATTACTTCTATCATGAGATGTATCAGGTCAGTATTGAGACAATACTATGGCTGCATAAAGTACTAAAACAAAAATAAGGCATTGTTGAAAAAATAATTCTTAATTTAATTACGAAATAATTTTCAGAAAACAAACAACAAAATATTTCACAAGCTATGCTGCATACAAAATTATTCCTAGTCCGCATTGTCCTGAACTTTTCCCCTGAAAAAGAAACAACAATTTGTTGAGTATAAAAACTGCAGAAAACGTTCAGATCACAAACATGATTATAATGACGGGGAAAGTGCGCGTGTATAGTGAATTATCGTCAGATCATTCTAATTTATGTACACACTTCTCCAACAGAAGAACGATAAACGCTATGTATACAGAAAAAAAAAACATAAGGAAAAGCCGCTCTAGATTTATTATATACTAATGCATACTACGGAAGCATAAAGAGACACAGACATACGCATATTCAGGGTACCACGTGCGCACACAAATGAAAAATTCATCTCCTCTCATGTCCCTTCTGTGACACCGTAGTTTATTACCATTACTAATTGCCTTAAATATCTTGCTACCTCACACTTACCAACTGTGTAGTTCACTGTTGCAATAGATGGACATAATTCCGAACCCTGAAGAGATGTCTTCTGTATCATCTTCCAGAACACTGTTGATACCAATTATATGAGGATCGGTCCTAGCTAGGAAATTATCGTCATAGCTTCTAGAATCAAGTCCGCCATTGACTTCAGTAATGTCAAGCCTGTCACTGTAGTTGCCTTTGTCTTTGTGACCACAAACGCTTCCACCGGATCTGTCATCGTCATCGTCAGCACCAACTCTACATCACCGTCGTCACCATCAACTCTGCCATTGCATCTATCCTCGCCGTCGTCACCATCAACTCTGTCATTACTTTTGTCACATCCACCATCGCCTTTAACACCATCAACTCTGCCATCGCAAGTACCATCGCCGTCGTCACCATTAACTCTGCCATTGCATCTACCATCGCCGTCGTCACCATCAACTCTGCCATCAATTTTGTCATAGCATCCACCATCGCCTTCGTCACCATCAACTCTGCCATCGCAACTACCATCGCCGTCGTCACCACCAACTCTGCCAACAACTCTGCCATCGCACCCACCTTCGCCGTCGTCACCATGAACTTTGCCATCAATTTTGTCATCGCATCCATCATCGCCTTTGTCGCCATCAACTTTGCCATCGCATCTACAATCACCTTCGTATCCATCAACTCTGCCATTAATTTTGTAATCGCACCCACCATTGCCGTCGTCACCATCAACTCTGCCATCGCATCTACCATCGCCTTCGTATCCATCAACTCTGCCATTGCACACACAGTCGCCGTCGTCACCAACAACTCTGCCATCGCATCTACCATCGCCTTCGTATCCATCAACTCTGCCATTGTACCCACCATCGCCGTCGCCACCATCAACTCTGCCATCGCACCCACCATCGCCGTCGTCACCATCAACTCTGCCATCGCACCTACCGTCGCCGTCGTCACCATCAACTCTGCCATTAGCTCTGCCATCGCATCCACCATCGCCTTCGTCATCATCAACTTTGCCATCATGCCCACCATCGCCGTCGCAACCACCATTTTTGCCATCGCATCTGCCCTCGTTTTCTTTCATTACTGCTTCACCCGTTTGTTCCGTTGAAGCAGAGCTGGCATCTTCATTTATCCATCGAACTTTCCTCTCCATCCTATACTGGGGCTGACATCCATGTTCTCCACATGTACAAAAGCTAGGATTGTAGCGGATTGTATCTACGACCATCTTGGGCGGATTTGGCTTTTTTGCTTCATCTGACTTTGTAAGTGGTTCTGACATCGATAGACTGAAATCGATAGACAAACTATACAAGCGGAACAGTTACATTAAGTATACATATACATGTATTCAACTTGTATATTGAGTATCAATGGTAAAATTCAGAGCCAGGTTTGGGGACCAATATCAAAATGCAATGAATCTTTTCATTAGTAAATTTAAAAACTGAGATCAGAAGCAATCAGGCAGATGCTGGGATACGAGACTGCTCTCCAAACAAGGTGGTTCAAGAAAATTTGGAACAAAGCCTTAATTTCTCTAACATTCTTCTCAAAGAGACTCGTTCACTCTGGTTTTTTTTGTTTTTTTGTAAATAAACTGATAACTGATCCAAATTGTAGTTTCCAAAGTAGCTTTTATATACGCTTGTAATATTTTGCGAGTACAAACACAATATGTGCATGGATTTTTTAAACATACGAGACATTCCCGAAATAATGTAAGAAACGGTAATAATACTCAATATATTAATGACACTGGCCTGCAGATCGTTCGATAACAAAAAAAAAATATATTTTTTTATAAATCTGTGTTGAAATTTTACTCTTTATTTCGAATTTTCGGACACTTGTCCTTTTTCAAGAATATGGAAATATTTTTCTAACTAAGTAATATCCATGTAACATTTATATCACAGGAAATGAATAATGTTGACGTCCTGTCACTAAGACAACGTCACGTCATATCCTGTGTAAGACGTGACGTCGTTTCCCGCAAAAAGCGCAAGGTGCCAACATCATACATAACCAGAGAGCAAAACACAATACTAAGTGCAGCAAGATATACAAAATAATAATAATAATAAATAAATAAATAATAATAATAATAAAAATATATATATATATATATAATAAATAAAAACAGCAAGATAACTGTCCAATTCATTTTAAACCCCTAAAAGTTAAAATATACAGGATGTCTATACGCAGTCAGTTTGAAAACACTAGAAATGCATGCATTGTCATTTAAGTGAAAGGACCCTCCATAGTTTTTAGAATTACACAAGTTAAGTTAAAGAATCCAAGGGTCACTACTGATGACTATTAACGACTTTACTGAATGCATTTTAAATATTAAGTTTTACGTTACATCCCTGGGGTGTCTTCGTGCCTAGCCTCTTTATCCATTCCTCTTCTACCATCTGTCTGTAAATGCGTCCTTCGTTAAACACCTTTTGAAGTACTGCAACCTTTACATCTTCTGCTGTATGACCCCCGAAATGCCTCATAATTGGTTTATCTGCTTGTTGACGGACATCTCTAAGATGTTCTTCTGTGCGTTCTTTCAGGGATCTTTCTGTCTCTCCTACATAAACTGTCATGTCACACCGTGAGCAGACCAGAGCATATATTAAGTTTCTGTCAGTACATTTTGGAACTGAGGCTGTATTGTAGCTGCTGTTTTTGTCAGTGGACCAGACTTCTCCCATGTGGAGAGACAAACATATTCTACATTTACATAGGTTAACTGACTGCTTTAAAGCCTTGTTTGTTTTCCCGTGCACTAGGATGTCACATATATTTTTGTCTCTTCTGTAGGCAATAATGGGTGGAGATTGGAACACTTCCATCATCTTCTCAGATCTATATAAAATGTTCATATGTTTCCTAACAATTGAGTGGATATTAGGGAGCTGCTTGGTATATGTTAATACTAGTGGTACACGTTTGTCTTTTCCTTTTTTAGTCTGCTTTTGTAATAGGTCTTCTCTGTCTAAAGTATCTACTTTTGTCAGTTGCCGTTCTACTTCTTTTCCACTATATCCTCTTCTGCGAAGTTGTTGTTTAAGTTCAGTTCTGTGTTTCTGGTAATCTTGCTCTTTTTCACAGATTCTCTTAAGCCTAAGACCTAAGCCATACGCCAACCCTGATTTTGTATTTGGTGGGTGATTGGAGCTTTTGTGCAAATATAATTGTTTATCAGTGGGCTTCTTACACAGGCTGGTGTAAACTTTTCCATTCTCAAGTATTACCCATGTATCTAGAAATTCTATTTTAGCTGGGCTATATCTCAGTTCAACTTGAATATCTTTGTGTATACTATTTGCATGCCTCGCAAAATTTCTCAGACTTTCCTCTCCGCCAGTCCATAAACCAAATCCATCGTCTATAAATCTCTTGTAGAAAAGGGGTTGCTGGTGAAAGTTCATAAGTTTCTCATCCCAGATTCTCATGTATGAACATGCAAAATTTTTTCCTAACTTGGATCCAATAGCAATACCTTTTTTCTGTATATAGTGTTTACCACCAAGGTTGAAATTATTGTTTTTGAGGACGACTTCTATCATTTTTACCACATCTTCAGTTGGGACAAGCATGTTTGATCTTTTGTTGAGACCTATCCTACATGCATCAATACCTTCTTTCTTGGGAACAGATGGATATAATTTACAGACATCAAAGCAGAATAGCAATGTACCTTCAGGAAGTGGTGTCTGAATGTCTTTCAGTTTGTTTATAAAGTCAGTAGTGTCCCGGATGTAACTTGGTGATGAGGTTACAAATTCATTCAGTTCATGTTCTGCAAGCTCTGCCAATCTTTCAGTTGGTGTGTTCATTCCATTTACAATTGACCTCATTGGCACACTCTTTTTATGAAGTTTCGGATTACCTTTTAGAGAACCAGCCTTTGGATATTTAGGCAATAAGTACTGTTTCATGTCTTTTGGGATTGATCCATTTCTACTCATACTATTTACTAATTTCTTTACTTCTTTCATAGATGTCTGCGTTAGATCATTCTCGGACTCTGCGTATGAATCACTCTCCTCCATTTCTTTCTGTAGACTATTTAGATAACTTGTTTTGTCTAGAACAACAATACCAGATCCTTTGTCAGCAGGCCTTATAACAATATCATTATTGTGTAACAGGGATTGAAAAGCTTTCTGTTCTTCAGCAGTAACATTCATCTTCCCCACCTTTTTCAAACAGTTAACTATGTCATTTTTCACCATTTCAATGTACAGGTCAAGCCACATGTCTCGGCCCTTTCCAGGCGTGAAATTGCTCTTTTTATGTTCCTTGAATTTTTTTAGGGGAGATTCTTTTGAAAGTTCTGTTGCTTCATTTTCTTTATCATAAAAAAACTCTTTGAGCCGCATCCTTCGTTCCCACTCAGCAAGGTCAGCTAATAACTTAATCTTGTCTACTTTAGTATTGTCAGGTATAAACTTAAGTCCCTTTGACAAAAGTGAAATTTGTGCATCTGTCAGAGGATGCGCAGAAAGATTGGTTACAACAGCTTCTTTTTTTGATTGCCGTATTTTCATTGTTGTTTCCTTATCAATTTGTTTTCTATTTAAAGACCTCAGCTTCTTATCACGTGTAAATGTAGTTCCCTGTATGGCTGTATTATAACCACTTGTTTCTGTGAGGTTGTCATGATGATTCGGATCTCCTTTCAACTTGTTTGAGCACGTATCCTCTAGATCAAACCAATCATAATGTTCTGTTTGTTTTTCTGATCTTTCAGACGTCTGTTCAAATACGCCAATCTGCTTATCTTTCTGTACTTCCTGCAGTATGTTGAAATGACTGTTCTTTAAAACCAAGTGAATTGACTCGTCATAAGGCGCTACCGTACTATTGTTACATTTAGCTTCATTTCTAGAAGTATGAGTTATCCAGTGCATCTTTGTCTTAATTCTCTGGGTCACTTTTAAATTAACTTTGTACAATGACGATGCTGCATACAATTCAGCTTCTGTAGCCCAAGACTCGCATCTACCATCCGTGAATGTTTGATGTATAATGTGTGTTACATAGTCACCATCTACATAACACTGAAACTTATCTTTATTATCCAACATGTGATCAACAATTTCATTCCTAACTACGTTATGGTTTTCTTCAGACCCAAATAAATATACACTCAAACATCTATAAAAACAGTTACCATCTGCACCCACTTGGATCTCTCTGAACTCTTTGTCACATTGAAGCATAATCTTGTTCCATTTTTGCCTTTTCACATTCTGAATCCTTGCCTGCTCCTTCCTTTCAAATTCATCACTTGATTTCTTGTATTTACTTGACATGCATGATTCTTGATGTTTAATATTACCAGTTAATGAAAACAGTTTACGCTCACATGCTTCTTTTGTTAATTCCATTAGTTTAAAAGATGCATCTTCTTTAATTCGCTCACACTTATGCGATAGTTCCTGGTCGAGATCTATTTCAGCTGTCCAATGTAAACGAAATCCTTCCGGTATCTTGCTGTTCTTTAAACATTTATGAAGAAAATCTTTATGTGAAATGTATCTTGCTCTCTTTTCTTTGGATCGTCTTAGTTGTAGAAAAGTTTCCATTTCCATCTCCAGGAGTATATGTATTCACAATATGTCTGTAAATCTTCCGAAGGGAAGTATAGTACAAATCTGTGTTGATATTTTACTCTTTATTTCGAATTTTCGGACACTTGTCCTTTTTCAAGAATATGGAAATATTTTTCTAACTAAGTAATATCCATGTAACATTTATATCACAGGAAATGAATAATGTTGACGTCCTGTCACTAAGACAACGTCACGTCATATCCTGTGTAAGACGTGACGTCGTTTCCCGCAAAAAGGGCAAGGTGCCAACATCATACATAACCAGAGAGCAAAACACAATACTAAGTGCAGCAAGATATACAAAATAATAATAATAATAAATAAATAAATAATAATAATAATAAAAATATATATATATATATAATAGATAAAAACAGCAAGATAACTGTCCAATTCATTTTAAACCCCTAAAAGTTAAAATATACAGGATGTCTATACGCAGTCAGTTTGAAAACACTAGAAATGCATGCATTGTCATTTAAGTGAAAGGACCCTCCATAGTTTTTAGAATTACACAAGTTAAGTTAAAGAATCCAAGGGTCACTACTGATGACTATTTACGACTTTACTGAATGCATTTTAAATATTAAGTTTTACGTTACATCCCTGGGGTGTCTTCGTGCCTAGCCTCTTTATCCATTCCTCTTCTACCATCTGTCTGTAAATGCGTCCTTCGTTAAACACCTTTTGAAGTACTGCAACCTTTACATCTTCTGCTGTATGACCCCCGAAATGCCTCATAATTGGTTTATCTGCTTGTTGACGGACATCTCTAAGATGTTCTTCTGTGCGTTCTTTCAGGGATCTTTCTGTCTCTCCTACATAAACTGTCATGTCACACCGTGAGCAGACCAGAGCATATATTAAGTTTCTGTCAGTACATTTTGGAACTGAGGCTGTATTGTAGCTGCTGTTTTTGTCAGTGGACCAGACTTCTCCCATGTGGAGAGACAAACATATTCTACATTTACATAGGTTAACTGACTGCTTTAAAGCCTTGTTTGTTTTCCCGTGCACTAGGATGTCACATATATTTTTGTCTCTTCTGTAGGCAATAATGGGTGGAGATTGGAACACTTCCATCATCTTCTCAGATCTATATAAAATGTTCATATGTTTCCTAACAATTGAGTGGATATTAGGGAGCTGCTTGGTATATGTTAATACTAGTGGTACACGTTTGTCTTTTCCTTTTTTAGTCTGCTTTTGTAATAGGTCTTCTCTGTCTAAAGTATCTACTTTTGTCAGTTGCCGTTCTACTTCTTTTCCACTATATCCTCTTCTGCGAAGTTGTTGTTTAAGTTCAGTTCTGTGTTTCTGGTAATCTTGCTCTTTTTCACAGATTCTCTTAAGCCTAAGACCTAAGCCATACGCCAACCCTGATTTTGTATTTGGTGGGTGATTGGAGCTTTTGTGCAAATATAATTGTTTATCAGTGGGCTTCTTATACAGGCTGGTGTAAACTTTTCCATTCTCAAGTATTACCCATGTATCTAGAAATTCTATTTTAGCTGGGCTATATCTCAGTTCAACTTGAATATCTTTGTGTATACTATTTGCATGCCTCGCAAAATTTCTCAGACTTTCCTCTCCGCCAGTCCATAAACCAAATCCATCGTCTATAAATCTCTTGTAGAAAAGGGGTTGCTGGTGAAAGTTCATAAGTTTCTCATCCCAGATTCTCATGTATGAACATGCAAAATTTTTCCTAACTTGGATCCAATAGCAATACCTTTTTTCTGTATATAGTGTTTACCACCAAGGTTGAAATTATTGTTGTTGAGGACGACTTCTATCATTTTTACCACATCTTCAGTTGGGACAAGCATGTTTGATCTTTTGTTGAGACCTATCCTACATGCATCAATACCTTCTTTCTTGGGAACAGATGGATATAATTTACAGACATCAAAGCAGAATAGCAATGTACCTTCAGGAAGTGGTGTCTGAATGTCTTTCAGTTTGTTTATAAAGTCAGTAGTGTCCCGGATGTAACTTGGTGATGAGGTTACAAATTCATTCAGTTCATGTTCTGCAAGCTCTGCCAATCTTTCAGTTGGTGTGTTCATTCCATTTACAATTGACCTCATTGGCACACTCTTTTTATGAAGTTTCGGATTACCTTTTAGAGAACCAGCCTTTGGATATTTAGGCAATAAGTACTGTTTCATGTCTTTTGGGATTGATCCATTTCTACTCATACTATTTACTAATTTCTTTACTTCTTTCATAGATGTCTGCGTTAGATCATTCTCGGACTCTGCGTATGAATCACTCTCCTCCATTTCTTTCTGTAGACTATTTAGATAACTTGTTTTGTCTAGAACAACAATACCAGATCCTTTGTCAGCAGGCCTTATAACAATATCATTATTGTGTAACAGGGATTGAAAAGCTTTCTGTTCTTCAGCAGTAACATTCATCTTCCCCACCTTTTTCAAACAGTTAACTATGTCATTTTTCACCATTTCAATGTACAGGTCAAGCCACATGTCTCGGCCCTTTCCAGGCGTGAAATTGCTCTTTTTATGTTCCTTGAATTTTTTTAGGGGAGATTCTTTTGAAAGTTCTGTTGCTTCATTTTCTTTATCATAAAAAAACTCTTTGAGCCGCATCCTTCGTTCCCACTCAGCAAGGTCAGCTAATAACTTAATCTTGTCTACTTTAGTATTGTCAGGTATAAACTTAAGTCCCTTTGACAAAAGTGAAATTTGTGCATCTGTCAGAGGATGCGCAGAAAGATTGGTTACAACAGCTTCTTTTTTTGATTGCCGTATTTTCATTGTTGTTTCCTTATCAATTTGTTTTCTATTTAAAGACCTCAGCTTCTTATCACGTGTAAATGTAGTTCCCTGTATGGCTGTATTATAACCACTTGTTTCTGTGAGGTTGTCATGATGATTCGGATCTCCTTTCAACTTGTTTGAGCACGTATCCTCTAGATCAAACCAATCATAATGTTCTGTTTGTTTTTCTGATCTTTCAGACGTCTGTTCAAATACGCCAATCTGCTTATCTTTCTGTACTTCCTGCAGTATGTTGAAATGACTGTTCTTTAAAACCAAGTGAATTGACTCGTCATAAGGCGCTACCGTACTATTGTTACATTTAGCTTCATTTCTAGAAGTATGAGTTATCCAGTGCATCTTTGTCTTAATTCTCTGGGTCACTTTTAAATTAACTTTGTACAATGACGATGCTGCATACAATTCAGCTTCTGTAGCCCAAGACTCGCATCTACCATCCGTGAATGTTTGATGTATAATGTGTGTTACATAGTCACCATCTACATAACACTGAAACTTATCTTTATTATCCAACATGTGATCAACAATTTCATTCCTAACTACGTTATGGTTTTCTTCAGACCCAAATAAATATACACTCAAACATCTATAAAAACAGTTACCATCTGCACCCACTTGGATCTCTCTGAACTCTTTGTCACATTGAAGCATAATCTTGTTCCATTTTTGCCTTTTCACATTCTGAATCCTTGCCTGCTCCTTCCTTTCAAATTCATCACTTGATTTCTTGTATTTACTTGACATGCATGATTCTTGATGTTTAATATTACCAGTTAATGAAAACAGTTTACGCTCACATGCTTCTTTTGTTAATTCCATTAGTTTAAAAGATGCATCTTCTTTAATTCGCTCACACTTATGCGATAGTTCCTGGTCGAGATCTATTTCAGCTGTCCAATGTAAACGAAATCCTTCCGGTATCTTGCTGTTCTTTAAACATTTATGAAGAAAATCTTTATGTGAAATGTATCTTGCTCTCTTCTTTTCTTTGGATCGTCTTAGTTGTAGAAAAGTTTCCATTTCCATCTCCAGGAGTATATGTATTCACAATATGTCTGTAAATCTTCCGAAGGGAAGTATAGTACAAATCTGTGTTGAAATTTTACTCTTTATTTCGAATTTTCGGACACTTGTCCTTTTTCAAGAATATGGAAATATTTTTCTAACTAAGTAATATCCATGTAACATTTATATCACAGGAAATGAATAATGTTGACGTCCTGTCACTAAGACAACGTCACGTCATATCCTGTGTAAGACGTGACGTCGTTTCCCGCAAAAAGGGCAAGGTGCCA
Source organism: Mercenaria mercenaria (assembly GCF_021730395.1). Classification (NCBI taxonomy): domain Eukaryota; kingdom Metazoa; phylum Mollusca; class Bivalvia; order Venerida; family Veneridae; genus Mercenaria; species Mercenaria mercenaria. Next base: position 48,570,467 of record NC_069368.1, read on the forward strand.
ACATCATACATAACCAGAGAGCAAAACACAATACTAAGTGCAGCAAGATATACAAAATAATAATAATAATAAATAAATAATAATAATAATAAAAAATATATATATATAATAAATAAAAACAGCAAGATAACTGTCCAATTCATTTTAAAACCCTAAAAGTTAAAATATACAGGATGTCTATACGCAGTCAGTTTGAAAACACTAGAAATGCATGCATTGTCATTTAAGTGAAAGGACCCTCCATAGTTTTTAGAATTACACAAGTTAAGTTAAAGAATCCAAGGGTCACTACTGATGACTATTAACGACTTTACTGAATGCATTTTAAATATTAAGTTTTACGTTACATCCCTGGGGTGTCTTCGTGCCTAGCCTCTTTATCCATTCCTCTTCTACCATCTGTCTGTAAATGCGTCCTTCGTTAAACACCTTTTGAAGTACTGCAACCTTTACATCTTCTGCTGTATGACCCCCGAAATGCCTCATAATTGGTTTATCTGCTTGTTGACGGACATCTCTAAGATGTTCTTCTGTGCGTTCTTTCAGGGATCTTTCTGTCTCTCCTACATAAACTGTCATGTCACACCGTGAGCAGACCAGAGCATATATTAAGTTTCTGTCAGTACATTTTGGAACTGAGGCTGTATTGTAGCTGCTGTTTTTGTCAGTGGACCAGACTTCTCCCATGTGGAGAGACAAACATATTCTACATTTACATAGGTTAACTGACTGCTTTAAAGCCTTGTTTGTTTTCCCGTGCACTAGGATGTCACATATATTTTTGTCTCTTCTGTAGGCAATAATGGGTGGAGATTGGAACACTTCCATCATCTTCTCAGATCTATATAAAATGTTCATATGTTTCCTAACAATTGAGTGGATATTAGGGAGCTGCTTGGTATATGTTAATACTAGTTAATACTCAGATCGCCCTGTATCTGCATCCATGGAGTGAAAGCTGTATCATTATGTAGATCTTCAAAAGGTAGCTGTTAACACAACGTCATAACTGTAAGGTATTAAGTATTTCATAGCCAAGTTACCAAGGCGAAGTTGTCAGACACTTAAAGTCTGTTTGCTTTGATTAAAATACATAGTTTACATAGTATTAGAATAAAAAAAATCATAGGCAAGGCGATGTTTTTGGCAGATCAGTTTTTTACCGCATTCAATAAGTTCTACATTATTGCACATTAATTACCATTTCCTTATATACAGCTATTCAAATTATTCAAAAAAAGTCAACCAATGTCAAACAACAGTATATACAATTGACCACTTTGTGCTCAGGTGTCTTGAAAATATTAATTTTCTATCAAGTACAATGGATGGAAATGCGGAAATAAGACCTCCGAGACTAAAGATTTATACACTGATGTTCTCTTTAACCAGTTTGTTCTCTGATTATTAGCTATAAACTTCCATCTTACAATGAAACACTAAACGCGTATATCTTACTCATATGATTATTAAGTATATTAGATGCTTGTCAAAAGCGCAAAGCGGAGGCACAGATAGATATTTTCTATAGCGACATAAAACATACATTTTCTATTACGCTAAAGAACCACGGAAGTGTCTGGAATGGGAGCGTCTTCTTAATACACATATAAAACAAACCACTATGTTTTTTTTTGTAGCAAGCTGTTTAAAAGATGAATGCCAATTTTTGTGTTTTCCCCTGGACAATTTAGAAACATATGACTGTATGAAATGGTAGCCTGTGGTCTAAATTCTAAGTGCTCTACTAATAGTAATATTAATCTGATTATAAGGAGAGTACGAGGTATATAACGACCCCACTGCAGGCACCATTTTGGCAGAGCCCTCTCTTGTGATCGGTACTGGAGAGGGTATCCCTTCCGCAAGCGGAGTCAGGGGGTTACCCAATGAAGCGTTTGAAATATAGGTATGAAATGGTGTTTGGGTCTTAACTTTGATAAGTATAATGCCACTTTGCAGCCAACTAGGGTGGAAGACACGCCCCCACGCTTGGCCCTTCCGCTGGAACCGGGCCTGGAACATAACTTACATATAAGCCAAGATTGTCTTTCATTGAAAGGTAGTAATTCTTACTACACTACTGTAACCAGGGTTCGTTACTTTTAATATTTTGCTTCTGGCCTTCTAATTAATTAATAGATTCCAAGTTGGCTGGAAACACAAATATTTATGAAAATACACACCAAATGCCACATTGATGAAACCACCTTAAGTATTGCAGATCTTTATCTTCGGGCTTGACTTTGTAATACTTCTTCACCGATCGAACAACTAGCACTGTGGGCTTATGAAAAGTCAAATATAACTTGCAAAACCTGATTTCTTGTTGTTAAGAAACAACTATGTAATTCATTTTCAGCATATTTGCGGACATAAAAGATTCCGTAGCAAAACATATTTTTATAAACACTGTGGGTAGCCAACTTATGGGAAATTGTGTAGCAAAATGGAAAACAGCAATAATACACCAGATAATGGTAATGGTAGAGGTCATAATAAGTTACGATCATACTGACGTACATCGGCGATATATGACCTTTTTGTGTCGATTCGCCGTAAAACCCAACTCATTCATTCATGTACGTTTGCATCATGTGTTTATATGTATCTATATATGTACACAATTTGAAATAAACGGGGTTACAAAAAAAAAAAAAAAAAAAAAAAAAACTCATTCATTCATTTTTAAAACTGATTTTGTAGTAAACACCTATTGTTCTCAGCAGAAGCAATGTCCTAACAATCATTAACCAACCAGACTGCTCATATTTATCAGTTATTTCATTTGTTCAACTGGCATTCTTGAAATTGCTCCGCGACATCTTGATGTGAAACAGAGGTCAGTGACTCCTTTTTATACTGACAATATCCATATGTGGCCTCTTTCACTTAATTGGTTTGCTTAAGAACGATTAATGTCCATCTTAAGAGAACAGTAGATCTATTATCGTTAAATATTGCTGTTAGTTAAAGGAGCAGAACAATTATGACAACAGTGCCTATAATTCAAAACAAGCATTCTGCAAATGACTTTGATGGCATTTTATGTTTAGTATTATGTCAACGTGGACAAGAAACTAAATTTTTTTCAGGGGCTATGGTAAGACTGCAATCAAAGCAATATTTAGGTGAATGTATTTATTATAGATAGAAGAATACTTTTTGTTAGTTTGGTATGTTTTTGACTGAGAACAACCCTTTACCTGAATCGCATGTAGTTCCGTTATCTATAACTATTTTTTCCTACGCAAAATGTAGAAAAATAGCAAACTTATGGGAAAGTATGCATATTTCAAAGCTTTTATACAGTACTTTCAAAGTTTCACACCTGTGTCTATCCCCAGACATCTGAAATAAACATGCTAAAGACTTAAATACAAAACATCAGCAATTCATGTCAAATATATAGTTTTTCCTTTTACGCAACCTGAATTTGCGAACTTCCCGGTTAAATAAAAAATGTTGAATTATCCATCTATAAATAAGTGCAGAACATTTCCAGAAACATTTCCTACTGTTACACTGTTTCTTACTCAATTAACACTGTGAAATCTAAAAAGTAAGCAAAAGTACAGATGTCAACAATACCGTTGTTCCACTGTTTTATTCCCCGAAGGACCATGTGAATATGAAGGCCTGTATTCACCTCTGTACCATGAAGGAGTCCCACTTAAGCCTGTGAAATGTTGCCTATTTCATTACCTCTCAAACACGGACATTATCCAACTAAGTTTGCAATTAAGGATATTCTTCTAACAGATTTATCTAAAAAGGATATATAAGTTTGGTTTCCAGGAAAAGCAAAGATCAAGAATGATTTAAAACATGTATGTCGGGTTCTATGTTTCATTATGTCGCATTGTTCGATACGTTAGGCCGCATTGGCGCGCGCACCAAAAACGAAACACAAAACTTTCAAAGTTTCGTTATGGTGCGTTGGCGCGCGCGACAGGATGACAAAACCAAATGTGCTAAACCGCGCACACACCAACGCGACATAACGAAATGTCCTAAATCAACCACCATATGAACCTCTGACAATATTGTAAAGCTAGATTCCGCGATAACAACTATGCGAATGAAAGTTCAAACCAATTTCTATTGACCGTTCATCGCCGGAAAGATACTTATATTTATCAGCCATTTCATTTGTTCAATTGACAGTTCTTGAAATTGCTTTGCGGCATATTGATGACAAAATCTTGACAGGAAGCAGATGATCTACATAGAACTTTTCTTCAATCTTCTCGGTAAAAACACACACACAAAAAAACCAAACAAACAATTTCATGATGACGTTGAGCAATGCCTTAAGGTATCCTATCCGCAAATGAGCAAGTTCTATATAACATTGCTATTAAAATGTATCAAATATTGATGCCTGGTAAGCTCATTTGAAAGTGTAATGTCTACTGAAAAAGAAAATATAAATAATATGACAAATTATGTGATTTTTTCCCCAATGATACTTCAACATAAATCCAGTTTTTACAGTGTACGATTTATCTTTTCGCAGTCAAAAACATGACTGTAGTGAATCGTGCATATTATTTATGGTCATCTTATTTACTAATTCTTGTTCAGCAGACACAACCCTTTTGAATAACGTCACCAGGCATCGAAATTTCTATTTCAGGATCGGATACCTAAAAAAGAGGTTGTTGCTATTATTTGCAGTCATAAAATGTTTTAAACACCTTACATTGTGAAAACCCTAGAAGTTTCACAACAGGCGGAGATATTTTTTAATAGGGAGACTGGATAATATTAAACATACGTATAGACAGGGTTATGTAATACTCATATGAAAGGAATGGTAAAAGCATAAATGGATGTATTCCAAAATTATTCTTAACTTATCAAATTATGAATTGCCTTCTTATTGGAGAGGTGCCATTCTTTTGAAATCATATTACGTCTAGTATTAAATGGTTATTAATGACCATTATTGATACACTTTTAACATTTTAAGCATCATCTTTTATCTTTTACACAAGAAACACGTTTCTCGGAAAGGTCAGAGACAGGTAAAATTTTCTTCTTGACATGCACGCAATGATGGGTATCAAAGCGATTCCAAACATAAGATACAAACTGAAAAAAGCAATAAAACGAAAGGTGTTTTCTTTTGAAGAAAAGAACAAGAAAAATAATAGCACATTCGGTTTGATTGAGTCTATACATGAGTGACGATAAAACGTGCAACACACCAAACATCTAGCATCGCCTTATGATAGCAAAAGCTACGCCTTTTCCTAGTTGCGATACTTAATTCTAGAGCACTTCCCAAGTTATCACGTATGGTCAAGAACCTTTTGCTGGGAAATTAAGATGCAAAACACTTTTTTCCCGTATAAAATATAGAACACTGATGGAGAAGCATTGAGAATAAAGTGGTTAAAGTATGCCACATTGACATTGTTTCTAGTATTCAAATGTTATAATGCGAGCTATCTGGCATAAGTGAACTGTCTACAGGATTTCTTCCAGTGCTACCTTATGGATGATAATAATTATCGATCATAAATATTACATCTTTAACTAAGACGTTTTTTAGAAATGATTTTTTTTTGGTGTTCATGCGAAATGAACGACAGAGTAGGATCGGCAAATCCATGAACTCTTAAGCGACACGCATTTAATTTGCCGAATCTATTCTGTCGTTCATTTAGCATGAACGCCGAAAAAAATTAATTCATTTATTATATTCATATTATATTTCTATTTCATTTGTAAACAAGATTATATTATAAATTGCATAAATTGTGTTACATTCAACATTAAAATCAGCTTCCCGGCCATTCTGTTAAAAAAAACGGAACAGCTTCGACGTCATCTAAGGAACGAGCGGATGTCGTCAAAACAGCAGCCCGTTATCACTAACCAGCGATGCCTTTCCTTTTACTGTTCATACAAAATGAACATCAAAATTTTCAATGGAAAGAAAGAAAACGAATGCAAATATGTACAGTTGTAATCAATATTCGTTTATTAATAACAAGACGATGTTTTTATATGTCGTAAGTGTAGCAGCGACATGATTAGGCCTACTATTCACATTTCTATTAATTCTATTGTTGAGCACGGACATACGCATGTCTAACTAATAAATATGTTAAAGTATACTTCCTTCGACTTCTTTTCAATCAAAGATCCGATAAAAAAGTTAATTAACTGTTAAGTATAGATAAAAGCGTATCTGATTTTATACATATATAACATAAAACAACATTGTTAATACTCATTATCAGCGTTGATGAATTCCAAGTAAAGGAATCTCCTCGGCATTTGATAAAAGTTAAGTCTTTTTCATACAATACAAAACGATTCTTTATTAGTGGCGTGTACATTCAAAGATAATGTTCAAAAACATATATGTCGTATACATGTATATGTATTTTTTTCAAACGGAGATATAAGTCAGGATATCATAAATATAAGATCTTACTTTTATTCAGCTCGACTACATGGGTTTTGCGACTTTGTTACATGTATGTGAACTGCTTATAAACGATAGTTCGTGTTCAGTTTCTTTGCTGAAAAACACGTCGTATCATTTAACAGTACCCTTTAATGATTCCTTGTTCCATATCTATATTATTCTATAAGTAAGCTCATTATATAAAATAATTTTTACCTTTGAATATATGTACTTTCATTCAAAGATGAAAATAGTTCTTATTGTCTGTACTGTAGCTAGAGTGTGTCATTGTCTTGTTGTCGTTTATGTTGCGTCTGATCAGGTTGTCCCAACTTCTAATTAATCAATGGGTTTTTGGCTGACCGGCAGCATATTTATTATTCATTTGCTCTGTAGTGCAGACAAGCATACATTCAGCTGCGATGGTGACAGAAAGAGAAACGAGCTTCCAGACACTGCCTAATTCGTCATGAATTTGTGGAAAATTTTCCCATCCACAACACAGACTGTTTTTAGATTTGATTGAACTATTCTTTATCGTTTGTTTTAAAAATAAAAAAAGTCACTAAAATGTTGTGACAAATGCAATGAATTAAAGTAAAGATATCCAGTGCGTCAGTATCACTAAAATAGAGTATTTTTAAATATTAGATTTAGAACTGCAGAAAATCCTATGTTAAATGAATATATACATCATTTGATTATAGATATATAATGCTCCAACTGTGTTTTTGAGCTACATACAATCACTGTTAAATGTCATGTATTACGGGCATTTGTCGAAACTTTTCCATAAACAATTGTACTGTGTTTTCCTTTCAACCCAGATAAAAACTGATGCTTTTTCACTTTAACAACCAAAACACGAATGACAGAGGGGCTCATATTTATCAGCCATTTTAATTATTGTAGTGAAATTCCTGCAGTTGCTACGCGACATCTTGATGGGAAACAGAGTCAATATTCCATGATTGAAATGAGCCGGACAGGGTCATATAATTAAGATGACCGGGCAGCGTTTGCTCATAAAAAAATGTCCTTTAAATCTGGAAGGTTTTCGACTTGGTTTGAGGCCACAGGGCAAGGAAATATATACATATCCTTCATGAACGAGTAGTAATAAGTCTGACCAAGATTTGGTACCTGGATAGATTTAGATTTTGAAGAGAGGTCATAGAAGGTAACCGGGAAGTACTCAAACTTAAAGTATTTCACTATTTTGACCATATCTTGACGGTTTTCGACCTAGTTCGAGTCCCTACCACATGAACATACAATAAATGACATATTTTTTTGTAAATAAAGGTATATATCCTGGATGCAGTTTGAAATCTGGAGTAGCTCTAGAGGCTATGGGGTAGATCATACATTAATGTATGGTAGTATATGTTCAAGTCTCTACACGTTGGGTACACTGAATATATGGATGTGTAGATAGAAGATTCCACTTGGAAGAGTCAAATATCGTCCATTACATTTTTGGCCTTTGACAGACAGACAGACAGACGTTCAAATTTTGCGGATGAAAGTACAAAATACGAAGTCGAAATTTCGTGTTATTAACCCGAAATTTCTTGTTACCTAACTCGAAAGTTCGACTTATTCGAGTTAATTATCTCGAAATTTCGAGTTAGTAACCCGAAATTTCGAGTAAGTTAACCGAAATTTCGAGTTAGTTTCTCGAAATGTCGAGTTAATAAACAAAACGCACCTGACACTAATGCTCTTCCGTAGTTAGTAGCTTTAATATATGGGAGAAGGGAGACCAATCAATTTTACTGTATCATATAAAACCATCATGACAACATTTACGCCAATGATAATGCAACCATCTTTGAAACTACATAAAGTAATTAATATTAAACAGAACATGTGACTCTATGTTGTTATACAAGATTCCACAATAACGACAATGCGGTGAAAGTTCTCATCAGAACTAATTTTCTACCAAACATTTATCACAGGGAAGTACTCACATTTATCAGCCAATTCATTTGTCCCATTGACGATTCTTGAAATTGCTTTGCGGCAAATAGATGACAAAATATCTGACAGGAAGTAGAATTCAGTTAATACAATGAAAAATGATGTTCCTAGATTGCTTCTTGAATCTTAGGTAAAATTGATTTCGAAATGAAGTAACGCTATTTTTTTATATAAACGTGAGCACTATCTGGTGGAAGAAGAAAAAAAAATCATTGAGAGAACGATATTTGTCTTCATTTTCTTGCAAATACGTTTATTTATATCATCGGTATATAGTTTTGACAGCTGCATAATCTAACCAAACTTGTGATTGTTTCCCATTCAGGATAAAACTATAAGCAGAAGTAATGTTCTAAGAACCATTAACCATTCAAAGAGTGCTAATGTGTATCAGCCAATGCATTTGTTCAATAAGCATTCCTGAAATTGCTCCGCGACATCTAGATAGGAAACCAAGGTCAATAGTGAATTCCTAATATATACTGAAAATTGCCATATATATGTCTCTTTCACTTAATTGATTTGCTAAAGAAGCAATGTATGTCCATCTTAAGAGCACAGTATTATCGTTTATTGGGCCGCGCCATGAGAAAACCAACATAGTGGCTTTGCGACCAGCATGGATCCAGACCAGCCTGCGCATCCGCGCAGTCTGGTCAGGATCCGTGCTGTTCGCTAACAGTTTCTCTAATTGTAATAGGTTTTGAAAGCGACCAGCATGGATCCTGACCAGACTGCGCGGATGCGCAGGCTGGTCTGTATCCATGCTGGTCGCAAAGCCACTATGTTGGTTTTCTCATGGCGCGGCTCTATTATTTCCGTGAGTAAAAGGAGCAGATATAATCGGACAACTGTGTGCCTATATTTCAAAACAGTTGTTCTGAAAATGGCCTTGTTAATGTTATGGTAATGTCTGACAGACTTCTGTTGTGTGAACTTGGATAAAGTTCAATATTTCATGGGACATGGTTAGGCCATAGCATAAACAACATTGAAGTGGATGTATTTTCTAGAAAATAAAAGTGATGATTTTCGTAATTTTGGTACGTTTTTGAATGTGAACAAACCGTTTCATACATTGTTTGTACTTAATTATCTACAATCACCTCTTAGATGTACTGAACTGTAGTAAAAGTTGCAATTCCATGAGACAGTACGCAAATCTAAAAACTTCTCAGACAAGCTTCGATTCCATCACTTTCACAACTTTACAGCTATGTCTGTCCCCACAAAACGGAAATAAACACACTGTAATTTAGGCATTACCATCCATCATGTGTCTGAATACAGACTATGAAATGATCATACAGTCCGCCATTAAAATCTCGACCTTACCGTCAGAAAAGTTATTGTTAGTTTTAATTCAATATTGTTTTTGAAATTTTTTGGGCCTCTGTGGGCAAGTGGTTAAGGTCGCTGACTTCGAATCACTTGCCCCTCACCGCTGTTTGATTTGAACCCTCTCTTGTGGTGTATAATTCGCTTTTGTGAGGAAGCCACTTTGGAAGAGATTCTTGTGCATGCTGCAACCTCCTGACAACTGTAATTTTTACAAAATTCCTTATGTAGATAAACGGTCTATAGTTTGTGTTAATGACCGGTCTATAGTTCTATAGTATGAAAAAAAAAAAAAACAACAAAAAAAAAAAAAAACGGCCCCAAAAATCTACCGTTTTAAAATATTTTTCATATTATGTAATAAAACATTTATGATACTTATGTTTTACCAGATTAAGTATAGACACTGAGAGATCTGTCCAGAGTTGTAGAAGGATTGAGCGAGAAATAGCCCCTAGACTGTGACAGAGAGATAAAAATCCTATTTAGTTACATTAGCCTAGCTGTTTGCGAACAGGCAGTCTGGTCTTTTAACGTGCACGGTGTAGACAGATTCACACGAAACCCTCTTTCCGGGGATAAACCACTGACCTCTTTGGTCCTCAGGAAATAGTTTTGACTATTGAACGGCTAGTATTTTAATAAGTATATATTGTATAACAGTACATACATTGAACAAATGTTTTTGAAACACTGTGGATATTTTATTTAATTTCCCCCGATTTATGTCCATACCAGCGTTCCATATCCCTCCGGAAGTTTACCTTTATTGTCTTTCTCACGTGACTTTTTCTATCCTATCACCTTTCAGGTTACAGGTAACATTTTGAAAAGAGGGAAAAAGACAAAACTAAAAAACGCCATTTTTGTAGGGATCTCTTTAAATTCTTAGTATAACTAATTGAATTGGAAATATTTTATCAGGTATTTACTATTTTCACACTTTATAGACATTTGTATGTCCGTGTTGTAAACACTTTATCGATATTCAATTTATTTATTGATGTAACGCTACTAAATTATTGATTTTGAAAACTCGCACCGCGCCATTTACTTTTTTGACATATTGCACGCCAACTGTTGCTATTTTTTATTTTGTACATTACTTGTTGTGTTTGTTTCAGATAATGGTAAATATAAAAGGGAGCCTTCACCTGTTCACAGAACTCTGGCCGCGAAATCAGATAACGAGGTTCGTACACTGTCGACTGCGTGAGACGATCCATAGAAATGTAAAAGGTAGGTATTGTTTTCATTCTTAGCGTTCAAAAGGTAGCGGACATAGACACAGTATATACTGGCCTGAAATACTATTTATACCTCTTCAGCGGTTCTCTATAATTGTGAATATTTCAATGACATTTTATTAAAAAAACAAATTTCCTATTTTTCAAATTGGCGTTGTTTTCATTCTTAGCGTTCAAAAGGTAGCGCACATAGACACAGGGTTTTGACTAGTCTAAATAATGAGACCTCGGGTAGAAGTGTACAAGTGATATTCAGCTCTCGAATACAATTATTTGAAACTAGGTTTTGACAGGCCTGAGCCCTATGAAACTTATAAACTTTCTTGTAGTGATTGATTTTTGCTGCATGGACATGATCCATGCAGGTGTTTTATTTACAGTGTTTTCCTAGACGCCAGAAAATGATGTAACCAAAGGGAGACCATTGCTTCCAACAGATACATGCGAAACCCTTTCCGGGGATGAACCACTACTGACCGCTTCGGACCTCGGGAAATAGTTCTGACTATTGAACGGCTAGTATTTTAATAATTATTAATTGTATAACAGTACATATGTTGAACAAATGCTTTTGCAACAGTGTGGATGTTTTATTTAACTTTCCTTGATTTCTGTACATACCAGCATTCAACACCTATCCAGAACCATCTTTCAGGTTATATGTCATATTTTGAAATGAGAAAAAAAGCCATTTTTGTAGGGATCTCTTTAAATTCTCAGTATAACTAATTTTATTGCACATATATATTATCAGGTATCTATTATTTCATACTTTATAGACATTTGTATTTCCGTGTTTTTTGTAAACACTTTATCGATTTTCAATTTATTGATTAACGCTACTAAATTTTAGGATAAGGAATCGTGTTTTGAAAACTCACACCGCTCTATTTACTTTTTTGACAGATTGCACGTGTTGCTATTTTTATTTTGAACATTACATGTTACGTTTGTTTCAGATAACGGTAAACTTCACCTGTTCGCAGAACTCTTGTCGTGAAATCAGATTAAGAGGGCTGATACCCACGCGATTGCACCCGCATAGGCATACACTGTCGGCTGCGTGAGACGATCCATAGAATTCTTGTATGACGATAGTTCCATACAGGATGTAGGTCAGTCCTATTGTGAAAGGTAGGTGTTGTTTCCATACTTAACGTTCAGAAGGTAGCACACACAGTCACAGGGAGCGGACAAGCCAGGTAAGCAGCCCTGAACCCCATGATGAAACTGTCTTGTAGTAATTTAACAAACTGGCCTGAAATAATATATTTGAACTGAAATGATATCTCTTAGTTCTCTATTGTGAGTAGTTCAATGACATTTTCCTAAAAACAAATTTCCTATTTTTCAAATATCATTTATTTTTTAAAGCAAGATTTTTCTTAAAATGTTAACCTTAGTTGACTTTGCGCAATTATTTTTGCTGCATGAACATGATGCACGTGTTTCGGCTACATTGAGACGGGCCACAAAATAACTGTATTCTTTTGCATTTCCATGATGGTAATTATACATGCTTTGTATGAAAAAAAAAGAGAAATAACAAGTATCTAGTTACAAATTGACAGTGCCATATATAAGGCCTAGACATTGCTTTTAATGTCTAAATATAAGCTTAATTAATGTAATAGTACACCGTACTTGATGTATAAACTGATTAAGGTGAGTTTAGACCACACTTTGTTTTTACAGTATAAGATAGTTATTATATTCTATGGTTTTTAAAACTATACTGAAAAGAGAATGACTGAATATTTTTGAAATAGATAACACATTAATTCAGGGAGGGCCTAAATTGTTCACCTGTCATCTCGTAGAATAGCTGTATTATATATATCAGTATCATCAGAATGATTTGCACGAAATTCACGTGAGAGAAAAAAGTAGGTCACTAGGTTGTAGTGGGTCTTTTAAATGTAAACAAGATGTTTTACACGGTGCTAGTGTTGCCGAATCAGACTTTTTAGCTCGACTATTCTCACCCTTGCACCGGCGTTTGGATTAAAGTTTGAATTCTTTGAGTTCACTTTCACTTTATCTTTGCTACTTCACTCAGTAAGAAGAGCACAGATCTATAGATTTTGGGTTTGTATGATCCACAGGCGAGACGTGCATTATATTTGAAAATTTGACAAAATTACACTCGCCAACTTCTCACATGCATTTGCTGCTTGACTGGCCTGAGATGTCCAAGAAATAGTAACCACAGAAACGGTTTTCGATTGATAAAAAGAAAAAAAGATTTCTTCAGAACTAAATTCTCGGGTATTGCACTTTCTTTCTGCTTTTAACTTCCTTTTTTCAGTAAGACTTCAATAAACGTATTTGCTGATGACGATTTTGCTTATGTAGTTGAAAAGCCCATCTTGGCAGCATATTTTCTTTGGAGATACATACTCAATATGTCCAAAACTTTTAGAGCTTTGACTTCTTTTCGTTTTCTCACCCTTTTCTAAACGTAACTTGGCTTTACGCAGTTTTGTCACGTCTTTTTCCAATACCTCCTTGATCTTGATGGTTTTGCGCTTTATTAGTACATCTCGACGGCATTTCTAAACAGCGCTTGCGTCAAGTGTTGTGACTATTATTCCACTTTTTAGCTCGACTATACGAAGTATAAGGAGAGCTATCCTACTCGACCCGGCGTCGGCGTCTTTCCGCGTCCCCACCTTGGTTAAAGATTTTTCACACTTTCTCTTTTTTTCAACTTATCTCTGTAATTACTTGATGGATTTGATTCAAACTTGAAATAGTTATTCCTCATCATCATCCACATCATCTGGCATAAGAGCCATAACTCTGGCACCAATCTTTCATGATTTATCCCCCCTTTTCACTAAGATTTTCAGGTTAAAGTTTTGATGCACTTTCTCCCTATTTCTGTTATTACTGAATGGATTTGATTCAAACTTAAAACAGTTGTTCAGCATCATCACCCACATCATATGACACAAGGTGCATAACTCTGGCACCAATTTTTCATGAGTTATTCCCCCTTTTTACTTAGAATTTCAGGTTAAAGTTTTGATGCACTTTCACTATATCACTGTTATTAGCTCATCTGATTTTTTGAAAAAAAAATGATGAGTTATTGTCATCACTTGAGCGGTTGTCGGCGTCGGCGTCGGCGTCTGCGTCGGCGTTGCCTGGTTAAGTTTTATGTTTAGGTCAGCTTTTCTCCTAAACTATCAAAGCTATTGCTTTGAAACTTGGAAGACTTGTTCACCATCATAAGCTGACCCTGTATAGCAAGAAACATAACTCCATCTTGCTTTTTGCAAGATTTATGGCCCCTTTTGTACTTAGAAAATATCAGATTTCTTGGTTAAGTTTTATGTTTAGGTCAACTTTTCTCCCAAACTATCAAAGCTATTGCTTTGAAACTTGGAATACTTGTTCACCATCATAAGCAGACCCTGTACATCAAGAAACATAAGTCCATCTTGCTTTTTGCAAGAATTATTGCCCCTTTTGGACTTAGAAAATCAGTTTTCTTGGTTAAGTTTTATGTTTAGGTCAGCTTTTATCCTAAACTATCAAAGCTATTGCTTTAAAACTTGCAACACTTGTTCACCATCATAAGCTGACCCTGTACAGCAAGAAACATAACTCCATCCTGCTTTTTGCAAGATTTATGGCCCCTTTTGGACTTAGAAAATATCAGATTTCTTGGTTAAGTTTTATGTTTAGGTCAACTTTTTCTCTTAAACTATCAAAGCTATTGCTTTGAAACTTGCAACACTTGTTCACCATCATAAGCTGACCCTGTACAGCAAGCAACATAACTCCATCCTGCTTTTTGCAATAATTATTGCCCCTTTTGGACTTAGAAAATCGTTTTCTTGGTTGAGTTTTATGTTTAAGGCAACTTTTCTCATAAACTATCAAAGCTATTGCTTTAAAACTTGCAACAGTTTTTCACAATCATAAGTGGACACTGTACATCAAGAAACATAACTCTATCCTGCTTTTTGCAAGAATGATGGCCCTTTTTAGACTTAGAAAATCATGGGTAGGACAATATTTCTATTCTACAAAAAAAATCAGATGAGCGTCAGCACCCGCAAGGCGGTGCTCTTGTTACTGAATGGATTTGATTCAAACTTAAAATAGTTGTTCAACATCATCATCCACCCCATATGACACAAGGTGCATAACTCTGGCGCCAATGTTTCATGAATTATTCCCCCTTTTTACTTAGAATTTCAGGGTAAAGTTTTGATTCACTTTCTCTCTATATCTTGTTATTACTGAATGGATCTAATTCAGATTTAAAATAATTGTTCAACATCATCACCCACATCATATGACACAAGGTACATAACTCTGGCACCAATTTTTCATGAATTATGCCCCGTTTACTTAGAATTTAGGGTTAATTTTGATGCTTTTCGCTATATCTGTTATTATGAAATGCATTTGATTCAAACTTGAAGTAGTAGTTCCACATAATCACCCACATCATATGACACAAAATGCATAACTCTTGTACCAATATTTAATGAATTATGCCCCCTTTTTGCTTAGAATGTACTTATATAGTATTTTGATACATTTTAGCTTTACCTCTCTTATTACTTAATATTTGTGACACAGACTCAGGCTATTGTGCAATATCTTCATCCACATTTGAAGTCATTTAACACTTCAGAGACAGCTCTAGTTTCTTCAGATGTGCCCAGTTTCACTATCCAGCATCGAAATAGTCGAGCGCGCTGTCTCCTGTGACAGGTCTTGTTTTATATTAGTAATGAATGTATTAACTGGGTTTGCAGAATTCCTGTAGCACTGAATTAGGTCACGTGGTAATGAGTTCCAGTCGCGTACCGTGCTTGGTATGAAACTGTACATACAAACGTCAGTCCGAGCATATAAAAGGTTAAAATGTTCATCATGTATGTTCATACGATTTACTAAAAAAAGGGTCAGTCCAATTTTAAATGTTTGATCTTACACCGTATATATATATCACTGTGACACAGTATCGAAAGCCTTTGAAAATGTCTACTTGTTTGTTCCAGTCTATTGAAATGCCCAGTCCTTGATCACTGTTGCTATAGTGTTGTGCTTCACAGCTATGATGCGTTCTAAATGCATGTTGTCTGTTATCATGGTTATTAAGTATATTGTGAACTTCAAAAAGTCTCATCAAGTTTGAACAAATAATGTGGTCAAGCAGTTTACAGCATATACAAGTCAATGATTCCGGACGGTAGTTTCTGGGTAGGGATTTATCCTTCTTTTTATATATTGGGCAGCTATTTGCCATCTTCAGTCATCAAGTATTTTGCCTACGTCAGTTGATTGTTGAAATAAGTGTGCAAGTACATTTGCAACACTTGAGCCTAGCACTTTAAGTATTTTGGATGTGACAAATCAGGTCCCACTGCCTTAGTTGCATTCAGTCCTGTTAAAAGTTTTTCAACCCCATTCGGTGTAACTATCATGTTGTCCATTTTAACATTACTATTTCTGAGCGAAATTTGTAAAGATGTATATTCAGTTTTTATAAAGACACTTGTGAATTGTTTATTCAGACTCTACTGTCCTACCGTCATCAGGTTTTAAGGGAGGAATTCCAGATTTTTCCAGTGTTTGACCATTAATATATTCTTAAATCTTGAATGCACACAATTACGCATTTTGACAAGTATTTTGATCTTATTTGATATCCACGGTACTGATTTTAATCCCTTACTTTTTTACTCAGATTGTTTTTCTTTGGAACTGCCGTTGCAACTCCTCCATTTCTTGATCATTGGAATCAACCTCCATGGAAAACGTTGCGTTTAATTTTGACCCTAGTAAACTGACGAGAAAACCAGAGTTCTTTCTCGTGTCCTCGGAAACGGGACCATCGTTAGACTCACTGTTTACCCCACTTGTAGTTTCTGTTGGTGAAAGCCTCATTCATGACTTAGTGGTCATTACTCAAGCCTTTTTGCAGACTAGTAGCCATTATAAATCAAGAAGTATTGCAACCTCAAGAGTTCTAAATACGTCCAACTAAGAACTAAGTGACATTAAATTTCGCGGTTCCTGTTTAAAATTGAGAGGTGTACCCAATCAAAATACGAGTAACAAACCAAACGAGCACCAAGAAATCTTGAGAGTTAAAAAGTTACCGACTTGAACCGTGAAATGAAGAGCTGTTCGGGATAAAGTCGGCAATTTGTGTTTGAATTAAATATTTTAATCGAATTGAAATAAACCCTTTAGATGCCCAGTCACTAGCACATGTTTCTTTTTTTATCACCGAATGAGCGCCCATCCACCTATCTCCGACTATCATTGACACTCTATATTGAAAAAATACAATTACAAATTCAACACAAACAATAAAAAGCCTTTTTTTCATTAACAAAAACATGAATGTCAAACATACAGATTAAACAAAGTAAGACAAATATAACTATTATACTACTATACACATTTAAAAAATTAAGTGACCCTATAATGAAATACTGTTCTATGCTGTGACATGAAAAGAATAACAATATATTTAGTCAGTTGCGAAATGCTGTACGGCAAAAGGTGGGTTTTAGCAGGCTTTTGAAAGCAGCTTGAGTGACAGGTTCCCAAATCTTGACGGGAAGGGACTTTCATAGCTTAGGTTTTAATCTTTGGTACAACCAGTGTCAGTCTGTCTAGTGATCTTAGGTACTTCTATAACATCCCTTATATAGGTAGGGTACTGATCATGTAGAGCCTTAAAGGCTTGGGTCAGAACTTTGTACTGTATCCTGTATTTCATTGGTAACCAATGGAGCCCCTTCAGTACCGATATATTACGGGGCGTCCTACTAATATAACGCGAGCTACCCTGTTCTGGACATGTTGCAACTTTTCAAGTGTGCTGTTTGAGATACCACTTTGGGCATTGCAAAAGGTAACCAGGCTAGCTACTGACAAGGGTCTTTGTGGCATCACTGGAAAGATACCATCTGATGTAATTTATTCTGCGTAGGTGTGCGTATCCAACCTGGCACCAAAACGTCTCTTAAGGAATTACTTTGAAAAACTACATGGTCTTCTGCTGGGCCTATCGTATATTCTCAGTTTTTCGATAAAAAAGTTTTATGCTTACCTTTTTTCACTAACATCGAATGCTATGACCATCGAAATAATCCCGTATTAGTACTCAAAAAAATTCCTTTATCGCCCTCCGTGACGATGTCAAAAGTGCTGTTGCTGTACCTCCGGCACTGACGTCAGCATCGTGTTTAGACACCTCAGTAATGGTTCTCAGCGAACTCACATCTCAGTTATTTCTCTACATCACAATACCAACTGAAAGACATACAACATGATATGTTTCATTCTTGCATACTAGATAGGATTTTCCCGTGTTTTGCCGCTTGTGAAAAATGACTTAAAGACGCGCCACAGAACAACTGTATTCTTTTGTATTTCCATGATGGTAATTATACATGATTTGCATGAAAAAAAAAAGAAAAAAAAAAAAAGAAATACAAGTATCTATACTTACAATATATTAAGCTAAGACAATTATGTTTCATGTCTAGACATTTTATTGAATGAATGTATCAGTGTGCACAGTTTTTGATGTATGACATTCCTTATATCTACCGGGTAAGATAGTTATTTACCTATGTTTATAAGACTATACTGAAAAGAGATTGACTGAATAAGTTGCAAAAACACAGTAATTCAAGGAGGGACTAAATTGTCCACCTGTCATTTTGTATCATAAATGTATTATACCAGTATCATCAGAATGATTTTACACGATGTTCATGTGGGAGGAAAAAGTAGGTTACTAGGTTGTGGTGCGTCTTTAAGGGCTGTATCTTACGCGTAAATTTATATGCTACTATAATCATGGCTTGAAAGAAAAACATTCGATTGATTTTATTTCTTCTATTAGTTGAAGAATACGGTATGCAAGTAAAAAGAATCTATGACTTGTTGAAGGTGTGGATGGAAATATCCGGCTCTTAGGTACATTTTGTAACTGTTTTTCGGTAACTCGGCAGAGTCTCGTTACCGTCTAAACAGTTACTCCCGAGCCAGATATTTCAGTCCACACCTTCAACCAGTGAATATTCTTACATAACTATCATTTTCTTAAAAATAGGTCCCATTTTGTACATTTCTGTATCCCCTAAAATATTTGGGAAGGAAGGTTGGGTTTGGGCGCCCTAAGAGTTGCCTTTGTCCGTCCATCTGTCCGATTTTTTTATGATCAGAGTTATGGCCCTTAATTTAGTAAAATTATGCATAAAAGTGTGGATAAAAGTTTGTGGTCAGACCAGAGTTATGGCCCTTTATCGCCAAAAATTTCACAAGGGATATCAAGTTTGTGTCGCATGTATCTCAAGAAGAATTTGACTTAAGTGTCATAAAACATTAGGGAATTGTTATATAGCATGTGAAGTTGCGTACCTGGTTTTCTGTTAGGAATTTCACTCAACCAGGCCAGAGTTATGATCTTTGACTTAGTGAAAAACGTACATAAAGTGCTTAAAAATGTGTTGCATATCATGAATATTATTCATTATAAGAATTTGTAAACCTGAGTTTTTAATTTCACTTTGCAAGACCAGAATTACGGCCCTTGACTCGGACAAAAATAAATATGCATTAAGGGCATCAACGTTTGTATCAAATGTATCTAAAAAGTGACAGGAAGTGGGGGTATCAGTGTACTATGGACACGCATCAAGTTTTTGAACACACTTGTGTTCGCGATTGACATTGATTCGGTGTTTCAGTAGTGTACGATACTTTACACCTTTCTTGCATGCCTGACATGACATTCCCCCGTGTTTTTGCCAGTGCCAGAAAAAAACTCGTCTGACACCCCGGTGTGTAAGCTCGTTGTAGTTCATGAATTCACACGCTACTGCTTTAAAGAATAGCAGTTGTTTTACTTAAGTTCTTCTATTTATTGGAGAATGCGGCATGCAAGAAAAAGAATCTATCACTAGTTGAAGGTGCAGATGGAAACATCTGACTCTCGGGTAACTTTTTTTTGCGGTAACGCGGCAGATTCTCATTATCATCTAAACAGGTACCCCTGAGCCTGATATTTCTATCCTCACCTTCAAACAGTGAAAGATTCTTATGGTCTTTGTTGTTTTAATTATAAAAGTCTCAATAAAGTTCCATAACTCTTGATTTCACTTTTAGGAAAGAAATACAGGAAACTGGTTTTTTTTTCAAATTTGCTTCTGAGTGGAAAGAGGGTGTGTGAGAGGACAAACAGGTGGGGGGAGATAAGTTGTTAGAAAAGCATTTCTATATTCTCTGTTCGACTTTCCAGCTGGGAAAAAACGAGACATATTCAAGAAAGACGAAAGAAACAGAATTTTACAATCTAATCTGTATTAAAATGTCTGATTTGCACTTGTACAAAATTATGCATTTCTTGCTTGACTTTTCGAAGTGTAGTGAGAACTATTCTGCCCACCCGGGCGTTAATGTTGGCGTCGGTGCCGGTGCCGGCGTCGGCGTCACACCTTGATTAAAGTATTGCGTGCAAGTTCATATCTCGGTAACTGTTGCGTGTATTGGATTGAAACTTTACACAAGACTGACTTAACAATGTTAGATAACTCTTGATTGCATCTAATTAAAATTATGTCCCTTTTTGGACATAGAAAATTTAGTTTAAGGTTTGCGTGTAACTGTCAAGCAATATCTCCATAATAACTACGTGTACTGAATTGAAACTTTACACAGTGTTTTCCAGTCATAACGCCTACTCAGATAACTAAGTTAGATAACTCTTGCTTTAAGTTAATTGAAATTATGGCCCTGTTTGATAAAGAAAATTTGATGGAAGTTTTGCATGCACGTTACGTTGTAACTCAGTTACATAAAGTTTGCCGAGGTATAGCCGTAGAACCTGTAGAAAATTCGAGCAAGTTATCGTATGGACAGCTCTTGTTTGATTAATTTTTGTAAATAAGCTGCTATCTCGGTAACCACTAATGAGAATGGATTGAAATTTCACACACTTGTTCATGTGTATTGCTAAGGTTCAACTTCTCACTTTTGTGTTTTCATAAGTTGAGCCCCTTTTTAGCTCATCTGATTTTTTGAAAAAAAAAATGATGAGTTATTGTCATTACTTGATCGGCGTCGGCGTTGCCTGGTTAAGTTTTATGTTTAGGTCAGCTTTTCTCCTAAACTATCAAAGCTATTGCTTTGAAACTTGCAACACTTGTTCACCATCATAAGCTGACCCTGTACAGCAAGAAACATAACTCCATCCTGCTTTTTGCAAGATTTATGGCCCTTTTTATACTTAGAAAATATCAGATTTCTTGGTTAAGTCTTATGTTTAGGTCAACTTTTCTCCTAAACTATCAAAGCTTTTGCTTTGAAACTTGCAACACCTGTTCACCATCATTGCAAGAATTATTGCCCCCTTTGGACTTAGAAAATCAGTTTTCTTGGTTAAGTTTTATGTTTAGGTCAGCTTTTCTCCTAAACTATCAAAGCTATTGCTTTAAAACTTGCAACACTTGTTCACCATCATAAGCTGACCATGCACAGCAAGAAACATAACTCCATCCTGCTTTTTGCAAGATTTATGGCCCCTTTTGGATTTAGAAAATATCAGATTTCTTGGTTAAGTTTTATGTTTAGGTTAACTTTTTCTCTTAAACTATCAAAGCTATTGCTTTGAAACTTGCAACACCTGTTCACCATCATAAGCTGACCCTGTACATCAAGAAACATAACTCCATCATGCTTTTTGCAATAATTATTGCCCCTTTTGGACTTAGAAAATCAGTTTTCTTGGTTGAGTATTATGTTTAAGTCAGCTTTTCTCATAAACTATCAAAGCTATTGCTTTAAAACTTGCAACAGTTTTTCACCATCATAAGCGGACACTGTACATCAAGAAACATAACTCTATCCTGCTTTTTGCAAGAATGATGGCCCTTTTTAGACTTAGAAAATCATGGGTAGGACAATATTTCTATTATACAAAAAAAATCAGATGATCATCAGCACCCGCAAGGCGGTTCTCTTGTTTCTATTTAAAGATCCATAAGGCCAAAAACAGATAAAGCAGTTGCCCATTTAAATGAAATGCATATTTACTGTTCACATTTTAAACAGAGACATTATGAGCCTTTAACTCTTTTAGTGACAAGGCTTTTGAGTAGTATATTAAACGGAAGTATAATTGATTGTTTACAGAATTATTCCCTTTTATTGTTTTGGTCCCACATGGCTATTGTTGATATCAGAATTTATTTAATATATGAGCCATATTTTACACGGTGTCTTCAGTTGCAGTTGGATATAAGACAGCAATTACACATTTTTTATTTTTTTGATATGTCAGGGTCCCTTGAGTATTGATGTTCTAGTTGGACTATAGATATGGCAATTACTTCCCTTTTTTGTCTTCAGTTATCATAAGGTTTGTTTTATGGAATCATTGTTACATATTTGAAATGAATTTTGGACTGAAAATTAACTGGCAGACACTTTACCATTCATTCCTATTTAAAAAAAAATCCCAAATGAGAAATGATTGCTAACTTTTGTTGTTTTTTGTAGACTTTCAACAGTTTTGCTTCTTTTCAACTTTGGGATGTATTTACAAAATTTTCGAATTCCAAAAGAAAGGTAATTAAAGCAAGAGAGGTCACGTCAAATCTTGACTAAATGTCTGCGCACTGAAAGTGTTTCAGTAATTATAAAAAGAACTTTTGATTTATTTAGATATATGTGAGGATATTTTTTCCCAATTAAAACAATTAACAATGCTTTTTTTCCTAGTCCACCAGCTTTGGCGGCATTTCCAAACTAATGGGAATTTTCTAATACTCAAATCTTCTGTTCGGATATTGCTGGCTCGCAATTATGAAATTATTATTACCAGTGTTTCTTTGTCCAAACATGTAACTAGTATATGTCAAATATTTGGGCCCAAAAGAGCTATGGTCAGCTTCCATTATAGATAGATATATAGACCAAGTTGAACAGTGTTTACACAGAATTAAGTATCAAATTATTTTCGACATAGGATGCTATGACGGACAGTCACCTTTGAAATTAATGAACTTGTTAAAACTGAGGTTTTAAAGAGAAACATATATACATGTATTACAATTGACTGAAAATGACAAAATTTCACATTTGCATGTTTTTCCTGGTATCCTTCTAAACACTGTCATTTTTTTATCCCATCAATTTTCGGCGTTTTATTTGTTGCTCAAATTATGCCTTTCTGATTGGACCAGTAGTTTATCATTTTTTTCCAGTATTTCTAGTACATGAATATGAATTCTTACATTTAGTGATTTTGAAACCCATCAAAGTAACAAAAGGTTGGTTATGCGTTTTCAGTGGTGACTATGGTAACGATTTGATGCTAACTACTCTTTTTTCATTCTGATACATGCTTGCTTTTCTCAGTATTATACGTTTGATAACCCTACAGTAGAAATGTTCCTTTATGATTGATAAAGCAAAGTTGCGTAGCTCACATAAGAGGTGAGAATTTCCAAATGGAAAGCATTTGAAGTTGTGACGAGAGGATGAGTTTGTGTGGTCCAGTACTGTAAAGCCAGTCTTGCTGAAGGGTTTGGCTAGGCTTTCGATGGGGAGTTACTTATACACGACCACTTACATCGCTGTATCTTTTTGTAGGTACAGTGCGTGCTTGTGAAACTTACGTTAAATCATTGGTCGAGAGGGCTAAGACGCTTTCCTACGGGGCGAAGGTCCTGGGTTCGAATCCTAGTCACTCCCATTGTGGCGTAAGTTTGGACAATGCACTTTGTTCTTGATATCAGCAGGTGATGCTGCAAAATCTGTTGCTTTGTAAATCTATAATGTACATATTCTACTGTTGGAACAAAATTCTAATTATGTCAAATAATATGTAGTAATTTCAAAGGGTAGTTAGCTTCAACATAATTATATGACAATGCAAACATACTGACAAAGGACAATGCAAACGTACTGACAATTGACAATGCAAACATACTGACAAAAATGACAAGAATTTTCCCAGATTGTTACAAAGGAACCGTTGTCGTACAC
The DNA here is from genome assembly GCF_021730395.1 of Mercenaria mercenaria. Taxonomy (NCBI): domain Eukaryota; kingdom Metazoa; phylum Mollusca; class Bivalvia; order Venerida; family Veneridae; genus Mercenaria; species Mercenaria mercenaria. Next base: position 48,594,500 of record NC_069368.1, read on the forward strand.
AGTGAATATATAAAAACTGTCCCCGTTAACAATGGAAAACAGAAGCCAGACAGACAAGACAGACGACAAACAGATAGACACTTTGACAGACAGATAGACAGACAGAGGTAGCACTGGTAATAATAAGAAAGCGGGTGAAGGTCAACATTACGAATATCTTTGGGTGGAGAGAGATATCTATCGTAACACCAGTTTAGTTCAAATGGAGGAAAATGCATTGTTAATTACTTTTGGGGAAAACCCAGACGATCTTAAATGAATTGGCTGAAAATATTTAAAAGAGAATGAAATATCGTTTTTTTTAATGACATACACCAGATGATGATGGTGTGAACACATCTTGATCTATTTTTGTTTCTTAATGTAAACTTTTTATAACGTACATGGTTTTTGTCCCCCCCCCCCCACACACACAAATGTGTTTGTACCAGTTAACTTAAACAGGGCCATCTTTCCACTTAAAGGCTCATAATGCCTTTGTTTAAAATGTGACTTCCATATATTTTGTTAGGAACATAAGATATATTAATATCTTAATAGTAAAATTCTATTTCCAGTTCTTGTTTTCTGGAATATTTGTCAAAGTTTTGAATATCAGTTAACATTGTACACAGTTTTATTGCAACCATTGTTTTTTTTAATACCTCCTTTCATATTACTAACTGTAAAAGTTAAGGTGCAGTATTAAAAGTCGTGATTTTCAACCCTTGTAATTTTGCATATCATCTATTTGGTCAGCTTCCTCATCTGGTTTTAACATAAAATCTAAGGCCTTATGGAACTTTAAAGTGACTGGGGAACCGACAGGAAGTGAAATTTCCTTTCGTTTTGATTACTAAGGAAAGGGGAATAACGGTGAATTCCTTAAAGTGATGTTTTTGATGATGATTTGTACAAAAACATTTTGTCCAGTGTTTTAAATGTTTAAGAAACGTCAAACGAGGGCCCTGCTTAGAAATAATTATTTGAAACCTTATCAACAATATGTCAGAAGATATTATCCAAAATGATGATAATAATACAGATTTTGAAAAATATCCGGGTACAACATCCTTTTTTTCATGTGTGTGTTTTTTTTTTTTTTTTTTTTTGGCTGCCCATTTGAGAGAAAAAAAACAGTCATTATTACCGGGCGAATAGCTTTATTTACTGAAGTATATCAGTGAGAGTTACGAAGAAAATAAAACCCTAAGTGATACATATTTTGTTTACAAGTAATGAAAAAATGACTTGTCATGTATTTTGAGTAGAATTGTATGCTATCAAAAAAAAAAAAAATCGTCTGTATTTGATAATAATGATAATGCGGTTGGAAACGACTGATCATGATCAATGAAAGATTTTCTTTCGAATTTCTTGCAAATATTTTGTTATTTCCTGATGTGAAATGGAAAAAGGAATAGAGAAATGCTGTGTATATATGTGTGTGTCCGTTTATCTGTTTTTGTCCCACCCCTCAGACACAAACCCAACTGAAATCATTTTAGCTCATCTGACTTTCTGAAAAAAAAGATGAGTTATTGTCATCACTTGATCGGCGTCGGCGTTGCCTGGTTTTATGTTTAGGTCAGCGTTTCTTCTAAACTTTCAAATATATTGCTTTGAAACTTTCAATAGCTGTTCAACATCAATAGCTGACTTTGTGCAGCAAGAAACATAACTCCATCCTGCTTTTTGCAAGAATTATGGCCCCTTTTGGACTTAGAAAATATCAGATTTATTGGTTAAGTTTTATGTTTAGGCCATCTTTTCTCCTTAACCGTCAAAGCCATTGCTTTAAAACTTGGAGCAATTATTTGCCATTGAAAGCAGCCTCTGCACAGAAAGTACCATAACTCTACATTGCTTTCTGCAAGAATTTTACCCCCTTTTGGACCTAGAAAACCATGGGTAGGACAATATTTCTATTATACAGAGACAAAAAAATCAGATGAGCGTCTGCAAGGCGGTGCTCTTGTTTTACTTGTAGTTTCTTATATTTGTTGATTATGTCTTTGTATCCCGTTGTCTTCCCTCCACCCGTCAACATTATGCAACCCCCTCACCTCATCCAACCCGCAGAATATATTTTACTTTTCGTTCCTTGTGTTTCTTGATGTAGAGGTCTCGTAGCCAAGTGGTTATGGTCGCTTACTTCAAATCACATGCTCCTCACTGATGTGGGTTCGAGCCTCACTCGGGGCGTTGAATTCTACCCAGGTGCCCGCCCGTGATGAAATAATGCACAAAGGGGCCCCGGAGTCTTCCTCCACTATCAAAGCAGGAAAGTCGACATTGTGTCGGTGCGACGTTAAACCAAACAAAAAGAAAATGATCTTGCGTTGCTTCTTCATGTCACCCAAACACTCAACTCTTATCACCAACCCCCCCCCCCCCCCCCCCCCCCGCCCACACACACACCCCAATAATTTTTAGCTCGACTATTCGAACAAAAGATAGACCACGTTGCACTCATCATGCGTCGGCGTCGGCGTCGGCGTCCAGATTTGGTTACGTTTCTTATGTAAGCTATATCTCAGCATCTAATGGGAAATAATTTAAACTTCACATGTCTGGTCGCCGTGTTGATCTGACATACAGATTGTGCAGATTCCATTACTCTGTTTTGCACTTTTACCATGGCCCTTTATCAACATAGTATCTCAGTATCTACGAGAAGTAATTGATTGACACTTCACACACTATTTCATTTTGAACCGAAATGCAGTGCACATGTTCCAAAGCCCTGTTTTTCATTTTTACAACGTTATGTCACTTTTTCAACTTATCATTTATTTAGTTAAGTTGGTATCTCAGTATACACTAATGGGAATTGAATAAAACTTCACACACCTGTGTATCGTGATTATCTGACTTCCAATGTATAGGTTCTGTTTTGCAGTTTTACAAAGTTGTGCCTCTTCTCCAACTTTGCAATTTCTTCGGTCAAGATTTATATGTAAGCTAGTATTTCAGTATCCACTGATGGAAATGGATTGAAACTTCACACGTTTGTTCATTTTGATAAGATGTCTTGCAGTGCACAGGTGTCATAACTCTATTTTGCATTTATACAACGTTATGCCCTTTTTCGACATAGCAATTTTTGATTAATTTTGTATGTAAGGTGGTATCTTGGTTACATTTTGTATGTAAGGTGGTATCTTGGTTACATTTTGTATGTAAGGTGGTATCTTTGTTACATTTTGTATGTAAGGTGGTATCTTGGTTACATTTTGTATGTATGGCGGTATCTTGGTTACATTTTGTATGTAAGATGGTATCTCGGTTACATTTTGTATGTATGGAGGTATCTTGGTTACATTTTGTATGTAAGGTGGTATCTTGGTTACATTTTGTATGTATGTATGGTGGTATCTTGGTTACATTTCGTATGTAAGGTGCTATCTTGGTTACATTTTGTATGTATGGTGGTATCTTGGTTACATTTTGTATGTAAGGTGGTATCTTGGTTACATTTTGTATGTATAGTGGTATCTTGGTTACATTTTGTACGTGGCGGTATCTTGGTTACATTTTGTATGTAAGGTGGTAACTTGGTTACATTTTGTATGTATGGCGGTATCTTGGTTACATTTTGTATGTATGGTGGTATTATCAGACTTGCAACACACATGTTCCATAATTCTGTTCTGCACTTTTACAAAATTATGCCCCCGTCAAGTTATGTTTTTGTATATAAGCTGGTTTTCAGTAACCAGTTCTGGGAATGGATTGAAACTTCACATACTCGTTCACTGTGATGATATGGCATGCACTGTACAGGTCCCATAACTCTGTAATGTTTTTCACAAACCACAGGCGCTTGAAGCTCTATCAATAGATATATACATTACCATATCCCACCCACCTAATATACTATGAAATAGTACAGGATCTCTTTCAGATATCTACGATCTCTTCAAGTGATCTAACCTGCATATACTTTTTTTATTGATAGAGCTTCAAACACCTGTGCTCAAACGTATGCCTTTTTGTCAACCCAGCAATTATGGTGTAATCTGTGATTTTATCAAGCATCACACATGGGGCAAATTCTACGACTAAAAATATTTGCCCCTTTTGTAGTTGTTTATGCCCAATGTTTTCAATATTTCATTGTTTTAGTGACAAGGCTTTGAAAAGTCAAGCGTTGTTGTCCTCCAACAGCTCTTGCTTTAGTTTGTTGTGTTTCCTAATATTGTATCCTTTCGCCTCCAAAGATAACTTTCCCCCAGATAAGCACCTACCCCTCTTAAAAGAAATAAAGAAATACTATAATTACTTGTGTTTCTTGATATTGTGTGTTCATATCTTGTCATATAACCCCACTCACATCTCCCTTGTCCCCGCCCCGAACAACAACACACGAACACAAAATACTTTTTTATGTTTATTTTATTGTGTCGCCCAGTACTGTCGTTTTCTCAGTCAACACAACCAGCCAAACATTCAGCACCCAGAAATATCCTTTTTTTTCAGAATGTGTTGTTAAATTTTTCATCTGTTGCGTTAGATTCGTTAAATAATTTTAAATAATTAAAAAGCTACCCGTCCCAAATTTATCTTTATCAAGCTTCTTTATTTGCTGACAACACGTTCTTTCCTTGTGTACATGCGTGAAAAAGCAATTTTGATTACAAATCAGACCCCTTTTTCTCGCCTACATAAATGATGCTATTTAGTCTAAGATGTCAAATGACAAGAGAAGTTTCGATACAAACAATGAAATGACCTTGAACTAGTCTCAAAATATCTTCCTTTCTCCAAGAGATCTTACGGCAAAAATTGCGGTCTACCAACCTTCTTTATATCTGTTTTTGTTGCTAGAATAAGCACAAATGTACTTCTATATAAAACTACTGGAACGGCACTGAATAAGTCGTAAGGGGGTTCTGTGACCTCTTACCCTGGCCTCTGTGGGTTCAAAATCTCGCTAGAGGTGTAGAATTCTTTCATGCGAGGAATTCAACCAGCTGGCTTACGGTTCCATCCAGTAGTTCCATCCAGGTGCCCACCCATGCCTATAGGGTAACCTGGGTATTCCTCCATCCTGAAAAGCTGGAAAATCGACATTTATATCGTTGTGAGTGAATGAGTCACCTCAAAATTTTCTATTATTCTCTTGAAGACCATACATACTTGAAAAATAGCCATTTTGTATATACGAACCAATCACCAAAACTATACCAGTCAAGTTACGGCAAAGCGCCAAGCAGTACAAACGAGCATACGTATGCCACGATATGTCCACAAACCAAATATTAATTTCCTTGCTGCTTTATATACATGTGTAGGACCGCCAAATATAAAAATGGTTACAATGTCAAAACAGTCATAAATGTGAAATGATTGAACAGCAAATGTACAAACTTTCCACAAACGGAAACCTAGTGATTGTAAACGTAAAAAGACGCTGGTCACTAATGTCATAAAAACATCACAAATGTAAAAACATTGTTTTGGTCACAAATGTAAAAATCAAAACATCAATACAAATGTAAAACCGATTGTGAAATTCTAAATTTGATGTACACTAATAGACGAAAACATGTTTCAAACAGGCCTACACGTGTAACACGAGTTCGTCACTATGAGAAAGGATATGAAGCCGATTCGTACAAACGCGAGGCATGAGTAGCGACCAGATAATGTGGTAGATATCGCGAAGCTGAATAACAACCTTTTTCGGCAACTTCGGCAAATGTTTGCATCATAACATGCAAGGGGAAAGCAGCTATTGAAGAAATTGAAGAATTTCAGTTTTGGGCAAACATAAAATGATATGAAAAACTACATTATTATTATTAATATTATATATTATTATTATATATCATCATTATTATATATGTACGTTTTTTATTGGATTTTGCATAATTATGTCTTGTTCTTTCATACCTAAAGACTGTACAGTTTAGTATGTTAATCGTCGCTTGTATTATTCTTTTGCTACAAACCGTCTGTATAAATTTCACATGATTGTTCTTTTTATAATATGAAACAAAACTTATTTACAAACTTTCTCATTTCATTTACTAGTATACTACAAATTCTAACACTTTTAAGATTTTCTTTTATATAAACAAAGAAGGATTTTACCGTGTATTGTCTTTATCGATTAAAACGCGAAATTACCTACTTTTGGCTATTCCGCCCAGAAAAGGATTCCAGATTAGTACCGCTTCCTGGTGTAATTCGAACGTGTTAGAATGGAAATAGAGTTTAGTTTTGCGTGCTTTGTTGGTAAATAAAACACGGTTTTGAGTTCAGATGTAAGCACGGCAAATAAAACACGGTTATGTGCTCATCTGTACTCAAAACCGTGTTTTATTTGCCAACAAAGCACGCAAAACTAAAAGTTCTTTTTCCCAAATAACGGTTGGACAGTTTAAGGCCCTGGCTGAGATTCTTTTCCTCAACTTAATCCGCTTATCCTTTTTATCTATTTTCATTCAGTGAATCTTTATCTTGGTTTAGAAAAAAACGGTAAAATAAATATTTTACATTGTGAAGAAACAGAATATGACGTAAGCTTGACTAGATACACCAAGTACTGTACATACTGTTATATTAAGGGGACGCATATTGCTACATTCACAGTTCATACAGCAATGCGGAAGGGGTGCATATTCAAGAAATCGATGGTGGGAAAATAAAAAACATATTCCTAAACTGATATAATACTGATGGACACCTGTAATATTCAGTATTTTGTGGATAAGGATGTGGTACTATGAATGTAATAGGAAAACAGAGGTGTTTGTGAAAGTACATTCAACACAAAATATTAAGCTTTTGTATAAGGAAAAAACAGGTTTTTTACAATAACAGTGTTCCAAATAATGTTGAAGGGATGAGATTTTCTTTCTAACACACCAGCTTTGCTTAAACATGTAAAAATTTAACGCCACGTTAGTTCATCTCGGGATGGACGCCATATTTCTCATTGATAAAAAATGTAAACAAAAAAATCAGAGTGGGATTAGCATTGCAAGGGCATAACATGACATTCTACACAATGAATACCTTAGAACAGATATCTAAGATGCTACACAGGTCAGGCGGGTTAAATGCATAATGTCGATCACTTGAAATTCATCTTGAAAAGGTGGTTAATTTTAGTTTGTTTACATGGTTTTTAATTTTCCCACGACTTCTCGGCGATTCACTGCAAATGTATTACTGCGCCGGACGAAAGGTAACTCTAATAAACAACGGGAGACAACTTAGGTGTCAGCACGTGTACGATTTAAAAAAAAAAAACATGTCGATGATTATAATTTCTTATCAAATAATGAATCCTATTAAGATATTCGTCTTTAATATTAGAAAATTAATAATTTCTGTGGACATTTGTCAAAAAATATTACCTACAGTGGACTACTTTGCGCATCAAACTGGTTTCCGCTTCAGTTGTGAGGCACTTCCGTTATACTTTTGACAACAATAACAAAACACAAAATGAATCAATGAAGTCACTTATAAACCGACTACTACTTAAATCAGTGTAAGTAAAGTTGTTGTTACAACATTATACATGTTCGTTACGTTATGAGATAAAGTTTATCTTGAACTGCATAATCCATTAACTACGTTTACATGATATTGCATTTACAACTTATTTGACCCCATTTTTTTACGTGAATGACAGCATTCTCGTGCAGCTCGTGCAAACAGAGTTATGAAAAGTATGGTGGAGAATTCAAGGACAAATTATAAATGACATTAAAATGAGGATAACTGTATATTCGCCCAGTTTTGATCATTGACATTCCTGCTGTGTATTAGTAACTTTTGTGAACAAGATTAGAATGTTGCTTTTGCACATATACACATTGATTGGACCTCTCAACCAAATTTCATACCTTATTTTAGGGATTTTTAAGACAGTACATTTTCAAAAGTTTGTTGAATGTGTTTTGATATTTAAGTGCATTGCAGTTCATGAATACCAAGTTAAAAATTAATAATGGCAACATTTCTAGGCCTTTATTGTAAGCCACTAGACTTCTGTAATGATAAATGTTTAATGTATTAAGGGGAATATACTCTTTTAGTTTTGTAATGTGGCATTCCTTGACCACCGTATCTTTTCTTATGCACTACTTTGTAAACAAACTAAATAATGTGTTTTAGCTCACATACGCCAAATGAAAAGCAAGACAGTGAACTTATTTGACATTCTTTCTTTAAATTAGAATCTGTAGGACATTGATAAATGTTTGGACAAAGTGAAGCACTATTATTTTCGCACCAAAAAGTCTTAATTGTTGACTTTGAATGTACACAAGAAGTCTTATGTAATTCAACAATAACTTTCTTGTTTCAGTTTTTCTCATTTTTATTTTAGTGAGCAATCCTTTGTGTACTTATAAGAGTTGAAACAGTATTCATTTCATTTACCAAAACCTTGTACTTTTTTGCAGGTAAATTTTATAATACCCCACCCACTTTTTTCTAATTTCAAAGTATGCGTCCCCTTAATTTTATGAAATCGTTACATTGTAAAAACATCCAAGTCTTGAATTCTTAAGCAAGGACGCAGACAAGGGTTGGGATGCGATTGGTGAGATCGCACTCCCGTTTTTTTCGGCAAAGTTTGCATTTTTCATTACATCAAAATACATTTGAATGTCCATTCTTTGTTCTTTTTGGGTGCTACGCACGCCAACTTGCATACATTTCTATTATTTACTCTGTAACTTTTGTATAAAGTTTGTTGGCAACCGTCTACGTATTAAAATATCAATGGATTGAGCCCCGGTAGCTTTTAACATGTTTTACTTAACGTTTCAATGTTGAATCCAGTGATTTTGCAGAGGACTGGATGTATCTATCAATAGAGAGGAGTGCTATTACAGCCATCATATATTTAAATTGATCAACAAACCGAAGATGGAATGTGAAAACCCCGAACACAAAAGCAGGTAAGTTAGCTAATGTGAAAAATCATTGAAGTACTCTTGTAAGATAATTTTCAATTTTTGTAATAAAGCAGGCTGCAATCGTCCGCTCATATTTCGTCTTCTGGAAAAGTAAGCAGTGTATTTTTCCACTTGTAGCTTCACTATAGATATTTATATCAGAGAATAGGGGGACTATTCTACTCGCCCCGGTGCCGGCGTGAGCTTTCTTGGTTAAAGTTTTTCGGCAACCTTTGTTTTCTGCCATATCTTTTAATTACTATTGCTTATTTCTTACTTTGTCCGGCATACAAACAAAGTATGTGCATAGGCTGGGCCCATATACCCAAAGTCAAGGTCACCAAGGTGTTATACTTAGGTTATTTTTAAGGTTAAAGTTTTTCGGCAAACTTTGTTTTTCTGTCATATATTTGTTACTTTTGCTTATATCTTACTGTAAGTTCACATAAACATTGTCCAGCATACAAACAAAGTATGTGCAGGGACTGGGCCCATTATACCCAAGGTCAAGGTCACCAAGGTGTTATACTTAGGTTTTTTTTCGGCAACCTTTGTTTTTCTGTCATATCTTTGGTACTTTCAAAGATATTGACTTGAAATTAAAAATATTTGAAATTCTTTATAATCATCATCTGCATGTGTGGTTACAGTCCCCTTAACTTTAATTGTATTTTTATGCCCCCGAAGGGAGGCATATAGTTTTTGAACCGTCTGTCTGTCTGTCGGTCTGTCGGTCTGTCCGCAATTTTCGTGTCCGGTCCATATCTTTGTCATCGATGGATGGATTTTCAAATAACTTGGCATGAATGTGTACCACAGTAAGACGACGTGCAGTGCGCAAGACCCAGGTCCGTAGCTCAAAGGTCAAGGTCACACTTAGACGTTAAAGGATAGTGCATTGATGGGCGTGTCCGGTACATACCTTTGTCATCGATGGATGGATTTTCAAATAACTTGGCATGAATGTGTACCACAGTAAGACGACGTGCAGTGCGCAAGACCCAGGTCCGTAGCTCAAAGGTCAAGGTCACACTTAGACGTTAAAGGATAGTGCATTGATGGGCGTGTCCGGTCCATATCTTTGTCATCGATGGATGGATTTTCAAATAGCTTGGCATGAATGTGTACCACAGTAAGACGACGTGTCATGCGCAAGACCCAGGTCCGTAGCTCAAAGGTCAAGGTCACACTTAGATGTTAAAGGTCTTTTTTCATGATAGTGCATTGATGGGCGTGTCCGGTCCATATCTTTGTCATTCATGCATGGATTTTAAAATAGCTATGCATGAATGTGTGACACAGTAAGACGATGTGTCGCGCGCAAGACCCAGCTTCGTAGGTCAAAGGTCCTAAACTCTAACATCGGCCATAACTATTCATTCAAAGTGCCATCGGGGGCATGTGTCATCCTACGGAGACAGCTCTTGTTATTGTATGTGCAGAGGCTGGATCCATTATACCCAAGGTCAAGGTCACAAAGTTGATATACTTGGAATTATTTTCATGTTAATTTTTTTCGAAAGCTTTGTTTATAGACATGACTTGAAACTCAAAATATACCTTTACCATCATCATCTGCATGTGTGGCAACAATCCCAATAACTCTAATTTGTGTTCTTGACAGAATTATGCCCCTTGGTGTATCTTCCTTTTAAAGTAGAAGTCTCTTATTGAGGCATATATTCATTTTACTGTGAAATTGCCGAATAGTGGAGCGTGCTGTCTTACGGACAGCTCTTGTTGAGAAGTATTGTTTGACAATGCTAAAAAGCTGTTAAATACCAGCCCCTGACACAGTCATTCCCTTCTTTATTTATTTAAAATATTATAAATTTGAGTCTCAAATGGTTTGTGTTTCACGGTCTGCAAGCACGGTGGAAGGGACTAGATTTGAGTGCGATATTATAATTTAAAAAACAATGGCACTTGCTCTGCTCTCATTGCTGGAATTGCATTATTGGATTGTTCATATGACCTCATATGGTCCTTAATCATAAGTATAGATTCGCTTTATATTTTATTATTATTAAATTTAATCATGTATTCCTATACCAGTAACTAGCGTCTGGAATCCGATGTTACTCATTGTAGACCTAGAGCGATCTTCTGCGCATGTCCCAAAATGATCATGTTAGGCAAAAATATGCTGTTAGGATTACCATGGTTACAAAAAATATACATTAAATATACTTTTCATTCAAATTGCTTGAATCAGGTATATACCAGAGTCTGTAATTTATCACAGGCGCTCCGCAGTCTCTAGAATCCTGTGTATCTGCTTGGTTTATGTTTTAAAAAAATTACATCACAATTTGATGGAAGCATGCATATAATTGACAGAATAAAATTTGAAATGAAGCGTTATTTTTCAAATTTGAACTCCTAAAATTGGATGGCAAGATCCTCTACATCACGACTTTAATTTCCAGGATTTTCTCAAGCCTAGAACTGATCCGGTATCGGCGCCCATCTCTTCGACAGAAGCAGAAGAGAATGACAAGAAAAATGTAACTGGCCAACCTTCTTCGAACTGTAGAAACTTTCGGGTATCGTCTTCTGAAGAATGTTCCCTACAATGGGAACGGCTTTTTTCATGTTGTTGGTGCCATAAATGTTGAGGATGGCAAGCACTTGAGAGAGAGATTCGTTCAGCATATTGTAAGAGAGGTTAGTGCTTTTGTCTGTTCCATAGCAATCAATACAGGAATCGTTTTTAGCTCGACTATACGAAGTATAAGGAGAGCTATCCTACTCGCCCCGGCGTCGGCGCCGGCGTCTTTCCGCGTCCCCACCTTGGTTAAAGTTTTTTTTGTACAATTATCTCTGTAATTACTTGATGGATTTGATTAAAACTTGAAATACTTATTCCTCATCATCATCCACATCATCTGACATAAGCGCCATAACTCTGGCACCAATATTTCATGAATTATCCCCCCTTTTCACTTAGATTTTCAGGTTAAAGTTTTGATGCACTTTCACTCTATCTCTGTTATTACTGAATGGATTTGATTCAAACTTAAAATAGTTGTTCAGCATCATCACCCACATCATATGACACAAGGTGCATAACTCTGGCACCATTTTTTTCATGAATTATTCACCCTTTTTACTTAGAATTTCAGGTTAAAGTTTTGGTGCACTTTCACTCTACCTCTGCTTTTACTAAATGGATTTGATTCAAACTTAAAATAGTTGTTCAGCATCATCACCCTCACCATATGACACAAGATGCATAACTCTGGCACAATTTTTCATGAATTATTCCCCTTTTTACTTAGAATTCAGGTTAAAGTTTTATGCACTTTCACTCTATCTCTGTTTTTACTGAATGGATCTGATTCAAACTTAAACAGTTGTTCAACAACATCACCCACATCATATGACGCAAGGTTGATAACTCAGGCACCAATTTTTCATTAATTACTCCCCCTTTTTACTTAGAATTTTAGGTTAAAGTTTTGATGCACTTTCACTCTGTCTCTGTTATTTCTGAATGGATTTGATTCAAACTTAAAATAGTTGTTCAACATCATCACCCACACCATATGGCACAAGGTGCATAACTCTGGCACCAATATTTAATGAATTATGCCCCTTTTTGCTTAGGATATACTTATATAGTGTTTTGATACATTTTATCTTTACCTCTCTTATTACTTTAAGTTGATAATTTTGACATAGACTCAGGCTATTGTGCAATATCTTCATCCACAATTGGAGTCATTAAACACTCCAGTGACAGCTCTATTTTCCTCAGATGTGCCCAGTTTCACTATCCAGCATCGAAATAGTCGAGCGCGCTGTCTCCTGTGACAGCTCTTGTCTTCCTGGTGTTCATGGATGTGTAAACCCTGCCAAAGTTACGCTCTCGTTGAAAGAAAACTCTAAGAATTTCGTACTCGTCAGTGCATACACATGCATGAACACAAGAAAAAACATTATAATTCAAAATATAATTATTTTCTCCCCGCCTTTTCAACTTTTTATAACTTTATTATCGAATCACGGCTACAAAAAGTTCAAAATAATTTTTAATTTTTCTAATAAATTGAAACCGTTATTACCGTTAGGAAGTAAAAACAAATAGTGTGCACACTCAGAAATCAGACACTTATTGCTGATTTTCTAATATTACTGCTGTTTATACAATACCTCCAGGCCGCAGGTATATTGGAAAACAAGTAGTGTAGCTCTGTAGGACCACATTCGTAACAGATCGCATTTGTAACAGGTGTTACAAATGCGATCGCATATGTAACAGGTGTTACGAATGAGATCGCATATGTAACAGAAATCAAGCACATTTGTAACAATTTTTGAAACAAATGTGATCGATGCCGATTTTTGATGTGACATCTGATCACATTTGTCACATGTCATTTTCAATCGGAAAAATGAACAAAAAAGTGCATTTTTACATCTGAAACACATTTGTAACATGTTTTAGCTCACTTGTACGAAGTGACAAAGTAAGCTGTTGTGATCATCTTTTGTACGTCGTCCGTCGTCCGACCGTCCGTCCGTTCACATTTTTCTTGTGAATACGATAGAGACAACATCTATTATTTGATTTTGACAAAACTTGCACAAACTCATATATACCTATGATATCTCGGTTCCTTTCAAAAACCAACCATATCACCTTATACGTCTTAGAGTTATAGTCCCAGAGATGGCAATAATTACTGATTTTAGCCTTGTGAACGCGATAGAGACCATATTTTTTGTTTATTAGCTCGACTATTCGAAGAATAAGTAGAGCTATCCTACTGACCACGGCGTCGGCGTCGGCGTCACACCCTGGTTAAGTTTTTCGTACCAGTCCACATTTTGACAAAGTCTTTTGAGATAAAGCTTTGAAACTTTCAACACTTGTTTACCATCACCATGTCCAGTTATAGGCAAGAGTACATAACTCTGTCAAGCATTTTGACTGAATTATGGCCCCTTTTGACTTAGAAATCTAGGTTAAGTTTTTCGTACCAGTTCATATTTTGACAAAGTCTTTTGAGATAAAGCTTTGAAACTTTCAACACATTTTTACCATCACCATGATCAGTTGTAGGCAAGAGAACATAACTCCATCAAGCATTTTGGTTGAATTATGGCCCCTTTTTGACTTAGAAATCTTGGTTAAGTTTTTCGTACCAGTCCACATTTTGACAAAGTCTTTTGAGATAAAGCTTTGAAACTTTCAACACTTGTTTACCATCACAATGTCCAGTTGTAGGCAAGAGTACATAACTCCATCAAGCATTTTGACTGAATTATGGCCCCTTTAGACTTAGAAATCTAGGTTAAGTTTTTCGTACCAGTTTATATTTTGTGTAAAGTGTTTGACATATGGCTTTGAAACTTTTATATCTTGTTCAGTATAATAGTCTCTATCAATAGGCAAGAGTACGTAACTCTCTCATCTTTTTTGGCTGAATTATGGCCCTTTTTGAACTTGGAAATTGGTTCTGTTTTGTAAATGTCCATGTTTTGTCAAGACTATTTGACATATGGCTTTTAAACTTTAAACACTTGTTTATCATTATGATTTCCATCTGTAGGCAAGAGTACATAACTCTGACAATTATTTTGACTGAATTATGGCCCTTTTTGGACTTTGAAATTTGTTCAATTTTTCTTACAAGTCAGCGTTTTGTCAAAACTGTTTGAACTGTGGCTTTGAAACTTTTAACACTAGTTTTTCAACATGATTTCCATCTGTAGGCAAGAGTACATAACTCTGTCAACTATTTTGACTGAATTATGGCCCTTTTTGGACTTAGAAATTAGTTAAATTTTTCATATAAGTCCATGTTCTGCCTAACATATAACTTAACATATTTGCCATCATGGTCACACATTGCCATTTAGTGCAAGACTAATCGAAATCCACAAATACAGGAACATTTTTTGTTTAATCCATTTTTTTGTTTAGTCTGAAAATCTATGGAAATATTTTGACCCCATTCTTCAATCAATTTTTCGAATAGTCCAGCGCGCTGTCATCCGACAGCTCTTGTTTTGACTAAACTTGCACACAACCTATATATCTATAAGATCTCGGTTCCTTTCAAAAACAACCGCATTGCATCATTTGACTTGGAAATACGGCCCCTGAATTGGCAAAACAATACTGTTTTTATCCTTGTCAACACAATGGAGACTACATTTGTTATTAACCAGGTTTTCAACGAAAACCTGAGTTATTAGATTGGGGTAGATGTCGGTCGGGCGGGCGGGCGGGCGGCGGCGGCGGCGGCGGCGTCAAACTGGTGTTTCCGGTCAATAACTTTTGTTTCGGTAAAGATATTTGAATAAAACTTGGTATGTATGTAGCTTATATCAAGACAAAGGCTGGGATTGATTTTGGGGTTTCTGGGGTCAAGGTCAAGGTCACTGTTACTTAAAATAGAAAAAGGGTTTCCGGTCAATAACTTTTGTTTCGATAAAGATATTTGAATAAAACTTGGTACATATGTAGCTTATATCAAGACAAAGGCTGGGATTGATTTTGGGGTTTCTGGGGTCAAGGTCAAGGTCACTGTTACTTAAAATAGAAAAAGGGTTTCCGGTCAATAACTTTTGTTTCGGTAAAGATATTTGAATAAAACTTGGTATGTATGTAGCTTATATCAAGACAAAGGCTGGGATTGATTTTGGGGTTTCTGGGGTCAAGGTCAAGGTCACTGTTACTTAAAATAGAAAAAAGGTTTCCGGTCAATAACTTTTGTTTCAGTAAAGATATTTGAATAAAACTTGGTATGTATGTAGCTTATATCAAGACAAAGGCTGAGATTGATTTTGGGGTTTATGGGGTCAAGGTCAAGGTCACTGTTACTTAAAATAGAAAAAGGGTTTCCGGTCAATAACTTAACTTAGGAATGAGCTATCATGATGAAACTTGGTGTATAGCAAACTTATATAAAGTTGTAGCTTGGGATTGATTTTGGGATTTCTGGGATCAAGGTCAAGGTCATTGTTACTAAAAATAGGGTTAGGGTTAGGTTAGGGTTAGGGTTAGCATATCTTCTACATGCATGGAGGGATTTTGATGAAAGTTGGCACAATTGTTTACCATCATGAAACGGAGTGTCATGCGCAAGAACCAGGTCCCTAGGTCTAAGGTCAAGGTCACACTTAGAGGTCAAAGGATACAAGAATGAAAAGTTTGTCCGGAGCATATTTTCTTCATGCATAGAGGGATTTTGATGTAACTTGGCACAATTATACACCATCATGAGACGAAGTGTCTTGCGCAGTTCCATTCTTTAGAATTACTTCCCTTTGTTGTTACTATAAATAGCTTATATTGTAACTTTTTCATTACTAGACGTAGGGAAAAATCGAGACCACTTTTCTGTAGTACAACATGCATGTTACATCCAATTTTGAGGTGTATTTTGACCAATCTCTACCTGGTAAGGATTTCTGTGTGGACTTAAAATTATTTTTTTTGTATTTTTTTTTTTCTTTTTTTTTTTTTTTTTTAAGATTAACTTTCCTTAGTTGTTACTATAAATAACTTATATTGTAACTTTTTTTATAATTGACCGTAGGGAAAAACCAAGACCACTTTTCTGTGGTACAACATAGTTGTTACTTTTTAGTTTTAGGTGAATTTTAAGGTATCTCTACCTGGTAAGGAGTTTTTTTGTGGACTTAGAAAAACAAAAGAATTACAGTGATTACTAAACAACCACAAAATTAAAATTACATCTGCAAATACAGGTGCTAGAGTAAAGAAATTTGCTGTGACGGGCGTATATTGTGACATGCTGGCACTCTTGTTTATTCTTATGAAAAGTGTTGAAAACCTGGTTTCGTGGCATTGCCGCGTTTCTTGTTTAATTTTCATTAAACTTATGAACGATCACACTTCCTTTAAGGTAGTTCTGCACGTTTGATAAACCGGAAGTGATGGCGTGACGCCATTTTTCCGGAAAACGTAGAATAAAGACTGGATTCGGCGTACGGAACAGAAAATCATTTTATGAATTAATTGCAACCTGTGAGTAAATTTATTACAATGGTACTGTTGCTATATTGTAAAGTCAAAATATGATATTAAAACATATCACATGTTAAATAATTCAAAATAACGTCCTAAAATTAGCGTGAAATGTCCGGTTTACTTAAATCATGGTAAAATATCTCAAAAATAAGCACACGGACCTCTGTATTTTATTTCATCAAATTATAGGCCATGTCTTTATTTACAACTGTGAGAAGTTTCATCAAAATCTACATTGTAGAAAAATTTCTATTCGCGAAAATGTTAAGAAAGTTATGATTTTCCCATAGACTCTCATTATGAAATATTGCGTGAGGTCCCTATTTTTCAAATCAGTCTAGCAAAAAATCAAGCACACGACCCTATCTTTTTTATTTGCTTAATTTTCTAGGTATATTCTGAAGTTTTGAAAAATTAATGTTTAATCAAATTCTACATTGTAGAAATAATTTCGATCCAAACGTGCAGAACTACCTTAATAACGGCCATATCGCGCCATTCGTCTCAGAGTTATGGTTGAAATGGCAAAATTTTGCTTATTTTAGTCTTGTGAAGACAATAGAGAGAGACCATATTTATCATTCATTTTGACCAAACTTGTATAGAAGTTATATATCTATAACATCTCGGTTCCTTGCGAAAACCAGCTATATAGCACCATTTGTCCTGGAGTTATGGCCCTTAAAATGACAAAATTTGCTGACTTTAGCCTTGTAAACATGACAGAGATCACATTTGTTATTTGATTTTGACCAAACTTGCATTGAAATATTATATCATTAAAATCTTGCTTTTTTCCCTCGAAGAGTAGCCACATCACACTATTTGTCTTAGAGTTAGGGCCCCTGAAATGGCAAATATCGCGGATTTAATAACATGTATAATCTAGTATTACTCATGTGAGCGATAGTGGGTCATGACAACCCTCTTGTTGATTAGAGGGATATTTCCGGTCAGGTTAATATCTTGGTACAGGTTTGTTATCTGGCAATAAACTAGGCAAGAATACAGTTATCATGACTGGTCTGTTCATAGTACCATGGTACTACATGTACATATCACTTATAAATTTCCTATATCGGTTTTGGTTTGTAAGATTTCATTTTTGCTAAATGCATATGAATATGTATGATTAAAGGGGAAGATGCACACCACATGCAATCCCTGTTCAACTTTTATAATCGGTAAATCGCTGGTTGTATCGCTTCAACAACAAATAAAATGCACTAAAATCAAGATCAAGGCATTCTCAGCTAACACAGAAGTCTTGTAAAAGTTTGTTTCCGTAGAACACCGGGTATATATACATTTATGTATACTTTAAAATAGTGACTAGCTTGACTATTCTTAGACTGCTCATGGCTATTGTTCTGATCCTGATGTCGTCGGCGTCCGCGGGTTCGCTGCAAGATAGGTTTTTCGTTTTCGTTTTGTTTATCTTTGTCAATTCGCATTAAACTGACGACAATTGATACATCAAATGAAATATGTCCCATTAAAAACCCTGACGTGAACTCTATTGGATTATATTTAATAAGAGAGTTTTCTTGCCAGGCCTGGTGTCTGCATTCGGGCCGGAATTTCCAGAGATATTGTGTTTCTCATCCACCCAGTTAAGACTTTACGTGTATCGGTGCGCTTTAGCAGACCCGTAAACGAACGTACGAGTGTAGTGTAAACTCGTATATGAGCCAGGGTATAATTTCAATTGAAATTAATGGGAAGAACTAACCATCGGCTAGAGTGTCAAGGGACGAACGTTCGAGACCGGGTGAAAGCTACTCGTATCTGTTGCGATTTTCGCCTATCGGTGCTGTTTCAAGCTGGGAAGTTGTCTGCTACTAATAAAGATACTGTTGTACTGATTTTAATATTATTGACATTTTTATTATCATTATCATCATCATCATCTTCATAACCATCATCATCATCTTGGACTGGTCCGTTGTAGGATTATAACTGCCCTA
This sequence comes from Mercenaria mercenaria, assembly GCF_021730395.1. Taxonomy (NCBI): domain Eukaryota; kingdom Metazoa; phylum Mollusca; class Bivalvia; order Venerida; family Veneridae; genus Mercenaria; species Mercenaria mercenaria. The sequence goes on from NC_069368.1 coordinate 48,613,378, forward strand.
AACTGTATTACCTAAATACTGTTGAAAACAGGCGCTCTGAATCCAACAAACAAACATAATATTCATCAAAACCGTTCTACAGGGTGCCAAACTTTGAGACGTTTGCAGTAATAAGTGTAATATGATCACTACAGATTGTCACTAAACGGTGGTTATTTGTACCAAAGTATTTGGAAATCTGACTAAAGCGAGTTATGATCTGGACACAAACGTATATATTACAACAAAATAACAAAAGAAATCTTAGTTCAAAGCTGTGACCTTGATCTTGGATATAGCAACATGGATCATGATCGCAACAAACCTTCTATCCATGCTGGTCATTTGTACCAAATAATTTGAAATCTAATTATGCATGGGCAAGTTATACCAAGGACAAGAACCTATATATAACTGCACGAACGCACAAACTCCGCTATTTCACGGCGGGATTATAATAAAAGAAGGCATATTACCTCTGAGGCGGGCTCAATGGGGTGAGGGTAATAAAAAATAAAGTGTAATTTCTTAAAATATCATAGACATTAGTCCGCAGCACAAGATCGGCCCCTAGACTTAAGGCTAACGACTCCGTCCATGAAAAGTTATATATAATTTGTCCCACGACATAGCAACTTCGTGTTTGTCACCCAACTTGAAACAGCTCTGGATAACGAAAGATAGCTACACATGTTGACGCCACCGGGTTCGAACCAATGACCTGAGCCTGAAGGTCTACATTTCAGCTAGTCGAGGTAACAGTAGAAGTAGCTGAAGTTGTAATCATATTATAGTGGTAGTGGCAGTGGATGCAGAAATGATAATAAGAATTGAGGCACGTCACGTGAAAATTGGCATTCGGACATTTTCGTGAATTTCCGGAAAGTCTATATTCAGGCTGACCTGTGCATTTATGCATCTGAATTAAGGTCAGAAAATTCCATATTCAGGTAGAATGAGCCTTCTTTGAAATAACAGCGAACGGTGTATTCCCGTGATTAGACTGCGTGGATGTGCAGGCTGATCTGGGGCCCACAATGGTTGCAAAGCCTCGAAGATTCCCGAAGGCCCATTTTCTCATGATGCGGCTCAAATAATTTATGACGTCGATGACGACGAACTTGTGATAGTGCTTATGGCAGTCATTTAATGATGTTGCGATGGCAACCGACTGATTGAACATTTGCAGTATAAAACTCAACATGATACATATGTGCTTCTCATGTCAACCCCCATGTTGGACAAACACATTCGTAACACATTTTACCTGTTACGAATGCGATCGCATACGTACGAAATCTGTTACAAATGTGATCTGTTACGAATGTGGTCCTACATAGCTCGCATTAATCGAACGCCGTTTTTGCAATATAGCTGGCAGACCAACATTGAGGCCTAATTGTACAAAAGGGATTTTTTGAAAAGTGCTCTTTTATTTCCTGGATTATGGGCCTTCGTTATCTTTCCTCTATATGGTATATAGAGAAGTACTTGTGACTTGAATTCCTCATGCATTATTTCATATAATTTATTCAAAGTTTCAGCAATGATCAACATTGATACCTAGTTAATTGTGCATAAGGGATTTCTTAATTGCTCTTTAATTTCCTCGATTATGGCCATGTGTTATTTTTTGCTCTATATATCAACAAAGTCTAGATGAAGGCAAGAATCACATTTGATAGCTCTAGTTAAGTATTTCAATAGTCAAGGAATGTGACCAGCTGAGCTAAAAGTTATGTTATACATGAAAGGGAAATATAGTTATTTTTGCTCAAAACAATAACTTTAAGAATTAAGAAATACACATTTCATAGATCTACTTGTAAACATGTAGAATGGAGTAATGCGTAATGGTATAACAAATAAAAACAAGCATTTCACCAATAAATTACTTTCAGGCTGAGTGGTCACACATACATCCATAACAATTTCTGGTGTGTATAACTTCTAGCCGCAGGAAATCTTTTGACTTGTCTCTTTGAATGTTGACGTACAACTTTCCCACGAAAGCAATGTTTTATATCTGTAATGAGCCAACAATAACCCATGGTCAATTCCATTTATTTAGCCAAGACGAACCCTAGATATTTTGTTTTTTATTCAGCAATAAACTAGTTTTCCTACGTAAGAAGATTAATTAGCATTATTATATAATGCAGACTCACGCACTTGCAAGATACAGTAGAGCGCCGTCTCATCATGCTGACGGTTATTAACTGTACTTTATGTAATATTTATATACGACTGACCGGAAGTCATACAATGTGATTTTTACAAGATACCAGATTTTCGCAATCAGTTTTGTCTTCAGTCTGTGCTAAATTTGCTAAGAGGTATTTTAAAATCGCACTGTCCATCCGTGTGTGTAGGCGTACGTCCGTGCGTCCGTGTAAATTCTTGTCCGGGCTGTAAATCTGCCATCCATAAAGGGATTTTGAAATAACTTGGCATAGATGTTCACCCTAATAAAACGACGTGTCGTGCGCAAGACCCAGACCCCTAGCTTCAAGGTCAAGGTCACACTTAGAGGTCAAAGGTTAACAGTGTATGTTTCGTGTCCGGTTCATATCTCTGTCATCCATGAGGGATTTTGAAATAACTTAGCATAAATATTTACCATAATGAGATTATTTGTCTTGCGCAAGACCCAGACCCCTAGCTCCAAGGTTAATGTCACACTTAGAAGTCAAAGATTAACAGGGTCTGTTTCGTGCTCGGTTTATAACTCTGAAATGTTCCCCATAACAAGACGACGTGTCATGCGCAAGATTCGGACCCTTGATTCTAAGGTCAAAGTCACACTTAGAGGTCAAAGGTTAACAGTGTATGTTTCGTGTCCGAGCCATAACTCGGCCATCGATGAAGGGATTTTAAAATTACTTGGCATAAATGTTCCCTATTGTGAGATGACATGCCATGCGCAAGACTCAGCCCCTAGCTAGCTCCAAGGTCAAGGTCACACTTAGAAGTCAAAGGTTAACATGGTCTGTTTCTTGTCTAGTCCATAACTCTGCCATTTATCAAGGGATTTTAAAATACAATGTTAACCATATTGAGAAGGTGTGTCGCGCTTATAACCCGTTTCTCTCATATCAAGGTCAAGGTCACAAGATGTTCATACCTAAACTATTCTGGCATTATTTTGCGAAGACAGCTGTAACATTCGTTGGCACGCTTCTGGGACATTTGCCACCAATAGCGACAGCTCTTGTTTGTGTTAGAAAGAAGACAGTGAACTTTTCTTTTGATACTGCTTCAAAATAGATAGAAAACGAATAACCGCAACAATATGTCTATTTTAAGAATTGATTATTTACAACAAAAATGTTCAGCCATCTGCATTTGAAGAATATTGACCAGTAACCGTGCAATATACCAATTTATTAATGTCAGTCTTGTAAAGTAATATTATGTAAAGCTATTATTTCAAATCTATAAATAGATCATTAAAATTCGACGAGATATCCATACTGACGTCGTCTGTATGAAATTGCAAAAGCAATCCGTTTTCTCACGTATTTGTTCCAGAGATCTGGCAATCCTGACAATATATACGACAGTGATTTCGTGCAGGTGCTGCAGACCAATTATGCCGACGTCAAGGATTCTAGGGTGTGCAAAGCAACTGCTGAACTCGCATTACAACCCGTACACATTATCATGCACTTCAAAGATGTGAAAAGGCAGCCACGGTTTGAGGTTGTAGAGTCCGAGGTAGTCTGTTCAACGAATCAAGAGCAGCCGATAACAATAGGTCACACGTCCAGGACAACCACTTTGTTCCACTTGTCAAAAGTAAGTTGATTAGGAAATCATGTAAGTTAAATCACAGAATTATACACGTAAAACAATGAAAGACACCGATAGTTGTGAAATAACCCTTATAATTATATGACTCCTGGTATGAATTGCAGGTCCGTAGTTTATCTACGTTCAGCACGTTTTTTACTGCGCTAATAAGTAAAAAAAGTCAAATTAATTTCTGATGTCATGTAATAAGATACTTATTGAATGACATGCTAGTCAAAAGACAGAATTATTGGTCATTTTTCATTCCTTTGAACCTTCGGCAATAATTTCGACTATTGGTCTGTAGGCCGTTCAGTAAGAGTATACTATTACATGACTTCTTATATAAATAGTCGGTCAATAGTTTGTACTGTATGACCAGTCTGTATGCAAGACACGTCTGCTGCAATAAAGTCAAACTTGGATAAACTGAAGTCTGTGTAAATTTATTTTTAAAGTTAAGTAATAAACACTTATTGAACGCCAATTCGCCCAATAGTCAAAGCTATTTGTCTTCAGTACTCGAATCCCGAGCAATAGTTTTGACTGTTGACGGATAAGTTGAAATTTTTAAGATTTCGTATAATATGTCATAAACATAAGCATAAATGTAGGTAAAAGGCACTGAATAATACTAGTGACAACCGCTAGCATTGCGGACCTTCCAGGTGGTCCTAATTCACTACTAATAAAATCTCGAGACCCGCTGTTAATTGAACAATCGGTTTAAAGTAAAGGAAAATAAGTGCAGTCACATGCTTTTGTTTTTTCTTCAATTTTCAAGGAACGTCTGCAAAGCGAAGTTTTCTATTATAAGCGAAAACAGTTATCAGTACTCCACAAACGAAAAAAAACAAAAAAAAAAAACAACAACGGAAAACTAAACAAAATAAAACTCGACTTGTGTAAAACACACTAGGTCAAGAGGCATGTTCCCTTTTCTCATTTTTACGACGGCTACGTCTTTCTAGTAGAGTCGCTAGAGTAGGCCCTACATACCATATGGTATAAACAAGAGCCGTCATATCTTGCAGCTGTCTGATGGATGGGATGGACATTCTCGATCTGAAGCTGCAGATTTCCTCCACTCGATAACGAGCTTCGACATTATTGTGATCTTCATGCACATTATACTCCGTTGTTTATGTACATGTATGTCATAAAATACAATAATACCTAAGGTCAATGTCACAAAGTTGTTATACTTGGAATTATTTTCATGTTAATTTTTTTTTCGAAAGCTTCGTTTATAGACATATCTTTGGTCCTTTAGAAGATAATGACTTGAAATTAAAAATGTTTCTTTATAATCATCACCTGCATGTTTGGTTACAATCCCCATAACTCTAATTGTATTTTTGACAGAATTATGCCCCTTTCATATTTAAAGTTTTTTGGCAATCTTCGCTTTCTTGATGTAACTTTAGTACACTATAAGATAAAGACTTGAAACTTAACATGTATCTTTATCATCATCACCTGCATGTGGAGTAACAATCCCCATAACTCTGATTTGTATTTTTGACCAAATTATGCCCCTTTCATACTTAAATATTTTGACAAACTTTGTTTTTCTGGACATAACTTTGGTACTATATGAGATAATGACTTGAAACTCAAAATATATTTTTACCATCATCATCTGCATGTGTGGTAACAATTCCAATAACTCTACTTTGTGTTATTGACAGAATTATGCCCCTTGGTGTATCTTCCTTTTAGGTAGAGATCTCATATTGAGACATATATTCTTACGGACAGCTCTTGTTTTAGCTTTTTGTTTACTTTGCAAGACGAGAGTTATGGCCATTGACTTAGTTAAAAAAAAGAAAAAAGTTTGTGCTGTATATATGTCAAAATGTACTTGACCTGGAGTCATAAAATATTAGAGGATTGTTTTTATAGCCTATGAAGTTTTGCAACGGTTGTTTTCTTTGGGATTTTGGTCAGCTAGGCCAAAGTAGTTCACTTAGTGAAAAGTACACATTAAATTCCTAAAAGTTTGTGTTGCATCTTGAAAAAAGTTTGACACTGAGTCATAAAACATGTACGGTCACGAGAGTAGTGGGATCCTGTGTCCTATGGACACACATCTAGTTGTGAGTGTTCTCTCCTGCTCTGTTCTCTTTTCTTCCACTTTAGCGTGGCTACAGCGTATGTGTATTCTTTAGTTGCTGCAGTGTTGCTTCGGTAAATTAATTCTGTGTTAATATTTCCATCGCTTTACATACTTAAAAGGATCCTTTTCTGTCGCGATAGTTCATTGTGACATTTTCTACTTTAAGAGCGTATTTGTATATAGGATCCTGAATTTTTAGCTCGACTAAACTAAGTATGTAAAGCTATCCTACTGAACCCGGTGTCGGCGTCGGTGTCTTTCTACGTCTGCACATTGGTTAAAGTTTTGACGCACTTTGTCTTTATCTCTGTAATTACTTGATAGATTTACTTCAAACTTAAAATAGTTATTCCTCATCGTCACCCACATCATATGGTACAAGGATCATAACTCTCACGCCGATATTTTATGAATTATTCCCCCTTTTTATTTAGAATTTCAGGTTAAAGTTTTGGTGCACTTTCACCCTATCTTACCTATTACTGAATTGATTTGATTCAAACTTAAAAAAGTTGTTTGACATCATCAGTTCATCACCCACATCTTATGATACGAGGTCAACAACTGTGGCTCCATTTTGTCATGAAATATGCCCCTTTTTACTTAGGATTTTGTGTAATTTTGATGCGTTTTCGCAGTGTTCTTACAAAAGGGATTTGATTCAAACATACAATAATTGTTCAGCATGAGCAATTACATCATTTGGAACAAGGGCAGTAACTCTATAATTAAAGAGTTATTCTCCTTTTCACTTAAAATATGTGGTTAAAGTTTCGATGATTCTGCCTTTGCGACCAGTGTAGATCATGATCAGCCTGCACATCCATGCAGTCTGATCAACATCTGCACTTTTCGCCATTCAGAACAGTTAATGGTACTGCCCAAAATGAAAGATGGACAAGTTCATTATAGAAATTTAGCAGGGTAAGGGTTAAAATTTCAGGCTGAAGTTTTGATGCACTTTCACTCTATCTCTGTTATTACCAAACAGATTTGATTCAAACATAAAATAGTTGAACCCCATCATCACCCAGATCATATGACACAAGGGTCATAACTCTTGCCCCATTATTTCATGAATTATTTCCCATTTTTCTTAGAATTTTAGTTTATTGTATGCACATTCACTTTATCTTTGTAAATACTTAATGAATTTGATTAAATCTTAGATAGTTCTTCCACATCGTCCTTCTCATCATATGGTACAAAATCAGTATCTCTGGTGCAAATATTTTATAAATCGTATCCCCCTTTTACTTAGAATTTCAGTTTAATTTTGATGCTTTTGCACCGTATCTCTGTTCTTACTAAATGGATTTAAATAAATGTAAAATCATTGTTCCACATCATCACCTACATAATATAACGCAAGGTCCATTATGCTGGCACCTGTATGCTATGAGTTTTTGCCCCGTTTTAGCTCGACTTTTCGAAGAAAAAGTAGAGCTATTGCACCTCGCCCCGGTGTCGGCGTCGGCGTTGGCGTCGCCGTTGGATAAAGTTTTTAATAAAGTCAAATATCTCTGTTACTATCAAAGCTATTGACTTGAAACTTAAAATAGTTATTTACTATCAAAGTCTACAGCAGGAGAAACAATCCCCATAACTCTGGTTTGAATTTTGACAGAATTATGCCCCTTTTTAACTTAGAACTTTTGGTTAAAGGTTTTGATAAAGTCTAATATCTCTGTTAATATTAAAGCTTTTGACTTGAAACTTAAAACAGTTATTTACTATCAAAATCTACACCAGGAGAAACAATCCCCATAATTCTGATTTGAATTTTGACAGAATTATGCCCCTTTTTAACTTAGAATGTTTATGCCCCCGGCATCTACTGATGCGGGAGGTAAATAGTGATTGTCCTGTCCGTCCGTTCGTTCGTCCGTCCGTTCGTACGTGGTTAACCAAATCGGACCGTTTCGTCTAGCATCAATACCCCTTACTAGAATGACTTGATACGAATGCAGATGTAACCTGTGACCATTCCTCATCTTCAGACATCACCTAACCTCAGTTTGACCTTGACCTCATTTTGGACTTAGGTTGCTTTATATGGGACATCTCTTGGTTAACCAAATAGGACCTTTTAGTCTAGCATCAATACCCCTTACTAGAATGCAGATGTAACCTGTGACCATTCCTCATCTTCAGACATCACCTGACCTCAGTTTGACCTTGACCTTGAACTTGACCTCGTTTTGGACTTAGGTTGCTTTGTATCGACAAGGATGCCACCGGGGGCAATCAAGCGTTTATTGAACGCAACTTCTTGTTTGTTAAAGCTTTTGATAAAGTCTAATATCTCTGTTACTATCAAAGCTATTGACTTGAAACTTAAAATGCTTATTCACTATTAAAGTCTACACCAGAAGAAACAATCCCCGTAACTCTGATTCAATTTTGACAGAATTATGCCCCTTTTTAACTTAGAATTTTTGGTTAAAGTTTTTCATAAAGTCTAATATCTTTGTTACTATCAAAGCTTTTGACTTGACACTTAAAGTAGTTATTTACTATCAAAGTCTACAATAGAAGAAATAATCCCCATAACTCTGATTTGAATTTTGACAGAATTATGCCCCTTTTTAACTTAGAATTTTTGGCTAAAGTTTTTGATAAAGTCAAATATCTCTGTTACTGTCAAAGGTATTGACTTGGAACTTAAAATACTTATTCACTATCAAAGTCTACACCAGGAGAAACAATCCCAATAACTCTGATTTGAATGTTGACAGAATTATGCCCCTTTTTAACTTAGAATTTTTGGTCAAAGTTTTTGATTAAGTGAAATATCTCTGTTACTATTAAAGCTTTTGACTTGAAACTTAAAATAGTTTGTTATTATCAAAGTCTACACCAGGAGAAACAATCCCCATTACTCTGATTTGAATTTTGACAGAATTATGCCCCTTTTTAACTTGGGATTTTTTTACTGGCAAAGCTCTAATTCAGAGTCAAGCACGGAGAAAAGTCGAGCGCGCTGTCTTATGGACAGCTCTTGTTACTTATAGAATTTTCAGGTTCAACATGTAATCACTTTTGCTCTGTCTCTGTTATTAATATATTTGATTCAAATTGAATATAATTGTCCCACAATATAAGTCATATTATACGACACATGGTGTATTACTTTTGCAGAAACTTCCATGAATTATGTCCCCTTTATACTTATTTAATGTTTTAGTACACTTTATCTCTGTTATTACTAAATTCATTTGACACAGACTTAATTAAGCTACTAGTATTGCCCAATATATGCATCCACATTTGAGTCATTGAACACTCCAGTGACAGCTCTAGCTTCCTCAGATGTGCCAAATTTCACTATCTACCATCGAAATAGTCAGTGCGCTGACTCCCGTGACAGCTCTTGTTAAAGGTATACCTAAATGTCGTACAATTTAGAGTAAAGACTTTCCATGGCCAATGCTTGCTCCAAGTATGATAGTGTGGCATAGACTTGGAAAGTTCCTACTCAATCTGTACTTTTTGGTGCATATGAAAACAATCTGCTGTGCATATTTTCACAACTTTTTGTAGTGTATAATATAACTCAGCAATCTAAACCTCAGTATTTTTCAGTACATGGCATTACTATCTGCTTATTTGTACATGATATCCAGTCCCTCAAAAATTTCTTTTATTGCTGTCCGACGTTTAGAGTTGGTAATGCAACATGGTCAAATTCTTGCGACATTTAGCATTAAAGGTGCGACATATAACATCAGATTTCTTTCCTTTAGATAAAAACCAACATTTTCGCTTATAACGTACAAAAAAATATTTTCACATTTGGTGGCAAGGGAACGGTTGTTTGCTATATTTTAAGCCAGTCCATGATTCTCAACCCTTTTTCTTTACAGGCAATAAGTATAAAAGGCAGCACTTTTGCTTTATATTGTGATATTCAGGCTAAGTTTCAGGCTAAGTTTTATAGGTTGTGCAATATGAATATTCATAATTCTGCGTTTTATAGATTGATCTAAAATGCTCCTACTTTCTTTTAAGCTCATCGGACTTTTTTTTTGGTGGGGGGGGGGGGGGGGGGGGGGGGGGTTGGAGTGAAATGAGTTATTGCCATGTCATCACTTGATCGGCGTCCGCGTCTGCCTCGGCGTCCGCGTTGCCTGGTTAAGTTTTATGTTTAGGTCAGCTCTTCTCCTAAACTATCAAAGCTATTGCTTTAAACTTACAACTCTGTTTCACCATCAATAGTTGACTCTGTACAGCAAGAAACATAACTTCATCCTGCTTTTTCAAGAATTATGTCTCCATTTGGACTTAGAAAATATCATATTTCTTGCTTAAGTTTTGTGTTTAGGTCATTTTTTCTCTTTAACAGTCAAAGCTATGGCTTGAAAACTTGGAGCAATTATTTTCCATTAAAAGCTGACTCTGCACAGCAAGTATGCAAGAATTATTGCCCCTTTTGGACTTAGAAAATTAGATTTCTTGGTTGTTTTGTGTTTTGTTCAGCTTTTCTCCTAAACTATCAAAGCTATTGCTTTAAAACTTGCAACACTTGTTAACCATTAAAAGCTGACTCTGTACAGCAAGAAATATAACTCCATCCTGCTTTTTGCAAGAATTATGGCCCCTTTATGACTTAGAAAATATCATAAAAACGGGTAGGACACTATTTTTATTATACAGAGACAAAAAATCAGATGAGCGTCTGCATCCGCAAGGCGGTGCTCTTGTTTAAAGTTCTTGTTTTGTAATATATTTAACATTTTTAGCTCGACTATTCGAAGAATAAGTAGAGCTATCCTACTCACCACGGCGTCGGCGTCACACCTTGGTTAAGTTTTTCGTACCAGTCCACATTTTGACAAAGTCTTTTGAGATAAAGCTTTGAAACTTTCAACACTTGTTTACCATCACCATGGCCAGTTATAGGCAAGAGCACATAACTCCATCAAGGATTTAGGCTGAATTATGGCCATTTTTGACTTAGAAATCATGGTTAAGTTTTTCGTACCAGTTCATATTTTGACAAAGTCTTTTGAGATAAAGCTTTGAAACATTCAACACCTGTTTACCATCACCATGTCCAGTTATAGCTGCAAGAGCACATAACTCCATCAAGGGTTTTGGCTGAATTATGGCCCGTTTCGACTTAGAAATCTTGGTAAATATTTCGTACCAGTTCATATTTTGACAAAGTCTTTTGAGATAAAGCTTTGAAACTTTCAACACCTGTTTACCATTACCATATCCAATTATAGGCAAGAGTACATAACTCCATCAAGGATTTTGGCTGAATTATGGCCCCTTTTGACTCAGAAATCTTGGTTAAGTTTTCCGTACCAGTTCATATTTTTTGTAAAGTGTTTGACATATGGCTTTGAAACTTTTATCACTTGTTAAGTATAATAGTCTCTATCTGTAGGAAAGAGTACATAACTCTGTCATCTATTTTGGCTGAATTATGGCCCTTTTTGGACTTTGAAATTGGTTCTGTTTTCATACAAGTCCACGTTTTGTCAAAACTATTTGACATAAGGCTTTTAAACTTTGAACACTTGTTTATCATTATGATTTCCATTTGTAGGCAAGAGTACATAACTATTTTGACTGAATTATGGCCCTTTTTGGACTTTGAAATTGGTTCATACATTGCCATTTAGTGCAAGTCTTATCGAAATCAAAGAAATACAGGAACATTGTTTATCTAATCTATTTATTTCTTTTGTCTGAATATCTGTGGAAATATTTTGACCCCATTCTTCAATCAATTCTTCGAATAGTCGAGCGCGCTGTCATCAGGCAGCTCTTGTTTAATAATTCAAAGGGATAATACACGTCCATTAATAAAAATGGGGGATATTTTAATGGGTCTGTGTGAATCGTATTGGTATTGGTATAAACATTAATTTCCCTAACAAAGGCTCATATTGTGGCTGTCACATTTTTTCTGTTATGAACATGAAACATGTCTTTTTCGTGCTAAATCCTATTTTCGATAATTGTTTATTATTTGCCGAAGCTTTGAATATTGATTACCATGGTAGCAAATATTACTTAATTCATTGTTTACGATTACCTCACTTTATTTCTCTAACGGTGTACTTTCATGTGTAATATTGAAAGTCGTGATTTTCTGGCCGTGTAATTATACACAACATCTGTTTGGTTAGCTCTTTTATCTGATTTAACATAAAATCAAAAACCCTATGGAACTATAACGTCAGAATGTTTGCAATACTGAATTAGCCAGACTCAGCAGTTTCTGGTTTATAAGATCACGGTAAATTTGTAAAAGAGTTGCCGTTAAACAGATGTTAGGAGGGCGTGGGATTGGGAGCTGGGTACGGTGGCAAGGGAGCTGTTGGGCATTTCATTACCCCTGTCATTATCACTAAAGAAACCGAATCTGCTGTATATTAGCTTGATTCTGAAGAAAATATTTTTTTGGAAAGATTTCTGCGCAAGGGGAGAGGCAGGGCGAGGTGGGATTGATTTTATAAGTGTACAACATCCAACCGGTCCAGCTCCAAACTTACAGAGGTGTGATGCAAAAGACTGAAGAATAGAGAAGTAGACCACTTGCTGCTACATCCAGATATTGTACATGTGACATTCGGGTGCGTGTCGCTACCTGAGACAAATCACTGCCGAAACAGGTCAAAGGTATGGCCACTGCAACTGCGTCCAAATCGCTATTACTGGTCAAAGTCTAGCAGTCATAGAGTTTAATCGGCAATTGTATGAACGAGAAAAAATCAGCTTGATTATTTAAGAACGTATACAAATTGCTTCACAGAATAGCGGTGCGATGCAATGACCCGGTAACTAATAAACTCGTATAAAACATATTTGACATAATCCTACACAATTCACTCACCCTTTGTGAATTAATCAACACGTTATTCCCGGGGCACTATTTGTGCTCAGTTCACTTTGCACGTGACTTTCATGACTACATATTGTTAACGTTAGAGCTAGCGAGAGTGTTCAGAGGACACGTCAAAAAATGTATGTACTTTTATTCTTCATACGCTTCCTTTTCTATTTTCTTTCTATTTCTGTCGTTCTTTCTATTCTCATTTTTTTTCAATTAAAGATATAAATAATTCATTATGTGTTTTACCCATTTTTACATGCGATTATCATTCAAATCGCCATGAGAAAACCAACATAGTGGCTTTGCGACCAGCATGGATCCAGACCTGCCTGCGCATCCGCGCAGTCTGGTCAGGATCCATGCTGTTCGCTAACAGTTTCTCTAATTGCAATAGACTTTGAAAGCGAACAGTATGGATCCTGACCAGACTGCGCAGGCTGGTCTGGATACATGCTGGTCCCAAACGCACTATGTTGGAACTTCTCTGTAATATTGTTCATGGATCACCTCCATTAATTTTGAGTCATATGTCTCATACAAGGGATGTTGCCATGGAAATTGTTCTTGATGCTTTGGTAGCTTTAATTACAAGCGAGGTTACGTTGATCAAAAATATGTTGTATTTTTTTTTTATTTCTTGCATTTTAGGTTGTGTCTCAGTGGCAACGATCAAAACCATACAAAGATGTATACAGATTGTAGATGGACGTGTTCTCAGATTTGGAGCATATCTGATGTGTATGTTATCTTTTCCTTTTTTTGTCACGAATATATAAAGGCAACACTAGTATTAACATTTGTTTGTGCTCTTATTCACGCCTGTATGCTTAGTTTAGCTGGACGTTTCGAAGAACATTGAGAGCTATTCTACTCACATGGGCGTCGGAATCACACCTCGGTTAAAACTTTATTTGCAAGATCATATCTCAGTACCATTGCATGTACTAACACATCGCTATACAAAAATTTAACCAAGTTAGATAACACTTGTTTGAATTTTGTACAAAATCTGGCCTTTTTTCTGCTTAGAAATGTCGGTGTACATTATGTATGCAATAACTTTCACGCAATAACTCAGTAACATTATGTATTGGACTAAATGTTCACACAATGCTTCCCAGGCTACTGCAATAATAAAATTGTAATTGGTTGAATTTAAATATAAGTGTGGCATTTTTAGCTCCACTATTTGGAGAATAGGGGTGCTTTTCTACTCACCCTCGGCGTCGGCGTCGGCGGGAGCTTTCTTGGTTTTTTCGGTAACCTTTGTTTTTTTCTGTCATATCTTTGTTAATATTGCTTATATCTTACTGTCACTTCACATAAACATTGTCCAGCATACAAACAAAGTATGTGGAGGGGCAAGGCCCATTATACATAAGGTCAGTGTCACCAAGGTGTTATACTTGGGTTATCTTTAAAGTTAAAGTTTTTCAGCAACCTTTGTTTTGCTGTCATATCTTTGTTACTATTGATTATATCTTACTTTAAGTTCACATAAACATTGTCCGGCATACAAACAAAGTATGTGCAGGGGCTGGGCCAATTATACCTAATGTCAAGGTCACCAAGGTGTTATACTTAGGTTATTTTTAAGGTTAAAAGATTTTTGGCAACCGTATCTTGAAAGTTAAATGAAAATCTCCACCAGCATTTTCTTGGTGGAATTGAATTTAAATTATGTCCCGTTTACTACTTAGAAAGTTTTAGGTACCAAGTTATATCTCAGTAAAGATTGAAACTGCTCGCAAGACCCTATTCTCATCAAAATTTCAAGGTTAAAGAGCTCTTGGTTGAAATTAATTAAAATTATGTTGCTTATTTCTCTTGGAAATTTTGCTTGTAATTTTGCATGCTAGTTGTTGCCATAACAAAACTTCAGTTTGCAATAAATCATATTTGTAATAAATCATAATGAAATGACTTAGTTATGTCAAACTTATCAAATAATAGCCCTTGTTTGATTTTAGTTGTCTAATAAATAGTCGAGCACGCTGTCTTATGGACAGCTCTTGTACATACTCAATTTGAAGCTTGGCTGTAATATTGTTCATGGATCACCTTCACTGATTTTAGTCATTTGTCTCATGCAAGTGATGTTTTAATGAAAACAAGTTTTGTAAAATAGTTTTATTGCCAAGTGAGATATTTACGTTTAACAAAATCATGTTTTCTTTCTTCATGCATTTTAGGTTGTGCTTTAAAAAGATAGTGTTCTGAGGCAAAGATCAAGAACATACATACATATCATGGACGATGATGGACAAATGTGTTGTCAGATCTGGACCATAAATGGTGTGTATGTTTTCATATTTTCTTTTTTTGGAATTTCTATAGGTCCAACTAGAAAAAAATATTAGTTTCAGTTCTTAAAAATGCCGTCCTGTGTCTTAAACACACAACAGGGTTTCCTTTGAAACATACATCTACATCTAGGCAATGAAATAAATCAATTATTGACGGTTATAAGGCAGATTTTAAACATATAAGGTGTGTATGTTTACTTTTTTGTGGCAACACTTTGATATACATTTTTTTCTGTTTGCGCACATGCCTTTTTATATCTGTACATGTACACACAACAGGGTTACCATGGAAACTTTCATCTACATCTAGGCAATTGTATAATGGTTGACCAATATTCAGATGAGCAGATTTCGGGTGTGAATGTTTACATTTTGTTTCTGGTGGCAACACTTTGATATATTTGATCTTCTTTTTACACATACCCTTTTGTATCTATACACACAACAGGGTTACCACTGAAATGTACCTCTACATCTAGGCAATGGTATAATGGATGGCCGACATTCAGCTATACAGAGTTAAACAGAATAATTTGGAGTGTATAGGGTTCGTATGTATACTTTTCCTTTCTTGTTGCAACACTTTGACATATTTATTTCTGATTTTATACAAGTCTTTGTGTAAATATACACAGAACAGGGTTACCATGGAAACGTACCTCTACATCTAGCCAGTGATAAATGGATGACCGACGTCCAAGTCTACAAACAGCAGTGAGAGAAATACTGCAACCGATCACGTGAAAACGCTTAGCTTTGAATAGCCTAAGCCTTGCTAAGATCTGTACATACATTCAGGTAAAACTTGAATTTAAACAAAAATCCGAGTTTATTATAGTTGTGCTTACAGAGAATCCAATCTACATTGTATGTTTTTGTTTCATTATGTGTGTTCGGTGTTTGCTGTTTTGTCAGGGATTCGTTTACATTGGCTAGTTAGTTGTGTTTGTGATGTTGTTTGAGTGTTTGTTGTGATGTTTTGTGGAGGTGTTTCAGTGTTTGTTGTGGTGTTTTATGGATGTGTTTCAGTGTTTGTTGTGGTGTTTTGTAGAGGTGTTTCAGTGTTTGTTGTGGTGTTTTGTGGAGGTGTTTCAGTGTTTGTTGTGGTGTTTTTGTGGAGATGTTTTAGTGTTTGTTGTGGTGTTTGTGGTGTCGCCTGTGTGTTTTTTCTCGGTTGTAAATGGTTTTGTCAAAAGGGGTTTTTGTTAGTGCAGATTGTTTGTCGAATCGGGTTCTTCGTCTTTCAGTCTGTTATATTGTATTTTGTTTTTACCATTAGCAATATGATATTACTATTTATTCATGTACACAATTATATGAATAAATTAAGTATTGAGGTGTGTTTTAATAATTTCTTGTCCTAACAATTTTAGATAGCTGAGACGTGCCATGAATGTGCAGACGACAAATAATAGGTGCAGACGACATCTGGGTAAGCGCGCGCAACTGTTCTATTGTATGTCTGCTGTTATTCGTTTTGTTTTGTATTGCTATTTTTTCCGCTAGAATGATGGGTACTCGGAAAAAAAAGTCACAGCAGGATACAGAGACGCAGACCAAACAAAATGTGCATTTCTCTTGATCATGAACAGGTATGTATATTGCTACCTATGTTATCCTATTTTGCATGCATTTCTCTGCAGATTTTTCCAAACTGGTGGCTGATGTTGAATACAAACACATGTGAAGATATAATGTTGTAGATATCGTAATGGTTTAGCGGACGGTGCAGCTATGGTAACTAATGTTGACTTCACAAACACTGCAAGGAAGTCATGTTGTAGATTTCACAATGGTTTAGTGGATTGTGCAGCTTGGTCGTTTTTCTAGGGCACAACGGGGTATGTAATTTGTATATGTCATTAGTTTATTTCTTAAGCTATATTGTATTAGGCGTGCAGTTTTCAACCAAGTTATGCAGATTTATTTTCATTTAAATAATTTTTTTCTACAAATTTGATATATTCTGGTTATCATAAAAAGCCTACATTATTTAAATTATTTTTATTGTAACCGTATCAGTTGTTAAATAATGACAAGCAGTATTTAGTAAGCAGTGCATGACTTTAAACCTAAATTTAGAAAGCTAAGATCGACTTTTCTCCCAGAGTGATTCAAGAGCTTCGGGCATGCGCATACAGTTTCTGGCTTTGGTGATTGTAAAGCTCGAAGTATTTGGTGAGAGACTATCCAACGAAGGACACAAACCATCTGACGAGAAGCATTTGCCTAGATCATACACGTAAGGACTTGTAATTTATAACGTACTTTGAATATAAATCGTTGATTCAGTTTTGTTACACTATGAAGTGTCAAAGGTTTTCATGATTGGCGTAATTTTAGGTAAAGAAAACTTTATTGGGGGCACAGCAATGCCGTGATCTAAATAAGGCAAGCGTTTTTAACATAGAAAAATATCGTTTGTAAGTAAAAAGTAAAAAGTGTCTTTTCATTTTCGAAGAGGGTTGAAATACTCAGCTTTCAATACGTGACTTTAGTATAAGTATTGGTGAGAAACCCAGGAAAAAACAATGCGGACATTTATTATATTATATTAACAGGAAGAAACTTCTAGTTAATGGAACTACAATTGCCACAGTACTGCCTTGCTGGTACCATAAAGCTGCCGATAACATGAGGTACACTAGTACCAGTCGATACCGGTCACCAGAGACGCACTAGTACCCTATCGATGCCGATCATTAGAGGTGTGCTGGACCCCTTATGTCATGATGTCAACATATTGATCAACTGTTTTCAACCAGGTAGGCAACTAACTTGCTTAAGAATTGCCGTTTACGCGGTGTGAGTTCGATCAAGAATGTGTGTTACACTTTTTGTTTCTGACTTGGCCGTGTGCTTGATGGAGAGCTAAATTCTACTGGTTAAGGAACTTAATTCGGTTATCTTGAGCTTATTGACTTATCTGAAACAATGTAGGCCTAAACTATGAAAGCTGCTGTTATGGGCTAATATCTGGTTCTTTTTTTTTTTTATTGGGGGGGGGGGGGGGGGGGGGGGTGGGGGTTTAACGTCGCACCGACGACACAATTATAGGTCATATGGCGACTTTCCAGCTTTAAGTTAATGGTGGAGGAAGACCCCAGGTGCCCCTCCGTGCATTATTTCATCACGAGCGGGCACCTGGGTAGAACCACCGACCTTCCGTAAGCCAGCTGGATGGCTTCCTCACATGAAGAATTCAACAATATCTGGTTCTGTGACATAACTTTCCTTATTTTTTCCGAACATGACTTATCTGAACATGTTGAGGGATTTGTAAAGTTATGTAACATTGACTGGTAGTTATTTAAATGTTACAAAACAATTATTTCGAAAACTTAAGGATAATATCTAAATGATATAAGAGGATTTATAACATGCAAAATAGTTGTCAATTATATCAAGCAGACGACACAAATTGCTTCTACCAGACGAGCCCAGTTGCTTCTACCAGACGACACCAGCGACGGAAGTAACGCCAGGAATTACCTTCCAATGTGAAACTGATAAAATATTTAGATTTAACTGTCATCATCATGAATGCTGATACTGACTTGTATAACATACAGATCTCAGAGGCGATGCCAATTTGTAAGGCGTTTGTTTCGGAAATAAAAACTATCGACCCTAAACTGAAGAGTTTACTCTGTCTTAGGGTACATCCCTTAGCAACTCATTGATCAACTGCTTCGTAATATTAAATGACTAAAATTTAATTTAGTGTCATATGCTGTCATTTGTGCATTGAAAGTTAATTAATGTAAGACCTGTAGGTAATTAGATTTGTTTCGAGAAATATGCACGAGTTCTGCAGCGGAAATGATTTGCGACTTAAGGAGTGCAATATTATTCCGCTGCAGAGGTGCATATTTCCCGATATATATCTGATAATCGTTTTATTAGCTCATCTGATTTTTTGAAAAAAAAATGATGAGTTATTGTCATCACTTGAGCGGTTGTCGGCGTCGGCGTCGGCGTCGGCGTCTGCGTCGGCGTTGCCTGGTTAAGTTTTATGTTTAGGTCAGCTTTTCTCCTAAACTATCAAAGCTATTGCTTTGAAACTTGGAAGACTTGTTCATCATCATAAGCTGACCCTGTATAGCAAGAAACATAACTCCATCTTGCTTTTTGCAAGATTTATGGCCCCTTTTGTACTTAGAAAATATCAGATTTCTTGGTTAAGTTTTATGTTTAGGTCAACTTTTCTCCTAAACTATCAAAGCTATTGCTTTGAAACTTGGAATACTTGTTCACCATCATAAGCAGACCCTGTACATCAGAAACATAACTCCATCTTGCTTTTTGCAAGAATTATTGCCCCTTTTGGACTTAGAAAATCAGTTTTCTTGGTTAAGTTTTATGTTTAGGTCAGCTTTTATCCTAAACTATCAAAGCTATTGCTTTAAAACTTGCAACACTTGTTCACCATCATAAGCTGACCCTGTACAGCAAGAAACATAACTCCATCCTGCTTTTTGCAAGATTTATGGCCCCTTTTGGACTTAGAAAATATCAGATTTCTTGGTTAAGTTTTATGTTTAGGTCAACTTTTTCTCTTAAACTATCAAAGCTATTGCTTTGAAACTTGCAACACTTGTTCACCATCATAAGCTGACCCTGTACAGCAAGCAACATAACTCCATCCTGCTTTTTGCAATAATTATTGCCCCTTTTGGACTTAGAAAATCATTTTCTTGGTTGAGTATTATGTTTAAGGCAACTTTTCTCATAAACTATCAAAGCTATTGCTTTAAAACTTGCAACAGTTTTTCACAATCATAAGTGGACACTGTACATCAAGAAACATAACTCTATCCTGCTTTTTGCAAGAATGATGGCCCTTTTTAGACTTAGAAAATCATGGGTAGGACAATATTTCTATTATACAAAAAAAAATCAGATGAGCGTCAGCACCCGCAAGGCGGTGCTCTTGTTACATATGCATCTGCACTAATATGAAATATTTAAATGTTTCGGATTTCGTTGTAATTTAACAGAGTTTATAACTGAGTATGTAATAAATAATTTTTCAGCACTGATCGATGGTTTTAGTGGAATTCAAGGCTTGATGGACATATCGTCTGTATTTGTCCGGTCGTACTCACGGTAAAGAGCTCTTCAACACCTCTTGCACAAAACAAAAAATCCTTGATGCCGGGCAGACGAAGACCAGTCAGGTAAAGATATATTATTTCATAACGTTTGTTATGTTAGTTTGAAAGTTATTTGTATGCAGATTTTAAAATAAAGTTCCATAAACATGGTAGACGGTATTGCGGCAAAAATATTCTGGCAAGTATGTATTATATAAATAATATTGCCACAAAAATATCTGACACAATGTGCTCAGACTGGCAAATATGGCTAGTATCAAGGTAGATCATATTTGAATTCCGATAAGAGAGGATTTTGACCGTCACGGTGGTATCTGGTGAGGTTCGGGTACTGGGTAGAAACCAGTTCGCAAAATTATGAGAATAAATAAGACTTCAATTACTACTCTATGTAAATCAATTCAGTTTTACCTGAACGTAGAGCTACTTTAAATCAGTGAACAGGTCATTCTGAAATTCAGACCATATTTGAACTTGGGCTATGTCACCAACAGACTGATATCAGAGAAAATACACATTGTTATTACATACTCATTTCTTTCCCCGTTAAGTTACACTGGTACCGGAAACGTCAATATTTTTCCATACACTGACGCCTGAATTTCATATCGGGTGCATGACGTAATTCAGTGTGACTGTGTTGTTGCACTATTTTTGTGCCCCCACAAGAGTTGTGGGGGGCATATAGATTTGGTCTTGTCCGTCCGTGCGTGTGTGCGTCCGTCCATCTGTCCGTCCGTCCGTCCGAAGTTCGTGACGCGCCTAGCTAAAAAAGTATTTGATATAAATTGATGAAACCTTGCATGAGTCTTTATCATGATATGAACATGCGCACCTCCTACTTTTCGTCTGTCTCCGCAACCTATTTTTAGCTCGACTATTCGAAGAATAGTCTAGCTATTCTACTCACCCTGGCGTCGGCGTCGGCGTCGGCGTCACACCTTGGTTAAGTTTTTGCATGCAAGTACATACAGCTATCATTTAAAGGCATTAGCTTTGAAACTTATTATTCTTTTTCTAGGTCAATTACCAAACCCCAACTGGGTCAAGTTCCATTAACTTAACATGTATTTGAGCAAATTATGCCCCCTTTTGGACTTAGAAAATTCTGGTTAAAGTTTTACATGCAAGTTACTATCTCCAAAACTAATGCAGACATTGAATTAAAAACTTCACATGTGTCTTCGGGTTATAAAAACTAGTTGATAGCACCAAGACCATAACTCTGACCTTCATTTTGGCCAAATTATGCCCCCTTTTGGACTTAGAAAATTCTGGTTAAAGTTTTGCGTGCAAGTACATACAGCTATTACTAAAAGGCATATAGATTTGAAACTTATTTTTTCTTTTTCTAGATCAATTACCTACCTCACTGGGTCAAGTCCCATAACTCTGACATGTATTTTGAGCAAATTATACCCCCTTTTGGACTTAGAAAAGTCTGGTTAAAGTTTTACATGCAAGTTACTATCTCCAAAACTAATGCAGATATTGAATTGAAACTTCACATGTGTCTTTGGGGTTATAAAACTAGTTGATAGCACCAAGTCCCATAACTCTGACCTTCATTTTGGCCAAATTATGCCCCCTTTTGGACTTAGAAAATTCTGGTTAAAGTTTTGCGTGCAAGTACATACAGCTATTACTAAAAGGCATACAGATTTGAAACTTATTTTTTCTTTTTCTAGATCAATTACCTACCTCACTGGGTCAAGCCCCATAAACTCTGACATGTATTTTGGCCAATTATGCCCCTTTTGGACTTAGAAAATTCTGGTTAAAGTTTTGCGTGCAAGTACATACAGCTATTACTAAAAGGCATATAGATTTGAAACTTATTTTTTCTTTTTCTAGATCAATTACCTACCTCACTGGGTCAAGTCCCATAACTCTTACATGTATTTTTGCCAAATTATTCCCCCTTTTGGACTTAGAAAATTCTGGTTAAAGTTTTACATGCAAGTAACTATCTCCAAAACTACTACAGATATTAAATTGAAACTTCACATGTGTCTTCGGGGTTATAAAACTAGTTGATAGCACCAAGTCCCATAACTCTGACATGTATTTTGGGCAAATTATGCCCCCTTTTGGACTTAGAAAATCCTGGTTAAAGTTTTGCGTGCAAGTACATACAGCTATTACCAAAAGGCATATAGCTTTGAAACTTATTTATTCTTTTTCAAGGTCAATTACCAACCTCACTGGGTCAAGTTCCATAACTCTTAACATGTATTTTGAGCAAATTATGCCCCCTTTTAGACTTAGAAAATCCTGGTTAAAGTTTTGCGTGCAAGTACATACAGCTATTACCAAAAGGCATATAGCTTTGAAACTTATTTATTCTTTTTCTAGATCAATTACCAACCTCACTGGGTCAAGTTCCATAACTCTTAACATGTATTTTGAGCAAATTATGCCCCCTTTTGGACTTAGAAAATTCTGGTTAAAGTTTAACATGCAAGTTACTATCCCCAAAACTAATGCAGATATTGAATTGAAACTTAACATGTTTCTTCGGGGTTATAAAACTAGTTGATAACATCAAGTCCCATAACTCTGATATGTATTTTGGTCAAATTATGTCCCCTTTCGAACTTAAAACTCTTTTGATATTTAACATTTTGGGTAATAATTTCCTGCTTCTGTGACAATATTTCGAATAGTCGAGCTTGGCTGTCTTACGGACAGCTCTTGTTAGAGTTAAGGTCCCTGAAATAGTCAAAAATGCACATTTTCATCTTGTGACACGCCTAGCTCAAAAAGTATTTGACATAGATTCATGAAACCTTGCATGAGTCTTAATCATGATAATATTATGAACTTGCGCACCGCCCATTTTTCATTTTGGTTTTTGCCCTATTTTTAGCTCACCTGAGCAATGCTCAGGTGAGTTTTTCTGATCGCTCGATGTCCGGCGTCCGTCGTCTGTCGTCTGTCTGTCGTCTGTCTGTCTGTCGTCCGTCAACATTTAGCTTGTGTATGCGATAGAGGCTGTATTTTTCAACTGATCTTCATGAATTTTGGTCAGAATGATTACCTTGATAAAATCTAGGCCGAGTTTGAAAATGGGTCATCTGGGGTCAAAAACTAGGTCACTAGGTCAAATCAAAGAAAAACCTTGTGTGCGATAGAGGCTGTATTTTTCAGTTGATCTTCATGAAATTTTGTCAGAATGATAACCTTGATGAAATCTAGGCCAAGTTCGAAAATGGGTCACCCGGGTCAAAAACTAGGTCACTAGGTCAAATCTTGGAAAAACCTTGTGTATGCGATAGAGGCTGTATTTTTCAACTGATCTTTATGAATATTGGTCAGAATGATTGCCATGATGAAATCTAGGCCGAGTTTGAAAGTGGGTCATCTCGGGTCAAAAACTAGGTCACCAGGTCGAATCAAGGAAAAAACCTTGTGTATGCGATAGAGAATGTATTTTTCAATTGACCTTCATGAATTTTAGTCAGAATGATTACCTTGATGAAATTTAGACCAAGTTCGAAAATGGGTAATCTGGGGTTGCCTTGATGAAATCTAGGTCGATTTTGAATATGGATTATCTGAGGTCAAAAACTAGGTTACCAGGTCAAATTAAAGAAAAATCTTGTGTATGCGATAGAGACTGTTTTTTTCAATTGATTTTTATGAAATTTGGTCAGGATGATTGCCTTAATGAAATCTAGGTCGAATTTGAATATGGGTCATCTGAAGTCAAAAACTAGGTCACTTGGTCAAATCAAAGAAAAAACGTGTGTATGTGATAGAGGCTGTATTTTTCAGTTGATCTTAATGAATTTTGGTCAGAATGATTGCATTGATAAAATCTAGGTCGAGTTTGAACATAGGTCATCTAGGGTCAAAAACTATGTCATATCTAAGAAAATGCTTGTTTTATCGCAAGAGACCAATTTTTTGGTCCAATCTTAATGAAAATTGGCCAGAATATTTGTTTCCATGAAATCACTAGGTCAAACATGTTTTACACTGTTAAGGAGTGCTTCTTAGGTGAGCGACCTAGGGTCATCTTGGCCCTCTTGTTAGAGTTATGACCCCTGAAATAGGCAAAAATGCCCATTTTCACCTTGTGACACGCCTAGCTCAAAAAGTATTTCATATAAATTGATTAAACCTTGAGTCTTTATCATGATATGAACTTGTGCACCTCGTTTTTTTTGTCTGGCTCCGCCACCTATTTTCAGTGTTATAGCCCCTGAAATAGTCAAAAATGCACATTTTCACCTTGTAACGTGCCTAGCTCAAAAACTATTTCATATAAATTGATTAAACCTTGTATGATTCTTTGTCATGATATGAACCTGCGCACCTATTTTTTTGTCTGGCTCCGCCCCCTATTTTCAGAGTTATGGCCCCTAAAATAGTAAAAAATGCACATTTTCACCTTTTGACGCACCTAGCTCAAAAAGTATTTAATATAAATGGTTGAAAACTTGCATAAGTCTTTATCATGATATAAACTTGCACACCTCTTATTTTTTGACCGACTCCACCCACTTTTTAAAAGTTATCGCCCCTGAAATAGTAAAAAAATGCACATTTTCACCTAATTATGTGGTTAGCTCAAAAAGTATTTAATGTAATTTCATGAAAACCTTGCTTGAGTCTTTTATCATGATGTGACCTTTCACACTTTGCATTCTTCTTGAGAATCTTTGCACTTATTACAGAGTT
The DNA here is from genome assembly GCF_021730395.1 of Mercenaria mercenaria. Taxonomy (NCBI): domain Eukaryota; kingdom Metazoa; phylum Mollusca; class Bivalvia; order Venerida; family Veneridae; genus Mercenaria; species Mercenaria mercenaria. Next base: position 48,638,227 of record NC_069368.1, read on the forward strand.
ATGGCCCTTGAAATAGCCAAAATAGTGGATTTTTTTGTTTGTGATGCTCATAGCTCAAAAATATATGGGCCTAGAATAATGAATCCTTTTCATAAAATGTTTGTTTAGGCTAAACCCCATTAACACTGCAAACATTTGAATTATTATGTCTCCCCCAGGAGACATATTGTTTTTGCCCTGTCCGTCCGTCCGTCTGTCCGTCCGTCCGTCCTTCCGTCCGTCCGTCCGTATGTCACACTTCATTTCCGAGCAATAACTGGAGAACCATTTAACCTAGAACCTTCAAACTTCATAAGGTTGTAGGGCTGCTGGAGTAGACAACCCCTATTGTTTTTGGGGTCACTCCATCAAAGGTCAAGGTCACAGGGGTCTGAACATTGAAAACCATTTCCGATCAATAACTAGAGAACCACTTGACCCAGAATGTTGAAACTTCATAGGATGATTGGTCATGAAGAGTAGATGAGCCCTATTGATTTTGGGGTTACTCCGTCAAAGGTCAAGGTCACAGGGGGCTGAACATTGAAAACCATTTCTGATCAATAACTAGAGAACCACTTGATCAAGAATGTTGAAACTTCATAGGATGATTGGTCATGAAGAGTAAATGACCCCTATTGATTTTGGGGTCACTCCGTCAAAGGTCAAGGTCACAGGGGCCTGAACATTGAAAACCATTTCCGATCAATATCTAGAGAACCACTTGACCCAGAATATTGAAACTTCATAGGATGATTGGTCATGAAGAGTAGATGACCCTTATTGATTTTGGGGTCACTCCGTCAAAGGTCAAGGTCACAGGGGCCTGAATATTGAAAACCATTTCCAATCAATAACTAGAGAACCACTTGACCCAGAATGTTGAAACTTGATAGGATGGTTGGTCATAAAGAGTAGATGACCCTTATTGATTATGGGGTCACTCCGTCAAAGGTCAAGGTCACAGGGGCCTGAACATTGAAAACCATTTCGGATCAATATCTAGAGAACCACTTGACCCAGAGTGTTGAAACTTTATAGGATGATTGTACATGCAAAGTAAATGACCCCTATCGATTTTGGGGTCACTCCATTAAAGGTCAAGGTCACAGGGGCCTGAACTTTGAAAACCATTTCCGGTCAGTAACTTGAGAACCAGTTGACCCAGAATGTTAAAACTTAATAGGATGATTGGTCATAAAGAGTAGATGACCCCTAACGATTTTGGGGTCACTCTGTGAAGGGTCAAGGTCACAGGGGCCTGAACATTGAAAACCATTTCCGGTCAGTAACTTGAGAACCACTTGACCCAGAATGATGAAACTTCGTAGGATGATTGGTCATGCAGAGTAGATGAACCCTAATGATTTTAGGGGCACTCCATTAAAGGTCAAGGCAACAGGGGCCTGAACATGGAAAACCATTTCCAATCAATAACTTGAGAACCTCTCGACCCAGAATGTTGAATCATAGGATGATTGTTCATGCAGAGTAAATGACCCTTATTGTTTTTGGGGTCACTCCATTAAATGTCAAGGTCACAGGGGCCTGAACATTGATAACCAGTTCCGATCAATAACTTGAGAACCACTTGACCCAGAATGATGAAACTTCGTAGGATGATTGGTCATGCAGAGTAGATGAACCCTAACGATTTTAGGGTCACTCTGTTAAAGGTCAAGGCCACAGGGGCCTGAACATGGAAAACCATTTCCAATCAATAACTTGAGAACCTCTCGACCCAGAATGTTGAAACTTCATAGGATGATTGTTCATGCAGAGTAAATGACCCTTATTGTTTTTGGGGTCACTCCGTTAAAGGTCAAGGTCACAGGGGCCTGAACATTGATAACCAGTTCCGATCAATAACTTGAGAACCACTTGACCCAGAATGTTGAAACTTCATAGGATGATTGAACATGCAGAGTAGATGACCCCTATTGATTTTGGGGTCAGTCTATTAAAGTTCAAGGTCACAGTGGCCTGTTCATGTAAAATCATTTTTTGGAAATAAGTTGAGAACCACTTGACCTACAATGTTGAAACTTAATAGGATGATTGGACATGCAGAGTAGATGACCCCTATTTATTTTGAGGTCACTTGATCAAAGGTCAAGGTCACAGGAGCCTGAACAGTGACTTGAGAACCACTAGGCCACGAGTGTTGAAATTTAGCGGGATGACTGGACATGCCAAGTAGATGATCCCTATTGCAGCCAACCATCAGTGTCTCTTTGACTTTCGCTCCTGACCCCTATTGACTTCTTGCCTATAGGACTTTGCATTGGGGGAGACATGCGCTTTTTTACAAAAGCATTTTCTAGTTGCCCCTTATTTGTGACAAATGTACCAATGGGGGGCACACCCTGTGTCCTACAGACACATTCTAGTTCTATTTAGTTCAGTATTGTCAATTCTATTCAGGCTATTTCATAAATTTATGATATTTACGTTATATTTATACGTGAAGATGCGTATGTAATAAAAAGGTTATCTTTGCATCGGGAAATATGCACTGGTTCTTCAGCGGAGGAATATTGCGCTCCTAATAATTATCTGCAAATTGTTTATCTCTAAAAAATTTCAGATAGGCAGAGAAAATATTTTTTTTGCATGCATTAAAGGTGAATTATGATACGACGTAAATTGTAAATCGGCTGCTCTTACAGTTTAAATCTTAATGAAATGAAACATAGTTTACAACGTTAAAATTTAACTGACATGTTCATGTCATATTATTTTGGAGTAATGGTCCTTTTTTCGACTTTGAAATATTACAACTACATCAGAACATTGTGTACTCAGCTCTCAGATAGGTTCTACCCAATTCCAATGAAACATAAGCGGACATGTATGTATTGTCGGAACCTCGCTGTCTGATTTTTTTCTCGAATTATGGCCTTTTTCTCGGACGTTGAAATATTACGACCAAATGAGAACACTATGTGCTCATGTCCTACAATTCAAATGAAACTTGGTTAACATTTTCAGCTTGAAGTACATGCTCATTTTTTTCTGGAGTTCGGTGTCCGATGTTTTTGAAGTTTTGTCCGTGTTTTAAATTCTTAGTAATATCTAAAGAACATTTTCAGGGGTCAATTGTTATACGATGTTGACATCATTCTTTTCCTTTCTTTCGGCAATTACTGACAACTGTAATTTTATCTTTACATATTTACACGGTTCTATTGTTTGGTTTGTTAACTTGGTTTCAAAGACATTGATTCAGTTGGTCTTGAGAAATCCTGCATTTGTAATTATACATATTTTCTCCATATCTGGAGATAAACCGCACTTTTTGCATAAGGCATGGTTTAGCGCCAATACCAGTAATTTATATTTTTAATATGACCGAAACATTGCCAAATGGTACTAATTTTAGTCGGTTTATTGCAACATTTTACATGGACTTTATCATAATCTCCCTGTTTAAAACCCCAAACTTTATTTTAAAACCAAAGTATTTAATTTTTTTGATTAATTAATTAATAAAATACACATTGTTATCTGCAAATTGTTTATCTCTAAGAATTGTCAGATAAGCATAGAAAATATCTTTTTGCACGCATTAAAGGTGAATTATGGTACGACGTAAATTGTTAGATATTTTTATGCCCACGGTGGCAAAGGCCCATGAGTATATCTGTCCGTCCGTCTGTCAAATTTCTTTTGTACTCGGCTGCTCTTACAGATTATATCTTATTGAGATGAAACTTGGTATACAACTGACATACGGATTTTCATGTCCTATTCTTTTGGAGTAATAGTCCTTTTTCGGACTTTGAAACATTGAACTATTACAACTAGATCAGAACATTGTGTACACAGCTTCACATATAGTTTCCAACAAATTCCAATGAAACAAAGTGGACCCACAGCAATGTAAATGATTCAAAGTCAACGATATTAAACAATATATGAGATCCATACTGTTCGCTAACCGTTTCTCTAATTGCAGTAGGCTTTGAAAGCGAACAGCATGGATCCTGACCAGACTGTGCGGATGCGCGGGCTGGTCTGGATCCATGCCGGTCGCAAATGCACTATGTTGGTTTCCTCATGGCGCGGCTCATGTATTATGGGCAAGAGAATTACTCTGAAAAGACATGCCTGCCAATCGGTTGCCAATCATTAAGCTGTACTTCGCATATTTTCATTGAATATCATGGATTTTACTGGTTATTGTAGCATCAGGTGTACAAAGTATAATTTTTTCAGGTTTGAAAAGGCAAGGAAACAGTGTTTTACGTTACTGAAAGACAAAGAAAAGAATCGATTGCAGAAAAATATCGTCATGCCGTCCTGTGTTTATTTCCGACAGATGACAGTGCGACGCGTTCCAGGTAATACCTTTAAAAAGTCTGTTTGATACTAGCTCTGTCTGTAAGCAATTAATGATTTTTAGCTCGACTATACGAAGTATAAGGAGAGCTATCCTACTCGACCCGGCGTCGGCGTCTTTCTGCGTCCCCACCTTGATTAAATTTTAAGCTCCATTTTCCGGATAATAGGGGGCAATACTACTCGCCCCGGCGTCGGCGTCGGCGTGACCCTTCATAGTTAAAGTTTTTTGGCAACCTTTGTTTTTCTGTCATATCTTTGTTACTAATGCTTATATCTTACTGTAACTTCACATAAACATTTTCCAGTATACAAACAATGTATGTGTAGGGGCTGAGCACATTATACCCAAAGTCAAGGTCACCAAGGTGTTATACTTAGGTTATTTTTAAGGTTAAAAATTTCGGCAACCTTTGTTTTTCTGTCATATCTTTGTTACTATTGATTATATCTTACTGTTACTTTACATAAACATTGTCCAGTATGTAAACAAAATATGTACAGGGACTGGGCTCATTTCATCCAAGGTCAAGGTCACCAAGGTCTTATACTTAGGTTATTTTTAAGGTTAAAGTTTTTCGGCAACCTTTGTTTTTCTGTCATAACTTTGTTACTTTTGCTTATATCTTACTGTAAGTTCTCATAAAGATTGTCCAGTATACAAACAATGTATATGCAGGGGCTAGGCCCATTATACCCAAGGTCAAGGTCTACAAAGGAGTTATACTTGGAATTTTTTTCATGTTAAATTTTTTCGAAAGCTTTATTAGTAGACATATCTTTGGAACTTTAAAATATAGTGACTTGAAATTAAAAATATTTGTTTATAGTCATCATCTGCATGTGTGGTTACATACCCCATAACTCTAATTGTATTTTTGACAGAATTATGCCCCTTTTGTACTTAAACTTTTTTTGCAATCTTCGCTTTCTGGATATTACTTTAATGCAATATAAGATAAAGACTTGAAACTTAAAATGTATCTTTATCACCATCATCTGCATGTGTGGTAACAATCCCCATAACTCTGATTTGTATTTTTGACCAAATTATGCCCCTTTTATACTTAATTTTTTTAACAAACTTTGTTTTCTGGACATAACTTTGGTACTGTATAAGATAATGACTTGAAACTCAAAATATATCTTTACCATCATCATCTGTATTTGTTGTAACAATCCTAATAACTCTGAATTTGTGTATTTGATGGAATTATGCCCCTTGATGTATCTTCCTTTTATAGTAGAGGTCTCTTATTCAGACATATATTCATTTTACTGTCAAATCCCCGAATAGTGGAGCGCGCTGTCTTACGGACAGCTCTTGTTTATCTACACTTTCTCCTTTTTAGCTCATCTGATTTTTTGAAAAAAATGATGAGTTATTGTCATCACTTGAGCGGTTGTCGGCGTCGGCGTTGCCTGGTTAAGTTTTATGTTTAGGTCAACTTTTCCCCTAAACTATCAAAGTTATTGCTTTGAAACTTGGAATACTTGTTCACCATCATAAGCTGACCCTGTATAGGAAGAAACATAACTCCATCCTACTTTTTGCAAGATTTATGGCCCCTTTTGGACTTAGAAAATATCAGATTTCTTGGTAAGTTTTATGTTTAGGTCAACTTTCCTCCTAAACTATCAAAGTTATTGCTTTGAAACTTGGAATACTTGTTCACCATCATAAGCAGACCCTGTACATCAAGAAACATAACTCCATCCTGCTTTTTGCAAGAATTATTGCCCCTTTTGGACTTAGAAAATCAGTTTTCTTGGTTAAGTTTTATGTTTAGGTCAACTTTTTTCCTAAACTATCAAAGCTATTGCTTTAAAACTTGCAACAGTTTTTCACCATCATAAGCTGACCCTGTACAGCAAGAAACATAACTCCATCCTGCCTTTTGTAAGATTTATGGCCCCTTTTGGACTTAGAAAATATCAGATTTCTTGGTTAAGTTTTATGTTTAGGTCAACTTTTTCTCTTAAACTATCAAAGCTATTGCTTTGATACTTGCAACACTTGTTCACCATCATAAGCTGACCCTGTACATCAAGAAACACAACTCCATCCTGCTTTTTGCAATAATTGTTGCCCCTTTTGGACTTAGAACATCAATTTTCATGGTCGAGTATTATGTTTAAGTCAGCTTTTCTCATAAACTATCAAAGCTTTGATACTTGCAACAGTTTTTCACCATCATAAGCGGACGCTGTACATCAAGAAACATAACTCTATCCTGCTTTTTGAAAGAATGATGGCCCTTTTTAGACTTAGAAAATCATGGGTAGGACAATATTTCTATTATACAAAATAATCAGATAAGCAAGGCGGTGCTTTTGTTCAACTTCTGGTCAAGTTTTGCATGCAAGTTACTTTCTCCAAAACAATGCAGATACTGGATTGAAACTCTACAGATATTTAAACATATAGGGTAATATTCCTGCTTCGAATAGGCGAGCATTGGCTGTCTTACTGACAGCTCTTGTTTTATATAGAAAACTTTTAAAACTGTGCGTAATTTTTTATCATCATTAGGGGAATAAGTAGAAATATCTCTCGCAAGCATTTCGTTATAATTATGCCGCCTTATATACTGCGAAATTATAATTTTTTCGTTATTGTTTTTGTTTTGGGTAACTGTAACAGCTTTGAACCTTCATACATTTGTTTATTAATATTCAGTTAGTAAGTAGGCCAAGAATAATTTTTTTTTCTTGCGTTTTGTAGAATGAAAGCCCATTTAAATTTAGGAAATTGGTATTTTTGTTACTTTTATCTAGGGTCACTGTGCGTAAATCTTAGATTTGAAACTTCATACCTTTTTTGTTTGCCCTTTTAAAATGGGACATTTTTATAATGGCGCGTGATTGCTTGCGTCTGTCAGTCTAACTGTCTTGTCTGCCCGCCCGTTTTGTGCCCGGGAACATAACTCGATCCATTAAAGTTATTAACTTTAAATTTGTCAAAAAGGGTTTTTTGTGTTTAGAAATAGCAACGCGCATAGGAAAAAGGGGTCACGCACTCAGGGTAAAATCATTTCTTGTTTTATATCTGCCCTTTGTTTAAAATTTTTTCCATTAAAAAATTTTTTTTATTTTCTTGTGAAGGAAGGGGAGAGTATTTTTTATGATTCCCTCTGAATAGAAAAAAATCATGAAAGATTTATTAAAATTTGATTGGACCTTACTTTTGGGAAGTATTTTGTTTTTTTAAATATTTTATAATCTTTTTTTCAGTTTGTTTTCAAACACAAAGAGAAAAAAATTATGCAAAAGGAAGAACAAAAGTATGATAAATTTCACACAAACCTTGCACAAGATAAAAGCATGATACCCCACAGCCACCCTCTTTGCATATTCAAACAAATTAGAAATAAGTGAATTTTTAAAATCAATCCCCCCCGTACAAAGTAAAAGGGGTTTATATTGGAGTTCGTTGTCCCCCAGTCCGTTCGCTGTCCGTCCACCTTTCCGCTTTCAAAAAAAACGACATAAATTTTAAATGTCATCAAGCGGGTGAGAGCTCACAACCCATGTCATAGGTCCAAAGTTAAGGTTTTTTTTGAGGTCAAAAGGTCAAATAGTTTAACGCATGTCTGCCCATATTGTTAAATGGTTTGGAAGGACTTAGCTCGATATTCGAAAAATAAAGAGTATTTTGTATTGCCTTTGCGTCGGCGTCACTGTCAAGACATTAAATTTTAAAATTTTTTTGACAAGTTGTTTTACTATTTTTCCTAATACTTCCCCTTTTAAGTTCAATTTCACATAAGGGTTAGTCTTGGGAAAGGGGAAAGACACCCTTTATTTTTAGATTTGGGCTTCCAAAGTCAAGGTCACGGGGTTCAAACATTATAACGTGGGGTTTAAATTTTATGAAAAAAACTTTCAATTGCCTATATCCTCTCAACCACTCCCCTATCATCACAAAAGCTTACATAAGGATTGATCTTAGGAAAGGGCAAAAATCTTTAGGTTTAAGATCAAGTAGGTCAAAGGTCAAGGGCAATGGGTCAGATTTTGTAATAATGTTGGATAAAGTGTTATGACACACTTCTCAGTTTGACATATAACTCGTACTGTTTCTTTGCATTGGTATCCCGTATGTCCCACATTTTTAAGCCCTATCCACCTTTCTATACCCCAATCCCGACTTCCCAAAAGATACATTTACACAAAACTTATTTTTCATATCCCCTTTCACCGCTATCCACCTGTTTCCCCTGCTTCCACCATCCCATTTCACCCCTCTCCCCCCAAAAAACAAAGATTTATTTTTCTTTTTTTTAAATTAAATTTAGATTGTAAATTTTTTGTATTTTTTAATCATATGTTTTTTGATGTTAAAGTATCCCTTATTCCCCCCTTTTTCTACTCCCAACCCCCACTCATTCCAATTTTTTTCCCTTTTCAGGTTATTGTTTTACTTTCCCCCAACCCATATTCCCCCCCCATCTCCTTTTTAAAGCAACAACCCCACCTTTCTTTATATTTCTTTACATCTTTCATATTCATTTTGTATTTCATTGGATTTTTTTTCCCCTCATTTTCCCTTACCCCTCCCTACACAAAACTGTACCCCAGCCACTAGAGAAAAAACCTTTTTTTTAATTTCTGAACTAGTTTTTTATTCATATTGTTTCGAGATTCTTAGATTCCCTCATTCCCCCAGCACTATACCCCCGTAAACGTAGATCACTAGGCCCAAGGGCAAGGGTCACCATGAAGGTCAAAAGTAAAGGTGACAAAGCTGGGGGAAAATTTAATCCCCTTCTGTAGTTTTAAGTCATGTTTTAAGGGGCCCAAAATGTAAAACATAGCTGAATTTAAAATTTTTTTTTTTTTACAAGTTTTTTTTAAAATTTTTAGGATAAAGTTTCAAATTTTTAAAAATTTTTAATTTAAGATGGGTGATACAGTCGAATATTTTTAGAGATTCAAATTTCTAGCTAGGTTTGTTATTGGTCTTGAAAATTATGGATTTTTTTTTTTATTGCATTATTTAAGAAAGTACTTTTTTGAACACAAAATTAAATTTGCCTTTTTGATAAATAAAATAAGGGACCCCCAGTATTTGTAAGAAACCACAAAAAAATCTGTTGGTTAATTATTTTTAAAAAGCATCTCAAATTTTAAATTACTTTTAAACTGGACAGGGATAGTTTTCAAAGATAAAAGATATGCGTTTTCTTTTTAAAAACACAAATAAAACATTTTGGGACCTGGTTTAACTCTGTATTTGTTTATTTCATTAATAGATCGAAATACCGAATCATTCTAGACTCAACTCGCGCAAATGTAAACTCTAGTGTTCACCCGTGAAAATAATTCAGTTTTACTAATAAATAAAAGATTTTTTTTTTTTATTTTCATGTACAATTTATAGTGTCGTCACCGAAACGTAATGTTGCTCTTTGGCAATAAAATGTTGGAAAAAGTGATATATTTTTCCGAGACGTTTCTTATTCATTTTATAAATTTAATTTTCTACTGTTTTTTTTTGTTAAAAAAACTATCCATTGTGAGATTTTATATTTTTCGTTTAAAAATTGATGTTGGTGCAAGTGAAAGTTGCTTTTTGGAAATTTCTCCTTCTAAATCGTGGGTTTATCAGGCAAAATTTGTGCGTTATATTATGTTTCAGAAATACTCTGAATGCTTAAAATAAAACTTTTACTCTAGTAACAACAAAATGTCGATAAAATCGTAATATTTTTATTAAAACACACATTCTACGTTTTTTTGTCGGGGTAAACCAAAAGTAGCTTTTGAAAGCCCCATTTGGCCTCATTTCTTGAAATAAATTTTACATGTTTTGCAAAACTTTTAAACCCCACATAACTCTTTACATCCTTACTCTAACATTAACGCTAGGGGCTGAAATGACTTTTAAAAATAACGTTTTTTTATAGGAAAAATGTTTAAACTTTAAATTTTTTTAAAAATTGAGGGGGTAAAAAGATGTATGATCAAATTTTTTTGACAGAATTTGGGAAAACATTTTTACTTGCGTTTTGAAGGCTTACTGAAATATAATTGATTTAACATGAAACTCATTTTTTTCAAACGGAGAGAAATCCAAGAGGTTTTTCCATTTCGGAAAAACACTTGAACGCGAAAGATGAAGGGAAATTTTTTGTTTTTAAAAAGACAAAGTGTGTTACAAAACCATTAAAAAAAAATTCCCAAACGATTAAAATGAAAACGAAATGGTTCTTTAGAACTATCAAATTTATAAGCATTTTGCGTCAAAAAATTTTCAACACGACGTTACGTAACATCAATCTCTGACGGTGGAATAAGAAAGATACATAAGAAAAAATTTATTTTAAACCGAAAAGATGTAAAAAAGTAAACATCCCTTTAAGTGAGCTTATTAACCGACCAAAGTAAGAATAAAAATACTGAATTAATTTGAAACTCAGGATTCAGACTTAATTTTCCCATTTGAAAAATATTCGTCTTTACTGAAACAAAAAAAATGCCCCCTTTCTAATTTTTAAAATATTTTTTTACAGCAAAGTAGGTAACAAACTTGAATTTTTTGAGGAAAAAGGGCCCCCCCCAAAAAATAAGGTGAATAAACTTAAAAAAAAAAATCAGTTATTTATATTTTATAATCCCAACCCAAGTGCTTTTTCCCACATTTAAATTTAAAATTTTACTATTTTAGAATCCCATTCAAAATTACGATTGTTAACTGTTGTTAATATTTCAGGGTTTTTAAAAATCCTGATTTTAAAAGAGTAATTTCACTTTGAAATTTTGACAAAATCCCTTTCTTACCTGTCTGTCTTCTAGAGTTTTTTTTTACATTTTTTACTTTATATAAAATTTAATGATATTTTTCTTTAAATGTCGAATTTTAAAATTTTTTTAGAAAAGCTTCCCATTTTCAATAAAATTCAATGAATTTTTTTTTTTTGTTTTAAATTTTTAAGACATTTTTCAAAATTTTAAACACAAAATTTTTACTTGAAAAATTCTATTTGTTTTTTTGTTGCTTGGAAAAAAAAAAGAAAAAAAAAACGCCTTGAGTCTGTTGTTTACTTTTTTAAAAAAAAAAGAACAATTGAATTGTTATTTAGGGGTTTTGGAAAACTTTCCCCACATTAAAAAAGAAATTCCTTTAGTTTTTTTATTCCTTTTTTATGCAAATTCAAAGGAAAAGGTTCCTGCCGACTTTCTATAGATGAGGTCACATTCCGAACCGTTTTTTGCCCCAAAAGGGTTCTTACCCTTACTCTTCGACGCCATTTGCAAAGAAAGGCGAGGGGCCTTACCGAACGTGTTTTTTGCCTCGTCATTATTCCTCTACCTCCACGAGCAATTTTCAAAAAAAGTGTTACTTACTGGGCCCCGTTTTTAAATGCCCCGAGTTTTCTTACCCACCCCCCTCGACGCCATTTAAAAAAAAGTGAAGGTACTTTCCCACCCGTTTTTTTAGCCGCCCCCTTGTTATTCCGTAACCCCCTTTGACGCCCTTTGCGATATAAGGGGGTCACTCTTACCCCCCCGATTTTTCAGTCCCCCCAGAGTTACTTTTCCTCCCCCTTTGACCATTTTTCAATATAATTTGGTCAATCAACCGACCCCTTTTTTAAGCCCCCCAAAGTCTCCTCAGCCTTTTGCAAAAAAAGGAGGTTACTCTTTTTACCTTTTTAAGTCACACAGTTTTCCCCCTCCCCTTGACGCCATTTGCAATATAAAATGGAGGTCACTTTACCCGTTTTATAATTTCACAGGTTATTTCCCCTTCCTACCCTCACGCATTTGCAAAATAAAAAGGGGGGGTCATTTTTACCCTTTATAATTGCAAGAGTTATTTCCCCTTTTCCCTCGACGCCTTTGCAATGTAAAACGGAGGTTATCTTTCCTACCCCTTTTATATCGCCAGAGTTATTTCCTTCCTCCCTTGACGCCATTTGCAAATAAATTGGGGGGTCCCCCTTTTTTGACCGGTTTTATAAACGCACAGAGTTATTTCCCCTTCCCCCAAACGACGTCATTTGCAAAATTAAAGGGGAAAGACACTTTCCTACCCCTTTTTTTAGTCACCAAGAGTTATTTCCCCTCTCCCCCCGACGCCTTTGCAATTAAAGGGGAGGTCAATCTTGACCTATTTTATAATGCCCAGAGTTATTTTTCCCCTTCCCCTAGCCCATTTGCAATAAAAAGGGAGGCCCTTACCGTCCGTTTTATGTCACCCAAGTTATATTCCCTTCCCCTCTCGACGCCGTTAGCAGTATAAAGGGGATGTCACTCTTATGGACGGGTTTTATAATCGCAAAGTTATTTCCCCTTCCTCCCTCGACGCCATTTGCAATATAAAAGGGAGGTCACTCTTATCTACCCGTTTCATAGTCACCCCGGGTTTTTCCCTTTCTCCCCCGACGCCATTTCTATAAAGGGGAGGTCACTTTTCTACCGTTTTATAGTCACCCCGGGTTTTCCCCTTCCCCCATCGACGCCTTTTTCAAAAAAGGGGGAGGTCCCTTTACCTACCCGTTTTTAAAAGTGATCCCGAGTTATTTCCCACCTCCCTCACGCCATTTGCAATATAAAAGGGGGTCACCTTTCCTACCCCCTTTTTTAATCGTATAGTTTTTTCCCCTTTCCCCCTCGAGCCATTTGCCTATAAAAAAGGGAGGTCACTTTACCTACCCGTTTTTTAAAAAATATAGATTATTTCCCTTCCCCCCTCGACGCCATTTGTTTTAAAAGGGAGGTCCTTTTCTTTCCCCTTTTATAGTCACCCGGAGTTATTTCCCTTCCTCCTCACGCCCTTTGCAAAATAAAGGGGCGGTCACTCTTACCCGTTATATAGTCAACCAAGTTTTTTTCCCCTTTCCTCCTCGACGCCTTTGCAAAAAAGGGACTGTCACTCTTTTGGCCCGGTTTTTTTAATGCCCAGTTTTTCCCCCTTTCCCCCCCGGCGCCATTTTTCAATATAAAAGGGAGGTCCAATTTTCCCACCCTTTTTTTAACCTATAGAGTTATTTCCCTTTCTCCCTCGACCCCCATTGGCAATATAAAAGGGGAGGACCTCTTTCCACCCGTTTTTTTAATCATATAGAGTATTTCCCCTCCTCCCTCACGCCCTTTGCAATAAAAGGGGGGTCACTCTTTCCCGTTTATAATTGCACAGTTATTTCCCCCTTTCCCCCCTCGACGCCATTTGCAATATAAAAGGGGGACACTTACCTACTCGTTATTAGCAACTAGAGTTATTTCTTCCCCCCTCGACCCTTTGCAATAAAAAGGGAGGTCACTCTTACTGACCCGTTTTTTTAATCCACAGTTATTCCCCTTCCCCCCCCAAAGTCATTTGCAATTAAAAGGGAGGACTCTCTTTCCCGACCCGTTTTATATCGCACGAGTTATTTCCTCTTTCCCCCCTCGAGCCAAATTTCAAATAAAGGGGAGATCACTGTTACGGGGCCGGTTTTATAATCGCACGGGGTTTTTTTTCCCCCTTCCCCCACGCCATTTTCAATATAAAAAGGGGGGTACTCTTATTGACCCGTTTTGTAATCCACAGTTTTTCCCCTTCCCCCCTCGACGCTTTGCAATTAAAAAAGGGGGGATTACTGTCGGAACCGGGTTTTTTTAACGCACGAGTTTTAAATTCCCCCTTCCTCCCCCGACGCCATTTGCAAAATAAAAGGGAGTCCTCTAATAACCCGTTTTATAACATATAGAGTTTTTTTCCCTTTTCCCCCCTCGAGCCTTTGCAATATCAAAGGGAAGTACACTTTCCTACCCTTTTATAGTCACCCGGAGTTATTTCCCTTCCTCCCTCGACGCCATTTGCAATATAAAAGGGAAGACAATTACCTACTCGTTATATAGTCAACCAGAGTTATTTCCCTTCCTCGACGTCATTTGCAATATAAAAGGGAGGACACTCTTCCTGACTCGTTTTGTAATCGCCCAGAGTTATTTCCCAATAGTGACCCAGAGTTGTTTCCCATCCTCCCTCGACACCATTTGCAATATAAAGGGGAAGTCACTCTTACCCGTTTATAATTGCACAGAGTTATTTCCCCTTCTCCCCCCGACGCCATTTTTCAATATAAAAGGGGGACAATTAACCCACCCGTTATATATCAACCCGGTTCTTTCCCTTCCCGAGTCATTGCAATATAAAAGGGGGGACACTCTTCCTGATCGTTTTATAATCGCCCGAGTTATTTCCCCCAAAAGTGGGACCCAGAGTGTTTCCCCTCCTCCCCCGACACCATTTGCAAAATAAAGGGGAGGCCTCTTACCAATTTTTTAAATTTCCCGAGTTATTTTCCCCCTTTCCCCCCCTCGACGCCATTTGCAATATAAAAGGGAGATCACTGATACGGACCGGTTTTATAATCGCACAGAGTTAATTCCCCTTCCTCCCTCGACGCCCTTTGCAATATAAAAGGAATGTCAGTTAATGAAGTTTTTTAATCTAAAGAGTTATTTCCCCTTCTCCCTCGACGCCATTTGCAAAATAAAGGGGAGGCACTCTTACTGCCCCCTTTAATAGTGCCCAGGGTTTTTCCAATCCCCCTCGACGCCATTTTCAATATAAAGGGGGGTCACTTTTACCCAAACCCGTTTTTAAAAGTCCCCCCAGATTATTTTCCCCTTTTTCCTCGACGCATTTTTCAAATTTAATTTGGGAGGTTACTCTTACCGACCCGTTTTATAGTCTCGCAGAGTTACTTCCCCTACTCCCTGGACGCCATTTGCAAGATGAGGGGAGGTCACTCTTACCGACCCGTTTTATAGTCTCGCGAGTTTATTTTTTTCCCCCCCTCGACGCCATTTTCAATATAAAAGGATAGGTCACTCTTACCAAAACCCGTTTTATGTTGCCCATAGTTATCTCCCTTCCTCCTTCAAAGTCTTTGCAATAAAAAGGGGAGGTCACTCTTACCGAACCCTTTTTTAAACGCTTAGTTATTTTTTTCTACCCCCTCGAGCCATTTTCAATTAAAGGGGGAGGTCACTCTACCGACCCGTTTTATAGTCGCCCCCGGTATTTTCCCCTCCTCCCCTTTAACGCTATTTGCAAATGAAGGGGAATCATTCTTACCGAACTGTTTTTAGTCCCCAGAGTTATTCCCCTACCTCCCCGATTCGCAAAAAATGTGGGGGTCACTTTCCGATCCTTTTTTTTTAGCCGCCAACAGTTACTTCCCCCACTCCCCGGGTCCAGTTCTTTAAAGGCCCCAGGTCATTCATTTCCCGTTTTATAGTCGCCCAGAGTTTTTTCCCCTGCCCCATCGAAGCATTTTGAAGGGGAGGTCACTCATACCGACCTGTTTATTTAACCACCTAGATTTTCCTACCTGCCTCGACGTCTTTTGCAATATAAAGGGGAGGTCACTCTAACCGATTTAGCCTTCTTTTTTACTTCCAGAGTATCTTCCCTTGCCTTTATCGACGCCATTTGTAAAATAAAGGGAGGTCACTCTAGCCGACTTGTTCTTTTTAACGTACACAGTTAATTTCCCCTTCTTTCTTGATGCCGTTTGCAGAATAGTGTGGTCACCCTAACAGACGTGTTTTAGCCATCCAGAATTACTTCTACTACCTCCATTAACGCTATTTGCATAATTCCATTAACGCTATTTGCATAAAAAGGGGAGGTTACTCTAACCGTCCTGCTTTTTAAACTTACAGAGTTACTTCCCCTACCTATCTCGACGCCATTTGTAATATAATCTTACCGATCCGTTCTTTGTACACGAGTACTTCCCTTACCTTTCTCGGTGGCATTTGCAAAATAAAGGGTGGTTACTCTAACCGACCCGTTTTTAGCAATCCAGAGTTATTTCCCCTACCTGCTTGGACGCCATTTGCAAAATAAAGGGAAGGTCGTTCTTACCGTCCTGTTTTTAACATACATACAGAGTTACTTCCGCTAGTTATCTCGAAGCCATTTCGATAAAAAGGGAGGGTCACTCTAACCAATCTGTTTTTTATCAAACGGAGTTTCTTCCCCTACCTCACTCGACACCATTTGCAAAATATAGGGGAGGTTACTCTAACCGACCTGTTTTTAAGTATACAGAGTTAATTTCCCTATCTCCAACATAAAGGGAAGGTCACTCTAACAGATCATTGAAAGTTACTTCCCTTACCTCCCTCCAAGCCATTTGCAAAATAAAGGGGAGGTCGCTCTAATTCTATGTATCTTTTTATGTATTCAGTAAGCGATTTGTCTTTTTGGAACCCTTTTTGCAATGCCATATATTACATTTTGAATGCATATCAAGGGAAATCGAATCTATATAATCATATTTTGCTATCATTTTTTGAAAAGTTTGTTCCATTTTAAGACAAAACGGTTCCATATATTGCATTGTCCAATTTATATATGGTGCGAATGAACCTATTTCTTAAAACGAATGAATAGCATGAAAAATGTCCATATAAGACAACCGCGGCGTTTCATAATAATGGGTACCAAACAAATTTAGCTGTTGTTTACAAAGTTCCTGAGTGCGACAATACGATTTAAGTGCTCATCAGAGAAACTATAGCACACATAATTTGAAAGCACCGCTTTATTTATTTTATTGAATCTCCTCGAGTTTACTTTATGGCATACATTGTACAAAATCTTGATCGGAAGTTCAGTAAAGTAAATAATTACAACACACTTATCTGACCTCGACCGTTTCTTGAAACTGAGTGAATTCAATATAGAGTTTTAAATTATTTGTTGATTTTTAATGTGACCAAAACCTTTTTAATTTTCTTGATGACCTATTTAAACTTAAATGTGGGGAATGAAAAGTTTGCTGCCAGTCTATTTTCATACATATGTTAATAGAATGGTCTAAGTATAAAGGTCTTATTAGTTAATACAAATTTATTTTAGCTCGATTGTGATGAAAGTTTCAAGCTTATTTGAACCACTCTCGAGTCCACTTCTGGGAAAAACCAGTACTGGTGTCATATAAGAAGACATGGTCATGACCCCAATGAGGCTCGAACCCAAAACCCCCGCGTTGAGAGGCCGACAACTTAACCACTCCCTTAAAGGTCTTATTTAAAAATGATTACGAATGAGTTATATTACAAAGTGCCTGTGCTGTTTATTGGCCTGTAGGATCATTTTGGTGAACTTTTATAGGTAGTTTTACAATAGTGGTTCTAGGGCTTTAACCTTATCAACCCACGTGCACAGCCAGGCAGTGAAACATTTTTGGGTGAGAACCTAATGCTGCGCTGGCAAGCAAAATATATCAATGCAATACTTGACACAATGTTCAGGAGACAAAAGCAAATACCCTCTCTATAGAAATATATCCGAGAAAAAAAACTAAAGTCCATGTTAAGTGACCTATTGACCTGCTACTTTTCTCCTCACATCTGTTAAAATGACTAGTGTATTGCTTTTAATCAAAGTGAAGCGGCCCAGTTTACTGTTTGTAAAAATCCGCAGGAAGTCATTTGCAAAAGAAATTATTTTCCAGCAAATTTTACCCCTTTCTCTTTATTTACACCGGTTCTATAAAAACTTTGGTTACTTTCAGAAGCTCAGGATATTCACTTTCAATCAAATCTATCATGAAATGAGGGACTGCTTTTTTTACGGATTCACTTCCTTTAGGTGGGCAATTAGGGGCAGATAACTGTACCTTATTACCTATTTGACACGATGACGGAAAAAACAGTCTGTCTTTTTGAAACGCATTTGTAACACCTGCTCCGTCTGGACTGAGTAAGAGTGGAACACTTTCAGCAACTGACCAAGCTGAAAGTTCTTATAAATCCGTTTTTCTTACTTAGAAGAACAGTAAAGGAAACTTTGTCTGATGTATCTATTGTAGGTAACATAGACAAATTATTGTAAAATAGCTGAGTTACGGAGATTTGTACATTGTCAGCTGGATAGAAGATGTCTGTAAATATGATGGAAGAGGATCCAAGAAGCTCAGCACTTGTTGTCCATTTAAAATTGATTTATGTTATCTTATTTTACCCTCTTTTAGCTCGACTATACTGTGAATATTAAAAGCTGTCCTACCTGCCCTGGAGTCGGCGTCGGCTTTCCGCGTCCGCGGTCACATCGTGGTTAAAGTTTTGATGCACTTTCACTTTACCTCTGTTATTACTTGTTGGATTCGCTTCAGACTTCTATTTTTCCTCTTCGTCACCCACATCACATGACACAAGAGACACAATTGTCACACCAATATTTGAGCCGCACCATGAGAAAACCAACATAGTGCATTCGCATTCAAATCCAATTGCAATTAGAGAAACCGTTAGCGAGCAGTATGGACCCTGACCTTTAGCCTGCTAATTTTCTAAAATGGACTGATCGATCATTCAATTTGGACAGTTCCACTAGTTCATCAAAGGGGTCTTTACTGAAAATTTACTGACCGAATAGCGAACAATGCAGACCATGAACAGCCTGCACGGTCGTGCAGGCTGATCTTGGTCTGCACTGGTCGCAAAGGCAGAATCACTTGCCGCCAGCAGGCTAACGGTTAAGGAGACAAAGGAAACTAAAGATTGTGGTAGTATACATTTTCTTCTATTTCTTAAGGGTGTGCTTGTACAATGGTTTTGATCGGGATAAATTACATTTGAAATTGAGGAAATTGGATAGCAAAAGCGACGTCAATGTAGTATTTTAGACAGTACGTGGAAAAACGACAAGATCTATTATTGAATGAATCCATATTTTCCGAATTCCTTTTATCTTCTTTCTTATTTTGATTAAATATAACGTAAGCAAATCATGTTCTTTCTCTAGTCTTTAGATGACAACTTTGTAGCATCAAAACCGCTAGCCAATACAATGTTTAGAAACATAATCAACTTTGTGTAAAACTTCTGAAATAAAATGTTACATGTTATTCATAAAGAGACATTTGAGGCAAACAAACAGTTTCTATAGAAATGTTTTTAAAGATTTATAACACACTGTTACATTTACCGTTTCTCGAAATATATTTTCTAAACTTGGTCAGTATAAATTCTACTTGATATATCTTTTTAAAATACCGGAGCAATAGAGTTTACCATGAATGTGTATTAGTTAAAACGTGCAACAGATGTTTGATAAGAATCGGCTGACACATTTATGAAATATTTCTGTTAGACCAAAATAATTTCCACTAATAAGAATGATACGCTGAACTGAGATACAAGAACATGTATTATCCTGTTTTATGTTTTGCAATGGCAATGCTTGTTGTTTTTAGGCTGTTTTCTTACCAGTGACGCTCGAATTTGTACTAGTCCGCAAGTAATTGTCAAATTTTCTAGATAATTTCAGAGACGGTGTCCTCTATCAAATTGTGAAGCAGAACATGCTCTTCGCCCTTAGATTGAACTCATGACCCCAGGATCCACAAATCTGCGTTCTCCTCCCTGCTAAGATAAGTTGATAGTTTTGGAACGGTGAAATCATTTGTAAACACACACATTATATGATTACAGTAATAAGGTAACTACGATCTCACTTTAACAAAATTGCAGTCAGATTTAATTATTATTCATGAGTCAATAGTGCGTTTTTACTGTGTTATAAAATGTGTGCCTCGTAGAAGTAGACAAAAACAAGAGCACCGCCTGTGGGTGCCAACACTCTTCTGCAAGTACTTGACAATACTGAAACTGATTAAACGCCTATTTCTAAATAATGACATATTCAATAGCGTTGTACATTTGATTTAAAATCCTTGAATTTATAAAGTTAATGATGAAATGCAAAAATGCACAAAAAATTAAAAACTAACACCTGCTGTTCTCGCATTTAAAAATATCAAAAACAAAAAATAAATAAAAAAATAAATAAAAAATAAATAAATAAAAAATAACAAAAAATAAAATAAGAGCTATGGTTCTTGGCCTTCTTACTCATCTTAACTGATGACAAAAATGTTTGAGGTTTCAAAGCTATAAAAAGTATTCAAAACAGTAAACTTAAACAAAAAACAACAAAGAAATACCGATTTTCTAAGTTAAAAAGGCTCATAATTCTGACAAAATGCAAAAGAGAGTTATGGTTTTTGACCTACATACTAATTTGATAATAATAAGCAAGTAGAAAAGGGACCTAAATAAAAAGAAAAAGAAATTCAAATTCTCTAAGTACATAAAGAGTAATAATTCAGCCATATCAGACTTCATTGCTCTTGGCCTACTTACTCACCTAATGATGATAAACAAGTCTGCAAAGTTTCAAAGCTAGTGTTCTTATAGTATTCAAGCGAAGTGGACCTAAAGAAAAATTTAAACCAAGAAATTCAAAGTGTACAAGTAGAAAAAGGATCGTGACTCTGACAAAATGCAGGTTAAAGTAATGATACTTAGTCTTCTTACTCATCTAATAACAACCTTGCAATGTTTCAAAGATTTAGCTCTCATAGTTTCGGAGACAAAATGGATCTAAACAATAATTTTAACCAAAAAATTGTTTTTCTAAGTACAAAAAGGCCATAATTCTGACAAAATGCTTATGGTTCTTGGCTTACATAGTCAGCTAATAATGATAAACAACCTTGCAAAGTTTCAAAGCTGTAGCTCTTATAGTTTTGAAGAAAAGGTGGACCTAAACAAAAAATGCAACCAACGCCGACGCCGACGATCAAGTGACGACAATACCTCGTAAATGTTTTCGAAAGTCAGACGAGCTGGTCATTGACCACTTGTCTTAGATCAAGAAGTCATGATGAGCACTTGCGATAGAATTATCTGTAGACATTCGCCATGACTCATATTATAAACAAATCATGATGCGAAAATCATCTGATATACTATATATACGGGGGTAATAATCACTTTCATCAATCAAATGTTGCTGCAACAGCAATACCAAAGAAATAGCCCGGTAGGCCGGTAATACTGTACATATTCTAGAAGTTTTACAAGTAAATAAAAACATTAAGATATATAGTTTTGCCGCTATCTGACTTGGTAATGGAATATATTTTGGATGATATACTTTGGAAAATATTTTCATCATTTGACTAGAATCTTTTAAGAAGCAAAGCGTTTCCAGAAAGCCTCATAACTTCCGGCTGTATTTGCAAGTGTTGCGTTACAGTAGTAATGTTACTGTAGGTATGTGTATTTTGCTTGTATTGGTTAGACTACATTATAATTTAACCCTTATCCTGCTAAATTTCTATAATGAAATTTCCCATCTTTCAATTTGGACAGTACCATTAACTGTTAAAAGGGATGTGCAGGCTGATCAAGATCAACACTGGTCGAAAAGGCAGAATAAATGTTAACATATCTAGAACTTGACAGCCTGAGTTGCAGTTAATGATATGCTGCAATAAAGACAATTAGTACTTGCGTCATTTGTAAGACATAATGTAAGGTTGTCATGTCAACTTTACGGAGTAATTGGTTTGGTTCAATTGTGGTCAGGAACTGTCACTTTCACGTTGACAATTCAGTTCCTTCCTGTATGTCATGAAATAAACAGTGAGAATGATTGTTGTGAAACAAAGTCTATTTCAGGCATAAATCTCTGTAAGAGCAGAGTAGTATTAGAATTACCGCTTTTGGCCCGATTTTGACCCCCCCCTGACCCCTTGACCCTATTCTAAAAAATCCAATGCTGACCAATTTCAACAAATTTAAAACAAATTTAAAACAATTTTAACAAATTATTGTTAAAACCTATAGTAAAATATGATTAAAGATAATTTTAAACACTTCCACCAAATATTTGCCAAAATCCTGCCAAGTGGTAGCAATGTGGCAGTCGCTGCCAACTTGACAAACTTTTGGCAGAACGTTGGCAAACACAAATTCAGCCAATCAAAAGCCTGCCATTTTTCTGCCAAGTGGTAGCAATGTGGCAGTCGCTGCCAACTTGACAAACTTTTGGCAGAACGTTGGCAAACACAAATTCAGCCAATCAAAAGCCTGCCATTTTTCTGCCAAGTGGTAGCAATGTGGCAGTCGCTGCCAACTTGACAAACTTTTGGCAGAACGTTGGCAAACACAAATTCAACCAATCAAAAGCCTGCCATTTTTCTGCCAAGTGGCAGCAATGTGACAATGTCGCCAACTGGCAAACTTTTGGCAAAACTTTGGCAAAACTTTGGCAGATTATATTTATTAATAAAATGTAAGGTAATTTGATCTTATTTCAATTAGTAAGTATATTATTAGGGTACACATAGTAATTAAAACTAGGATTAATCCAAAAGTTTACTTTCTTTATAATTATAATATATTCCTCCAATATGTGGAATCTGACATAACTATCCGACAAAAGTATAAATGATACTTTTGTACATGTTGAATCGTCATAAGGATGAATATCAAACATTGTCCTTTCTGTTAAATAAATTTTAATTTTTTTCTGATATAAACATATACTATCCGTTTCAAGCCCAAATTCACCGACTATGGGTGTTATATTTACACTCCCGTGGGGAAATGTACCTGTAAAACCATCTTGCCACCACCTAAAAAGAAAATGTGATACTTTACATTTTTCCTTCTGTGCGGTCGCTGTTAAATAAAACCTGATATCTATTATATAAATTCCGTTTTTTTTGACTGAAAACACATTTTTTAATAGTATATCCGGTACAACTAGTTTATATTCTTGGTTTGTGTTTATAAAATCTTTATAATCTACGACATTACCAGATTCCAAATTAATCATATCAAAATAGACCACATCATTACCAACTATAATATTATATGTTGAATATATCCAACACCTTGCGATCGAAATATTTTTTTATTGTTATTATATTATATTGATTAAAGTTTGTTGGCTCTGGTTTTGATTCATCATAATAACCGCTGTTATATTCAAAAAGAAACACTTCACGTGGTCTTAATTTTTCTATTTCTTTTTCCAATTCTTCTTTTATTTTTTTGTCTTTCTTTTTAAGTTTAAGAATTATTTCAGCTAAATCATCAACTCGTTTTGTTGTAGCAACTTCAGAAGCAGATAGATTGTCAACAGTATTCTTTGTTCTAGCTAATTGTGTTTCTTGTTTTAAGAAAACATTTTTTACTTTTGTAATTTCTTGGGTATTAGTGGTAATTTCTTCGACATTAGCGGTTATTGCTTTAGTATTAGCAGTAATTACTTGGTATTAGCATGATTGATTCTCCTTGTTTAGCTGATATTTCACTACAGAGTCCAAATCATTTGTTATTTTTTTAATTTTACATTAATTTATCATTAATTATCTTAATTGCTTCTTCTTGTTTAGCTGATATTTCAACTACAGAGTCCAAATCATTTATTATTTTTTTTAATTTGATCATAAATTCATTAATATCTTCTTATAATTTTTTTGTAATATTACTAAATTCTGCATATTTTAAATTGTGACGGTTGTCAACAATACTAATCCAATTCCGAATTTGTTTTTTAAAGTCATCTATTTTAGAATTAATTCTTTTTTAAGGTTATCTAATGCTGTATCATGATCATCACCTCTTTGTGAAGCTGCCTTTTCCAATTCAGCTTTATATTCTGCAAATTTATTTGAAAATGTATCGAGTAAATCTTGATTCCCTTTTGCCATTTCAGTATTTAGTTTATTTATTTCTGTTCTGATTTCTAACTGATACATATTTTGTAACTTTTTCTCCAGCTTCAATAATCTTGTCTCTTAGTTCTTCATGTTTAATCATACTATCTTTTAATTCTTGAACTTGAGTGAATAAATGTTTAAATTAACTCGAAATACTTCTTTTATTTGTCATCTGTCAAATCAGATTTCTCTTCAAGTTCTTTAATAGAATCAGTCATAGCTTTCATTTCTTCTTCAATTTTACCTTGTAATTGATTAATTAATAATGAATTCTTTTTAAAATCTTTTGTTAATTCTTCAATATTCTTTACTTCTACTTCTAATGTTGTTTTATACTTTTGATGTCTTCAAGTTTATAGTCATCTATTACACTTTGAATTTTTTTATACACAAACCGTCTTGGAACTGCATCGTTGGGTTTATACTGGATTTCCTAGGTTGATTATTTCATTACCTCCCATATCTAATGCTCTGTTCATTGTGTTATCAAGTTCCTTATTTCTGTGAAGATACGATTCCGTTTCCTTTATTAAGCTTTTTGAATTGTTTTTTAGTAGCATAATCACTTAAATCAATATCAAATTTAACTTTACTTATACTGTCAGGTTGATTAATTTGTTTTAAACATCATTAAAAACTCCCATTATATAATTATTATATATTACCAGTAAAGTTTTTTCTTAAAAACTTCCTTGTTTGTCAATATATAAAGAAATTAATATTTTTTGATTTGTTGCATTAGCAAAAGTATCACGATCTATATTTTGTTCATCACAAATCCTAATTTATTTTCCATTTTACCTGGACTTTCAAATAAAATAAATGTGAACAGTTAATCCGAATATCCTTTGGTGTTTATAGTAAGACTGACTTAAATAAATAACACAACAGTTTTGTGTGCGTCCTTGAATAAAGTATTTTTGTTATTTCATTTGAACCTTTTATCTTCACATACAAAATCATCAAATATTACTACTTTTTGGTTTTCTGATTCAAGATTCTCACAAGGTTCAATTTGGTCGGGATCAGCTGAATATTCAAGTATTTCATTTGGATCTAATTTAATCTTTTTTGCAATTTCATTTAAGTTGTTAATTAAATCTTGATATTTAGATTGTTTCTAGGTTTTTTAGCATACAAGTATAATTTATCATAATATATAAGAGGTTTCGAAGTATATGCATTAATGTATTTGTTTTTTCCAGATCCTGACGATCCACATATTAACATTCTAAAACATGAATCTGGCATAAAAGGATAAAATTGTTTAAAGTTATTGGATTTATCATTTTTTGTATCATAATTTGGAATTTCCATTTATATAATATTACATTATTTTACATTATTTTACAATATCTTACAATATCTTACATTATCTTACATTATTTTACATTATTTTACATTATCTTACATTATTATATAAATGCAATCAAAACTTAATGAAATGATAATAAGAAAAAAAATAGTCGGACAAAAGATGAGAAATCTTAGAGAAGAAATAATGAGAGAAAAAATAAGAAAAGCTACAAATCGGGAAATGTATACTGAAATTTATAAACCAATTACTGAAAAAATAGAAAGTCAAAAAGAACAATTATCAAGTCAGTTAAAAGCATTACCTGGAATAAAACAACAATTAGCGTTACTAGGTGATGAAATGAAAGACATACAAACATACCAGGGTGTACCACAGCTATTCCAAGAACCACCATTACAACCATTACCACAACCATTCCAAGAACCAATACGATCATTACCACCAAAAGATCATATGGGTTTGGATGATGAAGATGATGAGTTTGAAGACACTAGAGAATTTCCTGAAGAATTGGCAAGGTTTAAAACATTTCGGGATGAATTAGCAGAAGAAATAGGTGAAACAACTGATGAATCAGAAAAAGAAAAATTTGAGGCAAATTTAGATGTAAATATTGATAAAGATGTATTATCAGAATGGAATTTACCTGTATTATCAGAGTTAGTAATAAACAAAGATAAAGATGATTGGATAAAAATAAGAAAAGAGGTTACCGAAGGATTAAAGGAATGTACCCGTAAAATAAATAAACACAGTAAAAAAAATCCAGATGAAATAGTTGAATTTACAAATGCAGAACCTATGACTGCAGGTGAGTATGTTTCGGAGTTAGAATTAGACAGAAAAAATCTTAAAATATATGGTGAACGCTTATCAAAAATTATTAATGACTCAGAGGTAGTTGGAAAGGGAATAAAATATCATAACCCATATAAAATTTCACCAAATGGACAATATGGTAATTTAATTATTAACTTAAATAAACTTTATGGTCAAAACAAATTAATTGCTAAGGATAGAATAACTGGAAAAGAAGTAATTAACACTAAAGTAGATGATGATTTAACTGATTTGATTAATAAAAGATATAACAATAAGAAAAAGTATTCAAATCATTCAATAAAAATATTTAAAGAATTAACAGAAAAGTCAGGATTACCTATCAATAAAAGATCTATGAAATTTAAAAAGGTAATTAGAGGACAAGGTTATGACGTTTGTCCATGTAATCCAGAAGAATTGGTTAATGTGTTGGAGTTAATTTGTGGTTCAATTAATGCTGGAAATAATAATGAAGAACTAAAAAATGAAGATATTAGGGTAGTAGATCAATTATTAAAAATGAATTCACTTTTACCAGAACAACATGAAATGTTATATAAAAAATATTTTTCTTGAATATATAAATGGAACAAAAAATAGTATTAAGTTCTGAAACAGTTAAAGATAATAAAAATACTCCGAGTGATTTACAATCAGATTTAGTCGTTCTTTAATTTTAGATAAAAATAAAACTTATGTGTCGGTTTGGATAGTATTAACACTATGACTTATTCTTGGCATAATATTAGTGATGAATATGACAATAAAAGAATTCGTTATCATAATGGTAAGGAATGGAAAAAATTATTAATTTACAAATGGATTCTTACAGTTACACAGATATAAATAATTATATAGGGAAACATTAATAGTAATGATGATTATGAATTTGATAAATCAGAAATTGCTCAATAAGTTTGGAATTTGATTTAAGTAGTTTTAAAGATTTTGATTTCAATTACAGATAATTTTAAGTTGGATTTGGAAATATCAAATTTTCATACATTGCATGGATTTGAGAAAAAAAAATTAGACAAACTGAATGGGAACTAAAACACCAAATATAACTAACCTGTGGATACAATTTACATTCATTGTGATCTTATTGATAATTCACTTGTTTGATGTTAATTTTAGTGATATTATCTATGCTTTAAGTACTGCAGATTTAACAAGAGCTTATCCATTTACAAAAGAACCACAAAGAGTTGGATATTCTGAAATTAATAAATATATTATAAATTCAATTAGAATATATATTACAGATGTATTTGGTAGAATAATTTTTAATGAGGTTGAAACAAGTTTTACACTAATTTTAAAAGAAATTAATTAAAAACTTTTATTAAAATTTAGTTTTATATAATGTACAAAAAAGTTTATGACAAAAATAAAGGAATATTTATTTATGTTGATGCTCACACAGGAGAAGAAATCATACACGGAACAGGTATCTTTGACACTTTAACGAAATTAATTCAATC
This sequence comes from Mercenaria mercenaria, assembly GCF_021730395.1. Taxonomy (NCBI): domain Eukaryota; kingdom Metazoa; phylum Mollusca; class Bivalvia; order Venerida; family Veneridae; genus Mercenaria; species Mercenaria mercenaria. Next base: position 48,665,703 of record NC_069368.1, read on the forward strand.
CTCAATTAGCACAGCTGGAAAAAAAGCTTTGGAAACAGCAGGAAAAGCAGCACTTGAAAGTGGAACAAAAAAGGTTGGAACAGAAGTTGGAAATTTGGCTGCAGCTAAAATTGTTGAAAAATTTAAAAAGAAACCTGCTCCGGCAGTTGGTAATTTAATTGCCAAGGAATTACAAGAAAAGAATAACAGTAAAAAATAATAAGGAGGAAAATATTAATATAAGATTAAATAGATTATTGTCAGGATCTGGGACTTTAGCTCAACAAAAACGTATTAACAGATTAATTTATAAAAAATAAAATAAAAACTAAAATAAAAAATAAAATAATATATAATATATACATGTTTAGAACAAAACAATATTGTGAAAGATATGAATTAACTCCTATTCAATTAGATACAGCTTTAATATCTGTTTTTGGGAAATAATGTTTAAGCAACAAAAAAAAAAACGGATATCACTTTACAATTAATGATAGAAGTTCAATTTTGATTGTTTAATGGTTATTTGAAGTAAGTTTTAAAGTAAATAAGCTTGCTAAGGTAATAATTATGCTGATGGAGATCAAATTGCTCTAATTAATAATGCAGCTTCATTAATTGATCAGTTAGTGGTTAAACAAAATGGAAAAATTGTTTATGATTGAATAATTTATAACAAAATAATAAATGTAAAAAATTTAGTTGAACTATCTGAGGATTATGCAAAATCAACTGGAACAAATGAGTTTATTTATTTAAATACTACAGATACAGCTGCTGTTGCTGATAATCAGGTTTTAAATTTAGAAAGGAATTAATCGAAGGTGGTGCTGAGTAAATGCTAAAATTCCATTAAATAATTATTCATTTTTCAGGGTTTAGAAACTAATATTTTACCTCCAAGTCAAATTCAAATAACACTGCAGCTGACAGATGATGATGAATAATTTTTAGAGCTAATGCTGCTGATCCTGGTAGAGTAATTGTAACAAAATTAATTCTATGGGTTCCACGTTTGGTTTTAATGAATTTGGGTTTGAACTAATTGCTACTGAAAGATTTAAAAAAGCAAGATGGTCATACCTTAGGGAAATGATAACACAATCAACTGATACACGACAGACGGACATAACTTTTAGAATAACAGCTGGTATAACAAAACCACAACATGTATTTGTTTATTTACAACGACCTGAAAAAAGTAATGCACAAAGACAGAATCCACATTTATTAGATACATTTAAAGTTGATGCAGCAGATGATAATACTTGTATTTGAGCTCTTGTCGTCTTGAAGTTGGTAAGGTGTTTTTTTATCCAGAAACAGAATACACAAGTATATCAAGAATATATGACGATGTAATTAATTATTATTATAAACAAAATAACAAACTACTGGAAGTCTCTAAATAGATTTAATTTTCAAAGTTTGTTTGGATGTGTTCATTTTAACTTGGAATATAAAAAGGAAGCAATAACAGAAGATCCTAAACACATTACATTAACAGCTAAATTAAATGTTCGGCCGGCAGCACATGTCCGTGTTTACGCAATTGTATTATATGAGGAAACAGTTGAAATAAATACTATTGGAAATGAACTTGTTATTGTTTAAATAAAATAAATTTTAAATATATAATGTCATCAAATTATATTGAATATAAAGTTAACCTTACAGATGGACAAAAGAAAAATTTAGCACAAGCTTATAATAATAAAATTCCACATACTTTTAGATTAAAACATGAACAATTACGTGGAAACTTCCCTTTACTATTAACAAAAACACAAATTAATCAAATTAAAAAAGCTGTTGCAAATAAGAAGGGATTAGAAATTACAATTTCAAAGAAACAAATGTCCAGTCAAGGTCAAAATGGCGGATTTTTAGGAGCTTTGGCTGGTTTGTTAGGTAAAACAATTCTTCCAATGGCAGCAAAAATAGCTCCAAAAATATTAGCCCCTTTAGGCATTGGTGCTTTGTCTGGGCTAGCCAGTACTGGTGTTAGTAAAATACTTGGAAATGGTATGATTTCAGTAGCTAATGATAAGAGAAATATAATATCACCATATCTTACACCTAATCAAAGAAAACAATTAGTAGGATCTGGAGTGATTAAATTAACACAAAAACAAAAACAAGACGGTGGCTTTTTAGGTATGTTGGCTGCTAGTCTAGGAATACCTTTGATTACATCTTTGTTAAGTGGTAAGGGATTACAGATTGATTCACAGCGGAGACCTTACAGACGAATTCCTATAGTAAAAAAAAAATAAAATTTATAAACAAACCAATATCTAACTTTGAAATTGAACAATGGGTAAAACAATTAAAAATTAAAAACTTTAGGGGTGTATTTAGTAGAAATAATTTACCAAGAGTGAAACTCTCGGAGACCACAGGTCTACCAAAATTAAAATTAAAAGTAAAGGACGAGTGTGGAATTATAAATTTGGACGACTCTATTGGTCCTGGAACACATTGGGTTTGTTACTTAAATAATATGTATTTCGATCCATTTGGACTTCCTCCACCAAAAGAAGTAATTCAGTATATACCAAATGTAAAATACAACAATGTTCAATATCAAGACAAAACAAGTATGCTTTGCGGATATTATTGTTTATTTTTCATTAAAATGTTACAAGATAAAGTACCGTTGTATGATTTATTGTATAAAATACTAAAAATTCATAATCAAAGAGTAAATGAACAAACTATTATAAATTATTTTAATAAAAAAGGACATTTATTTTAACTGGAATAATTAATATAATGGGAATATTCAATAATAAAATGGAAAAGTAAATAAAATAGAAAAACAAATAGAAAGGCAATTAATAAGAAAACCTCCATTGTTTTTAACAAGTTATACCCAAGATACCGATGGTGGATTATTTCAATGGAAAACTGTAAATGCTAGTCCTGGTTTAGTTCAGGGTGGTAATATTGTGGCAATTAATTTTAATTGCATCTTAATTATTCTTGTTGATGCAATTAAATTAGATAAAGGAGAAGCTAAATTACAATTAAAAAATAAAGAAAATGTAATTCTTCAAAGTTATCATGTGAAAAATAATAGAAAAAATGAATCTATTTCTATTAATTATGCAAATGAATTTAAAATGGATGATGTTTTTTATATTAATTCTTTAAACGTTATGAATATTCAGTTAACAATTTATGGTTCTATAATTTAAGTTTTAATTTAAGAGTTAATTTAAGTTTTAATTTAAGAGTTAATTTAAGTTTTAATTTAAGAATAAGCTAATGTATCAATACCATTATCAAGAATATATCTTTTATCGTCATAACATGATAAAGATGTTTTATTTATAACATAACTGGAAAGATTGTGTTTATCAGAACGAATAACTTTAAAGGTGTGATTACTTTGGGTTGAATTAAACAAAGTATCTTTGTAATTTTTATGAACTATTGTTTTCTTAACAACAAGTTTTTTTAATTCCTTTACATTTTTTAACATTAACTTCGTTTTCTAATATATATGAATACATTTTACTTCTTAATCCAACAAATTCAACAATTACTACACCAGCAGCTTCATCTTTAAATTTTCCAATTACTTTTTTGTTGTAATCAAAATAAAACTTTGAATTACTATCGTAATCACTATTATCAAATAAATCTTTGTCCTTATAAAAGTCTTTATATGCATCTTTGGTTTTTATTTCATAACATAATGAATCAGTGTCAGTAAACAATAATTTACAGTTACCCTCATACTTTTCCATAATGTAATTATAATGAAAATCATACATTAAATATTTTGATAAATCTAGAATGCACATTCCAACATAACAAGGTCTGTTTAATAACAAACTTTCTTTTATTCTATGAATACCAAAAAGGTTAGAGTTAAACATCGTTGAACTAACAAATGAAGGTTTGGCTATGTATTTTAATAAAATATTTTCATCATGTGTTAATTTAATATTAACCCTCTTACGTAAATTCTCCATCGTCTTACCGAATACAGAATTGTTCATTAACTTAAAAAAGTCCTTTTCAAATGAATTTTTTGCTTTAGATCTTTTTGAGTATTAAAATCAATATATTTTTTTAACCAAGTACTTTCATCAAAAGTTAATATTTATGTATTTTTGTTACTTATTAAACCCTAATTTTGTATATAGTTCAAGATTTTTATAATGAACTACATAATTTTGTTTTTTCATTAAAGTTGGAACTAATTTTTTTACATTACTTTTCCTATTTCAAATTCTGTTTTAATATTTTTACTATAATCAGAAAGCCATTGATCTGGTATTTTAATTTTTTCAGGAGCTAAAGGATAATCATGTGGTTTTATGTAATTCTTTTGGATATTCAAGATCACATTCAACTATAAAGTTAGTTTTAACCTTTTGCAATAATTTCTTGAATTGTTTTTCGATATAAATTTAAAGTTTCCAGAGGGTAAAGGTTGACACATAGCCCATCCGTAAAGGTTATTGGCGTCGAGGTACATAATGTATTTGCTTTCTTCTTTGAATTATAAATCTTTCATATATTTATTGTTTGCTTTACTGTATCTGTTTGAAATATAACTTATTTCCTCCTCTCAGTCCCTTTTCAATAAAAAGATACATATCAATATCAGTTATTAAATCTAACTTAATTCCAGTCATTTTTAAACATTGCATCCCAAGCTAACCCAGACTACTAAAATAATGACAAGGATCTAATTTGTAGTACTCTAAACATAATTTTTCTAAAATTTTCGAATACATCAGCTAAAAGTAATACGTCAGTTTTTAAATATAGATCATGATATTCTCCCATTGTTTTAATTTTAAATTTTTTCCAAATATTTTAGCATGTTCGTATTCATTATCAGATATGTGTGTTTCATTTAAATTGAATAAAACTCTCTTTAGAAGGTAATTCTGTTTCTTTGAATTTTTTAAATGAATCCATGTAATCATATGATAAACACCTTTTGTCTTTAATAAATTAATGTTTTCACAATTAAATTCTTGAGATAAGTATTTAAATTCTGGAATATTTTTTACTAAGTTATCCAATGATTGAGACATAAATTGGAATGAATCAATAAAGACCAAGTCAGAAATCATAAATGCCATATATCTTTCCATATTGTTAGGAATAACATTAATTTCTTTTTTGAATTTCCCTATTTGTTGCATAATAAAATGACCGTCATAACCTCTTAAATATGAAAAATAACAGGATTTATGTGTTAGTTTAAAATTAATATTACATTCTGAGTGAGCACTTCCTCTGAATTTTCCTGTTTAATGACAATGATCCCGGACCTTTGGTCCGTTTGGAAAACTTTGTTTTTCATCACGTACTGGCACTTCACCTTCTATATATTCTTTTTCACAGATATGACAAAACTTTTGTTTTTTAAATTCGCTTTCGTCTTTTTTAGACATTCTTAGTTCTTTGTTAAAATTATCTCTAAATATTTCTTTACAATATTCCTCTTCCTCAAACATTTTTTCAATAAACTTACAAACTGCATTAGGACCTCTATAAATCTGGGTTGGTTTAGTATATTATATCGTCATAACAACAAACAACTTTATAGCCGTAACCACAACTATATGATTTTGATATGGTTCAGTAAATGAAGATTCAGTTGATGGTAAAGCAGTTAAAACTTTTTTAGTTATTGATCAAAATCAGCATAAATTACAAAAGTACTGCTAAACCTTTATGATAATTTTTAAATTGTACTTTACTTCCCTCTTTTGGCATTTTTACGCCTTGGATACCATTAATAGCTAAACAATTTGGTATTGTTCATTTAATATTCTTTCTTGAGTAAAATCTGTAAACATGATTTACAAAAATGTTTTTATGTTGATCTTTGTTTTATTAAACATTAATCTATTAAAGTCTTTTATCCAAACATAATGTTGGATTACAGTACTTGAGGGTTTACAGTCATCATCAGTTATTTTATACATTTATTTATCATTTATTTTATCATTTATTTTATCATTAGTAATTAACAACATGTCACACCTTCCAGAATATTGATATTTGATTTAATGTAACAGGAAATTTAATTCCAGTATAATCAAGATCGTTTATATGTTTTTTATATTTTGAAACTCTTTTGAGGATTTTTTCAACAGGAAATTTGTAAGCTAAATGACACCATCTAAAACATTCGTTATCATCATTCTTTATATTTATTAAATCCTTTCATTGGATGTTGTAATGGTTTTGGTAATTCTAAATAACTTGAAGCAGCCAATGACTATACTTATATCTATTTATATAATGAGCATCAACTGACTCTATTCTCCAACCACTTCCTTCAGAAATCCAATTACCAATTCTATTTATTATTTCATCAAAAGCTGATGTAAAGTTTTTTTTATTTCATTTGTGTTAATAATTTCTAAAGCCTTTGATTGAAAATAAGCTGATTTATATATTGTATCAGTTTTAATCCATTTTTGCAAAAGTTATTTTAAAACAACATTTATTTTTATAACCTTTTAAAGTTTTAAGTTCAGATTTAAGTATTTCATAAGAGTCGTTTATAGTTAAATATAAATGATTCTTTGGATCTTGTCTATATGTAATTTTAATTTCAAATATTCTATATAATTTTTTTGAAGATCTCTCGATTTCCATCTATAATATTATATTTAGAAAAAAAAATCACTAAAGGAAAAAAGATTAAAAAAAATAATAAAATAAATAAAGTTTTAAATTATCTTTAAGATGAATTAAAATATTTAAATTTATATCTTTTCCGCTGGTTTTTTGATATTCCACTTTTAAACTTGGTTTTTTCCTTTGCAGCACATTGTTATTAACCCTGAATAAATATTAAGTACTTTGGATGCTGCATAAGTCTTTTATAATGTTTTTTTCTTCATTAGTGTCACAATCGTTGCAATAACTTTTTTAGGATTGTTTCGAATATATTTGTCTGGACAATCACATAATCTTTCAGCATTTTCTTCTTCAGTTAATAGACAACCGCAGTTCCATCAAATAAATTATTTTTAAAAGATAAGGATCTATAACATTTGTAATTTATCATGACTGATTTTATATTCATCGCTAACTATTTGATTTAAACCGATATTAATAACATTCTTCTTTTAAGAACTTCTATATGAATTTCATCTGGATCATTATTTCTCCTAAAGTGCTAGATAATTTTGGCATAAATCATTCTACTACCTTTCTATTAACCATCTATATATAATATACTTAAAGAAAAAAAATCTTAAAAAAACGCACCTAATGAAATTATATTGATTTGAGAAATTTGTTTAATATTATCTATATCTTTTGAATAAGATTTTAAAGTCATTTTTTCTAAATTGTTATCAACTGTTAAAATTTTAATACCTTCTTGAAACATTCTGTTTAACCATTCTCATGTAATTTGTGTAGGTTTTCTAAATAATCTAAACCAACTTTGTTTTCTTCCGTTCTGTTTCTTTTTTGAAGTCTTTTAAAACATATTTCTGGGTCGGTTTTAACATAAACAAATCCATCAATTGGTTTTTCCATATGGTTTTATAATATGATCAGTTAAGAAAAGATGTAATACTGCCCACTCGGGTCATTTATAACACCGTTGTCGTGATGTTGTTTTGTAAAAACGTTACTGTTAGTTAAATAACAACGTTCAAGGACAGAAACACCATCAAACTGTTTAGGCAGAATATGACTGTTTAAAGTTGTTAGCTGAAAAGGAAATAAATATTGGAAGGTTCTTGAGCAGCAAGTTCAAAAAGATTATAGAATTTCCGCTTGGATCCATAACATTTTGCCATTCGTGAATTGGTTCTGGAATTATATTAAATTAGGATTATATTCTTTAATAATATCTAAAAAACGTACTTTTTCCTGATGCAAATTACCTTCAACTGATATAATTTTTCTCATTTATATAAAATACTTATAGAAAAAATCTTTAATTAAAGTTAATACAGCTCTTCTTCTTTTTTACTTTTATATCCGTTAAGTTTAAATTCCTTCATATGCATTTCAAGAGGTGTTGAATAATTTTTTTCTTTCTGCATTTCTAATAGTATTGTAAAAATATCCTGAATAACTTTTTTCTCTTCTTCTTTATTTACTTTTCCAGGATCATTAGGGTCATGAACAGCTAAAGCTGCAATCCGTGCTTTTGTTATAAGTTGTTTTATTTTGTGGTGATGTGATTTTAAAAAAAAATTCTTGTCAAGTTTTAGTCTGTTAGTAAATATGGTAATTACTGATGGAACAGCGCCAGCAACTGCTACAAATATAGGAATAGCTGGAACAAGTGCTAATGCAGCTGAGCAACCAAAAACACCTGCTGTAATATATAATCCGGTACTTACTCTCCCCACAAAATTTATAACTTTTTTCTGTAAGCAGCAGCTAGTTTAGTTAAGTGAATAATTAATTGATCTATTGTTTCTATTCCATTATTATTAGAAATTAGATTTTTATTGCTCATTTATATAATTAAACTTTTTATTTCTAAATTAAATTTGTTCAAGATCGCTAAATGGTACCCAACTATTAAAATTTTTCACTATAACCTTTCCATTTTACTAAAGCTTGTTTTTTCTTATAGTCTCGTCTAATAACTTTTTCTATCTCAAAAACTTCTTGTGTAGTAGGTAAAAGTTCTTGTTCATAAAATGAACCTTGAACTATTTCATCATTTAAAATCTTTAATAGTGTATGTTCTGGGATTTGTATTATTAAATTTTATAATTATAAATATTTCCTCTGTCCAGTTTGGTGTATATCCTTTTTCAAAATGTCTTTTAAGTTTACTTAAGCGAACTCGATCACCAATTTAAATTTGCTTTGCTCTTTGGTACTTTAAATCACCATATAAATTAAAGTAAACAGTACCTTTATTTAAGTTTTACTAGCTTCGGTTGGTGTCATTTTTATACTAGAATGTTTTGTTTTTGTTATATTTATCAACCATATCCTGCAAATTATCTAAATAAGTATAAGTATTATTTTGCTGTAAAATATTTCCACATTATTCTTTTTAAACTTCTATTAAATCTTCTATTACTACAGCCTTTCCTTCATTAAATGTATGATACATATTAATCTTATTTTTATTCAAAAATGATTCAAACTTTTTATTATAAAATTCTTTTCCTTCATCTACCCATAAATTTATTGGTAATCGTCCTCTAAAATTATTTTTCAAATGCTTCAGTAACAGATTCTCCAGATTTAATTTTTTAAATGGAATAACCCAAGCATATTTACAAATATATCAATAACGGTTAACAAGTATTTTACTCCTTTATTATATTTTGAAAAAGCTTGCATGTCAACTAAATCAGCTGACCAAGTATCATCAATACATTAACTATCACTCTTCGTTTCCTAAATTTTCTTTAATTGGTTTGTGTAATTCTTCTGCTAATTCATCGCTCCAATTTATTTTGGGGTAGTAAAAGTTTGCTCTAACCCCCTTTATCCCGTTTTTTGACTTTTGTCCCAGCCCAAGTTTGTATTTTGTTTTTTAAATTATAGGTTTCACAACTAAATGTTTTGCAATCTTTTCTCCAAATGTTTTGATTTAGTTTTATTTAAATTGAAAGCATTTTTTTGTCACATTCACTTTTACTTAGTCTTGAGTCATAGCAAAAATCATGGTCCATACATACTGCATCCAGTTCATTGACAGGGGGTCCATTATCTAGGGGATTTCATGGCCCACAATAATTATATCCTGGAAGTGTTAAACCTTTCTTAGGTAATAAAGGTAACATTGCTTTGTGAATATCTAAATATACCCCCTGCACTTTTAACAAACTTGATTTCATTTTTCCACAAGATGAACAAGTAGCCCTATCATTTTTTTCTCTCCCGTTTTTTGTTGTAATATAATGAGGATTTATATTATCAGTAAATCTTCTTTCTTTCAAACAATATATTTTATTTTGTAAACTCATCTATATCAAATGTATTTAAAATTATTTAAAGACTAATAATATACTTACTAATTGAAAATAAGATCAAATACATTACATTTTATCAATAAAAATAATCTGCCAAAAGTTTTGCCAAAGTTTTGCCAAAAGTTTGTCAAGTTGGCAGACATTGTCACATTGCTGCCACTTGGCAGAAAAATGGCAGGCTTTTGATTGGTTGAATTTGTGTTTGCCAACGTTCTGCCAAAAGTTTGTCAAGTTGGCAGCGACTGCCACATTGCTACCACTTGGCAGGATTTTGGCAAATATTTGGTGGAAGTGTTTAAAATTATCTTTAATCATATTTTACTATAGGTTTTAACAATAATTTGTTAAAATTGTTTTAAATTTGTTTTAAATTTGTTGAAATTGGTCAGCATTGGATTTTTTAGAATAGGGTCAAGGGGTCAGGGGGGTCAAAATCGGGCCAAAAGCGGTAATTCTAATACTACTGAGCAGTTATTTACAGCAAATCTTGAATAAAATATTGTCAATGGCAGAAACAAAAGCATAAATATATATTCAAAACTTGTAATGAACAAAACATGGTTAGGCCAGATTGCACTTCTGCTTAATTGGTTGTCTTGTGTCAGCTGCCGGTTTTTAACTGTCAATTTCCGTCAGCTAGACCAGAAATAACCGTGAGGCTACAGTGTAATTCCGATTTATCGTGACAATTTTAAAGCAAATTTATTTAAATCTGCAGCTTGTTTGGTCGATAATACACTTTTACTAATGAAGTTATGTATTGGAAGGCAAATATTAGCTTGTAAACTGAAGCTTCATTAAAACTTAAGCCCTGTAATTACATGTTCCGCACATACAATATTATTTGTCTGTTTTTCTTTTAGACGAATTTCATATTGTTTTGTATTGTATTGTATAGGAGGTTTACTAGGGCGTTATGTAGCTAGTGCATTATTCAGCTAAGACACATAGAAAGACATATTAATTACTTAAAAAAACAAAAGTTATAAACAAACTTCAATTTAATTCCATTTTCTTCACACATTCAAATTTATCACTGGGATATCGATTAATATTTATATTTTATTAAGTCATTTCATAACTACCTTGTCTGGGTAACAGACTTCGACATTTCTGTATGAATAGCAAACTAACAGCTTGGAATAGTTTTATTGGAGGCATGAGTATCTTTTCTCAAAATGTTTGTGAAATCGGAGCTTACAAAGCATTTAATATCTTAAAACAATATTTTGATTTCGACATTTTTGACACTTTTTGACACTGTTTTAAATTTGTTTGAAACTCATCCGAATTTTGTTTCATTTTCAAGACATAATCTAAGCATGACTATAATAAAATCATGTTCCTTTTAGAATCAAGGCCCTAAATATGCTAAATGCGGCCGGCACATTAAACTGTTTATAATGTTCAGCATGTTACTAGCTCACTTGTTCGTCTCAAAACATAATCCGACCAAGACTATGATCTGTGCCTTCTAGAATAAAATTCCTAAATAGGCTTGCGGCGGGCATATTTACTGTACACAACATTCAGCATTTTACTAGCTCACCAGTTCATCACAGAAAGTTTTGGGATCACCTTGATATAAGACACTATTTGAAAATGGATGATTTTTAAACTTAGTTAAACTGTTTGCATTCGGAAATAGTTTCATTACACTGCATTATACAACCAGTGTGAACAAACTTGTACGTGTGTATGAAATGCCTTATTTTGGAAGAAATAAAAAAAGTTTGTTCTGAAATATTCAGTTGATGTAGGAATTCAAATGACAGGTAAGCGAACCTGATTGAAACACTAAGATCATTTGCTTGATGTATTTTAACGACTCTTTCCAGCCTGTGATACATTGTGATTGAATGACTAGTACAAACTGGACATGTCTGTTAAATATCCGAACAAATAATAAAGCTTGACCCAGTTATATTAATCACATAGGAATGTGACCATACTTTTATATAAGAGGTCATATATATGCAGAACATGAATATAAAATATGTTATATCTATAATGGCGTCATGCCAAACAGAGAAATGTGAGAAGATGGCGACAAAAAGAATTTTTCTCATTATACGTATATATAATACAATATCCTGAATGCATTTCGAATAAGGCTTTCATCAGAATTTTTGAACAACCATTTCTCACGGATCAAGTTCAAATTATTCAATCATTTCAATGTGCCATTGACAGATTTGGAAATTGCTTTGCGTCGCATATAGATGGCAACGCCTTGAGAAGAAAGAGAAAAAACATATTAAATAATGACAAAAATCACACATTTAAAGGTCCATTACTAAGGGAAAGTGAGTTGGCAATTTTTTTCATAGCCAGTGCATAGACTTCTGCAAGACACTAAATAATGAAGATTGGCAGGTCAAAATTTACAGAAGGTCTTTGGAACTCAAAGAAATGTATGTGTATTATGTTGCAATTTCAATGAATCGACAGAATGACCCCCAGGTCTTTTTAACTTTCTTCATACTTCATAGAAAAATAATTGTACATATACTGCGATTTATTCCGAATTTCTACATACCAACTTTCATTTTCTAATAAAATGAAATAGTTTCTGTGCTTTTTAAAAGAAATTAAAATGTTCACTTTCCTTAGTATTGGACCTTTAAATGAATCAGTCAGCTAGTCGGTCGTCTATATTACCAAACGTCTATACAAAAATATTTACGGATTGCAATCGTGTATTCATCCATATACGGATATAAAAATCCGAGCAAATGGCAAATGTCTTACACTTTGGATAAATTCAAGGACATCTCGTTTCAGCATATTCACTACTAGATTTTATTCATTTATCGAACTGCATGGAAAGTGAACAAATTATACAAATTAAATAAGGCATTTTATATCAATAGTTATGCTTTACACATTTATCACCCGCTTTGTGAATATCTGCATGGCTTAGGTTTTGAAACGTTGAATCTGATATCAGGTAAATTTTCTTTACTGTTACTTTTATGTACTTTGTAACATTTGTATATGTTATTTCTTAATGGCTTTGAGATAAGTTATTATTTCTTCATACATGTCTACAATTTTTTGATTTGCAATCACGACCTTTAACCTGTAATATTTGGTTGGGTACAACATAAAGTTTTCATTTTTTGTTGGGCACAATATGAAGTTTTCAATTTTAACTGTTTTAAATCATATTTCGCTCAACATTTGAGAGCGTAGCCTAAACAAAATGAACATATCTTCAATCTATGCAACATAAGTTGTGATGTGCAAAGATACATGTTAATTTTATGCAACGGAAAAAGGAGATACATGTTCAGTCTATGCAACAATAAAATGAGATACATGTTCAGTCTATACAACATACAGTTGTGAACGAAAGTAGGTGCACGTTTAGTCTATGCAACAATAAAAGAAGATACATGTTCAGTCTATACAACATACAGTTGTGAACGAAAGTAGGTGCATGTTTAATCTATGCAACAATGAAATTAGATACTCAGTTTTTAGATACAGAGTTTTATGATGGATTGTAATCATGTGACAACTATCATATTTTTTATTTTTAAACTGGAGTTGGGACAAGAAATATTTTCAATAAAATATTATTTGACTGCTTATCAATGTTCTGTTAAAGCACAAACCTCTTCTCTTGACACCAGAGCTGATTATTTACTAATTCCTCTGTTTTAACTAGGTTTTCTAAAAAACAACAAAAATCACACACACGCACACACGCACACACACACACCTAAACGAAATAAAACAAACAAAACTGATTATTAAATTGGCCAATGCCATTGGGCGGGAGATCGTGCCACTGGACAGACTGCGTCAACTTCTTGTTTCCGGTCAATAACTTGAGCTGGAAGGGACAGATTGCAATGAAACTACGTTTATATGTAGCTTACCTTTTTTTGAGGCCCCAAAAAGGGTTACCCCTTTTATTTACTTTCTCGATACATAACGGTTTTACAAACACATATTATATGCATTTACATCTAGTGCAATTAATATTCAAGAATCTTTGAAATTCAAAATAATTCAATAATAAGATTTTATACCAAACATCAATTATGTTCCTACGTGAAATCTAACATTTCAAAATTGTGATGTTATATATAAAATTTTGCACATAAAACAAAGACAACATATATAAAATATCAAGCAAAAGCAAATGAGTTTGTGCCGTATAGAAATAGGTATATCACTTTTATCTGTATTGTGAATTAATTACATATTAATCGTACCTAGTATATATCGTATATGTAGCTTACTTAGAGAAAGGAAGTTCGGGGTTGCATACATAGTCATTAGAGTCAAGATCAAGGTTACTCTTGCTAAAAATAAGAAAAAAATGTTTCAGCTCAATAGCCTTAGTTTGCACTGATGTATTGACATTTTACTTATCCTATTGGTAGGTTATAGAAAATCCAAGGTTAGAATTGCTTAAGGTGTCAGTGGGAACAAGTACCAGGTCAGTAAAACTCGAATAATTTTTATACTTAGAAACTTACATCTAGGCGCAGTGGTCTTGAGGGTTGGGCCAAAGTAACTTTTTCAGGCTGACGTGAAAAATTGGTCAAATCCCTTTAGGGCCTAAGATTTTTTTTGTGTGTTTAAAAATTCACTTTGATGCCTTTGGATTAAAGTCAAGGTTACAGTTACTAAAATAGATCTTCATTATGACAATAACAAGGTGGTTTCTTGTTTTCTACTTTTAGTTAGGATCGACCTACTGTCAGACCAAACTTGGTGTATAGCAAGCTTATATAAAGAACTAGCTTTGTTTTGTTTTGGTCATTGTCACTAAAATAGAAAAAAAATAGCTTAAACTGTAAAGTTATCACCTAGAATGTTTCCGGAATACAGTACTGTTATATGTTTTATTAGAAATGAGGATCCGGAGATCACGGGTTCGAATCTTACCGGATGGACAACAGTTATGTGCTTTCAAGGAAGTGGACTCAAAAGTGATTTTAAATACGTAAGATATTATCATACTTGAGCTAATATGAATTATTATAAACTTAATGAGAATTTTTAGAACATAATGGAAAAAAACATTTTACAACTAACTGTATTATTGATGTTAAGTATAATTGTATAATATGCATGTAATTTAAATTACAGAAATCTTGCAAATAAGTAAGATCTTTTGAATGAATGCACGAGATCATACATAGTCTGCGCTAATGAAAACAAATTGAAAATGGATGAAAGAAAGCAATGAGAACATATTTAAAGGTAAAAAGTAGACCCCGTTACAGTTATCTCGAATATTGTAGATGTTTGTAATTTCCCAGTGGATGCTTGGAAAGAACATTTATACTTTATGTCCTAGAACATTATGATAGATGAGATGTGTAAAAATTTATGACAGTATTTTTCGTGTATAATGGCATGGCTCATTTAGTAGTTATGACTGGATTGAACTTAGCAGCCTTACTTCTTATACCATTGAACATTACCATAAATCTTATTTACAATGAAAACAAATGTTCATGATAAATAGTGACTGAAGTTTAATATATTTCGTGTATATGATTGTAAAAAGGAAACTGCATACTGCTATATAACTGAAGTATAATATTTGTTTTAGTTTGAAAGTGGAGGTGGGAGAATAGAACGTTTCTAGAGTTTTTAAACTAAGCAATTACCATTTATGTTTTGAGAATTTTGCAACTGGGAAATTAAGATGCAAACGCTCTGTGTTTCTTCAAGGGTACACGTAGTGTAGTACGTTGACTGAAATGTTGATCACTGTATTTATTATACCTATATAAATTCTGTCAAAAATACAGCTTGTATTTCACAAGTTAATATGAACAGGCAGAAAAAAAACCGTATTGTACCTTTTGTATTGTATGTTGTATTGTATGGATTTTGCAATGACGGATGACACCCGGCACTTGCGCGCCTCGTGATATCCGATCTTGCAAAAACCATTCGAGCCGAATACAGCATCTCAGATCGAGCTACTATTTTAATAATCCTATTTTATTACACTATTACCCCGACATGGATCACTAGCTCCTGTAATGTTTTTGTGTCGTTTCAGTCAGTTTATGTTTTTATATCGACCTATGATTGGAGCTCATACTGTTATAAAATCAAAAAAGAAAAAAAAAAAACAAAAGCAAAAACAATACAAACAAACAAACAAACAAACAAAACAATCGAAACGTTGTTAATATACATTTACAGTGTAATACTATTTGAATTAAAACGTATATTTTACGTTCAAAGCTACTTTTACTTATATAGATTAACATACTTTACTAACATTTTAAAGAGCAAGTTTCTATTTCTGAAAAAGCTTATCGTGGATTTTGATGCATTGTTTTCCTAATGTTTATTTTCGATTATGGCAAACTAATTTACCTTGATATGTATAAATACTTATGGACCATGTATGTCTAGATTTTGAAAAAAATATCTGCCAAACGATCTAGTTATAGATTGTATTAACTTTCATAACGTCAGTGTTAAAAGTGCAAAAAAAGTCATTCTGTTCTTAGATATAACTGTTTCTAGTACTTTGCGTTTAATAGATTCAATCAAATGTTAATGTTTAACATAGTCTTACTTTAACATATCTTTTGTTAGTTTATATATTTCGCCTGCTCGACTAGATCAAACCGTGTATGTTATGGCTTGGATTTGTTGCGTTCTATGCTTCCAAATTATTTCTTATGCCATTCCGTAACTACATGTATAACAGTAACTGTTTCGTTTGGATCATGCAGTCCGTTCATTTTTATGTATAATAGAGTCCCTATTTACGCCATGCTAGGGACATGATTGATGTTTCAACCTTCATTATCTCTCATGAACATTAAATCAAACCAAGTTTGCTGTTCTTTTGTTAATTTTCATTCTTTGCTACCAAAGAATCCTGTATGGGATTTCGTTGTGATAAATTGCATGCTGGTGTAATATCTGAGACCAGACAAAGATGACATAAAACTTTAATAAATGGGAAAAAGCCAAGGAATGAAATCTCAGCGCATATGTATATTACGACAACCATAACGCATGCATTGGGAATGGCATATGGCTGAATTACTTCCGGTACTAATCTGTCTCTATACAGATGGAAATCTTTCTGATTAAAATTGGCCTTTATGTATGCTTTTAGCTCTCTTGCCAGTTTATGAATTCTATGAAACGTTAGAATTTTGAAAAGATATTCTTAAATGAAATGATTGTCTTTCATTACAGTATAAAAGATCTATTAGAGTAAAAAGCTGAAGTCAGAATAGCTGGTGTATGTTTTAATATCTCTCCGTTCCTTTTTTATGTTGGGGCTAAATATTGTAATACTTTTAGATAATGGTGTTTAATCATCAAATAATTATGAATAATATCTACACATCTGCCCCGACCCCCCCCCCCCCCCCCCCCAAAATAAAGTTATTTCAGGAGTATGTGACTTTCAATAAACAAATTTTCCATTTGTATCAAAACCATAAACTGCCTTGAGTAAACTTTATCATAGAAGATTTGATAAAAATATATCATTATCTGTGTGGTAATTAAGTGTACCTGTCATATTACCTACCATTGTGTTTCTACAAATCATGTTACAAAGCTTGGATATTGTCCTCTAGTTAACTAGTTACCATAAACTAATCTTCTACCTTTAGTTTAGATACATGTTGCATCTCTGACTGCCATGGAAAGAAAACTGTTTTCTGAAGTAGGTATTTACCCAATATAACATCAAGTATCAATAATGTACCAGTTTGTTGGTAATAGCTGATGGTTCAGGTGTGGCTTTGATCCAGGTAGAAATGCTTTTAACACCAATGTTAATTTGTTTCTTAATCAAGACAAACAGTTAGGATACATCTATGTGTGAAACAGGTGCATCACTGTGGCAGATATTTTGAATTTTTTCTTCTATTAAATAAGAATAATAATAATAATAAGTAATTTACTATGCAATTAATATATCGTTACATTGAACCAATTTCATGTTAATATTATATCCTAGCATATTTTATTAAATGACCGGTTGACTAAGGGTTGTGTAATTATTTTGGTTTTAAATACTAGTACATGTACTATTATTCCAGTTTCATCAAATTCTTCCCATGACACTACGCCTTCCTAACAAAATTACAAAACGTAATGTTACGTAACGTGAAAATATAGAACTACAATACAGATTAAGTGACATAACGTTTATATAAGAATTGAAATGAAGCCATCTTTCAGATCAGGCTTTACAGCGGTGTTCTCTAATGGAAGAAGGCACATGGTACAAGTATAACTGCATATGGTTGATTTTTCAGTATAATAACATTAAGTATATACGTGCGTAGATGATATGTGGATGTGATAAATAGCATGCTGTCAGATTTGAACAGTTATACAACAAGTTAAAGTAAAACAATTATCAGATCTTGAAAAGTATCGAATTTGTCTATGAGAATATCTTTTCTCTTTGTAAGGTTTCTGTTGTTGTAGAGCGCAGTAATCTGTCAATAGTTAAATAAAGTTTTGAAGTTACGAACAGGAAACTGTTTTCATCTAGCCTATCCTACTTGATAATTATTCCCGTTTTAATATGCTATGCCGGAACGTCCTTCAACATATCAAGACAAAAGAAATCATGGGGCTAATCTACGAGGAAACTTTGTCGTTCTAGCAAATTGGTTACAATGTGTTTGTCTGAATACAGATTTATATTGTAAAATTCAAATATACGTGGCAACAAGCTGACATAACATTGCACGTACAATTATTTAAATATTCAATTAAGCAACAAGGTAATGTCATGAATATGTATTAATTGAGACCACCGACGGCTAATTTCTATGCTAACTGGAAGCCAAGAGATCTGGTTACAGACTTAATTAACTCTGCTTTAGTTACACATCGTGATCACCGCAATAAACGAAAGTATGTAACACTAAGTCTTTGTGTCAGTTTGTTCTTAAAATATTACGCTACAAACAAATGCTTCATTCTTAATTATATTAACAATCATCACGGAGAGCATAAGCCGCACCCTGGGATCAAACTCATGATCCAATGATCCGTAGATCTGCCCTTTCCTTATTGATCTAAGGGGATGAGGTCAGATAATTATGTAACCGGGTCTATGATTTAACACACCTTAAAAACTTTATTCTGAAACACCTCTTGCTTGTAAGGGTATTTGTTTGTTAAGTACACAAGTATTTGACAGAGCATGGGCAGTTTGAAACTCTATGTGTAAAAACATTTTTCATACAATGAACATCCAGTTATAATACGAAATTAATGCACGATTTAGCAAATAAAAATTGGATTTTCATACTTCTTATTCTAGTTAAGGTTAAGTAGTATATCATCAAAAGACAGAAATATTTGATAAACGAACAACATCTTTACCAATATTTTACCTGGCCATTACATGTTCTGTCGTACTGTCCCGTACGACGGATACTTAAAATATTCTGAAAAAGTTGCCCCCCTTTGAAAATGAATGCCATTCGAAAGAAATGAAAATAAACAATTGCTGAAAACTGTGTTCTACCTAGTTATGAGAAATGTCAACAATCGCACGCTATTGCAAATGTATCAAAACGAACATATGTAACAGTTCTTTGAAAAATGGTGAGTTTTAAAGGCGTTTAACTGTCCGGAAGTGGGGCCCTTTAGGCAGTCCTTTTCTAGAATTCAATGTTTATATCAGTATACTGACACTTCTTTCGTAGAGTAATATACATGTTTTACAGGCTGTTCAATTTTTATGTGAAACAAAGTTTTCTTTCTACGATTTGGTGTTGTTTGATTTTTTTTCTCAAAACGTAAGGCTAAGCGTTACAAATAAAATACAAATACAAATACATGGCATTTATATAGCGCAAAAATTATAAAATATTCTATTGCGCTTTACAATTACATAACACACATTTAACATATATACATACAAAATATGAACAGGATTCTAGAACTTAGATTTAAAGATTTGGACATGTATAAATACTATTTTACACCACTTCTGATATTTTGTATTTTAACAAGACTACACTCATTGTTCATGAAACTGCCTAAATAAATGTGTTTTCAGTTTTGATCTAAAGCTGGCTTCAGACTGAATGTTTTTCAGATAGCTAGGCAGATCGTTCCACCATTTGGGACCAACGACCGCCATAGATCTGTCTGCTAATTTTGTTCGCCGTCTAGGGATGTTAAAGTTAGTGTCACTTTGTGAGCGAAGTCTGTATCGTTGTCGAGTAGGTACAAACATTTCCCTCAGATATACTGGAGCTGTACCATTGATGACACGGAAGACTATTACTAAAACTTTGAACATGACTCTAGCCTTAACTGGAAGCCAGTGTAATTCTTTCAGAAGTTCGGTACTTGGTTTTTCATAGGAAGCATTCTTGACTACTCTAGCGGCATGATTTTGGACTCGCTGTAGTTTATTGATTTGGTAGGCTGGAATTTCTGTAAATAAACTGTTGCAGAAGTCAATGTGAGAATGAACCAATCCATGCACTAATGATTCAGTTGACTTTTGTGTGAGATGTTTCCGTATTGCCCTAAGGTTTCGTAACTGCACATGAGCTATCTGACATTTTTTCTGAATGTGATGGTCAAAGTTGAGTGTATTGGTCATAGTTACACCTAGGTCTCTGACATGATCGACGCATTTTACGTCACACCCACCAACGTTTACACTTGTGATGTTCAATTTCGCTAACTGTTGTCTTGTTCCATACATAATAATTTCAGTTTTAGATTGATTCATTTTCAGTTTGAAGGTTGTCATCCATTTTATGATTTCATTGAGACAACTGTCGAGTTGTTGAAGAACAGTTGTCTCATTTTGAGAATTTCCCGCTTGAATTTTTAACGCAATCTTGTGGTCGTCCGCGTATCCATAGAGATCAGCTGGATATTTCTGCACCACTCGGTTGAGAGCCGATATATACAGGGTAAAGATCACTGGTCCGGCACAAGAACCCTGCGGGACACCAAACCTCAGTGGCTCCGTGTCAGATGCTGACTGTTCAACTAAAACTTTCATTGTTCTGTTCGTGAGATAAGATTCTATCCATTTCAAGGGAGTGCTATGTATACCAAAGTCATCTTGAAGGATTTGAATCAGTATCGGGATATCGATGGTATCGAACGCTGCACTCAAGTCGATCATGACCACGATTGTTATTTGATTTTCATCTATGGTTTCCAAAAGATCATTATACATTTTGACCATTGCTGTTTCAAACCCCATGATATTTTCTATAGGCACTTTGGTAAGCTGGGAGGAGATTGTTAGCTTCAATATGCTTGTTGATTTGATTTAGTGCAGCTTTTTCAAGAATTTTGGAGAGGAATGTTAAATTTGACACTGGGCGATAGTTTTGCAGTTCAAGTGGGAGACCTTTCTTCTTCAACAAAGGTTTTATCACAGCACTTTTCCATTCCTCAGGGAACACACCAGATAGCAGTGATCGATTTACAATTTCTGTCACAACGGGAGCAAGTTGTGAAAAATGCTCCTTTAATTTCTTAGTTGGTATCACATCAAGTTCACAAGTTGTAGATTTTGATGCATATACAAGTTTCAAAATATCGTTTTCGGAAAGTGGTTTGAACGCAGTAAATGTATTCATAATCACAGGTGGATTTGAGTAGGAAGAATTACCATTGGGTGCTTCAGTTGATATGTTGTCAAGATCATTTCTCAAC
Organism: Mercenaria mercenaria; assembly: GCF_021730395.1. Lineage (NCBI taxonomy): Eukaryota > Metazoa > Mollusca > Bivalvia > Venerida > Veneridae > Mercenaria > Mercenaria mercenaria. The sequence continues at coordinate 48,687,308 of NC_069368.1, forward strand.
TTGATTATTTTATCAGCAAAGTATCGTAGAAAGTCATTTGCCAAAGATACTGCACTTGTGTGTAATGGGAGCGGATTGTCCTTCGACCTTCCCAGTAAATCGGATGTTACAGCATATAGCTTTTTGATGTTTCCTTCAGCTTCTCCAATCTTGTTATGGTAGTACTCATCCTTGGCCCTAAAAAGTTCAGCACTATATACATTTCTTACACCACTATACACTTTCTTTGAAAGGTCAGATTTGTCATTCATAAAGATTTTTTCTATTGATCGTTTGTATTGTTTCAGCTGTTTTAGGTATCCAGAGTACCAAGGAACTGTCGGTCTACAGAGAATAGTTCTTTCCTTTAGAGGGGCATGTTTCTGAACAATGTCGGACGTGATTCTAGTGAACTCAGACACAAGATCATTGACATTGGACGAGTTCACTACAATGTTATTTAATTGACCGAATTCTGATTGTAATATGTCACTGGATACAGATTTCCAATTTCGAGATTTGATTTCTTTCCTGATCAAGGGAGGGCGCGCACTGTTCAATGTTACAACTAACAAAGCAGTGGTCAGAGATGTAATAGTCTGGCAAAGGTTCTGAGACATTCACACGTTTGTCTTCTAGCTTTGTGATCATCAGGTCAAGAATATGACCACCAGAATGAGTAGGAGCATTGACATGTTGAACCAGTCCAAAAGATCTCAAACACTGCTGAAATTGTTTTGTGTAGCAGTCTGACTTATTATCCATGTGGATGTTAAAGTCACCTAACAGCACCAGAGACTCGGATCTTGTCGTTATTTGTTCAAGAAACTCAGTGAATTCTGTCATAAACATAGCCTGAGTTACTGGGTGTCTCTCCGAATATGGCGGTCTATATATACCAAAGATGTAGAGGATGAATGACTGACTACATACTTTCCATTCAGCACATTCAAAGGACTGAAAGGTTTCTGCTGGGCATCTTGACACTTTGAGATTGTTTCTGTATAACAGGGCAAGTCCTCCACCTTTACGGTCGGGTCTCGGGACATCATCAAAGCAGTAACCATCCTGAGACAATTCCCCCCTGACAACGTCATCACCATCCGGCTGTAGCCAAGTTTCAGTGATCACACAGAGGTCTATACCCTCCTCTAATATGTGCTGGAGAAGGTCAGCAGACTTTCCTCGCACAGACCTTATGTTCACAGTTGAAAGTTTCAGTTGTTTCTTTCTTTGGGCATTCAATAAAAATGAATGATCTAGTTTAATTTGGATCAAATTTGAACGTTCCTGTTGTTTCTTTCTGTGTGCATTTGATATAAATGTATGATCTAGTTTAATTTGGGTCGAATTTGTCAAGTGAATATCAGCTTTAGATTTTATCCTCGGCGACCAGCTCGTTTACCTCTGTATTTCAAAAGATTATACTTTTTCAACATAGCTAATGTTTCTTTATTCGGTATTGTATACCTCCTAGGCACATCTCTATAATCCAGTAATTGGTCTCTACTGTACTGTCTACCTGTACACGGATTAGCCATAATTTCGAGTGAGATGTTGTTCACCAAAACTGACTGAAATTATTGAAACGTTACCCCAATATTTGTCAAATTACGATTGTTTTACATCAAAGTTATTCGTAAATCCAATGAAAATTCCACAAACTAAATTCTGCAGTATGTTGGTCACCAGTTTATTTAAAACTGAGCCAAAAATCCAATCTCTAGAATCACTGGCTTTTGCAAAATAATCCAATTTTGCAGAGCAGAAAAAATTGCAGCCTACACCTGGCGCAAGACTACATATACACATTGTGAGCACAATGAACGTAACAAAACAACATTTATACGCTTGCTTTTTAGCAGCCGTATACACTTAAACTGTTTCTGTATATAAAGCAGACAAATGGAACATAATATTTTGTGGTATACATTTTCTTCTATTTGTTTAGGGTGTGTTTGTAAAATGGTTTTGGTCGTTGAAATTGAGGAATGTGAATAGCATTAGCAACTTCAAAATAATATTTTAGACAGTATGTTGAAAAACGACTGAAACATGAATAAAAGGTGTATTATTAAATCAATCCGTATTTTCCGAATTCTATTATCTTCTATCTTATTTTGATTAAGCAAGTCACGTTCCTTCTCTAATCTTTGGAGATGTTTCTAGTCTATGAGATTCTAATATGTAGCATCAAAACCGCATGCCCCCGCCATGTTTAGAATAACGAAATTTTACTTATTATTATAATAATCGTACTTACATAGAAGGCAAACAAAAAGTTATTAGAAAAATGTTTTTAAAGATTTATAATGCAACATTACTTTCAATGTTTCTCACATATATCTTCTGTACCTGGTCCCTGTCATTTGCAGTATAAATTCTTTTTATATATCTTTTTAAAATACCAGAGTAATAAAGTTTACTATAAGCGTATACTAACTGAAACAATGGATGTTTAATCAGGAACAAATGACATATATAAGAAACTTTACCTCTCGCTAATAAGAAGGATGCGCTGAATTGAAATACAAAACATGTATTCCTGTTTTAAATTATATTTTGTAAGGACGGGGATTGTTTAATTTTAGGTTGGCAGTTTACCTAACCAGTGATGCTTGATTTTGTACCAGTATTAACCTGTTCCCAAGTTCCCTGGACAACAATGGACACAGGGTCCTTTATCTAAGCACATAGAATATACAATTAGCCTGAAGATCAAACTCACGGACCAACGATTCACATTTCTGCGTTCTCATTTTAACCTAAGCAGATGGACATTTTGCAACAGTGAAGAACTCATTTGTAAACACATATATCATATATGAATGCAATAATCTTCCTGTTCAACATAAAATAAATAGAGAGAATGATTATTGTGAACCAAATTCTATTTCATGCATAGTTATCTATCAAATATTTGTAATATCTATCAAATATTTGGAATGCACTATTGTCAATGACAGACGAACACACATAAATGTATTCCAAACTTGTAAAGAATAATACATAGTAAGGCCATAATTGGTTGTCTTGTGTCAACTGTTGGTCTGGTTTAAAACTGTCAATTTTCGTCAGCAAGACAAGTAATAATCGTGAGGCTACAGCGTAATCCCAGTTTATCGTGACAATTTTAAAGCAAGTTAATGTAAATCTGCAGCTTGTTTCTTCGATAATACACTTTTACTAATCAAGTTATGTATTGCAGAGAAAATATTAGTTGTCTAAAATAAAGCTTCACTAAAACTTAAGCGCTGTAATTACATGTTCCGCACATACAATATTATTTGTCTGTTTTTCTTTTAGACGAATTTCATATTGTGTATAGGAGTCTTACTAGGGCATTATGAAGTAAGTGCATTCTTCAGCTAAGAAACATAGAAAGACATGAATTATTAAAAAACCAAAGTTATAAACAAATTTCAATTTAATTGCTTTTTTTTGACATATTCAAATTTATCACTGGGATATCGATTAATATTTATATTCTATTAAGTCATTTTATAACTACCGTATCTGGGTAACAGACTTCGACATTTCTGTACGAATATTAAAATAACGGTTAGGAATGGTTTTGTCTTACTTGAGTCCTGAGTATATTTTCTCAAAATATTTGTAAAATCAGAGTTGCTATAGAATTTAATATTGTAGAACAATATTTTGAATTCGATATCTTAGGCACTTTGTGACACTGTTTTAAAATTGTTTGAAACACGTCTTATTTTTGTTACATTTTCAAGACATAATACAACAAACATGAGTATTATATGTTCCTTTTAGAATTAATGTCCTAAATATCTTAATGCGGCGGGCACATTTAACTGTTTATAATGTTCAGCATCTTACTAGCTCACTTGTTCTTCTCAAAACATAATCCGACCATGACTATGCATTGTACCTTTTAGAACAAAAGCCCTAAATAGGCTTGCGGCGGGCATATTTAATGGTACATAATATTTAACATTTTACTAGCTCACCAGTTCATCTCAAAACGTTTTGGGATCACACTGATATAGGAAAATATTTGAAAATGGGTGATTTTCAAACTCATTTAAACCGTGTGTATTTGGAAATAGTCTCATTACACTGTATATCAAAACCAGTTTGAACAGTTGCAAGTATGAAATGTCTTTTTTTTGAAGAAATACAATATTTTTGTTCCAGAATATTCAGTTGATATAAGAATTAAAATGTCGATTGAAACACTGAGATCATTTTGCTTGATGTATGTCTACATTGATGTATTTTAACGACTCTTTCCAGCCTGTGATACATTGTGACTGAATGACATCTTTCTAGTACAAATAGGACATGTCTGTTAAATATCCGAACCAATAATAAAGCTTGACCCAATTATATTAATCACACAGGAATGTGACCATTCTTTTATACAAGAGGTCATTTATATGCAGAACATGAATATAAAATATGTTATATACATAGAGGCGTCATGGCAGACTGAGAAATGTGAGATGGCGACAACAAGAATTTTTCTCATTATACGTATATATAATATAATATCAGGAATGCATTTCCAATAAGGCTCTCATCAGAATTTCTAAACCACAATTTCTCACGAATCAAGTTCAAATTATTCAACCGTTTCAATGTGCCATTGACTGATTTGGCTGATCTTGAAATTGCTTTCTGGCGTATATATATGGCAACGCTTTGAAAAGAAAGAGAAAAGACATATTGGATAATGAAAAAAATCTTTATGGCCAAGCGTCTTTATCAAATATTTATGGATTGCAATAGTGTATTCATTCATATACGGCTACAAAACTTGTAGCAAATTGCAAATGTCATGCACTTTGGATAAATTCAAGGATATTTCGTTTCAGCTACTACTACTACTAGCTTTTTATTGATTGATAGAACTGCATAGAGTGGGAACAAATTATACTAATTAGATAATGTATTTTATATCAATAGTAAATGCTTTACAAATTTATCACCTGCTTTGTGAATATTTGCATGGCGTAGGTTTTGATACGTTGATCAGTTATCTGCATATTTTTGGTAGTTAACTATGCTTTACTGTAATTATTTTTAAACATTTTGTAACATTTGTTTATGTAAATTTTTCGCTGAAATTTCTTATTGGTCTTGAAACAATTTATAATGTACACTGCAAGAACATTATGTCCTCATATATGTTTATAAATTTTGAATTGTAATCATGACCTTTTATTTTTAATGTGTGTTGAGCACTATATAATGTTTTCATTTTTAAATGTTTTAAATAAGATTCACTCAACACTTGATACAGCTGCATAAACGAAGGAGACACAACTTCAACTTAAGCAACGTACAGTTGTGAATAAAAAAGTACATGTTCAGTCTATGCAACAATCAAACATGATACATTTTCAGTTTATGCATATACAGATGTGAATGAAAGAAAGTACATGTTCAGGCTATGTAACAATGAAAGGAGATACATCTTCAATCTATGCAACACACAGTTGTGAACGAAAGAAAGCACATGCTCAGTCTATGCCACAATGCAAGGAAATTTATTTTCAATTGATGCAAAATGCAGTTGTAAACGAAAAATGTACACGTTAAGTCTATGCAATAGGCATAGGAAATAGAGATCAATATAATTGCATCTTTACTAATCCTACCAGGTGTTCTGTATTACAAAAGTGCTTCTATTGTGACATTTTGATACAAGCAAAACTGTATTATCTGCACTAGTAATTACTTACTAGTACTTCATTTTATCATTGGTTTGTCAAAAGTTTTTTTTAACTTTTACCATATGTAAAGTGACAGAATCATAGGAACCATGTTTTGAGGGGTAAATCAAACACAAATGAATAAATCCTAAATGCTTTTGTTGTGCAAAAAAGTATGATACTGTGTCTAAAACAGTTTTCATTTTCCACTCAATTGTGTTATTGCAAGGGAAGTAAACTAATAGATATCTCTGCTTACAAGTACTAGCCCAAGGCAAGAGTTGTCATTCTTTGTGGATCACAACTTTAAATTAAAAATTAAAACTTCTGTTATTGATATTAACAAAACTATCATAAACTTCAAATTTGTGAAACCATTTTTGGTTATTTCAAGGACTTGGAACACAATTTCTAGACTTTATATAATGTATTACTATCAATGAAAATTTTAGGGTCTAACTCTATATGCAACAATGAAATGAGATTCATCTTCAATCGATGCAATATACAGTTGTGACCGAAAGAAAGTAAATGTTCAGTCTATGCAACAATGAAAGGAGATTCATCTCCAATCTATGCAACATGCAGTTGTGAACGAAAGAAAGTAAATTTTCAGTCTATGCAGCAGTGAAAGGAGATACGTCTTCAATGTATGCAACATGCAGTTGTGAACAAAAGAAGGTACATTATCAGTATACATGTATGCGACAATATAAGAAGATTCATCTTCAATTGATGCAACGTACAGCTGTGAACGAAAGAAGGTAAATGTTCGGTTTATGCAACAGTGAAAGGAGATATGTCTACAATCTATGCAACATACAGTTGTGAACAAAAGAAGGTACATGTTCAGTCTATGCAGCAATGCAAGGAGATACATCTTAAATCTATCCAACATACAGTTGTGACCGAAAAAAGTCAGATGTTTAGTCTATGCACCAATAAAAGGAAACACAGCTTCAGTATATCCGACATACGGTTGTGAACATACGGTTGTTTAGTCTATGCAACAATGTAAATAGATACATCCTTAGTATATGCAACATACTATCATTTACATTTCAACTAGGGCAAGTTTACAGCTGTAACATTACATAAGTTTTTGACAGATTGTAATCACGTGACAGCTATCATATTTAGTATGTTTCCAAGTTTGATCTTGTACAAGATTCAACTTCATAAAATTAATTTGACTGTATATCGTGCGAGTGGGCAGGCATCGTCAACTTCTGGTTTCTGGTCAATAACTTGAGTAAGAAGGGACCAATTGCAATTAAACTTTGTTTACAGGTAGATTGCATAGACAATGTTCGGGATTGCATACACAGTCATTAGAGTCAAGGTCAAGGTTACTGTCACTAAAAATAGAAAAAAGTATCTTCTCAAGACTTTGCATTGATGTATTGAAATTTAATTTAGCCTATAGGTAGATTAGGAAAACGAAGGTTCGAACTGTATAATTATATTGTCAGTGGGGATAAGTTCCAGGCCAATAAAACTTGATTAATTTGTATACCTTGGCGCAGTGATCTTAAACGTTAGGCCAAACTTACCTTTTCTGACGTGAAAAGGATGGGTCAAATCCCAGTTAAGGCCTAAGTCAAGGTCACAGCTACTAAAAAAAGATAAAAATGTATTTTTTATGATAATAATGATGTTGCTTCCGGTTTTATAACTTTTAGTTAGGATTAACTTACTGTCACACCAAACCTGTCACACCAAACGTGGTGTATAGCAAGCTTATATATTTGAACTATTTTTCGGGTCACTGTTGTTTCAATAGAAAAATATATTAACTTTTAAGTTATCAACCAGAGTGTATGTCGGAGTACAGTATCGTTATATGTATTATTAGAAATGAGGACCCGGAGATCACGGGTTCGAATCCTATTGCATTGACGACCGCTCCTTTTTATATGACAACAGGACTGTGTTTTCCAAGAATTGGAATCAAGAGTGATTTAAAATGCGTAAGATATTTATCACACTTGAGCTGATATGAAATAGTATGGACTAAATGAGAACGTTTAAAAACATATCAAAATATAATTAATCGGGTATTTGATGTCTAGTATAAAAGAACATATGCATGTAATAACAGAAATCTTGCAAACAAGTCAGTTCTTTGGGAGACTTGATATAGTCTGCACTTAGGTCTAACGAAAACAAATTGAAAACGGACGAAGGAAAGCTAAAAGTACAAAGTAAGCCTCCTTTGCTTTTGATAGTCAGACAGTTATCTTTTATATTGTCGTTTTGTGCAATTTCTCAATGGATTCTGGGAAAGAACATTTATACTTTATATCTTAGAACATATGATAGATGAGATGTGTACAAATTTATGACAGTATTTCCCTTGTACAATGTCTCACTTAGTAGTTATAATTGGATTGAACTTAGTAGCCTTACTTCTTATACCATGGAACATTCACCATCCATCTTATTTACAAAGAAAACAAATGTTTATGGCAAATAGTGTCTGAAGTTTAATATATTTTGCGGTCGTTTATTTTACTGAATACTGCTATATAAATGAATTATACTATTCTTTCTGTTTTAGTTTGAAAGTAGAGATGGGGGAATAGAACGTTTGTAGAGGCTAAAAACTAAGCAATTACCATTTATGTTTTGAGAATTTTGCAACTGGAAAATTAAGATGTAACCGCTCCGTGTTTCTTCAAGAGTACTCGTTATGGAGTACGTTGACTGAAGTGTTGATCATTGTATTTATTATATACATATATAAATTCTATGAAATATGCGGCTTGTAAACAGGCAGAAAATAATTCCGTATTGTACCTTTCGTATTATATGTTGCCAGACTAATTTCATTTAATATGTATGACACAGTTCTATAAATAGCGCACACAAATACTTCAGTCATTTATATTTTAATATCTACAAACATTTCGTTCGATACAACAAACAAAAATGTGGTGGTATATTATAAAAGGGTCATTACAACAGTAGCCAGATCTTGGATCTTGCATTCGGGTCTCGTGGATTTTACAATGACGGATCACACTCGGCGCCTGCGCGCCTCGTGAGATTCGATCTGACAAAAACCACTCGAGCTGAATACAGCATCTCAGATTGAGCCACTATCATAATTACCCTATTTTATTACACTGAAATGAATCCCATAGCTGCTGAAATGTTTTTGTGTCTTCGTTGACCAAAAGTAGTAAGGGAAAAAGGCCACCTCTTCTCAATAACACTGATTATTGATAAGGTTTTAAGCGGAAACCTAGTATTTAGCCATATGTAAGTCATGTATTCAGCTAGTTTATGTTTTCATATGGACCTATAATCTGAGTTCATATTCTTAAAAAATCAAAAATTAAAAAAGAGACAATCGAAACTTTGTTAAGATGCATTTCTTGTATTTGAACTAAAAACGTATATTTTACGTTCTAAACTACTTTTACTTATAAAGTTTTACATAAAATTTACTCAATTTGCGTGTGTGTGTGTGTGTGTGTGTGTTCGGGTTTAACATCTTTTTCAACAAATTTTCAGTCAGTTTGCACACTGAAACATTTTTAAAACTAAGATTTTTATGTTCTGAAAAAACTTATCGTTGATTTTAATGAATTGTTTTCCTAATCTTATGACAAGACAAATTTACGATGATATGTATATACACTTATTGACAATGTATGTCTAGATTTAGAAAACAAAAGATTTGCCAAAGGATCTAGTTACATATTTTATTTGCTTTTATAACGGCAGCGTTAAAAGTGCATAAAAGTCACTCTGTATTTAGATATAGAGGATATTATATGAGTGTCTTTTCATATTGAATTTATTAAACGAGTTGAATAAAAAAATAAATTGCGAGGATCTGCCGAGCTTTTTATCAATTTTATTCAACGAGTTTAATAAATTCGATGTGGAAACTAGTGTATTATCATTTTTATGTAATGGTTTTATAACACTCCCACGACGTCAAACAAGTGATAGATAAATACTTTTTGTTTTATAAATTAAATTAAACGTTCATGTTTAACCTTTAGCCTGCTGACGGCAAGTGATTCTGCTTTTGCGACCAGTGCAGACCAAGATCAGCCTGCAGATCCGTGCAGGTTGATCATAGTCTGCAATGTTCGCTATATAGTAAGTAAATTTTCAGTGAACACCCCTTTTAATAGTAAATGGCAATGTCCAAACTGAATGATAGACTAGTCCATTTTAGAAATTCAGCAGGCTAAAGGTTAATATAATAGTTTTACTTTGTGAGTTTACACATTTCACCTGCTCTCATACACAGACTGGATGAAACCGTAACAACTTTATCTTATTACCTGGATTTGTTGCGCTCTATGCTTCTAAATAATGTTCTTTTGGATTAGCCTTTAAAACAGCATTTGTCATCTGTGTTTCGTAAAAGCCATTCCGTAACTATAGAAGGTACTGTTTCGTTTGGATCACGTAGTCCATTCATGTTTAAGTATAAAAGAGTTCCTGTTTACCCCATACTTGAGGCATGATTAGTGTTGCAACCTTCAATATCTCTCATAAACACGTAAATCAAACTAAGTTTGCTGTTCTTTTGTTAATTTCCATTCTTTGCTACCAAAGAAACCTGTTTGGGATTTCGTTATGATAAACTGCATGTTGGTTTAATATCTGAGACCAGACAAAAATGACATAAAACTTTAATAAATGGGAAAAGCCAAGGAATGAAATTTCAACGCATATGCATATTAGGACAACCATAACGCATGCCTTGGGAATGGCTGGCTGATTTACTTCCAATACGAAGTCTGTCTTTACACAAATGGAAATCTTTCTGATTAGAATTGGCTTTTGTATATGCTTTTTGCTCTCTCGCCAACTGATGAATTCTATGAAACGTTAGAATTATGAAAAGATATTCTTCAATGAAATGTTTGCCATTCCTAACAGATAGCACAGATGAAAGCTGAACTCCGAATTGATCTATCTTGTAGTTGGAATATGCCGAGATATCACTCCGTCCCTTTTTTGTTTGGGCTAAATATTGTTTTTAAGACTTCTAGGTAATTGTGTTTTATCATGAAATAATAATAAATTACATCTGTACATCTGCCCAGAAAGTTGTTTTGGAGTATGTGACTTTCAATAAACAAATGTTCATATCAAAACACCATTGCATATTAAGCATATACTAGTTGATAAAAGTATTGATTTCATAATCTGTCTGGTAATTAAGTGTACCTGTCATATTATCTACCACTTCTATATCTAACAATCATATTTAAAAGCTTGGATATTGTCTCATCCAGTTACTATTAAACTTAATCTACTCACTTCTAGTTTAGACACATGGTGCATCTGTGACTGCTGTAGGAAGACAACTGTAGTCAAAAGTAGGTATTTACCCGGTATACATTAAGTGTCACCAATGCACCCAGTCTCCCGGCGATAGCTTAGGGTTCACGGGTGTATTTTTTTTTTATCTAGAAAGATATAGTTTTAGCATTAATGTTAATTTGTACCTTAATTATGACAAATAATTAGGATATGTACATCCATGTGCGAAATAGATGCATTACTGAGGCAGACGTTTGGGATTCAAATTTCACTCTTCAAATTAAATAAGAAGAATTAGAATATGTATTTTACAATGCAGTTAATATATCGTTACATTGAACCAATTTCACAATGATCTTATTAAATGACACTTTGGATAAGAATTGTGTATTTATTTTTGTTTAAGAAACTGTAATTCCAGTTTCATCATATATGCTTTTTCTCACTACACCACGCTGTACTTACAAAAACCACTTGACACTTATGGAATTTACAGTACAACATAAAGCTACGTGACAGTTGTGGAATTATCTTTCAGATAATGTTTTACAGCGGAGGTCTTTAACAGAAGAAGGATTATGGTACAACTGCACATGCTTACAACAAATGACGTACATTGTATAAATACATCAAGTGTGTATGTGCGTAAATAATATGTGAACGTGATAACTAGCACGTAGTCAGAGTAACCAGCGAAAACAAAACAATAACGACATGCAATTTTAAGTCGTTTGACAAAAGGCAATGCAATACAGGATGCAACAATGCTTGAAACGGATTCATAATGCATGTATTGTAAAATGCGTTATTTTCGTTTTCAGTTATGTCTGTACCGGAAAAAATCATTGCCTTTTTAGCAAAATCATGTTTTCACATTCCAACCAGTTCAACAACAAAGTAAAACCATTATAAGATATTGAAAAGTGCAAAATTTACTTATGAAAATACTTTTTTCTCTTTGTTAGCAATAATTGCAGACATTAGAAACATCACAAATCTACCAATCCATGTAAAATACTTGTAAAACTAACAGTTTGATATTTGAATTTAAGCTATTTTGAATATTTTGCACTGGTACTGATATATGTTTAAACCTGTTTTATATCGCATTGTGCTGTAAGGTGGCTGCGTTCATTTGATGAGGATTTTGTATTTGTTTTTGATGTTAAAGAGAATAATGTGAACCGCACCATGAGAAAGCCGACATAGTGAATTTGCGACCAGGATCCGCGCAGATTGGTCAAGATCCATGTTGTTCGCTAACAGTTTCTCTAATTGCAATAGGGTTTGAAAGCGAACAGCATGGATCCTGACAGAACTGCGCGGAAGCGCAGGCTGGTCTGAATCCATGCTGGTCGCAAATGCATTATGTTGGTTTTCTTCTGACGCGGCTACAAAACATTTTCATAAGGTTTCTGTTGTTGTAAGGCGCAATACTCTACATTTTTAAAGTTAAAACAGCAAAATGTCACCAAGCCTGTCCTTGTTGATAATTATTCCCGTTGTCGACACGTTTAACATAACATAGCTACAACATATCGAGATATAAGAAATCACGTGTAGGTTCAGCAGACTATTTACCAATAGTTTGTTTGAATACAGACTAATGTTACTTAAATCATATATACGTGGCAACAGGCTGACATATCATTGCATGTATTATTACTTTTGGCAGAACATAAAAAAGTAATTTAGCAACAGTATGTTTTCAGGCGTATGTATCAATTTGAGCCATAGAATCTATATTTCTAGATGGACTTGATGAACGGATATTGTTACAGACTTAATTGAATCTTCCTAAGATAAAACTGGTGTCTCTGTCAGCCTGTCGCAACAATACAGATGTGATGTACCTCATTCTTTATTATATGAAAAACAAAAACATTTAGATAAATAATAGTCAAGAAGAGTCTGAAATTTGCTTGTGGTAAATGTTGTCCTGTCCAAGACAGCAGACGGTTACCGTGTTTATTCATCTCTTATTAGTCTGCTCGGATAGCTCTATAGAAAGAGCTTCGGATTATGGGATCGTGGGTTTGATCCCCGGGCTCCGTGATGATTTGATGAAAGACTTTGTGTCTGAAAATATTCCCCTACCATCTCTGCTTCATGTTGAGAAGTTGTCTTTACTAGTGGGGAAAGGCTACTACTGATACAGAATCCAGGAACACTGGTTAGGTTAAGTTTTCGCTTGTATATAACTTGAACACTGTATAAAAACAGCGCTGAAATAAGTCAATCGCATTACAAATACAGAAGTCCGACCGGTTCGAATAATATACTCTCAAATTGTTAACAGATAAAGAAGAATAAGTATTATCCATTAAGCAGGTCACTTAAATATTACTTTAAATAAAGGGAACTTGATACCATTAACCAAATAAAAGTTTTGTCGTCGACGAATAAGGTGGAAATCTTCTTTAAACACAAAGGTCTTGCAGGAAAAAAATTGCGTCCAAAGAAATGTGAAGAACATTTATTTTGGCCTAGACAGAAGTAATTCTAGACATTAATGTGTATAAATTGGCCGCTTTAAATTACCGTGACCTAAGTCTACGAGATCAAAGAAGCAAGTTTTCTAACACTTTCAGAACAACCAATGAAAACGGTTTATGAAAAATAAATCTAAATTTTATCTAGAGGTGAAACATTTAGTGGAGAGATCTCAATCTAGGATACTTTTGTAACGAAATCAGACTTCTAGTTCTGCTCAACCCGGGGCTAGAGGGCGTGGACGGTAGCATGCATTTCAACTACCGTCCATGAACAGGCTCAATCAAACCGAGCATGCAACATTTTCATTTTTGTCGTGTTGAGCGACCTGTGAAGTTTTCACATTTCTCTATTTCAGAACGCGCGCTAAAACTTAAATGTAAATTAAATGTAAACTTGATACATATATGATATCTCAATAATGAAATAAAGTCACACCCCATTTTTGGCATTACACTTTTATATTTAACTGTTTAACGTTGACATTGTTTCAATTCAAAGAAAATTTCAATTGAAAGAGGAGCGATTGACCACTCCATACAAAGTGTACACAAGATAGGACGTAAACGGTATGGACAAAAAGAGCCATAATCTGTTGAATTAATGTAGCTGGGCAGAAGGACGAAAATAAGTTCATAACAGTAAATTTACAATTATTATTTATAATTTTCGGAATGGAATATTGATTACTGGAAATCAAAATGCGCCATCAACTATAGAATTTCTTCTATTTGTGCTAGAAACAACCAACGTTTTAATTTGCATCATTAAATAATAAAACTTTAACAGACTTGAAATTACAAAACAACAAAATGATTGTCTTTGTTACTATTATTTCTGGTTCTGGTATCATAGAATCTGTTCAATATTCTTTTATCATAGAATTCCATTTGAACCAGTGCTAGGGACACGAGGGGTGATGTACGTTTTATTACACAATTTGAAACTAAATCGAGCAAAGTCTGTCCTTATGCCCGTCCGTCCAAACTTTTGCCGTTCATATCTCAAAAAGTGTTTTATCTAGAGTCGTCTTCAAACGTAATATGATTGTTGTACAGCATAATTTATGAATTCGTTAAGCTTTGGATTTTACTCAGTTGAGATCAGAGTAATGGCATTTGACTTAGTGAAGAATATACATAAGGGACCCAATAAAAGTTTGTGGTGCTCGTTTCTTGGAAGGTATTTACTCCCACATATTCCCACCCGAGCCCCTCTGGGGTCACGAAAACATCTAACACTATAGTACGTACTTCCCGATAAGCGGACTCGAAAGTGGCTCAAAAGAAGTCGAACGGGCTAAAAAATAAGTATAAACTATAATGTACGATGAACGAGAAAAAGGCGTGACTTGACATAAAAACTGTCGACAGTTTATCAATTTTACAGGAAACTCCATTAAGAGAGGAAAACCATCATTTCTGACCTTAAAATTCAGACCATAATACAAGAACGATTTAATAGAAAATAATTCAAAATATTACCACAAAATAAATCTTTCTTCATCAGAACGTCAAAAAAGGCAAAGTTTTTTAAGCTTTTCAGTGTCTCTGAGTCATTTATATTTTTACTTTAAAAAAAAAAAAAAAAGAAACAAAAAACACATTGCCAGAAAGCATAACGAAGGAAATTTGGGAATTCAAATACTAGTAGCCTGGAAATCAAGTCTGACAATTTCTAACATTTTTTTTTCTTTCTGCAAATTTCAGAAACTCGGAGAATGATAATTTACGCTAATTAGCACAGAGTTAGTGGGATCTTTAATACAGAGATATTAGGTATGATTTATTCTGACAAAGCATGAATTATCAACGATTTTCCTCTCTAGATTTTGATTTGAAAATGGAACGACGGATTCTCTGTCTAAGTTAACAGTCACAAATTATGATCATTATATCATTGATGTATATCTGATTTGACACACAAGATACAAGAAACCAAATTGAGGAATAATAAATACATATGTGAGAGGGCAGAAGAATGTCAAACATAGATCGTTTGTTTTCCTCTGAGATATAACAGTAATGAATCATGTGAAGGCCAATCATTTTTAATGGGACAAGGCAGACATAAACATCGTAGAAATGTCATTTGCGATTCTGGAATATTGTTAAGAATTCTTGCATGAAAACTACTTTTTTCACTGGATCCGCAAATGTATAAACGGGAGAAAAATCGTGTGCAAACAAGGCAATTCACGTACTGTTAATACATGATTTTTATTTTTGAAATGATTTGCCAGGGACGTATGTATGTATTTCTGCGCAGACTGATATTTGGCATCTGCATCTTGTTTCTTCCATAATAACCTCTTCTTGTAGCATTATAGATACAATGTAATCCATAGTATGTTTAGCTGTATCAGTTTCCAACCCCAAACGTACTGCCCCCATCAATGTACGCACTAGCTTCTCTTAGAGTTTACTCCCTTTACAAAGCGTCTGTTCAGTTATTGTAAATAACTGTGAATAAATAAGTATCGCGTGTAACTTGTGCTATTGCCCGTTTTTAGGTATTATATTAATGATTTTTGTTAGTATCAGTCGGTTTGTTTTTACCTGATTGTTCGCAGAATTCATATATTAATAAACCTCGAAAGCTAGTCACTAGCTTCGTACTCATCCGTACTCTGTTTGTTCGTACTCAAAATAATTCGAATGTAAAGTTATTATTCTTAAAATAATTGTGTTCCTGTTTATTAATTTTTTAGTTATATTCAAAATTATGTGTAATGTAACGTTTGTAATAACTAAAAATAAAAATAAGATGCTCAAAAACCTTCAAATCACGCTTTTAGTAGTGTTGCTGTTATGTGTGCCCCGGTTATGGATATTTAAAACATGTTTACCGTTTTCAAGAACAACAAGAATGGTAAATAAAAAATGTACCGGAATCGTCAAGTCATCACATATGAAAACAATGCATTTAGTCGTCTTGTAATGTTTTTTTTTATGTAAGAATAGCGACAATACACGTTTGTTTTGTGTATTAACGCCTGCAGAAGCCCTTGGGATATGTTCGTGACCTCGACCTTCGGCCTCGGTCACAAACAATCCCGCGGGCTTCTGCAGACGTTAATACACAAAAAAACGTGTATTATCCCTACAATATCAAACACCCCGTCTCGTCAACTGTCTTGTTCAGTCTTGTTAGTTCATTCTAATGGACTCTTTTTGTCAGAGACTACGAGACCATTGGATGAAAATTATGAAGTCTATTATTATGAGTCATGTAGGTCAGTTGGTCACAATATGTTTAATTTCTCGTCTAGAAGTGACTTTTTATATATTTCTATTTACTTCAACACATCTAATTTCCTAATCAAGAAAACAGCTATTTGTCACAGTATTTCGAAATGCCATGATAAAAATGCTTAGGAGACAAATGTACCAACAACTAAAAACTGGTAGATGAAGTGTTCTTTCTACCTGTTCTTCATATCAACATTGCATTGTACAGTGGCCTGTTTTGTAATCAATTATTTTATTTATAATTGGTGCATGAATAAATCCGCAAGATACGTTTTATGTTGGTCATTTGCGCTTTTAGCGCACTGCTGTGAATTGCAGATTTGAGGGTCTGTGTTTTCAGAAAGCGGTTTTCTCATTTGAATATTCAACCTAGAATACCAGTTCTTTGCCGCACCCATCACAATGCATAAAAGTACAAGGACATACAAGACACAGCCAACATTTTACATTACTAGCAATGAGAATATGGATTTAACTGTCTGGAATGCATGCGGTATAAAGCCTAATGGTGATTGAAATTTGAATAGTTGCAGCTACAGATATACCAAGGGAAATCCTTACAATTTGAATTTCCTTTTCTGTTACAAAATGTATATTGCTATTCTTCTACATTCTCATATGTTTTGATAAATTATTTGAAAGTAAGATTAATGTAAAAACATTCGTTTCCTAAGTTTTTTGCCATGCAGATGTATTTTAACCATTTCCAGTTGACCGCAGGGAATCTAATAGCATGTTCGTTTGAACTAACGAAAGATTCCTAGGGTTATTTTGGAAAACTTACCGAGTTTGTTGTTAGTGCATCGATTGGTAGAAAGTTGTTTGAAAGAAAAGCCATATTCACCCTTATTCCTTTTTATCATGTCGTGTCTGGTCCTAAAGAGTATCAACCATGTGTTGTTGAAGCAACGTAAATGAGAGTATTTTCTAGATATCACCCAGTTTTACTAAGTTGAAATGAATGTTTAGCAGCTTAAACAGCTTCGAAAACTGAATGATAAATAATCTTTTTTGACATCGCCTTGACAATAATTACTCTTGCTCGTTACCACAAATGTAGACAATAGTCTCTGAAAGGTATTGACCACCTGTCTAGGTATAAAATATACATAGTAATAAAATAACATAGACCTATCTTTATTTTTTCTGAATATGAGTTAAATTCCTTATTTAAATAAGAAATAATGAAATATATTCTATTCAAATACTAGATTTATAAAAGTCGGTTGAAAGGGTGTTTGCAGAACTTTACAGTATAATACCACCTACCATTTTATTTTTTACTTCATTTCATAAAGTCAGAATAATGTAATAATACCGTCAAATAATTGCTGCCGTGAAGTTATGTAAGCAACAAAAAAGCGGAGAAAATTTAATAAATGTTGTACACTTCCTTAGGATAAAAAGATCTTCCTGTTTCTGTACAAATCTTGCTGATTTTATGAACATTACAAGCAATCAAGAATCTTAGAAACTCACAAGACCTGGCTTTTTTTGTCAGTTATAGGAATATTTATCCCATGGCAAAAGCTGTGCAAGCTATGATATTTCATTGATCTTGATAGAGAGTGACAGATAAATTAGAAAAAAGGTTTGAGACCTTTACTGGAAAAACAAAATAACGATAGTTCTTTACAGTATGAGCTTTAGTCAAGATCAGCTTGCACTTGTTCCACAAAGCATAAGCTCTGTTTCTTAATCTTTTTCATAGATACTTTAACCAACAAAGGTAGTCATAGGGATATAATAAAATCTCTAAAAAAATCCCCTGGAAGCGTAGAATGCAACCGAGAGAAATAATAGCAGATTTGGTTTGATTAAGTCTGTTCGTGACACCCATCAGCCCCGTAACACAAGCTTGAGCGAATTTCTATTACATAGATGTTAAATGGACTTCATGATTGGAAAAGACAAAAATATAACACTGAATCCAACAACAGGGGAGACTTTTTACGGCCGCCACACTGCACTTAAAAATTACTGTAGTTGTGATAGCTGATAAGATCTGTTTGATGAAACTTTTGAAGCGTAGAATGCAACCAAGCAAAATTATAGCAGACTCGGCTTGATTTGATACTGTTCGTGAGAGGTAATGGAAGGTGTTATACCTTCACGCCCCCTAGTGTCGGCTTAAGCGGAATTCTATTACATAGATATTGAATGGACTGCATGATACTAAAGGAACAAAAAATAACAACACTGAATCCAAATATTTTACTGCCGACACACGGCTTTTATAATATGCTTATGTGATAATTAATAAAACCTGTAAGAAGATTCTTTGAAAGAGAAAATGCAAGAATTGTTTTTTATTAATTTAATTAATTTAGAAGTTTCATTTTTTATACCTTCCTTTGTTAAACATAATCCCAACTTTGGGATATTTACTTGTCCATCACGCTGGTAGCCGTTTAAATCAAACTGGAACAAATATTTATGATCTGACAATTCAGTCCCGCAGAAAAGTTACTAGCACTCGTACAAAACAGGCTATCAAAATTCTGAGCTCTAGGAATATGGAAACCAGATTTTAAAACATTGGCGTCGGAAAAATATATAGAATTGCCTATCTGTGATTACTGTCATACTAAGAAACGTCCCGTGATTTTGTTTCCCGTATGTTAAATCTAGTTTTGCTAAGTAAAAGATAATATTATTTACAGTTCAAATGCATTATGAACCTAAATACATCTGTTGCTTCCAAATCCCAAGAAACATTGTAACATTTTAGATGTCACAACGTCGACTTACAGCGACTGTTTAAGTATGTCACGTTGCCATACAAGATATGCATTTTCCCAAACGTTGCCAATGAAAAATGTGCGTTGCAGGAGAGAGCATATATTATTTCAATAGCCACAGTAAGTTGTCGATTGTTTCGCTTCAAATACCTTAAACCTCAAAAGAAAGCTAATAAAAATGTCTAACGCCCCAAGACCATTTGAATTATATCTTTTTATCAAGATCTAAATGTTTTTAATGAAAAATGCCCCACATTTTACTTACTGATATAATATATAACGTTTGTTCGGCAGTTCATGCTGTTCAAAAAGGAACTTTCATGTCTTTAAATGATATACACGGCTCAAAGTCTGAAATTCTATACATGCATCCATGCAAATTAAAAAGGAAGCAGCATTTGTTGTTACTGCAGTATAGTAATCAACACTGAATTCCTCACTAAGTGTGCCAAATGATCTTTGTTCAATTTCGCAACAGAAACAATCAAGCACATGTGACCTGGAAGCGAGAAAATGAAAAATAGATACTCGTATAATGGTTTTTCTATAGCCAGGTTTAAGGATGGTGTCAATACAGTTGAGACGATGGGGATCATTATTAAATATTATACGTTATTGGCAAATGATTTCGATGTTTTACTGGAAAGTTAGTACAAATGTCATTTATAACGATGGTAAAATACAGATACGGTACTTAGCAGACGACACATTAACCTTACTTAAATCGAACGGTCAGAATAATCATAAAGATATTTACATTACTAGTAATTGGAAAAAAAATGTCATTGCAATTAATTCATAACATCTTTTATTCAGGATTTTTCTAAAACAAATATTATATTTCCTATGAAACTAGCAAGAACTCAGCAGCGCTATGATGCATGTTAGAACTGATCGGCCAATATATAGACACAAGGTAATCCTAAAGTGATATGGATAATCCAAAGAACTATGCAGGGTCATATTTCGGTTTAATATGAGAATAAAGCTTGAAGATCGGTCGACATATCGTTATGATTTTTTTTCCTCTAAAAGAAAGAAATATCTATCTTTTTGGCCATTTCGAACGAACCCTTCACATCCCGTTACCATTCGTTTATCTTATACATCTGTTTTCACTGACTGTTTTATAGAAAAATGATTTCCAATGCAACGCTTATACATTTGTATTACAATTCAATGATTATCTCTTATATGTTGTACAAATAAATAAGGTCATCCCATGACCATTTAACAACAGGTATGTGTTAAGTTTTCTCTCCCTGTAAGGGTCATAAAAATCTATATAAGATAAATTGTGATCCATTGCAGGATGACTAGTAATGGAATGATCGCTCTTTACCGTTCAAGGCATATACAGAAAACATGTTATATACTTATTGTCAGTGGCAGTGACTCTCCAGCTATACGATGGGGATTTTGAAATAACTTGGCACAAATGTTTCCCATAATGATCATAATGAAACAACGTATCGCACACAAAACCCACACTCCTAGCTCAAAGGTCAGTGCCACACTTTTCAAAATTTAACATGGTCTGTTTCGTTTCTTGCCCAAAATTCTGCCATTCACCAAGAGATTTTGAATGACTTAGCAGAAATGTTTGTCATATTGAGACGGCGTGTCACGCGCAATATCCAAAACCCTTTTACTAATTGTAAGGTCACACTTAGAGGTAAAACGTTAACAGGGTATATTAATTTCGTGTCCAGTGCATAACTCTGTCATTCATCAAGGGATTTTGAAGTTACTTTGCACAGATGTTCTTCATAATGAGAGGAAATGTCATTTGCAAGACCCTGTCCTTACAGGTCAAAGTAACACTTGGGTGTCACAGAGTTAGAGCACCAGTTTCATGTCCGGTCCATAACTCTTACCATTCATGAAAGGGTTTCACAACCACTTGGCAAAAATGTTCACCATAATGAGACGACATGTCGGATGCAACTTTTTATGCATAGATGTACGCTATTACATCCGAAGTTCAAGGTCATGGACATCCAAGTAAACTTTCTTTTTTTTTTTGTTGTTACAAGAAAATACATACCTTTTATATGGTGTATACATTATAAGTACAGGATAACATTTACCTGTTTTATGCATACACCATAAGATAAAGTGTTGAAAGTAATTACATTATATTCAGTTTTCGTTAATTTGGTTTGACGTCTCTGAACATAAAGATAAATATAGAATAGAATATCCATAAGTGCTTTCAAGTATTGACCGTGTATTGAATTTACTTCATACTATTACAAAAACATAACTTCAATCAATTAAATATGTTTTATCTCAATACAATTTCAAATCAGATTTAAACAAGGGCAGTATGACGTTGTGTAGCCCCAGTAACACTACAGATCCAGGATTAGCATAGAAAGCCATTATGATATCAACACAGAGTAAAAAGGTGATCATATTGAAGTCCTTAACTCCAACTTAGTAAATTTGTGTATGACACATATAAAAGAAATGAACCTCGTGAGATTATGTATGTTTGGCATAAGGACACATAGGTAAACGTATTATACACACAATATTAAAATGATAATAAATTGATTATTAGATACGAATCCAAACCTGTATCTATATGTCATTGTCAAATCTAAGTCTTCTATATAAGAATGAAGAGTTAGAAATAAAACATTATCTCTATGAACAGACGGACAGAACGGCCGCCAGTTAATTCAAAAACATTCCCACTTAAAGCGTGTATGAAAAGAAAAGTTCAAGCGAGAAAAGATATAAAGGGTATAACCATATTTAAAAAAAAAACCCGACCCCTTTAATTAAATCCGTACGGAAATGTATGTTTGGATGTACATAATAAATGAATAGATACATAAATACATAGACAAAGAAGTAAACTTAATTGACAATGAGCACAAACAGTGATGCATTCTCTTGGTTCGACCAATTGTAAAAACACCACTTGAATAATCGAACTGGTTTGTAGTGCACAAAACCTTGTTTTTATTAACCTTTCTCCACCAAGCGAATGTAGTGAATAAATAGACACAGACGACATTCTACATTACTAACAATGAGAATATGGATTTAACTGTCTGGAATGCATGTGGTTTAAAGCTTTATGGTGATTGAAATTTAAATATTTAGCACCAACAAATATTCCAAGGGAAATCTTTCAATATAAATTTTCTTTTTGTTAGTGATGGGCCGACAATCGGCGACAATCGAATAATCGTCGGCGTTGCATTCATGAGCGCGATCGCCATTTCACTTTTCCTTGACCGATTAATTATTTGGCACCCTAAACGGATAATTTAGTTGTTTCTGACCTCTTTCTTTCTGGTATTTATGGTTCTTTGGGGCAATTACGCCAAGGGGAAGTACTCTACCTAAAAATGGCATCCTCCAAAGTCTCGAAAGAAATTGAGGTAATCTGTGATCACCCAAAGTTTGGAAGATATATGACTTTTGCAACATTAAGCCGGGAAAACCATCAACCTAAACTCTTGACAATAGTATGGCAGTATGCATAGCATGCCGTAAGTCTTACGCATGCATATTTGCAAAGGAATTTTTATTTTTTGATTTTGTTGGATTGAAATCATTCCAGTCGTAAACTAAGAATTAATAAATCATTAATACGTTTCTTGCTCCAAACAACTTTAATTTGATAACACAATATCACTGGATAAATCCCTTGTGAAATTAAGACAAGTACCTGATTTGAAGTTTAATATCTTCACAAATATTTTACTTTTATGCTGTTAACTTACTCATGTTTATGAAGGGATACAATAGAAATAGGATATTTGACGTCTGTGTGGTTCATTTCCTAAGTAATGACATAAAACATACACTGTGAGATGACCTTATAGATATGCAACTAGAGTAACCGATTACCCGATTATATCCGATTAATCGAATCGGTTGGCTTGTCCGATTATGCCGATTAATCGATTGGCAAATCTAACCGATTTGCCCATCGCTACTTTTTGTTGTAAAATGCATATTTCTATTCTACGTTGTCATGTGTTTTGATAAATTATTGAAAAGTAAGATTAACGTGAATAATACGAAAACACTTTTTCCTAAGATTTGTTTTTGCAGTACAGAAGATTTTTACCATTTCCAATGACATCAGTGGATCTGATCGTTCGAATTAACGAAAGCGCTTGTGTAAAGATAGGATGAAAAACTTACGAGTTTGTTATTGGTGCATTGATTGGCTGGAAATCGTTTTTTTATTTGCCATATTCACTCTAATGCCCTTAAGCTTGTCGTGTCAGGTCATAAGGTGTATTAACCATGCGTTATTGAGGCTGTATTATATCATCCATTTGTACCAAGTTGAAATGAATGTTTCGCTTTCCGATACATATTTTTCAAAGAAGTGGTTCTCCTTTAAATCTGCGTATTTATATGTCTAAAATATCATTTAACAGCTTTGAAAACTGTCATGACATTGTGCAAGTAATGTCCTTTTGATTTTGTTTGTAATAAAATAAACTTGGATACAAAATGAAAGACGTATAACCTGTATTGTTTTGTTGCGCCGTAAAAGAAAACCGGAATTAAATCAGAATTTAGAAGGCAAAGGTTTGTACTTGTAACTTTTCCTTTGTCATTATTTAAAAAAATGTACAATATCTAATATTTCATCTCTGTCTGATACGTAAACATGTTGTAATTATTCTGTGTAATAGGGATGATCTCCCCAAACCTCAACGCACATCACGTGACGTGCACACAACTAACACGCACGCATGCACCCACGCAAGGACAAAATGAATATATAACGGAACACAGCGGGTCGCCATACTGGAACGGTCAGTGGCGAAAACGCCAAGTATCTCAAGCGTTTTAAAAGAAATGATAAAGATACGATTCGCTAATGACTGTTTACAGGGAGTTCAAGCAATAGTTGTTTATAAATCTTAATTATCTTTTCCTTGAAGAACAACAATATGTTAACAATTAAGATATGTAGGCAGGACAGAAACACAGCATTTACCCTTATTTCTAAAAAGTTATGTCACAGTATTTTCATTCGTCTATATTTCTATTTTTGAATATATTTTAACAGTAGTAGTATTTATGACTATTACTATTATTATTAATACTATTATTGTTATCATTATTGATTTCCGGCACAATTTTATAATAAGTTTTGTGTTAGTTTCGAGTTAGTGTTATTGTATTGATAACAACACAGTTCCTTTTCTTACTTTCTAGTGAGTTTCCAATATGAAAAATGTCATAATTCACAGTTACAACTACTTTTATTTTTATAAAAACAATACAAAATCATCATTGGTAATACCGAACGAGTTTAAAACCTGTTGCTCCTTAAGGAAAACCATTATTTTTCAAAACCTGATTCTCTTCTATGATTATCGTTCTCAATCATTGATAAATAAAAATCTTCTTTAAAAACAAGACAAATATCAAACAGGGAATGCCACGTACCAAAATCGCAGCCTCCCCAAAACGAAACCTAAAGCACGCAGACGTGCACACCACAAACACACACACACATACACGTGCACACACACAAAGCCAACACACGAGGACTAAACGAACAAACAAAAGAACACAGTGGGGCACCGCCTTGGAATGGTCAGTGGCAAAAACACCACTGGGGAGCTTAAACCGGTTTATGGTGCGCACCCTACCTCATTTAACCAATAGAGTTTCAAATCAAACATCACAGGATCAGGTTATTAAATAAGGACAAATGAAATGCATATAGAAAGCGCACAAAGATTCTGTACTACGTGGGAAGCAAGGACTTGCGACCGAAGTATACTTTATTGAATGATAAATTATATTTTTAGCCCACCATCATCAGATGGTGGGCTATTAAAATCACTCTGCGTCCGTGGTCCGTCCGTCCGTCATTCCGTCCGTCCGTCCGTCCGTCCGTTAACAATTTCTCGTTATCGCATCTCCTCAGAAACTACTGGGGGGATTTTGACCAAACTTTGTCAGAATGATGTATTGGTACCCTAGTTGTGTCCCCCTGAAAATCAGACTGGTTAAACAGTTTATGAGTGAGTTATGGCCCTTTGTTTATTTCTATAATTTATATAGATTTATATAGGGAAAAACTTTGAAAACCTTCTTGTCTAAAACCACAGAGCCTAGGGCTTTGATATTTGGTATGAAGCATCATCTAGTGGTCCTCTACCAAGATGATTCAAATTATTTCTATGGGGTCAAATATGGCCCCGCCCTGGTGGTCACATGGTTTATATAGACTTATATAGGGAAAAACTTTGAATAACCTCTTGTCCAAAACCACAGGGCCTAGGGCTTTGATATTTTGTATGTGACATCATCTAGTGGTCTTCAACTAAGATTGTTCAAATTATATCCCTAGGGTCAAATATGGCCCCGCCCTGGGAGTCATACGGTTTACATAGACTTATATAGGGAAAAACTTTGAAAATCTTCTTGTCCAAACCACAAAGCCTAGGGCTTTGATACTTGTAATGTAGCATCATCTAGTGGTTCTCTACCAAGTTTGTCAAATTATCCTCCTAGGGTTAAATATGGCCCCGCCCCGGGGGTCACATGGTTCATATAGACTTATATAGGGAAAAGCTTTTAAAATGTTCTTGTCAGTAACTACAACATTCAAACTTGGACCACATGTATATTTTTGAGTGGCAAGATGAACCTTGACATGAGTTGACATTGATTTTGACCTAGTGACCTACTTTCACATTTCTGTAGCTACAGCCTTCAAATTTGGACCACATGCATAATTTTGTGCACTGGAAAAAACTTTGACCTTTATTTTGACCTAGTGACCTACTTTCACATTTTTGAAGGTACAGGCATCAAATTTTGACCATATGCATAGTTTCGTGTTTCAAAATGAAATTTGACCTTGATTTTGACCAAGTGACCTACTTTCACATTTCTCAAGCTACAGCCTTCAAATTTGGACTACATGCATAGTTTGTGTACCGAAAAAAACTTTGACCTTGACATTGACCTAGTGACCTACTTTCACATTTTTGAAGGTACAGGCTTCAAAATTGGACCACATGCATAGTTTTGTATTCTGAAATAAAATTTGACCTTGATTTTGACCTAGTGACCTACTTTTACATTTCTCAAGCTACAGCCTTCAAATTTGGACCACTTGCATAGTTTTGTGTACTGAAATGACCTTTGACCTTTACATTGACCTAGTGACCTACTTCCACATTTTTAAGGTACATGCTTCAAATTTGGACCACATGCGTAGTTTTGTATTCCGAAATAAAAATTGACCTTAATTTTGACCTAGTGACCTACTTTTACATTTCTCAAGCTACAGCCTTCAAATTTGGACCTCATGCATAGTTTTGTGTACCGAAACAAACTTTGACCTTTACATTGACCTAGTGACCTACTTTCACATTTTTAAGGTACAGGCTTCAAATTTGGACCACATGCATAGTTTTGTATTCCGAAGTAAAATTTGACCATAATTTTGACCTAGCGACCTACTTTTACATTTCTCAAGCTACAGCCTTCAAATTTGGACCACTTGCAAAGTTTTGTGTACAGAAATGAACTTTGACCTTAAGATTGACCTAGTGACCTACTTTCACATTTCTGTATCTACAGGCTTCAAATTTAGGACCACATGCATAGTTTTGTGTACCGAAACAAACTTTGACCTTGATATTGACCTAGTGACCTACTTTCACATTTTTGAAGGTACAGGCTTCAAATTTGGACCACATGCATAGATTTGTGTTGTGTACGGAAATGAAATTTGACCTTGAGCTAGTCAATAAGTCTTGAAATTTGGAGCACTCAAAAATGGCACATTGGTGGGCGCCAAGATCAATCTGTGATCTCTTGTTTAATATTGCCTTGGTAATAAGTATCCTTGCTGATAACCATTAAGGTAGATAATAATCTCGGAAAATTATTGACCATCTCTCCAAGTATGAAAACTAATACATAGTAATAAAATGACATAGATATCTATTTATTTTTTTCTCACATCTTTTTTTTTTTTTTCAAATATCTCATACAAATAAGGAAGAATGAAAATATCTACTTTTCCACGGCTAGACTAACAAAAATCTGTTAAAGGGATTTTCGCAAAGAAATTACAGCACAAAACTATTCCTACTTCATTTCAGGAAGTGGGAAGAGTGTATTATACCGTAAGAACGTAAAGGGGAGCGGTGGTCTGATAGATAAGGTGTCGGCCGCTAAATTCAGGAGTCGTGGGTTCTAGCCCAACTGGGGTCATGACCATGACTTATATATGACACCAGTATTGGGTTTTCCAGAAAGCGGACTCGAGAGTGGTTACAGTAAGCTTGAAGCTTTCAACACAATCGAGCTTAAACAAATTTGCTACAGTAACTGATTTATTTAACATAATAGTTTTTATCAAAACGCGTCAAAAAGTAAAACTTGATTCTAACACGACCAGATTTATTTTCCTATTAATTCTAACACAATCCGATTCATTTTCCTATTTAACAAAGAAGGCAGAAAACAGTGAATCATTATACAACAAATCACTGTTCTGACGTCACAATTATTACGCTATGGCGTCAAACGGCATAGCGGCGCGCGGGAAAGAAACCGATTGAAAACGGGCAAATGTTTAATGAATGTCGTCAAGGATGCACTTAAAAATCCTTGGTAACGTGTTAGAATCGAAATAATATATCTCATTTAGTGATTTGCTCTTGAATAAATCATTGTTTGTCGTTCAGATGCGTATTATTATATCAAATATATAAAATTGTGTATTATTATGCAACAATTCATTTTTCCGACGTCACAATTATGGCGTCATAGCGTCAAACAGCATAGCGGCGCGCTAGAAAGGAAACCAACAGAAATCAGGCAAATATTTGGTGGATGACGTAAAGAATGTACAAAATAATGCTTGATAACGTAATATATCTCATATAGTGATCTGCTCTTGCATAAAATCATTGTTTGTCATTCAGCTGCGCCTTCGTGACATAATCTTTTCGCATCTGAACTCCAAACAATGATTTTATTCAACGACAGATCACTAACTGAGATATATTACTATTATATTATTTATTATTATCAGTATTAGTATTTCTTAGATAAAAATATATTATTTATATTGATTATTACAAATACATTCAACTTGAAGACTGATGCCTGCACATAACCACATGTAACACATGTAACACATGCCAATAGTAATATATGTAAGAGCAGAGAATGCAACAATAAAACCAATAACGAAATTAGGAAATTTCACTTCCTACGTCTTCCATTGTTATACGCAATTCCCTCTCTAGGGTATTCATTTGTCTATCACGTTGGTAGCCATTTAGATAAAACCGAAACAAATATTTTTGACAGAAGATATAGAATTCAATTAATTTGCAAAATGAAATCATAATTGATCTGACAGTACCGCAGAAAAATTGCAAGCGCTTATACAAAAATGGCTATTGAAATTCTGTTGTTTTTTTCTACAGCTAAGCTCTAGTAAAATGGAAACCAAATGTTATAAAAATTTAGGTGTACTGTGGAATTAATTGATGGAGACAACGGTTTAATGATTAATGCCATTTTAATTTTGCGACTGAGAGAAACGTCACGTGATTTCGTTTCCCGTATGTTAAATCTGTTGTTCAGTAAAAGATAAATAGATATTATTTGAAGTTTAACTGCATTATCTATGATGAGCCAGTATGTATATCTGTTGCATTCAAAATCTCAAGAAACATACTGAACCCAAAGGTGCAACATCTTAAATGTCACAACGTCTACTGACTGCGAGTGTTTACGTATGTCACGTCGCCATACAAGGTATATGTATTTTACCAAACGTTGCTTATGGAAAATTGCAGCAGAGAGCATGTGTTATTTCAATAACCACAGTTAGTTGACGATTGTGTCTTTTCAAATAGCTTTAATTGCAAAAGAATGCTGATCGAAATGTTTAATGTCCCCTAAATTAATACGATATGTCATGTGTTTACGAATCGGATAGAAATATCAGTCCCGAAGGCACCTGCGCATTAGGCGATATCGAGGCTTGCCGAGTTACCGACTATGCGCAGGTGGCCGAAAGGCAAATATTTCTATCCGATTCGTCAACAGATGACTAATATTTTTTCTTGCATATCGTATACATATCAACTTTTTATTCTGACAGATTATTTTTCTTGCTTACCGTATTTACAAATAATTGAATAAATAAAGCAAATAGAAATACTTTCTTTGTAGCACTGTTTCTTAAAGTGGAATATGTACGCAAAGCGCGGGAAGTTAACGCCCGTAAGCAGGAATGTCGTCATGACGTTTCAGTGACGCACACTAAGAAATTTCCACTTTAAGTTTATCGTTCGTAGCGTGACGGCATGTTCTTACCATAAAATAACGTATTTTGAATCGGGAAATATACCGTAAAGAACGGAGAGAAACTATCAAGGTACCTGACTTTTTCGTATTTTACATAAACAATATATAATCATTGTATGAATTGCTAGTTGTCATTAACAGCACGAGAGTCATCTGGCATGGGGGTGCCAGATGGGTTTTGCCGGCATTGGTAAAATCACCGGAAACGCCAGCCCAGTGTGCAAGAAATTCTTGAGGGTATCTTTCATAATACTGAGAACACATTGAAATCTCTCACGCATAATAACAACGGTATGATAAGTTACAAAAATACACATAAATGTTTAGAATTTACAATCTGATAAATTTCGTTATACGATTACGAGAGAACATATTTTATCCTGTCATATCTTGGAAACAAATCTAAATTTAAGTTTGATATTTGACGATACATCATTGAAAATCCAATATCTGCATCTCTTTATTCTCATAAATGACAGTTGCTAGATGAATAAAAAGCAAAACATGCCTCTGTATTTTTGCAACTTTTTAGCTCATCTGAGCCAAAGGCTCATGGTGAGCTTTTGTGACCGCTTGATGTCCGTCATCTGTCGTGCGTCATTTTCTAAAAAAAATCTTCTTCTTCAAAACTACGGGGCAGAGGGTCAAATTTTAAGCCCCGTCCCGGGGTCACTTAGTTTTTATATGAGCTATATAGGAAAAAACACTTCAAAAATTATCTGATCATATTTCCTAGAATGTTTAATTGTAATTTCCTGATGACCCCAAGTAATTAGGGGTCACTTGCCTGTGACCTTGACCTACTGACCTACTTTCTTGTTTTTTAAGATACAGCCTTGAAATTTTGATGACATATACAGTTCTGCACATCGATCCAGTGACCATAAATGTGACCTACTGACCTACATGTACTTTCTTTAAAAATATTTTTGCATCAGTTTGATTTTGAAACATGTAGCTCTTGTTACTCAGGTGAGCGATCCATGATCATCATGAGTCTCTTATGAAATAATGGTAGAGTTTGTAAAACTCTGCATTATTTGGTTTTGTTGAAATGTTCAGATAATTTATTTTTGAAACATGTTCAGACATACTACACATTTACTGACAGTATTATGAAAGAATGACAGATATGTCCATTCAGAAATTAAGCGAGGTAAAGGTTAACACAGAATTTTAAAGCTTTCTCAGTGGATTCTATATTGAACAAAATATGACTGTCTGTCCCTGAGAAAGCCGCAACCTTACAGAACGTCAGACGTTCATATACCGAAACATTAAAGAAATTACTCTTGGCACAATTTAACTTTCCCTTTAGGAACAACAATCAGATACATTTCTTTAAATTGTTCAAAGACAAGATTAATGTTGTTTACATAATGACTGATGTTGCTGAAGTTCAGGACACATTTTTCTGTAACTTAAAGAATGAAATATATTAGAAAAATCTCTTACAGATAAAGAAAAGACATATTGAACATCTTGCAAGTAACGGAATTGAAAATGAAATCTGTCACATTGGTGTTTTTCATAAGACTGACGAATCCGTAAAAATCCATTCTGCGTTTACAAATTGAAAAGGCTTTCGAACAATGAAAATCTAGCCTGAATTCATTATACTGTTTGTGAAGTATCTAAATAAGTAATTTATTCAGTAAGAGAAGTTGGTAAATAAGTGCTGGGAAGTTGGTAAACAAAAATATGGAGTTATATAACATTAAACAATTATGCCCGAAATAATGATACATAGATATAACTTGTTTTGGCTAGAGCCAGGATTAAAACATTGTCATCGAACCATATTGTCACGGCAACAACGTGTAGCAACAACAAACCCAACCACTTTACCACCAGCATGTTAAAACAAATGAACCGCGCCATAAGAAAACCAACATAGTGGCTTTGCGACCAGCATGGAACCAGACCAGCGCTAGCCTGCGCATCCCATCCGCGCAGTCTGCTCAGGATCCATGCTGTTCGCTAACAGTTTCTCTAATTGCAATAGGCTTTGAAAGCGAACAGCATGGATCCTGACCAGACAAAAAAAAAAAAAAAAAAAAAAAAAAAAAAAAAAAAAAAAACATAGAGTACCGGAATGCAGTTAAATGTATGAGAACATGTCAAAATGTATACATTATCTTTGACTAACACATTTCTTTAAGTGTAGTCACAACATAATGCCCTCCAATATGCTTTACTAACAAGTTAGAAAATAAATTAATTTTGCAATGCAGCATTAACTACAGCAAACAAATGAACTTAAACATATTATTTTTAAGAATTACAAAACTTATACCTTTAAAATAAGTTCCAAACATATTCTAATAAAAAGTTTAAAGTTTTCTTTAAAGACGCTTTTGACAAAAATATAGAAATGTGTTAAATTCTGCTATGATACATTTTAAAGCAAGACAAATTAAAACAGATGTTTATCAGTGTATAATGAATGGCGTTATTAGATTTCTGTCATTAATTAGGTATTAGTACAAACATCAAGATCGTTTGTCATGCTACCCTTTAAAATTTTCACATTTTGTCCGTGTTATTAAATACAGTTGCAGAATGTTAGAAAGAGCAAATAAAATAGGTCAGCCGAGTTACAAATAATTTAGACTGGCATCAGTCGGTAGAGTCCTTCAAACCAATACCTCTACACAAAGAGCTATAAAAATAAATACCTCTACCTAAAGAGCTATAAAAATAAATGTTTTATACTTCTTTGCTCTACTTCTTTGCTCTATCAGCCCGCCCGCTTAGCTCAGTAGGTACAGCGTTGGTCTACGGATCGCGGGGTCATGAGTTCGATCCCCAGGCGGGGCGTATGTTCTCCGTGACTATTTGATAAACGACATTGTGTCTGAAATCATTAGTCCTCCACCACTGGTTCATGTAGGGAAGTTGGCAGTTACTTGCGGAGAACAGGTTTGTACTTGTAGAGAATCCAGGAACACTGGTTAGGTTAACTGCCCTCCGTTACATAACTGAAATACTGTTGAGAAACGGCGTTAAACCCAAAACAAACAAACAAATCTTTGCTCTATCCATTCTCATCCATCAGAGGTTCGTCAAAATCCCGAGACGAACCTCTGATTTATTTCCATCGTTTACTTGGTGAGCATGCGCACTCGTAATTACTATCGGGAGTGGTTTCAGCCAATCATTGTTCGCCATTATTTGGAACTCCGAATTGAAACTTCAAAAAATATGTAAACAAGATACTTGCTTACGATGGATAAAGGCTGTATTCCATGATTGTGATAAATAAAGATTTATTCCTGTAATTCGACGTTAAGAGATTTACATCAAGAAATAATAATATTCGTCGTAAATGGACATCGTATTCCCTCGATAATATTGAAAGGACGCGGTCATGCTTTTCACGGACGATTTTGATTGGTTCGCTACGATTTGTCGCGAAACGACGCTGATTGGCTGAAACGTTTTACCTGTAATGTAACCAAACCATAAATATCGGCGAAATGTGCCAGAGGTTCATCCGGGGAACCACGGTAGACCTCTGGTATGCGAGAATGTGCTCTATCATACAATCCTCTTTAATAGCACTTTCTTGAAAAATTTACAATATCTCTTATCTCTGATTCTAACTGAGATCATACAGATCCGTCTTAAAATTAACTACATAAAGATTGGTTTCATTACTAAGTATTTTTCGCATTCCTCTATGATACTGCGTTGACAGTCATCTTCGAATTCTTAGATATCGTTCGTAAACATAATAAACTTATTTTATATGGCTGTATCTAAAGATCTTCTATCGACTTAAATATTTATTTAAGCTTAGTCTGAACTATTTCAAATTTAAATGTAGAAAAGCAAAACAGAACTGTATTAACTCATTTTTAAAGTCTCGGTGTATCAAAATTAGTTGGCCTATTTTCAAACAGGGCACATTGAACATTTTATATAAAGCGCTGCTTCTTAAAGTAATCCATTGTGTGATATTAAATGTCAAGATAGAAGCTGCAAGCCATCGTTCAATAATTTCAGTAAAAATAGTATCTAAAAGCAGTACCTTCATCAAGCTTTCTATCGGTACTTAAAAGCCTTTATTATCATGCAAAAAGTGATTTTTTTACAATATACATGAATACAAAGTCTGAAAAGCCATTAAAAGGGACTTTATTTGAGCCGCGCCATGAGAAAACCAACATAGTGGGTTTGCGACCAGCTTGGATCCAGACCAGCCTGCCTGGGTCCATGCTGGTCGCAAAGTCACTATGTCGGTTTTCTCATGGCGCGGCTCATTTATTTTTTGTAATATTGAGTTGCTTTTAAAAGCAGCTTCTAGCGTTTTGATGGTTTATTTAAGCGCTTCTTCCAGAGTATGCTGACACCAAGATGAACTTCTACTTCAAATGGACCATATCTATGCTTGACTTGACGATGATATATTTTAGTAACATAGAACTCAGGTAGTGCTTGAAAGGAAGGTTAATGTCAAGCTTACAACAACTACCTTTTTATAAAATAATGAAACTAAAAAAAATGTAAAAGCTGGTCATTACACAAACATCGTAAGAATCACACATATATAAGGTATTTTCTAAAATTTACCTTTTATGGCGATGAGACAAATCTCTATGTGGTGAAATGTAATTTTTGAGCTCTATGACTTATCTGTGTTGCAGCGCAACAAAAATAGATAAAACAGAAACTGAAAGAGAAACAACCGACTTAACATTAAACGGGCTGGACACTTAAAAAGTGTAAGAAGGTTTTAAACGAGTTTATTGCTAGCCATTATCAGGATACCACTGATGTAACAATGCAAGTACAATAACTCAATTGAAAAAAACACACACAAAAAACCCATGTTTTTAGATACAAACACCCATTCAAATAATTTGAGATACAGAGAAGGACCAATCCTAGATATCAGGACACAAAAATGTACTTTATAGGTATCAGGACACAAAAAAATGTACTTTATAAATAATTTGCCTTCAGAGTACAAAAATGATTACATTTAATGTAACGATTTGGCAAGACTTTTAACTGTTGAGACAATAATTAACTCAATCTGTCCGCTAAGTGTAGGATTCAAGTGTGACACATACTGTAATCATACACTCCAGTAGAAATCGCACCATAAAGTCAGGTCTATCGTCGATTATGTAAGGCGATTTGAGATGGTGATATTAATTTGTTTATACTTCGTCAGTTCAGTTTACGTTTTTCACTAAAAGATGATTAATCGAAATACTGGTACTCATTTTTCATTTAATAACATAACCTGTCGGTTATACTATAAGCTTTAGAGAGTGATGTTAAAGGTTTTCTAACTTGTAATGTAGAGCTGTTGCAAGCTTTTAAAAAATAAGTAATATGTTTAGGATATTTCTCGGTTTAGACACGGTTCTGTTTAAATGGGATAATAATACTACTGTTCAGAAATACTCCTACTACAACATCCGATCACTTACGAACGTGAGACACAGTTTTTATTAAATATCAGTGGTGTTAAATCGTGCATTAGAATAAAACGATGGAAAAAATCGCTATAATCAAGACCCGAATTCATGCATTAATCCGTTTGCAAATTATATTCGTAATCACTTATAATATGTCGAATTCTGGCGAAATTCCGACAATATATGTCAAATTTGAAACCGACCAAATAATTTGCGACTGCCTATACAGTCTATCTTTAAGTTGAAATTAAATTTAAAATGCAAGTAATTAAGGTTATTTATAATTTTGATGTCTCAACTTGTCCTGGTGTTTTAACACACTTTATATAGAGCAGAAACTTGTACCTTAATTACGAATGTTATAATTTGTGCTTTAATCTCGCATGTAGAATGTTAAGTATAACAAGAAAGACTTAAAGTATAATTTTCTAATGATTAAATGAAAACTATACTTTCAATTGATATCTTATAATTTAAGGAAGTTTCTAATTCGTCATCCCATATTTATAGAAATATTACAATTCTTACATGAGACGAATATTTGGTCCCTTAACTAATATATAATTCAAATAAAAGAGATGTCTCAACGCAAATGAGATTTCTTTAGTAGTTGGCTCTTTTATACCACTCCCCTAATAATGGAACACTAAGATAACTTGGCGCTCAGTATTAAAAGGCAAAACGTCTCTTCTCTTATACCCTCATGGCGATGGATTCCATCAGGAATGAGGTGTCGCAAGT
This sequence comes from Mercenaria mercenaria, assembly GCF_021730395.1. Lineage (NCBI taxonomy): Eukaryota > Metazoa > Mollusca > Bivalvia > Venerida > Veneridae > Mercenaria > Mercenaria mercenaria. The sequence continues at coordinate 48,723,268 of NC_069368.1, forward strand.
GATTAATATAAGTTGTAGAACTTCCTTCACAATCGACCTAAAATAAATTATGTATAAACTAATATAAGGGTAAATAAATATTTTACAGGTAGCGTTATTGTTTTATTTCTAATAAATTTAATTATCTTTTGGATTTTCATTTTGTTTAATCACAGATTTCTTTTAAGACTCATAGATATGGTTAGATTCCGGTTTATGTCGCCAGTTTGTTGAAAGAAATATAATTAGCATTGGGTACAAAGTGTATACAAAATATACTGTTAAAACCAGATCAGTAAGAAACTTTGTGATAGATACATACATGCTGAAAATCACCCTTGTTATCAAGTCATAAATAACCATTGCAAATGTTTCCGCATGAAAGTCCGTTATTGAACCGATATTTCTGTATCAAAAACTATTGAATAGGAAAGTCAATTAATTGTTCAAATTGTTGGTTACGTAAGTATTCGCAAATGCAACGGTGAAAAACACAACAGTACGATTGATGTAGATATAGTGTAGAACTCGATGATAATATTGATTGATTGATTGATTTATTTCAGTATATAAAACGCATGGAATGGTACAACACAAAATTAAAAGAAATTTCAAATATCACATATACAATGACTAGGAATTAAAACAAATTGAAAGACAATTAAGAAACATTACTAACTTAAAATACCAAAAACTGCAGAAAAATAAATGTACCAGGACATGTATTCATATACCCAGGATGACACAAAAAAGGGGAATGTGAAACCCCTTATTTCCATTGTGGTCCTGAATAAGTACATATATAGTACATAGAAAATTCGCAGAAAATGATACAGCCTATAAAAATAGATAAATATACCATTTAAACGGCGTAGTTTTACATGTAGTTTCAAGTATCGTTCGTCAGCAATAGTTAATCGTTGGTGTTTTGCTTATACACAGTGGTCAAAGATATATATGAAGAAGGATATATTTTGAACGTTCTTTTCTGTTGACACTTTTCTCATGGTATTTTCAGAAAGGCCGTTTATATTCTTTTTCCGCTTTATAATGAAAAATAATATAAAATTTGTAGTTAAAACAAAACTTTTATGAATTAGAAATATGGAAAATTCAAAATGGTGTAAATATCAAGCTTATTATATTTTACAATGATTATTTCCATACAAAATTCGGAACATGTTTTTGGACAAAACTCCCAAAAAATACATTTCCATAAAGTAATGTTTCAGAATGTACTTAAATACTTTTGAAAATGGTTCTCAAAAACTGAACTGTCTGACATCCAGTTACATCTACATGACGCGAAACAAAGTGCATTGCCCTTTAAATGTATTGTGCAATGTTTACAGGTCGAATAGCCCTTGAAATATATTGGAATGTTTACAGGTCAGTAAAACAGATATCGACAAATGGTATTTCCATCAATAAAACTGTACCACAATCATGGAATGCGTATGACGTGAATGGTCTCTTCAGTATAACGGAAATTAACGGAATTAATAAAGTTATTACTTTTTTTCATTCGAGATTGTACAGTTTGATTTCCCATATAGTTAAACATATCCGAGGAGTGTATAAAGAGAACCCAATAATTTTGTTTTATTGACAACATGAGCCAAATATCTTCATTACGAAAAAGGTCATACAAGTGAAAATTATTTTACCTTTATACTTTTACACATACTTACGAAATATGGTGAAATGATTTTGACGTAAGCACCAGAAAATGTATTAGCAATAAGTCCAGGTTTGTGAAGACATTTTACAGCCACCACACGGCTATTTAAGTAATTATAAAGATTTAATAAGCTGAACAGTTGTTTCCAGAGAAAGGTTTTATGCAGGAACGTACATCTTAACGTCATCGTTGTTTCCTGTTGTACAAATTGACTCTATAATCGTTACTGCAGTCAATATGATTTTGACACTGACAAGTTAATTTCTTTCAGAATACTTTACAGCGAAATGTTTCATTTTGTATCATACATCGTTCTAAGATGTGATATTCCAGTGAGACAGCACTATGGAGTTGAGCCTTGTGCTTACCGCTACAAGAAGACACCGTCATTTACATGCCATAAAAATTGTTGAAAAGAACGCTTAACCCGAACAACCATTCGTTTTATATTAAACGCTTGTTTAGCCTGATGTTATTTAATTCTATATTTTATCACTTACCCCTCATCGATGTGGGTTCGAGCCTCACTCGGGGTGTTGAATTCTTCATGTGAGGAAGCCATCCAGCTGGCATACGGAAGGTCGGTGGTTCTATCCAGGTGCCCAATGCATGGAGAGGCACCTGGGGTCTTGCTGGAAAATAGCCATATGATCTATAATTGTGTCGGTGTGACGTTAAACCCAGCAAACAAAATAATTGGATTCTACATTTCGATATGTGCGAATCAGTTTGCAAATATTATATTTAATTTGATTACAGGACTTCATCGTAATATTTTGTGCGCAACTAAATAGGGCATCAAGCCATGACCACAGTAAGAGTTTTCACAATTTGCTGCTGAAAGTGCATATTCCTTTGATATTTTTGGTTTAGTATTCTTTGTCCTAGTTATAGCCTACATACTCCAAAATTTGGTAAAATTCTGTCAGCTAGGTTGTTAATATCTTTAGGAAATACTTGAGATTTTTCTCAGTTTCAGACATTTTTGACATCTCTCAAGAGCACATTTTTGTATAGATATATCTATATGTTGATGTTTTATGCATAGTTATAGTGGTTTCATTAAATGTGTTTAAAAGCAACAACAACAACAACGCCAGAATGAAGTTTTAAGTGAATAGCTGTTTGCACTCTCTTGTTTTATTCTGACATGTATGTATTGTTTATACAGACAAAATACCAATTTGGCCAATTTGCTCCTAATAAACTTTGATTATTTAAAAAAGCACGGGTACCTATTGTTTTTCTTTTCTATCTTAACTTTTTATTTTTATATATCAATCTTTAGCTATTCAAATTATAGAAAAAAATGTCCGCTAGAAAAAATTGTGAAAAACATCTTTAATGAATTTAAAGCGTATCTAATGACGACCGATTAGTTTTGATGCAAAAGTATGTTATAGTTTCATTTACACTTGACACCTCTGTACCGTGGGTCTAACTAATGAACCAACACATCAGTAGCAATTCGTCCTTCAACGTCAATCTGATTCATGTTCTTACTGATCCAGGTCATCTCGTTTCTTCTATGTATCCACTGTGTGATAAAACGCATCCGAGTCGCATATCTATTTCATACAGTCACCAAGGTCAACCATCTTGTCTCCGTATATTATACCAATCTCACCAATACTAAAACACCCTGGTGGCCTCGTATGCAACGTACAAAGATTTTTTTTCTAAAATAAATTAATTACAAGTGTGTTTTTGCCAATGTTTGAAAATCCTGTTCTATCTCCTGGGGTGAGATTAATTCAGCTTAAATTGTCCTGGAAAATAAACTGCTTGTCTTGAAATAAATGTAAAATATAACAGTCACGGACGACAACGAAATTAAGAACGCATGGAAATCCGAAGAAATATGTTACGCCATTTGATAACGCATTTGGAAGCTAGTTAAGAATTAAATGCTATTTTTGATAGGTTTATACGGCTATAAAACACATTTTGGACTTCTTGTAAATTCATGAATCGCGCTAGCGATTCTTGGATGATTTGCAAGAAGTTCCAATGTGGTTTATAACCGTATAAACGCACAGATAATAGCATTCAATTTTTGTACTTACATTTTAAAAGCAGCTTGTAGTTGCTTTCAACGATTATTAGAAAACGAAAGTAAATGTCTGGATATGGATCTTTTATAATATTTAAATAGTACAGACAAAAGACCCCCACATGTATAGTTGCCTTATAATTCAAATACAGTTCCTGATTTTTATTTAAAATATCGTTAATTCCAGCGAAAAGTCATACAGTCGTGTCGACTAAATTTAGATCTTTACTCTCAGAAAAATCAGTTTAAGCTAAAATGTAATTTTCTTTTTGAAGTTTTGGCGAGTTTGAGAATTGTTTTCGAACGACGCCATTTTATTAATCTTTGTAGTGAATGACTTCAGATTGCATATGTCCTTGATACCATAACACCGTTGTTGTTTATACGAAAATAAATGAAATTTTCTTTGCATATAAAATGTATAATGAATGTAAATATTTGATAAAACCTCTCATTATTCACTCAGATGAAATGTATATGGTTTCTATATAAAAGTCCTGCATGTCCGTCTGTCAGTTCATCCGTACGTCTGTCCATCGTGTCCGCTCCATATCTTTTAGCCGCTAGGAAGATTTTCATAAAACTAGGTTCAATTGTTTATCCCTCCCAGACGACATGAAGAGTGCATAATCCAGGTCACTTGGTCAAAAGTCAAAGTAACACATTAAAAGTCAAATAGCTTAGATTCTCGCCTGCTTAATTTCTTCTTAATCGCTGGGAAGATTTTCATACAACTAGCACCGATTGAAAACCTCATGTAGAGGACGCGCAGAGCGCACAACATAGGTCACTAGTTCCGAATTCAAGGTCACTCTTAAGAGAAAATAACTTCGTGTCCGCTCTGTATTATTTGAACCACTTAGAAGATTTTCATAAAAGTAGACTTTTAGTTGTTTATCTCTCTCAGACAACATGCAGAGTGATCAACCAATGTCACTACGTCAATGGTCAAAGTAACACATCGAAGTAAAATGTCAAATAACCTACAAGAATGCTTTTTCAATTTCTTCTTAACCGCTCGGAAGACTTTCTTAAAACTAGGTCAATAATAATTATCTCTTCCAGACGACGTGCAGAGCCTACAATCCAAAGTATATGTCATAATTTTATAAAATGTAAAGGTAAATGTAATAGCACTACATTAGGCTCGCATGCAGTGCAGTTGAATGCAATTACCAACACTGGTATTGACTTACACAGGTGCAGTATTGGCGGCAACAATAATGGAGTAGTCTGCCCCTGTCACTTGCCACTGCTAGTATTCATTATTCAGACATGGATTTTCTCCCTAAGACCACGATATCATTATCGCTGTGACCTCGGTAATCTATACATATGACCCTAAAGTGGACGGTGCATTTAAACAAGTGCCATTCCTTTAATCCATTTCAAGACAGCAGTATGTTCTACTATGGCTCCTTCCTACTTGTGAAACAATTAATCTCATCACCAAAACAGCAAAATTCTTGGCCTCTGTAGAGTAATGGGACTACAGGTCATCATAATGGTGATATTAAACTGTATTTATATCTGGATCAATTAAAAATACACATGTATTTTACAGCCTGTTTAAATGTTGGAAAACTGTTTTAAAAATGCACATTGTATTTTCTAATTTCTAATTAAGCACAGAGTTTGATATTTCTATCATATGAAACAATAAAAAGCGTACATACTGACTTCCATATTCTATTTCCCAATGAACTGCCTTATCAAGATTGAATGCATGGAGACATACGCATGTTTTGCTTGATTTAGCATTATTTTTTAGCTCACCTGAGCAATGCTCAGTTATGATCACGCGATATCCGGCGTCTGTCGTCTGTCTTCCGTCAACATTTAGCTTGTGTATGCGATAGAGGCTGTATTTTTCAACTGATCTTCATGAAGATTTGTCAGAATGATTACCTTGATGAAATCTAGGCCGAGTTTGAAAATGGGTCATCTGGGGTCAAAAACTAGGTCACTAGGTCAAATCAAAGAAAAACTTGTGTATGCGATAGAGGCTGTATTTTTCAACTGATCTTCATGAAATTTGGTCAGAATGGTTATCTTGATAAAATCTAGACCAAGTTCGAAAATGGGTCATCTGGGGTCAAAAACTAGGTCACTTGGTCAAATCAAAGAAAAACCTTGTGTATGCGATAGAAGCTGTATTTTTCAATTGAGGTTCATGAATTTTGATCAGAATGATTACTTTGATGAAATCTAGACCAAGTTTGAAAATGGGTCATCTGGGGTCAAAAACTAGGTCACTTGGTCAAATCAAAGAAAAACCTTGTGTATGCGATAGAGGCTGTATTTTTTAATTGATCTTCATAAAATTTTGTCAGAATGATTAACTTGATAAAATCTAGGAAGAGTTCGAAAATGGGTCATCTGGGATCAAAAACTAGGTCACTAAGTCAAATCAAAGAAAAACCTTGTGTATGCAATAGATGCTGTATTTTTCAATTGGTCTTCATGAAATTTGGTCAGAATGATTACCTTGATGAAATCTAGGCTAGTTACGAATATGGATTATCTGGGGTCAAAAACTAGGACACAAGGTCAAATCAAAGAAAAACCTTGTGTATGTAATAGGGGCTGCATTTTACACCGGATCTTCATGAAATTTGATCAGAATGTTTGTCTGGATGAAATCTAGCTTGAATTTGAATATGGATCATCTAGGATCAAAAACTAGGTCATCCGGTCAAATTAAAGAAAAACCTTGTGTACGCAATAGGGGCTGCATTTTACACTGGATATATATACAATTTAGTCAGAACGATTGCCTTAATGAAATCTAGGTCAAGTTAGAATATGGGTCATCTGTGGTTAAAAACTAGGTCACAAGGTCAAATTTAAAAGACCTTGTGTATGCGATAGAGACTGTATTTTTCAATTGATCTTTATGAAATTTGATCAGAATGATAGCCTTGATGAAATTAAGGTCAATTTTGAATACGGGTCATCTGGGATCAAAAACTAGGTCGCTAGGACAAATCAAAGAAAAAGGTTTTGTATGCGATAGAGGCTGTATTTTTCAATTGAGGTTCATGAAATTTAGTCAGAATGATTGCCTTGATCAAATCTAGGCCAAGTTTGAATGTAGGTTACCTTGGCTTAAAAACTAGATCATTATGTTAAATTGAAGAAAATACTTGTTTGCACTTCAAGAGACTACATTTTTGGTCCAATCTTAATGAAAATTGGTCAGAATATTTGTTTCCATGAAATCACTATGTCAAACATGTTAACACTGTTATGGTGTGTTTAGGTGAGCCATCTTGGCCCTCTTGTTTTAAATAGTTTAGAAACAAAAAATCATGTTCTATTGTTCATAATATGACCAAACTTCAGTTTTAAAGGCAAGTCATTTGAGCCAAAATCTGGAACTCATTTCATTTAAGATTTTAACAGTGTCTTAAGTTTCATTTATTAATCTATTAAGATATTCGAAAAGGACATAATTATTTCTAATCATTTAGCCCGACTATTCTAAGAATAGTCTGAACTATTCTGCTCACCCTGGCGTCGGCGTCGCCGTCACACTTTGGTTAAAGTTTTGCATGCAAGTACGTATAGCTATAATGCAAAGGCATATAGCTTTGAAACTATTTTTTTTCTAGGTCAGTTACCACCTTGACTGGGTCAAGTCCACGTATCCTGACTTTGCATATATCGGAAGTTTATATCGGAAATCCGGAACAGCTTAGATGTGTTCATTTTATATGTTTGACGATATTTTCTGCATAATAACTGTTATTATTGGTATCACTTGTACAATACTTATAGTAATCTCATTTGATGATAATAAATGTTCTACAATGTATTTCACGTATTTCTTTGTATTTAAGTAAATGAAATTAAGCGTTCACAGGCAAAAGTGGGTCATTAAGGTAATTCGAGAAACAGGTAATGCAATACATTAATGCGCAGAAATAACGCGGTTTAATGAAACGAGAATCCAGTATAGAGATAATCAGGCTTTAACAATCTACAGGAAAACTAAATGGAAGTGGTATAAACAATTTATAGAGTTGGACGATTCTACAGTACAAGATTTTTTTTCTAGCGAATCAAAATATTCCGTTGTGATTGGCATTGAATTTTTTTAAAGTATGTAATATACATATGACCTTTCTAAGACAATTCAAACAGTACATAAACTACCGCTACGACTATTTAAATCCGAGAAGTACACCTTATTCTATTGTATTTAGTTTTTGCGATTCCGTATGCTAAGTATTTCAATACCATTTTAGGTAGACGATTTCTACAGTCATATATTAGGAAAATGTTTTGGCTAACCTAAACCGAAGGTTTAGGACGACCGTTTAGAATAAGTGGATGTTCCGGTGTCCGTCATCAACCGTCAACAATTTAAATAAACAAGTTCTCTTCTGAAACTGCTGCTCAGAATTGCACAAACCTTGGTCTTCTGTGAAGTTTTACCTTTGAAATTTTTACGCTTGACCATTTTTGAGGTCTGCTAGAGTTTAAAATTTTCTCATTAACCGCTTGCTGGATCTTGCGAACTGTGGAAATGTGAAAGTTTGTTTGTTGACTGTGATCGTTTTTTGAATACCACAACTCATAAAACAGGAAAAATTAAGAAACATTTACATATTAATAGATACATTACGTCATGTGACAGCATGTCTGTGACCTCTAGTTGACTTTTTTTTGTCATTAACTGGTTCAATTCACGTTATTCAGTTAGTACAAGCAAATAGGTAAAAATATACAACTATCTCATCTATATCTTTCTGTCAGAGCTTTTCCGTTTATTAATTATATCGCCAAAATCATTAACAATTAGTATCCACAGACACAACAATTTTACCTTTTAAGAAACAGCTGGTATACGCCAAGACAAGAAGAGCACACCGTTGCTGTATTTTCTATTTATAGTTAGACGAATACGAGAAATAAAGAATAGTAATTTAAGAGTTTGCTTAGACATGTTGGATATTTCGCCACATAGGTCACAGTATTCACGTAGTCGGTGGTACGAGTATAACCAGGGCCTCCGTGGCCGATTGGCTAAGGTAGCTGACTTTGAAACACACACTTGCTCCTAACCGATGTTGGTTCGAGCCTCACTCAAGGCGTTGAATTCCTGATGTTAGGGTGCATACAAACAACATATTAATGTGGATTATTATACATGTACTGTATAATATAGCTTAAAGGAAACTACTTAATAAATGAAAGATGCTTCAACTTTAAATTATCTCCCTTTGCCAACAGCAAATTTACTGAAAGGATCAACCACATATTTAGAATATGAATAGATGGATATTAAGTTGAATACAGTGTTCACAATTCTTAAATATTGCTTGTCCTGTCTTTGAATTAACTCCCTTTAAGATGCTCAGTTTGTGTCCACCACATACAATGTATTTGGTACGGAGCATTACCAAATATCAACTTCAAACTTCGTATATAGAAAGATCCCATTTAGGAGTAGTGCAGTGTTCAAGAACCATGACTCTTTACCTCTGATATTTTTAAGAGATGTTGCTATTTTGTCTTTTTTATCCAGAGCACAACTTGAAAAGGCCTTTGAGTTATCGACTCTAAACTTAATATACAGGCAGTTATTGAGGAGTAGATGTGCACAAGAACTATAACTCTATTTTGCCCCTTTTTAAAATTATCTCTTTTTATATAACAAAAAAAGTACATGTGGCCATAATTTTTTTTGGCCTTGAAAAGAACAACAATTTTTGGCAATACGTCACAACTTTCCAGATGGATGGACACACGCCAGCCAATCAGAAAACGGGAAACATAGATGTATCTTCTGGGTCGCTTCTTAGTAGACTGTATCCACAGGTGCCTCAGGTCTCAACGGATTGGCAGGATGGTCATTAGATAATATCTGCAAAAGTACACTCGATTTAACCTACAGCAATAAAACTGACAAAATTATATAGCATCAAAACAACTGACAAATTTTTCAACTTCTCAGAACAACATCAATCTACTTTACAGAAAAAGTTACAAAATATTGACATATATTACGTACGAAAATATGGAACTGATTTCCTCTTGTGAAGTGCTAGCTACCGCTTCCGCCTAAGTATGTGTAAAACTAAAGATTACTATACAACAGCCAAGAAATTTACACTCGTCCCTTTCAATTCAACCAATTGCAATTTTCGCATATTCAGTGATTTAAAACACTCTGCTTTGAGCAGATGTATTAAGATTTTGCGTCATGTTTTCATTATAGTACTCGTATCAGCATTTTAGTGTACAGTACTAATAAACTTTGATAATGTGGCAGTTGACCTCAATACAATCGACACTGTTTATTTTCCAATACAGGTAAATCCAGTATTTGCTTTATAATAAATCTATGACGGATTATCTTTGAAAACCCCTGGACTTACTGGACTCAACTGCCACATTATCAAAGCTTATTAGTAAACATTCTGAAAATCAAAATTCGGTAAATGACATCATTGCATTAAATAAACATAAATGTGTTTTGCTTGTATTATAATATTCGTTCTCCTTTCAGATTTACAACTAATAAAGCGCTCGGTGAGATGGCATCCATAACTTGCAACGGGCGGTGCACGGAAATACTGCCGTATATATAACAAGAAATATCTTTAAAAATGATGGTCGGCGAATTGTAATAAGGAAAGAAGTTTATGAATTTTTCATCTAACATCCATCTTCCATCTAACATTTTTCAAATTACAAAACTAAACACCGCACTTTAACAATTTAAATGGTTCTCTTTTAATTTTTCGCAAAGGTTTCGTAGGGTTGCAATTTTGTTTCGTTTATCCTTATACGAATAATTACAGCAGTAGTTTGATGAGGATTTATGAAGCGGTTCATGAGAAAAGGTCATTAACCTATCCCCATTTGTACAAAAATAGCAGGATACCTTATGATATTGTTACACATCAAATTTGATAAAAATCCATTACATTTTAGTTGTTAATGTAAAGAAAGGCATATCTACTTTTAGCTATAGTGGTCCCTAATAGGGCCCAAGTTCCTATATAAATAAAGAGGACCTTATAATGATGCTCCAGACCAAGTATGACAAAGATCCACCAAGCTGTTCATGAGACGCTGTATAAAGGCATTTCTAATTTTAGCTCTAAATGCCCCTAAAAGCGTCAAATGTCCCAGCTGAACAAAGTTGGCTGCTGGCCTAATAAAGATGCTACAAATCAAGTTTGATTAGAATACATGAGAAAAAAATCAATTAAAGGATTTTTTTATTTATTATTTTCATTTATTTCTAAAATAGGCCAACTGATCCCGCTTTAACAAATGCATATTCGCTATTCATGAATCTTTGGACAATGACGTAACACCTATAAAAAATGAAGGGCAAGCAAAACATACAATTGTAATTATTTCAATATTTCTGTTTCATAAGCAAAGTTAGACCGTAGTCATATCACATAGATAAACTGTATGCAGCGTACCTTCATTTCAGTGTAATGAGATTCAGTCATTATAAAGCATATATATAATAAAACAGATTTCAACTGAGTTCAATATTTGCATACCATACTAAAGAAAAATATTCATATATAATAAATCAGTTAAATAATTTATAACAAATATATCAAAGCAAACAAGTACTCATTTTAATATGCAATCTGAATAAGTCACAAAAGCAAGAAACCTTTTCATATACAGACGACAATTGTAACAAGGAAAATCTTTTAAAAAGCACTTCTCTACATAAAAGACTCTTATCACACTCTTATTCATGTGATACGCAGACCGTATTCAGCTCTTTCTTTAATTTGATATATGTTGGTATTTGAACAGGTTTTTATCATATTTATTAAACTTACTTATCATTTTGAGATATATCAATATTCTTGCTAAATATACTGAGCCAAAGTTAGCTTTAAAGCTTTGAACAGCGTCGTTTAGAATAAACGCTTTGTCTACATTTCACTCAGCGTAGCACAATCAACAGAGTGAAAGAAATTGACACTCTCGGCCAATCAGGCAGAGTGTTACATAAATCTTCCATGTTGATAAATTATCTATAATGCGTTATCGAGTAGTTTGATTTGCAAACTGAAGTCACGTGGCATAGGTAACGAAAACGAATTTAGACGGCGTCGCCGAAAAAAAATTGTGTATTATCATTATGTGACACTATGAAACAAATCATACAGTGACTAGAAAAACATCAAACATTTACTCAAGAAAGTGTTAAAATTATGTATATTTTAATGTACTAAGGTTTTTATGTGATTTCCTATGTATATGTTTTATGTATTAAGGTCGTTATGTGATTTTCACGTGTTTATTTTATACACTCTGACAAGTTATGTTACGAAAATAACAATAAGTACTTACCTTCTTTTAACTTGCACCTGTCCGAAACGTCTTGATTTACTTTGTTGTTTATCTCTTGAACTCTTGTAAAGATCCGATGCCATCCGCTGGGGTTGGTTGCCTTTTATTGCAGAATGCAACTTCTAGGTGACAGACAATAAGAGTTGCTACCGGTTACTCTAATAAGCTGTTTCCGATATATGTGCAAGATTACTTCTATATCAGCTCAATTATCTCAGAATTATATAATTACTGAAATTTCCGTCGCACCATGTCATACTCTTAATTACACTTAAGATAATTAAGAAATGTGATAAGGCCTAAGCGATAATTAATGCATAGATCTTTTCGTTTTCTTTTATTAGTAGGAATAAATTTTTGCATTATCATTATTTTAAATATAAAATTGTTATTAAATTCTTGAAGAATATATATTATTGTTTTACCAATGCTTAACTTCCGATTTTTTTTGATTTTTTTTTTATGGGGAATGAAAGGAGTTATAGCGTAATAGGGTTTTTCTATAATTATAATATAGGTTTTCGGGACATAAATAGTTTAACTTCTTTAATAGTTTCAGTGGGTTTATTAGAGTTAAATTCTAGTTATAAAAATAGGTTTTCTGGACATAAAATAATTTAATTTCTTTCAATATTTTCAAGTAGAATTATTAAGTTAAATTTCTTAAAAGGACCGAGTGTACTTGTCAAACATGTCATTTAATCAAACTTGTAACTACGCTAACAACGTAAAAAAACGAGAAGTAACACGTCCCGCTGAATAACTTAGCAATGCGCACTGTAGATGTCTAGTGAGTTATTCTGTGTGCCTAATAATTAATTCATTGTGTGTAAAATAAGTGTAACATGTATAATACATATGTAGTAGCATTCTTTTTCGTCGCCTGTAATATGTCGACGTGATCTCAAAGTGAGCGAAAATTCTAGCATAAAACTGCCGTTCCTGTCATTTTTCGAGGGTATTTTGATAGAAGAGAAAACGTGTGTTAACAGAGAGATACCCGCGCTCACGTGCTGTTAAAACACTCTTTAATATATGCGCACTCCGTGGCTGAGCGTAAACGTAATACAGCCCCAAAACGGATAATTCAAAAGGAAATGACGTCAACGTGACAATACAACGCAAACATCCCGTGCATTTCATGGAATGACATTCAGGGATAAAATATTCATTTATTAGTTTTTAGCCTACATGTTTTCTTTGTGCTAGAATAGCGTTACCGCATGTTCATTTCGGATTATAACATCATAGAATTCCTCGGAATACGCCGCTACCCTCGCCCTACCAGACTCGAGCACCAACCAATCCCTCGGGATTCTGCAGATGTTATAAAACAAAAAGTATGGGTTAGCCCAATATTCGCATGGATTTTTCATATTATATATATATATATATATATATATATATATATATATATATATATATATATATATATATATATATATATATTGCTTCGCCGACGGATTTTTAGCCAGAGACATATGTCCAAAGAAGGCATAATTACAAAATTTGCACAGCAATAAACAGCGTAAATTTTTAAAGAATCATGTTGGTTCATTTCCAACATTAATTGTTGCGACATTAACTATCTCGGTCGTTACAGATCAGCATACAGAATCTGATCAAACTTTGTATATGAACACAGTGTCAGTTTAGGAACAGAATTATGAAAAAACAGGGGTCATGGGTCACCATAGTTGTTCAGGAGTTATCTGCCCTTGAATATGCAAATTTGAAGAAAAATCCAGTTTTAAGGGCAGATAACTCCTAAATATGCAGGGTGATCTATGATTGTTTTTGCATTTTTCTGTTTCTAACATGAAACTGTCCATATACAAAGTTTGTACAGATTTTATTATGGTTTTTTTTTTACCCCGTCTCTCATACAAGAAACTGCAGAGAGTGTTTTTAAATTGTGCAATATAGTGCATTCTCGATATATATGGTACATGTACCGTGTGATTACTTTTAGCTTACACAAAACGTATCCGTATATGGCTCAACGTAAATAAGGACCTCACACGATATTAAAAGCCTTCGTAATTCATGCTAGTGTGACCTAAGATATATGTCACTAGTTTATTATTTTTTTTCAGCTTTCACTAAACACATCCGTATACGACTCAACGCAGGAACGAAAATCGCATTACAAGCCAGTCTTAATCTCGAGCTACAGTGACATATGTGTTTGCCCCTCCCTGTCATTGAAGGTATATCGTTGAAGTTAAGATTGTGATCTACAATTTGTGGGGTTACATTGCTGATTCGGTGCATTGCTGATTCGGTGCATTGGTTAGGACAGGGTGACGGTATCGATTCGGAGAAAAATTATATACAGAGCAAATGTTTTCCACACGTTGCATATGAAAAAATATATGGTACCGGGTGATTACTTTGAGATTTCACAAAACTTATCCGTATAGGGCTCAACGTAAATGAGGACCTCACACGATATTAAAAGCCTTTGTAATTCATGCTACCTTGACCTAAGATATATGTCACTAGTTAATTGCTTTCAGCTTTCACAAAACACATTCGTATACGGCTCAACGCAGGAACGAAAATCGCATTAAAAGCCTGTTTTAATCTCGGGCTACAGTGACTTACGTCTTTGTCCTTCCCTGTCATTGGATGACAAGTTTCTACAAAACCCGTTAAAGGCTGCTCGTTCTTGCAATTGCCAGTTTCAATAGACGCATGCAGTATTTAAACGGTATTACTTGAATTAAGTTGATATAGCCTGATCACTTTCCGCCCCACATACTCATCCCTTATAATTTGCTTGCATTTTATAATAAAATGTCCCATTTTTGCTGGAAAAGTGTAGACCGGGGCCTGCGATGCCTACAGGGCGCTAAGCCGATGACGTCTACAATGTAGTTATTCCTACATACAATGTAATTAAAAATGTACTTTTTCACTAAAAAGTTATAGCGACATAATTTCTAACCAGTTTTCTTTAAAAAAGAGCTTTATATTTCAATGCAGGTTTTGTTAACTTTGACCTGTAAATTACACACATTACTTTCACTACTAAATAGGAATATATAAATTATAATCTCCAATGTGAAGGCTACATTGCGCCATCTTTATGTTGTGCATAAAAATATTTTAAGAAAAAAAAAAAGAAACAGTAAGTACTCTTTAAAGAGTGAAGAGGTGCAATTTTTGAGTTTCATCGGATGTTTTCAGTGCAATGGCAACTGTCATTTTCTACCAAATCAATTCAGATTGGCTCGACTTTACCTCATAAGGCAAGATTTCAATATTATCATTTTTCCGTCTCCATTTTATTTTGAATGTTCAAGTTACCTATATGCATGAAAAGTTATGATTTAGTTAGATACCGCTTGTTTCATTGCACTTTTGGTAATACATGTCGGGAAATAATTATAATTTATACAATAAATAGCGGTTACTAATAACCGAGATCAATCAAGTAGAATCCATTCCATTATTAATATCAACTAAAAATAATTGCATACACATATTTGATACCAGTTTCTTCAACTGTTGCGGGACTGGACTCCGACACCGAAAATCGTCGTTTTACGTTCAGGCCCTATTTTGACGCACGTTCACGAAAAAACCAGACCTTCCCCGGGATGGCCCCTATGCCGGTTCCGCATGCACGGACCCCTTCTACAACGGCCACCCGGTGGGACACCAATTTCTTCTACAGTAACAGCCAGGCAATCTACTGATGGAGGCGAAATAGCGTTTTCAGGCGTTCCTGACCAAATACAAAAGTCCAACCTTGCTCAGAATCCAGACCCCTCCCAGGATGGCCACCATCCGGGCGTGGCGGGCGTCCACCCTCTCTACAACGACCACCCGGTAGCACCGCAGTTTCATCTAATGTTGCGGGACTGGACTCCGACACCGAAAATCGCTATTTTACGTTCAGGCCCCACTTTGGCGCACATTAAGTGACAAATACGAAACTATTCGAATCTTTTCAATGTCACTTTACTAATGGGATTTCCCTACTTTCGTTTTAGTGAAAAGATAATTATAAGGGGATGCAATTACAAGAAATTCTTTGTGATTAATTGTCCTTTTTTTAGGCAGTTGTATTTTATATAGGCGCGTAACTAAGCATATGCAAATACGCACGTGGGTCATTTTCAAATCGCATTTTCAAAAAAGTCTAATAATGCGAAATCTGCATTAAAAATCGATGCCTAAGCGGTAGGCATTAAATTCCTATCATTCCTATCACAGCTGAATTCTTGTGTTCTTTATCTCAAAATGAGCAGATGTCCCTCACAAAAAGCCGACCGCAGACCTACTTCGTGTCACGGCTTATAACCCTTGATTGTATCTTTTTATCGTTGCATCTAGATCTCGGTATATTCCGAATGTAACATGTAAACAAGCCGCGAATGTTTGAAATGGCTGACTGTGGCACTTCGCCGCCTTACGCTGACGTTTTTGAAAGCACAGAGAACCCAAGGTCTTGTAATAAAGATGAAAACGTGGCATTACTCACTCACGAATGGAAGCAAGTCCATGTTTTTGATTTCCCGTATAAGTAAGTTAACTTACATGACTAAACATGATAGTAAATTAATTGAACATCTGTCATAATTTTCAATTGCTACAAGTGCATTTATTTAATTATATTATGTCAATGATGTGTTATTTAACATGTAAACATAAGAAATTGAGCTTCCAAGAAGCGGCAAAATTTTACGTTGGGTGCAGCAACTGGTTAAATACTACAATAATATATTGCGCAATCGTATAGTCGCCATAGGTCTTTCCAGATTTTATCTTGGTAGAGCACTCGCTGTCGAATCTATGGGTTCGAGGTTCGAATCCAGCGAGATATGTTTTATCAATTCTCATATTTTTTTCTTTTTATAATAATGGCACAAGCTTCCTGGTTTGTGGATTAAAAGTTCTGTTGTTTCTATATTTGGTTAGGTTTAAAGGAGTCTACTGCGTCAACTGCTTTTTTTTTGGTGAGCACGACCCACGTAATGAGAAGCTCTCTAGAGAACCTGCCACAGACTTCAGTAACCATACACGGGGATTAAAGACCCATGACACACATACTTACCATGTTCAGCAATCTATTGCTGCAGATACCTTAAATGGTATTCATTTTCAAAGGGAGACAACTGTTTCCGAATATTTTAAGTACAAATGGCATTCATTTTCAAAGGGAGACAACTTTTCCCGAATATTTTAAGTATTCGTCGAGAAAAAGTTGTCTCCCTTTGAAAATGAATGCCATTTGTAAAGAAATAAAGACAAACAATTGCTGAAAACTGTGTTCCACCTTGTTAGTTGAAATTTCACCTCTCGCACGCTATTGCAAATGCATCAAAACAAACATGTGTAACAGTTCTTTGAAAATGGTGAGTTTTTAAAGACGTTTGACTGTCCGGAAGTGGGGCCCTTTTAGGCAGTCCTATTCCGGTATTCAATGTTTATTGACACTTGTTTCGTAAAGTAATATACATGTTTTACATGCTGTTCAATTTTCGTGTTAAATAACTCTTTCTTTCTTTGATTTGGTGTTGTTTGATTTTTGCTTCTCAAAGCGTATTTCTAAGCCTTAAAGATAAAAATAGATATTAAATCAAATTTGCTACCGTGAATTGTTTGATTTTTATATTGAAATTCTTCACCTGGATACCCTCTAGAATGCACCAGAGACGTTCTAAGAAAAAAAATTCCCAAGGGAGCAGGCCGACGAACACCCATAGCATCGCGCTTATTCTCAAAATAGACCCAGTTACACCCTGTATGTATTAACTGGTGTAACTACTGACATTTGTAGCAGCTAATGGCTGTAACTGCTAACTGCTCACTTCCCATCGATATGTTTTTCATCGGAAAATTAAGAAATGCAGTTCGTAGTTACGGTGACATTTATGAGAGCAAGAGTTAGGTGTTTTCTAAGATTCAAAACGTATTTTTGAATTTATTTAGCAGTATGCACTGTACTTGATTCATTTAGTGAAGTTTAGACCCCACTGTATTTCTGCAATGTAAAGTATTGACCCATCTAAGGTTTCAAAAACATAAAATTGCTAAACAGCATAATAAAGTTGTGGCACTACAGTAACTCAGGAAGGGCCTAAAATGTTCAGCTGTCATTTTGAAGTACATTTGTCTTAATTTCAGTCTTCTCGGGAAAATAGGCTTCTATGTTGTGGTGAATCTTTAATCAAGTTTGGTATTGATTCCGAAAAAGTGGTCTATTAATACTGTCATATTCCGTAGTGTATGAGACATTTCGACTAAATCTTTAATAACTTATGCTTTGTGTCACTTTTCATCTTTTTCTTAGTAGCATAACAAAACAGACATTCTTCAAATAATGCTAATCTTATTATATCCAAATATAGTTTACGTAAAGAAATCCGATGACATAGTTAGTATCGATTATGTGTGGTTCATCTTGATCACTGAGGGCTATAATTTGTTATTGAGCTTCGGAAATATATTTTTAAAACTATGGTGGCTGATTTCTACCATTTTGTGTTTACGTGTTGGCGGGATGAAAACACGACAACACGACAAATTTTACATGAAAACACGACGGCAAGAGGGCGCCGACACGACACATTTATTTGTCGAGTTTTCGTGTTGGCGGGTATGAATATGTCGTATTGGTGCCCTTTATTTGTCGTGCTGTCGTGTTTTCGTCCGCCCCGCCGACACGAAAACAGGAAAACTGGACAAATTAGGTATTTGTCGAGTTTTCGTGTTTTCGTCCCGCCAACAAGAAACAACGAAAACACGACAAATACCTTATTTGTCCAGTTTTCGTAATTTCGTGTTTTCGCCCCGCCGGCACGAAAACACGAAAACGCAAAAACACGACAAATATCTTATTTGTCGTGTTTTCGCTTTGGCATCTTCCGTTAGACATGCGCACAACAATTACTGAACTGAACACAACATAACTGCATGCTAGAAAATATAAGTTTAAGAGTAAAAATTGACTCTTGTTCTATGTATATTTTGACCGAATACCATTTTGTTACACAAAAAGATATCGAAAGACGAAGGTCGAATATCAAATAATATTTTCTCACAATTTAGACCCAAAAGTGCACCAGAGGCCACACTTGCTTTTCGTAATTTTAAAAATGTCCGTGGGAATAACATCTGACCCCCTAAATAGGAGGGCATGACCCCCTCACGTACCTCAAATTCTAGACAAAAAATGCAGCAGGGAACACCATTTCATACCAATATTTCAAAATGACAAGGGAGAGACCCTGTGATTCCACTGTCAGGAGAGGGTTGACCCCCGTACCTCAAACTTTGGACTAAAAAAATGCAACAGGGGCCACCATTTTATTCATATATTTCAAATATTTCCAGGCGGACACGCCCTGACCTACCTAACATGAGAGGTTACCCCCTTCCGTACCTAACCCCACTCGGCTCGCCGATGCCGCCTTTATTATTTAACTGTTGCCGCTCACCGCACCCCAATGAAATATTTCTGGAACCGGGTCTGTTATACATACACTTTTATCTTAAAAACAATAACTGACATCGACTATTATGATATTGTTATAACTCAGTCCCTAATCAGCTCATGAGTAAATAATCGAAATTTGACGTCGTCGAATAGAAAGAAAAGCTTCTAAACCCTATGTCAGGTTCAAAATTCTACGTTTTCGTGTTTTCGCCCCGCCGACACGACAACACGACAACTCGACAAATTAGGTTTGTCGAATTTTCGTGTTGTCGTATTTTCGCCCCGCCAACACGAAATGGCAGAAGTCAGCCACCATATAAAACACATTTTACACAGGGAGAAAGGAAAATTCTTTTGCTTTTTAAATCACCACATTTTGTTTGAAAATGCAAAGTAAATAATTATACTGTAGGAGCAATAGTGCTGTCACCACTTTGGTCAGTTATGGATCATTTTGGTCTATCTCAGATCATTTTAGAATAAAACTAAAACGCACAAGGACACCTATGAAGTAAAAACTGATAATCTCATCCGACATATTGGCAAACTGGAAAGGTAAAAAATATTTTCTTGTTTAAAAATGATTTCTCGATTGTGTTGTGTCCCTGTTGTGTGAGTTTCTGATCACATGGATTGACAAAATACGAATTTTCTTCACATTCCAGCGATCTACAAAACTTGTATTTTGGTATGTTATTTCTCTTATTGAAGCAAATATTCATGCTAAGAACTAAATGATTATCTTCGTCATGTAAGTGTAATCAGTGCTGTGATCCGGAACCCCCATGGTCCGGAACTGACTAATCAACTGTATCAGGTATTCCTAGTCTATCCAGAGTTAAGACTTCGGTTAAGGGCGTATTAAAAGTTTTTGGTCAAGTAAAATATAACAGCGTCCTTTAAGATGGTGTAAGAAATGCCATGGATTTATTTATTTAAGACCAGTCTGGTACTCTACCTGAATTTTGACATTTCACGGACTTGTTTGTAACCTATTGTAGTGAAATTGTCCACCTATATTGAATTCCCCGGACTTTTGAATAGTTAAAGATGTTAAAAGTTCAGAATGTTCTAATTTGGTTGTCTAATAAAAGATAAAGAATTTTCAAACATAAGTGTAAAGTAAACAAGTAAATACAGTGATCTAGTATCATCCTGCGAATTCAAAAGAAATGTGTTAATATACAAATATTATCCCGTCAGACAGATAATTATAATGATGTTGAATGGTGTATCACCTTATCATTCTGTTCTAGATAAAAGGGCCATTGCAATTTTTAAATGTAATTATAGATCTATAAGCAATTTACGTCTTGAGCGCAATGTCCGGCAGGTGTGGTAAAATCATAAACATTGTGTTTTTACTGATAATTTAAAAGTGATATTTGACATATACTTACATCTCGTAACTCGTTAATATTTAATTTACCTAAAGAAAATCAATTCCACATATTCCTCGTGCTCTGAAGTAGCAACTATAATTCATAAGGCCACAGAGCAAAACAAGCTTTACTACACAATAGTTATAACTAAACTGATCAAGAAATCCTGTCTTACTAGCAAATACGTTTACTTTTGATTTATTCCTTATCATACAATCTAATCATATGGGTTGACAATTTATTTACAATATAGAAAAAAAATGTTTTCAGATTTAGCTTTTCGATAGTGAGCTCAATACATATACTTAGTAAAATGCATGTTGCAGTAACTTCAACGTATTATATTACCACTGCGTATGTAACATGTTAAGGACCTGTCACACGATTTTATTGACTTCAATAAATTCCGAATTGTAAACTGAAAATGAAACAATTTTATTTGATTAAACACCTGTTTTCATACAAATATATTCAATGGCAAAGTACAATAAATTTTAAAACATGAACATGTCATTACGGTCACCAAATACAACAAAAATATATATAACGTGCAAAGTACGTAACTCCAAACAAATATTAAAGGTTAAGAAAAAATATAGCTGACATGGTTCCGCAAATCATAATACATAATTGTTGTGCCCTATAACATGCATAAAAGTCTCTAAAATAAAATGTTTTCAGAATTTTCTTAAACCGTCATAGGATTCAGATTGCCTTATAATTAAAGGTGTATCATTCTGCAGTCTCGAGCCTACAGTACTAAATATTATTTCGTTAAAATACTTTTTTATTGAATGGAACAGCATACGCCCCTCTGTAGTGTCCGAATACATCGAACATGGTCTATTAGGACAATGTTGAGATAAAAGGCTCAATCATGTAAACGGATGCGTTTCCAAAGAAAGCAACAATTCAATAAAAGAAAGAAAAATTATTAGATCACTGCTTGACGCGTAACATTTGCAAGTCGTAAAGGCCTTGCTTAAAACTGTCCTACGGTTTAAAACCAGTCTTACACAATATTTTAAAAACGTTGCATTTTGCCAATTTCACTCTCTGGTACGTCCACGAGACAAAAGTAGTTCTGTGGCACCGTGTTAGATATCTACAAACACTCTCAATCATTAAGCAGTGCAATATAGTTGTAGGGTTCTTGATTTTTGAAAATCATCGTTTGACATCTAGAAAATCACCAAAAATCTTATGTTATGTTACTTTCAGATTTATCACCAGCGCTGTTACTTTCCTTGGTACAACATTTATTTAACTTTTAATAAAATTATTTTTTTGCAAGACACAATAAACTTTGTTTTTGAACTGTTTATTTTAAGTTTGTTGTCATTCACCTAGCTGTAAATCGTCATTGAACATTGTTTAAGTTCATCAGTCACATTTATTTCTTTGTTGACTGATGCCAGTTTGAAACGTTTATTTGCACTATGATCATCCGCAAATGCTTAAACAATAGCAGAATAAGATCAAATTATGTTCCTGCATATGTAAGATAAAGCCAAGGACCCAAACAGCTGCCTTGGGGAACACTGCTTTGTAACAAGCTTTGTGATGCTATCGCTAAATACATTCACCTGAAAGCTACGTGGCCTTAAGTATGTAACAGTCCAACCTAACGCTTTATCACGGACACCATACTGGCTTTGAAGTACACCAAGAAGTATGCATTGAAAAGGGATATGTTGTTTAAATATGTTAAAAGGAAACTACATAATAAAAGTGCATACGTGAAACTTACATTTGAAATAGAAAAACAGAATTTGGTAATGTTTTGAACTCCTCTATAAACAAAGTAATGACCCGTATACCTTTTCAGTAGCTGTCAAAAATACATACCCGATATTATTTCTTAATTGATAAACTTACTGTGACTTGCCAGTTGACAAGATTACATTATCATAAAAATATTTTAAATGGCTGAATTGAAGAATTTTACAAGTAAGTGCTGGAATGTTAGAAATATTGACATGGCTTACATATTAATTTCTTCGTAATATATTCTCTTTATAAGAAAATCATATTTCACTTGACTATATGTGTAACGTATTTTTAAGGTTACCACGTAAAAGTAACACAACACTAAGTTATAAATGTAGCTTTAAACAAAGAAAACATAGTGTAACTAAAAGATGTTGATTGAACAATTTTATCGCAGTTGAAACATCGTCAGTACTCCTCTCGAATTCGCCGTGATCTATACTCTACAGTTACAGTATGGAAGGCAAGGTTTCATATAATAAAATGATTCTGGTTCAGTGTCTGATTCAGTGTAACATACATTTGTATATGACAGAAAACTGCAATCAAAGTATGTCTCTGCTCTACTGTAAAGTTCAATCTCTATACATTCCTATTAACTATTCTGACGTTTCCATAATACATTGTATTAAGGTTTGAATTTCCGGTGAATGACAAAAAAAACCCAAAGAATATTCAGTTCTTTCTAAAAATCATTATGTTATGATTCGGCCAACTAGTTTCCTTTTCCCACCAGAAAGGAACAATTCTTATATCTTAATATCGAGGTTTGGTACCTTTATTACTGACAATAAACTTAAACAATAGAAATTCTTCCACAATTTCAGTGAGCTCAACAAAGCAAATTTCAAGCATGATTATGGAATGGAATGTAAAGTAAGCTACACACAAGATACTTACAAAATCAATGCATATGCAGAATGGAGAGATAGAAATAATATTGACAGTTCGTGAAAAGTAATGACAAATTTTGACAGATGTATGATGACTCACGACCTAATTAAAAGTTTGCTGCTTTTTCTACCTTCCAGGTTGATTTTCTTATGATGACTCTTCTATATTGTAGCTTACAACTCATAAATTAAAACAATAAAAGAATATATTGTTACCTTACTGTCGTTTTGTCTATCCAAATCACAAAAGAATTTGTATTGTATCAGTCATTTGTCACTAATTAGGGCAACTCACAGTGTTGCAATTATACAGAACTATTCCCTTATTTTCACATAGATATCGAGGATATATCTAATGAGCACATGTATTGAAAACACAATTAAATACCAATTGTGTATTGCAATAATGTTAAAATATCGCAGCCGTGACGTGTCTTTGTTTTTGACCTGACATTAATAATGATTTCTCACGGGTAGGTTATAGGCATCTAAATAGAATTTTCAAGAACTACTCAGTCAAAAAGTTTAATGAAATCGTATTATGCTAAAGGACATATTGACAATTATTCAGGGAATATTTCTGAATAGGACAGGGCTATATAGCACACCTTTCTGGCAGAATAAACGGTAAAAGCGAAGTAGCAATTAATTTTTACAAAAGCAAGTAAAGGAGTATCCATTGTGAATAAAACAATCATTATTTTAAACAATCACTTGACAGCTTTTTGACGAAAAAATATTTGTCACATAAAGTCAAATATCTCTGTTACTATCAAATCTATTGACTTGAAACTTATAATAGGTATTTACTATCAAAGTCTACACCAGGAGAAATAATCCCCATAACTCTGGTTTGAATTTTGAGAAAATTATGCCCCTTTTTAACTTAGAATTTCTGGTTAAAGCTTTCGATAAAGTCAAATTTCTCTGTTACTATCAAAGCTATTCACTTGAAACCTAAAATAGTTATTTGCTATTGAATCTACACCAGGAAAAAAAAAACAATCTTCATTACTCTGATTTGAATTTTGACAGAATTATGCTCCTTTTTAACTTAGAATTTTTGGTTAAAGTTTTTGATAAAGTCAAATATCTCTGTTACTTTCAAAGCTATTTAATTTAAACTTACAATAGTTATTTACTTTCGAAGTTTACACCAGGAAAAACAATCCTCATAACTCTGATTTGAATTTTGACAGATTTATGCCCCTTTTTAATATAGAATTTTCGGTTAAATTTTTTGATAAAGTCAAATATCTATGTTACTATTAAAGCTATTGACTTGAAACTTAAAATACTCATTTACCATCAAAGGCTTCACCAGGAGAAACAATCCCCATAACTCTGATTTGAATTTTGATAGAATTATGCCCCTTTTTAACTTAGAATTTTTGGTTTAAGTTTTAGATGAAGTCAAATATCTCTGTTACCATCATAGCTATTGACTTGAAATTTAAAATAGTTATTTACTTTCGAAGTCTACAACAGGGGAAACAATCCCCATAACTCTGATTTGAATTTTGACAGAATTATGCCCCCTTTTTACTTAGAAATGTTTGTTAAAATTTTTGATAAAGTCGAATATATCTGTTACTATTAAAGCCGTTGACTTGAAACTTAAAATACTTTTTACTATGATCAAAGTCTACACGTGGAGAAATATTTCCCATTACTCTGATTTGAATTTTGACAGAGTTATGTCCCGTTTTAACATGGAAAAGCTGGCAAAGCTCTAATTCAGAGTCAAGTACTAAGAAAAGTCGAGCGCGCTGTCTTACTGAATGCTCTTGTTCCGTGTTTCTGTCCATCAGAGAGAAGTTATGGTACACATATCGCCAAAAGTTTTAAAGCGAGCCATACGCTCTGCACGTCGTCATAATGTGGTGAACATTTGTGCCAAGTTTCTTTCAAATCCTTCAAGCAGTTCAAGAGTTACACATTGCACTCGAAACAAAGTAACATGACCTTTGACCCCACCCCTAAGTTTGACATTGACCTTGTCTCGATGTGGTGGACATTTTTGCAATGTTTCTTTAAAATCCCTCAAAGAGACCAAGAGTTACAGATCGGACACGAAACAAAGTCATATGACCTTGGCACTTAAGTGTGACATTGACCTTAAAGCAAGCCACCTTATACAGGCGCTTTTCACGTTGTCTTGATGTGGAGAACATTTGTCAAGTTTGTTTAAAATCCTTTAAAGGGTTCTCGAGTTACAGGGCGGAGTCGGCAAGAAATTGCTAACGGACAGACGGACACACAGACAGACAGACGGCCAGATGAACACCTGGGGTATACCAAAATACGTTCCTTCGGGCGTATAATAACAACAAAGGAATGGAGACGCAAGGTATTACGTTTTCTACAGTTTTCACAGTGTTTTACCTGATAACCTACATTATGATCCCAGCTTACCAAGTTTAAATATTTTTTTCATTTCCGACGACGACGACGATGGAATACGGATACACTGCGAACAGATTAGCTCATCTTTTCAATTTTGTCGCAGATGTGCAACTTATAATATTGAAGAACATTTCAGGAAAGTGTTATGAAGCTAGATTAAATACTTTTTGCGATATGCATAACAAAACATCTCTCTTGCGAACAGACAGACGGACAGACACATCCAAATCTTATCCTGTGCGGTGACATAATAAGCCAGACCTTAACATCATTATAGGATTGTTTTCCTACCACACATAAATTAAAATAACCATGTTGAGACGGTCCCCTTGAAAAATCGATCGTCTTAGGTGTTCACAGTCCACGTAGACTTAATTCGTAAATGTCTATTAGTACATTTGAGCCTTATCATGCCAACTGGTACTGTCTACACATCCTTTTATCTTTGAGTTTATTTCTTCATCGTTGAACTATATAACAACGTGCGTTTATTGTTCATTTTAAACAGTCTGGTATGTGGAATTCCCAGTTTTGCTTCATACAAAAGTAAATGAAATATTACAGTTCTCGATTCAACCCATTTTTTTGCCATTTATGTTTATATAACTTATATTGTATTTTAAAGAAAACGCACAGAAATTATTATTTTTTGTTGGAACGGTATTAACTGGTAAAATGTATGTGCAATATATCAATCATTTAAATCATTTATAGACCTATGTTTCAAGAATCAAATACAAGGTGGGCGAATCAGATAAGAATTTCAAGCAAATACTCCCATTAAAAGAAAGCTTATATGACAGGCGCGACATCAAAGTAAGAAATAATTAAGACATGGTCCCTTTCCCAGAAGATAAAGGGAATGTGATTGACGTGGTAAACAATGATCTATGGCAGAAAATGGTAAATGTAGGAACGTAACAGCGCAATTTGTGGATAATGTCAAAGGACAGTTTAAGAAATATGTAAAACAAAGAAAATATGTAAAACAAAGAAGATATATCAAATGTGCATTCTGAGAAAGGTCGACTCCCAGCTGTTGTGCTGATTAAAGAACCGACAAACATATCATCAATTATTGATGGCTTCGTTACCTCCGCTAGTTCAACAGTTATTACCAAGACAGTAAACAATTAAGTATACAAGGCAAGATAATAAAATATTTCTGGAAGAGTTACAGATATAAAGCTCTGCAGTTTCTCCAATTTGTTATTATGCATCAGGTTATATCTTTATCAGTTCAGGGATGTGGCAAATATTGATGCTTTAGATCAGCTTATGTGAACACATTATTAACCCGAACAGATCTTCAGCTGCAAGCTCCTTTCTAAAAACCGGTTACAATATGAATTTTTGTCATATTAAACATGGCTAACTTTGAATAAACGTAATGCTTAGCTGTCGTGTAGGAAGCACTTGAAGTTGATATTATTGTCCAATTCGGTGCTTTAACATTTAATCGGTATAGTATTTGAGAAAATGGAAAGTTTCGGATGCATTTGACATGCTTTATACTTGCATTTTGTATCTTATTATTTATTTTTATGTCCCCCTTCGACGAAGGAGGGGTATATTGTTTTGCAGATGTCGGTCGGTCTGTCGGTCGGTCGGTCGGTCGGAGTGTAGCCCATCCGTTTCGAAGATAACTCAAGAATGCTTTGCTAGAACATGAAAGTTGATAGGAGGTTGGTCTTTACAGCAGATGACCCTATTGATTGAGATCTGAATGTCAAGGTCAAGGTCACAGTGACTGAACAGTTAAACGTTCCGGTATATAACTCAAGAATGTTTGGTCTAGGATCATAAAGTTAAAAGGGATTGGTCATGACAGGAGATGTTTCTTTTGATTTTGAGGTCATATGTCAAAGATCAAGGTAAACAGTGACCGGAACAGTTAAAACGATTCCGGATGACAATCAAGACTGCTTGGCTAGGATCGTGAAAGTTGATAGAGAGGTTGCTAATGACAGCAGATGACTCTATTGATTTTGAGATCAGTAGGTCAAGGTCAAGTCAGAGTGACCAGAACGTAAACGGTTTCCGGCGATAACTCAAGAACGCTTGGCCTAGATCAGAAAATTGATAGGGATTGGTCATGGCTAGCAGAAGACCCTATTGATTTTGAGATCATAGATCAAAGTTCATGGTCACATTGGCAGGAACAGTTAAACAGTTTCTGGATGATAACTTAATAACGCTTGGGCCAAGGGTCATGAAGATGATTCAGTGTTCATTTGACCAGCAGATGAGCCTATTGATTTTGATGTCAGAAAGGTCAAAGGTCAATGTTACAGTGACTGGACATTTAAACGTTGCAGACAATTTCTTGAGACGCTTAGCCTAGATCATGAAACTTGATAAGGAGTTGATCATGACCAGTAGATAACCTCTATAGATTTGAGGTCAGTAGGCCAAAGGTCAAGGTCTCATTGACCCGGAACAGTTAAACCCTTTTCGGCGAATACCTTGAGAACGCTTTTTCTAGTCACGAAACTAATAGGGAGGTTGATTATGACAGTGATGACCTGTTGATTCTGAGATCATAGGTCAAAAGTCATGGTCACATTGAACAAGAACAGTAGAACCTTTGTTTACAGTGAGCAAATAATTTTGTTCCTTGTGCAATACTTAATGCATCAAGGGGGGCATTTCGTCTTCGACGAGCTCTTGTTATTTCTTACTATGCAAAACATTTTTAAAATTTAAAACATATCTACGTGTTATCCCCGAAATTGGATTTTTGTTTGAAACTGTGTATTTTATTACTTATTTTTAAAGTTTATTGACGGTTTATGGTAAAACATTTCTTTTTTATGAGAATTTTCAATTATGCTATAGGAAATTTTGAATCTTTATTCACACTACCATAGTGACGTTATATACACTGATAAGCCGATCATAGGCAAACCTGTTTGTATTTAAGGTAATTTAATCCTGTGTAAAGGACAATAGAGTCGTTTAATGTATTCAAGTTACTACATGTATATAACATAAATATAACATAAAAAGAATGATGTCAACATTGTATGACACATATCCCTTGAAAATGCTTGATAGAAGAAAAGTTCAGAAAAGGGGGCAAATTCAAAATAAACTCCGACAAAAATGTCCCAACAATATGTGCATGTCTATTGAAGCTGATAACGGATATCAAGTTCCTTTTGAATTAGAAGGAAACTGTAGGTGAAGTCGAGTATAAAATGTACAAATGTACACGTACTATGGTTAAACCTCAAGAAATAAACATAACATGTGGCTTTATGTTGACAATGTATCCTAAATTTCGTTTACACTACTAGTAGGTGGAAATTGTAGGGGTAGAGGACTTGACTTTAGTACTCATTGTACAGCGGTACTTCTAATATTTCTAATATAGAAGGAGCTATAGCTTAAAAATAAAAAAATGACATATAATTACCGATAATATGTACATGTCCAATTCATTTTGATAATGTACTGTAAACATGGCACAGATGTAGTTGTAATATGGCTAAGCCTAGAAAAGGGGCATAACCTAAAAATAGTGACTGGACATGAACGTTCATATGTGTATGTCCACTTCATATTGATGATGTAAACCAAGTGCCGTTTTAATAGGATGGAAACTAGAGGAGATGCTAAATACTCATTATATAGCTGTACTTTTAATACCGGTATTGATAAGTCCATAAAGGGACATAACTAAAAGAAAATATATCATAAAAATCCCAAAATTATGCGTATGTCCACTTCATGTTTTATGATGTGTACTTAGCTACGTTAGAATTTGATCAAACTGTAGAACTTGAGTACACAAGAAAGTGCGAAGGACGAAATGACGGCTGTTCTAACACTATATGCCTTCCTAGTTTTCGACTCCTTCGGCATGAAAATAAAATACAACATATACATTTAAAGAAACTTTTAACTCACTCTTGAGATTTTTTTTGCAATACCTTTCATATTACAAATAGTATATTTATGAAATTCCCCTCATATGGTTAGAAGAAAACATGATTAAGAAAACGCTTTCAGGTTTCAACGAAATTGATAAAGGCTACTACATCTTTTAATTTATTTAACTACCTTGACCTAATTTTAAAAAGTCACAAAAGAATACATAGATTTCTATTATAAACAAGCGAACGAAGTTCATTGGAATGCAAGAAAATCATGACAGTCATAAAAAAAGTCATAACAAAAGGAAAATTACTTCTTTACTAGAATAGCATGACAGTCATAACAAAAGTCATAACAAAAGGAAAATTACTTCTTTACTATTATAGGAGAAATTAAATCTGGCTTGATATTTGATCATAAAAATCAGAAATAATTCCTAACCAACCCTCAGTATGATAATAAATATTATTTGAATGTTAAAATGAAGAAGCTTCAAATGTACTTTTGTGACTGTTAAAAGATGGACAGCGCTCGTAAAATGAATAAAATGACATAGTTTCATAAAATGATTTTATTTAATTTCAACATATTATTTATAAGATTTGTAAGGGTATTAGAAATTTTGTAAATACACTCCTATGAAAGATATTGCAAATAATATCGAGGGAGAATTAGAAGTTTATATTAGTATACTTGAACAACAAAATATTACTTTGGAGAGTTGTTGCTTGACCTGATCATCGATGACACACGCAAACATATACAATGTTCATTTAACATACAATTTTCATAACAAAAACTTTAACAAGAATGTGGTTATGATACAGTTTTGTAAAATAAATGATAAAAAAGTGATGTTTCTTTCCTGTTTACATACAGATGACCTGCCTCAAAACAGAAAAATACTTTATACTGTTGTGTGATGTATGATTCGTTAATCTTAGTTTGAGTGGATTTGATAGCCTTATCACTTATGCACTTACCGTTTTTTGTTTGAAAACCAGTAAGTGGATAATGCATAAGGTTATCTATGTTTTCATGGAAAAACTTATGCGACAATATAAAACATTTCAGACAAACAAGTTGCTCATGTTATAATGAATGTAATTACATTGCGACACAACACATACACACACGAGCAATCATATGATTGTTTACACGTTTGTTGATGCTGTCGCTGTACTCATATGTCGCCATAATTTTGGTGAGCCATGTACGTTTGTAGACGGTGGCCTACTTCTCGCTTTATTCTCCGGTTTACGCATTCCAATTGCACAAAATGCGAACTGTTTGTAGCACTGTCGAAAGTTCTGACTAAATATGCTGTATAATATCGGGTTAGCGGCCGAATTTACATAAGCAATGATCATAGTAAATACGAGATAAGTCCAGTTCTCATGAAACGTTTTTGGTGCAAATGTATTCCAGATGAGTAAGAACTGGTGCGGGGAATAACTAAAAAGGTAAACAAAGACACTTAGAATTAACATTTTCACGACACCCCTCCTTGCTTGTAAAGCTTCAGAAAACCTTTCTGCAGGCATTCCATTGAGATCTCTCGTATGTACTATTCGATACAAACGATCTGTTCCGATAAAAAGATGCCGGGAAATTCGAAAATACAAACTTATCTGTAAAACGAGTGGCATATAGTAGAATAATAATGACTCTGCGTATTTGAACGCGAGAAAAACGTGCATGTGGTCCCCTGGGAATTGTATCATGCAATATTGTAACCGACGATCCGGCCCACTATGATCCAGTGTGTTGAACAGAAGTGTCGGTAAACCGGCAATCCAGGCAAAAGGCCAAATACATCCTAGTACAACGACAAGTCTTCTTTTGTTGCATAAGATATGAGCCTTGATCGGATGTATAATGGCGATGTATCTGAAAAGATAAAACAAACGGTTTTAAGCATGATTTTAGTTTCACTCAAATTATATTTCTTTCAAAAACGTTCTCGATGTCTTACATACTGGCAACATTTCACTCTATATTGGCTGTTATCATATCTGCCATACACAAATCCGTCAAGACAGACCTTATTTATTGGTGTCTGATACGTTCGTAGAACTTTTCTGTCTTTTGCTTTTGTAACTAAAATTGAAACTTTGTTGATGTATTTTCTTATCTGACTTTAAATTATATTTGTTTCATTAGATGTAGTCAAGAAACGTCACCGGAGTTTGTCCGATTTTGTATAAATTTTCAATTGTCGGACCGCTGAATTCGTATGAACCAGTTGGCATAAATTTGAACAGAATTTATATGATGCCACGCTTTCTTCTGAAAAGTTTCAATAACAAATGTAATTCAGCACTTCATGTAAAAGTTGAATAAGGTTTCTGCCGTTTTGCACGAAAACTTTACGTCAACTTGCAACGTTGAAACTGGGAAGGTAATTGCATGTACTGCATTTGAAAAAAAAGTCCCGCGTAAACGTTAAATATGATAAGTGTTCTTCGGCTTTAGTTTTCAACTTGCAATGGTCAGTATTTGAAATGCATTAAAAGGTAAACAAGATTTACCTTCATGAAAAGGAATCATATCTATCAGAACTTTTAACAAGTGTATAAAAATCATGAGGACAAGTCTTTTAGAACTCCTCAGACAGTACCAGAAAAAAGCAAATCTTTTCCTGGCAACACCTTAGCAACAGATTAAACTTGGTTAATATCTTTCTGCCAGCGACTATATTAAATAAGTTCGAAGATTTGCTCCTAATCCTAAAATTTGCAGTACATTTAACATGATTATATCGCGTGTGAACTTATTTATGTGAAAATATAAAAAGTAAGTCCTGCATTTTAAGACCACAGTAAAACTAATGATGTTCTCATAGTACCCATTATGGAAGAAAACCTATTAGATTAAAATATCAGTTGGCTCATATTGTTGTAAATCGGCGCTTTTATAATTATAAAATATTTTAATGAGTTTCTAAAGTAGAGAGAAATTCTTTCCTGCAATTTTGATGTATAACACCAAAATCCTATTTATTTAGAATGAAAGGCACAGTCATCCACCAAAGAAAGCTTAAGTCAGCGAATCTAGGGGAAAACATGTTTTGTTCTTTTCAATGAGATATGATTTTATGTACAAACTTCCGAGTGGGTAGCTGAATACTCTGCGATGGTAGGTTTTGTCTGCAATCAGTAGTTTGCTATAAATCTGCATCAATAATCTAGACATGTCATTTGTCAAAATGATCTAATTCACATTACTGTTTACATTGATTCATTTACGGCTAAAGTTTATCATTGAAAGATTAATTGCAATTTTTTCGGGATTTAGAGAGACATCTAGTTCAAACATTGCATAAAAAGTCAACAGCTAGACTTTGAACTGGTAAAATTCCGCTAAGAAAATGCTTCCGCTCAAACGGCTATTATAGATGAATTAATCGAGATTGTTTCGTTTTGAAATTTTAGTCAATCTACCGTTCTCACCTGATTTAGCACCGATGTTGTAAAGAATAATTCCTGAACAGAACAGGAGCATATGGGAATTAGATTTGACATTAAAATTTTGTGAAGAACTGATACTTCAAACAAAAACAAAGGTCATTTTGTCATTTCATAGAGAATGGTATGTAGAAACCTTCAACAAATGGATAAGGCGCTATGAAAATGTATATTACCTAAAAAGAATTAACATGTAAGTGATCGAAAGTAACGTCCGGCTTATTTATTTTCTTGGTTGTGACTGTGGCCTGTGCATTATGCATCGTAGCCTTTGAAATTATTTCATGTTACACAGTAGTTAAATACAGTTTGCGGTATTTTTAGCCTTTTTCACCAACATTAAGTTTATAAAGAAAGAGTACGGACTTAAAAGACACCTCAGGCTCCGTATAACCCATCATCTACTGACTAGGTCCTTTTACTTGCTACTGTGTATCATTATCTATCTTTTGTGTGCGACAGATGATGCAAACGGAAGGACAAACATACAGAAGTGGTGTGTATATTCTACATAATGTCTTTTATCAGTATCATAGGTTTCATTAAAAATGTTATGTACTGTTGAAGTAATTGGAGAATACACCTTTGGCGAAAGGAACACAGAAAAGATTAACTAACAGATGGACAGACGATTGGAAAACCGGAGAAAATAAATTAACGTTCATATGCTTCAGGCTGTCTTCTAAGTAAGTGCTCATAGATTGCATTTACTTGATTACGTACGCCTAGATCGATTTATGTTGTTTGTTTTACCAAAAATTTACTTAGAAAAATAAAGGCAACTTGTATCACACCCGATTGCTTGATTTTGTTTCTTGGTGTTTTTTAGTTTAGACATCACTTTTCTGTCTACGTTGTAATATTTCCTTAGGTGTGATTTTAAAACTTTGTAATGTAGTGGATAAAATTTGCTTACTGTAAATTAAACTTAATAGCAAATAATGTTGTAAAAATAAGAGCCTCAACTTGTCGACTAGTCATTTTTGTAGTAAAGCGTTAGTGCAACTATGCTTATGATTTTTATGCATTTGAGGTAGGGACGAAGGTAGACCGAAATGTAGGAGTTGATCTTTAACCAGACTACTCAATATAGAATAAATATCTAGCTTATTAGTTTTGGAATAAAAAGGCAAAGGACAAATAAATAATTTGTAAAAAAAAACGTCCATTTATTACTCTTAAAATGAAGCTTGCAGAAAAAAATCGGAAGAAAAATCTTCCATCCACTCCAACAGTATATAAAGAAGTCGGTCCATAAAGCATGACAAGAACTCGCAATCGAGTTCCGTGTAGTCGGCCGGCGTAAAACTGTATACTAAAAGGAAAAGAAAGTCAAAATGGTTAAGTAATTTGTAGTACGGCGGAATATTGATCTTTAAAATAAGATATTCTGAGTCAATAAATCTACGAAATTGTTTTTAAATAAAAATCCTCAGACATATGTCTTATTTGTCTAAATTATTCTAGTTACCGAAGTCAAAATACATCTATCAACGACAAAATAGTGCATGTATTTCATCTTAAATAAGGGAAAACACGGTGAATAGGTGAACGTTGTTTTTCACATATATGAGCCGCGTCATTAGAAAACCAACATACTGGCTTTGTGCCCAGCATGGATCCATCCGCGAAGTCTGGTCAGGATTCATGCTGTTCACTAACGGTATCTCTAATTGCAATATGCTTTAAAAGCGAACAGCACGGATGCGCAGGCTGGTCTGATCCATGCTGGTCGCAAAGCCACTATGGTGTTTTTCCCCTGGCGCGGCTCATATGGTTTATTTTGCAAAACGTAGACTAATGTCAAAGGCTAGACGTATTTTTTATCAGAATTATTACCACAAAATGTCCCTTTGCTTTACTAGACTTAAGACTTAGCATCCTTTGATTGACATTTAGCCACCATAAATTGGATATGTCTGTCAAATGTCTGTCCGAAAAAAATATCTAAAAACTACAGAACAAGGTTTATTGCTTGTTAGCGTTCTTTTATTCCAAATAATCTTCTAGATTTTATTGACCGTGCATTCTAATTCCCATCGCCGTCTGCACTCATTCTTTCTTATTACATGGGTCTTTTACAAGGTGCAACAGTTTGTAACCATATTTTTTATTTAGATTAAAACTTGATCTATTTTATACACTAGGAAAAAAATACGTACTCAAATTAACTCTTTCTCTTTTCTTTGCATATTATAACTGCAGACTTAGATACATTGTCAAATTTGCTATTAGATTTTGTATTATGTTTTTATTGACCAAGTAAGGTGTTTTAACATAGTTTTAATTTAAGTACATACACTTGTAAGGTAAGATTTATTGACACAAATATCTATCACTTTGCTTTATGAACAACGTCTGCATAAGGTTACCATTGATCTGTTTCAGTTCAAGAAATAATTTAAAGGAAACAAATTATCAGATGTCAATAACATTATTGTATATGTCAGAATAATTGGTTGCCATACCGAGTGAATTGGTTACTACAGGAGACGCATACCATGGGAAATCTTCATATTAATATTGACCATAAAACTAACTGTTTACGGCATTACAAGTTAAAATCTCATGATATAATTATAACTATTTGATAAAGCCTTTGAAAAGAATTTTATTTTAGCTTCAGCACGTAAACCACCAGGCAAAACTATTAATAACAACAAAACGAAAACAATTTTGAAATTAAACAATGCAGTAATTCAGTTTCAGAAACGTTAAGAAATGTGAACGATTTGATCAAAAGGCATTCGAAATGGAAGTGACACAGGGAAATAATCAAATAGAAATGTCTCACTGGGCACATCCTGTTGCTTTTTTTTTAAACTAGGAGATCTGTAATGGATTTGTCTCGTGGAATTTGTTCTAGCTTTCCTCAACGCTACAAAGAACTCATCTAAAAACCATGACGTTCATCCCGGTACCGTTCATGAAAGACTCATTGTTAGTGTTTATGAGACACTGCACCTGGTTTCTTGACCATGAGACGAGCGATGTACAAGACAAAAAGCAAGGACCAAAGTCCAACAGGGAAAACCATACCAACAGAAAGCAGCCACCAATACAGCACTTCGTATGGTAAAAAATATACGTGTAAATGATAAACGAGTACAGTGACACAACACATACAGTAACACAATGCATTAATGAAAACAGGAAAGTCATATTTAAATAAGTTACAAACGCAGAAGTAACAAAAGAAATACAAACACACTTGAAAGCAACCATGCACGTCACTACTGTAGCTATTTCGTGCGATTTCGTGTTTTCTACCCGGTTCCGCGGAGCTAAAACCCAATATTTAAGAAGCGAAAATAATGGAGTCGCAAAGATTTGCTAAAATGCGGGGTCACGGGATGAACAGATTCACGAATCTCGTGTTTTAGCTTGGCATATCCGCGGGAAGAAAAGACAAATTCCCCACTGGAAATGTACTTTTTTACATGATGGTGATGTAAGTATTACGCTGGTTTACGGTGAGTACTAATTTGGTTCAATTTACACCCGAACATGAATCCTGTAATTTTGGAACATTGTGCTGTTTAATCTTGCTACTGACGTTTCCAATGACGTGCACCATTAAATTTCTTTACAGTTTTTTGTTCATGTTTCCTAACTGGGTTGTTCCTGATTGAAGAAGCAATCTAAGATTCTAAC
Organism: Mercenaria mercenaria; assembly: GCF_021730395.1. Lineage (NCBI taxonomy): Eukaryota > Metazoa > Mollusca > Bivalvia > Venerida > Veneridae > Mercenaria > Mercenaria mercenaria. Next base: position 48,760,225 of record NC_069368.1, read on the forward strand.
ATGCACGTTTCAAATTATATGGTATATATCATCGAAATGTTTTCCGCAAGTACAGCTTTTACTCTCTGTTACTTCCACACAGACAGTCTTTGAAGACGGCACCCAGGAGACACGCTGGCTCTAGATATCATTGTCAAACTTACATATCGGATCTACGGTGCCCAAAAGCCATACAAATCTACAAGAATAACCCTTTCAAGCAAAGAATGCAACCAATCAATAGCAGACGCTGTTTAATTGAGAATGCTCATAAGAGGTAATGAAATGTGCAACGCCCTTTTGTAATGGCTGTGACATTTAAGATTCACTATTCATATTAACACTTCTCTTTCTTCCAAATTAAAGTCCAGTAGTGCCAATAATTCTGAGGCGAAAACGACTTCCTCGTGATCAAACGTGGTTGGTAAAGAAGTATTCATTAGTCGTTTTAAAACTGCTGCTATGTCCATCCATAGTTATTGTCAACTACATTATTATTTGCACAGACAGTCATTTCATCTATCACAGTTTGCAGTACAAGAAACAAGCATGGTCATATTCCGTCATACAAGTTCGCTTGAAACATTTATGTAAAGGGAAAACGGGAGTTTTGTAAAATAATGCATTATCGTTTTATAGCTTACAGGAAATGATGTCTGAGGTATGCATTTATTATGATTGTGGTTTCTGAATTTTATGGTCACAGTAATTCAAATATAATGGAAAGTCTGCGTAACTATCATTTAGTTTGGTAAAATATGTACTTGATTGATTTATTCTTGTTACATCCAAATCGTTACGAAAATTACGATAAAGCCTCGAGTTTATTTACAGCCACTCTTCAAAAGTGTTTATAACATACGTTTGATTTTATACGATTTTTTTTTGTTTTACTTTGCTGAAAATTATTAAAAAGTTGTAACTTCAAACTGTTGTTGTCTAGTTTTGTACTTTAATTGTACTGACTTATTAACTAGCATTATAAAAAATACAGAAGAATAATAATTTGAATAGCTATTTCCTAGTTGATATAACTGCCTATTTCAGTCTCTTCGAAATTTACTTTTTGAATTAAGAATGCTCATCTTCGAATTTGAAACATTGTCTGATGCACCATTAATCGTATTGAGCTCCCAGTGGTGCTTTCGCAACTGACCGTCCCACTGCATTTATGTACATTAGCTTGCTTCTTTGTGTCTTTTTTAACTATGTCTTTCACAAGTATTTTCCCATGGTAAACATAATAATAATCACCATTCATCCATACATACGCTGTTATAGGATTTCAGTATTAGTGACTGCACTTTATGATCGTTGCTTTCACCTAAAATATTTTGACTGGGATGTCCCTCAAACCTCCGAACCAAGTTCCTTCTCCTCTTCGATCCTTAATAATAACATCTTTTTTTCAGAATCGGATCTATTAACTTGTGGCAGATTATTTCGAACAAACGCACTTGTCATTATAAGATATATTACTATGCTTTAAGCGTAACTTGTTTTTCATTGCAAGAAATGGCAGCAAACTACATCTGAAGAAAGCTAATATTTGTAGGTACTTGAAAACCTCAGTCAGTTAACGAAAATACTATTAGTATTTTTGAACTTCACCTTTGGGAACGTTAAGCAACATTCTAACACGACCAGCAAATAACCTACATACATGTAGAGCAAAACCTATCTCGGGTTATTCTGCAGTAAACCACTCGCGTGCAATGACCTCATCCGATACAGGTGCGTAGCACGGTGGTAAAATGTAGTTACAATTTTTTCTAACACTTTTGATACTGGTATGTCGTGTTAGAATCGAAATAATAAGTTCCCAAGTGTGATTTATCGTAGAATAACCCGAGTTTTTCGTTCTTATGCGAAACAATATATCACGAAGGCCTATTCTTACGCACAAGAAGTCAAAACTCGGGTTATTCTACGATAAACCACGTTTGGGAACTTATTATTTCTTAAATATAACTGTACTGGTTCAGTGCCTAAATCCGGACAGTGCTTAATAATTCGGATACCGTTTAAAAATGCTATACGATGATGATTTTTTACTGAAATGAACAGGATCGACACAAGAGAGCTTTGATGACCAGCTATCAACAACAATGTACGAATGTAAGCTTTTCCAGAGAAAACTACCTCCAAATATCTGCACCGCAAAAAGTAAACATTGTGCGTGTTGGGGGATGACGTCACACAGCGCGCGCCAGTTACTTACGGTGCGATGAGGTACTGATTAAATAAGAAAAATATTCTGCCTATTGCAGACGACTCTTTTTGTTTGCTGATCGAAACTGATGTAAAACATGTTTTAGAATTCTGTACTTTCCTCAGTATTTATTTAAAAGATTTAACCATTTTTCTGTTATATATCAATTGATTCAGTAGAAAAAATGCCAGCATTTTGCAGACAAGGGAAGCAGTTCATTAGATAAAATCGGCGCAGTGTCATTATAATGATCCCCGTAGTTGTGTCAAAACGTACGACAGCGACAGAATCTGCATCTAAGAAAGAATAATTTTGAAAATTAATTTTTGCTTAGATAAATTTTATTATATTATTGTTATGTTTTGGCAATTATATAATGTTAGAAACTAGTCCATATGATCACGTGATGAACAGGTAATCTTATTCGGACGGAGATGTTTATATATACATGTATTTACAGGACTGTATTTAATTGCTTTATTTTAAACGAGGTCGTGTTTATTGTTACTTTTGGTTGCACATATTCGTTGCATTTTATACCAAAATAATGTCCGAATATTTAAGCACTCTGAAGGTCAATTTTGACAGCTTTTACTAGCCCAATTCGGATGATATTTTTATGATGAAATCAGCAATATACGATTTTGTTGTTTTGCAAAGAGAATTATAAAGAACCTAATATTATGCAGTTAGAATTTTATGCCCGTGCGGCTTCATAATGCAAAGTTACTGTCAAAAAACCATCAAAGGTGTCCGGATTTAGGCACTGGACCAGTAGTATCTTAAGCCTTTAAAAATTGATGGTAATGTTTTTGCATATATTAGCCCTGGTAATACATTTGTAGGTGTATGTACAATTACGTCGCTGCAGATTAATATTTTGAATATAATCAACTCCATTTTCACAGGTATCATATATAATGACTTTGAACAAGTACATGGCATATCTGTATCATTCGCTGTTACTTTAATAATACGCATGTCTTATCAAAACACATCGAAATACAGCCGGAGAAGAATTTATGATACCAAATATACGTCTGTTCCAATGCTGATATACCGCCAATATACTGCGAAAATAACTGCATAAAGTTCACACGTGTTATCAGCTAACAGACCTTATTGATATTTACATATGCTACGTACTCACAATAACTTTCGACAGGTTTTTTAAAAATTCCAATCACGTTATAGCAAATATATTTCGCCATCCTTTCAAAAAAATTGTGGTATATCAATTCTGAAAAGGAATTGTGTTGTTGAAGAATTTATTCCACTGACGAACAATATATAAATAATTATAGAAGTACTTATAAATAGAAATTTATAACAGTCACTAATTAAGAGGGTGATAATATTTCTCTATACTCCAAATGTGCAGCCTTTTTTTTATTTTTTTTTATAAAAAAATCAATGCCTGAGATAAACTAGCCTTCTTTGGAAGCATGAAACGCAACCAAACAATTATTAGCAGACTCAAATTCAAGAGAGATTACGAAAGGTGCAACACCCTTCACGCATCCTCGAGACAAACTTGAGCGGAACCCTATTACACAGAAACATCAATTAGACTCCACGACCTCAAAAAAATAAAAGGCAGAAATAATGTCCCAAATACGGTGTGATTTTTACCGCCGCGACAAGGCACTTAAAGACTCCTGTTTTAAAGGTTTCACAAAATCTATAAGGTTAACGACGAGAAAAAGCATATATTTGTGAAACACTTAAGACGTGCTGAGAGCAGAAGAGAAATAACTTACAGAACATGTTTAACAAACAATGTTACGTGCAGACCGTGATGTAATTGATGTTATCTAAGGGTCTAACGCCTTTCATTGACATTTTTGTGAGTCCATGTCAATGATTTACTGTTCTATATTACCATTAATAACATTAGAATACATGTAAAACCAAACATGTATGTCAACCACAGCAAAAGCATGTGAACATTCATTTGAATATTTTCGTAATTTTGTTTGCAAACATAAGAAAATATTGTTGTGTAAATTGCAGTTCTATTTCTGTACATGTATCTTTGAGATACTTGCAGGTCCTTGTAATTTTACCACATAGGTATTTCAGAAACATAAATGTTAATGCAATCAATATGCTATAAAATGCATAGACTTGTCAAAAGAATCTAATTATAGCGAACGCTCCGACATGGTTTCCCGTTAATTGCGAATATTCAGTTTTTAAGCAAGTATTTGTCGAAAAAGCAAATTATTTTTCGTGAGAACAAAACAGTTTCTACAGATAACGAACTAATTAGATACTTTAAAAATTCTTTGATATACACAACAGTTAATGAGAAGTAAATCTTGCAGTCACAACCACTTAAATACTATCACCTTGAACAGACATTTTCATAAGATGTCATCTTCCCGACGTCTCGAAATTATTTCAAATCTCTTACAACCGTCTGACACGTTAACACAAAATCTAAAACATAAACACCACATAAGCTTATTAGTTTTGTTAATCTAGTCAAGCATCTCAAGTATCTAATATTACACAAATCACTTCTTATTACCAGTCTGAAATTATTTTCATCAGGTAAAAGGCGTCTAAAAAGCTTTTAGCAGTTTCTTTAGGCCTTTGATGATTTATTATGTGTAGTTATATTTACAGTCAGTTTAACGTATATTCAGAAAGTGTAGTTTGAATCTAGTATAAACAATATCTAAGAACTGGCATACATGCTGTTAATACTGATGTTGTATTTATGCATTTAAGATCTAAATACAGAATTTCTGTTTTTCTGTGACGCAAATGCATCAAATCAAAAGCGGTTTTGCTAAATACAGGACCACTTTTTTTCTCCTGTGACGCATATGCCTCGTATTAAAGCAACGTGCCTCCAGATTTGGCTAAAAAGTAATCTTTCTTTCAAATTGAAGTTTGGTCATATTGTGAACATCAGATTATGATATTTTTTTGTTTCTAAAATATTTTAAAAGTTCCAAATCAAGAAAAAAAAGATGACCGCGTCGGGAATCGAACCCCGGACCGCCGCGGCAATAAAGACATTTTACCGTCGTCGTAACCTATAGCGATATAGCTGAAGTAGTGAATAACGACTTCAAAAAATGTGATCAAAACAGTTTACCTGGAGTAAAAGCTTGACAAACGCTTTTCGATTTTCATCGTAAAAAGTAGTAAAAACAGCAAATTCTAATGTGTATTCGTAACATAAAGTTTGCCGGTAATAAAGTTTTAAAGCCTTCTTAAGAAATATAGCATTTATTTAAAGATATCTAAAAAAAATAATTTTTTTTTTGTTATTTCACGATCTAGAGGCATGCCGTTTAAAAGGCAAATCTATGTTAAAATCATCGATACGATAGCAGTTTTGGCATGAAATACTCGGAAGGTTTAGTGGTGTGTGGCAGAAAATGTGCGTTTTACAAGTTATACAAAGAGTTACAACGAAGAATAAATAGATCATTCACCATACACATAACTTTTACCAGACAGATGTAATCGTTGACAATGTTCAGATTTTTGATGGCATGTTAACTCATCTATAAGAGCCGTATCAAAAACTTCAGCTTTTCTCTTATTCCAGAATGCAAAATGTTTGATGATCATAAAGAGCGCAGTTTGTTAATTTAGCAGAATAGTATTTGTCTGAATGATGGCGTTTCCATTTTATTTTCAAACCTGCAACTCACATCATACAGACGTGCGCGTGCAAACACATGCACATATATTGACAAAGCAAAACAAACAACTGCAGGAACACAGTGTGCCACCGCCTTGGAATGGTCAGTGGCAAATGCATCAATACGAGAGGAGCTTAAACCGGTTTATGGTGCACCTAAGCTCTCTCTTAACCCCAACTACTAGTATGTCTACATAAGACAATGTAGATAAAACATACAATGGCAACAGAAGGTTTGGTATGTCAAACACGAAAATGCTACTGTAAAAAGCGTGTAAAAAAAGTAAACCTTAAAGACAAAAATACCCCCCCCCCCCCAAAAAAAAAGCGCATCTACCCAGAAGTCAGAGCATCAAGAGAAACACCCTAACTGAATAATGTCGGTCTTCTTAACGTAAATGTACTGAACGCATTATCACTTATTTTGATGAAAATAACTAGACACCAGACATTTTCCTACAATGTAAGATTAAAATAGTCTACCCGGCCAAAAGACTAGACGAAGACTTATTTAGAACGGCTGAATCTATAAAAGCCGGAAGACTTATATCAAATTTTATATAATAATATTGTGAGAATTCTGGTTATGTCTAGCCAAAATACTAACTTTTTAATGGTGTTTTTATGTTATAGCTTCTTAACACTAAGAAGCAAATGTTTTTCCTTAATCAGTCATTTTTTTTGTTCCTTCAGTTACGTTAGTTTTCTTAGTTAAGAGTTATAGTTTCAGGTTTCCTTACTTTCATATTATAAATGTGCTGAAAACAGGCGCAAAACATCACATTTTAACCTCTACCACGTTCCTTTATTACTCATCAGTGTACATAAAATATATCCCCGCCAAACATAAGAGTAACTCTTATGCTCATGCTCATGTAAAGATAAAATAGACTGAAACCCATGGAACCCGAACACGAATGTACTCAGTGACACACCAAGAGAACCTCTGTCATCTTAAAGGGAATACCAAAGCAGGATAGTGGACAAGTATCAAACTAGTCCGTCACTTGAGGAGCATTTAAGAGCTTGGTGGCGTAAAGTTCCGCGCCTGACCTGTCCTGTCCCGATCAAAGAGGAAATGTAAAAGGGATGACTGAAAGTAAAAATGCAGTTCGACTCGGGCCAATACGATCGTAGTCTCTTGATAATTTTAGACGTTACGCACAATGTCGTGACCAGTTTGCGTTGCGAAAAATTTACCATTTTCACGAAATTATGATAAATGAAATTCGAATTTAAAAGCCAAAAACAATTTTTCTGTATTATCTCATTTGTTTAAATGCTATCGTTCATCAAAACGAAAAATTATATTTTTCCCAACAGAACTACTTGCCCAAAACCGTTTTCTCGGATGATTATGAACACGTTCAGTATTCAAATTACATGAAATGATACAGACGACAATGCGTTATTTCATATTTGCTAATTTTGCGAGTAACAGAATACACGTCCGTATTATTTTGTCATTTTGATAGCCGCGCTCTGAAAATAAGTGGAATAAAAATAATTTTCGACGACTTTTTTCAACGGATCGATACAATTATATTTTAACAAAACAAAGGATGGATACGAATCACATGCAAAGAAGCATGAAATAATTAATTGTCGCAGCACCGAGCGTAACGTGTCCAATAACTAACTCTCAGAAATAGCCATTCCCGGTGGATTTACGAAACCTGTAAATAACATTTCCGTAAAAGTTAGGTTTCAGATTTATCTTTTAGCAGGAGTGTCCTAAAGTAATAATTCATTCAGAATTACGGTGATCTGCAAAGTTTCTGATAAGACAGCCATGCTGAAACTGGTCGTAGTAAATCTTACTTTTGACTTGAATATGGCCATTTGACATTTATTGTGATAAGCAAAGACAATATTCATCGAGATATTAAAATTAAAGCAGTGACGTCATTATACCTGTTATGTTTGTTTGTTTTGGGTTTAACGCCGTTTTTCAACAGTATTTCAGTCATGTAACGGCGGGCAGTTAACCTAACCAGTGTTCCTGGATTCTGTACCAGTACCCAAACCTGTTCTCCGTAAGTAACTGCCAACTTCCCCACATGAATCAGAGGTGGAGGACTAATGATATCAGACACAATGTCGTTTATCAAATAGTCACGGAGAACATACGCCCCGCCCGAGGATCGAACTCGCGACCCCGAGATCCGTAGACCAACGCTCTTACCTATTGAGCTAAGCGGGATGGTTGGCTAATGAAACGGGGCGTTGGAAAACGTGGCACATGTGGTTCAATCAGGTGGAATACAGCCAGAGTTTCATAGCTAAGACATAGATCTTCCCAATTACTTTGAAAACTGAACCTACGAATTCAGAATAAGGTTTTTAAATGTAAAATTTACTCTTTTTTTTTTAAATCAAGCTGTCTGTTAATATTTTAGTAGAGAGTCGTCCAATGAAAACTTTGTGTAGAATTATTTCTTAAAATCGGACCAGCTGCTAAGTAAATGCCTTTTGAACATCTTTGTAATTTTAGCTCTGCTTTGCCATGTGTTCATTAAAGGAACATAAATTTTGCATAAACTTAATTTTAAAAAATCAGCAAGTCATTTTCTGACAGTAATGTCTTTTTTTTTTTAATTTCCCGCTAATTCATACAGGGAAAAGCAACCCTGCGCTCTTTAACAAAAGTGATTAGTGTGAATATTGTTTTAGATGGTAACCCTAGGAACATTTGTATGAAATAATAATAAAATCAGGCCAACAGTTTCCGACAAGTATTTTCTTTAATATTCCTACTTTATACATATAAGGAAACTGCCGGTGTAATGAAGTATTTCGAACCCCATAGAATAATGACCCCCGGTCATTATTCTATAGAAAAAGTGACCCCCCGGTCATAGTATTATAACCTCCAGATCATAGTACTATAACTTCCCCACGTGAAGTAAACTGAACCTCACGAAGAATATTGACTCCCATAAAAAAACGGCCCCCGGTCATTTGTTCAATTTCAGTGATAAATCATGTATCTAAGGCCTAATTGCTGCATTTTATGCCCCCACTCGGGGGGGGGGGGGAGGGGGCATATAGATTTGCACTTGTCCGTCCGTCCGTCCGTCCGTCCGTCCTTCTGTTTGACCATTAGCCCCAGATACCATCACTTGACACAGAAATCAGAGCATTCCACAACGGGAAAAAGGATTCTATTTCTAGACGCTGTATCTTAGTGTATACATTTTTTTTTCAGGAAAATAACAATTCACAATACGTTCACAAAACACACCAGTGTCAATAATCCCTGCAAACTTCGGTATGAAGTAATTCTTCAGAAGAAAACTGCACAAGTAACTGCTAGCATAGAACTTAGTATTAATAGAAGTTGCAATACTTAGCAGTGGCAGTAAAGTACGGTAGCGGCAACAATAGAAAGTAGTAGTAGTAGTAGTAGTAATGGCAGTGGTAGTGGCAGTTGCAGTAGCAGCAGCAGCAGCAGCAGCAGCAGCAGCAGAGGAATAAGTGACAGCAACAACAGCAGCAGGAGAAGAAGAGGTAGATGTACAAGACGTATTAGTGGAAGCAGGTATAGTAGTATCAGTAGTAGCAGTTGTAGTAGTAGTAGTAGTAGAAGAAGAAGTACATGTAGTAATAGCAATAGAAGTAGCGGCACCAGTAGTAGTAGTACAATCAAAATGTTAACTATTGGCAATGGAGGGTATTAGAGTTGTAGATCTAGTAAAATTGTCCGTTAGGTTTGGTGGGGATCACTTTTTTTATAGATATTATCGTCGAAAGTCTTTTTAGGAGCCGGTGTTTTACACGAAAGAGTATTTTTTTAAGTAGAATAATGTTCGGAAATCGATATTGTATGAGAGTTCGAATGTAGTAATTTCGGCAATGAGTATTTTACATGGAAGGAGTCACTTTTTCTATAGAATAATAACCGGGGTCGTTATTTTATGAGATTCGAAGGGAGTCATCTTTAGGGAGTCAGTATTTTACTTGGAGGGGTCAGTTTTTTCTATAGAATAATGACCGGGGGTCGTTATTCTATAGAGTTTTCAAAGGGAGTCAGTTTTTATAAGGGGAGTCAATATTTTACAGGAAAGGAGTCATATTTTCTATAGAATAATGACCGTGGGTTCGTTATTCTATGGGGGTCGAAATACTTCATTACACCGGCCATGAAAGGGTACAGCTAAATAAAGATAACTATAAATACTTATTTCAAACTTTTCTTTCCGCTCAATTTATATGTGAATTTATAATCAACGATTTATCCTGATGTAAGAAAGTTTTCCAGGATATATTATTTTTATGACGTGAAGATGTGACGTTAAACAAAACCGCTTTAAATTTATTGCTATATAAGTTGTTTACAAACCGTCGGGTTTTATTTTAAAGTGGAACAAAGAAGAGAGTGTAATAAATTTGAACAACGATAAAACAGAGCGCTTTCACATCACACCAACCTCGTTTTAGGACTTTAATATTACCCAAGCATTCAATCCAGAAAAGATTTATTGAATAACTGTCGTGTATTTACAACCAGTCTCAGCAAGCAAAAACATAATATCCGACAATTACCTCTCAGTTAAGTTTTATAAGACGTTTCAACGTTTAAATATCATCCAATATTTGAATTATTTTTAAATGATTTATAGATGTGCTTATTTTCTAATTACATGATATAATGAGTCTGTTATAATTACCGTACACACACTTTAATGGATGACGTTCAATAGGTTCAATTAACTGGTTAACTAGATAAGTCGCTATCATTAAACTGGTGTTACAGTATCCTAAATGTGCTTCCAGAGTTTTTTTTACCTGTTTTTATCATAAAATTACAAAGGTTTTCATTTGTTAGTTTGCTGCCATTCATTTTTATTGCGATGTTGCAATTCTACAATGTCAAGAGATACCTAACTGACTGTTCACAAAATATATAATGTACTGAGTAAATACTTTCTAAACAAAGCAATTCCCGGAAATTTTCAGCCTGTTGTTATAGGAATATGTCTCATTTCTTTACAATAAACAAGATTACCATGATAGCCCTATCTCACTCACCGAGCTTCAAGTCAAATGTTTTATCAAAGCAACATGATTCTTTAACACTTTTGATACAGGGAACGGTGAAATTATTCTGAAATCAAACTATGTAGTGAGGACGATAAGATTTTTAAATTGTCGGAAATGTGTACTAAAGCACCACTGTCTGAACATCTTTAATGTAAGTTAATTAAAGAAATATTTCAACAAAATCATACAAGAATATGGTCACATGGGTCAAGAACACAAAGAATGTATACGTGAGTATGGACATGTATTGAGGAAATAAGCCTCATCTTCAGCTGCTGTGATTTTCACAAATCACAACGGGTTTAACAATGCGTGCAGATGATCAGATAAGAAACCTTACTGTCAAATTACTCTGGAAGAAGGCCTGCAGGTTGAGAGTGGTAAATCGTAAACGTTTTCCATAAAAGAAATATTAGACCAAAAAACATGCCCACATTTTGTTATAGGCTGTCCAGAAACTGATAAGCAAAATAAAATTATACATTATGCATTGAGTGATCTGCTCAGGCATATGAAATAGCTAACTGCAAACCGTTATACTTCTTCGATTAAATTTTCATATAAAAAAAGGATTTATTCCACGTATGTACAAGAAGACGAAATATGTATGAATATGTACACTCAAGAAATTTAAAGTCCAGTAAGATTTTCGTAATGTGTATCTTTATCATGTTTATATAATAGATTTGGGTATTAGTGATATTTTTGTGCTACTTTAAGCGCAACTAGCGCTCGAAAACTCGTATAAACTCGTTTTTGGATAAGTTTTATTAGGATACAGAGACACCTTGATCACCGGAAAGAAATATCGAATATACGTAAAAAAGGTGATGTTAAATGATAAACATAGTGGTATGACATGAAAAACAACACGGACTCTGTGAGCATAGAGTACAGTGGTAACGTTTCAAGTCATACAAATGATACCACCACCATTTGATTTAATGTATGAATAATAAATGTAATATTTAAATGCAAAAATATGTCAGAAAAATGTGTTATGTTTTTAATTATTTTTCAAACTTTTAAAGTATATGATACCTAAAGAGTAACTGAGCTACCAGGGACGTAGACAATGGACGTGGATGTTCAATCTTCAGAAACAAGCTAGGGGGTGGAGGGACATGCTTCTCTCTCCCCTCCCCCCCCCCCCCCCCCCCCCCCCAGAAAAAAAAGGTGCATTTTGACATGATTCGAAGAAATAATCTGCCCCATTTTAGAATAATAAATCTAATAATAATTCAATCTTGTGAAAATCGTGTGCAGGCCAAAGCCCGAGTGTGTAACTATGATTATGTCTGTCCTACTAGTATACAACAAATATAGCTTTCAATAGAAAATGTTTCATATATAAGTTCACGTATATTTTGACTAAAATTTGATTCATCAAATCAAATCTTGGTTTTGGTCACATTTTTCCTGTTACGCCTTTTTTTCTTAGTAAGAGTCCTGAAACTTAGACTGAAATGGCATAACCCGTGATTTCCATTGGTCGAATCCTTGTGAAATTGTCCAAACATATATTTAATTTTGTCAATGGTATGGAAAAAGTGTTTTATCATTAACCATGAGCGAAATTATTCTCTTTAGTGAATTTCGCCAATGAATTTCGGAATGAAGCAAGCTATTCTAAATCATCGCACATGATTAACTGATGTACTAAATCACTACAGCATTATCGTAAAAAATAATTTAATAGCTGTTTAATAGCTGTTTCGCTTAATCTCGAGTTTCATTTGGAAGAATTAATCATTCAATTTTTAGTCAAATGAATTGTTTTCTGCGTTTTGAATACAACTCAAAGTGTAACATGTTTTCTAATAACATGCAAGTATGACTAGCACAAAAAATAATTGAGCCGTGGCATGAGAAAACCTGAACTGACGACAATACTATTAGGTAAAATGAAAGTTAGATTGAACTGCCATATGCTTTTATTGTTCCGGTACCGCCATTAACCTTAAATTGAAGGACTTCTGTACAATGTATATATAGCAAGTGATAAGTATATGGCATAAAAACTATTTTATTTTGAAGATTCTTAGTAAGTGTCATGATCTTTTATTCAAACATTTCACTCAGCTCTAATAACTTGTCTGTAAGCCAAGGCCATAATATTAAAAAAAAAAACAAGCAGCGGATTAGATTTATTTAGCTATTAATGGTATGAGACTATAACCTTTATTTTTGGAACTTAAACACCATGATATAAAACAAACTTGACAGGGAGACAGGCCACTGCGATTTGAACAAATTAACAATTCATTACTTCTACCATTGAGGTAAATCTTTAAAATGATGTTCCCACAAAACTTATGTGAACGGAATAAAACATTTCGTTAAATTTAAGGAATAAACAGTTCCAACTCGGGACAAGGAAAAGTATGTTATCCTGAGAGATAGGCGCCTCTTTGTCAATGCTGTGAAAGTTGTACCCGCGCGCCCGTGACGAACACGTTTTGCGTTGCTTGTATACCTGAGAACTGTGACATAATTATGGTGGCATATTTCTGCATTCACTTAAGCAGATAGTTTTCGCGAAAATTCGTACAGCTTTCGTGAACATTTACAAACTTTTCACGAAAATCTTTTGTTCTAAGTGGAAAAAATTCACGATAGTGCCAACTACTGCATAAGATAACAGATACGGAATGAACAGAAATAATAAAGGGAGTTAAAAAAATACGTTGATTTTGAAACCCATCTGAATGTTATAATTAAATATCTATAAGTTCAAGACACTCTTAGGGGTGGTGGGTGGATATAACACACTTCATTCAGTAGAAGAGACTATTGGGTTATCTTTTTGCAGTTCAGGGCACTACTTTGACATATTGTCGCGTTAACCAGATAAAATTTTCACGAAAACTTTCTCTTACTTTCACGAAAGTTTGTTCAATTTTTCGCGAAAAGTATTGTTCGCGAAAGTTCATAAACTTTTCATGAAAACTTTATGATTATCGTATGCAGAAATATGCCACCATAGTGACAAAATATCATTCTAACTTACCTTTCAACTGATAGAGCCAGCAATGTGAGAATAGAGCCATAGAGTGCGGACACCAAGATGTAGCGATTAATCTTGCACGTCAATAAATTCAAGGTCCATCCATTTTTCTTCATGAACTCTATTATCTCAGGTATTCCAAATACCATGATCATTAAATCTGCAACCGCGAGATTTGTAATCAGTAGGTTTGTCATGGATGTTCTCATCTTCTTGTTGCACATCACAGAAATAATCACCAACAAATTTCCACCTATTCCAATTACTCCTATCACAATAAAAATCAAAGAACATATTATTACGACTTCCGTGGGGGTAGTTTCGTTATTTTCAACCGTTTTTGAAATCGACGTGTTTGTTCTGTTTAAGTCCATATATTCCATTGTTTTCGAAGAAACTTCTTGATTTTTCCAGTGGTATAATTTGATATTTTGTGAGTTGAAGAAAATCCTTTGATGTAATAAAGTGCTGGATGCTTCACAAATAGTAATTTGACGATACTTATCTAAAAATTCTTAAGGTCTCTGTAAGTGGAAAAAGATTCCCATAAATATTTTTTTCTTAACACAATTCACGAGTTTACTTATTTTTAACTTATATATTTTCTGGAACACAGAGAAGCCTTTTTGAAAAAAAATCGGTATTCATATATTTATGTAAGACTGTTGTTTCGTATATTTGTAATTTCAAACAATATACAAAACATATTAAGCAATAATATACGCTCGATTAAAAAAGATAAAACTCGTTACTTTCGGCAGGTGTAGCAAAAACACTATGTCAGATGTTTTATATTGAATTTTCCACTATCTAAACTCTTAATTTTGGAATGACGTATTTACTATAAGTCTTGTAGTAAACAACACACTTTATGCATATTAAATAGATTTTAAATTATAAAATACAAAATACGATTCCGCCTCGTTTCACTGACAGTTGTCGTAGGAATAAGTAATGAAATGACCACCAATTTCCTTAACGTTTTACTGTAATGGAATCTGCAATCGCTCAGATAAATTTCCTCTCGTAAGCAGCTACCACTAGAGGGAAACCAATATATATACGCGTGCGACGAATAAGCAACCACGCGGACTTTGTGTCTTAAAACTTGGCTTCTTTAATAGAAAGATGCAAAAAATTCTATGCGTGAAACAAATATCACTGCAATAAATAATAGAAGGCAGCCTTCCGTTAACAAAGCATCTCTTATTATCTATTTTTGATATAATTATTTGTACTTCATTGTAATTCTGAATATATCTCATTTGTATTATTAATTGAAACATCATATTACTATATATGTATTTAATAATTATTTTCTCATTTATATTAAGGATTTTCTGTTATGAATTATAACAAATTTAGATTTTGCAAGTACGTGGTTGAAATTTCATTTTGATACTAGAAAAATGAGAAGGGAATTAGTGAATAAAGCTTTAGATTCTTCGGGCCTTATTTCTTTGATTAAAGGCAAAGGTAAACGGTATTTGAAGTGATGTTTAACAGAAAAACTTCTATTATATTAAATGGTTTACAAGAACGGAATTTATTGTTTAACTTCCGTTACAAAGAATATTTAACATAACCGAAATACAGTGTTTTATAATTACAACAGCCTGTAAAGGATGTGTTGTGATGATTCATTACAAGTTTTTGTTTCCCCTTAACGTACTTTCTTATCTCTGGGAATACTTCCCCGTACCGTTTTTCACATCACATACAGTAACAGTATTTTCTGACATATGTCCCCGTTCCGAACTCCCATCACATGATGAATTTGCAGTCCAAGAAATGTTTGATTCACATATTCCGTAAAAGTGTTTATTATCAAAAGTTGTAGACTGATTTTGAATTTTTCGTTAAGTACCTATTTTCTAACGTTGATGCCGAAAACGTTAAACACAAAGTGGTTTTGAAATTTGTGTTGCATTTATTATTTAATTCATGTAATACATTCAGAATATCTTTGTTTGGTAACAAGGAAAATATTCATATCAAACGGTAGTAAAATTTTCAAAAAGAATAATCTTACGACAGGGCTTCACGTATGTTTTTTCTTTTCAAAATTACACGTTGGCTATAATTAGGAGTACCTTTAAAATATACGTTCACTTACAACCCTGGAGAGCTTTAAAATGACGCATCTTTTCTATTTCTAGAAAACCTTGTCATGGAATTACTGAATCAAACAGAAATGATTCCTTCGTTTCTAAATAATCCACATTAATTAGAAATTTTCAAAAGCAACTGAAAGTTATTTTTGAAAACAATTACTAAAACTGGAAAATCTAACAAACGAAATAAAGGCTTTTGAATGGTTTGTCGCCTGATTTATTACTATTCAGAGTTCAGATGCGCAGGAACTGAACAACGGAAGTGTTATCCCGAATAATTGAATACTGAAGCATGTGAATGATGAACCATGGTCAATTAGACGATAAACCACAAGAAGACCTTGACTGTTTTCATTCTTACATTTTTTTTATAAAAATTATGCGGAGTTTATGACTCTGAAATCGACGCCAACACCAACAAAAGGGTGACAAAACCTGCTTTGAAATTTCAGTATTTGAGCTAAGTAATTATGCAGAATTATTCATACGTATTAATGATACACTTATTGCTTATGTTTCGCTATTATTATGAAATAGTGTCAATCTCTCTTTTTTTTTCTTTTTTTTTTGATAATGATCAAATGTTCGCGGGATACCAAAACAAACTGATGAATAGCGTGAATATTGAAATCGTAATAATATCGACACCGAAGAAACTAAGATTTCTTTGTTACAATTTAATTTGTCACTATTTTATAAATATACAAAAAATAGATAATAAACAATAATAATAAAATAATAAAAAAATAAAAAACAAAACTCTGATATTTCGAAAACAACGAAAACAGTTTGTGTTACAACAAACAAACGATATAAAATGCACAGAATTTCTCACCTAGGGGGGTTGGTGTGTGTGGTGGGGGGAGGGGGGGGGTGGCTTTATACCAAATTGCTCATCTGTATATATTTATATATGTATATAACAGCTCAGAGAGTGGTTTCAGCGCAAAAGTTTAGAAATATCATTGCTGTGAATATGAATATTTTAATTTGGTTCCAGGCATCCAGGAAATAACGATAGTGTCTATACATTATGAAACTCATTAACGATATTTAATTTGAATTTTTATGTCCAAATATGATTATATTAGAGGCTATAAACATATCTTTTATTACATTGCCTTTGGTAAGTACTATATTTCAGGACCGTAGCTGGAGATTACATTGTAGAGGTGGGGCTGACTCCAAAGAACAAATAATAATGGAGCGTTTTCGTTCGCGATAAATTGACCGATATACCCGATATATGCGACAGCGAAATGAAGTTTGAGGTAAATGCATCGTTGGCTCAATAGTCGCTACGGTCATGTATTTTTGTTCAAGTATAAAAATTAAACTCATAATGTTTGATAATTCAAGAACTGTCTATTTGAAGCGTCCAATGTTGTATACTTAAACACCAATAATTTTTACATGTGTCTTAAACTATTTCAACTTCGGTTTATCATAATTATTTTAGAAGTTCATCATTGAAGCCACTGATATGAAAGGGGACTGGTCATTGGGGTCGAGCCATTGAACTTATTTTCACCCACATCATGCTCTTAGAAAGCCTACGCGTTTCCCTCTCTCTAATTTCAATATAAAATCTATTCCCTCAAAATCTCATTTGCCATTAAAAATATAAATGTGAGGCACCATATGACGAAGTATATAATTAGACACAATAGGCAGCTTAATATTCGACCTTAAAATAAATTTTATTGAAACTCTGTTATAATTCGTCTTAATACAAAAGCAATTAAATGTTTTTTTACAAATAAATAGAGAATAATTTGTTATTTTGAGGCATCATACAAATCGTTGGTGGAATATTCAATTTTGTTCTCCAATTGCAGTTATTTCAGGAAAAGACGTATTAGCCTAAGGTTTTATAAATATTTGTTCATCATGATATGTCAGAATTTGAGAAACTGATCTTTACAATACATAGATATAATTATTTCACCACTTTGTCTAACATCATCTTGTTTATATTGATTCCTCCCATTTTGCTTTTGATAATTTGTTTAAGGAGGAAATGACGATATGTTAATTATGTACTGCTGCGTTGTATTCTACAGTGCAAACTGGTTAAAAAAAAAGGCTTAAGAATTTGCAGAGGTATTATCAGTCCCGATAAAGCGTGTCTATTCAGCGCTATGGTAAGATATAAAGGAACGAATAAAGTTTATAAATTTTTTGCAGACGATGTCAAGAATACAAAACGAAAGTACTATGTTTTACTTCAGGAGAGGCACTGTCAACATGAAAGCCATCTAGTTACCGTCCTCCTCGAAGCAATTTGTCTTTTATTTACTGTTACCTCCTCGTACATCGTCATTGTGTAGGGGGGAATTTTTGCCTCGGGAATATGCATTCCCTACGTAAAGATTAAGTGTTATAAAAGGAAATTATCCTTTCCTAGAAATGACGAGGTTTGCAATATGACCTATAACTGTGTCGGTGCGACGTTAAAAACAAAACATGTTATGGTTGGACAAGGAAAACATAATAGAAGATCTTGTAAACGTTTTGTTGTATTTTTTTCAAAAGTAGAATAAATTCTACAAGTAATACGACCCGTTCCTTTTTCAACGAAACGTTTCGTCATATCAACCCAAACGAAAAAAATAATTAACAGTACACTAACAAAACACTAACAAAACATCAACAAAACATATTTTGATATTTTGTTAGGATGTTTTGTTAGTAGAGCATTTAACAAAACACCAATACTGTACTTCCAGGATTTTAAGTGGTTAGTATTTTGTTAATGTTTTGTTATATCAGTAATGTTTTATTGATGTTTTATTACACTTTGGAGAATGTAAACTATGTTTTCTTAGTGTTTCATTACACTTTAATTTGTACATGCTACATTTTGTTGGTATCTAATTTGACTTATAGAAACAGGAGCTTTTGTCTTGGAAAGTTGGACCTAACCCTTAGCTAGCTGGCGGCAAGTGTCTATGCCTTTGCGACCAGTGCAGACCAAGTTCAGCCTGCACATCTGTGCAGTCTGATCATAGTCTGCACTGTTCACTATGCTGTCTGTAAATTTTCAGCGAACACCCCTTTTAAAAGTTAATGGTTCTGTCCAAATTGGAACATGGACAAGTTCATTATAGAAATTTAGCAGGGTAAGGGTTAATTAGTAAAATTTTGGAATGGAAAATAGCATGAAAAATAATAACTTAGAAAGCTTTTGTGATGGAAACTATAGGCACAGAAGTTTTGGGAGGTATTTCTTGTGAACATAAAATATTTTAATGTATAAGTATTTTTATGACCAATAACTACAATAAACTCAATTAGATAGGTAACAGAACAAATGTAAAACATATATTGTAATGCAACTTGTATATATTATAATGTATTCATGCACTTTGCAGAAAAGTTCATTTTGAACTAATTAAAAATTTATTGAAATAATTATCATTAATTTTTTACCTAGAGTTACACCAAAAAGAACATCACTAACAGTAGTTGCATAGATACATAATATTGCAATTTTTCCACCTGGCTATTAAGGGGTGATAAATTAATCTACTGCAGTGTACATGTTGCTTATCTCACAACAGGAGATTACCACAGACTGATAAGATCTTGTCTGCTTTATATTTAGAAACTCTACCAAGAGGTCAGCCAATGAAAATAAAGTCAGGGAACTACTTCTGGCGACTGTGCATGTACCACAAAAAGTAATCCTTAACTTTTTGGGTTTTTTATCAGAGTAATCTTTAAAATTTATGTGTATCTAAATGGAATAAAATCTTACTCTAGAACAGAAATAGTTTCAACATCCTACATGTATCTTTCATTAGCTGACTGTAAATGACACATTTGCCCAAGAATATCAAAAATTCAAATCTAAACAGGAAGTTCTGTGACAGCATGATGGAGTTATTTCACTACAAAGAAGTTTATTTATATAGCTCTTTGTTTACTATGTGCAGTTCATATTTAACATGGAAGTTTAAGAGTGATGAAAATAATACAAATGGTGAGTCAATATAATTTATTTATTTTCCAACAGTAATCTAGATTAATTACCTGTAACTATGATAAATCATGGATTCAAACTGGAAGCAGGTTGTTTACTTTTTTGTTTTGGTAGCTTTCACAAATGACTGTTGCTTCACATATTTTATTTTTGTTCAAAAGCTTCTGTTTTGCAAATTAAACAGCTGTATGCTTTAGTTTATCATGCTTTTAATTTACTAAATAAAAAGTGGATATATATTCAACGGAGGCAAAAACTTTAAACCAGTAGAGTTATCTCCCCAATCACAGGGTAAACAATGCTACCAGTCTGCTTACCATGCATGGCACTGCAATTACTTCAGTCTGTAAATTCAGAGAATAATATTTTGCTTTAACATAGGCGTAGGAGCAGGGGGGGGGGGGGGGGGGGGGGGGGGGGCCGGGCCCCCCCAAAGCTAGGGGGGGGGGGGGGCAAACTATAGTTTGCCCCCCCCCCCCCCAATATTCTGGAAAAGAGATATAACTTGTAGTCTAATATAACATTTACTTAGCATCATATAATTCTTTTCAACCCGGTTTCTGATTTTCATTTGGCCTTCCATTGGATTCTGACTTGTCTTTTTCCGTAGTGTGAGTACTGAACGTCTGCAAAATCTATGTAGGCCTAACTATTAAGCCTGTTTACCCATGTAAACGTTATGTAATTTTTTGGTTTTCATTGTCCATTCAAGGGAAATGATATTTCCACAACTTTATATCACAATTAGACAAATGCGCTAATTGATTGTATGTCCAGGGCTTCAACAGAAGAATGTAAAAAATGGCACACTTAATTAGAACAATAGATAATATGACTGATTAAGACAGTTCAGTGCCTAGGCGTATGTGTATCATCAGAATAACTCAATGATTGCTTAAACATAGAGGCTTGAGGGAGCCTATGGCCCATATTGCCCCTGTACAAGGCTTTGAGGCCTTGTCATGAATAATGCACCGGGGATACCTTGCCGCCCACCCCCCATCCCCACCCGCCGGTCAAAAAGGTTTGGCCCCCCCCCAAAGTTAAACTCGCTCCTACGCCCATGTTTAAAATTAGTGTTTTAACCTGTTTTTACTTATTAAATAGTCTACTGGTGTTGCACACATTTATGTTAAGGTAAATGAAAATTATTGTTAACAAAAATAATTGTTTATGGATTATTTACTTGCTTTTATAAATGATTATATGAGCCACGTCATGAGAAAACCAGCCACTATGTTGGTTTTCTCATGGCACGGCTCATATTGTTTATTTTACAAGACTGGGGAAATTAAATTTATTAATTTAATCATGTTCATCCAGATAATTCTTTTAATCTATTGAAGAGTATAATGTAATAAGAATAAAGACTAATGTAACCCTCTATTTGCTATACATTTGGTAGAACTAGTGACATTTTTTGGCCCCATCATCACAATGTATACAGTTAAAATTTTAGTTCATTGACATACCCAATAATAAACCAAAGGTTTTTATGAACATTTTAAGTTTTAAACTAAATCTATTTTCAGGTATAGCACCATATGTCATGTATGTATATATAGGTATGGCACACATGAATGAATTGGGACCTTATCAACGTATTGTGTTCAAAGAAGACCTAAGGAATCCAGCAGTTCAAAAACATGTAAGTATATATATTGGCATTATATATTACTATATACATGTATACACTATCAATACCATAGCTGTATGTTTGATTGAATGTGGGCAATTGAAAAAAAAATCCTGAACATGACTTAATAGATCAATTTTAAAACTTTTTTCCAGCAAACTCATGGCAGGTTTTATAATTATCTCCTATATATCAAGTCCAAATCAATATATAATAATTAAAAATACCAAATTAAGTAATCACAACTTGAGGTGTAAGTACAGGTAACTGGCAGAAATCAAACTAAGTTACTATTTATTATAACAATATGGTAAGGGTAATAGCAATGCATAAGTCCATTCTATTAATCATTTTCCCAAATCATTAAATATCTGCCTGCCATCGCTAGAACCTTATCAACATTTGAAATCAAATTTAAAAAAATAAGTTTCTTGAAAATATAACGAGTAATGTTACAGTTGTTACTGGATTAAATCTGCAGTGTTGCCTGTATCATAAAGATGCACTATTTTGAATACCAAATATTACTATGACTATGATAAATTAATTTTGAAACTATAAACAAAGGAAAAAACTTATGAAGAAACTGCTTTTATGATTTAATATCTCTTGGTTTATTACATCTTCAGGTTTTGCAGTGAGACGAATGGTGACAATGGCTTTGTGGCAGTTAGTGAAAAACTGTGGCATTTTACACTGATGATGGCTACCATTTACAGAAAATTTCTCAACCAATAGTGACATTCAATTGAAAGTAATAGCATATCTTACACCGACTATACATCAGAATGTTGTTGAAAAAAGCCATGGCAAAAAGTGGAAAGTACTGATCAATATACTTCAATGACTTTGGAACGGAGTAGAAAATGGTGACATTTTAGCACCATATTGTGTGTATACTTTTTCTTGCATCCGCACAGCCCGGCCAGGATCCATGCTGTTCACTAATGGTTTCTATGGTTGCAATAGCATTTGAAAGCGAGCAGCATGGATCCTGACCAAATCGAGCTGATGCGCAGGCTGGTCTGTAGCCATGCTGATTGCAAAGCCTCTATGTTGGTTTTCTCCTGGCACGGCTCATATATAAATTCATGTATGTAAATAATGTTTTGCTTATGGTATTTTGTCAGCACAGGTAATGAAATACTAAAAAAACATAAAATATTTTGTTAGTGTTTTGTTTAAATTTGTGACCTTGCCCTTTTGCATATCATATGTTTTGTTGGTATTTTGTTAGCAGTGTTGTGTTAGTGTTTTCTTTAGCACATATAATGAAACACTAATAAAACATAAAGTATTCTGTTAGTGTTTTGTATAAGCCTAATTTGCATATCATGTTTTGTTGGTATTTCGTTAGCAATGTTTTGTTAGTGTTTTGTTAGTGTTTTGTTACCTCATTTGCATGTCATTTGCTATACTAATAAAACATCATCAAAACACAGTACTAGTGTAGTATTAGTGTTTTGTTTAATTGTTTTGTTTCCCCTTTTTTTTGTTTGGGAATGTAAAGTATGCAAAAAGACAACAAGCGTGAAAATCAGCTTCCGTTATTATACTTGTTCTGAAAATATACACCTTTTGCTAGTCATGAGTATTAAAAAAATAATCTCTTCTATGTCATCCGCCTCCACGGACAAAGAAAGGAAACAGCTTTCAAACATTCTGTACTGCACGAAACGCGCTTGTGTTTGAATAAATAATCGCGGAACGTTATCAAATGTCAAACCCAGTCGTCAATGTAACTGCTTGGTGCTCAGGTGTAATGTAATTGTACTCTTAATACGAAATTCAAAGGATCTTCTAAAATATGACGCTACGATATTGTGTTTTCTGTAAGCTCAGGTGGTGTGTGTTCTTGCTTAGTCAAGAATAAACGAGGGGTGTTCTGAAAGTTATAATACTGTACATTGTTGTAACTAATCAGGATAATGTTTGTATCTCTGTTATATAATTAATAGAGGTACAAGCCTGGTACAGTTGAATGCACTGGTGTTTTAGCCACTGTCACATGTGTGGTTTTATAAAAACCGCTAGTTTCATATCTTACTAATTTCGTTTGAAGAAAAAAAAAATGAACTGCAATTAGAGTATGCTTTATTCAAAATAAAAATGTGGATATTAAGATGCTAACTTTTTAAAATTAAATCTTATGATGTCATTCTGAAACATGTATTTGATAAAAGTAGAAAAAAGTTAAAAGCTGATCGACACAAAGGTAAATTAATCACAAACTTGCAACTTGTAACTATTCATTCTAATATGTTAGGCCTAAAACATCAGGTTAAGGTTCGACTTCAAGTAACGTAAAACTCAACAGTTTAAAAACTTTATGTAAAACTCGTCGTCGTGCATGCGAACACAAATTATGTAAGAGATGTTTTATCTGACACGTCAATCTCATATTGTACATGTTCTGATCATCATCTTTATCACAAATTATATATTATCATACACTTTAATAGTTTAAAATGGAAGATCATTAAAGTGTAACCAGATTTGACATACGCAGTGTCTTCCTTACTACGTTTCTACCTCAATCTAGAATAGATTTATTCTAAACTGACCTTTCTGTCGATGTATCTCGCACATGATTCCGATCACTTTTAACATTGTTACGAAGCTAATGTCACAATGTTCTGCACAGTCCTCAGAAAACACACAAATAGATTAAAACTATTTTTCCTTTTAGATGCTGATTTTTTTGCTGTCTAGTTCACTGAGTTTTGAGCGTGATATTTCAGTTGAAGACTTTTTGTGTAGGTAGTGATCCTCTACTCTGAGGACATTAAAATCAATATTAATAATGACTAATCCAGAAGGGACTAGCTGAGATTTATCCATTCTTCCACATATTGAGACTTTTTGTGACTTAAAACACGATCCTCGTAGAATATTCTAGAATAGTGAATTTGTTGTCTTTTAACACTATTCTCACATGGGGTTCCACAGAATTGCGTTCATCAATGTACGCTTAGGGAAGGGAGGATGGTAAGAATGTTATGAGTTGTTATAAGTTTGTAAACACGACGTTTTGAAGAAGGTACTTATTTGTTATAAGTATAAGCTTTTCATTGTATTGATATTGGCTTTAACGTTGACAGGACACATTTATAAGTCATATAGCGACTTTCCGGATTTTCGTGGTGGAGAAAGACCCCAGTTCACCTCGATAGAATCACCGACCTTCCGTAAGTCAGTTAGACGGCTTCTATACATGAAGAATTCTATACCCAAAGCGAGGCTCGAACGCACATCGGTGAGAGTCAATCTATTTGAAGTCTACAACCGTAACCACTCAGCCACGGAGGAACCTTTGTAGACATTAAGGTGGAATAGCACTTTGTAATTTTTTTACAACCCGCATATGATTTTGATATCATATTAAAGTAGAAGTTATCCCCGGCATAAATGTGTAACTGTTTTCTAGGTAACCAGTGAAACTTTTTGGCTATGACGTCGCAAACATTACAATGCACGTCTGTTTTGGCGCCACGTTAAAAAGTGATAAAAAATCGGTTTGTTTTCTCTCATTTGTTTATTTTTCTATTTACAGCAACGAAACTTACATCTTTATGTTTGTTATACGAAGATCTACGGCGCTAGACAGTATTTGTCACTTTTATTTTCAAAATTTTGAAAAAAAATGAAGAAAAACGACATTCCCAATTTTTTAGATTTTTAGAAAAAATGGCACACTTGTCTGTTTAACGGAAAAACGGCTCGAAATTTTTTTGCCATTTTTTTATATTTTCAAGATAAACTTCTGTTTGATAGAATATTAAAATATTAAGTACTTTTACCACCCAGTATTTTTTTAATTTATGGTTTATTAAACATATCCGTCAGTAAAATGTGACGTCAAAATATAACGCATAAACTCTATCTAATTAATCTTGCGTCAATAGAATAATATGGATGAACAGATACAATACGTTTTCACTCACGCTTTGTTTGTATGTGCATATGACAGAAATTGCAAAGTATCAAGCTTTAAGTATTTTTGCATTATGTATTTTTCTTTAGAAAAAATACTTTATGTTAAGGACGTATGCTAGAATTTGGTGCGAAAATTTTCCCCATAACAGAATTTCTTCAAACTTTGGATAATGAAGGACAATCATCTAAGAAACAAAAAAATGCAATAAAAATCATAGGTCACCGGTATCGAAAAAGAGTTATCTGCCCTTGAAAACGGCATTTCCTCCAAAAATGCCGTTTTCAAGGGCAGATAACTCTTTTTCGAATCCGGTGACCTATGATTTTTATTGCATTTTTTTTGTTTCTTAGATGATTGTCCTTCAATATCCAAAGTTTAAAGAAATTCTGTTATTGGGAAAATTTTCGCCCATCTCATATACAGGGAATTCTAGCGTACGCCTTTAAATGTTTATTTGCATGTATAACATATTACGTACTCTTCCTGTATGGAGATAATAAAAGAATTCTATTCTATTTTATATTCAGAACATTTTTACTGAAAAAAAAAAACATCTTATGAACATAAGTGAAAAATGTCTTGCATATCACAACTTCGTTTTTAGAATAAATCAAAAATGGCTATTGAGTAAAAAAAAAACACAAGCAGTATCTGCATTAAGTTGGGAAAAATGTATTATTGCATTTAGTTTAAACATATTTTATTCCCAGTCATACATATACAAATTAAATTAAATACATACATCATAGTTTGAGCAAGATAAATAGGAAAGGATAAGAATGAAAGATACATAGTCTTATAGAATTATTGCATTTGATTAAACATTCGATATAGGTTGTTCCGCGCAATATCGATGCGATCCCAAACTGTTACACGTACGTGCAGTGTACTTTTATAGATGTTAAAAAAAAAACTTGCATAGTTTTTACAAATAAATTCCATCTTTTAGCGCGCTACACATAGCTAAAAGTATAGCTTATCAGATTTATGTTTTACAAGTGCATTTTAAGCGTGTACAATGAAATTGCACAAGCTGTCGTATTCTG
The DNA here is from genome assembly GCF_021730395.1 of Mercenaria mercenaria. Classification (NCBI taxonomy): domain Eukaryota; kingdom Metazoa; phylum Mollusca; class Bivalvia; order Venerida; family Veneridae; genus Mercenaria; species Mercenaria mercenaria. The sequence goes on from NC_069368.1 coordinate 48,786,848, forward strand.
AATTTCAACAACTCAGGAGTTAATAAAAATACGAAATTAAGAAATGAAATTCTACTCGTATATGCGCACTTACAACAGCGCTGAAACCTACATTAAAATTGCATTTGCTACAGTACATTTTCATTTTCTATCAAAATATGATGACAATGAGTTCATTATTTTTGACCTGTTAGTTACACTAGCACTTTTTCCGACCATCCCACTTAATATTGCGCGTATGCCCTGCTCAAGGTCATGACAATGTGCAAATTTATGCATTTCATCCTGTTGGAAAAAAGTTGCAAATAATTGTTGCAAATAATTTGAATGTTGACATACTTTTAATGTTTTTATTCTTTATGGAAAAATCCCTGTCTACAAACAAAATCGCACTTCACAGTGTTAATATTTTAAGGATACCAGCACTGTATTATGCGATGTTATGTTTAGGAAAAAGACATTTATTTTAGATAAAATCGTCTTATCTCGAGCCCACGACGTCTTATTTCGAGCGCATGATATATTGTCTTTTTGTCTTGTGTGTTTGACATATTATCTCGTGCGCGCATATAATCTCCTGCGCATAACAATTTATCTCTTCACTTGAATAATGCACAGACGGGAACATAGGGTCTCTTCCATCATCAAAAGCAGGAAAACCGCTATATGATTAAAATTGTGTCAGTACGACATCATTTTCAACATCCGTCTGTTTAATTTTTGTTGCACCACATTGGGAAAATGCTACTTGCTCAGTGTGATGATTTTTGTGAGCACAACCTTTATCTAACCCCCTCAGTCAAGTGTGACATTTATCTTACAGGTAGAGGTCTTATGTTTGCTCGCGAGAACCGATCTCACTGAGTAAAGCATAAAGTATTTTCAAAATATACGACGAAGTAATGATCCGGACAAAAATTAGCCGGACAGATGGACGGACGCACGCACGCACGCACGCACGCTTGCATGCACTCACGCATGAATATTTTCCTGTATCTATATGACATGAAAAATTGTGTTATTTAAAAGTCAAATCGTGTCACTGTTGGACCCACCGATGGACTGTTCAGGATGCGGGGTGGATGGGGGTCAGGTAAGTGGGGATAGAGTAACAATATTTCGTTGGGGACAGACAAATATATCACAAACTATTCATTACTTTCACCACTTTTTATCGAAAATTTGATTAATACAATCGTATTTCGTTATTCCGGAAGACCAAACTTGATACGACGTTTCTTTTTCTTTTGATATTTTTTTGTTGGTGGGGGGAGGGGCGGAGTGGGGGAAGGGGTAGGAGTAGTGGTAATGTTCAGATAGGCGAAATAACTGAATGGCACAGCGGCTCACTTTTTATATATTGTAATTTATTATTTAGTAATTCCATTTTTATCATTTTGGAAGCGGGTTTCGTTAATAGTAGTATAGTAATGAGACTGCGGAAGAAAAAGATATTTTACCTGCGGAAAAGTCTTCCTGTAAGACATTGTCCTTATCACTATACTTGATTGAATCTGTTATGTCACATGTTCGTGTGACCTCACTGTAGTCATGAGATTCTTCTTTTGTTTGTTTGTCTTGAGTTTTTAAGCAGTATTTCAGTTATGTTACGGCGGGCAGTTGACAAAACCAGTTTTCATGGATTCTGTACCAGTACAAACATGTTCTCCGCTAAGTAACTGGCAACTTCCCCTCATGAATCAAAGGTGGAGGACGAATGATTTCAGACACTGTCTTTTATCATATCGTCACGGAGAACGTACGCCTCGCTCAGGGCTCGAACTCACGAACCCGCGATCCGCAGATCTGCGCTCTCACTACTGAGCCAAGCGGGCGGGCTCGAGATCCTTCTTTAACGTTCTTCAGCTTTTACATTCTTCAGCTATTAAAATTTTCAAACAAATTTTCTTTCATAAAAAAATGAAAAATCGGTATATTTTTGAATGACTTTGACTGCCTACATGACGGCACATTTTTGCAAGATTAAACAAGATCTGGAAACAGAATTGTTACAAAATTCATTCATGACATATATTTATTATAAAACAATTAAGAATTGAGAAAAATGAAGTACATTAATTAAATTTTACAGGGGAATATTCAGTGCATACATGCCTTTTTAAGTATGTAGAATATTCTTATGAAACCATATCCGCTTTGTATGAAAGAACGCACTTTGACGTCACTTTTTGTTCGTCGGATAGGGAACAAAATCAGTGATTAAAAAGAATACTAGATGGTAAAAGTTCTCAGTTTTTTGACATTTTATTTAACATAATTTTATCTTGAATATATAAAATTTTGGCAAAAATATTTCGAGCCGTTTTCCCGTTAATTAAACGAGTGTGCGATTTTTTCAATAAAACTAAAATTTTGAGAATGTCGTTTTTCTTCATTTTATCCATCGTTTTGAAAACAAAAGTGACAAATACTATCCAGCGCCGTAGACCTTTGTATAACACACATAAAGATGTAAATTCATTGCCGTAAATTGAAACATAAACAAATGAGAGAAAATAAACCGATTTTTATTGCTTTTTAACGTGGCGCCAAAACAGACGTTCATGGTAATGTTTGCGACGTCATAGCTAAAAAGTTTCACTAATAACCAAGAAAACAGTTACACATTCATGCCGGGGATAACATCTACTTTAATATGATATCAAAATCATATGCGGGTTGTAAAAAAATTACAAAGTGCTATTCCACCTTAAGGATGCATTAATCGTATAAGTGTGTGGCTGTATCGATTTGTTACTGATAAGCATGTCGTGGTGGCGAGGGTAGATAGTAAGGTTATTGATAAGCTTATCGTTGCGTCGATGTTGAACTGATTTTATAGATGTAAGCGTGTCGTGTAGAAAGTTAGGGTTTTTTTCTAGTGAGTGTGCTGTTAAGTAGAAGGTACTAATTTGGCATTGATAAGCATGTAGAACTGATAATAGTAAGCGTGTCATAGTGCTGAAGATAAGATCTGGTATTTGTGAGCATATCGTTGTGTAGAAGGTAAGGACTTGTTATGTGCAAGAGTGAAGTTGTAGTGTGGTTCCTAGCTTGCGGAAAAATATGATAAGAGTTGCCATCATTATCTGTCACACCAAATTAGGCCTATATGTTTGTCCTGTGTTCTCTTTCTCTAGGGATCGGGCGTTTTGGCCTGCAAAGGCACAAAAACAAAACCTTGATAGATAAATTTATCAGAAGGAAAAACGTCAGGCGCAAGCCATCAAGAATCTATATTCCAAGTGCGCATGCGTGTAATTACATCCGGTAAACATAAAAAAAAAATGAGGCCCGGCATGCAAATCTTGTTAAGGCCTTTAATAAAATGGTAAGTGTTAGAAAATGTTAGATGGATGAATAAAATGAAAATGACATAGGAATTCATATAGGATCGGGCTGCATGAAACTAATACAAAATAATAACACAAAAAGACATTTCATACAATATATACACGGAACGAGGACAATACAAAACATAGACAAATATACTGATATTCAGTGGTGTTGGACCTCGTGACATGTTCAATGATATTTACACAGCAGCTTAAGGAGATCTTATGTTGATTCCGTCTATTAGGATTTCTTAATTCTTAGATTATTGTAAAAAGTGAAAGTCTTTTCAAAATCGGCTTAAAATGAGAACGTTGTGAGCATTTAAAAATTTGGTGAAATTGGCGGCGGTCATTTTGCTTCCATGGCAACGAAACAAAAGGTGGATTTAGTGAATTTCTAGATACATATTTGAACTGTATTTACTTACTTCTGCAAAATAATTTTTCTACATTTTCTAGCAATAATGAAAGAAATAACCACGTTTTATATCTTTCACCCAAGAAACACATAAAATTAATCTATTTAAAATGTTATTTGTTAAATAAAGAATTCAGCAGTTTGTAAATGATGTCATAAACGCACTAAAATAGCTGCCTCCATTATCAGCCATTTTCTTAAATTTCAAACTGTCATATACTTTTCAATATTGGTCCGACTTTAAATATTCTTTCAGCTTTATGAAAGGCTTGAGGATAGCTTTCATATATACTACTTTATTATCAGGCATTCCTTGTCCTTTAATGACTGTTTCAGTACGGACATATGGTAGCGCATTGTTGAACTGATATAACATAACGCTGTCGGCGTGTCTACCATTGACCCCTGTTAAATTATTCTTTATGTTCTACTTTCCAGATTTATTTACTTAACAACAGCGGGTGTTAAGTGCTGTGTGGCGGCTGTAAAAATTCGCCCGACTTATCTCAGTGTTGTTATATTTTCTGGTCCTTCGGGATCATTGATTTCAACTCATTTAGATTTGAAGATTGAATACTGCTTAATCCGGTGCTAGGGGGCGTGGGCAGTGTTGCATTTTCCATTACTGCTCATGAACAGACTCAATCAAACCGAGTCTACCATTTTCACTGTTTACCATGTTCTCGGTGCTTCCGAGGGATCAGCTTTCCAGATTTTATTTATGTCAAAACATGTAAATAACTTTGAGCATTAATGGGGGTGGGGGTGGGAGGAGGGGGGGGGGGGGGTCCTACATTAAGTGCTACACTGTCATAGACACTTATCAAAGCAACCCAAGATGCAAATTACAAATTTTGATCTTAATTTCTCATCGACGTTTTGTGAACATACCAACACGAGATAGAAGACAAGAAATAAGCAGGAATTTGTTAAAATATTCTTTCCCAGACCCTTTAAATGCGAAAGCGATACCAAAGCAATTTATTAATTCCCCTTTGATTGTTTGAAGGAACAAATGAGAACAAATTCTGTAATCAAAGACTCACACGTGAAGAAACAATCTAAAACACTTTCTTTTAAATTAGTGTAAATTGTTGTTTTGGAAACAAGCCATATTTAAATGCATGGAAATTAGGTAATTTTGATCCTCTAATTGAATTGTGTGTAAACATTGTCAGGGAAAACATGTTGCAGGTAAAAAACACATGTTGCGTATTCTCCCTGAAGGAATGAAATGTCTTTTGGCGAAGCAAAAACATTTACTTTCCATTAAAAAGTTAAAACATTGTATTTAGAAACAAAAGGCATCCATAAAGCTTATGTATGTCTTGTCAGGAACCTTGCTGATACGTATATTAAAAATAATTGACCAGAAGCACCTTTCTCTTTTCGACAAAACGTACATAATAAATTTACATAATAGTAGATGTACAAAAGTTTTAAACAAAAGCTATATAATTGAACTACAAGTTCATCTCACATTAGTGATACTAAAACAAAAAACAAAGTCAAAGAATGAAAGGGAAGATGCCTAGGTAATTTTCACGTTGACTTATACATGATAAACTATCTAACCATGCATATGCAAAATATTATTGATAAAATTCAATTTCGAGCTTAATAGGTTTAAACATTATGGCAACAGTCATTGTGCTTGCAAAACGTTCTTCTCACTCGGTTGTCGTCTATCAAGACGTAAGTGAACTACCCTAAAAACGTAACTGTAAAATATAAAGAGACTCAAATATGCACAGGCGAATTCGTAAGCCAAGGTTGGGTGAACATTAGAGTTGCTACAATAAAGCATCATATTTTTTATATGCTTTTATCTTAAAATTATTGCTTAAAATTTAAAATTGATAATCTGTGTTCATATATACACAATTTTGAAAGTCAGTTGGAATGACTGGAATAAGGGAAAACAAAATGCATGAAGGTAATCCAGATCTAGGAAGCTGGAGATGCCAAAGGGTAATTTTGCAGTTGATAAGGATTACATATATGTTTAAGTGAGCTGGTTTGTTGTCTTAGTAAGTTTGCCTGTTGATAATCAAGCCAATTATGTCAAGTAATCAATCATCATCGTAATATGATAATATTGCTATTTTTATTACTATAAAATCTGATACTAGCCATAGCAGGTACTGTATCTAGTAAATGGATTAAAGTGTAAATATTATAAATTCTTAAGTGTGCTTCTTGTGACCTTTTACAGAAGTATTGCAAAAACTCCAGTGATTCATAAAGTCTATTGTATCTTCATAAACAAAGAAAAACAGATTAATATTTTAAAGGAACAAATTGGACTTCATTATTTTATTCAGTGTCACACTAATTTGTGTATTTCAACTCAAATTATGGAGAGAAACTTGAAACACACAATCAGCATCAAGCAGATTTATGTATTTTGTTTAATGTTTTCTTCATTATGCCCTTTTTGGACTGTCAAGCATTTACAAGGGCATGAATAATACAAACTTAACATCATTCCTGTTTATTATAAGCTCACCTGAGATAACCGTCCACCGTCCATCCGTCCGTCTTCCCATGCTTTTCTTCAATTCCGCAAAAACTCTGGTTAGAATTGCACCAAACTTGGTCAGTAGAATCCTGGTCCCCTAAAAAGTTTGTTTCTCATGAACAGCTCGATTGCTCTTCATCAAACATTGTCTGTAGCATCATTATAAGGTTCCTCTGTCATTATTTTTTTCAAATTGGGATGTAAGTGGTCACTAGAGCAAAAATAGAAAAAACATTTAAGTGACTTCTTCTCATGAACGGCTGAATTGATCTTCATCAAACTTGTAGCATCATTATCGGGTCCTCTCAAAACGGGGCGCTTGAACTCTTTTATGGGCCTCTAAAGCTAAATATAGAAAAAAACGTTTAAACAAAGCCTTCTCATGAACGCTTGATGGATCTTCAATTAACTTGATCGGTAGTATTACTTAACGTTTCCTCCCAAATTATTTCAAAAAGGCGAGTTTGGCCCTTTCTGTGACCACTAGAGCTAAAATCAAAATACGTTAAATGCTTCTTCTCATATACCGTTTGATAGATCTTCATTAAATTTTGTCTATAGCGTTATGCGTTATTGTAAGAGGTTTGCTCTCACATTTGTTCAAATGTGAGGGGGGCGGGGTGCGGGGGGAGGGGAACCGGTCCCTTTTAGAGGCCACTGAAGTTTAAAATAGAAATATCTTTAAATTACTTCACAATTCAGCTTGATGGGTCTTCACAAAACCTGATCAGTAGCATCATTATCATATCTTCCAAGCTTGTTTAACTGTGGGCTCCAATTGTCTGTGTGTATTTTTTCACCCAAAGTTAACGACCTAAAACGCATATAGTATATGAACTGTATGCTGGCGCTTTATTAAAATATTATACATTTATATTATTAACAATTATTATCATAATATTATAAGGAAGAGTGAAAGTATTCCGTTTCGCTTTATTTATTCTGCAATTTGCAAAATACAATATCCAAGACAAGAAAAATAATCTAACACTGGTAGTGTAAATATGGCTTTCGGGCTACTAGTTTAGGCACTCTCTTTTTTAAAGAATAACAATTACACTATAGAACTGTCATTTCCATCTGTATCGTCAACCAGTGGTAGAATATCATAGAATACATTATACTATTTTTGAAGACAATGCAATCAGTAAAATAATAGAAGATTTGGCTTGATTAAGTTTGTTCATGAGAAGTAATGCAATGTGAAACAGCTTAAACTTATTTAGCATAGATCATCTGTTATACCGAGACATTAAATAAATTCCACGATCCCAAAGTCATTAAATGCAAGATAATGCTTTTAGTTTTAAAAGTATTGTAAAAAGAAATGGGTCGTTAACAGTCAGTCTATCGGCATTTCTTAGTTTTTACTAGGCCTGCGGTTATAGTTAGAATGAAGTATGCACAAAGCTTCTGTTGCCATACTAGTACATCATTTTTCGAGTTTTTTTTTCACAATTAATGACAAAATATATTTGATCATAGGTTCCTCATCGGCCTGAACTTCTGGTATGACCTTAAACGATATCGTAGACATATGTCATTAACTTTGCAATGTTTAAAAAGTATGATAAAAATGAAATTATACACTTCCCTCCACGACTTCATGAGAAATATATATATCACACACCTGTGATTTACTGAAATACTTTTAATTTAGATAGATGACCATTTTTTAGACATTTAATAACGACAGATCTTTTATCTTGATAACACAGCGCATAGAAAAAACAACAACTTGTGCATCCATAATATTACTTTCAAGTCAAAACTAAGAAAATAAGGATCTATCACATGTTTGACGTCGTGGGAGTAAAATAAAGCCATTATATAAATATTGAAAATGATGTCTTATCTAAGACCTCCCCTCACAAAGCATTCTAGTCTTTTGTCGGATTTTGTATTTTGCATTTTTATTTTTCACTAGAGGAAGTTTTTTGTATGATTCTTTTTTACCAAAATGGTATAAATAAAGTAAATCTACTATAATACCTTTGAATTGTAGACTGCGATTAAATGTTTATAGGGGTTTTTCTTGCTAAGATAAAATAACTTTTTGTTTTCACATTCCTGTACCTTTTGAAAATTGCAGAAATTAAGAGTGATAGTGGGTGTACAACTAATCTTATTTTTTTAACTCCTAAGTAATGTTTTACCACTGACCATTGTCCTTGTCTCCGTATTGTCCGTGTGTTTTTTGTGTATAATTTCAGAATGTACACATCTGTAGCTACACTGCTATAGGGTTTTAGAGTGAGAAAGCAGCTTCTTGTGAACAAATCTGTTCCCCAAGGATAGTTGTGTCTTTTTTGTCCAAAAAGTAGGTTCTGCATTCTGCACAGAAATATACAACTTTTGAAAGTATCCTAGCTTGTTCAAAATAAAATGAACTTGAAAGTATCCTAGCTTGTTCAAAATGAACTTTGTAAAACATTTAATCTGACGAAAAAACATTGTGGACAAGTCTGTAACAAGTTTAACAACAATGCAAAGTCACAAATTCGCTTGACAGAAAAAAGGCTGCATTTTCGTGACTATTATATAAAATTAACGGAATAACTATTTATTATAAAGCAATTTGTTTCGTAATGCTAAAGAGCAAGTTCCGTATTACATTGCACCGTCCCCTGCACCTCATTAAGTGTCACAAATTTAGCACGGGACACTAATGAAGCTTTTCCTTTTAGATTTTTGTCCTTGTTTTGTCTTGATGTACTAGTTTGGACAAATTCTGCTTGAATAGGATTTTTGTATTTCTGTACATTTGGTAAATGTTATACATTTTTAACAGATTTGTTGTTTTCAGAGAGGTTTCCTAAATGTTTAAGCGTTTTGTTTGTTTTTCTTGCTGCACATTAAGAGTAATTAAAGCTTGATAGGACAACTGAAACTTCTTTTCAAATATTTTTTTTGAGATATTCATATATAATAAGAAAATAAATTGTTGTGCCAGTACAATTTAGATAAATGGTCAATATCAATATGGTATACGTCTTATGTAATAGACGAATTAAATCGATCTTGAAAACGTTAAAATCTGATATATACCATGCTGCTTTTGATATTGATTTTGGTTCATTATAGAATTATATAGTTTTATCTTCTTGTATCAAAATAAGCCATAGGATTTTTTTGTGACCACAAAAACAAAGACAGAAGTCATTAATGCGGCTTATTTCAAGTTTGACTTGTTGACCACTGTTTCAAAAAACTAATTATATTAAGTCTGATTTTTTTTATTTTACCTTTAAGTTAAGTAAGTTGTCAATATTTTAAATCATGCAATTCTTTGAGGACTGGTATTGCCTGAAACAAACTGTTACTACCTTCTATATTTACTGTCACTCCCATTCATTAACAATTATGAGTATTGTTTTTAAAAATATATTTGTGTTCATTGATGTGTAATGATCAGAACAATTCGTTTTCAGATACCTCAATGTCTTTGAAAATATTACCTTAACGTGAAGAAAAGATTATGTATTAAATAGAACAAATGTTGAGGAGTATGTACCAGAACGATATATAATTTCTAGAAAAAAAAAAGAAAAAAAAAGAAAAAATAAAAAAAGAAAAGAAAAATAACCATTGTCCAGAAGCAACTTTCCCACAACAAAACCATACAATAGTGAATGTATAGATACGGAGACGATAGACATACACACAGCAGTGCACTGCACTGGAACTGTTCTTGACAAAACACCCGCGCTTAATCTCTACCATCTTCTAAAGTAAGTGAGGGGTGTAAATAATAGTTATCCCCTCCAGGTGGATCTATTACACACGTAATGGTAACAAATATTACAATGTCATTTAAAGTCCTTAACTTTTCTAAAGATCATTGTTATCAGGGTATTTTACTGATATTAAGCAAACAGGGTATGTTCACCTAACGGTAATGACTTTGATGTATGCCGACGGTATTGATTCATCTGAATCCCATGCGGATAACACTCACTTACTGCACTTATTTCGTGTCATTTATGCGACAATAAATATGTATCACTAACTAAACACTATGTATTTGAATATTTAGAGACATTTTGAAATGATTTTACTGAAAACAAGCTTAGTCGTTACCTTTGAAAGTTTGTAAGGTGTAGTCGTTACCTTTGAACGTTTGTAAGTCGTTACCTTTGAAAGTTTGTAAGTCGTTACCTTTGAAAGTTTGTAAGTCGTTACCTTTGAAAGTTTGTAAGATGTAGTCGTTACCTTTGAAAGTTTGTAAGGTGTAGTCGTTACCTCTGAAAGTTTGTAAGGTGTAGTCGTTACCTTTGAAAGTTTGTAAGGTGTAGTCGTTACCTTTGAAAGTTTGTAAGTCGTTACCTTTGAAAGTTTGTAAGTCGTTACCTTTGAAAGTTTTTAAGGTGTAGTCGTTACCTCTGAAAGTTTGTAAGGTGTAGTCGTTACCTTTGAAAGTTTGTAAGGTGTAGTCGTTACCTTTGAAAGTTTGTAAGGTGTAGTCGTTACCTTTGAAAGTTTGTAAGGTGTAGTCGTTACCTTTGAAAGTTTGTAAGGTGTAGTCGTTACCTCTGAAAGTTTGTAAGGTGTAGTCGTTACCTCTGAAAGTTTGTAAGGTGTAGTCGTTACCTCTGAAAGTTGGTAAGGTGTAGTCGTTACCTTTGAAAGTTTGTAAGGTGTAGTCGTTACCTTTGAAAGTTTGTAAGGTGTAGTCGTTACCTTTGAAAGTTTGTAAGGTGTAGTCGTTACCTCTGAAAGTTTGTAAGGTGTAGTCGTTACCTTTGAAAGTTTGTAAGGTGTAGTCGTTACCTTTGAAAGTTTGTAAGTCGTTACCTTTGAAAGTTTGTAAGTCGTTACCTTTGAAAGTTTGTAAGGTGTAGTCGTTACCTTTGAAAGTTTTTAAGGTGTAGTCGTTACCTCTGAAAGTTTGTAAGGTGTAGTCGTTACCTTTGAAAGTTTGTAAGTCGTTACCTTTGAAAGTTTGTAAGGTGTAGTCGTTACCTTTGAAAGTTTGTAAGGTGTAGTCGTTACCTCTGAAAGTTTGTAAGGTGTAGTCGTTACCTTTGAAAGTTTGTAAGGTGTAGTCGTTACCTTTGAAAGTTTGTAAGTCGTTACCTTTGAAAGTTTGTAAGTCGTTACCTTTGAAAGTTTTTAAGGTGTAGTCGTTACCTTTGAAAGTTTGTAAGGTGTAGTCGTTACCTTTGAATGTTTGTAAGATGTAGTCGTTACCTCTGAAAGTTTGTAAGGTGTAGTCGTTACCTCTGAAAGTTTGAAAGGTGTAGTCGTTACCTCTGAAAGTTTGTAAGGTGTAGTCGTTACCTTTGAAAGTTTGTAAGGTGTAGTCGTTACCTTTGAAAGTTTGTAAGGTGTAGTCGTTACCTCTGAAAGTTTGTAAGGTGTAGTCGTTACCTTTGAAAGTTTGTAAGGTGTAGTCGTTACCTTTGAAAGTTTGTAAGTCGTTACCTTTGAAAGTTTGTAAGTCGTTACCTTTGAAAGTTTTTAAGGTGTAGTCGTTACCTTTGAAAGTTTGTAAGGTGTAGTCGTTACCTTTGAAAGTTTGTAAGGTGTAGTCGTTACCTTTGAAAGTTTGTAAGGTGTAGTCGTTACCTCTGAAAGTTTGTAAGGTGTAAGTCGTTACCTTTGAAAGTTTGTAAGTCGTTACCTTTGAAAGTTTGTAAGTCGTTACCTTTGAAAGTTTGTAAGTCGTTACCTTTGAAAGTTTGTAAGATGTAGTCGTTACCTTTGAAAGTTTGTAAGGTGTAGTCGTTACCTTTGAAAGTTTGTAAGGTGTAGTCGTTACCTTTGAAAGTTTGTAAGATGTAGTCGTTACCTTTGAAAGTTTGTAAGGTGTAGTCGTTACCTTTGAAAGTTTGTAAGGTGTAGTCGTTACCTTTGAAAGTTTGTAAGTCGTTACCTTTGAAAGTTTGTAAGTCGTTACCTTTGAAAGTTTTTAAGGTGTAGTCGTTACCTCTGAAAGTTTGTAAGGTGTAGTCGTTACCTCTGAAAGTTTGTAAGGTGTAGTCGTTACCTTTGAAAGTTTGTAAGGTGTAGTCGTTACCTTTGAAAGTTTGTAAGGTGTAGTCGTTACCTTTGAAAGTTTGTAAGGTGTAGTCGTTACCTCTGAAAGTTTGTAAGGTGTAGTCGTTACCTTTGAAAGTTTGTAAGGTGTAGTCGTTACCTCTGAAAGTTTGTAAGGTGTAGTCGTTACCTTTGAAAGTTTGTAAGGTGTAGTCGTTACCTCTGAAAGTTTGTAAGGTGTAGTCGTTACCTTTGAAAGTTTGTAAGGTGTAGTCGTTACCTCTGAAAGTTTGTAAGGTGTAGTCGTTACCTTTGAAAGTTTGTAAGTCGTTACCTTTGAAAGTTTGTAAGGTGTAGTCGTTACCTTTGAAAGTTTGTAAGTCGTTACCTTTGAAAGTTTGTAAGGTGTAGTCGTTACCTTTGAAAGTTTGTAAGGTGTAGTCGTTACCTTTGAAAGTTTGTAAGGTGTAGTCGTTACCTTTGAAAGTTTGTAAGTCGTTACCTCTGAAAGTTTGTAAGGTGTAGTCGTTACCTTTGAAAGTTTGTAAGGTGTAGTCGTTACCTCTGAAAGTTTGTAAGGTGTAGTCGTTACCTTTGAAAGTTTGTAAGTCGTTACCTTTGAAAGTTTGTAAGGTGTAGTCGTTACCTTTGAAAGTTTGTAAGGTGTAGTCGTTACCTTTGAAAGTTTGTAAGGTGTAGTCGTTACCTTTGAAAGTTTGTAAGTCGTTACCTCTGAAAGTTTGTAAGGTGTAGTCGTTACCTTTGAAAGTTTGTAAGTCGTTACCTTTGAAAGTTTGTAAGGTGTAGTCGTTACCTTTGAAAGTTTGTAAGTCGTTACCTCTGAAAGTTTGTAAGGTGTAGTCGTTACCTTTGAAAGTTTGTAAGGTGTAGTCGTTACCTTTGAAAGTTTGTAAGGTGTAGTCGTTACCTTTGAAAGTTTGTAAGGTGTAGTCGTTACCTCTGAAAGTTTTTAAGGTGTAGTCGTTACCTTTGAAAGTTTGTAAGGTGTAGTCGTTACCTTTGAAAGTTTGTAAGGTGTAGTCGTTACCTTTGAAAGTTTGTAAGTCGTTACCTCTGAAAGTTTGTAAGGTGTAGTCGTTACCTTTGAAAGTTTGTAAGGTGTAGTCGTTACCTCTGAAAGTTTGTAAGGTGTAGTCGTTACCTTTGAAAGTTTGTAAGGTGTAGTCGTTACCTTTGAAAGTTTGTAAGGTGTAGTCGTTACCTTTGAAAGTTTGTAAGGTGTATGCCTATTCTCGATGCTTATGTATCTGTATTTTTCTTGTTCCTATAACTAATGTTCAATATCTACTGGGAGCCTTCGTGGCCGATTAGTTAAGATCGATGACTTCAAATCACTTGCCCCTCACCGATGTGGGTTCGAGCCCCACTCGGGGCGTTGAATTCTTCATGTGAAGAGGCCATCCAGCTGGCTTACGGAAGGTCGGTGGTTCTACTCAGGTGCCCGCCTGTAACGAAATAATGCACAGTGTGGGACCTGGGGGTCTTCCTCCACCATAAAAATTGGAAAGTCGCCTTATGACCTATAATTGTGATGGTGCGACGTTAAATCCAACAAAATACGAAAAAAAACAACAAAAAACAACAACATTAACTATTGCTGTGTAATTCAGTTTTTTACGTATGCCTTATATCTTCAATTTTCTATGTGTATGTCGATGAGTTGCAGTATATTTAAGACCAATTAAAGATATGTTATGTATTCCCATGGTGCATGGATGCTTTGGAATATTCGGTTGTCATAGCAACAAGATAATGTTTATATGTAAAATCTTGTAGTTTGTAGTTTGTCTAAGATAACAGAATTACTATAAAGTAGTCTCTTCATGATCGCAAGAAAAGCAATGATTTTTCCAGTACATCTATTTTAGAACTATTTATTATGCAAAATGTATATCATATCGTATGTAAGTGATACCGGTTTACTCAAGGCATGTCCCATATCTGTTTTTGTAATGTCGAACATACAAAAGTGATTTTATATGCTACAATTTACACATGATGAATTACAACGCATTTGATGTCGCCCTAATGTTTCCATAATGATAAATCTGGCATTCATACAATAAAATGTAATTTCAGGCACACGTTTAATAATGGATTACTGACATGTTGACGAAATGGAAACATTCCGTTGTGTTGCATACAACACAAATATGTGTTGCATTAAAAACAAATATGTCTTTCTCACGTGAAATATGATGTTGCTTAGACGCCGAACCTGATATAAAATCAAATGAAAATAATTGAAAATATACACAACGTTCCTAGAATTTTTTTACAATAAAGTGGCGAAAAGTACGAATTGGAAAATCATTTGATTTATGGAGGAAGAACATAGCGTTACATTTTCAGTTTCAAATCTCAGTTCCGCATCACAACTTGTCTTAAGTCATCGAAAATCAATACAATGACAACGCTTAACTTAAAGATAAAATTTTCAAGGGTTTCCTTAATTTCATTTTTTCATAAAAAGTTATAAAATAATAACTTCTCTCTTGTCCACGACGTAAAGACATTTGTGTTATCAAATGTAGACCATGTCAGCAGACAGATACCTTATGTAACCACTTAAAAACGTTTAGATTTAAGATAAGAGCAAAAAAACTAAAGTGCCCATACTTTGTTCATCTTTCTATCAGTTAAGATGTAATGTGATGAGGTTAGACGAACTGTAAATTGTAAGATCAATCCATAACCCTGTCTGGAAGAAACTATTGATTTAAATTTCTGCAGTAATGAAGTATTTTGGGTTATTTCAGTGTCCTGAGATTTGTCTCCTTGAATCCACTTTTGTCATATCTTCTACATTTTCCTTAGCCAAGAACTGTTAAGTGACATAATCAGTAAATTACACTGTGTCGTTACATACCTATTTCTGTAAAGAAGACTGGTTGTTAGATCAAACAGTTTAGGGAAAAATACACTTCTCATTTAAATGTCCGGTCTGTCATATAAGCCGTAAAAATAGAAAAACTGTGAAAAGTCATAGGTCTCCCAACATGACTAAGCCCTTTTTATGTCGTCCGCGCCCTCTAGCCAGGGCTGAGCAGATCTACCTAAATAGAATTACTAGACACCCGCAGATGTATTCCTTAGGTGTAAATTAATTATAACTATTTCAATGAATCGTGAATAAATTATGTCAGATAACGTATCATAAGGGATATAAATTCTACGAAATTCTGCAAATATATTTACTTATCAGATCAGTTGTCTCTGAGCCATCACAAGTCATAACTTATCTAATGGTTTAATAACTACAATTCTCAAAGGATAGTATATCCAATATTTTATTTAAATGATTGTGAATTAGAATTTATAATTTGCCTATAGCTGTAAGCTTTCCTCAGATGTAGTCAATTTTATTTCATACCATATTGTCTAAACTTTGAAAGCTTTTACTGATTCTTCGGAATGGACAACTTCTAACATTTTTAACTGTTGAATCCACCTTTCATCTTTGAGCAGCGTTTACGTATTTTCTAGGTTTCATTAATTTCAGATCAAAGAGAGAAGTTCTGATGTATCACTACATCTTAAACATCAGATATAATATAGTATTTCTGTTCTTTTATGTAGGTACCTCAAACAGTTTTTAGTTCTTTTTAACGCTGTATATACATTAAATGTAAAAGGCAGGTTAGCAACTGATTTCTGGCTTATTAACAAAATGACATTTTAAGGATCTTTTTTTTTTAAATTCAAGGACCAAACAGTATTATTACCTGAGGTTTGTCGGAACTAATCAACATTTCTGGAGGGTCACATTGCTCCGTGTCTCAATATCATTATAGCATTTCAGTTGTTGTCAAAATTGCTCTGATTAGGGCCGCGTATGCCCTAGACTTTTAAAGGTTTGAGTTGACCTTCATATTTCTGCGAAGAAAACAGACTTTGATTTGCCGTAACGGTTTTATTTAATCTATTTATGTGGGCTTCCCACAAGAGATCGTTTGAAACTGTTTTGTTTTTCCAAGAACAAAGATACTCAAGTCTCTTGTACAATGAACCATAATTGAAAAAATTAGGGACGATGTAAATATTCCACTAAATTAATAAATAGTTCAGTAACCGTAGACCGCAAGGACAGTTCAAAGCTCTGACTGAAAACAAATCTATTTATTGATCACCGCTTTTATACATAATTTGTCATAATTTAGAGTTCTAGATAATAATGCTTGTGAATCTACTGGATGTAATGAAATAGAGCCATATACAATAATTAAAGATAAATCTTTCCATTTTCATATTACCACAATAGCATGAAACATGTCCGTTTCCTCACATGCTCTGTTGTAACAACTATTTTCTAAATTATTCAATAACATTATCCGTAAATAGCGCAGTTTTTTCATTTCTCTTTACTGCCAAAGCGGATCGGTTGCATCATCATTCAAAACTCGTCTGATGTTCAGAGAAAAGGATCTAGTCTTAAGCATTAATATTCCTGCTTTAATGTCCAGCCTGTCATGAAGAGACTCAATCAGATCGAGTCTGCTATTAGTTTGTTCGGTAGGGATTTACTTTTCCAAACGATATACTTATAAACTTATTAAATATCAGAACAACATTAAGTGTTATTATATTTTCTGGCACTTTGGGATCAAGAGGTACATAAGATTTTACTCTCATAGAATTCCGCTTATAATATATATAAGTTAGTGCTATGTGGTGAGAAGGGTGTCGCACATTTCATTCCATTAAAAAACAAGAGTACATTTACATTCACTTTATTGTGTTCGTAAATGAGTCCGGGATGCTGAGAGGTATGAGTATTTTTAAAGGATTTTATAACAGGTCACGAATCTGCTTCTGAGTCTGCTTAAAGAGGTTTTGTATTCCGTGGTTATGTTTCCATAAAATTTAAATTTAGATCAGATTAAAAAGAGTCAGCCCAAGTCAGAAATCATCCATTCAAGATATTTCTGGCCTGAATTAATATCAATAAGGTCCTCATTTATCCCGATTTCTTTCTGGACTTTCTTTTTAGAGTCATTTAATCTAATAATTATGTCAGAATTATTTCTGTATAAACTGATACTAACTTTAATGTATCGCGAATATGTCATATTCCGCATTTGAAAGCATTTATATCTTCTAAAAAATATGTAAACAGATACATGTTTTCTGATGACATCTGCCAACATCACGTAGCAAACCTTATCTGTTTATTTATTTTCCACATTTTCCAAAAGATGAAGGAACATACTACCAATAAATAAGTTAATGATTGTAAAATAGAATATTTGTATTTTTTTTCTAAAGCTGTTGACATTACTCAGATGTATCTTAAACTGTTTCCAAGGTTAGACAATTACAATCTGATCAACTAAATCTACAGGCGATAATAGTGTTTTCGGGTACCCTACACATCATTAGTTACGAAGGAATTTCAGATAGTTCAGTAGTTTTGTTGGTAAATAGTAAAATATGAATATAAGGATTACCGTATAGCGGGTTATTTCTACGGGGGCAATATTTCTGCGTTTCTGCGGTCTCTCGGTAGAATCGCAAAAATAATTCCAGCAAAAAATTTAAACGCAAAAAAAATCTGCATTTTTTTCATCAACGTTGTTTCACGATATATTACCCGAGGCAATCCGAAGTTCACAATGGTATGGTCTAATTAATTGAAATTACCGTCGTCATCCAACAATTACCGATAATGGTATAATTAGGTGTGATGGTCAATCGGTCCTAACTGTTAATCCCACAGAAGACGTTTCTTTATTTTATTACTTGTTTGTTTGATTTTTTTTTTGTGAATGCAATAAACCGAGTGAATTTTACTTGTTTTGTTCTTACTTACTGCTTATGAACATCTTCCGAACTATACTTTAGTAACCTTTATACTTGTGTAACTGTTATGCCGATATATCGTAGTTTGTAGTTGTACTGTGTACAATTGTTGTTGGACTTATATTTGTTCAATTCACATGTTATTATATCCTACAATGTATTCATTAAAAGCAAAGCTACTTAACAGCAGTTACGGGTAATTTAGTTTATTGTTTTCATACGCTATCATTCTCAGGACGTCCGATCGTGCGAGGAACTTCCTCTTCCTTGGTATTGGAAACGCAGAAATTTCACTTCCTTTTATGTGAAAACGCAGAAATTAAATACGCAGAAATTTCTTTCACAATTTTTGGGACCAAAACGCAGAATATTTTGACCGCAGAAATAACCCGCTATACGGTACTTAAGTCAACTGCGATACCCACTCCCCTCAAAATAAAAAAAATGCTTCTTTCAGCTGCGGGGTTTAGTCTTTGTACAAAATGAAATTAATATTAGGTCCCCTTTTCTCTCATCGTGATACAGAAAGTTAAATAGGCATGCTGAAAGACCATTTTTCTTTCTGTCCGTCCGCCAGTCTGTATTTCAAACAGTTTAATGGACTAATATTTATCTCCGCTCCTTTTTATTTTAACCTATCTAAACTAATTTTGGCGTAACGTCACGTTTAATAATTAACTAATTTGTTACAAAGGCTATATGACCACTTTTCAGTTGTATCTATCACTGGAGAAAGATTCGAGTTGTTTTCTGAGCATTATTATTCAACTTTACAATATTGAGAAAATATGGAAACTCAGATTAATTAAAAGGACGAGACTTATCTTTAACAGACATTTTGATAGTGTGGACTATTTGTGCAATGATAGATAGCGATTCAAATGCTGGAAAGTGGATGAATAAATTGGCGAACAAGAGTGCCAATTGTGAACTGCAAACAATTTCGGATAAGAATTAAACGAGGCATGGGAGTGTATGATATGTGCTTGGTTGGTTGTATTATCTTGATCAACACATATGTGTACAATTTTGTGTCTTGTTGCCTGCAGCCTAAAAGGAAATGACTTCTAAAGCAGTTTCATCACAGTTCAAATGATAACTCGCTAATGAAAATAAATAGGAATTCAAAGAATAAGCTAAGTTCTAGATACTCTTGATTATGTCACGTAAAAATATCTCTCAAAATTATTCTCAAGTTCATTCTGTTTTACGGGCTTAAATGATAATGATTTCTAAAATAAGTCTAAACAACTTGTCAAGACTTTTCACCTGAAAGCGCATACTGTAGGTGCCATAAGGTAACTCACAGAGTTATTATACTGTTACCGCCAACAGTCGAAAGTTGAATAATAATATTATCATTAATCAAGCAGTTTCATATTGGGCTAGTTATTTGTCCCCGGGCAGTCGTATTGGCCCAAGGCCTACGGCCTCAGGCCAATACGACAACCCTTGGACAAATAACAAGGCCAATATGAAATTGCTTGATTAATAACATTATATTATAAAGCTAGGTCTGTACGGGAGTCTTGACAGAAGCACAGATAGCTCGATTAATGTAAAATCTTCATCTCAAAAGGTGTTTCGAACCATCAACGACAGAAAGCAAGTACGTTAAATTTAGATCTGGAGTTGGTAACACTTTTAATTACACCTATATAGGA
The DNA here is from genome assembly GCF_021730395.1 of Mercenaria mercenaria. NCBI lineage: Eukaryota > Metazoa > Mollusca > Bivalvia > Venerida > Veneridae > Mercenaria > Mercenaria mercenaria. The sequence continues at coordinate 48,806,564 of NC_069368.1, forward strand.
GTCTAACCTATATTAACTTTTTCTATGAAACAAGATTTTGGAGTAAATTGTAGCTTCCGAAGCTTATATAGGTCCCCACTCACAAATTGGACGAGTCAGCTTCTATTGCTCCTAACACGTTGATTTGTTCTTTACCTACGTGCAGAAATTCACTTCCGGTTCAGCTGAATTTAGGTCACGGCCAGAAGTATAAAGTACAACAAATAAATTGTCGTTATTGTTTTCACATTTTTGCATGGACAATAATTTTGAAGTTAATGAATCCCGTGTCATTTTGTACACTTGTAGTAGCAATTATTTGTTAGTCCTCCCTGTGTCTTTCTTTATATTTTATAAGGGATCCATGTATCTATGTCAAAGCAATTTCTTTAGTTTGGCCTCTTGCAAAATGGTGTATCACAAATAAAATCTTACAATATCGTTTTAATTTGGCCTAAACCCGGCCTTCGGACACGGCTATCACATTTGTGTATGGAAATGTTATAACGATATAAATAGAAAAATTTGAAGAATTTTTGTGAATTAGCTTTTTCCTAATTTTACCTGCAGAAAATGAAAGAAACAATGAAAATTGGAAGAAACGTAATAAAAATTGACATTTTGAATGATTATATTAATAGAATTTTAATCACATCCTGATAGCTTTCACCAATGGAAATGATACTTGTGTTTTAGCAGTATTTGAATTTTTAAGCAATTATAATATACAAAAAAGTCATGTGTACCAAACTTTATGACAAGAGGGATGATTTTAATTTTAGTATTGTAAATTTCCCCCATTTGGATGGGGATGTACCCCAGGCTACATCTTATGGGATATATATTTCTCAGTTAATTCGGTTTGCAAGAGCGTGTAGTCATGTTGAGGATTGCAATGAACGCAACCTATATAATACAAATAAACTTCTTCAAAAGGGTTATCATTATCATAAATTACGTAAATATTTAAAAAATTTTACTATCGTAATTGAGATTTGGTTTTGAAATATAATAGCAATTTAAAGACACTTCTGCGAGAAGGTATATCAAAACCTGTTTTTTTATGGAGATGTGGTTTACAAACTTCGTAAGATTTTGGGTCATGGCAATTTTCCAATTGTATTTGGTAAAAAGTCATTAAACGTTTTATTAAAAGAGGTTATGACCCAACTGTTTTGAGACACACCGCATGTTTGGTGTTCAGCCGTTTTAGAGTTGGACGCTACGCTTTCCTCTTTGATTGTGTCTGACGGAACAGGTGGAGGACTCTATAATAAGTAGTTCTGAGCTATTTTGATTTCCGTCTTCTGGCCTGATTCGTCGGGCCCTTAATTGTTTTCCCTTGATGTTCTGTCTTCTGCAAAGGCGTTGAGTACATGCGTTTTAGGTTCTTAAGGATTGTATATATATATATATATATATATATATAATATAGGTTCTATAAGGATTGTATATATATATATATATATATATATATAATACAAGAGCATTTTTGTGTTTAACATTATATGCCTTCTGTTGCCTTTGGGTATGTTAGGGTTTCACCTCGCGGGGCTAACTTTTATTTACACTGTCCTGTGACTTTGGAACATTGTGGGGGTAAGAGTGAGGTTAGGTGCACCATAAACCGGTTTAACTCCCCAGTGGTGGTTTTGACACAGACCGTTCCAAGGCGGTGCCCCACTGTGTTCCTATATTTGTTTGTTTTGTCCTTGTGTGTTTGCTTTGTGTGTGTTGATCGTGTGCGCGTTTGGGGAGGCTGCGTTTTTTAGAATACGGCTTTCCCTGTTGGATATTCTTCCTTGTTTTTATTAGCTTTATTATCAGCGTTCAACAAATGTAAGGTGTAGTAATTATGTTATAAACAGACATGGCTAAATATGTCATAACTGGCGTTTAACATCTTCATATTTTTGTTGCTTTTGTTCAGATAGTTGAAAACATACTAATTCATGGACGTTAAAACCTCATCCAATTTAGTATGGCTTTAGACTTAAAGACTTAAATTGTAGACGCATTTCAAAACTGTCGAAATTGCAAAATAATAATCTTGTTGTACGTAACAGTATCAACAAGGAATGTGTCTTAAGAATGCTGATCGTCACAACGGTACACCTGACGCATAGGAAACACTCTTAACCAATTTGTATCATTTATACATAGTATAGATTTGTAATGATACTCCCATGACTTAACATTTTGCAACACAGTATGTTGCATGCAAGAATAAGGCATGTACCTCAAAAGTCATAATCAAACGTTTTATGTGATTTTGACATTTAAGTACATGTAGCTTGCAAGCTGGATAACATTGACCTATGACAAACATAGATGTAGTCTTGGCTGCATGACACACACATTATTATGACGTGGTGGTTGATTATGCGTCTTCAGATACAAAATATGCCATAAAATCATTTGCTTCCCAAGTAAGGCCAAGTGTGTGAGTTGGGTTTTACGGCGAATCGACACTAAATGATCATATATCGCCGAGCAAGTAAGGCCAAGGACAGTGTTATTGTGGGAAAATGTCGTAATCTTATAATAAACATTATAATGCTTTGAGATTTTTTATGAGCAGTTGATAGATGAAATACATCATTCAAAATTCAAAATCGGTCACCTCATGTTTAATGATATATTTCAACAGATTTTCTAAATATCTAAAGAAACTTTGTGAACTGTAAACAGACAAATGATGATTAACCCTGGACAGTTGACTCCACTAAAAAAAGCTCAAAAACTATTATTATTATTTACAAGCAGATCTGATTATACATTTATGCAGAATGTTTGTGTATCCAAGCACGGTGAAGAATTCCAAAATTATTCAAACTGCCACAAGAGCAGTTTTTTGCTCTTTGTTTGTTTTGTTTGGTTTAACGTCGCACCAGCACAATTCAGGTCATATGGCGACATTCCAGCTTTGTTGGTGGAAGAAGACCTCAGGTGCCACTCCGTGCATTATTTCATCACTGACGGGCACGTGTGTAGAACCACCGATCTTCCGTAAGCCAGCCGGATGGCTTCCCTCAATGAGTAATTCAACGCCCCGAGTGAGGCTCGAACCCACATTGGTGAGGGGCAAGTGATTTGAAGTCGGCGACCTTAACCACTCGGTTATGGAGGTCCCTTGCTCTTTGTTGACCTCAATAAGGAACTGGTTATGTGGATAACAAAGGTGAATATTGATAAAATTTTGAGCGAAAGACCTGCAATAAATGGCATAATTCAGAAGGGGAGATATAAAATAGTAGTTACATGTACAATTTTTCATTTGTTTTTAAAATATATGTTTAAAACAATTATGACCCGTTATCACCTACCTTGTAAACATGTCTTTGAAACAAGAAATATTGCCAGCAAAATGAAAACAGGCAATTGTTAGACCTCCTTTGAAGAAAGCTGGACATGAAGTTGCAAGTTTTAGACAAATGGGAAACTTACCCTTTCAGATCGATCCTCTGTTTTTATTGTATTTTAAGATTATCAAGATATCTCCTAATGACATGTTCATGTTTTAAAACTGATTGTATAACACCATTGAACATTTATACTTGTATAAAAACAGGCGTTTAATCAAATAAAAGAGTTTCAGTTTTAGTAAGTATATGTACAGTTAAATAAGGAATTAATTAATCAGATGACAAAAGTGAGCTGCAGATCATAGAAATGTCATAGCTGGACGTAAGACATTTTCTGTAATAGATGAAATTGAAGAGTATCGTATTTTGTCAATTATTGGATTAGAAGCTATGTTTTTATGTTGGTGAATTCTAAAAGCACATGTTTTGGGATATACATTGTATTTTCTTAATTCATTAGATAACATACTTGTCATTAAAACTATAAAATTTTATTTGGGTTCATACAACCATGCATTCAATTCAGTTCGGGTATACACCATTCAGATTTTCCAATAAACAAGGACATTCCTCATTCAAAGAACGCAGCCAACCTTAAAGCACTCCTCCTTAATATCGGGGTATGTGTAAATGTGTAAAAATATGTTTACACGTGCTGATCGACCGAGTCTATAAAAACATAAATTTTTGCAATTATAAAAATACGCAAATATCAAACACAGAGGAATGAGGAAGTAACACCTCACTTTCAACCACCGCCGCGTTTTGTAAATAAAGTTACTCCCTACCCGGTGAATATATGTGATTAAACTGTTGGTTGGGTAATTCAAAGTTTTATTTAGTATAATTATGTATAATTCAACAGTTTGTTAACTGACAAACTATACCAGTAGAACGTTGAACTGTTCGACCTAATTAAGGCATAAAATTGTATTGAACACTAAGTTAGATCTTTGTGTGCATGATGCGGTAGTAAACTGGCAACTTTCACGTGATATATTCACGACAATATTTGCATTACTTGCAGAAATGCCCATGAAGTACCTCCATCGTCTTTACAGCAGTTTAATAACTGTTTTAGAGTATATTGTCATATGTATGACAGTTTAGCAAAGTGACACGTAATGAATTAACTGTTTCAGTTGTCACAAGAAGCAATATCAAATTCCATACTTGCATAATTTGAATGTCAGTCACAGCTAAACTACTTTATTCGCTGAGAAAAAATGATATCGTGCACCTCTGAAAACTCTCACTATTGTAATTTAACAGCGTCTGTATAGATATATACGTCAAGGAAATCTACGCACAATACGACGACAGAGTAAAACATGTACGTAAATACAGCAAAGAAAAAACAAACAAATAAAGGGGCAACGTCCGCCTGTAGACGCAAAAGCATCCCTCTGGAGTTTGATCCCACTAATGTTTCTGTTTAAACGAGATAAACGTATAATGATAAAAATTGCTTTTTCTGTTGTTGTTTACGTATGTATACAGAGGATTTCCAATAAAATATACCCTCTGTTATTTTGAAATATACAAACTTTCCTTGTAATGGCTTTTAAATAAAGTACTACTATATTTCTATATTTGTAACAAATACTACTAGCTATAGATATTTCGCTAGCCAAAACGTAGATACGTTACAAGAAAGACATATCTTAAGGATGTACGAGCGTTTTTTTTTCAGGATATCCACCATTTTGAAAAATGTTTCTATGAATATTGCTTTCTTACAAAAGCTTTATAAAAAATTAACGCTGAATAATTAAAATATGACATAGTGTACTATTTAACCAAATAAATTCTACTTTTTGCGAAAAAAAAAAAATAATTTCACCCTTATTTTTGGCTGGCATTTGCCTAAAATTGACGTAAGATTTACAATGGGGTAGAGGTAGGTAATGTCAAATATCTATGAATTTCAAAGTAGATCAGGTTTGGTTTCGATATTTTCCTGACTGATACATATAACGATAAGCTATAAGTGAAATAAAAGTTTTCAAGATAGCACTTTATTTTATCTAGAAAATATAGATTAAAACAAAAAGAACAAAATATATCAAAATTCACCAGTTTTTAGATGCGCGGTGACCCCAACCTTTTTTCTTTCTGTTTTGAAGCATTTTTGTGTGTCATTAAAGCTGCAAAATATTTTGAAAATCTTACCGTCAGAATTTTCCTTTGTAGATCTAAATACATTTTTCCATTGAAAAGAAAGTGGGTGGGGTAATTATGTCAACATGAAACAATGAAAGAGATTTGTAAGTGACATTTATGCTTATATAATACTGACATCGATATCACCTTGTATTCATATTAACCTTTAAGACATGAAATCCCTATAACATTAAATGGGATATTATATGTTTTATAAAGTACCACCATTTTTTCAATTCTACAAAATTTCAGAAATGCTTAAACAGTGGGTGAAGAAAATGCCCTATAAAAAAAAAAAAAACGAGTTCGGTGACCTGTGTTTTTTCTTCTCTTGTTTGTCTTAGAAACTAATCTTCTTCAAGCTCACAGAGTATGAAAAAATTCTTAACGTTAGAAAAAATTCGCTCCTACATCCTTAAGTGCCATTTCATGTGACCTTGTTGAATCAGTTATGTATTATTAAACATCGGATATGCTTCTCCATTTGGTAAAAAAGTGATTTTATAAGGAGATAGCTATTATTCTGTCAAACTGTTATCTTGGTATGTGCAATATATTTTACTCGATACAAAAAAATTCTATGAAGGATTCATTAGGAATCATAGACCACAATCAAGCAAAATAATAGTAAAGTTATTTTTATTGGATCTATTCCTGAGACAATAATAAATGTGCATCAACATTCTTGTCCATTGCATGACCTCTATGTCCCCCACTAAAAAAAAGCAACAAAAAAAAAAACAACAACAAACAAACAACAACAACAACAAAAAAAACACACACAAAAAAACAACAACAGAAAATATAACAATTATCATTTTGTAGTAAGTGGCATATACAATTTTATAACTCATAGACTTTAAAACGTCCGCATCCTTTATTGTAATTACTTCATTCTCGCGTCTTGTATATTCACTTATTATTTTTCGATTAGTCTGTCTGGTAAAATGTTAACAGTCTGGTCCGGTTTCAGCTTAGGTAAATATTAAAGTCATCCATCTGCCTTATCCAGCTGATAATTTTTGTGTTTATAGTATGGTGCGTTTTTTAACAGTTTTACATTCCATGTTTTCAGGCGTCAAGTTAAATAGACCTGTGGAAACACTGTCATGAACACGGCATCTTTGGTCCGTTTTAAATTGCTGTCATCCATATCAAGTCATGTTTAAAAACTTGGCCGACAATTTTTTCTTGCAGTCCTATAAATTTCATCAACCTGACACTACAATTAAATTGATTTAAAGAATGAACTGCACTGCACAGGTCAGGAACGTGTGTATAGGCCAGTGATTTTTACATAATCAACCAAAGTAGGGTGGGTATGTTTTATTTGCTGTTTTATTTTCATTTTTAATGGTAATTTTCATCTAGCGATGTATACTTTTGAAGACAGAAACGAACAAAAAATTTTGGCTAATAATGGCTAATAGAACAACGAAAATTCTAACTTTGATTAAAAATTCTCCTGTTTCAGAGAAAAATGTAAAACATACAGCCGAACTTCGATGGCTCGAATTCGAGGGTTCCGTGGAAATTAGTTCGAGTTTTCAATTGTTCGAGCCATCCAAATGGCGGCCATTTTAAATTTGGTAATTCGAGGTCATGATGTGTTACAAATCTTACATCGTAATATTGTACCTAAATGTGTGTATGATACGATGATAAATAAAAAAACGAACGCTGAAATATTCTTTATTATTTATGTTGAAACATGAAATAGATACAAGTGTGAAAAACGTAAACACAAGCCATTCCGGCGATAAATTGTCTGTTCGACTGAATAGGTGTAAGTATTACTGTAACTGAGCCGAAGGGACCACCAAATGAGTTCGAGAGTTCAAATTTTCGAAGTTCGAGCGATCCGAGGTAAAAACTATATAGAATAAAGAAAAAAATTTGGCCAATGGCAAAGACAAACGAATTCCGGTTTGTTAAAATCCCTGTTTCGAGAAAAATGTTAAAATTACAGAATTGACACGTATTGCGCAAAACAACTTGATTAATTGAGACAATTTAAGAGATGCGTTTCTGAATTGTACCACCTTTCCGGTCAATGCAATTAATCAGGAATAGTAAGACGATCACTGTGTTAGAGGAATTTAGATTTTTATTGTGTTCCAAAAAACGTACGCAATTCAGAACACGCAGAATTGCCCAATATTTCTATCATACTGAGTTTCGTTTCTTAATGAAAAATTTATTGATGGGTAATTATAAGATTGTGCGATCCAAATTTTAATGGCAGGGATCGTCGGAATTGAATAGAAGTATAATTTTCTTAATTTTCCTAGCGAAATGGATATTACGTATATGTAATTGAATCAATTAGATTTCAAAATGCATCAGCCACCATCGTCACGAGAAGGAATAAAGAAAATAACTTTCTATTGGTTTTTTTCTTAAGAGAAGTACTAAAGATAACATATTATTTCTAGTATTTTATTTCAAGAGCAAATATAGTATCAAGTAGACGAAACGTAAGTTAAAATGTTCACAATTCGTGCAGTACAAACATTTGAAACTAATGGTAACAAATAATACTTCCTTCCTAGACAAGATATGCCACTTTCTTGTTTTATTGCAGCTGGATTAAACAATTATAAAAATAAAGAAACGTTATATACCAATGGATGACATTGTTCTTTATCTCATATTTTTAATTCAGTCATTTAAAGACCATATTTGTACACTTCCTAGAATACCATCACTGACCGATTATCGTTTAACCAAACGAGGATAAATATCCAATAATAAAAGCCATGCTCGAAGAACTCGACGTTCGCAAACTGCAATCAACAGCAGTGTACGCTTGAACGCACGCACACACACGCACGCGAAAGTAAGTGTCTTGTGCATTCCTTCTTTCGCTTTTTTATTTATATATAGAGTCCCAAAATGTGCTGCAAATTACGATTTAATGAGGAAATCGCCTACCCCTAACCCTTAGCACATTTTAGTTCTTATTACTATTGTAGAAGAATCAAAATCTTCGCCAAACAGTTTTATATATTGTATATCTTTATTTGAAATACAATTATAGAGCAATCACATAATCTAATATCAGTTTGATTTTTAAATATTATGTGTATTCTTGATAAAAAGTCTTTAATCCCAACTTTATAGAAGATGTTCCGAAAGAGCGTGATATAAAGTTTTTGTAAGTCTTGTTACTAAAACAGATGAAGTAAAGAAATCACACATAAAACAAAATCAGTGGCCGCATTTGTGAGCAAACAGAGTAACGACTTTAAGTGTCGGATTTTGTGCTGTTAATAACGTGAAGAGTCGGATTAATTACAGTTAAATACAAAATTTTTTCAGCCACTTCAAAAAAATAATTGCTTTCGTTCAATCGAAATAAGTCAGACGCAAAAATGAAAAAATCCGATTGATTTTAAATGTCAGAACTGGACGATATGATCCGATTAATACTAAAAATCCGATTGGACGATTTTATTTTTAATCTATAACTTATTTGTATATAAGAAAATTCCAATTGCAAACTATATCATTTATTGTCATATACGTAAACTACAGCATCCAATGCTTATAAACAAAATTTGCAAGTCACTTAGAAAAGTAGTAATTTGCTATCTGTTTAGTTAAAGTCATCCTGTTATTTACGGATTATAAGATTGAACTTTATAGATTGAATCCTTATCTGAAATAGCAAAAAAATCAAAGCATTCAGTTATAACATTGAATTCTACTAGTATTCAGTCAATCTTTTACTGAATTTATAACTAGATAGACTTGAGATGCAAAATAGCTTTTATAAGCATTTAAAAGTTCAGTAAGTAAATGTGTAGTAATGGTTGGATGTGGGGAGTGTAAAGTATGCAAGTTGTGGCGGAAATAGGTAAAGTAACAGAAAACTCTGATATTATAAGGAAAAGGTATGACATTATACAAATAACAAATTAATATTTTCAGTTTTATACAATATTGATTTCATTAACATTGAATAAAATGATAAATGGAAGCTCTCTCATGTTTTAATCCTCATTTATTGCCTAAAAAATTTTATAGTCACATGTTTAAATGCAGTTATTGATAAGTTATAAAGCATCTTACTCGAGAGCTGAGAAAAAACAACTTGTATTGACCTATAACACTGACATCATAAAGTTGTGGCGTAATAAAATGTGACGTCATACAGAATTTGAGACCATTACACAGGACGAAATACCAATTATGCAAGTGTTCGCAACCCTTTACAAAGTAACCTTTGAGTTGTGGGGAGTTAATAATGAAACAGTTCTTGCCTTTAAGATTCGATCAATATGATTGTTTATCGAATTATTCGACCACGAATAACACTTTTCCCAGGTCGATAATTTCCCATATCAGCTTTACAAAATGGCAAACATTGTATCATGTAAATGTTTTTAGACAGATTATGTCGTTAAATGTTCTAGGACTCAACTTAGAATAAAATAAGACTTAAGTTTAAGCAAAGTTTGTAAGAGATGTTCTGGATCGTTTGTTTCACACTTTTTCAGGACATATTTTTCAAGACATATAGACGGTTGTGGTATTTTATTCAACAATTTTGAGTTATCGAGGTACGTGCTTACTACTGATATTTCAGCATATATCGTTCCTTCATTGTGTCTCGAGATGTCCGATGACGAACGCATTTCTGTAAAATTACTGAATATTTCTTTCATACATGCTATAAACAATATTACCTTTCAATGTTTTTGCCTTGTTTAGTTTTATATCTGTACGTTTAGAATTCATACAGCAATTTCAATTAATGTTTTCTATTTTTTAATACAGTGCGTGAAATACTTTTAATTATGTGATATATCTGTGTATGAAATAGAGATAAAAATTAAAACGTCAGTAAAATAATTTTAAAGAAGTGATTTAAGTTGAAAACAATTACAACAAAGGGACTTTACTTCAGCTAATAAACAAATATTAAACTGTGTAGCCAAACGCAATGCTTCTGCTGCGAACACGTGTAAAATCCTCAAGGAGAAAAGCTTTCGATTTTAAAGCAGATATTACCTGGATATGATACCTGAACTTTCCTTTTAGACAGAGTATAGACAGTTGTGACGATATGCGATTAAGGAGTTGCGATCTAAAGCCATCTTATACTTCATGTAATTAGATGTTAGAGCACTGTCCATAAAACATCTGACAGACGTATAAATCTAATCCAAGTTAAGTCTTATTGACTTCTTTCAGAAGGCAAATAATACTAAATACAATCCTTTTGATATATCAGCTATAAAAAATAACAGATATAATATATTTCATATAAAATGTCATAAGTTTTGTTGTTTATTTGCCGATGTTAATTTAATTGCTTTGACTAAAGTTCATTTATGTCTTCACCAGTTCATAAATCCATTTTCTCTTTTTATAAATTAACTCACGTAAATTATTTTCTGTCAAAACATATTTCAAACCACAACAGCTTGGTATTTCATGACGCTGTCTCATATCAAAATAGTATAATGCTATTAAGGTATGCGCGGGTTATGAAGAAACCAAAATAAACCATTTATTTGTTACTTGTAAACAAACTCACAATCAAATTAACAGATGTAGCCTAGGTCGCACGTAGTAAATGCTACTGAGTGTCAAAACCTTTGGAGGCAGTAAACAACTTCCTGTTGTTAGTATCAAACTGGTTAGCAAATTACGTTCTTATATACAATATATACAATAACCAATTGTTTTCACACACTTTACCTGGTCCTTGCTTAGATTTAGATGATTAATGGCAACCTTTGAGTAAAATGGCAAATATCTCTAAAACAAGATTTAAGTTGTATTTTATTCCACCATATGATAATGGCAATATATTTGTTTACGACAGGGAAAAGTATCATTGAAATCTACATTTTTGTACTTTTTCTATTTGCGAAACTGTCTACAAAGTTTCAAATACTCCCAACATAAGAACTTGCTAGAAGTCCATATTTTTTCAATAGGTCATGCAGAAAACTAAAGCACATGACCCTATCTTTTTTGCGTTCTGCATTTTCTTAGTATACCTTTCAGCTTTAAAACATCAGCTTTTAATAAAATTCTGCATTGTAGAAAAGAAAATAAATCAAAACATGCATGACGACCTTGTTTTTACATTATTCTTACTTTTAAAAGATTTATTAAAACATATGATGATGTAGGAAGGCATCATGCACTTCGCTACAGAAGAAGAATCAAATTACAAAAATAAATATTAATTTCCCAATGTATAATTGTTACTGCTAAATATTCAAATTTCAAACACCTATGGGATTTTAACCGCATGCATTCCAGACATTTAATTCCATTCTCATTGTTTGGAATGTAAAATGTCGTCTCTGCCTTTAATTTCTTTGACTATTTATTCGCGTATTTGCTTTAAATTTTATTTTATTGCTAAGACAGACTGTAGATGCATAACAATTTTTTTATAGTTGAGAATTTAAAATACAAATTTCCATTACAAATGCATTCATCAGAAACAGCTATAATAAAGATTTGTTCGACCATACCAGTACATCATAAGCGGCTTTAAATACGGGTAATGAATATAAAGTCATTTGCACCAGACATCAAGCTATAGAGCGTTGCTTTCTGTTGTTCCCAGACATTTTACGGATTTACTTTTACGGCCTCCGCATAGCTCTGAAAGAACTATCCACCTCACCATTTAACCTGGAAATATATGTTTTCGATTCAACTTTGCCGTCTGCATCATGTGTTTTGCCAAGTCTTCATTTATATCTACACCCAGTTAGATTTGGTAATTGTATATAATATTAGAGGCGGACTCATATTTCAAGTTCGATCCATTGCCGTTTTAATATTGTAAATATAAAGTTACCTTATACTTGTTTGTGTCAAAAGTACACCGAAACACGAAAGGAACGTTACACTTTATGATGGATTATACATATGAATCCAGAAACAACGTCTAGTACGTAAACAATTTAGACGTCGTAGAAGTCAGCATCGTTTGCTTCACGAGCAAAACAAGGTCAAAATGGTGCCATTTAAAGCATGTTACCAATATTAACTCTTTATCTCTCTATATATAAATTGAAATACAAAATTACGATGAAATAAAAACATATTTATAGGCCATCATGTGTTTGCTGAACTCTGTAAAGTACAAAAATAGAACGAAGTTGCATTGGATTTTGTATAACGTATACTTGCTTATAAATATTTGTATGTGCTATGCAATTATGACAGTATAATAATAAACAAAAGATGATGTAAGCATGGTCATATCCCGCCAATTAATCGTATCGGGACAATACACAAGTCAGAAACGTCTACAGCGACTGAGTCAAAAGACTCTGAAAGGGAGATGTACACATGAAAACAAACATGCGTAATCTCACATAGGTATTGTAGAGCAAAAACCATATATTCATCCAGCAATAGGTAACTATTCTTCATTCAAATTGTCAATTTGTCTACAAAATATTCTTCTTAATTTTGCCTGGAAAATACTAATTAGTCTCGGATACTATTCAACAGCCTTCCGATCGCCCTTTGTATTTTGTTTATACTTCAGCCTCTTTCTTTCTCTTTATCCTATGTTAGACATTTAACATTCGTATGCATCTTCATTATGTACATGCTTAGTCAGATTTGTTAAGCTGAATATGTAAAATATCATTCTTTCTGTTTACTGCCATAAAGTTTTCTTTATTAATCAGTAAAAGGGCAATAGAATATATTTTGTTTATTTGGAATAGTCCTAGTGCCAAGTAGAAATACAACAGGAATGTAGAAACTTTACAATAAAGCTCAGTACATTTGGCCTTGTCCTCTCTAAACTGTTTGTCTGTGGTAGACTTAACAGTACGAAGGCGTGAAGATTGTTACACATTTCGTCACCTGTTATGATCATACTCAATCACATTGATCCCGTTAATAGTTCGCTTGGTTGCATGCCAAAATATATGCGGTCATGAGTTAGATAAATGGTGGTCTATTTTGTTTTGCATCATTTTTTGACCATAGCAAATATTCATTATTTAAAGAAGACTGGGCACAAATGTAAATACAATGCTTAAAATGATGTTTTACAAGTTGCATCTCATTTAAAATTCTTTTAACCGTATTTTTAAAAAATTGGATTACACTGTAATACAATTGATTGTTTTCATAATAATATACAAGCTAATGTGTTTCTTTAAAATATAGAATAAAAACACTAATACGAAACAAGCACCAACCAAAACAAGAAAGAACTAACTGTACTGATGTAATCCGAAAGTAATTGCTTTCTGACAGTGCCAAAAAAAAACTTCAGATTATCCAGACTGTTGGCACATAAGGTTGAAAGGAAACATGATGGAAGTCAGATGTTTTTCATCTAGTAGACTGTTTCCTATCGGCATTTACGATGAGTTCACTCTAAATCTTTAGGCTGGATTTTATACAAGGATGAACAATCTTGACCTCCGGCATTTTTAGCTATTTGCTTGTATATTTGTTAAGGTTGATATGGGACAATATCTACAGCTGGTAGGCTCTCTGACTTCGACTTAGATATAGACACAAAATATTAAGAGAAACCGCGTTAAGTAAAGGGCAAAATGTTAAAAACAGTTCAAACGCGAAATAATTCATTCTCACGGTGCACGGGTACTTTGAAATTATGCAAAATATTGTAGTATTTTTGTATGTATCTAAGATAACAGAATTGCTATAAACTAGCCTCTTCATGGACGTAAAAAAACAATGATTTTCTAGTAGATATATTTTAAATTATTGATTATGCAATAAATATATCATAATTATGTGATACCGGTTTACTCAAGGCATGTCCCATTTCTGTTTTTGTAATGTGGAACATACAAACTACACTTTACACATGATGAATAACAACGCATTTGATGTCGCCCTAATGTTTCCTTAATGATTAATTTTGCAGTCACACAATAAAATGTAATTCCAGGCACACATTTAATAATGGATTACTAAAACGTTGACGAAATGGAAACATATAGTTTACTTCCGGTGTGTTGCATACACAACAAATATGTGTTCCATTAAAACAAATATGTCTTCGTGCAAGAAATATAATGTTGCTTAGACGCCGAACTTGATATAAAATCAAATGAAAATAATTGAAAATATTCACAAATTCCTCAGAATTGTTTTACAATAAAATGACGAAAAGTACGGATTGGATAATCATTTGATTTATGGAGGAAGAACATAGTGTTACATTTTAAGTTTCATATCTCAGTTCCGCATAGCAACATTTCTTAAGTCATTGAAAATTATAACAGTGACATCGCTTTATTCAAAGATCAAAATTTCAAGGATTTCCTTAATTTCATATTTTTATAAGGAGTGATAAAAATAATAACTTCTGTTTTGCCCAAGACGTAAAAACATTTATTTATTAAATGTAAGACATGTCACCTGATACCTTATGTAACCACATGAAAACGTTTAGACTTAAGATAAGAGCAAACAAACTATAGTGCCCATACTTTGTTCATCTCTAAATTAGTTAAGATGTAATGTGATGATGTTAGATGAACTGTAAATTGTAAGATCAATCCATATCCCTGTCTGGAAGAAACTATTGATTTGAATGAAACCATCTACGAGTACTTTTGGTTTATTTCAGTGTCCTGAGATGTGTCACCTTGCATGCACTTTTGTCGTATCTTCTACATTTTCGTTAGCCCGTAACTATTAAGTGACATAATCAGTAAATTGCACTGTGTCCTTACATACCTATTTCTGTAAAGAAGATTGGTTGTTAGATCAAGCAGTTCAGGAAAGAATGCACTTCTTTAAATGTCCGGCTTGTCATGTAGGCCATAAAAATAGAAAAACTGTGGAAAGCCATAGGTCGCCCAACATGACCAAGCCCTTTCGATGTCGTCCACGCCCTCTAGCCCCGAGCTGAGAAGAAATCAACATTTAATTATACCTAAATATAATTAATAGACACCCGCAGACGTATTTCTTAGGTGTAACCTAATTATAACGATGTCAGGGGTCAAAATAAAAATGTTTTCTGCATAGCTATGAATTATTTCAATGTATCGTGAATAAAGTATGTCAGATAAGCATCAAAAAGGATATAAATTCTATGAAATTCTGCAAATATATTTACTTATCAGATCAGTTGTCACTTAAACATCACAAGTCATAACTCATCTTATGGTTTAATAACTACAATTTTCAAAGGATAGTATATCCAATATTTCATTTTAATGATTGTGAATTAGAATTTATGATTTGCCTACGGCTGTTAGATTTCCTTAGATATAGTCAATTATATTTCATATCATATTGTCTATACTTAGAAAGCTTTTACCTGTTTCTTTGTAATGGACAACTTCTAACATTTTTAACTGTTGAATCCACCTTTCATCTTTGAGCAGCGTATACGTATTTTCTAGGTTTTATTAATTTCAGATCAAAGAGAGAAGTTCTGATGTATCACTACATCTTAAACATCATATATAATATAGTATTTCTGTTCTTTTATGTAGGTACCTCAAATAGTTCTTAGTTCTATTAAACGCTATTTATACATTAAATGTAAAAGGCAGGTTAGCAACTGATTTCTGGCTTATCAACAAACAGACTTTTTAAGGATATTTTTCAAAATTCAAGGACCAAACTGCACTAATACCTTGAAGTTTGTCAGAACAAGGGATAAACTTTTTTCGAGGGTCACATTCCTCCGTGTCTCAATATCAATACAGCTTTTCAGTAAAATCGGTCATAGCTGAATCCGCTTCTGCTTTGGTCCAATTTTATTTACTGTACGACTGCATACATTTGAGCTGTGTTCTGATTAGGGTCGCGAATGCCCTAGACTTTTAGGGGTTTGAGTTGACCATATTTCTGCGAAGAAAACAGGCTTTCATTTGCCGTAACAGTTTTAGTTAACGTATTTAAGTGGGCTTCTCACAAGAGATCGTTTGAAACTGTTTTTGTTTTTCCAAAAAAAAAAAAAAAAAAAAGAAAAAAAAAAGAGTACTCAAGTCTCTTGTCTCAACTTTATACAATGTACCATAATCGACAAATTAGGGACGATGTAACTATTCCAGTAAATTAATAAATCCGCAATAGACCGCAAGGGCTGTTCAAGTTCAAAGCTCTGTCTGAAAAAAGCTATTTATTCATTACCACTTTTGTACTTATTATATCTTTCCATTTCCATATTAACACAACAGCGTGTAATGTGTCTGTTTCCTCGCATGCTCTGTTGTAACAACTGTTTTTCTAAATTATTCAATGACATAATCCGTAAATAGCGCTGTTTTAGTGTTTTTATTTCTCTTTACTGTCAACGAGGACTGGTCGCAACATCAGTCAATACGCATCTAATGTTCAGGGAAGATGATCTAGTCTTAATTATTCCTGCTTTAATGTCAAGCCTGTCATGAACAGACTCAATCAGACTGGGTCTAGTATTAGTTTGTTCGGTAGTGATCTACTGTTCCAAATGATATATTTATAAAGTTATTAAATATCACAACTGCAGTCTTTAAATATTTGGATTAAGTGCCGTTATATTTTCTGGCACTTTGGGATCAAGAGGAGCATAAGCTTTTACTATCATAGAATTCCGATTATCAATATCTCTGTGGCGTGAAGGGTGTCGTACATTTAATAACATTAAAAAACAAGAGACTCGGTACATTAACATTATCCTGTTCGTAATCGAGTCATGGATGCTGGGAGGTATGAGTGTTTTTAACAGTGAGTGTCACGAATCTGCTTCCGAGTCTGCTTAATTTTTTAAAATATTTCTTGGTTATGTTTTATGTTTCTATAAGATCTAAATAAGATCTTATCAAAAAGTGTCAGCACGAGTCAGAAATCATCTAATTCAGTGTAAGATATTTCTGACCTAAATTAAGAGCATTCAGGTCCTCATTTATCCCATTTTCTTTTTGGACTTTCTCTCTTCAGTCATGTTATCTAACTATAATCATGTCAGGGCCAAAATGAAAAAAAAAATCTGCATAAAGTGATACTGATTTTAATGTATCGCGAATATGTCATATTCCGCATTTGAAAGCATTATTTATAACTTCTAAAATTATGTAAGTAAATGCCTGCCAATATCACCACGTATCAAAACCTTATGTTTTTGTTTTTTTCCACATGTTCCAAAAGATGAAGGAACCCCCAACCAATTAATAATTTAATGATTTTGAAACAGAATATATTTGAAAGTTTCCTAAAACTGTTGACATTTCTATGGTGTATCTTAAACTGTTTCCAAGGTAACAAAATTAAGATCTCATCATCTAAATCTACGGGCGATAGAAGTGGATTTGTTTTCGGGAACACTACATATCATTAGTTACGAAGAAATTTCAGATATTGTAGTAGTTTTGTTGGTTAATATTAAAAATATGATTATACGGATTTTTTAAGTCAATTGCGAAATACCCTCCCCATCCCCTCCCCCGCACGAAAAAAAATCTAGTGGCACCGTCCTATACGGCATTGTAGGGAGTTCCCAGACCCACACGGGCGGCGGTCGCACGGCGCGATCTCGGGTCTTCCTAGTCCGAGACAGTCCGAGCACTAGGGTACCGGTTCTCCTCCAGGAGCCACCCGACCGGGGTTCCCGAGTCGACGGCCTTGTGGGACGGACGACGGGACAGGCGATTCCGGTTTAAAGTGAATTTCAAAGGGCATGTTCAATCGAAATATTGTACGTCTGTTGAACTACTTAAGGATTAAGAGTATTCGTAAATTTCTAACAGTACATGCTGCATACTTACTTGTGTTGTCACTAGATATTTCGCATTTGGACTATTGTAATGTTATGTCTGTATGGTAAAGCAGGGAATGCAATAAGCAAAATGCAACGTACTGAAATTAATGTGTTCAAAACTTATTCATTCCGTAGGAAATGCAAGCTCATTGCTACCTGCATTTGTTACGTATCAAAGATAGGATAAGATTTGAATTACTCTCTTGTCATGTACAAGAGCTACTGCTATGCTGAAAATGCACCAACTATTTGACTGACTTTTATCTCATTTCCATGTTGTCCAATTAGAACAGGTTTGGGGGTCTTTGAGCACTACAGAGCGTTGCTTTATTGTTGCATTCAGTAAACGAAAAACTTTTAGTGACAGAAGTGTTTGTACTGAAGATCTGAGACTGTTAAATAATGTACCTTAGTATTAAGTTGTCGAAACGCTTAGACGTCTTTAAGACGAAAACAAAATAGTATAGAGATTTGCATGCACTGTTTTAGAACGCAACGGTACGATATTGTGGTTGACAACCGTCAAACAGTAAAATCTACATTCAAAGGAGGCAGCCACCCTTAAAGTACTCCTCATAAAAATCGGGGTACGAGTAAATCTTTACACGTACACATCGACTGAGTCTACAAAATGACAAATGAATGCAATTGTAAAATCACACAAATAACAAACACATAGAAATGAGAAAGAAACATCTCACTTTCACCCACCGTCACGTTTTGTAAATAAAATTAATCCCTACCCGGTGAATAAATGTGATTAAACTATTAGATAATTTATCTTTACGTAGTATATGTATAATTCAACAGTTTTGCTAACTTACAAACTGTACTAGTAGAACGTTGAACGTTGAACTGTTCTACCTAACCAAGACATAAAATTGTTCCGAACATTTTAAGTTAAATCTTTGAGTGCATGATGCGGTAGTAAAGTGGCAACTTTCACACAATATTTGCATTTCATGCAGATATGCTCATGAAGTTCGTCTTAACAGCAGTTTGATAATTTTAGAGTTCATTGTCATATATAATACAATTTAGCAAAGTGACACTACGTCGTGCTGAATTACCTGTTTCATTTGTCGCAAGAAGCAATATCAAATTCCATACTTGCAGCATAATTTGAATGTCAGTCACAGCTAAAAATTCGCTGAGAAAAATAATTCGTACTTTTAAATCGTACACCTCTGAAAACACTGTCCATTGCAATTTAACAGCGTCTGTATAGATATATACGTCAAGAAAATCTACACACAATAAAGAGGCAACGCCCGCCTATAGACGCAAAGGCATCCCTCAGGAGTTTGATCCAACTAATGTTTCTGTTTAAACGAGATAAACGTATAATTATATAAATTGCTTTTTTCTGTTGTTGTTTACGTATACAGTGGAATGTTATCTAAAGATTTCCAATAAATACACCCTCTGTTATTTTAAAATATACAAACTTTCCTCGAAACGGCTTTAAAAGTATTATATTTCTGTATTTGTACCAGATACTACTAGCTATAGATATTTCGCTAGCCAAAACGTACATACGTTACAAAGAAAGACATTTGAGCCGCGCCATGAAAAAACCAACATAGTGGCTTTGCGACCAGCATGAATCCAGACCAGCCTGCGCAGCCTGCGCATCCTGCGCATCCGCGCAGTCTGGTCAGGATCCATGCTGTTCGCTTTCAAAGCCTATTGGAATTAGAGAAACTGTTAGCGAACAGCATGGATCCTGACCAGAGTGCGCGGATGCGCACGCTGGTCTGGATCTATGCTGGTCGCAAAGCCACTATGTTGGTTTTCACATGGCACGGCTTATATCTTAAGTGCCGTTCCATGTGACCTTGTTGAACCAGTTATGTTTTATAAAACACTGAATCTGCTTCTTCGTAAGTAGAAAAGTGATTTTATAAAGAGATAGCTATTATTCTATCGAACTGTTCTCTTGGTATGTGTAATATATTTTACTCGATACAAAACATTCTATGTAAGATTCATTTGGAATCATAGACCACAATCAAGTAAAATAATAGTAAAGTTATTTTATTGGATCTATTCCTGAGACAATAATAAATGTGCAGCAACATTCATGCCCATTGCATGACCTCTATGTCCCCCCCCCCCCCCCCCCCCCCCACACACAAAAAAAACAACAACAACAAAAACAACAACAACAGCAGCAGAAAATATAACAGTTATCATTTTGTAGTTAGAGGCGTTTACAATTTAATAACTCATGCATCCCTTTGTAATTACTTCATTCTTGCATATTGTATATTCACTTATTATTTTCCAATAAGTCTGTTTGTTATTTTCCAATAAAAATGGTTGCACCTTAATGATAGAATCAATTTACAATTTGTCGTTTTTAAAAGTATGATATATAATCATAGATGTATCTATAGAGGAAAATTGTTTCTTTCAGTGTTAGATCGAAATACATTTCATTTAGTGAACACCATATTGATATTTTCATGAGTGGCTGAACATGTGAATTATGGTATTCACAAATTATTATGCCATTTTCTTATTAGATTTTATCGATTTTATCAACGCTGCATTTAAAATAAAGATATATAAAAATGTTTGATGAAGACCAAGGAATTGTTGTATTAAAAGTATTCAATGTTCTTTGAATTGCATTAAGGACAATGTCCAGTGATCTAGTTGTTTTCATCGGTGATTTCCACTTGTTCACATATTTCTCAGATATAGAATTGAGAACTGCGTCAGATACAGAAATGAGGCACAATTTGTCGTACGTCATTTGTTTTATTTTGTTTACTCAGCATAATAGGGCATAAAATAATTTAAACATTCAACATGTGAAAAAAATATGTACAATACCATCCATTAGAAGATGCTTTTCAAGCAAAGAACGCAACTTAACAAAGTGGTTACAGTCTGGTCATGAGTGGTTATGACGGTTGTGATCTATTCACCCACCTCCGCCCGCACATCGGTTTCACCTTAGGTAAATATTAGAGTCACCCATCTGTCTAATCCAGCTGATAATTTGTGTGTTTACAGCATTGTGCATTGTTTAAATGTTTTCAGGCGTCAAAGTGGAAACACTGTCATGAACACGGCATTTTGGTCCGTTTTAAATTGCTGTCATCCATATCAAGTCCTCTTTAAAAACGTGGTCGATATTTTTTTCTTGCATTTATATAAATTCCATCAACGTGACACTGAATTGAATTTAAGCAATGAACTACATTGCACAGGTAGGAACGCGTGTATAAGCCACTGATTTTTACATAATCAGCCAATGTTGGGCTGGTATCTTTTATTTGCTTATTTATTTTCATTTTTAGTGGTATCTCATCTAGCGATATGATACGTTTGAAGACAAAAACGAACAAAATATTTGGCTAATAATGGCTGCTAGAACAACGAAAATTCTAACTTTGATTCAAAGTTCTCCTGTTTCAGAGAAATATGTGAAAACTACAATAATTGGAAGGTACTGCGCAAGACAACTTGATTAAATGAGACAATTTAATAGATGCGTTTCTAAATTGTGCCACCTTTCCGGTCATTGCAATTAATCAAGAATTGAAAGACGATCACCATGTAAGAGGAATTCAGATTTTTGTTGAGTTCCAAACTAACAGATGCAATTCAGAACATGCAGAATTGATTAACATTTCTATCATACTGAGTTTCATTTCTTAATAAAAGATTATAGATGGGTAATTATAAGATTGTGCGTTTCAGATTTTATAGCAGGGATCGTCGGAATTGAATAGAAGTATAATTTTCTTAATTATCCCAGCGAAATAGATATTACGTATAAGTAATTGAATCAATTAGATTTTAAGACACGTCAGTCACCATCGTCACAAGAAGGAATAAAGAAGAGGAAAAAGTGTCAATTATTTTCTATCAGTTTTATTTCTTAAGAGAAAAACTAAAGATAACATAATTATTATTTCCAGTATTTTATTTCAAGAGCAAATATAGTATCAGGTAGGCGAAACGTAAGTTAAAATGGTCACAATTCGTGCAGTAAAAACATTTGAATTTAATATTAACAAATAATACTTCTATCCTAGACAAGATATGCCACTTTCGTGTTTTATTGCAGCTGGATTTAACAATTATAAAAATGCTTTGTCTCATATTTGTAATTTAGTCATTTGGAGACCATATTTGTACTGTTTCTAGAATACCACTCAAGGACTGATTATCGTTAGACCAAACGAGGACAAATATCCAATAGGAAAAGCTATGCCCGAAGAACACAGCTTTCCTAAACTGCAATCCACAGCAGTGTACGCATGAACGCACGCACACGAACGTTAGTGTCCGTGTATTTTTCCTTCGTGTAGAGTCTTAAAATGTGCTGCAAATTACGATTTAATGACGAAATTGCCTACCCTTAACCTCTAGCATATTTTAGTTCTCATTACTATTGTTAGGATCGTGGACACAAATACAGACAAAGAAAAAGCCAAACATTAGACGATGAGGACGAAACAGACAATTAAAGCAGCACTGCAGGGCTCCGTATTGGACGGGTCATCATAAAGATTCATTATACTTAATTTTGACAACAATGTGATACCCGTTGTTTAGAAATTTCGGCAGTTTTAACAGTTATATTACTTCGCGATTCAAACTTTAAAATTGTCCACTTCAGTATTTTGCAACGTCAGATTGACCTAACATCAAACTGCGTTTCATTCATTAAAACCAGGACAATACAATGTTTAAGAAAATGGTATATTGTTCACATGGAATAAATAAAGTAATTTCATATTCTAGAAACATTTAGGTGCGTATAAACTCATTGAATCAGTGTTAACAAAATAAATCGTACATCCTGCCTTAAAAAAATATATAATCATATAAGCCTGTCTCAGCTTCATGCTTAATTCAGTTGCGTTTTATTCAAATATACTGTTTATGTGATGGTAAAATTAACACTACTTTTTGAATCGCTTTAATTATATACCAATCACATAATCTAATATCAGTTTGTTAAAAAGTATGTTATTCTTGATGAAAAGTCTTAAATCACAATCTTATAGAAGATGTTCCGAAAGTGCGTGATATGAAAATAAACGTACTACAGCAATTCTATGCTTTATGGAAGATTAAACATTGATCTTTACAAAAGCTAATGGCGAAATATCCGTATAGTCTATTTTCAATTAAGGTCACAGAGTTGTTTACAATTTAGCTGAAACTCTGGTAAGGGATCTCATTGAACATGGCAAATAATAAAGCATGTGGAATAAGCATTGACTGTAATTAGCAGAAGTCAGAGCTAGTATTCATCAACATTTTGAAGTTAAACTTAGGATTCTAGACTTTGAGAGTTTCCAAGATTTATGTTTGTAACATCAGTATCACCAACTGAGTTTCAGTAAATAAATACCGTTATCACATGTTTGACATAGTGGGGGTGAAATAAGCTATGACACAAATTTTGCGTTACACTAATGTAATAAAGCTTTGACGTTGACTTCTTTTTAATTATGGAAGACGTATGTCCATTTGACTTGGTCTTTAATAGGTTAAGAAAGAATAAATCTTATATGTTTCAACAGCAAAGGCTTACACGTGATAAAAAGAAATTACATTTGTGTCTTTTCATATTGAATTTATTAGATGAATCGAATAAAATGATAAGATGGAAGGCTCTCATGTTTTATCCCCTATTTATTGTCTAATAAATATTTAAAGTCACAGTCACTTGTTTAAATGGAGTCACTTGATAAGTTATTAAAGTCATCTTGACTTGAAAGCTGAGAAAAAACAACTTGTATTGATGTACAACACTGACATCATAACGTTGTGGCGTAATAAAATGTGACGTCATACACAATTTGAGACCATTACACAGGACAAAATACCAAATATGCAAATGTTCGCAACCCTTTCTACAGCAACCTTTGAGTTGTAGGAGTTAATAATAAAATAGTTGTTGCCTTTAAGGTTCGATCGATAAGATTATTTATCGAAGAATTCGACCACGGTGAATAACACTTTTTCCAGGTACCAATCTTACAAAAAGGCGAACATTGTATCATGTAAATGTTTTAGGCAGATTCTGTCGTTAAATGCTCTAGGTCCTAACTTAGAGTAAATTAAGACTGAAGCTGATATCGCATAGTTATTCTGAGTCGTTTGTTTCACACTTTTCAGGACATATTTATCAATACATTAAGACGGTTGTGGTATTTTATTCAACAGTTTTTAGGTATCGAAGAATTTGCTTACTACTGATATTTCAGCATATATTTTTCATTCGTGATTTAAATGATAAATGGCAACGTGCGAGTAAATTTTTAAAAACGGCAAATATCTCTAAAACAAGATTTAAAATACATTTTATTCCACCATATGATAGGCAATACATTTATTTACGACAGGAAAAAAATATCATTAAAATCTGCAGTTTTTGTACTTAAAGTTTATTCTGTTCGTGTATCGGTCTACGAAGTTGTCATTTTCTCATAAACTCCCACTTGCTTGGAGTCCAGACATTTCAATAGGTCATGCAAAAACCTTAAGCACATGACCCTGTCTTTTTTGCGTGCTGTATTCTTAGTATACTTTTAAGCTTTAAAACATCAGCTTTTTAATCAAATTCTGCCTTGTAGAAAAGAAAATAAATCAAAACATGCAGGACGACCTTGTGTTTACATTATTCTTACTTGGTAAAGATTTATTAAAACATATGAGGATGTAGGAAGGCAGCATGCACTTTGCTACAGAAAACAAAAAAAAAGATAAATTAAATTATATTGATTTCCCAAGATATATCTATAACTACTAAATATTAAAATTTCAAACACCTTTGAGCGTTAAACCGCATGCATTCCAGACATTTAATGCCATATTTCCACTGTTTGGAATGTAAACTGTCGTCTCTGTCTTTAATTTCTTTGACTAAAAATTTTATTTTATTGCTAAGACAGACTGCAGGTGCATAACAAATATTGTATAGTTGAGAATTCAAAGTACAAATTTCCTTCACAAATACATTAACTAGAAACATCAATAAAGATTGTTTCGACCATACCGGTACACCATAAGCGTCCTTAAAGACGGGTAATGAATATAAAGTCATTTGCACTAGACATCAAGCTATAAGGCGTTGTTTTCTGTTGTCCCTAGACATTTATAGACTAACTTTTACGACCTCCACATGGCATAAAAGAATGATCCTTCACACCATTTAACCGGGAAATATTGGATTGAACTTTGCCGTCCGCACATCCGTTCATTTTTTGCAAAGTCTTCATTTGTTTCTACACCGAGGAGTTTGATATATTTGTTTGGGGTGGACTCATATATGATGCCATTTAAAGCATCTTACCAATATTAACTCTTTGTCTCTCTGTATATACTGAAATACAAATTATGATGGAATAAAAACATATTTATAGGCCGTCTTGCTTTTGCTGAACGCTGTAAAGTACAAAAGTAGAATGAAGTTGCATCGGATTTTGTGTAACGTATACTTGCATACAAACATTTGTATGTAGATCTACTATGCAAATACGA
This sequence comes from Mercenaria mercenaria, assembly GCF_021730395.1. NCBI lineage: Eukaryota > Metazoa > Mollusca > Bivalvia > Venerida > Veneridae > Mercenaria > Mercenaria mercenaria. Next base: position 48,832,319 of record NC_069368.1, read on the forward strand.
CAGTATAATGTTAAACAAAAGATGATGTAAGCGTGGTCATATTCTGCTAATTAATCGTATCTGGACAATACGAAAGCCAGTAAGATCTATAACAGTTAAGAGTCAAAAGACTTTGAAAAGTGCATGTACACGTGAAAACAAACATGCATAATCTCCAATAGGTATTGTAGGGCAAAAAACATATCTTCATCTTGCAATAGGTAACGATTCCTCACCCAAATTGTCATTGTCAAACAAATATTTTTCTTAATTTTGCCAGGAAAATACTAATGAGAGTATCGAATACTATTCACCAGCCTTCAGATCGCCCTTCGTATTTTATTCATACTCTGCTTTTCTTTCTTTGTCTTTATCCTGTGTTTAGACATTCAACGTACGTATGCATCTTCATATGAAGATGCTAAGTCAGATAAGTTAAATACCATTATTTCTGTTTACTTTCGTATATTTTTCTTTATCAATTAGTTAAAGGGAAATAGAATAGATTTTGTTATTTTGAAATCGTCCTAATGCAAAGTAGAAATACAAAAGGAATGTAGAAAATTTGCAGTAAAGCACAGTAAATTTGGCTTTGTCCTCTGTAAAGTGTTTGTGATAGACATAACAGTACGAGGAGCGTGAAGACATTATTACACATTCATTATACTTAATTTTGACAACAAAGTGATACCCGTTGTTTAGAAATTTCGGCAGTTTTAATAGTTATATTACTTCGCGATTAAAACTTTAAAATTGTCCACTTCAGCATTTTGCAACGTCAGATTGACCTAACATCAAACTGCGTTTCATTCATTAAAACCAGGACAATACAATGTTTAAGAAAATGGTATATTGTTCACATGGAATAAATAAAGTAATTTCATATTCTAGAAACATTTAGGTGCGTATAAACTCATTGAATCAGTGTTAACAAAATAAATCGTACATCCTGCCTTAATTGTAATAATTTTCAAATTGGAGATTCGACAAAAAATATATAATCATATAAGCCTGTCTCAGCTTCATGCTTAATTCAGTTGCGTTTTATTCAAATATACTGTTTATGTGATGGTAAAATTAACACTACTTTTTGAATCGCCTTAATTATATACCAATCACATAATCTAATATCAGTTTGTTAAAAAGTATGTTATTCTTGATGAAAAGTCTAAAATCACAATCTTATAGAAGATGTTCCGAAAGTGCGTGATATGAAAATAAACGTACTACAGCAATTCTATGCTTTATGGAAGATTAAACATTGATCATTACAAAAGCTAATGGCGAAATATCCGTATAGTCTATTTTCAATTAAGGTCACAGAGTTGTTTACAATTTAGCTGAAACTCTGGTAAGGGATCTCATTGAACATGGCAAATAATAAAGCATGTGGAATAAGCATTGACTGTAATTAGCAGAAGTCAGAGCTAGTATTCATCAACATTTTGAAGTTAAACTTAGGATTCTAGACTTTGAGAGTTTCCAAGATTTATGCTTGTAACATCAGTATCACCAACTGAGTTTCAGTAAATAAATACCGTTATCACATGTTTGACATAGCGGGGGTGAAATTAGCTATGACGTAAATTTTGCGTTACACTAATGTAATAAAGCTTTGACGTTGACTTCTTTTTAATTATGGAAGACGTATGTCCATTTGACTTAGTCTTTAATAGGTTTAGAAAGAATAAATCTTATATGTTTCAACAGCAAAGGCTTACAAGTGATAAAAAGAAATTACATTTGTGTCTTTTCATATTGAATTTATTAGATGAATCGAATAAAATGATAAGATGGAAGGCCCTCATGTTTTATCCTCTATTTATTGTCTAATAAATATTTAAAGTCACAGTCACTTGTTTAAATGGAGTCACTTGATAAGTTATTAAAGTCATCTTGACTTGAAAGCTGAGAAAAAAACAACTTGTATTGATGTACAACACTGACATCATAACGTTGCGGCGTAATAAAATGTGACGTCATACACAATTTGAGACCATTACACAGGACAAAATACCAAATATACAAATGTTCGCAACCCTTTCCACAGCAACCTTTGAGTTGTGGGAGTTAATAATAAAATAGTTGTTGCCTTTAAGGTTCGATCGATAAGATTATTTATCGAAGAATTCGACCACGGTGAATAACACTTTTTCCAGGTACCAATCTTACAAAAAGGCGAACATTGTATCATGTAAATGTTTTAGGCAGATTCTGTCGTTAAATGCTCTAGGTCCTAACTTAGAGTAAATTAAGACTGAAGCTGATATCGCATAGTTATTCCGAGTCGTTTGTTTCACACTTTTCAGGACATATTTATCAATACATTAAGACGGTTGTGGTATTTTATTCAACAGTTTTTAGGTATCGAAGAATTTGCTTACTACTGATATTTCAGCATATATTTTTCATTCGTGATTTAAATGATAAATGGCAACGTGCGAGTAAATTTTTAAAAACGGCAAATATCTCTAAAACAAGATTTAAAATACATTTTATTCCACCATATGATAGGCAATACATTTATTTACGACAGGAAAAAAATATCATTAAAGTCTGCAGTTTATTCTGTTCGCGTATCGGTCTACAAAGTTGTCATTTTCTCATAAACTCCCACTTGCTTGGAGTCCAGACTTTTCAATAGGTCATGCAAAAACCTTAAGCACATGACCCTGTCTTTTTTGCGTGCTGTATTCTTAGTATACTTTTAAGCTTTAAAACATCAGCTTTTTAATCAAATTCTGCCTTGTAGAAAAGAAAATAAATCAAAACATGCAGGACGACCTTGTGTTTACATTATTCTTACTTGGTAAAGATTTATTAAAACATATGAGGATGTAGGAAGGCAGCATGCACTTCGCTACAGAAAACAAAAAAAAAAAAAAAAATAAATTAAATTATATTGATTTCCCAAGATATATCTATTACTACTAAATATTAAAATTTCAAACACCTTTGGGCGTTAAACCGCATGCATTCCAGACATTTAATGCCATATTCCCACTATTTGGAATGTAAACTGTCGTCTCTGTCTTTAATTTCTTTAACTAAAAATTTTATTTTATTGCTAAGCCAGACTGCAGGTGCATAACAAATTTTGTATAGTTGAGAATTCAAAGTACAAATTTCCTTCACAAATACATTAACTAGAAACATCAATAAAGATTGTTTCGACCATACCGGTACACCATAAGCGTCCTTAAAGACGGGTAATGAATATAAAGTCATTTGCACTAGACATCAAGCTATAAGGCGTTGTTTTCTGTTGTCCCTAGACATTTATAGACTAACTTTTACGACCTCCACATGGCTCTAAAAGAATGATCCTTCACACCATTTAACCGGGAAATATTGGATTGAACTTTGCCGTCCGCACATCCGTTCATTTTTTTGCAAAGTCTTCATTTGTTTCTACACCGAGGAGTTTGATATATTTGTTTGGGGTGGACTCATGAATGATGCCATTTAAAGCATCTTACCAATATTAACTCTTTGTCTCTCTGTATATACTGAAATACAAATTATGATGGAATAAAAACATATTTATAGGCCATCTTGCTTTTGCTGAACGCTGTAAAGTACAAAAGTAGAATGAAGTTGAATCGGATTTTGTGTAACGTATACTTGCATACAAACATTTGTATGTAGACCTACTATGCAAATACGACAGTATAATGTTAAACAAAAGATGATGTAAGCGTGGTCATATTCTGCTAATTAATCGTATCTGGATAATACGAAAGCCAGTAAGATCTATAATAGTTAAGAGTCAAAAGACTTTGAAAAGTGCATGTACACGTGAAAACAAACATGCATAATCTCCAATAGGTATTGTAGGGCAAAAAACATATCTTCATCTTGCAATAGGTAACGATTCCTCACCCAAATTGTCATTGTCAAACAAATATTTTTCTTAATTTTGCCAGGAAAATACTAATGAGAGTATCGAATACTATTCACCAGCCTTCAGATCGCCCTTCGTATTTTATTCATACTCTGCTTTTCTTTCTTTGTCTTTATCCTGTGTTTAGACATTCAACGTACGTATGCATCTTCATATGAAGATGCTAAGTCAGATAAGTTAAATACCATTATTTCTGTTTACTTTCGTATATTTTTCTTTATCAATTAGTTAAAGGGAAATAGAATAGATTTTGTTATTTTGAAATCGTCCTAATGCAAAGTAGAAATACAAAAGGAATGTAGAAAATTTGCAGTAAAGCACATTAGATTTGGCTTTGTCCTCTGTAAAGTGTTTGTGATAGACATAACAGTACGAGGAGCGTGAAGACATTATTACACATTCATTATACTTAATTTTGACAACAAAGTGATACCCGTTGTTTAGAAATTTCGGCAGTTTTTATAGTTATATTACTTCGCGATTAAAACTTTAAAATTGTCCACTTCAGCATTTTGCAACGTCAGATTGACCTAACATCAAACTGCGTTTCATTCATTAAAACCAGGACAATACAATGTTTAAGAAAATGGTATATTGTTCACATGGAATAAATAAAGTAATTTCATATTTTAGAAACATTTAGGTGCGTATAAACTCATTGAATCAGTGTTAACAAAATAAATCGTACATCCTGCCTTAATTGTAATAATTTTCAAATTGGAGATTCGACAAAAAATATATAATCATATAAGCCTGTCTCAGCTTCATGCTTAATTCAGTTGCGTTTTATTCAAATATACTGTTTATGTGATGGTAAAATTAACACTACTTTTTGAATCGCCTTAATTATATACCAGTCACATAATCTAATATCAGTTTGTTAAAAAGTATGTTATTCTTGATGAAAAGTCTTAAATCACAATCTTATAGAAGATGTTCCGAAAGTGCGTGATATGAAAATAAACGTACTACAGCAATTCTATGCTTTATGGAAGATTAAACATTGATCATTACAAAAGCTAATGGCGAAATATCCGTATAGTCTATTTTCAATTAAGGTCACAGAGTTGTTTACAATTTAGCTGAAACTCTGGTAAGGGATCTCATTGAACATGGCAAATAATAAAGCATGTGGAATAAGCATTGACTGTAATTAGCAGAAGTCAGAGCTAGTATTCATCAACATTTTGAAGTTAAACTTAGGATTCTAGACTTTGAGAGTTTCCAAGATTTATGCTTGTAACATCAGTATCACCAACTGAGTTTCAGTAAATAAATACCGTTATCACATGTTTGACATAGCGGGGGTGAAATTAGCTATGACATAAATTTTGCGTTACACTAATGTAATAAAGCTTTGACGTTGACTTCTTTTTAATTATGGAAGACGTATGTCCATTTGACTTGGTCTTTAATAGGTTAAGAAAGAATAAATCTTATATGTTTCAACAGCAAAGGCTTACAAGTGATAAAAAGAAATTACATTTGTGTCTTTTCATATTGAATTTATTAGATGAATCGAATAAAATGATAGGATGGAAGGCCCTCATGTTTTATCCTCTATTTATTGTCTAATAAATATTTAAAGTCACAGTCACTTGTTTAAATGGAGTCACTTGATAAGTTATTAAAGTCATCTTGACTTGAAAGCTGAGAAAAAACAACTTGTATTGATGTACAACACTGACATCATAACGTTGCGGCGTAATAAAATGTGACGTCATACACAATTGAGACCATTACACAGGACAAAATACCAAATATACAAATGTTCGCAACCCTTTCCACAGCAACCTTTGAGTTGTGGGAGTTAATAATAAAATAGTTGTTGCCTTAAGGTTCGATCGATAAGATTATTTATCGAAGAATTCGACCACGGTGAATAACACTTTTTCCAGGTACCAATCTTACAAAAAGGCGAACATTGTATCATGTAAATGTTTTAGGCAGATTCTGTCGTTAAATGCTCTAGGTCCTAACTTAGAGTAAATTAAGACTGAAGCTGATATCGCATAGTTATTCCGAGTCGTTTGTTTCACATTTTTCAGGACATATTTATCAATACATTAAGACGGTTGTGGTATTTTATTCAACAGTTTTTAGGTATCGAAGAATTTGCTTACTACTGATATTTCAGCATATATTTTTCATTCGTGATTTAAATGATAAATGGCAACGTGCGAGTAAATTTTTAAAAACGGCAAATATCTCTAAAACAAGATTTAAAATACATTTTATTCCACCATATGATAGGCAATACATTTATTTACGACAGGAAAAAAATATCATTAAAGTCTGCAGTTTTTGAACTTAAAGTTTATTCTGTTCGCGCATCGGTCTACAAAGTTGTCATTTTCTCATAACTCCCACTTGCTTGGAGTCCAGACTTTTCAATAGGTCATGCAAAAACCTTAAGCACATGACCCTGTCTTTTTTGCGTGCTGTATTCTTAGTATACCTTTAAGCTTTAAAACATCAGCTTTTTAATCAAATTCTGCCTTGTAGAAAAGAAAATAAATCAAAACATGCAGGACGACCTTGTGTTTACATTATTCTTACTTGGTAAAGATTTATTAAAACATATGAGGATGTAGGAAGGCAGCATGCACTTCGCTACAGAAAACAAAAAAAAAAAGATAAATTAAATTATATTGATTTCCCAAGATATATCTATTACTACTAAATATTAAAATTTCAAACACCTTTGGGCGTTAAACCGCATGCATTCCAGACATTTAATGCCATATTCCCACTATTTGGAATGTAAACTGTCGTCTCTGTCTTTAATTTCTTTAACTAAAAATTTTATTTTATTGCTAAGCCAGACTGCAGGTGCAAACAAATTTTGTATAGTTGAGAATTCAAAGAAACAAATTTCCTTCACAAATACATTAACTAGAAACATCAATAAAGATTGTTTCAACCATACCGGTACACCATAAGCGTCCTTAAAGACGGGTAATGAATATAAAGTCATTTGCACTAGACATCAAGCTATAAGGCGTTGTTTTCTGTTGTCCCTAGACATTTATAGACTAACTTTTACGACCTCCGCATGGCTCTAAAAGAATGATCCTTCACACCATTTAACCGGGAAATATTGGATTGAACTTTGCCGTCCGCACATCCGTTCATTTTTTTGCAAAGTCTTCATTTGTTTCTACACCGAGGAGTTTGATATATTTGTTTGGGTGGACTCATGAATGATGCCATTTAAAGCATCTTACCAATATTAACTCTTTGTCTCTCTGTATATACTGAAATACAAATTATGATGGAATAAAAACATATTTATAGGCCGTCTTGCTTTTGCTGAACGCTGTAAAGTACAAAGTAGAATGAAGTTGAATCGGATTTTGTGTAACGTATACTTGCATACAAACATTTGTATGTAGACCTACTATGCAAATACGACAGTATAATGTTAAACAAAAGATGATGTAAGCGTGGTCATATTCTGCTAATTAATCGTATCTGGATAATACGAAAGCCAGTAAGATCTATAACAGTTAAGAGTCAAAAGACTTTGAAAAGTGCATGTACACGTGAAAACAAACATGCATAATCTCCAATAGGTATTGTAGGGCAAAAAACATATCTTCATCTTGCAATAGGTAACGATTCCTCACCCAAATTGTCATTGTCAAACAAATATTTTTCTTAATTTTGCCAGGAAAATACTAATGAGAGTATCGAATACTATTCACCAGCCTTCAGATCGCCCTTCGTATTTTATTCATACTCTGCTTTTCTTTCTTTGTCTTTATCCTGTGTTTAGACATTCAACGTACGTATGCATCTTCATATGAAGATGCTAAGTCAGATAAGTTAAATACCATTATTTCTGTTTTCTTTCGTATATTTTTCTTTATCAATTAGTTAAATGGAAATAGAATAGATTTTGTTATTTTGAAATCATCCTAATGCAAAGTAGAAATACAACAGGAATGTAGAAAATTTACAGTAAAGCACAGTAGATTTGGCTTTGTCCTCTGTAAAGCGTTTGTGATAGACATAACAGTACGAGGAGCGTGAAGACATTATTACACATTCCGTCACCTCTTATGGTCATACTCAATCACACTGAGTCCGCTAGTAGTTTGCCTGGTTGCGTGCCAAAATATATGCGGTCATAAGTTAGAAAAATGGTGGTTCCAATGTGTTTGTTTATTTTGGTAACTTGTATGAGGTCTCGTTCAGGTCTATTATGTTTCGTATTTCTTTTTTGTACAAAGCAGATACAAATTATTTAGAGAAGATCTCATTTAATAGTCTTTAACCCTATTTAAAAAAAATGGGATTAATGAAACTGATTGTTTACACATATAAGTGATATGCAAGCTTTTATGTTTCTTAAAACACTAAATACGAAAACAATCACCAACATAAACGAGAAAGAACTATCTCTACCGATGTAATCTGAAAATAATTGCTTTCCGACATTGCCAAAATATCTAATAAACTGCTTTTTATCAACGTTTACAATGAGTTTACTTTATCTCCTTGAGTAATTCTATATATATCGTTAGGCTAGATCTTATGCCAGAATGAACAATTTTTACCTCTGGCATTTTTTATCTATTTGCTTGTACGCTTTTTAAGCTGGATACGGGACAATATCTACAGTTGGCGGTCTCTCTGACTTCGCCGGTTACGCGGAGTTTTTATGTAAACGATTCGAAATACTTGGAAAGAATTATTCAATTTTCAGAATCGTTGATTGATTGTTTTTTTCCTAATGATTAATATTTTCCTTTGGCAAAAATGAAAACGTGACGTTACTACAAGTCAGAACTAACATACATTTATGTCCAAAAATAAACTCCAATGAGATAAAATGTTCACGATGCCTTGACAGCTAGGTCTCAAATCCTTAAATATGCATCTATGCAGTAATAATCTGATAAAACAATGGACAGGTAAAAGATTCAAAGCACTTCTGCTTTTAAGTTTCTCATTCGTTTGGAGTTCATTAAATGCATCATATAGTTTCCCTTAACGCAGTTTCGGGTGTGAAATTTTTTAAGTCAATGTCCTTGTAATTTAATCAGCCATGAAGCCAAGTGACAGACATTAAAGAAAAATATTTTGACTGTAGATATTCCGTATATTTGCAATGCCAAAAAGTTGAGTGTGTTTGATTATGTCTAATAAGCAGATTCATTCGTTTTAAACGAGTCTGCAGTTCATTGCTTAGTTGCAGTCTATGCTTATTAACTATCATAACAGCAGTTTTATAGTGTGTGATGGAAGCTTTAAAAGCCTCGTACTTGGATTCAGTGTTATTATATGGTCCTGTCTTCAGGATATTAGGTGAGCAGTCATTCTAAGTGTAATAACACGCTGCTAAAGTTGATACAGGCTCATTAAACTATTAAACATGTCTAAGTTCTCTTTGAATCAGTCCAAAGTTTGAAATAAATGTTTCAGTAGGATCTCTTTATTTAATCGCTACACAGTCATATTGCTAAATAAAAATTAAAAAGAAAGGGTAGATGAGCACAGCCATTAAATGGACATGGGAGCGTGTTAGGAAAAGGCATACATGTATTTGAAACTGGACAGAATACTTAGTCCTTAATTGACTTATAAACGTCACTTGCTGTAGACCAGATAAAGACACAAAATATTATAGAAATAGAAACCGGGTTAAGTAAGGGCCAAAATATTAAAATAGTTCAAACGCGAGACAATTTCTAACTTGTTTGTACTAACATTCCAAGAATGATTGTACAAGTATGGCAGAAATTCAATAAAGTGGTTCCTTATATTTGATTATTGTCCAATTATGTCCAACGTCTATGGCGTAAAACAGCAGAGAGAGATATCCAATTCAATCAATTCGTGTATTAGAGATACTGGTTAAGGTCACCACTGTTGAAATGGTCTCATAATAATATTTAAAATGACTTATCTATTCTAGGATGTTATGCGAAAAGGTAACTTTTTTCGATTTCTTTTCTCTCTCCCGATCAATCTTTAAAATTATTAGAGGCGCCTATGTTATGAGCAGTATTATGACAGGGCAAAGTGAGTTCAAAAGACAAAAGCCCCTATTTTTTCAGTCATTTTATTTAAGTGGAACACACATAAATTAAATCAAGTACATGGACTACGATTTAAACCCTGAAGCCCAGTTATCATAAAACCAACACGTTTTCCACCATATCACCAGATCATTTAATTTGTTCTTAATTGTCTGTGTCTTTCATGGTCATTTCGAGCAATATATACTAATTTAGTTATAAAAGAATGAATATTTGGAGGTAAAACATATTATTCTGCAACAGTTTTCAAACGGTATGAAAAAACAAGGATGAATATCCAACAGGTAAAGCCAAATTCCAAAAACATAACCACCCACAACCGCAACTCACGCACGCACAAGTACAGACAAAAGTAAACTCACGAGGACAAAACGATCAAATAAGGGATAACAGTCGGGCACCGTCTTGGAATGGTTAATCGCTAAACACCACTGGGGAGCTTAAAACGGTTAATAGTTCGCATCTAACCACTCTCTTAACCCCATGCATTCAAATATAATGTATAAATTTTGATACGTAGCATATGATCTGGTGCCGTGAATTAAGCTTTCAAATTACATATGTCTTTGTTAATAAATCATTACTCGCTTATTTCAGTTGAGCATTAGACCTGTTTTGACATTTTCAAACTGGTTGAGATGTTGGTCGCACAACCCATGGGTCGTAAGTTCGAGTCCAACTGGGATCACGATCACACCTTCTCAAACGGCAGCAGTATAGTTACTCAGTCTGGTTTTTCAAGGAAGCGGGTTCCAGAGTAGTTAAAATGCTTAATATAATGCTTACTTTAGTTTGATAACCGTAGATTGTTAAATTTCCCTAGGCAAATTGAACTGGTTGTTTTTGTTGCTCTGGGTTTTTTTGCGTTTGTATTTGTTCTTGTTTTGTCTTTGGAAGAGGGATGTTTAAACATATTTATTAACTACAATATTGATTGGTTTGGCAATCGTTTTCTCATCCCAACTCAAAATGTTTTTTGAATTCGCTCTGATGCCATTAAAGTATTCCCTCAGTGGGAGCCGAAAAATTGATCATTATAATAAAAATTAATTTCCATCCATAGCTTTAGAAAGACATTCGAATAAAGATACAATCTGTGTTTTATTTATCGTTTCAAAGTCCACGTTTTTTATCTTTTTAACTAAAAATGTTCAGGAAATGATTAATATTTTCCATTCGACCAGGCTCTGGAATTACTATAAATCTATGACGGTAATTTTACGGGAGAAAGACAGTGTAATCAATATATAACTGATTTTAAATAATACCAGTATAACTTACTTCGAAATAATTTTCAAAATTATATAACCTGCCAACACCTTTGAATTAAAAAAAAATGTCTTCTTAAGTATAGAAGCAAAATCTGAAACCCATGACATTGCTCGTGAAGAAATGCGCGCATTGTGTGTGTATACCATGAACAATGATGTTCATCTAATAGGTATCTGGATAACTGCATTAACTGTAAACGTTTTTAAGGTCTTGCAAAGCGTAGCATTTCATTCAGATTGCTGAATTACCGCAAGCAAGGTTAACTGTAATGTTTGGAAAGAAAAGTGAAAGAAATATGTATCCTCATAAGTTAGAAGACCAATTCATTTTTTTTCAGATTGAAATTATTTACCATTTAAAATATTTGAAGCAGGTTTATCTGAGATACTGAGACGCTATCTAAGGTGTTTAAAATGTCGTTCACATATCTGGACGGATTTCATTCCAAAGGTAGAAAAATGAATTCTTGTTGACATTAGTAAGAATTTAAACTCATTAATTATAATAACTTACAATAAATAAAAGTTGTTTAGTATTTTTCAGTTCTAAAGTGTGTGATAACTTTTGCCAAGAGTAATTTGTTAAAGATATATGCTAGATGTTGGGTTATTACTATAGATAGACCGAATAAAACTTCTAATTAGGCTGTTTTTGTTTTCATTAAACGTCAAACTACATACACTCTTGATATTTCATGAAAAATAACTATTTCTATAACCTTGTCATTTTTTGCCATTAATACATTTGCACTTTTTAAAGATTGAATATTTTAATCAAAGTCAGTATTAATAAAGGAAAATTACAGATAAGTAAATACAAAAAGACAACATAGATTAAAGAGGGCACCAGCGCTTGACTTTTTAGGGATACAAAGCCGTACCAAACGATTTCTTTCCAAACAAGTTTGTGACGTATGGTCCGCTCCCTCCATCGGTTACTGAGACATAGACGATGGGCAATACATTTATCGTTAAATGAGCGAAAAAAAAAGTTGAACTTTGTTCGAGCTGTTTTGTCTTAAAAAGAGTGCTGGACTAACGATATTGCCTTACCACAACACAACATATCTAATATCATGACATTGATCTGTGTAAAATTGTAATAATTTAGCGTTTTACTCTACTTGTTCGTGTTGTCTTCGTGTGCTTGCTTTGCTTTGTCTATGTGTGCTAATCTTGTGCACATTCGCGTGCCGTGGGTTGCGCTTTGGGGAGACTGTGTTTTGGAACTTGGCTTTTCCTGTTGAATTTTCATCCTCGTTTTTTGATACAACCAATTTTACGCTGAGTCTAGATATTGTATATGATATTATATAACAGTCAATCACTTGTCATACATTAAAGTCTTTTTTGAGAAGGCCTTTAGGTGATTCTGTAGACAAAACAGTAAGTCATAAGCTGTAGTTGTGTTTATGATGAACGACGTTCAACATATGGAATTGATGAATTTCCACCTGTTGATTCCATTCATACAACTGTACAAATAAATGTAAATAACATGATATACAATTAGCATTACTGTTTTGTCTTGCCACTCGAAATAAATATTTCATCCTGGTCAAGTTCGTTGGATTAAGATTTCTACGTGAGTTAGATTGTACGTTTAAGCAGTTATACCTATATTTAGACACAGATAATACATATTTCAATCATCATGTACAAAAACTCATTTAAATACGAAAGACCGAAGGTAATTTCAAATTCAATTTTACACGATTTCAACTACATGTTTTGCGATTTCTCAGTTAACAACTTCATGATGTGAAATTCACGATGTCGCGAAATGGTGAAGTAGGAATCTAGAGATCACAAAGTCGTGAAATCTTGAAGTGGAGATATTGAAATCATAAAGTGGAAATCGTAAAATATTGAATCAGAAATGCCAATGCCACTGTCGGTCTTTCGTATTTTAAAGATTTACTGCAACTGTGGATAGTAAATTTGTTGTATTTTAGACTACTACATGTAGTAATGAAAGCGGTTTTATAATTCTAAGACAATAACTGATATCTAGTGTAGTTTGTCTTTTGTAAACATTTATTCATTTTGTCGTGCCATCCCTCTCCAGTGCACCATTAAATCCATTCACTTTATGATGATGACCAGACTGGTTCGTACCATCGCCCAACTTGCAATTAGCCTGAAGTCTTAACTTGACTTGCAAAGTATCGTCGTTATTCTTTATTGATGCCCTACTTCAGACAATTGGAAACTCTAAGCAACGGCAAAATTATGCTTAAAATCGATGTAATTTCAGCTTGGTCAATAAAATGGTTTTTTTTTATCTAAGAGGCAAATACAGTTACATCTTAAGCTCCTTCATGTAATAGAAACACTTATAAAATGATTATGTCTGATCGATCAAAGATATTATCTCTCTTAGAAAGATCGTGAGTTAGATACCGGTGGATGTGATGTGACCAGGGTGGTTGAGATCAAGGGTTCAGTACACGGTAGATCTGATATGAACTTGGTTGAGATTCAGGTGACCTGCTGATGACGATGTGACCTGTCTTTGTGAAGTCTTGAGTTTGATACGGATAGACTTTAATAAATTCTGTTCTCCATTGCTAATGTTCAACCGTATGTGTTTAAATTAATCATGTGCAATTGATCGTTTGCTAAAAAGTGATATGCAAACTGATTAGTAAAAATATGATGAAAACACTTAGTGCTAACAAGCGTCTGCCATATAGTCTGAAATATATCGTACAGATGTAATCCGAAAGTAATGGCTTTCTGTCAGCGCCAAAATAGTTTTGATTACCTTACAGACAGAAATGAAATATGATCGGAGTGAAGTATTTAATTTATACTTAATAGACTGGGTGTCATCAGTGTTTGCAAATGTTTTACCTTAGCTCATTTTACGAATGTTATTTACTAATGTATATATGAAAAGTCCAGTCACCTCGTCTGTAGTCTTTCAATTAATTAATTCGTATGTTACTACTTGGTCATACATGTATAGAAGGAAAGGAGTGGAAAGTAAAGAAACAGTATATCTAATCAAACATAAAATGAACTTAATAATTATGAATTTTATCTGGCTCATAAAGATTTAAATGAAATAGTAACAAATTGATATAACAGCGGATAAATCACAGTACAGATGGAATATATGATATACTAGAAGGCATATATTAAGGTAATTAAAGCGAAAACCTATTGTCCGTGACAAGTATGTAAAATATCAAACAATTGGAGTGACCAATAACTTTTCTGACTTCCAGTCTTTACTTTGAGAGATTTTTGTGAGGACTGCAATAGAAAATGTTTTAAAAGGAAATCAGTACTTTTCAATATTTTCATTTTCAAACGACAAACTATAACAGATGAGGAGTCAAGATGTGTATCACTTTCTATAAGTTAATGATATTAGTTATATTTGAATTTCATGTCACATTATCTGGCATGATACTTGGTGCACGGGATAGGCCTAAAGCCCTGCTCACATATGCTCATAATGAATATATATTGTGAACATAACTCATTTGTAAGTATGAACGCCGACAATGAATCAAATTAAGCCGAGCGAGAAATCAAGGAATGACCCAATCAATAAACTTTAACAGAAAAACCAAGAATGAAATAGTACGTTGATATTACAAGAAACTGTTGCATAGAAATTGCATTGACTGTAGTTCTGACAATGGCAGTTTCATCGATCGCTTCGTATTTTAAAATGTATCTTAGAATCAAATGTATGTTAGTTGTGCAATAATAATGCATTAAAAGAAGAAACTTCAGAATGCATGTTGAAAGACCGTCGCTTAATAACGTCGCTTAAGGAAGCTCTGCACATTTCATAAACCGGAAGCAATGGCATTACGCAATTTACCCAGAAAACGTACAATAAAGCCTTGTCTCGGTGTACGGAAATATAACTCATTTTATGAATAAATAGCAACCTCTGGCTAATTTTTTAAAAGGCAATGTTACTATCTATCTAAAGACAACATATGTTATAAAAACGTTTACACGTTAAAAATTCCAAGTAGTGTCTTAAAATCAGCGTGTAATGTGCGGAACTCTTTAATCATGGGCAAATATCTGGGAAAAAAGCACATGTTCCTAAAACAATATTTCACTATATTATAGACCACATGTTTAAATACGATTGTTAGAAGTTTCATTACAATCTGCATTGTAGAAATAATTCTATAAGCAGAACTGTTATCAAAATTATGATTTTCTTACAGACGCCCAATATGAAAACTTATGCGTGGTCCAAATGTTTTAAAATCAGTTTAGCAAATAATCGAACATACGATCCTATCTTTTTATTTGCGGAATTTTCTAAGTATATTCTGAAGGTTTAAAAATCAGGGTTTAATAAAACGCTACACTGTATATATCCGAATAATTGATCCGAACGTGCAGAGCTATCATAAGCCGAACTCTGTTAGGCAGAAACATTAGATTGATTTCATAATACAAAAATAGCACTATGTAAAAGTACGAGGACACTTTAAAGAACAATTACACTGCTGTTGTAGTTGTCCTCCATTTATAACATTCCGCAAACACCAAGTACCAGTAACAAGATGCAGACAGATTTTATTGACGGTTTGAGGCTAGCCGAGTTAAATAACTTACAGCAACGCAAAATATTTAATATTGCCCGTCTCTTTTGTGTTATGCACAATAGCAAATGCAATATGTTCGCTGATTGCCATTGCATAAGAGATTTTAAAGGCAATTGCTATGTGCAATGGAAGTGTTGCACGATGAATCCAATTAAATACTACATCAGATTTTCTCAATTTTCTTCTGCTTTAATGAATAATAAAAGACGTCTTTAAGCCAAAAGTTGACATACAGCAATTGGTATGGAAAGAATTCATCGACGGATTATTCGTCAACAAACCCAAATAAATTAATTCCTTCAGACACGTTTTTGTTTATTGATTATAATTTCAGCAGTTTTGTTGACAGCTCTGAAACGGATACTGATGCGTGTGCAATTTTGAAAAAAATATACATTGAATTTTGTCTATCCTTGATACTATTGCTCATTTTGTTAATTGAAGCGCAATATTATCTACATGTCATTGTGTATCCATTTTGCAAAAGATGGAATCTATGAATGTTAATTCTATTCCAAATATCCCAAACTGAAATGATTTTTTACATGCCTAACCATCTTCGAAAAATACGGAAGTGCTCCGAAAAGTTTAAAATTATAAAGCACGTGTTAAAAGCCTATTGCCGTGTGCAAAGGTTTTTTCTTAAAATAAGGTACTAGTTTTAATAGTAAATAAATATTTTTTCGCGTCGTTAAAACATTTTAAATAGTACAATGATCATATCGGCTGTGTACGAATATATTTGTGTACGGATTTGTAAATGTGTTAAGTCGCACCAGTGGGGATTGCCTTCATGTTCGTTCAGTATCACAGTCGCGTGATCGACCATTTGCATGTTCTTCGAAGCGATAAAGCATCGAAAGTACATTTGAAAGTCATAAAATTCATCATATATATTGACAAAATTTTAATAGACTTTGAAAAACTTTATTTTTTCTTTTTTATATCTTTTGAGTTGGTATCTTCTTAAGCTAAATTGTGGTTAAGCTAAACTGCGTAGAACGCAAGCAAGCAACATAATAGTAGACTTCGTCTGATTGAGCCTGTCCATGAGAGAAGCATAACAAGATCTTTTTTCAAGCTGGAATAAATTTCAAAGAACCTGAATAACTTGAATCGGTTTCCAGTTTTATCTTTGTTTCTATATACCGTGTTTTCAACTCATTTTTATTGCAGAATGTCAATCAAAAATAGTGCAAGCTGCATTCAAACAAGATCCGCTTTTAAGTTTCTATACAATATATGAATAACCTGTACCGATTACCGTTTAATACTCTCAAAATGCTTAATATTCAAACCGATGCATTTGCAGCTCAGTTTGAGTTGGTGAAGTCACTCGCGACTCTATGGTGGAATATTTCTGCCACGAGATAGCTACATAGCTATCGCAATAATTCAAAAAATTATCTTGATAAAGCGAAGTTTTCTGAAAAGATTATCTCAATAGTGGAAGGTTTCCTGGAAATATTATTGCGAAAAATGACATTTTTTTTCTTGATACCTTTTGTGTAAGTGCCCACAACTGTCATTTATTAGATAGGTAAGCTTTCTCGATACTTTCAGAAATTATCTCGAAATTTCGAACTTTTCTGAAAAGTTTATCGCCATAACCTAAAGCTTCCTTGAAATAAAAAACATATCGAGAAAAAATAATTTATTGCGATAATGTTTTCAGAAAAAATGCACAACTTTGCTGGAAAATATTATCGTGATAGTTACCGGGCATCTCGTGGCATTTCCAAGCATTAACACGAAATTTTGCGCTAAAGGAAATAAATAAAAGTATCTAGAAAATATCATTTATTGCTGGAATATTTTCAGAAGAAATGCAAATGGAAAGTTTACAAATTATCGTGATAGCTACCTAGCTATCTCGTTGCAGAAATATGCCACCATACGACTCAAAGTGGAGTATCTCACTATGTACCAGAAAACATACTCAAACTTCACGCTAATTCTACAAGAACAGAACCTGTAACTGATTTAACCTTCAAATGTAACTATCGATGTCATAGGGCTGTTCAAATACGGTATAAATAAAGTATTAATTGAAAGAATTTGGTCAGACCGCTTTTTTACATTTGTATCATGTAACCCAAACAAAATGGATACTTACGGATAGTACTAATATTCCAGCTTGCTATTATATAGTATGTCTGAACAGAACATTTTGGTTATGATATTGTACTTAAGGACACGTCACGGCTGAGATATTTTAGTATTATTGCGCTACATCATTGGTATTAAAATTGTGTTTCCAATAGATGTGCTTATTAGATAAATCCTCAATATTTATGTGCAAATAAGGGATGTGTTTTGTATGATTGCAACACTGTGAGTTGCTCTAATTAGTGACAATTGACTGAAACAATAGAAATTCTTACATGATTTGGATAGTAAGGTAACAATATATTCTTTTATTGTTTTGATTTATGAGTTGTAAGCTTATTTGCTAAAATATGTAGTGTGTAACTTATTTTACTTTCCACATCAATATTTGTGCTTGAAATTGCTTTGTTGATCTCAATGAAGTCACGTAAGAATTTCTGTTGTTTTAGTTTATTGACTGTAATAAACGTACCAAACCTCGATATTAGGAGATCAGAATTGTTCCTCTCTGGTGGGAAAAGGAAACTATTTGCATAACGATTATTGGAAAGAACTGAATATTCTTTGATTTTTGTCATTCACCGGAAATTCAAAACGGGATACCACCTTAATAATTCTGATATTTATGGGTGGGATATTGGAATATTTATGATTATGAATGCTAATATCAGTCTTCCCGAAACCAAATTGTTTGAGGCTGTGATTCTGTTCCCCAGTGACTATGGCAACCAGCTATAATCCCATAAAACGTGTATATATCTAATGACGGCGTTTTTCCGACTTCTACTGCGGTGTCCCTGTGACAACATGAGTTGATGTGAACACAAGGACCACAATCGTCCTCAAAACTTTCGCCGAAAAGTCAATCTGGCCAGCAATTTTTTCACCCGTTATATTATAAATTGTCGGATGCCGTGTGTTCTCGTCCGGGTCTGAAAGACACACGCAGGCAGCAAAATGTAATAAATTTACAAAAGACTAAAGATTTCAAGTTTTTACTCAGAGATCTTTTCTGGCTGTTGCGCCTATTGACGGTGGTGCAAGTACATTTAAAGTGATGCCCGTCATCGCAGTATAATTACATATTGGTTTATATCATCATAAATTACATTTATGAGCTTGTATAGTGAATATGAAATGAAATATTAGAAATGATATATTGGCATGATAGTTACATACAGACAAATGACACTACGACACTTCCATCCACCAATAACAATTTCTTTAAGAAGATTTTTTCAAATTAGTAAAGCAAACCTTAAACTAACAAACAAGCAAACAAAAAAAAACGCATTACTATCTAATTTTTATTTACTTTATTTTCGGCGTTTATCATTGTTTTACGAATATCGGGATAAATATAATTCTGCAGACACAATTTTGATCTAAACGTTTAAAACCTACCTTAGATTGATTCTACAACTGATTTACTCATGGTATGACCGCTACAAGATAATTCCTTTATAAATATTTGTTTTTTCGTGTCTACATGCCCTGATAAAAGTTATAAATCGCTCCCGTACGCACTATCAAAAGCACTTAATGTGATTATCAGGATTGTTCCGTACCATCACCTCTTAAGCTTTGTCATAGCGCGCGTTATTGATGCCCTACTTCAGTTTAAAGAGAATCTTAACACCCAGACAATTATGATAAAGTTATTACATCATAAAAATTACATCCTTAGCCATTATAATGCTACTTTTATCAAAACGGACTGAAAGTGCGTAAAACGTGTTTTAGATGTTCTTGCTCTATTTGCTAAAATATTTAGAAAGATTGACACAACAACAAAATAAAATCTACAGAGAATCCTTTGGAAGCACAGATTGTAACCAAGCAAAATACATGTAATAGCAGATTCCTCCCCCCACCCCCTCCCCAGAAAAGGCTTAAGCGGAATGCTATTACATACATTTAAGTATTGAATTGACTCCATGATCCCAAAGGACTAGAAAATATTACAACACTGAATCTAAGTATAGGTAGATCTTTTCCGGCCGTCACACTGCAATTGAAGATTATTGTTTGATTGAAATATACCTACATTGTCTACTTCAGTACTTGTGACATAATGCAATGAGACACTATTATATCAACCTTTGGTCTGTTATAGTAAAACCACATGTATCCTAGTTCCGCTGTAATCTGATATGAAATAACGCAGCCAAATAGCAAAAATATGTATTGCACAAAACCAGAAATAAAAAATATCATCACTTGGTCTAAAATTATTTCGAGGAACAAAATTTCAAGGTCAAACATTTTATTTCCCTGCCTTTTCTTAATAATGATGATGCAATATACCAAGCAATTTTCATATATTTAAACCTCCCTACATAATATTAGATAATTAAAAACAGTTGCTAAGTCTCTTCGTGGTAATGAAATATGCCAAAAATATTTCATACACTACTTTTAAAAACAGTAATGACTTCTTGAGTAAACTGCTCTTTTTCCGACACCCACTTAAAAACGACACTCCCTTCTATTATCTTTATAAATTAGTATTATACTGCAGCGAAAGCGCGTGTTGATAGTGATGTCATGCATGACATCATCAGTTGCCATATTCTACAAAGTTGAAGTGGTTTGTTTTTGTCAGCTGATTTTGTTCAACTTCTTATCTCGTAGAATATGGTGAGTTACCTTAGTAATTTAGTGCTGCCATGCAGAAACATGTTTCCGATACTAGCTCGTCATCCCTGTGTGTGTGTTTAGGGACAAGCATGCAATGTAGAACAAAGAATTTACTATATACTGCTTTAATAACGACACCTTTGGGTGCCTTTTGTCTATGTGTATTTAGTGTCGCTTACAATTTTGGGGTATCGAGGTACTTGCTTACTATTGATATTTCAGCATATATCGTTCCTTCGTTGCGGCTGGAGATGTCCGATGACAAATGCACTTCTGTAAAATTCATGAATAATTTTTTATACATGCTATAAACAATATTGCCTTTTAATGTTTATATCGATATATGTTTGCCTAGTTTACTTTTATATCTGTACGTTTACAATTCATACAACAATTTCAATGAATATTTGTAAATCTAAATAAAAGTTGAAAATAATTACAACAAGGAGATCTTTACTTCAACTCTTAAACAGAATTTAAACTTTGTAGCCAAACACAATGCTTCTGCTGCGAACTCGTGACTATCTTGTAAAACGTCAAAGAATAAAGCTTTCAAATTTTAAAGCAAATGTTGCATGGATATGATACCTGAACTTTCCTTTTAGAAAGAGTATAGACAGTTGTGATGATATGCGATTAAGGACTTGCTATCTAAAGCCATCTTATAATTCTTATAATTAGATGTTAGAGAACTGCCCACGAAAACATCCGACAGACGTATAAAACTAATCAAAGTTAAGTCCCATTGACTTCTTTCAGAAGGAAAATAATACTAAATACAACCCTAGTGATATATCAGATATAAAAAAAAAGATATCATATATTTTATATAAAATGTAATCAGTTTTCAGAGAATTCTTGTTTATTTGCCGAGGTTAATTTAATTGCTTTGAATAATGTTCATCTATGACGTCACCAGTCCATAAATCCATATTCTTTTTTTTTTATAAATTAACTCACTGTCAAACATACTTTAAACCACGACAGCTTGGCATTTCATGACGCTGTCTCACATCAAAGTAGTATAATGCTATTTTACATATGCGTGGGTTCAAAAGAAGCCAAATACAACACATTTAAGTTACACTGTATTTGTTATATGTATACACAATGGCAATAACGTTAACATATTTAGCCTAGGTTGCACGTAGTAAATACTACTGAGAACCAAAACCTTTGGAGGCAGTAAGGAACTTCCAGCTTTTAGTATCAAATTGGGCAGGGTAAAAAAGGTGACATGTATGCATTAAAATGCCATTTTATACTTAAAAGAATAAAAATGATATATTTCAGCAATTGCATTGACCTCAATTTATGACGTAATGACTTGCAGTAGTTAATCCATGCCTTCGTTTAGCTTTGTTTAGTGTTTGTGTGGGGTGGTGGATAGAAGGAGGCGGTAGGAGGTCTCAGGAAAATTGATATTGTAGTGAAAAAGGTATGGATGACAAATATTAATTATTTGAGGTTATTTTCAGGTTTTACTACGTTGTTGTGTACAAAACCACGAAGTGGTTGGTACATGTACTGTCATTTGCAACGATTCGAAAATTTGTTAATTGAGTTTTTCACGTCATCAGTTTTTATTACCGGTATAACACAAAAAGATACATGTCAGAAGTGTCTGGTGTTTTCTAATGGAAACCCCAATGTCGTTTTCATATTACAATATTTTTTCTTATTTCACGTGTGTACTTACAGAATTATGTGTTAGATTATGAAAGTCATGTAAGGAACTATTGTCCAAGAAATTTAAAGAACTATTTATCTTTTCCTTAAAGAACATATAAGAACGTTTTAATGTGAATATTCTGAACGAACGAAATTTTTTCGGCCAACCAATATACCGATTACAAACTTACTAACTATAACTTTCAACAAGCGCTTTGGTTGGTTCACACGGGCAAGGTAAAATACCAATCAGGGTCACCAGCAATACTGAATGTCATTAGTTCTTTTGCCAGTTATTAAAATGTTACTAAACGTTCAAATTTGAAATTTAGTCTACGCTTAGAACAATATGCTGTTGATAAGTTTTCACAATTTCAAAAAAAAAAAAAAAATAAAATAAAATCAAGCCATGCTATCATATTAATTCGCTCATTTTATGACTTCAACCCATCATTGAAAAGTCACAAAAATACACTAAAACATTTAGAATTTACAAACTAGAGATAAGAAGAATGGTGTTGTCATGTTCTATCGTAAAAGGGCATTTAATATGTGTTTGAAATTTAAACATTTCCTTGTAAAGATACAAAATCTACATTTCCTTTAATAAGTTATTTCTATAAATTGTATACATTCATTTTCTAAAAACGCATCTTTCATCTAAATTTTTGCACCTTTTTTAAAACGGGCTTTGATAGTAAAATGAATAAAATCATATCTTATATAATTTATCACTATTGAGTTTTTAATGTTAACTATTCAAAACCGGTTACTGAAGGAGCTCCAATCCTGTTGTAAGGACCCGCTTTTAATGTCTTGTCGGTATAATGATTGTTGATTTATGGAGGAACATTGTACGGTGGTATGTTGAGGACATATGTTATTTTTTTAAGATTAAATTATCTCGTACGCACGACATCTTATCTTGAGCGATCAACATCTTATCTTGTGCGCACGACATCTTATCTCGAGCGATCAACATCTTATCTCTTGCGCACGACATCTTATCTTGAGCGATCAACATCTTATCTCGTGCGCACGACATTTTATCTCGAGCGATCAACATCTTATCTCGAGCGATCAACATATTATCTTGAGCGATCAGCATATTATCTTGAGCGATCAACATCTTATCTCGAGCGATCAACATATTATCTTGAGCGATCAACATCTTATATTGTGCGCACGACATTTTATCTCGAGCGATCAACATCTTATCTCGTGCGCACGACATCTTATCTTGAGCGATCAACATTTTATCTCGTGACCACGACATTTTATCTCGAGCGATCAACATCTTATCTCGAGCGATCAACATATTATCTTGAGCGATCAACATATTATCTGGAGCGATCAACATCTTATCTCGAGCGATCAACATATTATCTTGAGCGATCAACATCTTATATTGTGCGATCAACATCTTATCTGGAGCGCACGATATCTTATTTATATATATTAAGGCCCTTTGTGTGTGCATTTAGGTCATCAGTAAAACATACGGACAAGTTGTTAATTAGGGTCCCGCCTATTCAGCTGTTATTTAAACTTCCCACAAGTACATGTACAAGTTTATCACATCATTTGGGTGAGCAATGCATATAATTGGTCATCCTATTTTAAAAATCAAATGAACATAACCAATGATGCATACTGCATGTTAGAATAGCAAGAAATTTCATTTCGGCTGATAAATTAATATTCGCGTAGAAATTAAGGGAAAACAAGGAAATTCTTTAATATATGGGCGAAGCCTACATACTAATTCTTTTTTTGTCAAGGACTTAAATTTATTTCTTTGCATAATCACTGATTTTTTGCTGCCTTTTAATCAGTTTGCGTATTTAAATTTCTAACCCTGCAAACATGAGAAACGGTTATAAGTATAATCGAAACAAAAACAAAATCGGTGGCAGCCTATGTTTTTACTAATGATCTGAATTCACACAAAGGTCCTTAATATATATTAATAAGATGACCGAGAAAAGATGTTGATCGCTCGAGATAATATGTTGATCGCTCAAGATAATATGTTGATCGCTCAATATAATAATGTTGATCGCTCAAGATAAGATGTCGTGCGCACGAAATAAGATGTTGATCGCTCGAGATAAGATGTTGATTGCTCAAGATAATATGTTGATCGCTCAAGATAATATGTTGATCGCTCGAGATAAGATGTTGATCGCTCAAGATAATATGTTGATCGCTCAAGATGATTTGTGATCGCTCGAGAGAAGATGTCGTGCGCACGAGATAAGATGTTGATCGCTCGGGATAAGATGCTGATCGCTCACTCCAGATAATATGTTGATCGCTCGAGATAAGATGCTGATCGCTCAAGATAAGATGTTGATCGCTCGAGATAATACACTCAGTTCCAAAAGAAAGTGTGCACTTAGTTTTCTGTTATTTTTTCTCGGTTATTTTCATGAAACCTTATAATGTTTGGTACCAAAATTAAAATCAGTTCGTAAACAAATTGGTGTGCATTTTAGATTTCGAGTTATACCTGAGAGTTAGTGAATGAAAAAATGAAACAAAAACGTCGGGGATTTTTTTGAAATATTTAAACTTAAAAAAGGGCACACTTTCTTTTGGAACTGAGTATATGTTGATCGCTCGAGATAAGATGTTGATCGCTAAAGATAATAAGTTGATCGCTCAAGATAATATGCTGATAGCTCGAGATAAGATGTTGATCGCTCAAGATAAGATGTCGTGCGCACGAAATAAGATGTTGATCACTCGAGATAAGATGTTGATCGCTCAAGATAAGATGTTGATCGCTCGAGATAAGATGTTGATCGCTCGATATAATATGTTGATCGCTCAAGATAATATGTTGATCGCTCGAGATAAGATGTTGTAATAACATATGTCCTCAACATACAACCAGTATATCTTAATTTTGTGTAATAAGAATTTTGTTTGTTTCAAGTATAATGTATTAGGCCTCTGTTCTAAGGGCATCGACACCTACATTGTTAACCATATACTTTATATCATATTTATTTGTATACTGACATTTATGTGAAGCTGTGACCAATTCTGCCAAACATAAGTCAAAACAAAATTAGATATTAATTCCTATGGTACTTTGTTAAAAGTAAAAATAATGTAATCATACAAATGTCTTGAGTTTTTCTTTTATAGTAGTATTATTGTTCTGTGCCAAGCTATCTTCAGCAATGAATTTTTGATATGTTAATTTAAATAGATCAATCTAACTGTATCCTTAATTTAAGACATTTATTTTCAGTAATTTTTAAACTATTTGCAAAATACCTCATGCCGTTAGCTCTTTGGTTAAGTATACTTAAGACACTTGTAATAGTGTAAAATCTTGATGCAAAGGCAGAAATGTCCTGCACGTTCGATAAACCGGAAGTAATATTATAACGTTATTTGACCAGATTATACAGAATAAACCATGGTCCCGGCTTACGAAACCAAAACGATTTAAGTGATTAATTGCAACCTGTGAGTATTTGTTTTTAAATGGCAAATATCCCACCATACAATAGGCAATATATTTATTTACGACAGGGAAAAGTATCATGAAAATCTACATTTTTGTACCTTTTCTAATCGCGAAACTGTCTACAAAGTTGTCATTTTCTCATAGACTGTCATTATAAGATTTTGCTTGAAGTCCAATTTTTTTGTAATAGTTCAAGCAAACACACATGACCCTTTCTTTTAATTTGCTTCATTTTCTTAGTATATCTTTTAGCTTTGAAACATGATCATTTCATCAAATTCTGCATGGTAGAGGAAAAAATAGAACATGCAAAACGACCTTGTTTTCACATTAATCTTACTTTAAAAGATTTATTAAAACAGATGAGGATGTAGGAAGGCAGCATGCACTTCGCTACAGAAAAGAAAAAAAATAAATTATATTGATTTCCCAAGGTATATTTATAACTGCTAAATATTCAAATTTTAAACACATTTGGGCTTTAAACCGCATGCATTCCAGACATTTAATTCCATATTCTCTTTGTTTGGAATGTAAAATGTGGTCTCTGTCTTTAATTTCTTTAACTTTTTGCTTTCACTTTTATATCACTGCTAAGATAGAGTGTAGAAACTTTAACAGCCTCTCCACACGAAAAGAATTATCCCCACATCATTTTTTCACCATCCACACATCCATTCGACGTATGTTTGCAAAGTCTTCATTTGTCTCTACACCGAGGAGTTAGATTTGGTAGTGGCATATAAATCTAGGTGTGGGCTTGTATTTCAGGGTCGATATACTGTCGTTTAAATACTGTAAATATAAACCTTATACTTGTGTGTGTCAAAAGTACACCGAGACACAAAAGAAACGTTACACTTCATGATGGTACATACATATGAACCCAGACATAACGTCTTGTAAGAAAACACCTTCGACGTCGTAGAAGTCAGCATCATCTGTTGCACGGGCAAATCAAGGTCAAAATGGCGGCATTTAAAGTATCTTACCAATGTTTACTTTTAAAATGTCCATATATATAAAATAGAAATTACGATGAAATAAAAACATATCTGGCGTTTGCTGAACGCTGTAAAATACGAAAAAAAGAATGAAGTTGCATTGGATTTTGTGTGTGTGTACTACGCAGTTATGAAGATATAAAGACACAGTAAAATGTTAAACAAAAGACGATTTAAGCATGATTTTCTAGGTCTTGTCATATCTGGCCAAGTAATCGTACCGGGACAATACGATTACTAGAAACGTCTATAATGATTAAGCGTCAAAAGACTTTGAAAAGTGCATGTACACATGAAAAAAGAACACATGCATAATTTCCCATAGTTATTGTAGGGCAAATAACATATCTTTATCCGGCAACAGGTAACTGTTGTTCATCCGAACTGTCCTTTTGTCAACCAAATCAAATTTATTAGGATGAAAAAGTTAAATATCAAATATCATTCTGTCTGTTGACTGTCGTCAATTTGTCTTTATTTTATTTCTTTGGAATCGTCATAATGCAAAGTAGAAATACAACAGGAATGTAGAAAATTTTGCATTTGTATTTACAGTAAATTTCAATACATCTGGCTTTGTACTCTACAAAATGTTTTCTGTGGTAGATATAACAGTACGAGGAGTGTAAAGAATGTTACACATTTCGTCACCTCTTATGGTCATACTCGATCACATTGAGTTTGCTAATAGTTTGCTTGGTTGCATGCCAAGATATCAGCGGTCATGAGTTAGAAAATTGGTTGAGCCATTGTGTTTGCTTTGTTTTGGTTACTTGTATGAAACCAATTTGCCGTTTAGGTCTATTTTCTATTGCATTCTTTCTACATGTAAGTCCATAGCAGATATACATTATTTAAAGAAGATTGAGCACAAATGTAAATATGATGCTTAAAATGATACGTTTTACGAGCTGCATCCCATTTAAAATTCTTTTAACTGTATTCCAAAAATGGTATTAATGCAACTGAATGTTTACATATATAAGTAATATACAAGCTAATGTGTTTCTTTGAAATACAAAATAAAACATTAATACGAAACAAGTACAAACCTAAACGAGAATATACCGTGTAATCGGAAAGTGTTTGCTTTCTGACTACCAAAATATTTATGATTATCCAGACTGTGTGCACTTAAGATAGAGAGGAAGGATGATGGAAGTCAGATGTTTTCCATCTAACAGACTGCTTCCTGTCAACGTTTACAATGAGTTCAGTAATTCTATAAATCGTAAGGCTAGACTTTATACAAGAATAAACAATTTTTACCTCCGCCATTTATATTTATTTGAACGTACAAGGTGAATACGGGACAATATCTACTGTTGGTTTGTAGGATCTCTGACTTGGCCTGTTACGCCGGTTTTTTATGTAAAAGATTCGAAATACTTTGAAGGAATTATTTAATTTTCAGGAACGTTGATTGATTGTTTTCTTTTTCTCAAGGAAATGATTAATGTTTTCCATTGACAAAAATGAAAAAGTGACGTTACTACAAGTACGAGCTAACATAAATATATGTCCAAAAATAGACTCCAATGAGATGAAATGTTAAGCTTTATGTGACAGGTAGATCTCAAGTCCTTAATATACATTTATGAATTAAATAATCTGATAAAATAATTGTTACTCGTAGGTAGGACAGTTAAAAGATTTAAAGCACTTCAGCTTTTAAGTTTTGCTATATTTCCCATTCGTTTGGAGTTCACTAAATGTATGTGCTAGATATAGTTTCCCTTAACGCAGTGCCGTGTGTGAGATTTGTTAAACCAACGTCCTTGTAATTTTATCAGTCATGAAGCCAAGTGACAGACAATAAAGAAAAGTATTTTGACTGTAGATATTCCGTATAATTATTAGTAATGCCAAAAAATTAAGAGTGTATTTGATTACGTCTCATAAGCGGATTCATTCGTTTTAAACGAGTCTGCAGTTCTTTGCTTAGTTGCATTCTTTGCTTATCAACTATCATAACAGCAGTTTTATAGTGTCTGATTGAGGCTTTAAAAACCTCGTACCTGGACTCAGTGTATTATAATTATGCTCCTGTCCTTCGGAATATTGGGTGAGCATTCATTCCAAGTTTAATAACACTCCGCATAAATTGATGCAGGTTCATTAAACTATTAAAAATGTCTCAGTTTTCTTTGATTCAGTCCAAAGTTTGAAAACAATATTTCAGAAGAAGCTGTTTTATTTAATCGCTACACAGTGGTATTGCTAAATGAAAGTTAAAAAATAAGGGTAGATGAGCACATACCGTAAGTAGACACGTGAGCGTGTGAGGTGCAAGCATATTTGAAACTGGACGGAATACTTATTCCTTAATCGGCTTTTAAATGCCACTTGCTATGGACTAGATAAAGACACAAACTATTATATAAATAGAAACCGCGTAAAGTAAAGGGCAAAATGTTAAAACAGTTCAAACGCGAGACAATTTCTAGCTTGTTTGTGATAGCATTCATAGACTGGTTGTAAAAGTAATTTAATAAAGTGGTTCCTTATACTAGATTATTGAGCAATTATGGCCAAAGTTTATGGCTTAAAATACCAGAGAGAGATATTCAATTCAATCAATTCGTGCAGTAGAGATACTGGTTAATGTCAACACTATTGAAATGGTTTCAAAATAATATTAAAACTGACTTATCTATAACTTTTTTCGATTTCTTTTCTCTTTCCCGATCAATCGTTAAAATTATTAGCGGTGCCTATGTTATGAGCAGTATTATGACAGGGCTAGGTGAGTTCAAAAGACAGAAGCCCCTATTTTCTCAGTCATTTTATTTATGTGAAACACACACATAATTTAAATCAAGTACATGGACTACGATTTAAACCCTGAAGCCCAGTTATCACAAAACCAACATGCTTTCCACCAGATCATTTAATTTGTTCTTAATTTTCTGTGTCTTTCATGGTAAATTCGAGCAATATATACTTATTTAGTTATAAAAGAATGAATAATTGGAGGTAAAGCATCTACTTTCAAACGGTATATGTTAATAAATCCTTACCCGCTTATTTTAGGTGAGCATTAGGCCTGTTTTGACATTTTCAAACTGGTTGAGATGTTGGTCGCTCAACCAATGGGTCGTAAGTTCGAGCCCAACTGGGGTCACGATCACACCTTCTCAAACGGCATCAGTACTGGTTTTTCAAGGAGGCGGATTCCAGAGTAGTTAAAAAACTTATATAATGCTTACTTTAGTTTGCTAACCGTAGATTTTTATAAATTTCCCTAGGCAAATTGAAATATGGTTGTTTTGGTTGCTCAGTTTTGTTCGATTTTTTTTTTCTTTTGTTGTTTTTTTTTTTTTTTTTTTTTTTGTCTTTGGAAGGGGTATGTTTAAACATATTAGAACATTATTGATTGGTTTGGCACTCTTTTTGTCATCCCCACGCAAATGTTCTTTTAATTCGCTCTGATGCCTTTAAAGTATTCCCTTAGTGGGAGCCGAAAAATTGATTATTATAATAAAAATTAATTTCCATCCGCATTCGAATAAAGATACAATTTGTGTTTTATTTTATAATGATGAAGCTTATAATAGTTATCGTTTTAAAGTCCACGTTAAATGTTCATGATAACATTCGTACATGTTTTGGAATTACTACGAACGGTAATTTTACGAGAGAAAGACTGTAAAATCAACGCAACACTGATGTTAAATACTAACAGTAACATTAATTTCAAAATATTTTTTACAATTATATAAGCTACACAAACCTTTGAATTCAAAAATGTGTTTCTTCTTAAGTATAGAAACAGAATTAGAAAACTATGACATTGCTCGTGAAGAAACGCGCGCATTGTATGTGTATACGTGTACACGTTTGTACAATAGAAGAAACGAGTGACTTCACTGAAGAGACACGAAATTGTGTTGATGGAGATATGGAAGATACAGCTGTTTACTGCTCAACTTTCCAGCGTTCGATTAATTACTAAAGAACTTGGCGCATGACACGGCCAACAAAATTATGCAAAAAGTAAATGGATTATAACATGTTGAAATTAGCAACCTGATTTAAATACATTATCTTACAAAGTAAGATCTGATGATGACCAAGCATTCTTGAAAAACCGGATTTCTAATATGATCGGTATTTTCAATTTCAGCCAATCGGAGTTCCCCTTTCAAGCCACAGTAGCTTTTTTACAAAACCAGTACAGAATTCTTTAATGAAACCCATGAAAAATATGATTATCTAATAAGTATCTGGATGACTATATTAACTGTATCAACCGAATTTAAGGTCTTGAAAAGCGTAGCATTTCATTCAGATTGCTGAATTAGCACATTGTGGTGAACGCGAGCAATGTTAACTGAGAAGTTCGGAAAGGAAAAGAAATATGCACCCTCATAAGCTAGAGGACCAATTAAATTTTTCATATTGAAATTATTTTCCATTTTCAATATTTGAAACAGGTTTATCTGAGATACTGAGACGCTATCTGAGGTGTTTAAAATGTCGTTCACATATTTGGATGAATTTCGCTCTAAAGGTACAAAAATGAATTCTTGTTGACATCAGTTAGAATTTAAACTCATTAATCGTAACTTACAATAAATAAAATTAATTTTTTATTTTTGTTCTAAAGTGTATGATAAACCTTTGTAAATAGTAATTTTGTTATGGGATAAACCAGATGTTAGGTTATTCAAATATATATAGACTGAGGCTTACGGAAGGTCGGTGGATCTACCCAGGTGCCCGCTCGTGATGAAATAATGCACGGAGTGGCACCTGGGGTCTTCCTCAACCATGAAAAAGCTGGAAAGTCGCCATATGACCTATCATGAGTCGGTGCGACGTTAAATAATAAAAAAACTATACACTATACACACTAGATATTTCATGAAGAATAGCTACTTCTATAACCATCTCATTTTTTTTACATTAAAACATTTTTTTTTAAAGATCAGATTAAATTTTTTAATCAAAATTGTATTGTCAGTCAGTATTAATAAAGGAAAAAAATGCAAAAAAAGTAAATTCAGAAAGACAACATAGATTAACAACAATACGTTACAAGAGGGTACCAATGCTTGACTATTTACTTAAACAGAGCCGTACCAAAAGATTTCTTTACGAACAAGTGTGTGACGTATCGGTCCACTCCCTCCATCAGTTACTGAGCCTCAGACGAAGGGCAATACATCTATCGGTAATCGAGCGAAAACGAAAAATTTGTTCGAGTTGTTTTGTCTTAATAAGGGTGCTGGACTAACGATATTGCTTTCCACACAACATATTACTTTGCATCAGTGGTCATTGTGATGATCTTTATTAATATGTTGCAGTAACATGTCTAGCATCATGATATTGATCTGTGTAAATCTGTAAATAATTTGGTTTATTTATAGAGTGTGTTACTCTTCTTGTTCGTGTTGTCCTCATTTTTTTGCTTTACTTTGTCTATGTGTGCTAGTCTTGTGCACATTCGCGTGCCGTGGGTTGTGCTTTGGGGAGACTGTGTTTTGGAACTTGGCTTTTCCTGTTGTATAGTCATCCTTGCTTGTTTATACAACCACTTTTATGCTGTGTCTAGTTATAAGTTTTGTTCACTTTATGATATTATATTACAGTCAATAATTTTTCATACA
Source organism: Mercenaria mercenaria (assembly GCF_021730395.1). Classification (NCBI taxonomy): domain Eukaryota; kingdom Metazoa; phylum Mollusca; class Bivalvia; order Venerida; family Veneridae; genus Mercenaria; species Mercenaria mercenaria. The sequence continues at coordinate 48,864,632 of NC_069368.1, forward strand.
ATAAAGTCTCTATTGTAAAGGCTTTTAGCTGATTCTGTTTACAAAACAGTAAGTCATAAGCTGTAGTTGTGTTTATGATGAACGACGTTTAACATGTCAAAGTCATGAATTCCCATCTTTAGACTCCATTCATACAACTTCAAAAATGTAACAAGTTTTCAAATGCATAACATCACTATAGTATATAAGATATGATCTTGCAAATGTTTTGTCATCAATTATTGTATTTAGTTTATAAAAGTTATAGACAAGTATAAAAATGTACTTCTTTGGGTTCTATCTGAGAGTTCGATACGTGTACTAGAAATGATGGTATTCATTACATTTATGCGTATTGTCAGGTGTAATAATGTCATCAAAATAGTGTTTGAAAAAAATGGTTGTGAATATTGAAACCACAGACGTTTAATGAAATAAACAGTAACAACGATATGCATAAGCGTACGCTAGATATAAACAGGATATTACATGAGTGTCTTTTCATATTGAATCTATTAAACGAGTTGAATAAAATAATAAAATGCCCAGCATTCTATCAATTTTATTCAACGAGTTTAATAAATTCAATATGGAAAGTCACAAATTTAATATTGTTTTTATCACATGTAAGCTTTTCCAGCCGAAACATAAAACAATCTACTTTCTTTAAATATTATAAACAAGTTAATTTGACCAACGTCTCTGATACTTTAAACAACGTCGACGTCAAATCTCTATTACACTAGTGTGTTATCAAATTTATGTAATGGCTTTATTTCACTCCCGCGACGTCAAACATGTGATAAATGATATACTCACATAGTTAGATATGTGTCTGATATAAACACTTGTATAAAAATTGTTCACTGGTTGCAGATCGGAATATCCGGACTTAGGTTAACGTTTTAAGTGACAACGAGGTTGTTCGGACTTTTACAGAAACAATCACCCGAGAGCTGTTTAATAAAATCCGCACATTCAGCTAGTCACAGATTGTTGTTTTTGCTTAATCAAACACAAAAACGTTCCGTAGATGTTAACTATGCTCCTCACTTCTGTAAATTTTAGCGTCTGAAATGAATCAGTGTATTACAGTGGCACCTCCCTAATCCGAAAACTTAATAATACGCGCAAGGGTACCAGCTTCGGAACAATAAAAAATCATACATCAAACGCCCCGGAATTCACGCACGAATATTTTTTTCCGTGGCTATCCGATATTCGGCGATACATATTAGATTTAAATCAAGTCATTGTGTAATTCGAAGCAGAGGAAAATACATATTTTGCCAAAAGCGCAAGCATGAAACAACATTCCATCTCGAATCACTCAATTGTTAAAGGCATGACTTATGTGACGAAAAATATTTATATATATAAACAGTACGACTTTTATCCTTAATGTTGTGTTTATGCTTACAGCAATAAAAATGACTATTGCGATAGATATAATAATAACACTTAAGACTGCAAAATACAATCTAACATCTTTATAACTACGAACTCGTCATTAATTATCTAGTCTTGTAGCATTGCAGTATGTCTTGAAATAGCTTTTATTGTCAGATCCATGTATATCTTGAAGAAGAGTATCGGAATGGCAATTACGACGTAAGAATGTTACATGTATCATTTCCGGTTTCAAATTTATACAATTATTTACTTGTAGTATTTTTGTGTCAAGTCTGTAATCACAAACTGACAAATATTCACGTGTTTCATTTGCTGTTAAATTTGTAAAACATATTCACGTGTGTCTTTTTCTGCCCAACTTAAAATCTGCGTATACGTGTTTTCGGTACAAGCAGAAATGGTAACTACATCAACTTGGCATTGTTTGCGCAAAATCTACTTAGCTATCAAAGACATATAGACATGTTTCTGTTCCAAGGAGAATCTATGCTTTCAAATTACTAAAAATTAAGCAACAAAACCAGCAATCTGTTTTAGTTTCTTACAATAGACTTAAACAATTTTACATTTACGTTTGTTTTTAACTCATTTAAAAAGCAGAATGTTCAAGCTGATTCTTAGTCAATAACTTATTTAAGTGAAGCAACGAATATCAGACAATTTGGACAATTCAGTGCAATGATAACAAGCATAAGTTTTCTCAAATCTTTCAATGAAACGCTATCGTTCGTTAAAGTGCTAACGACAAAAATACCTACATAAGTAGTAACAGCAATATTTGTTCCTTAGAGACAATGGTAAATGTTTGAAATGTATGTGCAAAGTCAGCGGATCAAAAGAGGGTAACTGGTTACAAAAGAAATCTTTCAACTCTCGTGGTCTATATGTAGCTGCATAGTATTCAAATTTAGGTCAACATTATGTATTCCAGATATTTTATCTTGTATTCGCATTGATAGATTGTCCCCCTATCTTATATTTCTTTAGTTATTAACCGGTCCGATGCTTTTGTCCAGAATTTGTCTTATAGCTAAAATAACATATGCATAATGTTATGATCATTGTATACTTTTGTGCATTACAACTGAATACAAAATGCAAACTTAACATTAAGTTTTGAAAGTTCACATGAACTGAGCGTTGTCTTTGTATTTGTCTTCTGGTTACATCGGACAATTTATGGTGTTCTTTGGTTGATCAGCCTTCTGCTAAGTCATCAAGTATTTGCGCATATGTTTCGATCGACTGTCTAAAAGATCTTTATGTAGTCTTTATCAACATTCACATCAGCAATCATAAGTGGATTAAAAGTGAGATTCAGTAAACAATTAACCGGTTTAAACTCTCAAGTGTTTGCAACTGATCGTTTCAAGGCAGTGTCCAATGGTGCCTTTTTGTTAATTTTGTGTTTATCATCTATATGTTTTGTATATTTAATTGATGTTCACATCATTGCACACACAACTTTAGGGTTTTGGCAATAGTTGTAATCGGTCTAGAACATGGCTGTTCTATCGGATATGTGTCCTTGTTATTGATTTTATTTCATTTGCAGGTTGTTGAGCATCAGTGCTGATTTCAGCTTTAACTTGGACAGCTATGTAGAGGCTGCGTTTTTCGGGTGTGGTTTTCTTATTTGACCGTTGTGCATTTGTCGAATGCTTGAGATCAAACATTGCATTTCTACCTATCCTGGCCAGAATCACCAGCTATCTGCTGCAGATATTACGCTTTTCTAAAAAAGAAGGAAAGACTAATAACAGTGTAGCTGAAAAATAATCAGAATGCACATCATTTCTTGTCTCGATATTTGTTTAAGTTTTTTTATGTTGGCCGCATCAATCAAAATATATAGATTTACCGATTCATTGCTTTTGTGTCTCAAAAAATATTTCTTATAAGTTGTCATAATCTTTGAAAAATCAATTCTATAAATAAATGAAAATGACATGATATCATGTTCACAATTAATACACTTAGCATTACTGTTTTGTCGGGTTACACGAAATAAATATGTTACAAAACATTTAATCATGGTCAAGTTCGTTGGATTACGATTATACCTGTGTTTAGACACTTACATACTACAATTTCAATCATCCATATATACAAAAAACTCAACTATAAATGAAAGACCGTAAGTAATTTTAAATTCTATTGTACACGATTTCCACTTCATGATTTTGCGATTTCGCAGTTAACGACTTCACGATTTGAAATTCACGATGTCGCGAAATGGAGAGGTTGGAATCTACAGATCACAAAGTTGTGAAATCATGAAATGGAAGTTTTGAATTCATAAAGTGGAAATCGTAAAATATTGAATCAGAAATGCCACTATCGGTCTGTTGTATTTAAAAGATTTACTGCAACTGTGGATAGTAAATTTGTTGTATTTTAGACTACTACATATAGCAGTGAGAGCTGTTTGATGATTCTAAGGCAATAACTAATATATAGTGTAGTTTGTCTTTAGTAAACATTTATTCATTTTGTCGTGCTATCCCTCTCCAATGCACCATCAAATCAATTCACGTATTGATGATAATCAAGATTGGTTGGTACCATCGCACAACTAGAAATTAGCCTGGAGTTTTATCTTGACTTGCAAAATAGCGTCGTTATTATTTATTGATGCCCTACTTCAGTAAATTGGAAACTCTTAACAACGGCAAAATTATGTTTAAAATCGATGTAATTTCAGCTTGGTCAATAAAATGTCATTGTTATCAAAGACGCAAATAAAGTTACATCTAAGGTTCCTTCATGTAATAGAAACACTTATTGTAAAATAACTATGTTTGATTGTTCAAATATATTTTCTCTTTAAGACAGATTGTGAGTTAGATAACCGGTGGAGATGATGTGACTAGGGTAGTTGAGGCCAAGGGTTCAAAACAATGTGGATTTGATGTGACCTGGTTGTTTGAGATACAGCTGACCTGAATAATTTAGGCGTGAGTTAGATACTGTTGTCAATGTGACTTGAATTTGTGAAGTCGTGAGTTTGATACCAACGGACTTAAATAAATTCTGTTTTGTGTTGTATCAATTATATTGTAAGAAGCATGGAGAAGATGAAGTAATCCTTTTGATTAATTGCATAAAACCACAATTATGTCAAATGTCAATGTTCCTGAAGGTGTATGTTGTGTTGCATTTTTTGTTTCATATCAGATAACAATGTAACAGTACAGTACTGCAATGCTTCAAATCGTGTAAACTCCATTGCTAATGTTCAATGGTATTTTTTAAAACAATCATATGCAACTGATCGTTTGCTAAAAAGCGATATGCCAACTGATTAGTAAAAATATAATGAAAACACTTAGTGCTAACAAGCGTCTGCCAAACATTCAGGAATATTTCGTACAGACTTAATCCGAAAGTAATTGCTTTCTGTCAGCGCCAAAATATCTTTGATCACCTTACAGACAGAAACGAAATATGATCGGAGTGAAATACTTTATACGTAATAGATTGGGTGTCATCAGTGTTTGCAAAGAGCTTGCCTTAGCTCATGAAGTGATTCAAGTAATCGTTCATTTTACGAATTTTATTTTTTCGGCGAACGCCGTCTAAATTCGTTTTCGTTACCTATGCCACGTGACTTCAGTTTGCCAATCAAACTACTTGATAACGCATTAGAGATAATTTATCAAAATGGAAGATTTATGCAACACTCTGCCTGATTGGACAAGAGTGTCAATTTCTTTCACTCTGTTGATTGTGCTACGCTGAGTGAAATGTAGACAAAGTGTTTATCCTAAACGACGCTGTTCACAGTTTTAAAGCTAACTTTGGCTCAGTATATTTAGCAAGAATATTGATATATCTCAAAATGATAAGTAAGTTTAATAAATATGATAAAAACCTGTTCAAATACCAACATATATCAAATTAAAGAAAGAGCTTAATACGGTCTACGTATCACATGAATAAGGGTGTGATAAGAGTCTTTTATGCAGAGAAGAGCTTTTAAAAGATTTTCCTTGTTACAATTGTCGTCTGTATATGAAAAGGTTTCTTGCTTTTGTGACTTATTCAGATTGCATATTAAAATGAGTACTTGTTTGCTTTGATATATTTGTTATAAGTTATTTAACTGATTTATTATATATGAATATTTTTCTTTAGTATGGTATGCAAATATTGAACTCAGTTGAAATCTGTTTCATTATAAATATGCTATATAATGACTGAATCTCATACAGTTTATCTATGTGATATGACTACGGTCAAACTTTGCTTATGAAACAGAAATATTGAAATAATTACAATTATATGTTTTGCTTGACCTTCACTTTTTTTATAGGTGTGACGTCATTGTCCAAAGATTCATGAATAGCGAATATGCATTTGTTAAAGCGGGATCAGTTGGCCTATTTTCGAAATAAATAAAATTAATAAATAAAAAATCCTTTAATTGATTTTTTCAACTTTCTTCAGCTGGGACATTTGACCTCTTTTAGGGGCTGCTAGAGCTAAAACTAGAAATGCCTTTATACAGCGTCTCGTGAACAGCTTGGTGGATCTTTGTCATACTTGGTCTGGGACATCATTATAAGGTCCTCTTCCAAATTTATTTATATAGGAACTTGGGCCCTATTAGGGACCACTGTAGCTAAAAGTAGATATGCCTTTCTTCGCATTAACCACTAAAATGTGATGGATTTTTATCAAACTCGATGTGTAACAATATCGTAAGGTCTCCTGCTATTTTGTTACAAATGGGGATAGGGACCAATTTAGCTTAAAATATAAACACATTTAATGACCTCTTCTCATGAACCGCTTCATGAATCTTCATCAAACTACTGCTGTAATTATTCGTCTAAGGATAAACGAAACAAAATTGCAACCCTACGAAACCTTTGCGAAAAATTAAAAGAGAACCATTTAAATTGTTAAAGTGCGGTGTTTAGTTTTGCAATTTGAAAAATGTTAGATGAAAGATGAATGTTAGATGAAAAATTCATAAAGTTCTTTCCTTATTACAATTCGCCGACCATCATTTTTAAAGATATTTCTTGTTAATGTATATATGAAAAGACCAGCCACATTGTCTTAAGTGTATTAATTCGTATTTTACTGCTCGGACATACATATTGTATAGAAGGAAGGGAGTGGAAAGTAAAGAAAGTATATATCTCCCATATCTAATTAAAAATTTAATAAACTTAATAATTATGAATTTTATCTGGCCCATAAAGATTAAAAAAAAATAGTAACAAATTTGTATAACAGCGGATAAAACACAGTACGGACGAAATATATGCAATACAGGTAGGCATATATTAAGCCTTTAAAAGCAAACACCTACTTTCCGTGACAAAGATGTGAAACAAAATCAAACAAATTAAAGTGACCATTAACTTTTCTGACTTCCAGTCTTTACTTAATAAGATTTTTGTTAGTACTTCAATAGAAAAAAATATCTAAAAAAGAAATTACTGCTTTCTAATGCTTTTAATTTAAAAAAGACAAACTTTACTAGATGAGGAATCAAAATGTGTATTTGAATTCAAGCATTAATGTGGCATTTCACAGTACAGGCATTCTATCATTTTAGTAACAAAAATGCATATTGCGGTGCCCTTTTTAGCAAGTCGTTCGAATTTCATGTCCTTTTATCTGGATGGACATTGATGCTCGGGATAGACCTAAGGCCCTAATCACACATACTGTAAATATATAACGTGTACATAACACATTTTTAAGTATGAACACTCACAATAAATTAGTATAAGCCGAGAGAGAAAACAACAACAAATGAACTGACCAATAAGCCAGACAAGATCCAAGAATGAAATGATAAGTTGAAATATCAAGAAACTGTTGTACAGAAACGGGAAATACCATAACATATTTTTAATTACAAAAATACCTTTAGTTCTGACACTGAGCAGTGTTTAATTGCTCCTTCCATGTTTAAATGTATTTAAGATATATACTTATAATGCAATAAAATAAGAACTCTTCAAAATGCATATTAAAGTGCGAAAACATGTAGTTGAAAATTGGTAATATTATCATTTGAGAGCTATACTCTATTAAGCAGAAGCGTTAGCTGGATTCTGTAATCCAAATGTAACAGAAAAAATAATAGCACTTTGTAAAAGTACGAGGAGACTTTCTACAGCCGTTAAACTCCCCGATTTATAACAGTTCGCAAACATCAAGTACCAGTTTCAAAACGTGCCAATGCTGATTCAAAATAATCTTAGATTTTTGTATACTGTACAGTAACAATGAAGACTGATTATATTGACGTTTACTAAATTTAGGTTTGAGGGGCACCTTGTTAAACAACAAAAAGCGAAAATAAAAACGAAAAAACAACAACAATATTTAATATTACCCGTCTCTTTTGTGCTACGCATAATAGAAAATGCCACATGTTTGCTGATTGTCATTGCATATTAGATTTTAAAGGCAATCTTCGAGTTCAATTATGGAAGTGTTGCGCGATGAATCCGATTAAACTGCATGAAGTTTTTCCTATGTTGTTTGGTGTAACGAAAAATAATTGACGCTTTCGGGCCTAAAGTTGACATATTGCAATTGGAATGGATGGAAATCATCGACGGATTATTCGTTTAACAACCCAAACAATTAAATCCTTCAAATACGTTTTTTGTTTATTGATTATATTTTTTTCAGCGGTTTTGGTAATACAGATGCGTATGAAATTTTGAGAAAAAAACTTTGGATTTTATCTATCCTAGATGTAATTCCTCATTTTGTTCATACAGATGCGTGTGAAATTTTGAGAAGAAAAATTTTGGATTTTTTCTATCCTAGATATAATTCCTCATTTTGTTAATTGAAGCGTAGTATTATTTAATATATGCCATTGTTTCTTTTCATTTTGCAGTAGATGGTATCTTATAATTTGTATTTGCTTCTACAAATCCCTAAATTAATATGAGCTGTTATAAGGCTAATCATCATCGAAAAATACGGAAGTCCTCTGACAATTAATACATGTTAAAGCATTTCTTTAACAACTATTGCGTTGTGCAAAATTATTTGATGATTAACCTATAGTTAAAAGTTTGGCCCTGTTACTTTGAACAAGGATTTACATTCCTAAAGGTTTTACTACTTTAAGTTCTGGCGGCACTGTTGTTTGGTCAGTCGACACCATTTGAAAACTTTAAAAGAGCTCAGTGTTTGGATGCTTCCGGTCAAGAGGTGCAATAGTATTTAAGCTGTTCATGAGAAGTTGTTTGAAGCAAATTGTTGGACAACGGACGGGCGCACATCCAGCGATCCTAACAGTTCACAATGAACGGTACTTGCTTATATAATTCGTTTGTCGAGCATACTTGTGTCGCCTAATAGTTACCTCTGTACTTCTTTTCTAACTTAAGAAAGGATATCGGTATCTTTTAAGTAGTAAACTAAATATCTGTTTGCGTTTTTTAAAAAAAACGTTGCAATTATATATAATAATACGATTCTGTATGAATATATTTGTGTACGTATTTGTAAATCTGGTAGGTCGCACCAGTGTGGATTGCTTTCGTGTTACTCCCAATATCATAGTCACGACATAGTCCCCTTGCATGTACTTCTCTTGTTTACATCTTTTGCTTTGGTTTCTTTTTCACCTAAATTGGGGTCAAGCGAAACTATTTTATCAAACTTAGGAGTACTGTATTGCAACATGATGATTATTTAATGTATTTCAGAGGAGAAGATACGTAAGTAAATATGTTGACGTAAGACGATGGACCATGAACGCCTGATCATCCACATGTACTAATAGCTAATAGCTTATCCATGACCATTGGTTCAGTATGAAAACAACAACAACAAAAACAACAACAATGGGTTGAACGTTAAGTTAATTTTCATACCATTACAAATTAAAAGGAAAACCTTTATATTCAACAAGAGTGTCCTTAATATCCTTATTTGCGCTACACTGGAAACAGATTCTAATATAATCGGATTGGTCAACTGATAGTTATAAATCAAAGCACTAAAAGTGCTGAATGCGGCGGGCTTAAATAGAAGACATGAAATATAACGGAAGATTATATTTTAAAATTTCTCTTTCTCAAAACAGTGAGATTTTGAATTTTAATTATAAATTTGCATCTAGAATATACACATATCATTGAATACATATTTTTCTCAGCGAATCACATTTGTACCACGTGACTGTCCAATATATTACTGTATTGGATCAATTATATATTCCGTATTTGACTAGACAATTTTTTTTTTCTAATCTGCATGTTAGCAAAACAATAAAAGCCATAAACCGATGAAAGTATCCGCATGAATATCAACTTAATGCAATGTTACATACGTCTAAAGATGAGTTCATGTCTGTTTGATTGTCTTTTTCCTTTTTTACCGAGAATAAAAGGCATAGAATAACAAGAAAATAATGGTAAACCCAATGGATGCTCACCAAAATAAGATTATTGCATATTAAAAGAAACAAGAGGACCATGATGGCCCTATATCACTCACCAGAGTTGATCTGGCCTTCTGACCTAGTTTTTGACCTCACATGACCCAGATTCAAACTTGACCTATAAATCATCAAGACAAACACTTTGACAAAGTTTCATGATGATTGGGTTACAACTGTGGCCTCTAGAGTTTTAACAAGCTTTTCCTTTGATTTGACCGGTGACCTAGTTTTTAAACCCACATCACCCAGATTCGAACTTGACCAAGAAAAACATGCTGACCAATTCTTATGAGTTTCAAACTTAAACTATGGAGGTTAACAAGATTTTCCTTTGATCTGGCCTGCTAAACTGTTTTTTGATCCTAACTGACACAGTTTCAAACTTTACCTAGAGATCATCTATACAAACATTCTAGCCAAGATTCATAAAGGTTGGGTTACAACTGTGGCCTCTAGAGTGTTAACAATCTTTCCTTTGATTTGACCGGGTGACCTAGTTTTTGATCCCACCTGACCAAGATTCGAACTTGACCTAGAGGACATCAAGACAAACACTTTAAACAATTCTGATGAATTTCCAACTTAAACTGTGGACTCTTGAGTGTTTACAAGATTTTCCTTTGATCTGGCCTACTGACTTAGTTTTTGACCATACATGACCCAGTTTCGAACCTGACCAAGAGATCTTCAAGACAAACTTTCTGACAAAGTTTCATAAGATTGGGTGACAGATGTGGCCTCTAGAGTGTTAACAAGGTAATTGTTGACGGATGATGCATGTCGCATGACGAACGCAGCCGGACAATGACTGGTCACAACAGCTTACCTTGAGCCCTTCGTGCTCTGGTGAGCTAAAAAGTGGAATCCGCTGACTGGGCAGATATAGTTTTAAAAATACTCATGTTGAATTAATAAAATATTAGAATCTCACTGTCCAGAATATTATCCCACCATAAGATGAAGATACATGACGGCCATGAAGGCCCTGTATCGCTCACCTGACCTATTGACCTAAAGATCATCAAGATTAACATTCTGACCAAGTTTTCATTAAGATATGGTCATAAATGTGGTCTCTAAAGTGTTAACTAGCTTTTCTTTTGATTTGACCCGGTGACCTGGTTTTTGAAGTGACATGACACAGATTCGAACTAGACCTAAAGATCATCAAGTTTAACAATATGACTAAGTTTCATGAAGATACAGTCATAAATGCGGCATCTAGAGTGTTAACAAGCTTTTCCTTTGATATGACCTGGTTTTTGACCCCACCTGACCCAGATTTGAACTTGACCAACAGATCATCAAGATCAACATTCTGACCAAGTTTCATTAAGATATGGTCATACATGTGGCCTCTACAGTGTTAACAAGCTTTTCCTTTGATTTGACCTGGTGACCTGGTTTTTGACCCCAGATGACCCAATATTGAACTCGTCCAAAATTTATTGAGGGTATCATTTTGACTAAGTTTCATTGAGATTGGAACAAAATTGTGACCTCTGGAGTGTTAACAAGCTTTTCCTTTGATTTGACCTGGTGACCTAGTTTTTGACCCCAGATGACCCAATATCGAACTCGTCCAAGATTATTTTGAGGGTAACATTCTGACTAAGTTTCATTAAGATAGGGCCAAAATTGTGACCTCTAGAGTGTTAAAAAGCTTTTCCTTTGATCTGACCTAGTGACCTAGTTTTTGACCCAAGATGACCCAATATTGAACTCTTCCAAGATTTTATTGAGAGTAACATTCTGACTAAATTTCACTAAGATTGGGCCAAAATTGTGACCTCTAGAGTGTTAACAAGCTTTATCTTAGATTTGACCTGATGACCTAGTTTTTGACCCCATATGACCCAATATCAAACTCATCCAAGATTTTATTGAGGGTAACATTCTGACCAAATTTCATTAAGATCGGGCCAAAATTGTGACCTCTAGAGTGTTAACAGTCAAATTGTTGACAACGGACGACTGACAGACAGACGGACGACGACGGACACAGAGCGATCACAAAAGCTCACATTTGAGCACTTTGTGCTCAGATGAGCTAAAAATGCGCACTACCTTTTGTTGCCAAGAAATATCCTGACTAGAATGGCGCTATAGTTCATTAAAGTTGAATAATCAAAGGGCAGTAACTCAGTGATAATCATTCGACCAAAACATGAAGATAATATGCAACTTCCGATGAAGTTTCTATGGATTCCAGTCCAGGACAAAAAAATGGTACTATAGTGTACTAAAGTTGAATTATCAAAGGCAGTAACTCAGTGAATCATCTGACTCGAACGCGCATTTCCTCTTGGCAGTGAAGCTTCCTATAAAGCTACTATAAATTCCAGCCAGTGGTTGCTGAGGAATACTCTGGACAAGAAATGGTACTATAGTAAACTAAGTTGAATTACCAAACGGCAATAAGTCAGTGAAAAATCATCTGGCTGGAAGTTGGAACATCAAGACCAACACCAATGTCATATAGCATAATCATGGGGAACATTTCTGTGTAGTACTAAAAATGTCCTTTGATGCAATTAATGTAGCAGAAACAAAGTTTTACTTGATCTTGAACAGTGACCTTGACCTTTAACTGACAAGCATAGATCAAGCATTGACACACTGTCTCATCATGGGGAACATTTTTGTGTAGCACTAGATAATCCATCAGCAGAAACAAATTTTTCTTGACCTTCAATAGTGACACTGACCTTTGACCTATAAGCATAAGTCAAGTACATGCATATCTACTTATTGCGCTCTAATAGGCATCATTCCTATAATCCACTCCGGTGTTCCACCTGTAGGGGACTATAAAAACCTACTGTTCTATTTATCGTCTGATTTAATATAAAATTTCCCAACAACCAGAGTAACTAGCAGCTGGTATCCAGGTATGTGTTACTTCTATAAGTAAGCTTAGTATAACATGCTTAATATTACCTTTAAACATCATTTTTATGACATTTTAAGTTTTTTGTTTTTCATCACGTTATGTCTTATGGATCATAGTACATGTTCATTTAGCAAAACGGAAATGCACAACTTCACACAATAAAGACATTAAGGTCTAGAGGTCCGGGCTAAGGGTGTAATTAACGACATATCGAAATTCACTGTATCACGATACATTATATATAGTCTGGCGTATCGTATCATAGGTCTGTTTTACGATACAGTGGAAAGTAGAGATCGACATTGAATGAAAACTTCCATACAATCACTGTTGAAGATAGCAACTAAACAAATGTATCATTTATTACAATTTCTTTAACTTTAAAGCAAAATTTCAAGTACTTTCCAAGAGAAGGAACATTATTTTTTTTTAACTTTGTCACATGATATGTATTGTATTGTGAGACTAAGCATATCGCTACACCCCTAGTCCGGGCATCAATATACAACATGTACATGTACTATTAATTTATTATGTACTGTATTACTGTGTATAAGGTAATTGCTGGTAAAAGTTCTGATTTCTTGTCATAAAGCAGAACGTTTTGGGACAGCGTGATAACATAAATCTGACTGTCGCTGTCCCGTCACGTCCAAACTTAAGAAATCCCCAGTGAAATCTGTTGTGAATGTTTTCTGGTACACGTACAATGTATTTGTATAGATTACATCTCTGATAATGAATTTATGTCGACATTAAAGCATAAAATTGCATCACTGACATTTTCTTAATGTATATGTGTTTTCTTTCTGCAAGTTAGTGTTGTTCACGTCCGCTGCGTATTGAAACAGGTGTCGGGGTAAATATCTCCTCACACCTGTTTACATTTTATTATATAGATTTATGTCTATATTGATTTATGTCTGTTATTTAAAATTATTAGTTAAATTCAACATGAATATATTAATGTTTAATGTACTGTAGCAGTAAGTCTGACCAGTATATATGACATTTTTTTTATTTTTTAATGTCTTCGTTTTCCTAACATTAAAATGCTGATATGGGTAAGGCTTAGAGGGATAAAAAAATATCATATCATAAAATAAGTCATCCCAATAAACCAAATGAGTATATTAAGCCTAGCCTAAAGTTGCCTTCATTTAATTTTTTTTATCTTATAATCATAATTACATGTATGTTGCTCTCACTTGAAGGTCTGAGGCATATTGAATAGAAAATTTTAACAGCAATTAATGACTGTCACCATTATTTAAACCAATTCAACAATTCATGAGCACAATCCATGTCTTAAATACTAAAGAAAACATTGTTTATTATTTTATTTTAATTCATCTGTCCAGAGATAAATGGAACTTGTCTAGATGTCTGGTACTGGAGTCTTGACCCCTAATCATTGCCTAAAAACAAAGCGCTAAGCCTATAAGAATAAACAGACCCACAACTTGAAAGGCACATAGAGCTAATCTCACAAACATCACGTGGTAACTGAATGAGATCTCGTTTTACCAATGTATGAAATTTTTTACCATACAACTGAAGGATAAAAATTTGTCATGAAAAACTTTCTATTAGATTGTCATGATTGTTTGTTTATAATGATAATGGTGTTTTTTAATGTTGACTATCAGGGCTTCGGAAATTTGCCGGTTTGTCGGTTTTGGATCGATTTTTTACTTTTCAGACCGATTCATAAAGTGAAAAAACAAAAAAAAATCGGTCCCGTAAAAATGGAGAAAAGTATAAATTTCTGTCTGATATCTCAATACACCATCTACTGCCAAGCAGGAAATTGTTGGCCGCACCCTCAGATAATCAATAAACGTGTCAAACAGTCTGACTGTCACTTTGATAATCGGTCCGTAATTAGCACGTGACGCAATCAGTACTAGCGCGGCACATCCTTTAATGTTTGCAGACAGCCGACTGCAATGTATTAAACATTTTTGACTGGTTTCCAAATATGTCTGACTGGATCCAAATCATTTCGACTGGGATCCACTTCTTTTATTTAAAATCCGATGGATGGTTTATTTCAAAAGGCTATGTTTCATCATGGTAAAAAACAAATGGTCACTGCATTTAATCAAAAAGCTATAATTGTACATTATAGGTCTTTGATTTAATGAGACATCACACGGAAAACCAATCAAAGTATTTTTTATAATTACTTGATTTGAAAAAATTACAAGATTCATTTGTTGGGGCTCCAGTTGAAACAAGTGCAGAAAATCGTCTTTGCAACCCGACGGTGCAAAAAAGAAAAAGAAAAAAAATGGACTGGCAAACACGTTCATGATAAAGAAAACCGGAGTGGTGCTGTTTATCAAATCGGTCTTTTAAAAAACGTTTCAAAATGAAATTTTGTTTACATCAGAAGAGAACATATAACTTTTAAAATGTAGCTGCTTATTGAAGTACAACATAAGTGAAATGAAATATCCGTGGCCAACACGCGTGACCTTTCGGTACTATACATGCGGGAAATTCGATCTCAGCGTTCATATAACGTACACATTCGGTCCGCGGCAGAGTATTCTTAAAATACCAAGACTGTTTAGCAGAGAATATGTGTCATATAATTGTATTTTATAGAATTCCGTCAAAGAATGAGGAAACATCACAAAGTATCTGCCGTGTATAGGGTACCGGTCACGTGCGTTGGCTTTTAGACTAGTTACGCACACGGTGTCAATGCCTCGGTAATTTTATCCTTACAAGTATTTTCTCGGAAAAAAATCGAAATTTAAACAAAGTAACAATCACACATAACACTGAATAACTGTCTTCATTGTATGGAAACACGCGGTGACCGGTAACTCAGTTTTAATGCATGACATGATTATATCTTTACTCTATCACGTTTTACAAAATATGTAATATTGGGAATGCAGTGGGTGGGGTAGCGCCGATGTCAGGATTTTCGTTTTGGACCGACTGAGTTATCAAAATTTCCGGAGCCCTGTTGTCTATATATATATATATATATTGTTGTTAGTATTTTTTACACAGGGAAGGAAGGAATAAATTATGATTGGAAGTCTGGAAATTCAGAAGTGGTCTTTTGAAAATTGGACCTGATTCGGTCAGCCGTTACCAGTGTATGAAACAGAAAGCAGAAGGATAAAAATTTGTATCGTGAAAAACTTTCTATTTTAAGATTGTTTGTTTATAATGTTAATGGTGTTTTTTTTTAATGTTGTTAGTATTTTCTACAAGATCACAGGGAAGAAATGAGTTTATGATTGGAAGTCTGAGAAATCAACAGTGCTCGTTTGAAAATTGGACCCGATTCGGTTTATTAGGTGACGGCCGTACATGTATCACCAGTTTTAAATTAATAAGCGTCTATCAATTTGATCAGGAGTGATCAAGTCTGCATTAACCCTTCAAGATGATAACACCTGTTATCGCGGGGATATGTGCCTGCGGGAGATGATCTCCAGTTGTGATTCTGTATATTTATAGTTATACTTCTTTGCTAAAAATCAATACACCCTACAAATTATTAACCTTCATAAAATAGCTCTGACAAAAAATCCCAAATATCTACAAATAAAAGCAAAAAATCAATGGCTAACAACCTTCTGTCAATCTGTGTCCTGCTGAACATGAATGACGTAGAAATCTTCTTTTAATTTGATGCCAAACTTGTGAAGTATCCGAAGTTCTGCTAGTTGCAATTTGGAATACCCATTCTTACCAAGCAAACGTAAGGCCCGATTTAAATCTATACACAAGCCATAACGCTGCTTGATAGAAAAATAGATAACCTTTTCCTCAATAACATTCCATTCCAAATGCAATATTCCTTGATTTGAGACTTTTTTTTAAACTGTTAGTGCAGAAATCTATAATGCTATCGATGAGTCATTTTCCGCTTCTTCGAACGTTTCCGTTGTAAAAACTATTTTGTGGTAATTGCAAATACGGCAGGCATACGCTATATATTAGTGACACCTTGACACGGTCTCACGTTCCTATTAAAAGCTCATTTCATAAAAAAAATCACCGCATAAACAGATATGTCCTTTAAAAGTTGTTGTTGTTGTTTCATTCACAAAAACAAGATGGCGTCATAAACAACAATAATTAAAGAAGTCCGGTAATACCTATTAAAACAAAAAATATCATTCGCCTAGATTTTCTTCTTTATTCTTATTAAAATGCACGAAAGTAGGATAATACACAAACTTCGTCAAATGCATTTTTACGGTGTAATAACAATGAAAATTTGGACTATTTTGTCTCAGTGTGTTGTTTGGTTTTGTCCAATGACATTCCGCGAAGTCAAATAGTTCTATTATTGAACTAGTTTGACGGGTTTATTACTGTATAAAATAGGTTTACCATACAAGACATAAATACTTTATAAATCATCACGCAGTAACCACTAACCCTTCTTCTCATTAAACTATCCGTTTTACAAGAATTATTACGCTTCAATTTGATGTGTTATTCGGATTGTCTCCAATTTTCGATCTTCCGCGCGATGACACACTTTGAAACTGTGAGTGTTAACTAAGCGGCAGAGGCCGCAAGCGGCCCGCCGCAAAAAGGTCATAAAGAGTTCAAGCCATCTAAAATACATAAATTATACGGTTAAATATTGAGGTTAAAAACGAAATGGAAAACATGTTTTAGTTGCATTTTCAGTGATTTTCAGAGGATAACTCGTCCAATGGATTACTTCTGAAGTAACAAATGTGGTATTTAAAATGTTACATTTCATTATTGTTTTATAGCATATGAAATATTTCATTTCAGGACAGAATTAGTTCTGATAGAAAAATATTCATCTTAACAATGTAGCCTTTGCGGTGTGTCAATCAGATTTCACCCTTACTGTTTTATACATGGAGGTAATTTTGAACGTATGTTTTCCAAAAAGCTCTAATATTTGTTCAAGTAACATTACAGAAAAATGCAATGCTCATCCGATTTGATGATAGACTTTCATTATTTTACAATAAATGAAACATTTGCAAATATGTACGATCAATTATTTTATGGACTACTCATATTTTTTTTCAATTTATAAGTAAAATCTTATTTTGATGTTTTGAGCTGTTTCACATTTCATTATCTCTCATGAACAGACTTATTCAAAGCGAGTCTGCTGTTATTCTGCTTCGTTGCATTCTTTGCTTCCAAATGATCTTTTTACAGGTTTTATTTATTTTCCTCCGTCACAAGTTGCAAACCTTAATCTCGTAGCCAGACTCAATCAAACTGATTGTCTGCGATTATTAAGCTTGACATCAGTCTATGATTCCAAAGGATTTTCTACTAGAATTTATTTACGTTTACGAAAGCAGTCATGAATGCTGTGTGCTGTTCATAAAAACGTCTCAGCGCACTT
Organism: Mercenaria mercenaria; assembly: GCF_021730395.1. Lineage (NCBI taxonomy): Eukaryota > Metazoa > Mollusca > Bivalvia > Venerida > Veneridae > Mercenaria > Mercenaria mercenaria. The sequence goes on from NC_069368.1 coordinate 48,882,731, forward strand.
GGACTCAAAGTTTTTATATTTTTATCCTCTGGGATCGCGGAATCCATTCAATATTTAGGTGCATTAGAGTTCCACTTATTCCGGCACTAGAAGGACGTGATTTGTGTTGCACATTTCCTCACATGAATTGACTCTGCAAGAACTAAACGTGTCTGCAGTTATTTCATTTGGTTGCTTGTAAAGGGTCTTCTTCTAGATTTTAGTGTATGATTTTGTTTTTACAATTAATGTTAATTTTATTACGACCTTTTCTTGTCTCTTACAGTCACTAGAAGAAGATTATAGGTAACAGAAAAATATAATCTCGTTAAGCGTGAGTTAGACTAACGGCCAAGTCTTGTGAACCCGTGTTTAAACACTTGAATAACAGATGCAATTTCATCTGGTTAAACGTTCATCCATATGAATTACTGGCTAAATCCTAAAAGTAATATACAAAGAAAAGTATTTAAAATACTGTGAAATCATTTAAATTCGCTGGCATGAAATTTCGCACAAACGTGAAAAAGGGCTGTTTCGCGCGGGCTTTAATTCGCACATTTTCAATTTATAAATGAAAAAATAAAATTAAAAAATAATAATAGCGCGGTCTTAAATTCGCGCATCGGTCCTAGCGCGAAATACGCGAAAATTCGTCCTACGCGAATAAAAATGATTTCACAGTACTTACTGCAGCTAAGTACAATAAATCCTTTCTTCTAAGCGCGTTTACTTCCTGTGAAAGATGTAATGGTAGATTTGCCGGAGGATGGAAGTCCTTTCAATTTCATTACAACAGAGATCCACTTAAGACAGTGTTAGGGTGCGTGAGGGGTGGTGCATATTTATGATGTTTTAATACATTCAAACATAGCCTACTATTACATTGCTTGCTTGCTTTCTTTGCTTCAAAAGGATCTTCTTATAGAGTTTTAAAAGCAGTCGTTTAGTGTTTTTGGCGGCCAGCTGTATAAAGTCTCCTCGTACTTGCACTAAGTGTTGTTTTATTTTCTGGTTCTTTGGGTTCATGGATTTTATCAGTTTTACTATAACAGAGATGCTAATGGGCATAAATGTGTATGTTGCATTTTCCTATATTTCTTAAGAAGAGAGTCGATCAAACCGAGCCTGTCTAGTATCATATTGTTTGGTTGCTTTATTCGTATAAATTTTATTGTATTCATACACAGACTAATATGTTGTTTAAAAAGTGCGCTATACAAATTCAAACACAACCTTTCTTCACATAGCACACCACCAGCGACTTTAAATAAAATCCTCTCTTAGGCAACTATCCACTTGAAAAGGTTTCCGTACGCAAAAACTTTCTTGGAAGCAGCTCTTATTTAGCTGAGCATCTTCTTTCAAGCTACAATAAATTTTTCAAGGAACTTGATTAACTTGAATATCCAGTAGTCTTTTTTCTTTCTAGAAAACAGTTTTTTCAACTCTATCATTTTCCATAAAATGTCAAGCAACAATCTTGCATGCAGCTGTTAAACAAAAATTGTTTTCAAGTAAATATTCGATATAAAAAAAAAACATGAACCGGCTGCCATTCAATACCCTGTCTCTATGTTCTGGAAACATTTTCAGCTCAGTTACACTCTACGACATTTAATACAACTGTTGGTGAAATTACTTGCGACTGATAGTGGAGTTTCTTACTATGTAGCAGAAAACATGCTCAAACTGTACGCTAAGTCTACATGAACGAAAAGCCTGTCGCACTGTAAAATTTTAGAAAGTCAGACCCTGTGTGAAAGGACTGTTCAGATAGTGTATAAACCAAGTTGTTTGAAAGAATTTGACAGGCCCGCTAAAGCATAGTGGAAAGCGAAGACATAGTCGTTCAAATGGCTGTTTTGTGTATGTGTGTTAGTGCGTTGGGGCGTTAGTGCCGGCGTCCGTCCGGACTTTTTTGTCCGGACAGTAACTTTGATATGCATAGGACAAATTTGTTTATATTTTGCACGAATTTTTATGTCAATGAGACGGAGTGTTCAGCGCAATCACCAGGTTTCTATCTTAAAGGCCAAGGTCACGCTTGGAAGTCAAATATCATGTCAGGTCTTGTCCGGGCCATAACACTTACACGCATAAAGAAATCTTGTTCATATTTGTTATAAATGCTAACCTCTATAAGAACCTCTGATTCTTATATCAAATGTAAAGGTCACAGTTAGGAGTCAAATGTTATTTTAGAGCTAGAGAGTACCATAACATTGATAAGTATGATGCAAGCTCTTTTATTTTGCATAAATTTTCACCTCTATTAGACGGAGTGTTCCGCGCAAACCGCAGGCCACACTAAGGGGTCAAAAGTCATTTAGAAATTGTCGGGACTTTTACTTTGCCATTCATAAAGCAATCTTTTTTATTTGACATAAATGTTTGCCTCAATAAGACGGAATGTCGCGCGCCACTCCCAGACCCCTACATCAAAGGTCAAGGTCAAACTTAGGGCTCACAGGTCAAAGGCTTACCCGTGCCATAACTTGGGCATGCATTGAACAATCTTTTTTCTATTTGGTATAAATGTTTACCTTAATGAGATGGAGTGTCACGCGCAAACCACAGGCCCTATCTTAAAGGTTAATGCCACACTTAGGGGTCGAAGGTCATATAGGATTTTAGACCATAACTTTGACATGCAGTGATCAATCTTTTTTTTTTTATTTGGCAGATCCCTTTGTTGTTACTAAGAATAGCGTAATGTTTAACATTTTTTATTATTGTCTGATGGAAAAAGACCGAGACCACTGTGATTCAATATTGATGGTACCTCAAATGTTTAGGTGTATGCTGACATATCTGTACCTGGTAAGGATTTTTTGTGAACTAAGAAATATATTTTTGTGGACTTATATTTTTTTTAGAATTGATTCTCTTTATTGTTCCTATAACAAGCTTATAGCCCTTTTCGGAAACTGCATTTATCCGCCCTTAGGTACTCTTCAAAGGAGATAAGAATAGACGCGCAAAACGCACACCTGCACTTCCGGGTAGTATATTGCTGAATACAGAACGTTCTAAATTATTATCGATAAATCGACAAAAGCAGACATGCCTTCACACCAACGATACTGTTGTATATGTAAAAACTACGGCGGAAAGGTAGTTGATGGAAAGAAAGTGTCAATGCATCGATTTCCAGCTGATTTGCGTGTAAGAAAGGTGTGGATTCAACGTTGCAAGAACACTCGACCTAATTTTGTGTTTGTAAATAGTGATCAAACCAGGATGTGTGCTGTGCACTTTATCGGACGTTGTGGGCCAACAAAAGGAAATCCTCTTCCTTGTTTCTTCCCAAAGGCAGAAGGTGGTGAAAAAGTGTACAAGCTCTCGGTAATAATTTTAAAAAGTTGAATTTGTTTTCACAGTTTTGTGATTTTTTATGTGTTAAAACTTCAACTGTCTTGTATATTTATCTGAGTGGAATAAAAAATATATCTATGCTTGCCTCATCCAGACCGGTGGTCGGGACCTCTGTGTGGTTAAGGTCACGGACTTAAAATCACCTGCCCCTCATCGATGTAAATTCAAGCTTCACTCATGTGGAAGCCATCCAGTTGGCTTACGGAAGGTCGGTGGTTCTACCCAGGTCAAATAATAATGCACGGAGGGGCACCTGGGATCTTCCTCCACCACTAAAGCTGGAAAGTTGCCATATGATCTAAATTGTGTCGGTGCAACAAAACAAAAATGATTTAGACCAGAGTAATTTTTATCGGGTTGGTTAATACTGTAGTACTAAACACTTAAAAATGTACAGATTCCTATAAATAGTAAATCGAAAATTATTCGTACCTTTCAAAAAGGTAATTCAAAAATATTTCAATATTAACCTTATGTTACTTAAATAACCGTGTCAGGCTAAATATCTTGATAATTTGTGTGAGTGAAGATTTACTCTACTGAACAGTGATTTTTATTTTGTCGTTTTCTTTTTTTAGACAATGGAGAGTGTTGCAGACATAGACTTAGTGACAAGCACTGAAGAAAATAACGACACTTCCGAGATGGAGCTGACAACTGACAACCGGTCACCAGATATGAGCTTTGAGAATGACGCTGATAGAATACCAGTTGTAACGTTTTTATTATTGGCCATATGGAAATAAATTTTTTTCTGTCGTACAACATTGATGATACATCAAATTTCCATGTGTTTTTAGCTATCTCTACATGGTAAAGAGTTTTTGTGGACTTAGAATTACTTTTTTCTGTGGATGATCGTTTCTGTAAAATCAAGGTACTGAAATTAAACTTGTTTTAGTTGGCTAAAATGTTTTAGTCATTCAGGCACTGTGTCAACTAATAACTTGCTCGACATTGTTACCCTTTGGACTTCAACATTCTAGTTTAAGGATACAAATGTCACATCGACTCTATCATCAACAACATTTTCTTAAATATGGGTTTTGTCAAATCAGTAAAGCAAAAACAAAACAACAACCACAACAAAAAAGAAAACAGCTCATGACTCTCTCATTTTTATTTACTTTACATTCTGCTTACACCATGCATTTTGTAAACAAAAAATATCGGAATAAAATCAAGTTCTACAGACACAAGTTTGATATATACGTTCAAATCATAACTTAGACTGATTTTATAATTGATTTATTCGTGGCATGAGCGCTTACAGATAAGTCCTATGTAAACATTTGTTGTTTTTTTTGTGTCTACATGCGATGATAATAGTTATAAATCACTCTCCAGCGTACTATATAAAATACTTAAATCGGTTATTAGGATTGTTCCGTACCATCATCTCATAAGCCTTATCAAAGCGTCCGTTATTGATGCCCTACTTCAGTTAAAGGAGACCTTTAACAGCAAAGTAATTACATCATAAAGTAAAATTACATCAGACATTTTAATGCTACTTTTATCAAAAATGTCTTAAAAGTGCTATAAAAGTATGTTAAAAGTTCTCGCTATATAAAATAAAACGTTTAGAAAGAGTGACGAAGCTTAACATTAAAATATGTAAGTGAAACCTTTGGAAGCATAGTATGAACCCAAGACTGGGATCATGAGTGGTAATGGAAAATGCACTATCCCCATCGTGCCCCCTAGCAACGGCTTAAGCGCAATTCTATCACATAGATATTTTACGCATTCCATAATTCCAAAGGCCAAGAAAATAAAACAAAACTGAATCCAAGTATGGGGAGACTTTATATGGCCGCCACAGGGCACTTAAAAGTTTGCTGTCATAATTGAAATATTTCCTATGTACTCAATGTATATACAATAGGTCCCTGGACTGTATCATAATTAGTTGTTTATATTTGTATTAAAAGATTCATCAATGTGTTACTTTGTTTTGGGGGAATTGATGAATTGTAAGACAAAGGACACTATGCAGTAACTGAACAGATCCGGACGCAAATTGCGCGTGCAACACCGCCTTATAGTGTTCTGTACTTGTATTAAGATTTATGAAGATCCGTCAACTGGTTATTTTGTTTTGTGTGAATTTCTGAATTTAAAATAATCAAAGGGCAATAACTCTGAGGTTACTGAAGAGATCCTGATGAAAGGTATTAAAGCATCACCTCCTGTAATGATTTTTATATGTGTTAGATTTTATGAAGATATATCAAAGGGTTATTTTGGTATGTAAGAATTTATGGATTGTAAAACACTTTAAGGGCAATAACCCTGAAATTACTGAAGTGATCCCGATGAAAGTTGCGCATAGTGATCTACATTTGTATAAAGTTTCATGAAGATCCAGCACAGGCTACTTACAGTAAAAATCCCTATTTTCACGAATCCAAGGGGTAAAACTCTGCTTTCACTGCTATAAGGGAGTAAAACTCTGCTTTCACTGCTATAAGGGAGTTATACTCTGCTTTTCCTGCTACAAGGGAGTTATACCCTACTTTCACTGCTATAAGGGAGTAAAACTCTGCTTTCACTGCTATAAGGGAGTTATACCCTGCTTTCACTGCTATAAGGGAGTAAAACAAACTCTGCTTTCACTGCTATAAGGGAGTTATACTCTGCTTTTACTGCTATAAGGGAGTAAAACTCTGCTTTCACTGCTATAAGGGAGTTATACCCTGCTTTCACTGCTATAAGGGAGTAAAACTCTGCTTTCACTGCTATAAGGGAGTTATACTCAGTTTTCACTGCTATAAGGGAGTAAAACTCTGCTTTCACTGCTATAAGGGAGTTATACTCTGCTTTCACTGCTATAAGGGAGTTATACCCTGCTTTCACTGCTATAAGGGAGTAAAACTCTGCTTTCACTGCTATAAGAGAGTTTTACCCTGCTTTCACTGCTATAAGGGAGTAAAACTCTGCTTTCACTGCTATAAGGGAGTTATACTCTGCTTTCACTGCTATAAGGGAGTTAAACTCTGCTTTCACTGCTATAAGGGAGTTATACCCTGCTTTAACTGCTATAAGGGAGTACAACTCGGCTTTCACTGCTATCAGGGAGTTATACCCTGCTTTCACTGCTATCACTGCTATCAGGGAGTTATACCCTGCTTTCACTGCTGTAAGGGTGTAAAACTCTGCTTTCACTGCTTTAAGGGAGTTATACTCTGCTTTCACTGCTATAAGGGAATTATACTACATGTAACCAAAGGTTATTTGCTAATTGATATAATAATTATGTGAAGTTTTGTGATCCTAGCTAAAATACTTTTCGAATTATTAGCATTTTCAATTTCGGATTGACGCTCAAACGGATCTACGGACGCACGGACGGACAAACAGTCTGATAGACAACAAATCTATATCCCTCGGCCGTATCTAGTAGGTAAAAGAATTCGAAACATCTAGGTATTTCAAACCGATTCACTGGAACGAAATATTAAAATTTAATGGTCCTAAAATTGTATTACTTGTACGATTCACTTCCACTTACCTAGCAAACAATAAATTGCCTCTACATTAGTTTGACTTTTATAATTTTAACATTAATATCTGGTAATTTCTCGGTCTCAAGTTACCTTAACGAGCAACGCTTCATTTCTATACACAAAGCTAAGTCACTATCATTCGGAAGGAGAACATTATCTTTAAAACCTGTCTGGTATCGTATTTCTTGAGTAAAATGATATACATTGTAATAATAATGTGAAAAATAAAAATGACCGATTTGTGACTTCACTGCAGGCTTGACATTACCTTAAAATGTATGTTTTTACATCGATCAGGATTTATTTCTTGTTTCCTAAGACATTTATTTTAAAACCGTCTGAAAGGATGTTTTTAAATAAATATTATGAAGAATATTTGACTGGTCTCTGCAATTTTGTCTGCAGTTGAAGTACATAGATCATGAATTTACATTTAATCATACACAAAAGTAACATTAATATTGGGTTAAGATCTTAATGGGGTTTGGTGCGCAACAAAAAACTATCAAAACACCCTAAATGTGTATTAAGTAGCCAATAAACAAGCGTTCATTTCTCTATTTCGGGGATAATTATGAGTACATATCATTGATCAATCAATAAAATAATTACACTGCAACAAATCTAAAAGCAAGAATGACATGTTTTGACTTTAGATAATGCGAAAAAAGGCAGGGCTAATATTGTACATTTTCTTTTATAGGGTATCCAGTAAGAAACATTCAGGTATTTTATACTGACGATTTCGTTTCACGTTTGCATTTAATGATTTAATGCAATTGAGTAGAATGTTTAATATTAACGAAAATTGAGGACGGTTTTAAGTTTTGTAATGTAGTGAATAGTTGTGATGAAAGCATTCAAGGTATCTATTTTCATGTACATGTATATTGAAGCGTGTCAATCACAAACTGATATATTAGAAAAATGATATAAAATTTCCTAAAATGTTCTATTTGTATATAACACTTCCAGGTACTTGGCTTGCACAACGTAACAAAAAATTGTCTCTCTATTAGTCTGACATTTTATACATCATCTGCATTTTTATCTGTTATTTTCTAATTCTTGGGTTGCCTTAACGAACTACGCTTCCTTTTGATACACGATAAAAACTCATTAATCAGACGAACAAATTTTTTTAAACCGGACTGCTGTCGTGTTTCATTATGTTAAAGGATAGTACAGTAATTGTGGAAAAAACAATTGAACTATTTCTGACTTCATTTCAGGCTTTCATTCGCCTACAAATACATGTCTTAACACTGATCAGGATGTATTTTGTGTTTCGTAAGACATTTATCTAAAAGCCTGCTGAAAGAATGTTTTCAGATAAATGCTCACAAAGATAAAGATCTGCTCGTCCCTACAATTGTATTAGAAGTTGGAGTACATAGATCAAAAAATTATATCTACGTGTACGAATTGCTGTCACAAAGGAATTAATATCTTACTGAGTTTTGGTGCGCACAATAAAGCGATTGAAACGTCAAAAATGTATGTTTGCCGCCACGAGTTCCAAAGCCGTCCCAAGTTGTTTTCCATTTTGGTTCGTTTGTCTTTGTTGCCTTCTTATATACTTATATAATACTGTTCGTATACAATTTTTGTAAATGCAAAACGTTTACATAGTCAAACATTTATCGCTTACTGTAAGGCTCCGTTTCGGGTTGCGTTCTCAGGACACGGCTATTCATACTGGGTGTCTATCATGTTTTTATCATGCAAGTAAGTAGAATACCATAATTTCTGTTCACTTGTACACATGATTCGTGATATTTTATCTAGCTGGTCATCAGTAGAAGGGCCTTACTATATCTAAGGTTTGTACAAGGTAATGATAATTAATGTATGGGCCTGGTGGAAGCATTGTATTCATGTCAAATTAAAGTTTGACTTGAAAATTCTCTTTGCGTCAAGTGAGCTGCTGATTCCTACCACTTCGTATTAGTTCTGAAATACACTAAAGGACGGAACACAGCTGATTTTTCGTTGGGTTTTTTTCAGTCGCATCATGCCCTAATTCCCGTAATTTAGATTTAGCTTTATGATATAGAGGATATTTGCTTGTTTTAGTATAAGATGCGCCACTCGTGAAATGTAAATTATGGTGTTAACGAGTGAAATATATTTCGATCTTACACTGAAACATACATATTCTCTATTTATTTTATGCATTTTTAATGGTTTTAATCATATTATATACAGTTTGTCCGCGTAACTTCACGTGCATCGCATCATGACGTAATAATATCGTGACGTCAGAATATATTTGTAGAAAAAATGTTAGGAGTTCTATTATGTTTCCTGGTTTCTTTTACATCTGTTTATAATAGAATGTAAATATTTATGATCCTGCTATCATTTATATGTTATATACTACACATTATTTATACTATATTTCATAAAAGAATAATTTGCAAGGAATTTTCAATCAATTATAATTCGTATTACTTTGCATTCAAGTGTAGTCCGTACCAGTGAAAAATAAAAATGATATTTTCACTATTTGAAACAGTGAAAATATCAATTTTATTTCACTGATAAATTTCAGAACTTTACTGAAGAGCATAAAATAAAATGTCTATCCACCTTGCTTTCATAAAGTTATTATCGCCTCATTATTAATAAGAGGTTAATATACGGCTTGGTTGTGCCTTCTTGCCATAACGGCACACCTAGTGTCATAATTGCCCGAGGGCTTTAGCCCGAGGGCCATTATGAAACTTGGTGTGCCATTATGGCTAGAAGGCACAACAAGCCGTTTATTGACCTTTTTATTATATACCTTCGCTTCATATTCATCTTGGTATTTTCATGTAACACATTTTTCTACAAACTTGTATGGTCTAAACATCATTTGTATTGATTTTTTCATCAACAGAAGTGCCATCAGTATTTGACAAAATATCTGAAAATGATTCAGCACCCTTTCACCCGCCATACTGACGTTGCTACATGACGTCAACGTCAGAACGCGCTGACATTCCGGTTACCCGGGGCCATTATGATTATGGCGCGTGAGGCGCACTGCGCCATTATGGATTCGTCAATAGAGGCCGTAATGATTGTTTTAAACGGCTGTTTTGTTACTATTTATAGTAACGTATATAATAAAAGTCTATTATATTTTTTAAATTAAATTTAAGAAAAATAAAATATTCCCCAGGAAATTTGAAGTTTAGCCAATCTTACCATTTTAGACGGGATAGAATTGTAATTATTGTACCCAAAGGACTTATGACAGCTTTGTATGTCGCGACATAGAATTGTGGTGAGGTCGAGGTGACCTGGATGTGATAAGAATAATACAAAATGAAGACGGATGACGCAACCTTAATCATGTATCAGTGACACAGTTAAACAGCGGGAATAAACTGAATTGGATGCGTTTAAGGAGTGCTGTATGGCGGCTGCATTCTTTGAATGTGGCTTTTGTCATTGTTTATTTAACACGTGGCTTTTCCTGTTTGATATTCATCCATGTTTTAATATGTATGATAGATACTTGATAAAAACAGTTAACGTGACCTATAGTATGAGGTTTTAACATAGATACCAAGCCGAGATGAGGTGACTTGGATGTTTGAGGTCGTGTGTTCGATGAATTGTGGAGATGTAATGACTTTGATGTGTGAGGTCCTGTGTCAGATAAACGGTTAAGACGAGATAACCCTGATTTGTGAGGTCGAGAGTTAGTTACGCGGTCAAAATAAGTTGACCTGGTTGCGTGAGTTCTTGAGTTAGATACGCGATACAGACGAGGTGACTTGGTTGTGTGGGTCATGGGTTAGATATACAACTGAGACAAGGTGACTGGATGAGTTAGGATGTGAGTTAGGTGTTTGTTGAATACACGGTCAATAAAAGCTATAAGAAGATGACTTAATGTGTACAGTCAAAAGATGTGACTTCGATTTGTGGTTAACGGGTTAGATACACGGACCAGAGTGTCAGGTGGTGAGTTAGACAAACGCTCGAGCCGAGTTAGCCATGTAGGTGTGTGAGTTCGTGAGTTAGGTTCACTGTAAAGACCAGGTGATCTGGATTTGTAAGGTCAATATTGGGTGAGTTAGACAACACGATCGGGACGATGTGACCTGGATGTGTAGGATTTTAAGTTTAATTGATATAGAGTGTACGTGGTGGTCAGGATGTGTAATGTATACAGTGAAACACCGCTCGCTTGAGCAGCATTAATGACTTTAGCACCCGGGCTCGCTCGAGCAATTCATGAGGTCCCGGCCGATTTCCTTCTGTTTTCTATGTGAAATTACCATGGCTGGATCGAGCAGCTCGAGCATGACACCTTATCTCTGTGTATTAATTTACTCTTTGTTTTCTCTGGCAAACTCGAGCAGAGGTGTCAAAATTTTTCACACCTTCGGTAGTAAGAGTGATTCGGTTAATTTAAAATTTTCGCACGCCATGAGAATTGCGACTATCTTAAATGTTTGTTTAGAATAAAAGTCAAATTACATATTGAAACATCTATCATAGATAACGTTTGTAACACGTGTTTTTTTTAATGTCACGAGTGTGTTATTATTACGCATCACCGTTACCACTGCAAATCTTGTAAAACAAACTTCGATTTTGCTCAAACCCTTGCGACCTCGAGCGAGCGGTGTTTCACTGTATTTAACAATATAGAAAAAATAGTTAACACTAAAAAAGACATTGCAAGAGCGTCAAAATGCTTTTGAACCTAAATATTCTGGAAAAAATTGATTCTGTCAGTGCGAAAATATTTTGATTAAATAAACGATTTGAACCTAAGATAGAAGCGGAATAAGAGGTTTGTCTCTGATAAATGCCTACTGCTCATAAAATATGTTTTCTATCCTTCGGCAGAATTTTGTTAAGAAAAGGTCATGTCTGGTGTCGTCAGTCTATTAATTTCAGCAACTTATTTGTACGCTTTTTTCAAACTAAGGCAACTATTTTCTAAGGAAAATGTTAAATGGCAATAATGAAAACAGTATAATTTGTAACACATATCTTACAAAACATTATTTGATGTATGTTAATGTAAAAAAAGATGTACAAATCAAAAGAACTGGCGGAAGACGAAAAAAGCAAGGAAAGAAATATCGAAGTTATTAAAACTATCACAACAGCAATACTCGTATGTAAGTGCCGTGTGAAAAGTCTCCCCGTACTTAGATCCAGTGTTGTTATATTTTCTGGTCCTTTGGGAAGGGGGTGAGCGTTAGGGGTGTTGCACTTCCCATTACCTCTCATTTACAGACTCAATCAAACCGAGTCTGCTATTATTCTCCTTGTTTGTATTCTATGCTTCCAAAGGATCATATTACGGCTTTTAATAGGTATGTACTTTTAATGAAGAGAGATCATCTTTCAAACCTTTATCAGTTATTATTTTCACTTTCAATGTTTTCAATGTCTATACCTAGAATATGTGTTAAATGATTGGCAAACTACGGAAAACAATTCTTCTCAGTGTATGTATTTTCCATATTTTCCAAGAAGTGCTTGAACGATAAGAGGAATCAAACAGTATCAAAGAATTTCCATAGAAGTAATAATTCCCATTAATTTCCATTACATATAGTGGGTATCAATTTTATTGATAGAAATACAATTTGTTATCATTTGTTTAGTTGCAGTCAGTGCCATTTACATCTGGCTTGAAACTCGAATCAGGAAATTCATACTACATATACTTTGTAAAAGCTACAAATTTGCTAATAAAAAGGTCCGCGATACATCAGTTTATTCATTGCAAAACAATAAACACGATGCATGATCATACTGTGACCCATAAGTCAATAAGCATACACGAGTCTAGAAAAAAAAATCAATGCACTATTATTCAAACAGCTTGACAGACAGAGAAATGTGTTATCTGAATTTTTATAGGATTTCATGCATTAACAGAATCCAAATGACATGTAAAAAGTGCGTAGATAGCTACGATTATAGATTTTATATGTTTTGTATGGCATTTTCTCCAGAAAAGATGAAAACAGAGACATAATATTTTTGTCACTAGAGTTAAGATAACAGGCTGTGATGCAAACACATTCGATACTACAGGCAAAATTCTACAACCAACAGGGAATTATTTTGGAGTTTGGAATTATGGATTTACTGGATTTAGTAACATGTGCATAAATTATATCATATTAAACATGTTGTGATAAAAGACAAAATTACATAACATCTTACAAGCGAGATAATGTCTTGCTTGTCTGTTCTAATATCTCAGGAGTGGGGGTAAAATATGACAGTAATTTAATAAAGTGGTTCCTTATTTTAGATTATGATGCAATATTACCCTACGTTTATGATATGAAACACCCAAGAGTGATCTACATTTCAGTCAATTCTTAAATTAGAGATACTGGTCTAAGGTCGAACTCTTGACCTAGTTGCACACATGGGCGGATCCAGCGAGGGGGGGGGGGCGGGGTCAAAGGGGTCCGGACCCCCCTAGAATTTTCAAAGTTATAGGCGTAAACACTTTAAAGCTGCACTCTCACAGTTAAACAAACAGTCCAAAAATCATATTATAACGTACTGTGTACATCAGAAAACATTCATTACAAGACTACTTACAATATACAGGAAAACCCTTGGAAAAGATTCATACCTTTTGAAAGACGAGCTGTTTGAGATCAAACGGCAAACACCCACATCGATAATGGCAATACATGATTTACATTCTATTTTTAATAACCCTTTAAAAGTCGGCGAGTCTTTGGCAGGTGGCTTAAACTTAGTCAAGGTCAAAAATGAATTTTTCATCCTTGTTCATCCGTACCCCCACTATTCCTGTTTTCATATCATGGGAAAATTTGTAAAATAATATAGGATTTCTAATTTTCAAAGTGATGATTACATTTTTGATAGGATTCAGATTCTTGTTTTTCTTATTCTAAAACGCTCGAAATTCGCTCTCCGTTGACGCCGAGAAACAAACATTTTCCGGTGGAGGCCCCCCGTACCCCCACCAGCAGGAGGGGGACATCCTCTCCCGTACCTACCCCCATCTGGGCCCCTCTTGCCAAAACTATCCTGGATCCGCCCCTGGCACGCGATACTTAACTAATTTGATTCTTTTTCGAATCATCTCTGAAATAAGGCAGGTGCAGATAAGTTGTAGAGACGTATAAATATACAAAGGATCTATATATACGAAGGGCAGAAACTGCATTGGCCTCTGATATGGGTTAATGACACTCACACAGATGTTATCAGTGTCAAGGCCGGGATTTAAACCCGTTACCTCTGAATTTTCAGTCGATCGTGTTACCCTTAGATTACCATATCAACCAGACACTAGACTTCCAAGCGGTTTTGTAGAATATAAAGGTATGGAACCAGTACTTAAGGTATGACCCATGTAATAGTGTACCTCTTTTGGAATAATATTCAATTCCTACAATAAACCTAATTGACTTAAATTGTTCAGAGTGCATAGCCCCTCTGGGACCATTTTTTTCCTTATATTCTTTTTTTCTTGTAAGTTTTTACTTTTTCAAGACTTATTATTGATTTATTGTACGAAAGTGTAAATTTTTCATTTGATAAGTTATTTCTTACTGATCAAAGTGAATTTAACTCTGAAACAGAAGAGGGAGGGGGGAGCAGTGTTAGACATCTTTAAAATACTGAGTAACATGCAGTAAAAGTTCTCTATTTTTCCTTTACTCTTTAGATTACATATTGTGGAAGAAATGTAGATAGGTTTTACTTCTGCCTCAAGGTTATTTTTGAATAAAGTGAGCAAAATTTAAAACAGTCCCACAGGACTTGGCCTTAATTTTTCAATGTTGGAGTTAGAATGCTATCTCATTAAATCCTTTTACTTGAGGCACCTTAGAAAAAAAAATGATATTGACAGTTTTATTTTGTATTGTATAATTGTTTACCAATAGTTTGACGTTTCTTTTATCAAATTAATTCTCTGCAAATGTTTTGGACAGTGGCCATCACTTTGAAAATTTGTCTCTACTTGAGCTTGAGAAAATATAATGAATTATATAAATTTTATAAAAACAAACATCACGGTAAAAGTTGTTTAAATTTTGCATACAAATCTCTCACTGGATACATTGTTTTGAACATTTGAAATATTCACCATTAGGTGGGTCATGCCTTAAGTTAAGATAAAGATGTGTTAGAAGAAAGATATCATTTTTATGTTGTACATTGATATCAACTTCATGTTTCTACTTTTTTTCTACTTAAGAGGAGACTTCCGCAGTTCACATTTTCTGTTTTCGTTTTTCAAGTATCTAATATTTCATTTGGGCCAACTTATCCATTAGATGAACAGAAGTATTTAAAAGGTACAAACTTTAATTTTTCGTCCTGGGTTTGTCGTCGTTAAAATATTGAATGTGTTGTCATATTGTACAATGTAATACATATAGTGCAATGCCAAATACGGGGAATCTTGTGTGAAAACAACTGAGCGTTATTTCAACTTACCTTTTTGTTAATGTTCGGTAGAATTAACAGAAAGCTGAGTCTGAGCAAATAATAATCAACTACAGAGAGTTATTTGGTTATATGTATGCTATAGATATGGTACCTGACTACTGAAACGTTGTTACCCGAGTACCTCTATTATATAATGATTTAGATTTCAAGTTGCATTTGAAAGACATACAATTCAACATACGGCATTGACAAAAAGGAATCAAATATCAGATATTCGTCATTCAGCAAAATGATACCTGAATCATATATTTGAACAACTCTGACGCTGTTCAAGATGTTCAGAATATCTGATATATAATTTATAGACTCCGTGATAAATGTTTTAAAACTGAATCATGGCAGGAGTTATTTGTTACATCAGTTATAATTAAAACATCATTAATATTCACTTAAAATAATCAAAAGTGTTTTGTATTGTTGGTACAATTCTGCATAATGCGATTTCCATTTAATGGACTTCTGAAGTTTCAACAGATGTTAGCTTTCTTCAGATATAGTCAATTATAATTCTGAATCATCAAGTCTACAATGAGAAAGCTTTTAGCTGATTAAGTTTATAAAAGAATGAGGATTATGAATTATGATGAACGACATTTACCTTATTATATTAATGAATCTTCGTAATTGGGTTCCTTTGTATCTTTTCAAACATATTCATATACAGTCTTTGAGAGAAGAATAGGCATGACATTGCAACATTTATTGTCAAACATTATTTGTATTAGATATGTGAAAGAGCAGTAGCTCTAGTGTTACTACTCGATGGGTAGTGTGTCCATACACAGTCACGTGTTATTTAATTCTCTAAATGTCTGTTTCTTTATTCGGTGAACATTTCAAATATTTCATAGATGTTCATTACAATGAATGGGAACAATATTACAGATAGACGTACTGAAGACTGTATCTCCTTTTAAATATTTATAGTATAAATTAGTATCTGAAATGAACGCTGTTGTACTACGTCTACTTACATGTACACCCTGTTACATTGGGAAGGGGAGGGGTGGAATGAAACCGCGTAAACGTTGCTTTACACAACCTGTTTCGTCTTTTACATGAAGGAAAACAATCCTATATCCATCTGATTACCAAAATTTTTGAAACGTTTCTTTTTGATGTAACAAACATAATTTTGATTGCTTTTTTACACACATGTGCATAGATTAACAATCTGTCTGAAGCATACATTATTTATACGGTATCGCCCAATTAATTTTATTCAACTGTAGTATTGTTGCAAAAACAAAATGATATCTCGACGCACATATATATGGGAACACTTTTTCATAGCAACGCATGCTTTTTCCATTAGATCACACATTAATATTTGACTTATTTTATATCATATTGTTAAGATCTAACTATACATTAATTGTAGGTAAATATATCATATTAAGAAATTTCTTTAATGAACATGTATATAATATATACGTAGATCACCTTCATTGTTAACGTAATGAAGAAAACATGAAACTGAACTATTGTTTTTAAAAATTAAGAAGAAAAAAAACCAATAAGAAAAGTAAGTAAAAAGTAAGTTTTTTTTTTAATTCAACAAGTAACCACACTTAAATTCACGAAATTTATAACATCTGACCAAATTTCATTTATATTTATAGTCACTTCAACATGTCAGTTTTGTTTCGGCGTGCCGTATTAAGCACGATTTTATGACCTCGTATGACCTTATGCCGCCTGAATAATGTACCAGTCGGATTGCTTGGTAAGGTATTCTCGGTATTTTCAGCCATAATGAGAGATTTAGTAAGAGTGGCGCTGATTGGAGGAAAGGCTGAAAATGCTTCACTCTGAGTCATGTGTGACACTGAGTGAAATGACAACGCGTTCGTCATCTATAACCTCTATAAGTACAGCACCATCGGGTTGTATGCGTACCACTTGAACAGGTGTGCGTAACCAAATATCATCTGCTCATCCGGACATATTTCTGTTTTGTTAAGTTTTCTTGTTAAGTTATTTCTGTTTTGTTAAGTTTCCTTTCAACAATTTCTAACCAGTGCAAATCATTACTAACCTGCAACAACATGTCCGATACTGTTAAATTTTAGACTCTAAATTTTAAATTAATCTTTCCGGTGAAAACAGTACTGTACATATTCTGAATGATAGACAAATTTGATAATAAGCTGAAGTGGGGTCAGGGTTCATGTTGCTTCCAACAATTCCAAAGAAAAAAATAAAGTATAGAACGTATTTCAATATTGTTTGCTTACTGTTACCATCTTTTAAGCACCAAAGGCTCAAAGTGAGCTTTTGTGATTGTTTGGTGTCCGTCGTGTGTCCCTCCACAATTTCTAAACACAGTCTTCTTCAGAACTACTGTCCTCATTAATACAAAACTTCACAGAGGCCCCTTTCAACATTGCCAAAAAATTTAAAATACAGGTTTCTGCCCATATATAACTTGTGCTCCAGTTACATCACGCCGACCATCTGTTTTAAAGATATTTCTTGTTTTAAATAAAGCGTAATGAAAACTAATGTTCAACCACTGCCGTATGTGTATTATACCATTTTGGAATAAAACCATGTTATAGAGTTTCATCTGTACAATGCATTGATTTAATTCAGGAAAACTTGTTTGGTAACGATTTTCGGTAACTGCCGTGTGAGTTTGGAAAGTGTAACAAAATACTATGAATGGAGGTGTCACAAGTTCGATCCTCAGGTGCTACGTAAATGACAACTTGATTCTAAAAAGCTTTTAAAAAGGTTTTTGTATTACGAGTTTTGAAATCATCTGTGAATTAAAAAAAAAACAAGAGCTCGTCGAACACGAAATGTCCCCCTTGATGCATTCAGTAATTGCACATGGAACAGAAATTATATTTTGCTCGCTGTAAACAAACGTTCTACTGTTCTGGTTCAATGTGATATTGACCTTTGACCTATTGACCTCAAAATCAACAGGGGTCATCTGCTGGTCATGAACAACCTCCCTATTAAGTTTAGTGATCCTAGGCCCAAGCGTTCTCAAGGTATCGTCCGGAAAGGGTTTAACTGTTCCGGGTCAATGTGACCTTGACCTTTAGCCTACAGACCCCAAAATCTATAGGGTCATCTACAGGTCATTACCAACCTTCCTATCAAGTTTCATGACTTTAAGCCCAAGCGTTCTCAAGTTATTATCTGGAAACGGTTTAAATGTTCTAGGTCTCTGTAACCTTGACCTTTGACCTACTGATCTTAAAATCAATAGGGGTCATCTGCTGGTCATGATGAACCACTCTGTCATCCTTCATGACCCTTGGCCCAAGCGTTCTCAAGTTATCGTCCAGAAACCGTTTAACTGTTCCTGGCCAATCTGACTTTGAACTTTGACCAAATGACGTAAAAATCAATAATGTTCATCTGCTGGTCATGATCAATCTCCCTATCAATTTTCCTGATCTTAGGCCCAAGCGTTCTTGAGTTATGGCCCAGAAACCGTTTTACTGTTCCTGGCCACTGTAACCTTGACCTTTGACCTACTGACCTCAAAATCAATAGGGGTCATTTGCTAGTCATGACCAACCTCTCTATCAACTTTCACGATCCTAGGCCCAAGCAATCTTGAGTTATCATCCGGAAACCATTTAACTGTTCCGGGTCAATGTGACCTTGAACTTTGACATACTGATCTCAAAATCAATAGGGATCATCTGCTGGTCATGACCAACCTCCCTGTTAACTTTCATGATCCTTGGCCCAAGCGTTCTTGAGTTATCATCCGGAAACTGTGTAACTGTTCAAGGTCACAGTGACCTTGACCTTTGACATACAAATCTCAAAATCAATAAGGGTCATCTACAGATGATAACCAACCTTCTTATCAACTTTCTTGATCCTAGGCCCAAGCGTTCTTGAGTAATCATCCGAAAACGGATTGGTCTACATACAGACCGACTGACCGACCGACCGACAGACGACCGACCGACATCTGCAAAACAATATACCCATCCTTCTTCGAAGAGGGGCATAAAAAGATCAATGGTAACTACAATAGAATCATAACATCAGTAAAGCAGATAAAACAATAAAAGTTCGATGAGTTTTACAACACGGATAAATTACAATATGTTAGTCATACTTACATACCCCAAAAAAAATGCATGCTATCAGATTAATATGTATTGCTTTGCAATTAGTATTGTTTGATGGGTCAGCTCTGTTAGAAATACATATTGCTTGTGCGTTTGCATTTAAAGTATTGTTCATTTGCCTTAAAGTGTTTTATAAAATGTGTTGTGATCTCAAGTTTATGTTTATGCTTTACACATAACTTAATTGAACAAAACAATGTAGTTGGAAATATATCCCACTAAATGCAAGTAATGGTAGTCTCCCTGGAAGCATTGAGCACAGTAAACTACCCAATAAAATCTGTAAAAAGATCCTTTGGAAGCATAGAATGCATCCAAGGAAAATAATAGCAGACTCGGTTTGGCTGAGTCTGTTCATGAGAGGTAATGGAAAGTGCAACACCTCTCATGCCCCTAGCACCGGCTGAAGCGGAACTTTATTACATAAATATAGTGAATGGACCCCATAATCCCAAAGGACCAGAACATATAACAACACTGAATCCAAGTACGGGGAGACTTTTTACGACCGTCACACGGCACTTAAAAATTGCTGTTGTGATAGTTAATAAAATCTGAAAAAGATCCTTTAGAAGCATAGAATGCAACCAAGCAATATAATAGCAGACTCGGTTTGATTGAGTCTGTTCATGAGAGGTATAGAAAGTGCAACACCTCTCTCGCCCACTAGCACCGGCTTAGGCGGAATTCTATTACAAATATAATGAATGGACACCATAATTCCAAAAGACCAGAAAATATAACTCCACTGAATCAAGTCACAAATCAAACTACAGGTAACTCCCAAGAAGAATGTGATCGAATACCTTTCAATAAGATACATTTTGATATTATTTCCATTGCATCTATATTGCACTGTAAACTGATTTCATGACAGGTAAACAGTTTTGTTAATGCAGTTCGAATCCTAGATAGTCATCTCCCAAGCATATTATGGAAGTTCTTTGAAATATATATTATTTTATTCAAATATCACCGATACATTCGCAAGGTTATTTAGCGGCTTTTCAGCCTTTGATGGTGTAGGGCGACTATAGTTACCAATTAGGGCATTAATTTAGGCACCTGGGTAAAAAAACTGACTTCTCATATGCCAGTTGTATTGCTTCTTGACTTGAAAATGTAATTTCAGATTGTACAGCATTTCTGTGGTCAAAGCCTGACAAAGCTTTATGCGCTTCCCGAATTTGAACCGCTTCTCTTTGGTCCGATTGTGTTTTTATGCATGAGTGCATACTTTGGAGCAATATTCGGGTTTGGTATGCCGTAGACTTAAAAAGTTTTGAATTTACCTTTATATTCCTGTGAAGAAACAGGCTTTGTTTTGCCGTTTCAGTTGACTTATTGATGTTGGCATCCCACGAGAGATCCTTTGAAACTGTTTCTTGTTATTTTAAAAAAAAAAAAAAAAAAAAAATAAATAAATAAATAAACAAAATAGTACTCATGTCTCTTGTTAACATTATAATACGAACCATTAGGGACGATGTAAATATTCCATTAAAGTAATAGATATTTCAGTAACTGTAGATCCCAAGGTCGATTCATGGCCCTGTCTGAAAAAGCTATTTATTTATCGCCACTTGTTTTTTACTTAACTCTTCACAATTTAGAGGTCTATATAATAAATGTGGTGATTCTACTAGATGCAATGAAATAAAGCCATCTACAATAACTTAAGATTAATCTTTCCATTTTCATATTAACACAACAGTGTGGAATGTGCCCATTTCCTTGCAAGCACTAATGTTGCAACTGTTTTCTAGATTATTCAGTAACATAATCCGTAAAAAGCGCTGATTTAGTGTTTTTAGTTCTCGTTACTGTCAAAGAGGATTGGTTGCAACATCAGTCAAAAATCATCTGATGTTCAGGGAAAAGGATCTAGTCTTCATTATTCCCGCTTTAATTAACAGACTCGTCGTGATACTGAAAGGTATATAGACATGCTGATGTACCATTTTTTCTGTCTGTCCATATTAAAAACTGTTTAATAAACTTATATTTATCTTTGCTCCTTTTTATTTTAATCTAACTGAACTGATTTTGACGTAACGTCACATTTGATAATTTCTAATTTGTTTTGAAAGCCACATGACCACTTTCGAGTTTTTTTCTAACATTGGAGAAAGATCCGAGTTGTCTTTCCGAGCATTATAAAGATAGGGCTGGTAAGGGAGCCTTGATAGAAGCATAGACCTTCGATAAGGCAGTTTAATAGCTCAATCTTTCTAATGTAAAATCTTCATCTCAAAAGATGATCACTTCAATCTAGAGTATGTAATACTTTTAATTACACCTATATAGAATTCTAACCTATATTAACCTTTTCTATGAAACAACTTTTTGTAGAAAATTGTAGCTTCCAAAGTTTATTTAGGCCCCAACTCTCAAAATTGGACGGGACAGCCTCCATTGTTCCTAAAACGTCGACTTATTCTTGACCAGTCGTAATAGAAGGTACACTTCCGGTTAAGTTGAATTTAGGCCACGAGCAAATGTCTATGTACAGTTAAATTAGGAATGAATTAGTTAGATGACAAAAGACAGCTGCAGTTCATAGAAATGTCATTTTCTGTTAGATGAAACTGAAGAGTATTGTATTTTGCCATTCACGGGATTAAACGCTATATATTTTGTGTTGCTTTATTCGCATGTTTTGGAATATACATCGTATTTTCTTGATTTATAAAATACCATACTCATAGTTGAAACTATAAAATTTTAATGTGGTACATACATCTATGTAAATATTTTGTTCGGGAATACACAAATCAGACTTGCCTATAAAGCAATGCCAACTGTCTAACATGAAAATCCTCATTCAAAGGAGGCAACCACCATAGAAGTACTCACAAAAATCGGGGTACGTGTAAATCTTCACACATGCATATCAACTGAGTCTATTAAAACACAAATGAATGCAATTATGAATATACACAAATAACAAACATATAGAAATGAGGAAGTAACATCTTACTTTCAACCACCGCCACGTTTTGCAAATAAAATTACTCACTTCCCAGTGAATAAATGTGACTGAACTGTTAGGTAATTTATCTTCACTCAGTACATGTATAATTCATCAGTTTTCTAACTTACAAACTGTACCAGAAGAACGTTGAACTGTTCCACCTAACCAAGACATAAAATTGTTTGGAACACTTTAAGTTAAATCTTTGTATGAATGATGCGGTAGTAAAGTGGCAACTTTCACGTAATATATTAACAACAATATTTGCATTACAATTGAGCAATGTGACACGTATTGAATTAACTGTTTCAGTTGTTGCAAGAAGCAATATCAAATTCTATACTTGCATGATTTGAATGTCAGTAACAGCTAAGCTATTTAATTTGCTGAGAAAAATGATACTTCTAAAGCTTGTACCTCTGAAAACTCTATCCATTGTAATTTAACAGCGTCTGTATAGATATATACGTCAAGGAAATCTACACACAATTCAACGACAGAGTAAAACATATACGTCTATACAGCAAAGAAAAAAACAAACGAATAAAGGGGCAACGTCCGCCTATAGACGCAAAGGCATCCCTCTGGAGTTTGATCCCACTAATATTTCTGTTTAAACGAGATAAACGTATAATGATACAAATTGCTTTTTCTGTTGTCGTTTACTATACAGGAAATGTTATCTCAAGATTTCTAATAAATACATCCTCTGTTATTTTGAAATATACAAACTTCCCGCGCAACGGCTTTAAAAGTCTTACATTTCTGTATTTGTAACAAATATTACTAGCTATTTTAAGTGATGTTCCATGTATCCTAGTTGAATAAGTTATATATATTATAAAACACAGCATCTACTTCTTCATGAGTAAAAAAAAGCCATTTTATAAAGAGATAGCTATTATGCTACCAAGCATTTCTCTTGGTATGTGTAGTACATTTTAATTGATACACGTTTTTTTATGAAAGATTCGTTAGAAAACATATACCGCAACCAAGCAAGATAATTGTAAACATCTATTCCTGAGACAATAATAAATGTGAATCAACATTCATGCCCATTGAG
This sequence comes from Mercenaria mercenaria, assembly GCF_021730395.1. Taxonomy (NCBI): domain Eukaryota; kingdom Metazoa; phylum Mollusca; class Bivalvia; order Venerida; family Veneridae; genus Mercenaria; species Mercenaria mercenaria. The sequence continues at coordinate 48,906,215 of NC_069368.1, forward strand.
TGAACTTTTGCCCCCCCCCCCCCCCCCCCCACCCCACCCCATCCAAAAAAAAATCAGAAAATATAACGATTATCTTATGGTCTTGCGCACTTTGAATACATATTGTAGTAAGTGGAGTATACAATTTTAAAATTCATTGACTTTAAAAGATTGCAATTACTTCATTTTCGCATCTGGTATAATCTCCTATTATTATTCATTAAGTTTGTTATATTTCAATAAAGATAGTTGCACCTTTAAAATAGAATCAATTTACAGTTTGCGTGATATATTAACATAAATGTATAGAGGAAATTTGTTTCTTTCAGTGTAATATCGAAATTTATTTCATTTATTGAACATCATATTGAAATTTCATGAGTGTCAGGAAATATGAATTATGGTATTCACAAGTTATTATCACATTTTCTATCTTATCGATTCTATCAACATTGTATCTAAAATAAAGATATATAAAAACTGTTTGGCGAAGAGTTTGTTACTTCTGCAAAGGAATTGTTGTATTTAAAGTATCTAATATTCTTTGAATTGTATTTAGGAGAATGTCCAGTAATCTAGTTGTTTTCATCGTTGAATTTCATTTATACGCTTAGTTACTGTTTTATTTCTCAGATATAGAATTGAGAACGGCGTCAGATACAGAAATGAGGCACAATTTGTCGTACGTCATTTGTTTTAATTTTGTTTACTCAGCATATTAGGTCATAAATAATTCTAACATTAAACATGTGAAAAAAATCTGTACAATACCATCCATTAGAAGATGCTTTTCAAGCAAAGAACACAACTAAGCAAAAAGTCGTAACAGTCTGTTCATGGGTGGTTATGACGGTTATGATTTATCCCCACGCATCGGTTTCAGCTAAGATAAATATTACAGTCATCCATCTGCCTTATTCAGCTGATGATTTGTGTGTTTATAGCAAGGTACATTGTTTGACAGTATCGCATTGTGTATTTTCAGGATTCAACTTTAGTCGAGCAGTGTAAACACTGTCATGAACACGCATATATCTTTGGTCTGCTTTAAATTGCTGTCATACATGTTAAATCAAGTTTGTAAACCAATGTCGACGGTTTTTTTCTGTAGTCACATAAGTTCCATCAACTTTACACTAAAACTGAATTGATTTAAGCAATGAACTGCACTGCGCAGTTCGGAAACGTCACTGATTTTTACACAAGCAGCCACCAAAGACGGGCTGTTATTTTTTTTTTATTTTAATGGTACTTTTTAACTAGAGATGTATACTTTTGAAGACAGAAGAATGGAATATTTGGCTACAGCGGAAATTCTTTGAGTCAAAATTCTCCTGTTTCAGAGAAACATGTAAAAAATACAGTAATTGACACGTTTTGCGCATGACAACTTGATTAAATGAGACAATTTGAGAGATGTGTTCTTGAATTGTTCCGCCTTTTTGGTGAATGCAATTAATCAGGAATTGAAATACGATCACTCTATTTTTTTTTAGTTACAAACAAGCAGATGCAGTTCAGAGCATGCAGAATTGCCATAACATTTTAATCATACTGAGTTTTATTTCATAAAAGAAACAATTACCCATGTTGAATAGCTTGTACAATCTAAACTTTCAAGCAGGGATAGTCGGAACTGAATAGAAATATAGAGATAATACACGTTTTTTGTGTATTAACGTCTGCAGAAGCCCGCGGGGTTGTTTGTGACCGAGACCGAAGGTCGAGGTCACAAACATATCCCAAGAAAAAAAAATTCACGACGATTTATGTATTGTTTTCATATGTGATGACTTGACGATTCCGGTACATTTTTTATTTACCATTCCTGTTGTTCTTGGAAACATGTTTTAAATATCCGTATCCAGGGCCCGGAAATAATCAACACTATCAAAAGCACATCCTGAAGGTTTTTAACCGAATTCTTTTATCTCTCATTATTACAAACATAAACTTACCAATAACTGTTCATATCATTTCACAATTTGGTGGACTCGATCACAATTTCAAGACTAATAACTTTACATTCGAGTTACATTAAGTATGGACACGCAGTTGGAGTACGGATGAGTACGAACGTAGTGTCAAGTTTCCAAGCTGTTTATATAAATTCTGCGATAAAAACATACCGACTGATATCACCAAAATCATAAATATGATACCTAAAAACAAAGAATCGCACAGGTAAACGCGCGACTTTTTAACATTCACGGTTGTCTACAAAATCTGAATTGACGCAGAGTTCTAAAAGGGGAGTAAACAAGGGAAGAAACGAGTACGAACAATGTTTGGCGCAGCGCATTTGGTGTTAGTTACTGATACAGTAAAACATTCTATGGTTTAGATGGCATCTTTAATGCTTCAAGAAGAGGTTTTTATGAATGAAACAAGACGCAGATACCAGATTCAATCTGCGCAAAATTAGATATACGTCCCTGGGAAAGCATTTCAAAAATAAAAATCGGGTATTAACAGCACGTGAATTGCCTTGTTTGCACACGATTTTTCTTTCGTTAATACATGGGCTGATCCAGTGAAAAAAATAGTTTTTATGCAAGAATATAATATTCTTAATTTTCCTAGTGGAATGAATACAATATATAATTGAATCAATTAGATTTCAAGACGCGTCAGTCACGAGAAGGAATAAAGAAGGAAGAGGAAAAAGTGTCAAGAATTTTTATCAGTTTTATTTCTTAAGAGAAATTTTAAAGATAACATATTATTTCCAGTATTTTATTTCAAGAGCAAATATAATATCAAGGAGTCGAAACATAAGTTGAAATGGCCACAACAATTCATGTGAATCTGTGAAACAAATGGTAACAAAGATACTTCCTGCGTCGTCGAAATATACTCTTAACTTGTTTTATCTCAGCCGGATCGAAAAATTATGAAAATATAAATTGTAATATAACATTAGAAGAAATTGTTCTTTGTCTCATACTTATAATTCAGGCATTTAGGGAATATGGTACACCTCCTAGAATGTAACTCACTGATCGATTATTTTAAAACTAAACCAGGACAAAAATCCAATAGGATAAGCAATGCTCGAAGAACACAGCTTCCCCAATCTGCAATTCACAGCAGTAAACGCACGCACGAACATGAATGTTAGTGTCTGTATATTCCTTCCTTCGCTTTTTTGTTCCAGTTGGGATGCAAATTACGATTTAATAAGGATATTGCCTACCCCTAACGTCTAGTACATTTTAGTTTCATTACTATTGTTAGTATCATGGACACGCATACAGACAAAGACAAACCAAACCATAAAATAACAAGGACGGAACAGCCAACTAAAGCAACACAGCAGTGCACCGTAGTAGACTAGTTACCACAGAGATTAATTTTGCTTAAAAGTAATATCCATTGTTTTGAAATTTCGGCAGTTTCAACAATTTTATTACTTCGCGTCCAAGATCTTAAAATTGTCCACTTACGCATTTTGTAACATCAGATTTACGTAACGTCGAACTACATTTGATATATTATACCCATGAAAATATTGTAGCATACAATGTTTAAGAAAATGGTATGTTGTTCAAAAGCATTGAAAAGAGTAATTTCATATCTTAGAAACATTACTCAAGATTGGAGATGTAATATAGGTGCATATAAACTCACTGAATCATTGTTTGAATAAATTGTACACTCTGCCTTAATTGTAATATATTGGAGATTAGATGAAAGATATGAGCCGCGCCATGAGAAAATCAACATAGTGGCTTTGCGACCAGCATGGATCCAGACCAGCCTCCGCGCAGTCTGGTCAAGATCCATACTGTTCGCTAACGGTTTCTCTAATTACAGTAGGCTTTAAAAGCGAACAGCATGGATCCTGACCAGGCTGCGCGGAGGCGCAGGCTGGTCTGCATCCATGCTGGTCGCAAACCCTCTATGTTGGTTTCCTCATGGCGCGGCTCATATGCAGTCATATTAGTCTGTCTTAGCTTCTTGCTTTATACTTAATTCAATTGTGTGGCCTTCATATAATATTGTTTATATGACATTTAATTTGACAGTAATATCATCACTACTTTTTGAACTGGCCTAATCATAGACAAATTACATGATTTAATATCAGTTTGTTTAAATGCGTGATATGAAGTGATTTTTATTACTAAAACAGACAGAACTCACACAAAAACTACACCATAAGCTGTATTTTTCAGCCACTATAAGTCAAAGGAAAAATAAAAGCAAGTTTTAACTTATAATTAATACACATACTGTCTGCATGGAACCTGCAACAGTGTTAAGATCTATGTTTTGCTAAAATTTGATATTTTGAAATTTGCGATTTATTAGAAAATGCAAATTGTGCAAACTAAGCAACGGCTTTAAATCGTGTCGAATGAAATTGCAAGGTCATTGGAATTCTTATTTGCTTTTAGCTGTGATTCATATTGTTTTAACTTCAAAATAATGGCAATCAGCAGCACGAATATTAAGTAAAAGGAACAAGTGAATGACATCGATTAAGCGGAGTTGATGCATAAACGTGGATGATATAGAAGTACCGTTATACTATATCCTGTTTGGCATTGTCCTAATAAAGATATTATAGAACTATAATTAGTTTTGTTAGCCCAGAAACGCTATTGTGAATCCTCGGCCAAATTTTATCATGAAAATAAACCTACTTCAGGACTGTTATGCTTTGTGGAAGACTAATCGTTGATCATTACTAAAGCTAATGACAAAATATCTGCATTTATCATTTTCAGTTTAGGTCACAGAGTTATCTCCAATTTAGCTGGAGTGAACATGCATGGCAAATAATAGAGAATGCGTAATAAGCATTGACCGTAATTTACAGAAGAAGTCAAGGCCAGTAGTCATCAACATTTCTAAGTTAGAAACTTAGCCCCTTAGACCCAACCCCCATTTTCTGTATTTGGCATATATTTATAATGTACTTGTTGGATTTTTGAAGCAACCTCTCTACTTTTCCGTTACAGATTCTGCTCTACGGCTGTGTTTTGGGTGCTATGTGCTCCTTATCTGTTATCTTTTAAGATTTCAAACTTTGAGAATTTCCAACATCAATATCACCAACTGAGTTTCAGTAAATAAATTTATTATATACCTTCATAAACTATGTTAAAATACAGCATGTATTTCACAGGTACATATGGATAGGCTGAAAAAAATCCGAAATGTACCTTTTGACACAGTTCTACACGTAGTGCACACAAACACTTCACTTATTTCTGTTATAACATCGACACAGATGTAAGATTTTGTTTGGTAACAAAATGACAAACACAAAGGTGGAGGTATGCAATAGAAGGATCATTACAACAGTAGCCAGATCTGGGATTTTGTAATTTTGCAAGGTCGGATCACACATGGCGCGTTCGAGATATTCGATCTGGCAAATCCACTAAAGCCGAATACAGCATCTCAGATCGAGCTACTACAGTACTATAATAATCCTATTTTATCACATGTTTGACACCGTGGGGGTGAAATAAAGCTATTAAATAAATCTGGTATTATACTAGTGTAATAAAGCTTTGACGTTAACGTCGTTTGAATTATAGGAGACGTTGGTCTATTTGACCTGGTCTTGAAAGAAAAACAACTTTGATAAAAAGAATATTACATCTGTGTCATTTCATATTGAATTTATTAAATGAGTTGAATAAAGGATAAAATGGAAGGCTCTCATGTTTAATCCTCTATTTATTTTCTAATAAATATTTATAGTCACAGTCACTTGTTTAAATACACATCTGACAGTTTTCTATATGTATATAGGCAAAACTTTTTCTACAGACAGAATTTCTTTACACTTTGTGTACTGACTGAGAATCAAGTTTAAAACGGATGTATTAAAAATCATAGGTACCGGTGCTTGATCTTGAGCACATAATTATATTTTCCTCATTTTGGTTGGAGATGTAAACTGACGAACGAATTTCTGTACACACAAGTAATGAATAACTTTTCATACATGTTCTTAACAATATTGCCTTTTAATGTTTATACTAATATCTGTTTGCATTGATTACTTTTATATATGTACATATTCAGTTATGTATTGATTCATACAGCAATATCAATACTTGTTTGCAGATTTAAATGAAATGCGTAAAAAAACATTTGACTAATTGATCTATCTGTACATGAAACAGTAACGAGTCTATATAATAATTTTATAGAAGTAATTTTAGTTGAGAATAATTACAACAAAGAGATTTTATTTCAACTTTTAAACAAATTTTAAAAGGTACAGGCAAACGCAATACTTTTCTGCCAACTCGTGGCTATGTAAACACTTTAAGGATTAAATCATTCAAGTTTGTAAGCAAGTATTGCATGTATATGATAACTGAACTTTCCTTTTAGACAGAGTAAAGACAGTTGTAACGATATGCGATTAAGGAGTTGCGATCTAAAGCCATCTTATAATTCTTATCATTAGATGTTAGAGCACTGCCCATACATGTATCTGACAGACGTATAAAACTTATCCAAGTTAAGTCTTATTGACTTCTTTTAGAAGGAACACAATCCCGGTGATATATCAGATACAAAAATAATAGATATGATATATTTTATATAAAATGTCAACAGTTTTCGGAGAATTGTTGTTTATTTGGCGAGGTTCATTTAATTGCTTTAAATAAAGATCATCTATATCGTCAAAAGTCCATTTTCTACTTTTATAAATTAACTCACGTGTATTATTTACTGTCAAAACATATTTCAACCACAACAGCTTGGCATTTCATGACGCTGTCTAGTATCAAACAAGTATAATGATATTTTTGGTATGTGTGGGTTCTGAAGAAACAAAAAAAAACCTTTTAAATTATTCGTGATTTGTATATAACATGACAATAAAGTTAACAGATGTTGCCTAGGTTGCACGTAGATACTACTGAGAACCAAAACCTTTGGAGGCAGTAAACAGTTGCCAGTTTTTAGTATCAAATTGGTCAGGATAAAACCAGTTGACATTTATAGATTGAAATTCCTTTTTATACTTCAACAATAAAAAATAAATTTTAGTTATTGAATTATAATTCGGCAATTGACTTGACCTCGAGTTTATGACGTAGTGACTTGCAGATGCTAATGTTTGCCTTCGTTTAGCTTTCTAAAATGTTTTGTGTGTGTGTAGGGGTGGGGTGGTGGGGGTGCTGGGGTAGAAGGAAAATTTATATCATAGTGAAAAGAGTATGGGTGACAAATATTAATTGTTTTAGGTTATTTTCAGATTTTACTATGTATGGCATTGTGTACAAAACCATGAAACAGTTGGTACATGTACTGTTATTTTAAACGATTCGAAAATAGGCAAATTGTGCTTTTCACGTCATCATTTTTATGATGATAACACAAAATTCATGGTTTGTAAAAAAAGTTACATTTCAAAATTGCCTGATTTTTTGTAATGAAATCCCCAATGTTGTGTTCATATTACAATATTTTTTCTTATTTCAGGTGTGCTCTTACAGAATTATGTGTTAGGAAAGTCATGTAAAAAACAAAACTATTTCTCACTTCATTAAAGAAAATATAAGAACGTTTTAATGTCGATACTTTGAACGAACGACAGTTTTTCGGCCAACCAATGCCCCGATACAAACTCAATAATCAACGATTAACTAACTATAAGCGCTTTTATTGGTTTACACGGGCAAGATAAAATACCAATCAGGGTCACCAACTATGCTGAACAAAACAGCTTACCCGTCATTAGTTCTTTTGCCAGTAATTAAAAAGATACTAAACGTACAATTTTGAAATGTGATCTACGCTTAGAACAATATGCTGTTTGCACAATTCATAAAAGTCAAAATATGCTATCATATAAATTCGCTCATTTTATGACTTCAATTCATCTTTGAAAAGTCACAAAAATACACTAAAACATCTAGAATTTACAAACTAGTGAAAATAAATTGACAACAAAAACAGAAAAATGGTATTGTCATGCTCTAACGTAAAAGGGCATTTAATATGTTAAACATTTCCAAATAAAAAATCAAAATCTACACTTACATTTCTATATATTGTAGATATATTCATTTTCTAAAAACGCATCCTTCACCATGTATATTTTTGTGCCTTTTTAAAACGGGCTTTGGTAGTAAAATGAATAAAATAATATTTTTGTATAATTAACACTATTGAATTTTTGATATGTTAATTTTGTTAGATCAGTCTAACTGTCCCCTTAACTTAAGAAATGTACTTTCTTGCATACCAGACGGGGATTTCCGGTATTTTTACCGGTGCTCGAAAAATCCATGACTCTCGTGCTTTAAATGACGTATTAGGAACTACATATATGCAGAAGATTTATGTAGTTATTTATTTTCGAAAAACGGAATAAAAATCCAGTACCTTGACAGTTCTTCTTTGTTCCTGATAGTATGTTTCTCGATTCAAAACACGTTGTTTTATCAAAAATTTATAACGTTACGCTGCAACTGATAGAACAAAACCGGAACTAAACGTTGTTATTTGTCTTTGAAACGTCATGAAGTCTTTCCTGTTTACGGACGTTGATCTCCCGCGCTTTGTTTAAATACGCTGCTATAGGAATTAGTTCTAAGTAGAAAGCCGTTCGACTGATTTTATTTTTATTATTATATATCGATATCGGTATGCAAGAAAAAGATTCTGTCACTGGTTATAGGTGCAGATGGGAATATCCGGCTCTCGGGTAACTGTTTAGGCGGTAACTCGGTAGAAACCTCGTTACCGCCTAAACAGTTACCCTCGAGGCCGGAAATTCCCCTCGGCACCTATAACCAGTGAAAGAATCTTATATTCAGTAATTTTTAAACTATTTTCAAAATAGCACATGCCGGGTTAGCTCTTTCGTTCAGTATACTTAAGACTCCTGCAAGAGTGTAAAATCTTGATTCAAAGGTTGAACACTCAAAGTTCTGCACGTCCAACAATCCGAAAGTAATATTATAACGTTATTTGACCAGATTACATAGAATAAAACCTGGTCCCAACTTACGGAACCAAAATGATTAAAGCGATTAATTTCAACCTGTGAGTATTTTTAAATGGCAATTATGAATATCTCTAAAACAAGATACAAGATTATTTTTTTCCACCATACAAAAGGCAGTATATTTGTTTACGACAGGGAAAGATATCATTAAAATCTACATATGTGTACTTTTTCTATGTGCAAAACTGTCTACAAAGTTTTTATTTTCTGATAGACTGTCGTTAAAAGAACTTGCTTGAAGTCCAAAGTTTTGCAATAGTTCAAGCGAAAACACAGAACCCTATCGTTTTTGCTGCACTTTAAGCTTTGAAACATCATCGTTTCATTAAATTTTGCATTGTAGAGGAAGAAACACAGAACATGCAAAATGACCTTGTTTTCACATTATTCTTACTTAAACAAGATTTATTAAAACATATGAGGATGTATGAAGGCAGCATGCACTTCGCTACGAACAAGAAACAAAAATCAAATTATATTGATTTCCCAAGGTATATTTGTAACTGCTAGATATTCAAATTTCAAACACCTTTGGGCTTTAAACCGCATACATTCAAGACATTTAATTACAAATTCTTATTGACTGTGTGGAATGTAAAATGTCGTCTCTGTCTTTAATTTCTTTGATTATTTGTTCGCTTCTTTGCTTTGAATTTAATTTTATTGCTAAGACAGAATGCAGATGCATAACAAATTTTGAATAGATGAGAATTTCAAAATACAATTTTCCATTACAAATGCATTAATTAGAAGCATCTACAAATATTGTTTCGACCATACCGATACATCATAAGGGTGATAAATATAAATAAATATAAAATCATTTGCACTAGACATCAAGCTGTAGAGTAATGATAAATATAAAATCATTTGCACTAGACATCAAGCTGTAGAGTAATGCTTTCTGTTGTTCCCACACATTTTATAGACTAACTTTTACAACCTACATATGGCTCTGAAAAAATTATCCCCACACCATTTCACTAGAAAATATTTGTCGTCCGCACATCCCTTCATGTGTTTCATTTGTTTCTACCCCGAGGAGTTAGATTTGGTAATTGCATATAATTTAAGGGGCAGATTAGTATTACAGGTTCGATTTATTGCCGCTTTTAATATTGTAAATACAAACCTTACACTTGTTTGTGTCAAAAGTACACATAGACACGGAAGGAACGTTACACTTTATGATAGTTCATACTGTAAGATTCTTTCACTGGTTGTTGGTGCAGATAGGAATCTCCGGCCTCGAGGGTAACAGTATAGGCGGTAACGAGGCTCTGCCTTTAATCTGCCTTTGATTTGTTTTTGCATACCGTATTCAAGACATAATAATAATAATAAAATCAATCGAACGGCTTTCTACTTAGAACTATTTCTTATAGCAGCGTATTTAAACAAAGCGCGGGAATCCAACGTCCGTAAACAGGAAAGACGTCATGACGTTTCAAAGACAAATAACAGTGTTTAGTTCCGGTTTTGTTTAAGCGTAACGTTGTGAATTATTGATAAAATAATGTTGTTTGAATCGAGAAATATACTATCAGGAGATGAACTGTCAAGGTATTGGATTTTTATTCCGTTTCTTTTTTGATAAAATATAAAATACTACATAAATCTTCTACATATGTGTAGTTCGTAAAACGTCATTTACAGAGTCATCTTACATTCCGGGGGTAAGATGGATTTTTCCAGCACCGGTAAAAGTACCGGAAATCCCCGTCTGCTATGCAAGAAATATGAACCCAGAAACTGTGTCTTGTACGTAAACATCTTACACGTCGTAAAAGTCAGCATCGTCTGCTGCACGAGCAAACCAAGTTCAAAATGGTGCCGTTTAAAGCATCTTAACAATATCAAATCTTTATCTCTATATATTGAAATACAAATTACGATGAAATAAAACAAACATATTTATAGGCCATCTTGGGTTTGCTGCACGCTGTTAAGTACTAATTTAAAATAGAATGATTAAAAAGATCCTTTGGAAGCAAAGAATGCAACCAAGAGGAATAATAGCAGACTCGGTTTGGTTGAATCTGTTCATGAAAGGTATTGCATTGGATTCTGTGCAACGTATACTTCCTTATAAATATTTTTGTGTGCTATACAATTACGACAGTATATTGTTCAGCAAAAGATGATGAAAGCATGGTCATATCCGGCCAAGTAATCGTATCGGGACAATACACAAGTCAGAAACGTCTACAACGAATAAGAGGCAAAAGACTCAGAATAGGGGATGTACACATGAAAACAAACATGCATAACCTCCCATAGGTATTGTAGAGCAAAAATATATCTTTATCCAGCAACAATTACAGTTGCCTATATGTATACAGGGCAACAGTTTTCCTACGGGCAGAATTTCTTTTAACTTTGTGTACCGAATGAGAATAAAGTTTAAAACGGAAATATGTATTAAAAAGCATAGGTACCCAGGCTTGATCTTGAATATTTACCTGCCCTTGAAAATCAGAAAATACTATAAATCCAATTTTAAAGGGCAGATAATTCAAGATCAAGGCAAGAGAACTGTGCATTTTAATTTTATTTCTGTTTCAGACTTCATTTGCAGTCAGTATACAAAGTTTAATGAAATTCGGTCCATGGGAAAGACCAGGACTGTGCGGTATCATTTTTAAGTTCATAGTTAATGACATTTGCAATAGGCTCTATATTGACATGGGGCAAACAATTTCTTAAAGAAAGACTTTCTTCTTTAATTTTTTTTACTGACAGAGAATTAAATAAAAAACAGAAATATGAAATAAAACAAACCATAGGAGCCAAGCCTTTTCATTAATTATCTACCCTTGAAAGTCGAAAAGTGCTGAAAAATTCTACTTTCAAGGACAGATTATTCAAGATCAAGCCTGGGTACCTATGATTCTTGATATATATTTCCCTTTAAAACTTGATTCTCAGTCAGTTCACAAAGTTTAAAGAATTTCTGCCCGTAGGAAAATGCTTGACCTATATACATATAGGCAACTGTGGCATTTACCCTTAAAGGCACTGACCTCCAGATTTGGCTAAAAAATAATCTTTCTTTCAAATTGAAGTTTGGTCATGTTATGAACATTAGAATATGAATTTTTGTTTCTAAAATATTTCAAAAATACCAAATCAAGATAAAAAGACGACCGCGTCGGGAATCAAACCCCGGACCGCCGCGGCAATAAAGACATTTTCCCGTCGTCGTAACCAATACCGCTATAGCTGAAGAAGTGAATAATGATTTCAAAATAAAAATATTTATAATCGTGACAGTTTACCTAGAGTAAAAGCCTGACAAACGTTTTTCGATTTTCATTGTAAAAAGTAGTAAAAACAGAAAATTCTCCGTAACAAAAAGTTGTCAGTAATTAAGTTTTAAAGCCTTCTTTAGAAATAAAGCATTTATTCAAAATATCTAAAGAAAAATATTTTTGTTGTCGAACGATTGGAGGCCAGTCGCTTTAACTATTCTTCACCAATATTGTCACTTTGTCAACCAAATATTATTTCTTAATTTTGCCTAGAAAATACTAATTAGTATATCAAATACTATTCACCGGCTTTCAGACTACCCTTTGTAGTTTATTTATACCCTGCGTTTCTTTCTTTGTCTGTATCCTGTGTTTAGACATTTAACATACGTCTACATATGTAGATGTAAAGTCAAATTTATTAAGTTGAATAAGTTAACATTTAGCCTGCTAAATTTCTAAAATGATCTAGTCTATCATTAAATTGAGACAGTACCATTAATTATTTGAAGGAGTATCATCTGAACATTTATAGACTGAATAGCAAACAGTGCACTGGCCGCAATGCCAGACTCACTTGCCGTCAGCAGACTAAATGTTAAATATCATTCTTTCTGTTTTCTGTCGTATTTTTTTCTTTATCAATTAGTAAAAGGACAATAGAATAGATTTTGTTTATTTGAAGTCTTCCTAATGCAAAGTAGAAATACAACAGGAAAGTAGAAAATTTGGCATTTTGTATTTACTGTATTTATCTGTTTGTTTATGGTAGACATAACAGTACAATGGTCGTGAAGATTGTTACACATTTCGTAACCTCGTATGGTCATACTCAATCACAATGAGTCAGCTAATAGTTTGCTTAGTTGCATGCCAAGATATCTGCGGTCATGAGTTAGAAAACTGGTGGAGCCAGAGTTTTTTTTTTTGTAACTTGAAACCAACTTGTCGTTTAGGTCTATTTACTTTTGCATTCCTTCTTAGTCCATAGCAGATATACATTATTTAAGACGTTTGAGCACAAATGTAAATACAATGCTTAAAATGATAAGTTTTACGCGCTGCATCTCATTTAAAAGTCGTTTAACCGTATTTCAAAAAATGGGATTAATGCAGCTGATTGTTTGCATATATAAGTAATATGCAAGCTTATAATTATGTTTCTAAAAACACTAGTACGAAAACACGAGAAAGAACTAACTGTATCGATTTGATCCGAAAGTAATTGTTTTCTGACAGTGCCAAAATATTCATGATTATCCAGACTGCTTGCACATAAGAAAGAAAGGAAGCATAATGGAAGTCAGATGTTTTTTTCCATCTAATAGACTGCTTCCTATCAAGATTTACGATGAGTTCACATTAGCCCCGTGAGTAATTCTAGAAATTGTAAGGCTGAATTTTATACAAGATTGAACAATTTTTACCTCCGGCATTTTTATCTATTTGCTTGTACGTTCGTTAAGGTGGATACGGGACAATATCTACAGTTGGTAGACTCTCTGACTTGGCCGGTTGCAGGGTTTTTTTTTTAAAAGATGTTATGTTTAAAGGTCCATTACTAAGGGAAAGTGAGTTGGCAATTTTTTTCATAGCCAGTGCATAGACTTCTGCAAGACACTAAATAATGAAGATTGGCAGGTCAAAATTTACAGAAGGTCTTTGGAACTCAAAGAAATGTATGTGTATTATGTTGAAATTTCAATGAATCGACAGAATGACCCCCAGGTCTTTTTAACTTTCTTCATACTTCATAGAAAAATAATTGTACATATACTGCGATTTATTTCGAATTTCTACATACCAACTTTCATTTTCAAATAAAATGAAATAGTTTCTGTGCTTTTTAAAAGAAATTAAAATGTTCACTTTCCTTAGTATTGGACCTTTAAGCTTTCTGTGACAGGTAGATCTCAAGTCCTCAAGTATACATTTATGAAATAAGTAATCTGAAAATCAATGGTTAATCATAAGACAGGTAAAAGTTTTATAAAACGTCGCTTAAGTTGATGTTGGTTCTTTAAACTATTAAAAATGTCTCAGTTTTCTTTGAATCAGTCAAAGGTTTGAAAAAAATGTTCAGTAGAATCTGCTTTATTTAATCGCTACACAGTCATATTGCTAAATAAAAATTAAAATGTAAGGGTAGATGAGCACATCCCCTAAGTGAACATGTGAGCGTGTAAGGTACAAGCATGTTTATAACTGGACAGAATGCTTAGTCCCTAATTGACCTACAAACGCCACTTGCTGTAGACCAGATAAAGACACACAATATTATAGAAATAGAAACCGCGTTAAAAAAGGGCAAAATGTTAAAATAGTTCAAACGCGAGACAGTTTCTAGCTTGTTTGTATTAACATTCCAACTTGAATGATTGTACAAGTATGACAGTAATTTAATAAAGTAGTTCCTTATACTAGATTATTGTCCAATTATGTCCAACGTCTATGGCGTAAAACACCAGGCAGAGATATCCAATTCAATCAATTCGTGTATTAGAGATACTGGTTAAGGTCACCACTGTTGAAATGATCTCATAATAATATTTAAAATGACTTATCTATTCTAGGGTGTTATGCGAAAAGGTAACTTTTTCCGATTTCTTTTCTCTCTCCCGATCACTCGTTAAAATTATTAGAGGCGCCTATGATATGAGCAGTATTATGAAAGGGCAAAGTGAGTTCAAAATACAGATACCCCTATTTTTTCAGTCATTTTATTTAAGTGGAACATACACGTAAATTAGATCAAGTACATGGACTACGATTTAAACCCTGAAGCCCAGTTATCATAAAAGCAACATACCTTCCACCATGTATCACCAGACCATTTAATTTGTTCTTAATTTTCTGTGTCTTTCATGGTAATTTCGAGCAATATATACTTATATAGTTATAAAAGAATGAATAATTGGAAGTAATGCATGTCAAAGCATTTTTTTCTTTATCAACTTTCAAACGGTATATGAAAAAACAAGGATGAATATCCAACAGGTAAAGCCAAGTTCCAACAACTTAACCACCCACAACCGCAACTCACACACATACAGGCGTATATACACAGACAAAAGTAAACTCACGAGGACAAAACGAATAAATAAGGGATCACAGCCAAACACTGTCTTGGGATGGCCAATGGCTAAACACCAGTGGGGAGCTTAAACCGGTTAATAGTGCGCATCTAACCTCTCTTTTAAACCCAAACAAGTTCAAAATGCATTAAATAATAATGTATAAATTTGATACGTAGCATATGATCAGATGCCGTGAATTAAGCATTCATATTACATATGTCTTTGTTAATAAATAATTACTCGCTTATTTCAGGTCTGTTTTGACATTTTCAAACTGGTTGAGATGCTGGTCGCTCAATCAATGGGTCGTAAGTTCGAGCCCAACTGGGATCACGATTATACCTTCTCAAACGGCATCAGTACTGGTTTTTTAAGAAAGCGGGTTCCAGAGTAGTTAAAAAGCTTATTTAGTGCTTACTTTAGTTTGATAATCATAGATTGTTAAATTTCCCTAGGCAAATTGAAATATTGTTGTTTTTTTGTCTCTCTGTTTCTTTTTGCGTTTTTTTATCTTTGGAAGGAGGCTATTTAAACTTATTAGAACAATTTTTTTCTCATCCTCACGCAAAATGTTCTTTAAATTCGCTCTGATGTCATTAAAGTATTCCCTAGTGGGAACCGAAAATTTATTATTTCAATAAAACATAATTTCATCCGTAGCTGTAGAAAGCCATTCGAATAAAGATACAATCTGTGTTTTATTTCATAATGATGAAGCAAATGATAGTTATCGTTTTTTATCTTTTTAACTAAAAATGTTCAGGAAATGATTAATGCTTTACATTCGACCAGGCTGTGGAATTACTACAAATCTATGACGGTAATTGTACCAGAGAAAGACAGTATAATCAATATAGCACTGATTTTAAATAATATCAGTAAGATCAATTTCGAAATAATTTTTACAATTATATAAGCTACAAAAACCTTTTTTCAACCTGTCGGTTTTTGTTGAAGTTTGGTTGCCTTGGTAGACAGCACCGCCAGGTCATCAACGAAGTCAACGTCTTCAAGCTGGGAGAACGGGATCCACTGGATACCTCTGGGACTGTCATAGGTTTTCTCCATCACCCAATTGATGGTGATTAAGAAGGGGATTGGCGAGATGATATATCCCTGTCGCACGCCAGACTTCACAAGGAACAATTCACAAGGAACAATTTTCCATCAACTATGACACTGCATTCGAACTTCTGGTAGAAGAGTCGTAGCAGTGTGACCATCTTAGAGTGGGGGCGTGGGGGGGGGGGGGGGGGGGCGGAGATTCCGTAGTTCGCTAGAATCTTCCATAGGGTCTCTCGATGTACCCAGTCAAATGCCTTCTGAAAATCCATGAAGTTGATGTGCAACGGGGTGTTCCACTCTATGCATTGCTCTATTATGTTCCTCAGTGTGAATATCTGGTCAATGCACCCTCTACCTCTTCCGAAGCCAGCCTGTTCCTGTCTGAGTATGTTGTCTATGGCCTGGTTGATTCTGCCAAGAAGAACTCTACAAAAGACTTTGGATGGAACTGATAGGAGCGTTATGCCACACCACCTGTCACAGTTTTGAAGGTCACCTTTCTTGGGGAGCTTTACAATCAGGCCTTTGATCCAGTCTCTTCAAGACAACAAATAGCCAGGACGCTGCAACTGAAATTAAACAACGCAGAATGAGATGGCTAGGTCACGTCCACAGAATGGACCAGTCCCGACCACCAAAAATAGCACTGAAATGGACACCACCTGAAAGAAGGAAACAAGGGTGCCCCAAAATAATATGGAGACGCACCATTATACAAGAATTGAAAGAGATGTGGCTTTCGTGGGGCGAGGCAAAACACGCTGCCAACAACAGAGACAGGTGAAGATGTACTGTTGACGCCTTATGACCCGTTCGGGACGAAGAGGACTAAGTAAGTAAGTAATTAAGTACAAAAACCTTTGAATTAAAAAAAATCTTCTAAAGTATAGAAGCAGAATCAGAAACCGTTGACATTACTTGTAAAGAAACGCGCGCATTGTATGTGTTTACGTGTACACGATTTTACAACAGAAAAATCGAGTGACTGCATTGAAAACAGGCGTAATTGTGTTGATGGAGATACGGAAATTACAGCTGCTTACTGCTTAATTTTCCAGCGTATTTTAAATAAAATGTTTTTCCTTTTGATATCTGATAAGGTTGATGCAAATGGATAATTTCGTTTTTATTCTAATTTCGAATGTTCAATTAATTACTAAAGAACTTGGCTCATGCCACGGCCAACAAAATTATGCAAAAAGTAAATGGATTATAACATGTTGAAATTAGCAATCCGACTGAAATACATAATCTTACAAAATAAGATCGGATGTCCAAGTATTCTTGAAAAATCAATATGATCGGTATTTTTAATTTCAGCCAATCGAGGTTCCCCTTTCAAGCCACAGTAACTTTCTTACAAAACCAGTACTGAATTCTTTAATGAAACCCGTGAAAATGATGATTATCTAATAAGTATCTAGATGACTACATTAACTGTATCAACCGTCTTTAAGGTCTTAAAAAGCGTAGCTTTTTATTCAGATTGTTGAATCAGTACATTGTCGTGACCGCGAGCAATGTTAACTGAGATGTTCGGAAAGAAAAGGGAAAGAAATATGTACCCTCATACGTTAGAAGACCAATTTAATTACTCAGATTGAAATTATTATCCATTTACAATATTTTGAAACAGGGATACGCTATCTGAGGTGTTTAAAATGTTGTATTTACTTGTTTGTGTTTTTTTCTTTATTAATACTAACTGACAATACAATTTTGATTAACGAGTTCAATCTGATCTTCAAAAAAAATGCAAATGTTTTAATGGCCTGCTAAACTAACATTCCAGAAATAACTTCCATCTCAGCATATATATAATGAAAATTGTAACAAAACCAAAACGACGCAGTATACCCGTCTATAGACTTTAGGCCTATAGATTTCACCATTACAAGAATCAGTTAATTAATAGAAATTTTAAGGTATACTTTACCCAAATTTCATACAAATACTGCATACTATTTATGTAAACATAAAATCAACAAGTTTATGTGTATGAACAGTATTAGTTGAAAACAGTATAAATGTGCATGCCCACTAAAAACACAGAATGCTTTTTAAACAGTCAACTGTAGCTACTCCAGGACATTTTGATTCCAACTGTTGCCAGTGTCGTAAATGTTTTCGATATATATAAGAAACACTAGACTGTATGCTTCTTGAAACAGTAAAGTATTTTAAATGTTACTATGGACACTATCATTTTTTTTTGTATAAAAAATGGCCTGGACATCAAAACTTCTATAATATCTCATCATTATCGTTATCAATTATGAATCTTTTCAGTGCAAATGTAATTATGTAATTCCTATTTTGGGACCAAAGTGAGTTCGACATAATGGTTGAATGCTCCAAGACCTGTTAACTAAATGCAATACTAACACTAAAACACTGGCTATTTCATTGCTTCTTCGGCCAGCCGTCGGCATGATATGCAGTTTTATCAATAGAAAATTAGGCGTGTGAGATTGAACATGTTCAATTTTCTTTTGCTGAAAAAGTCTAAAGAACTTGCCCTTAGTAACAGAAAGGACATTATCTAGATAAAAACATATAACCAAACTGTTTGTACTATTTCTACAAGCCTCTTGCTCACCATTTGTATCGATTTTGTCCTGTAAGTATTGTTCATATCTATGTCTAATGCTTTCATCTATATGCTCAAAGTCATCAACCATATCCCAGCAAACAAAAGACGTTGTATTGACGTTGTACCGACGTTGGACCCCGACGCCGGATCAACGTCGGATTGTAGTTGGATTTGAAAGTTTTTTAGATGTCATAATACGACGTCGATACAACGTTGAGGAGAATCCAACCATGATGCAACCTAAACCCAACCACAATCCAACCATAACCCAACATGTTTACGACTGCATTCTACCCTTAATTTACTATTTCAGGCATTGAAACGTTGGAAATTTACTTTAAACCCAACATATATTATCAACACAAATATATGTTTCTTCTAATCTTTATTTCATACTGCGGCAATTAAATAAGTAAGTCCAAAAGATAAATCCAAGTCATTTATGCATGCCTCTTCAACACAGCTAAAACATCCACCTGAAATGTATAAAATATGAAGTTTTCAAGTTCACTAAATCGAATTAAAAATCGAATTAAAAAAGCGAAAATGTTACTTCGTAAGAGCTAGAATCATAATCACTTCATGCAAAACAAATATATATCCAATATCCAGATATCTTCCCTGACTTCGTAAAAAGTTTAAAACTTTGGTTAAATGCAGTTCTAAAAAATTTAATGTTGTTGCTTTTTTAACAAAAACTCAGCAACCATTAATGTAAGCCTAAGTTTAATATATTTTACTCACGTTGCAGATCCCTTTGTGTAAAGTATTTGAAACTGGCTCTATCTTACCTCTCCAAAGTATCAAATTACACGAACAGAGTGTACCTGGAGACCCTGGGTTAAACACTTTTACGAGTATACGTTCAATGCATATTGATTTCCTGTGTAAAATTTATTATCATTATTATTATTATTTTGATTATGAAAGTAGACCGTCTTTGATACGAAATTTCGGTAAAAAAAGAAAAGAAAAAAGATATGATTTTTATTATCCAAATGAAATACTTTTATCAGTTTATGCGCACTTAATTCAAGACTTTGTGAGAACAAGTAATTATTCTATATTATATAAATAATAATTCTACACCAAATAGTTGTTTAATTTATAACTGCATTTCATTCTCTTATCAGTCCGACCAGAATCCAACGTCGTATAGACATCTAAATCTAACGTCGACTACACGTCGCGAATATGACGTTGAACAGACGTTATATTTAGGTCGCCGACGTCGCGACCAAAATCCAACGTTGTTTCGACGTCAGGTGTTTGCTGAGATCGATCTTCCCAAGTGTCACATTTGTCTTTCATAGGTATATTGAATTATATTTTATATGTTTTGGAACGTTCTTTTTCAGCAGATTTAATCCATTCTTTTCGCATTGAACAACGTATGTCATACATCTCAGCCACTGACAAACATTCTAGGTATTCCCTTTGATAAATATAGTGGTTCGGTATGAATTCTGAAATTCTTTGGTCATTAACCCCATAAAAGTTATTGCTCAAAAGTGAGAACTGACCGTTTATTGGACACTATTGTTTCTCTATTTATACACTATATATATATCACTAATAAAAACAGTAAAACACTGAAAGTACAATCAAGTATCCGAAACAAAAACCATCCGAAAATGTAATACACATTAACATTGAGTTTGCATCAAAGGTTGCGCTCTTTTGGCACAAATTATATACAGCACTAATTTATGAAATTGTAAAAAGCAATAAATAGTAAGTAAATATTCTCTGTTTGCAATAAATAATCTGCAATATCTGTTTCAAAGTATGGACCTTTTTAGTTGAAACTTCGCCATGTTCCTCATATTGTTGTCACGTGATGTGATATGACAATATCATTAGAGTTTCAATATGTGGCATTGTGGAAATTACATTTAGTGTTTTCAACGACTTAGGGCTTTGTGGAAATGCGATTTACTCTAGTTATATACGTTCCACAGGGAAACAATCAGGATATTATGATAGAGCTCGGCGAGACGAAAAAATACCAAACACTCCAAATTGACCAAAATTGACATATGGCGTTGTGGAAATCAAGCGACGATCAGTGTATACTTTTGTGCATTACAAATGAATAATAAATGCTAACTGAATGTGTTTATTAGACAAATTATGCAAGGATAAGGTCGTAAAGAATACGTTTAGAACTGCGGAAGAAGGAATTGTGTTACGTTCATAAGAAGCTGAGAAATAGCAATTAGGAAATGATAGAAGTAGGGTCTTTAAGTTTCGTTGTTTGTTTAAAAACAGAAATCAATAATTGGAAAAAAGAATCAAAATACCGATCCCTAAATACACCTTGCAGCTATATAATTATATATATTATACTTTTTTTGTCATCTGTATTTGGATTCAAAACATTATAGTAATTCTAAACAGCATTTGGTCATGTATGTCACATTATGATTGTATTTTATATCACAATATGACCATTAGTGTAATATTATTTACAACCATTTCATGATGCATCTTCGTAACATTTTCAGCATATAGAACCATTATAAAAATGTATTATGATCAGAGGTTATGACAAGACTGTTTTGAGATACAACAAATATTCATTATTCAGCCCGCCACGTTTTCCCTCTGATTTGTCCTTGGACTAGACAATCGACAGATCATATTAAGTTTGGAAAGTTCACAAGAACTGAGCTGTCTTTGTATTTGTCTTCTGGTTTCATCGAACAATTTATGATGTTCTTTGGTTGATCAGCCTTGTGCTAAGTCATCAAGTATTTGCGCATATGTTTTGATCGACTGTCTAAAAGATTCAGATCAGCAATCATAAGTGGATATTCCGTACAGAGTTACCCGGGTTAAACTCTTAAGCATTTGCAACTGATCGTTTCAAGGCAGTGTCCAATAGTGTCTGTGTTTATCATCTATATGATTGATGTTCACATCGTTGCATAAGCGTTTTGGCAATAGGTATAATTAGTCTAGAACATGGCTGTTCTATTATATATTGTTAGCGATTTTATTTCAACTGCAGGACCATTGTGCACTTTTTCGAATACTTAAGAGCAAACATTGCATTTCTACCTATCCTGATCAGAGTCACCAGCTGTATGCTGCAGATATTAGTTGAACAATAATCAAAATTAGATATCCTGTATCAATATTTGCTAACATTTGATTATATTGGCCGCATCAATTTGAATATCATATAGTTTTGCCGACAATCTGACTAAAGTGCTTGATCTTCTAAACGAAGATCTGAGAACGACCCATTCACATTCGTCTTCTGTATATTTTGGATTTCCATTATTGCTATTTTTATGTTATCCAATCAGACGACTTGTTCGATTGTCAAAGAGTAAGAAAAATATGCAGTTATTCCAGGACTCGAACCCGGGACCCCTCGCTTACAAAGCAAGTGGCTTACCGACTGAGCTAACCGGCTATCTGATACATTACGACATAAGAATTGTAAATATCAAAAGGCAATGCTACAGGTAGATTTGCAAGATGTTGTAAGCTAGGCTCTGATTGGCTAGTGAAAGGGCCGTCAGAACGAGGCAATGAATAGGTCGTTTTCAGATCCTATGCGTAGCGTAATAGGAGATGTACTTTAGTCAGATTGGTTTTGCCGATTCATTGTTTTTTTTGTCTTCAAAAAATATTTCTTATAAAGCTGACAGAATCTTTGTTAAAACTGTTCTACAAAAAAAAATGGAAATGAGATAATAGCATTACTGTTTTGTCTGGCCACACGGAATAAATATGTTACACTGGTCAAGTTTTTTGACTTAATATTTATGCGTGAGTAAGGTAATTATACCTGTATTTAGACACTTACATAATACAATTTCAATTATCCATATGTAAAAAAGCTCAATTACAAACAAACGACAGTAGGCAATTTCAAATTCCATTTTACACGATTTCCACTTCACGACTTCGCAATTGCTCAGTTAATGACTTCACGACTTGAAATTCACGATGTTGCGTAATGGTGAGGTTGAAATTTTCAGATCACAAAGTTGTGAAATAATGAAGTGAAATTTTTGAATTCATGAAGTGGAAATCGTAAAAAAAATATTAAATTTGACATGCCACTATAGGTCTTTTGTATTTAAAAGATCTACTTAACTGTGGATAGTAAATTTGTTGTACGTACTACATATAGTAGAGAAATTGGTTTGATCATTCTAAGACCGTACATGTAACTGATGTCTAGTGTAGTTTGTCTTTTGTAAACATTTATTCATTTTGTCAAGCCATCCCTCTCCAATGCACCATCAAATCCATTCACGTAATGATGATAACCGAGATTGGTTCTTTTTGTTTGTTTGTTTGTTTTGGGTTTAACGCCGTTTTTCAACAGTATTTCAGTCATGTAACGGCGGGCAGTTAACCTAACCAGTATTCCTGGATTCTGAACCAGTACAAACCTGTTCTCCGCAAGTAACTGCCAACTTCCCCACATGATTAATCAGAGGTGGAGGACTAATGATTTCAGACACAATGTCGTTTATCAAATAGTCACGGAGAACATACGCCCCGCCCGAGGATCGAACTCGCGACCCCGAGATCCGTAGACCAACGCTCTTACCTACTGAGCTAAGCGGGCGGGCCGGAGATTGGTTCTTACTATCGCACAACTGGAAATTAGCCTGAAGTCTTATCTTCACTTGCAAAATAGCGTCGTTATTCTTTATTGATGCCGTACTTCAGAAAACTAGAAACTCTTAACAACGGCAAACTTGGTCAGTAAAATGTCATTGTTATCAAAGTCGCAAATAAAGTTACATTTTAAGTTCCTTCATGAAATAGAAACATTTATTATAAAAATGATTATGTCTGATTGATCAAAAAGATCGTGTTAGATAACCGGTGGGAGATGATGTGAACAGGGTGGTTATGGTCAAGGGTTCAAAACACGGTAGATCTGATGTGACCTGGATGGTTAAGATACAGGTAACCTGAATAATTTAGGCGTGAGTTAGATATATGTTGAAGACGATGTGAGTTTAATACCAACGGACTTAAAAATTCTGTATTGTATTGTATTATTATATGGTAAGCTGCATGGAAAAGATGATCGTTTGCTAAAAGGTGATATGCAAACGGGTTAGCAAAAATATAATGTAAACACTTAGTGCTAACAAGCGTCTGCCAAACATTCAGGAATATTTCGTACAGATGTAATCCGAAAGTAACTGCTTTCTGTCAGCGCCAAAATATTTTTGATTACCTTACAGACAGAAACGAAATAAGATCGAGGTGAAATACTTAATACGTAATAGATTGGGTGTCATCAGTGTTTGCAAAGATTTGACCTTAACTCATGAAGTGATTCAAGGAATCGTTCATTTTACGAATGTTATTTATTAATGTATATATGAAAAGACTAGTCAAATTGTCTTCATTACATGTATATCAGTTCGTTCATTCATTCGTATGTAACAGCTTGACCATACAAGTTATATAGAAGGAAAAGAGTGGAAGCAGTATATATCTCCCATATCTAATCAAACATTTAATGAACTTGATTATTATGAATTATATCTGACCCATAAAGATTCAAATAAAATAGTAACAGATTGATATGACAGAGGATAAATCATAGTACACGCGGAATATATGCAATTCTGGGAGGCATATATTATGCTAATTAAAGCAACCACCAATCAAACAATTGGAGTAATCATTCACTTTTCTGACTTCCAGTCATTACTTTAGGGTTTTTTGTGAAGACCGCAATAGAAACATTTAAAAAAGGAAATCAGTACTTTTCGATGTTTTTACTTTCAAACGAAAAATTAAAACAGCAGATGAGGAATCAAGATGTGTAGCACTTCCTATAGCTTAATGATATTACTTATATTTGAATTCAAGCATTGATGTGGCATTTCACAACACATGCATTCTGTCATTTTATTGACAGAAGTGCAATTTGTCGTTGTGTTGTTATTTTTGCAAGTCACTTGAATTTCATGTCGCTTTATCTGGCTTGACACTTGGTGCACGGGATAGGCTTAAAGCCCTGATCAGATATGCTCATTTGAACAGAACTCATTTGTAAGTATGAACACCTACGATAAATCAGTTTAAGCAGAGCGAGAAAACATCAATAAATGACTTGATCAATATGCCAGACAACTATGTTCAACTATAAAAGAAGAACAAAGAATGAAATAATACCGTAACGTAGAAATAACCAGAAACGGTTGCATAGAAATTGCATTGCCTGTAGTTCTGACACTGAACAGATTCATCGATCGCTTAGTTTCTAAAATGTGTCTTAGAGGCGATGTAATAATGCAATAAAAAAACACTTAAGAATGCATGTTTAAAGACCGTCGCTAAATACTGTCGCTTAAGGAAGCTCTGTACATTTCAAAAACCGGAAGCAATGGCGTTACGCCATTTACCCAGAAAAGGTACAATAAAGCCTTGACTCGGTGTACGGAAATAAAACTCATTTTATGAATTAATGGCAACCTCTGGCTTAATTTATTAAAAAGGCAACGTAACTATCTTTCTAAAGATAACACATGTTATAAAAACGTTTTACAAGTTAAAAATTCAAGCAGTGTCCTAAATTCAGCGTGTAATGCACGGATCTCTTTTATCATTTGCAAATATCTGAAAAATAAGCAAATGCACCTAAATATTTTATTTCACCATTTTATAGACCACATGTTTAAATACGACTGTTAGAAGTTTCATTAAAATCTGCATGGTAGAAATAATTCTATAAGCAAAAACGTTATCAAACTATGAAAGTTTATGCGTGGGCCAAATGTTTAGCAAATAATCGAAGTATATTCTGAAGTTTTAAAAAATCAAATGCTACACTGTAGAAAAATATTGATCCGAATGTGCAGAGATACCTTAAGCCGAACTTAGTAAGGCAGAAACATAAGATGGATTCCATATTACAAAAAAATGCACTATTTAAAAGTACGAGGACACGTTAAAGAGCCATTGCACTGCTTTTAAATGTGTAGTTTTCCTCCTTTTATAACACTTCGCAAACACAAATTACCATTTACAAGATGTAGACAGATTTTATTGACGTTTACTAAATTTAAGTTTTAGGCTAACCGTGTTAAATAACCGACAGCAACGCATAATATTTAATACTGCCCGTCTCTTTGTGCTTTGCACAATAGCAACTGACTGACATCGCATACAAGATTTTAAAGGCAATTGCCAAGTGCAATGGAAGTGTTGCACGACGAATCCAATTCAATACTACATCAGATTTTCTCAATTTTCTTCTGCTTTAATGAATAATAATAGACGTCTTTAAGCCAAAAGTTGACATATAGCAATTGGTGTGGATAGAGTTCATCGGCGGATTATTCGTCAACTAACCCAATAAGTTAATTCCTTCAAATACGTTCTTTTGTTTATTGATTAATATTTTTTGTTTTCATTTTAGCAGATTTGTTGACAGCTCTGGAATGGATATGTATGCGTGTGCAATTTAAAAAAAAACAACTTTTAATCTTGTCTATCCTTGATACTATTCCTCATTTTGTTAATTGAAGCGCAATATTATCTACATGTCATTTTGTTTTCATTTTTCAATAGATGGTATCTAAGGACGTTAATTTTTTCCAAACATTACAAACTGAAATGAGTTTTTATGAGCCTAACCATCACCGAAAAATACGGAAGTGCTTCGAAAGTTTTAAAATGATAAAGCACGTGTTAAACCCTATGGCCGTGTGCAAAGTTTTTATTTGGAAAATAAGGTACTAGTTTTAATAGAATAAATAATTTTTCGCGTCTTTAAAACACTGCGATATAAAATTATAAAAACATAATATTTGCTTTGTACGACTTTATTTGTGTATGGATTTGTAAATCTGTTAAGTCGCACCAGTGGGAGTTGCGTTCATGTTATTTCAATATCACAGTCACGATGAAGGTACATTTGAAACTCATAAATTTCACCATAACTTATTGACAAAATTTTAATAGGTTTGAAAGACTTTTTTTCTTTTTATAAATATCTTTTGAGTTGGTATCTTCTTAAGCTAAATTGGGGTCAAGCTAAACTGCATTGAACGCAAGAAAGTAACATAATAGCAGACTTGGCCTGATTGAGTCTGTCCATGAGAGAAGCATAAGAAAAGAGCTTCATTTAGACTGGAATAAATTTCAAAGAACCTGAATAACTTGAACCGGCTTCTAGTTTTTTTTCTTTCTATATACCGTGATTTTAACTCAGTTTTTCTGCAAAATGTCAGTCAGCAATAGTGCAAACTGCAATTAAAAAATATCTCCCACAATATCACAATAACCTGTACCGATTACCATTTAATACTCTTTCTCAATATCCTTAATATTCAAAGCGATGCATTTTCAGCTCAGGTTAGTTGGTGAAATCACTCGCGTCTGAAAGTAGAGTTTCTCACTATGTACCAAAAAAAAAAACGTTCAATCTCCAAACTCTACAAGAACACAAAATGTCATTACCGGTGTCATAGGGCTGATCAAATATGGTATAAACAGAGTACTATTTGAATGAACTGGACAGACCGCATTTTTATCAAGTAACCCAAACAAAATGAATATTTATGGATAGGACTTCCAGCAGTATATTTGAACAAAACATTTGGGTTAAAATACTGTAGTTAATAATTTATGGATGGGATATCGGAATAATAATGTTAGTCTTAATGTTTCCAAAACCAAATTGTCTTTAGCTTTGATTCTATTCCCCACTGACCGTGACAACCAGTCAAATACACGCTTGGTTTATCTCATAAAACATGTGAATATATATCTAACGATGTAGGATCTGTGAGTTTTACTTAAAGGTACCAAATAAAGACAAATTAAAAAATATTAATCTTAAAAAAAAAAAGACTACACATTTTGAAATATACATCTAAACATTACGATAGCCGTGCAATATTCCCTTCGAGTCAAAACATGTGCAGAGGAACAAAGATTTTTTTTTGTATTTTCTCAGACTGACATGGGTGGTCATTTTGTCCTACTTTCGTGTTTATCGTTTTTCCGTAACCGATCGTAAATTCTTCGGGATCAGTTGATTTTATAATTAATTCAAACGAATGTACGTCTAAAGACGCGCCATAAAATAACTGTATTTTTTAGTTTATTTCCATGATAGTAGTTATACATGATTTGTATGAAGAATATGAGATATACAAGATTTTAGTTTTAAATTGACAGCGACATATATTAGGCTAAGACAATGTGTTTAATGTATAAAATGTTATTGAATTAATGTAGCAATATGTACATAAATAAGTGTATGTAGGTAAATTTCAAACACATTTTGTTTCTAGAGTGTAAGATAGCTATTCATCTATATTCTTAAAACTATTCTGAAAAGAGATTGACTAAATAAGTTTGCAGATCAAGTTGTGAAAACACATTTATTCAGGAAGGGCCTAAATTGTCCACCCAAAAACTTGTAGTATAGCTGTATTACTCGTGCACGGTATTTGTAACAAAAACATGTTAAATGCTATTATTGAGAAAAGGGGAATCGGGTAGTGAAACCATTACCCGTGACAGGATAGTTGTAGATTTACCATGAAGTAAACCCTGAATTACCAACAATCAACTTTTCCGATAATGTTTTTGTTATCGTTTTCTATTTATATATATTATTAATGGATCGCGATAATTTTATTTTAACGGTACTTGGTAAAATCCAAAAACAGGTAAAGCAGGTATATTATCCGATAAATGGTGTTAATTTGTATATTGTAGTATTCTTAACTCTAACTACGATGTGTTATTCCAAAACAGATTTGTAGTCTTGTGGATAGTGTGTCAGACTTCTATTCTTTTTACGTTTCTGTGGTGTAGGTTCGAACCCTTCTTTTTTTAAATGATTTTTACTTATTCTATTTTTTGCAGGTCTTTTTTATATCGTCTTTTGTATTTATTTTTACTTTCATTTTTTTTATTTATGTGTTTATTTAGTTTATTTTTCATGTCATGACATATGTATACAGAAGTTCATTAAACAGCACTGTCGCTATCTCCGAGTAATCATCCTGCTCGCTAGCAGTGTCTGTAGCCACTGACCTCAATAATGAAATGCTCACATGAGTCGTTATAAATACTGATATGTTTCAAACATAACATTTTATTAACTTTCATAATGTCTTTAACGATCGCAACTTTGGTTTTAATTTCCTTGCAAGAGTTTTCTTTATTCATTTTGCAATGTTGATAGATTCAATGTCTATTCTAATATGAGATCCTCTGCAAAATGTCAATAAGTACTCGGTATAAGTTACCTGTATTCCTTCTCCAGGTAAAACATGATAGAAAGATAAAAAAGTAGCTCGCCCTATATTCGAACCAGCACCGTAAGCTTACAAATCATACGTGTTAATCACTAGACCACGCCGCTTCTTACATCGGTTTATGTCGGTGCGACGTTAAACCCAACAAAACAAAAATACATCGGTTTTGCGATATAACATATTTGTCATATAATGTGTCTACCCGATTCCCTATTTCATTGTTATGGGTAATCCGGTATTAGTAAATAAAGGCCACAGTTATCGCGTTTTGTTAATACATGTATTATAAGAATGATTTTCATGAAGTTTTTGTGAATTACAAAAATGTTGAATTCCCTATGCTATGTTTCATTGAATCTATTTATAAATTATAGCCTCGTTTCGGAGCATTCTTCCGAAAAAATCCGAAGATGCACGACGGGTTCGTAAGCAGTCGGAACATACCTTCGGCAAAAGGTGGTTTTTGTTTATTTGTTGGTTATTCATGAACATATTCACGACTATTCGGTCAGATCCGATAAGTGGGTCATATTTTCAATAAATACGAAGTCTCAGGTACAAACTATGGTTTTCATATAATACTTGTTCGGGTTTTAGTAGTGGACCTTTAAAAATTTTAATGTCGGCGTTTTTTTCGACTGCTTCTGCTGTGTCCCTCTGACAACACGACTATCAAAACTTTCGCCGAAAAGTCAGACTGGCCACAAATGTTTGAAATGATGTGTTATAAAAAGTCGGGAGGCGTCTGTTCTCGTCTGGGACAGGAGGAAAATGAAATGCATTTACAAAGGACGAAAGATTTCAAGTTTTTACTCAGAAATATTTTCTTCTGGCTGTGCGCATGCGTTGCGCCTATTGGTAGTGATGTAAAAAATATAAAGTGAGACCCGTCACCGCAGTGTTATTACATTACATTACCACCAATAAGAATTCCTTACTGACGATTTTTCAAATGAGTAGAGTAAAACTTTAACAAACAAACAAACAAACAAAACAAGAAAGAAAAAACGCATAACTCTCTAATCTTTACAGTATTTTCAGCGTTTATCAATGCTTTATTTAAGAAAACAATATCAGGATAAATTAAAATTCTGCAGACAGTTAGTCTGACACACTTTTGATCTAAACGTTTAAATCATACCTTAGGTTGATTCTGTAATTGATTTACTCATAGCATGACCGCTACCAGAAAATTCCTTTGTAAATATTTGGGTTTTTTTTAGTGTCTACATGTCCTGATAAAAGTTATAAATCTCTCCCGTACGCACTATCAAAAGCACTTAATGTGATTATCGGGATTGTTTTGTACCATCATCTCTTAAGTCTTGTCATAGCGCCCGTTATTGATGCCCTACTTCAGTTTAAGGAGAACCTTAACAGCCAGACAATTATGATAACATAATTACATCATAAAGTATATACATGTACATCCTTAGCCATTATAATGCTACGCGGTCTTAAAAGTGCATAAAACGTGTTTAAGGTGTTCTTGCTTTATTTGCTAAAATATTTAGAAGGACAATAAAATCTATAGAGAAACCTTCGGAAGCACAGAATGTAACCAAGCAAAATAAAAAAATGCAGATTCGGTTTGAAAGTTCAAGTTGAAATGCCCCCTAGCACAGGCTTAAGCGATATGCTATTACGTACATTTAAGTATTGAATGGACTCCATGATCCCAAAAGACCAGAAAATATTACAACACTGAATCGGGTAGATCTTTTCCGACCGCCGCACTGCAATTGAAGATTATTGTTGTGATTGAAATATACCTATATTGCCTACTTCAGTACTTGGGGCATGGTGCATTAAGACGATATTATACATGTATCAAACTTGGGTCTGTTTTAGTAAAACCACATGTACCCTAGTTCCGCTGCAATCTGATATGAAATATTCCAACCATATTACAAAGACATTTGTACAAAACCAGAAATAAAAATAAAAAATCATCACTCGGTCTAAAATCATTCGGGAAGAACTAAAATTTCAAGGTCTAAACATTTTGGGTTCTTAATAGATGATGTTTGCCTATATACCGAGCTAGTTTTCTATCATTTATACCCCTACCTATATTGTATTGATAAACGTCATTGTTTAGTCTCTTCGTGGTGAAGAAATATGCCAAAAATAGTTCATATACTACTTATAAAAACAGAAATGACTTCTTAGGTACACTGCTCTATTTCCGACACCTTCTTAATACCGACACTCCCGTGTATTAACTTTATAAATTAGAATTATACAGCTGCGAAAGCGCGTGTTGATAGTGATGTCATGTAAGTCATCATCAGTCGCCATATTTATAAGGTTAAAGTGGACTGTTTTAGTCAGCTGATTTTGTTCAACTTCTTATCTCGTAGAATAAGGTGAGTTACTTTAGTAATTTAGTGCTGCCATACAGAAAATGTTACTCGATACTAGCTTTTTAAGATACTGTCATCGTTTGTGTGTTTAGGGACAGACATGCAATATACAAGAAAGAATTTACTATAACTGCCTTTTGGTGCATTTATTTTCTATGTGTATTTTAGTGTCGCTTTGTAGAAGCAACATTTTCTGTTATTTTTTTATTTTGAAGGCAATTCGTCACGGGCTATCATTGAGAATAGGATTAAGTATGACACTGGGCGTTTGTCCAGAGCATATCAGCTGTGCGCTCTTAGGCCATGAGTAGGAAAATGGCTACCACAAATTAGCTGGTCGTGCACCTGAGGTGAGTGGGTCTGTCGGTAGAAAACCTGTCTTGTCAACAGGGGAAAAGAACACTTTTGTGCAGTATGCAAAGCCGATGGCGGAAATCGGGTACCCACTGACCTAAGTCAAATTATTGAAAGACGTAAAGTATAATTTAGATTTAGGTGGAAGAAAAAATCCATTTAAGGACAATCTTTCTGGGTGTAGGTGGTTCGATAGCTTTGTGAAAAGAAAAACAATGGGTTAAGGCCAGTAACGTACTCTTGTCACAATGGAAAAAAATCAAGAATTGGTATTTTGGCTCAAGTTAGCTTCTAACGACAGAAGTTCCAGATTCTGAGAACTAGAAGGGTGTTTAACGCGGACGAATTATACTTTCCTCTATCTGTTTAACGTAATCGAGTTCTTGCTATAAAATGTTCAATGAACGTCTATCAGATGATCACGAACACAAAGGCCAAAATAACGGTAATGGCAGCATGCAATGCTTAAGGTCATTTTGTTATGATTTTATTTCCTGGAGAGTGATTAAGAAATATTGGTCTGTGTGGATTGGCTGATGCTATCTTTGACACGACAAAAACGGATGAATGGACACAAAAAAAAACATGTGTGGTCTATCTTGAAGAAATATTCAAGTTTGCAAAAAGTCTACCTAATTTCCAATAATATTTTTTGTAGACGGCCATTCAACACACATGAGCCTGCAAGAGTTTTGCACAAGAAGACTGTAGTCCTATACTGCCTAGTTCCAGATGCGACGCATATCATGTAGCCTTTAGATATTGGATATTTCAGCCCTATGAAGTCATGGAAACAGACGGGTATAATGTGCCAAATTGAGAATTTAGGCATGGCATTAAGTAAGAAAGATTTTCCGGGGTTATTAAAGAAAATAGGAAAAAATGGCCATCTTTGAAAATGCGTCGCATGGTTTTCGAAAAGCTAAACTATTTCTTTTAACTAGTGATTGTATAGACACTAAGAAGCTAGAGCAATCAAAGATAGTTAGTAATACGGGTGAACTTAAGGAGTCAGAAACTGAGCCAAACACTACATCACAAACACCTGTTGAAACCGCTGGTTATGCAGAAAACACTGGTGAAAGTTCTTGACAATACATTTGTGAAGCTAAATAAACAGAATCAGTAATAACGACAAACATAAGATCATGATGAAAGGTCACTATAGTGATATAATGCATGATGATCCATTAACGTGTTACTTTGTTATGTGCGATTGTATGGATTCTAAAACAATTAAAGTGCAATAATTCTGAAGTTACTGAAGTGATCCTGGTGGAAGTTGCGCATGCACCTCCCCAATAGTGATATACATTTTAATAAATTTGCATAAAGATCTATCAATGGGATACTTAGATACAGTCAGAAATCAACATCTTTTACTTAATCAAGAGGGAAAGCTCTGTTTTTAGCAACGCTCATGTGACAATAGGTAAATAAATGAGGCTAAAATATTCTTTTCAAAGCATTTTCTATTTCGGATTGTTGCACGGTCGAACACATGCATGCACAGTGGCACGCATGGACACACAGCCGGATGGACAACACCAAATCTATATTCCTCCGCGGTATCTAGTACGAATTCCGAACTATCTAGGTATTTTAGACTGATCCACTAGAAAAATTATATTACTGAATTTTCCTAAAGAGATATTACTTGTATGAACATCTTCCACTTACCTTGCTAACAATAAACTGCCTCTGAACTAGTCTGGCTTTTATAAATCTGCATTTTTACATTTATATCTGGTATTTTCCGGGCCTCGAATTACCTTAACGAACAACGCTTCATTTTGATCCACAAAGAACATGAATTTATATCCATTTGGGAGGAGATGAACAAAATCTTTTAAATCGGCCTTATGTCGTATTTCGTAAGTAAAAGGGTTTAAGAGTAAATGTGAAAAAAAATGAATGATTTCTGGCTTCCCAAAAGGTTTCCGCTACCCTAATTATGAATGTCTTAACATCGATCAGGATTTATTTGTTGATACATAAGACATTTATTTTAAAACTGACTGAAAGAATATTTCTCTCTTATTTAGGAGTTATTAAACACCATTGATTAAACAACGCAAATTAATTACATTGCAAAAAAAAAAACCTTAAAGATAAGAAGAGTGTCTTAAATTGTTAGGAATGCTTTGGTTTTAGATAAAGCAGTATTTAAAAAGGCAAGGCTAACATTCTATATTTTACGTATGAAATTAACTTTAAATTTATAGCGGAACTATTTTATACGGACAATTTTGTTTCACCTTTGCATTTAAGGCAGTTGAATAGACTGTGTTCAGCATTAACAAAAATTTAGAACAGTTTAAAATGTTATGATGCCAAGATGACATTCAAGGCAATTTTTTTCAGGTATATTGAAGGGAAGCAAACAACTAAGCTTTCTGATCCTGGGACCAGTAGAAGAATGGTATTTCTGAATTTTCCTAAAATTGCTTTATTTGCACGCAACACTTCTAGTTACCTTGATTGCGCCTTGTCACAAAACATTGCCTCTATAAAAGTTTGAGATTTAATTAATATGCATTTCTGTGAATAAATGTCATGTAGTTTCTCGATCATCTCGAATAACCCTATCGAAAGACGCTTCCTTTATTTTTGTTTGTTTTGGGTTTAACGCCATTTTTCAACAGTATTTCAGACGCTTCCTTTAGGTACACAATAATCATTCAAATGGATGAACAAAACCTGTCAAACCGGCTTGATGATTTCATTATATTGTTGATTATAAAAGTAGTTCTTAAAAGTCAACGATTTTTGACTTTCCCGTAGGGTTTCTTTTCGCTTAAAACGTATGTATTAACATTGATCAGAATCAATTTCTTGTTTCGTAAGATATTTATTTAAAACAGGTTGACAGAACGAATGGAATGTTTGCAAATAAATGCTCAAATAGATGTATATCATGCTGCTCTCAGCACTTTTTTTTGCACTTGAAGTACATAGATCATGTATACGCATGAGTGACACATGGAAGTTTAGATCTGAGTGAGGTTTGGTGCGCACCATAATACGATTGAAGCATTCCAAATGTATGTTTGCCGGTACGCGTTTCAAAACTCTCTTCGCTGTATTCTTTGTTTGTTTGTCTTTGTTTAATAATTTTATCTTTTATTTATATATTTGTGTAAATGCAAAACGTTTACATAGCCAAACAATTATCGCTGGCTGTAAGGTTCCATTTCGGGCTGTGTTCTCAGGAGACGGCTATTCATACTGAGTGTTTATCTAGGTTTTTATCATGCAAGTAAACGGATTACCACAATAATTTCTTTTCACTGGTGCATTAATTCTTGATATTTTGTATAAATCGTCATCAGTAAAAGGACCTTACTAAGTTGTATTTTAAATTTAAATTTATAATTAGGCCTGGTGGAAGCATTGTATTTATGTCAAATTACAGTTTGACTGGAAAATTATACATGTATTTAAGTCATGTTATCTGCTTTCGCTATTTTATTGATTTCTACCACTTCGTATTAGCCCTGAAACACACGAAAGGTTAAAGCATGGTTAATTGTTCTGGTCTAATTCACGTATTTTAGCTTATTTGTATTTTTTTTACTTCCTTGCCTACACAAAATTATTGCCGCCTTATTTTTAAAAATTGTCGATACTTTTGTACATTAGGTTTAAGAAAAACGAGATACTTGCCGGGAAACTTGAAGCTAAGTTAATCTCACAATTGTAGACGGGATAGAATTGTAATTACACTGACGAGATAAAGAAACGCCTCATTCAAACTCGGTATACAATTTTTCGTTAACCGTGATTCAAAATTAGAAAAGAACAATTCCATTCGCAAATTAGATGCTTTACAAGAATTTATGGTCAATAAGAAATCATTTCATTGTCGCATTATGCTTAAATCTTGAATTTTAATAGCCCGGTCGGAGAAATTGCATTAGAAAAATCAGTAGCGCGTGTGGCCACCTCTGATAGCAACCACAGCAGCAAGGCGACGCCTCATAGAGCCGCACCAGTTGCGTAACAGATACCGTGGGATTCTGGCCCACTCCTGGTGCAGCGCTGCTACCAGTTCCCGGACGTTTGCTGGCTGGGGTTGACGTTGGCGTAACCGCCTTCCGAGATAATCCCACGCGTGTTCAATCGGATTGCAGTCCGGTGAACACGCCGGCCAAGGTAAAACATTAATGTTTCTAGCCTGTAGAAAGTCCCTGGTGACGCGTGCAACATGAGGTCGCGCGTTGTCGTGCTGATAGACTAATCCTTGACGTTGACGGAATAAAGGGACAACTACATGACGTAATATCTGGTCGATGTAACGCCTGGCTGTGAGATTACCTTGGCAAACGACGAGTTGGGACTTAAACCTATGGTTGATTGCTGCCCACACCATTACTCCACCTCCACCGTAACGATTGTGCTCCAAAACGCAGTTGTTTGCGTAGCGTTCATGGCGTCGTCTATAGACACGGATACGTCCGTCGGCGTTCCACAAGTTGAAACGCGACTCGTCACTGAACACTACGTTCTGCCAACGCTGGCCGCGATGGTTGCGGGCCCAAATAAGACGTTGTTGACGGTGGCGTAACGTTAGAATTAGACCGCGGTAGGGCCTACGACAGGTAATCCCGCGTTCTCTGAGTCGATTTCTCACTGTATGTCGACTAATTGGACGTCCACGGTTACCTACAACTATACGTGACGTAGATTGCGCCGTCACAAATCTGTCACGTAAATGACGTTGACGTATATAATTATCCTGTCGTATTGACGTTACAAGCGGTCTGCCTGAACGTGGTCTATCGATAGACGTTCCCGTGTCTCTAACACGTCGAATAAGACGCACAATTGTCGAACGAGAGACGTTAAAACGTCTAGCAACTTGTTCCTGCGTTCGCCCACATTCAAGCATAGCCGAAACATGAGCCCTCTCTTCAGAATTCAGCCTCGGCATTACGAAAACTAATGTTTTTTTTTCAGAGAATAGCTGAAAATATGGTTGTGTGTCGTATTACACATGTACATGTGCAAAAATCGGTCAATCAAACCACATGGTTTACATGCACGGACTGCACGAGGAAATCATGACCAGGTACATGAAGTGAACAAATGGCTGAATGAAATCGCGCGAGTTTTTTTCACTGTGTTTGTCGGTCAGAGTACATGTAGATTTACTACATTTCACAACAATTAAAAGCGTTAGGAAAAAAATAACGCCAAATTTCAATGAGGCGTTTCTTTATCTCGTCAGTATATTATACCTAAACGACTTTTCAACAGCTTGGTATGTCGCGACATAGAATAACGGTGAGTTTGAGGTAGCATTGATGCAATGAAGACGAACGAAGTAATTTTTATCGGGTTCAAGACATAGGTACACAGCGGGGATGGACTTACACAGAGTAGACGTGGTGACCCTGGTTCGTGATATATTTAATGATATAGGAAAAAATGGTTCAGGCTGAACAAGCCATTGAAAATATTTTGATTAAAGAGGCTATTTGATCCTAAGATAGAAATGAAATTGTCTCTGATAAATGTCTACTGCTCATAAAGTAGGTTTTCTATCTTTCGACAGAATTTTATTAAAAAGTGTCATGTCTGGTGTCGTCAGTCTATTAATTTTAGCAACTGGCTCGTACACGTTTTCCAGCTGAGGCAAATGTGTTCTTAAGAAATACTTAAATGGCAATAATGTCAACAGTAAAATTTATAACATGACTTATCAAACATTATTAGAACGCATGATATCTATATATTCAGATTCAAATATAAACCAGTGTATAAAATCAAAGTACAGGCGGAAGACATGCAAAGACAGAAATATCAAGGTTATCCAAACTTATCTACTTTTCATAAAAAGAGATAAACTTTCAAATTCTTATTAGCTACTTTCGCTTTCATTGTCTACACGTGTAAGATATGTGTGTACTGATTTGCGAACTATAAAAGATAGTTCTTACTAACGTAAGTCGTTTCTCCAAAGTGGTAAATCCATAAAAGGAATCAAACAATATCATAGATTTTCCATATAAATCGTACAAAATTCCATTATTTTCATTATATTTACCATTATTTTCATTACATATAATGAAAATCAATTTAATTGATAGAAACGCCTTTGCTACTATTTGTAAAGCTGTAGTTAGTGTCATTTTCATCTGACTTAAAACTCGAGGCACGGAACAAGTCTTATATTTGAAGAATGCATTCGACATGTATTTGGTAAAATTACAAATTTGCAAGTAAAAAGGTTCCTAAATAGATGAATTTATACACGGCAAAACAATAAGCACGATCCATGATCCAAGCGTGATATATACGTCAGTTATCATACAAGAGCCAAGAAAGAATAAAATTGCAGTATTACTCAAATATATTATATCAAGGGTATGACGCAGAAATGTGTCAACTGAATAATCAAATGACATCTAAGAAGTGCGTAAATGGCGTCCATTATAAATCATTGCTACTAATCTTTATAGTTATGTTTTGTGGGGCATTTGCCTACAAAAAAGGAACACATAGACATAAGAATGTTTTTAGTTTAGTTTAAGCTGCATAAATAACTTTCAGCAACTAACACATCAAAATTTAAAACATATCAGGAGGCTGTGTTGCAAACACATACAAAATTAACAGCATATGTTGGGGCTAGATAATACAACAAAAACTGGATTTAATAGAGCGTGCAAAAATTATGATATCATGCCAAACGTGTTGTGTAAGAACTTAAGTACACAAGATAATGTCTAGCTTGTCTATACTAATATCCCAGGACTGGGGGTAAAATATGACAGTAATTTGATAAAGTGGTTCCTTATTCTAGATTAATATGCAATTATACCCTACGTCTATGACACGGAACGCCCAAGAGTGATCTACAATTCAGTCATGTCTTACATTGGAGATCCTGGTCTGAGGTCGACATTGTTGACCCAGTCACTAAATGTCATGATACTTAAACTAGATTGATTTTTCTCGGATCCTCTGTAAAAGGGCAGGTGCAGATAAGATGTAGACACGTATAAATATACAAAGAATCGGGATGCGATAGCCGGGCTCTTTTGGAATATACCCGATGGTATTTTTTAAACTGTTCTGTTCTAGCGCCGGTATGTTCGTAGCTGTAGAAACTGCATTGACCTCTTAGTTAGATAGAAGACACCCAAGAGCACCTCATATATTATCTGTGACAAGGTCGGGATTTAGTCTCTTGACCATCAATTTATCAGTGGAGCGTGATACCACTAGACTGTTAGATCAATAAGACACTAGAATACCAAGCAGTTTCATAGAATATAAAGATACAGAGCCAGTACTCGAATTTAGGAAATATATGTTAGAATAAAACTAGTCATTTTTGTGCATTGTACTTACTGCTATTTGTACCAACTACTCGCTTAATAAGTAAATCAAATACTGGTATATTGTTTTGATTTTGATATATAACCTTTATTTAACTATGATTCACTGCCATAATCTAAGCAGTTCTGTTTCAACGTTTTTCATATTAAAGAGGCGTCTTCCACATGACTCTGATGTATTACTGTTTTGTTTATTATACATCTTGCCAACTTCTCTATCATTTCGTTATTTGGTATTGAATGTGTCATTAAATTGTAATACATATAGAACATGGCCAAATAAGGGACACCTGGTGTAAAAAAAACGAAAAAAGCTGAGCGTTTCAACTTAGTTTGTTTATTTGGTCTTTCATTAATATCTACACTGTATAGTTAACAAGAATTTGAGTCAGAACGAGCAGTAATAAACTACAGAGAGTTATTGGGTCACATGCATGCTAGAAATCGCATTGCATCTGTTAATGCTTTCTATAAAATGTTGATAACAGAAAGTCTCAATAATATAACGGTTTATTTTATTTTTTTTTTTACTTCTGTTGTCTTTTACCTCATGCTGAAGACAATGTTAAATCAAACATTTTAGTTTTTTGAAGTCAATGAAAAACTTCTCTTCTAGGACTGTTTACGCACTCGATAAAGTATGTATGATATTGGATGTGCTTCCAAAAATAGATCGTCTATTTCAAGATTGGTAGGTCTTTCAAACAAAGAAGCTAAACACGATATTTCCAGTAACTGGGAAATCCATGGGCCATAGTCACATAAATGATTTCAAGCCTACGGGTTGAGTCTTTAGCTACCAGAATAGCTAACTTTTCACAGGAGAAAACCGAAAAAAAGTAAGGAGAGATATTTAAGCCATGGAAACGAAGAAAACAAAAGTGCGTCGAGAAGACAGAGAAATGTTTCCTAGAGCTGGAACCTACTGACGTCAGTGACGTCTAATTTATTGAAGCCCGTGTTAAGTCATTACACGTGCTTCATCCATTAAAAACTACTGTTACATAATAAGCAAAAAAATGTTATCGAGTATATTCCTATACAATTTGGCAATTGTGTAGTAGAAAAGTTAATCATATTGCTACTGTGTGTTTTATTGACTTCGCGCCTATTCTTTCTGTTTTATTTTAAGTGGTGTCCACGTATTTCTTTAATCACCTTTTCAAGAACCACATCAATATGAAACACTCGTACATACTCAGTTGCGACATTCGAATCTATGTCTGCATATGAATTAAAGAGACAGTGTATATTGAAAGTCATACATTTTTACATACGGCATTAATAAAATGGAATTAGATACCAAATATATACGTTATTCAGCAAAATGATACCTGAATTATATATTTGAACATCTGTAATGCTATTCCAGTTGTTAAGAATGCCTTGTATTCAATTTATAGACTTCAAAATGGTAAAATAAATGAATCATTGTAGCATCAATTTTAGTTTAAACATCATTAATATTCACTTAAAATAATTAAAGGCGTTTGCATTGTTGTTTCAAAGTGTGATGTAAAATTCTCCGAAACGCGATTTCTATTATTTGAGCTTCTGATGTTCCAGCAGATGTTAACTTTCTTCAGATAGTCAATCATAATTCATCAAGTCTCCACTGAGAAAGCTTTTAGCTGATTAAGTTTATCAAAGATCCAGGTTGAACACCTTTTAACTTATTATATTAATGAATCTTCGTTGTTGGGTTCCTTTGTATCTTTTCAAACATGTTTGTTTACAGTCTTTAAGAGAAAAATAGATATGACATTGCAAAATATATAATTGTAAAATTATTTGTAACAGTCACGTATAAGAGCAGTATTTCTAGTTGCATTACTTCATGGGTAGTATGCCCGGTGCATGGACACGTACACGGTCATGTGTTAACTATTTGGAATTATCTAAATGGTGTTTTGTAAGTGTCTTCTTCTTTATTCGGTAAACATTTCAAAGACCGTTTATCCTCAATCTTTTTATAGTATAGACTAGCGTCTGAGAAAACATTTTCGGCAAGATTATATATGTACACACCTATGTTCATGTATCAGATACTTCGCTCGAAAACAGGGGTATTCTCAAGACACCAATGAGCAACAAAATATTTCCGTAGTAGTTAGTATCATTACATTTCTGTATTTAAAACTTATAGATAATTCAAGCTTGTTTTAGGAAATCTGTAATATTGCATAGCATAGATAGATCAATGCAAATAAATAAAACTGCACTAGTATGTCATAAAATAATCTTACTCGCATTCCATATAGATACGCAATAACATTTGATGGCGTTAATTCCATCTTTTTTTAAGCTTTCAACATTAAAGGTTGAACAAAAGGATACTGATAAATGACGATAACGACACTCACAACAATTTGCTTAGAGCAGTTAAATAAGAGAAATATCATTCAGCATGTTGTTATAAAATTGAGACACCCTTAAACCAATCAATTTTTATAATATTTTCTAGTCGTTTGGGATCATTAAAAACATTCAGTTCTGTTATAATAGGTAGGACTAACGAAATAAAAAAAGAACATGTATCAAAGCTTGATGTTACTTCACAATAATTGTTCCGTAACCTTACTTAAAACGAATACGAATGCTGAACTATCAGATCTAGTTACAGATAATACTGAACATCGTCTGCGATCAAGCCAACAGGGTGTTATTAATATTTTGTTTGTTTGTTGAAAGGAAAATATGCGAAAGGCAAAAAGATTTTATCCAGATAGCCTAGATATGTTTAAATTTTAAATCTGTCTGTTATAGAAATGCAATTTATGCACTTAACATATTACGGCCTTGTTATTTCCTACCGTTATTTGGTTTTAAATTAATAGCAGTCCTCTGTCCTGCTTTGTTGAGCTTCAGGGCCCCTTGCTTCTACAAGTTCATGGAATACACCACTCCATGGTTATTCTTGTATAACAGCATGGGCACATTTTCTTTATTTTATTTTTTTGTGGCAAATGTTACTTTTGAATACACCTGCGATTTAATTAACACTATCTTATAAAAATTTTAGAAGAACATGGTGGTGGTTTAAGAGTTCATGGTTAAAACTTCCAAGTGGTAATTTTGCTTCTAAAGATTTCAAGGCGGTAGTATGCAATATTCCCGTTTCAAGAACTTTTGTGCCTGTGTTTCTCTCATTTATCAATCATGAATAATTTCCTTGTGCTGTGGATTTTGATATTGAAGACTGTGTTCTGTGAATGTTTCTTTTATATTCTTGTCCATGTCTATCTTAATTGTTATTACGGCTAAAGTCTTCTGTCCCTTGCATCTTTCCTTGAAACTAATTATATTTATTTATAGATAGTGCTACATCAAGCGCCAAATAATAGGATGGTCAAATAATAAAGCAGACGCCAACTGTCATGACAATTATTTTGTCTCTCAACAAAACGTCTGTGGTGTCAACAAGGGCAAACATTTTATTCAAGATGTTTATGTTGTATGATTTGATAAGATATACGAGAAAATCAAGAGGCACTATGATACACAAATGCCAGTTCTCTAAAAAAAAAAATCATCCACAATGTCGTAAGGTTGTCGTGATATTTATGCGCATTTTATTGGCTATTTTAATTTCTTTGAAGTGTTTGTTATTTTCGTCTAGTCCAACTTTTGATATTATTAGGTACTTTATCATAAGCCTGTCAGTTTAACAGTGCAGTCTGAGTGGAATTAAATGACTGTAGCAAATCACGAAAAGTGTTTTAAACAAATTTATTCACAGCAACATAGAATCTCTGTCCATTTGATTCATGAGGTCTTTGTTTTTTTTTTTGCTCTTTTTGTATGTTGCTTCTTGTGGAACAGGGTAAAATGTTACTAAGTACAAACAACTAACTGCGGAATTTGAATGAAAAAGACAGACGAAAATAATGAAACTAGTATTTGAAAGGTGATGAATAAAATTTACAAGCTTAAGTGCCTTTACCGTTTTCTTAAATTAAAAAAAACAACAAAAAAAAAAAAAAAACAGTAGCCCATACAGCACTTCGTATGGGAATAGGACTACCTATAAATATTTACATCTGCTTGACCCATTTTTGCATAAAACCTCAATCTTTTACCCTAACATGGCCGCGTTTATATATTTATATAATGTTGAACCAAATGCATGACTGGTGTAAGCGATGGCGAGTACTCGTGAATACAGAAAAATCAAAAGTCATACACTTCCGTAAAGGTTGCACACATCGTACAGAATTTGACTTCAAAATTGGATTAAATGTGCTTGAAATTGTAGATAGATATAAATATTTGGGTGTTATGATGCATGAGAAACATGACTATACTTCACTGTGAAATCCTTTCAAAAAGTGCCGGGCGAGCCCTCGGATCTATAATAAATAAAATTCATAATTTAAAACAAGTCGGGTTTAAAACGTTTGAAAAGCTGTACTATTCCTGTGTCATACCAATTTCAGATTATTGTGCGTTCATTTGGGGCTTCAAACATTTTCAGGCAGCAGAAAACATTCATAATCGAGCGATACGATACTTTCTAGGAGTACATTGATTCACACCAATTTTAGCGTTACTCGGCGAAGTTGGATGGTTACCCAGTGTTTACCGTAGGTGGCTCGCAATGATTAGGTTCTG
Organism: Mercenaria mercenaria; assembly: GCF_021730395.1. Taxonomy (NCBI): domain Eukaryota; kingdom Metazoa; phylum Mollusca; class Bivalvia; order Venerida; family Veneridae; genus Mercenaria; species Mercenaria mercenaria. The sequence goes on from NC_069368.1 coordinate 48,950,120, forward strand.
AAATAAGACTTATTGTATTTAATAATACATCACGCTATCTGGATGATATTCTTAATATGGATAATCCGTATTTTGGTCATTTGGTGGGTACTATTTATCCTAGGGAGCTTCAGTTAATTAAAACTAACAATTCGGATACTGATGCTTCATTTTTAGATTTACATCTCTCTATTTATGACAATATTATACATACCAAAATTTATGACAAGAGGGATGATTTTAATTTTAGTATTGTAAATTTTCCCCATTTGGATGGGGATGTACCTCAGGCTACATTTTATGGGGTATATATTTCTCAATTAATTCGGTTTGCCAGAGCGTGTAGTCATGTAAAGCATTTCAATGAACGTAATCAATATATTACAAGTAAACTTCTTCAGCAAGGCTACCGTTATTACAAATTGCGTAAATATTTTACTAAATTTTATTATCGTAATTCTGATTTAGTTTTAAAATTCAATAGTAATTTAAAGACACTTCTGCGAGAAGGTATTTCTAAACCCGTTTTTTATGGGGATGTGGTTTACAAACTTCGTAAGATATTGGGTCATGGTAATTTTCCAAATGTATTTGGAAAGATTATCAAACGTTCTTTTTAAAGAGGTTACGACCCAACTGTTTTGAGACATACCGCATGTTTAGTGTTCAACCCGTTTACAGTTGGACACTACGCTTCCCTCTTTGATTGCGCCTGACGGAAGAAGGGGGGGGGGACTCTATGATGAGCAGTTTTTAAATCCTACCAGGACTGAACTGTTTTGATATTTGTCTTCTGGCCTGTTTCGTCGGGCCCTTAAGGGTGTTTCTCTTGTTGCTCTGTCTTCTGAAAAGGCATTGAGTACATACGTTTTTGGTTCTTAAGGTTTGCTTTTTACACGAGCATTTTTGTGTTTTACATGCCATGCCTTTTTGTTTCCATTACGTGTGTTAGAGATTCACCTGGAGGGGATTACTTTTATTTACACTCTCCCATGTCTTTGGAACATGGTGGGGGTAAGAGTGAGGTTGGGTGCGCACCATAAACCGGTTTAAGCTTTTGGTGTTTTTGCCACTGACCGTTCCAAGGCGGTGCCCCACTGTGTTCCTTTGTTTGTTCGTTTTGTCCTTGTGTGTTGACTTTGTGTGCGCGCGTGTGTGTATGCTTATTATTCGTCTTGTCCTTATGTGTTGGCTTTGAGTGTGTGTGTGTGTGTGTGTGTGTGTTGTTCGTTTTGTCCTGATGTGTAAGCTTTGAGTGTGTGTGTGTGTGGTGCACGCGTTTGCATGCTGGGGGTTCGTTTTGAGGAGGCTGCGCTTTTGGTGCGTGGCATTCCCTGTTTGATATTTTTCTTTGTTTTTATTAAATTTGATGACAATAGACTAACTAAACGCGCATTCAATAGGGATTATAGATCATCAAATAACAATAACGGGTGCAGTGAACTTATTAACGTTATGTCTAGACTTCTCCTTACGGATTATTATAACAATAAACTGAACGTTCCAATGGACTTAGCCAAAGAAAACATGCATCAGTTTTATTCAATACTTTGGTCTCAAGGCTATAAAAGAGTGTCAAAGTTAAGAACATATAGAACTTTAAAAACTGAGTTTAACTGTGAAGAATATATCAACTTGAATTTAAAAAGAAATGAACGTGCCCTTTTTGCTCAGTTTAGAACTGGAATTCTTCCGCTCAGAATTGAAACCGGAAGGTATATCGGTGAATCCCCAGAACAAAGACTGTGTAGGTTGTGTGATAGGAACCTGACAGAAGACGAAACTCACTTTCTTGTTGAATGTACTGTATATAATAACACCAGATCTGTCATTTTTGGTGAAACTTTGAACTATGATGAATATTTAAGCAAATCAAACAAAGATAAACTAGTTTTCTTAGTCCGAGGCCACCCAAGAAAATGTGCAAAATTTGTTGTTCAGGCTTATTATATTAGAAGAAGTATGCTGTATACCCAGTGATATTCAACTGTCGTCTTGTACATGTAAATTTGTGCATGTTTTATAAAAGTTTCTTAATCATTTTCTCTTTAGAAGACATATTCCACTTTCTTTATTTTGCATTTTGTAATTATCAGAATATATTTATGAAAATGGAAATAACATACAAGAGCATGTGGAATGTATATGTATGTTTGTATATGTGTGTGTATGTGTATATATGTTTACAGGTCTGAAACTACGTTTGTTATTTATCATTTTCATTTAAAAACGTTAAACTGATATTGATAATTGTGTTTCTACATAAAGTGAGCATTGTCCATTTGTGTATAATTGCGTTTAAATGTCACATTGTTAATTAAGGTGACTTATAGGCCCGTGTGGCCGGGTGTTCTCTATTATTGTATATATGTCTCTTCATTATTATGTACGTAAACACAAGTCACTATAATAAAAGATTATCTTATCTTGTCTTATCTTATTTAGACTTACTTGTAACGTAATTATAAAAATTATCAATTTCATTTCATATCGGCTGTAGTGCGAAGAAATGAAGAATAGTCATACCACTTATCACACGATTAAGCTAATTTGAGCCGCGCCATGAGAAAACCAACATAGTGGGTTTGCGACCAGCATAGATCCAGACCAGCCTGCGCATCCGCGCAGTCTGGTCATCCATGCTGTTCGCTTTCAAAGCCTATAGCAATTAGAGAAACCGTTAGCGAACAGCATGGATCCTGACCAGACTGCGCGGATGCGAAGGCTGGTCTGGATCCATGCTGGTCGCAAACCCACTATGTTGGTTTTCTCATGGCGCGGCTCATTTGTTTTCTAGGTCGAATCTTATTCACAAAGTTGAAGTAATCGAACTATGTTATTTGCAAAATATAAATTTTAAAATAAGTATATAACATAACGTATGATTAACCTCTAAATCATAATAAATTCAATCTCAATGTCCATTATGAATAAATAAATTCCTCTGGTAAACGAAGACAACGCTCAAAATGGGATAGTCACATTTCATAACGAAACCTATAAAAACAACAGACTATATAATGTAGCGAAAGTAAAACAACAAAGGCAGAACAAATAATTACAGGAACACATTGGGACACTGTCTTGGCATATATGTCGATACCATATATACCATATAAGCCACCTACTGTGCATTTCTCGGCCTGTTTGATAACGTGCATATCGTTGTGCATCATGTTGTTGTCATGTTCCGTAAAATCTACTGGGGGAGGTTTATACATAAGTTATGGACTGAGTCACAACAAAAACCCCAGTATAGCGTTGTATCGTATATATAACAGTACATATACAAACCATATGTCATAATTAGCAAACGTTAAGATAAACGTTTATCTAAATTTTCATCACTGTGGGAGGGCGCTGGCTCATTTAGATACATGAGTTGTTCTGAGATATATAAGCCAGTTCCTCGAACCATAGCCATCATCAGCAGTTGCGAGACAGCTGAATATAAGACAGTGTACGTTTTGGAAGGGAAAGTATATTACAATTATGTAGTCAGAATCATTACACCAATTATTTACTGGTCAAATATTAAAATTAAATTCGTCTTTTCAGTATAAACTGGGACTCCATTCAAAGGCATTAGAAATAACATGTTATAATAAGATTAAAAAAAAATGAATGTTAAAACAGGCATATGCATGTTAATGCCTGTTTCCGCTGTACCTTGATTTAGGTTTTCACTATAATCCTACTTCTAAAAGTACATTACAAATGTACTGAAGGTCGTTTCATGTACTGTACGTCTTATAAGAATAAGGCTATAATACACAAGAGTTTGAATAATTGACCACAGTTGTGCCCTTTTAATCAGTGTTAGACATTCCCCTACTTCTATATCGTTGAAAGATTATTTTTTACTACGATTGTAAGCCTAACATATTAGCCTCATTGGAATACACAATATTTAAAAACGTGCGTTAATCAATTCAAATTTAAACATTTGAGATAATGTAAATTTTGCAGCTTAATTTCCCAAATGCAAATTTCTAGACCATTAATGGTTATTGTTTGGTCTCAGTCTCTCGAAACGTCTTATTTGTCTCTCAAAAACTTTGGAAGTCTAAGCAATTAATGAATTTAGCATTTACGTAAACAACCATCATACTTCGTTTCTGTAGCAGTACATTCTCGTAATTTCAATGTTGACTGCGAAGTCCGTGAAGGTGTGTATTATGGAAGCCCTGGAGGGACAATTGATTTCCGTACTTCCCACTTCTGACTTCTAACATTTGCACTTCTCACTTCCGACTTCTTGACTTCCTTCTTCTAACTTCCGCACTTCTGACTTCTAACTTCCTTACTTTCGACTTCTGATTTCCAACTTCCACACTTTTTACTTCCGACTTCTTGACTTCTTACTTCCCTCTTCTAACTTCCGCACTTCTGACTTCTAACTTCCACACTTCTCACTCCCAACTTCTTGACTTCCTACTTCTAACTTCCGCACTTCTGACTCCTAACTTCCACACTTCTGATTTCCAACTTCCTGACTTTCGACTTCTGATTTCCAACTTCCACACTTCTTACTTCCGACTTCTTACTTCCGCACTTCTGACTTCTAACTTCAAACTTCCTGACTTTCGACTTCTGATTTCCAACTTCCATACTTCTTACTTCCGACTTTTTGACTTTTTACTTCCCTCTTCTAACTTCCGCACTTCTGAGTTCTAACTTCCTGACTCGACTTCTGATTTCCAACTTCCACACTTCTTACTTCCGACTTCTTGACTTCTTACTTCCCTCTTTTAACTTCCGCACTTTTGACTTCTAACTTTCACATTTCCGACTTCCAACTTCTTGACTTCCGACTTCTAACTTAGAAAGAAGTGTGGAAGTCGGAAGTAAGAAGTCATGAAGTTGGAAGTCAGAACTGCGGAAGTTAGAAGTCAGAAGTGCAGAAGTAAGAAGAAGGAAGTAAGAAGTCAAGAAGTCGGAAATAAGAAGAGTGGAAGTTGGAAAACAGAAGTCGAAAGTCGGGAAGTTGGAAGTCAGAAGTGTGGAAGTTAGAAGTCAGAAGTGCAGAAGTTAGAAGAAGGAAGTCAAAAAGTTGGAAGTGAGAAGTGCAAAAGTTAGAAGTCAGAAGTGGGAAGAACGGAAATCAATTGTCCCTCCAGGGCTTCCATAGTGTATGCATAATTTCTTCGCGACTTTGGAGAAATGTATTTTCAAAAATAGCTTCCTCTGATAAACTAAAAATTTTACCAAGTTTTTATCACCGTCAATCCTTTGTATATTTTGTTGTTTAAAAGAATTAAACTTTAAGTTGAATTCTAAACAGAATACGAAGTATAATTACAGGCAATGGCTGCTCTGTTTAGCCCAGTCAATCATGTGACACTGAGCAGGGCCTCTCTTTTTTCATGCTTAATTTACGTCTAAGAACACAATGTCAATTCTCATCTAACACGTGCAATTCAAAGCACTGATAGTGGTATTTAACTCATGTGAAATTCTATTTAATGGATATTGACTTGACTCTATGATCCCAACGGACCAGAAAATCTAACATCTGTAAACTTCTATCTTCGTTTTTGTTTTCATTAGAAAGTGTCACATGTAGTTTGATTCGCTATAGCCCGTTTTCATAACAACCTTACGGATATTGGTGTGGAGGAAGTGGGAAGATGATTATTTTTGCTTTCCTATAGTGTTTCTGCGTTTGAAGATATTTGTTCAATACAATATTACACGACGAAATTTATAATGAAGAGGCTTACTTGTATTTGAGCAATCATCTAATGCCAAACCGCCTTCTCGAGTACTCGATTTGTACACGTCTGCAGATTTTTGAAGTGGCTAGCTGCTCTTCTTGACTAGAGTGCGAATAGAAAAGGGCAGATGGATAATATTTTTTGAAATGTTTAACTATTTGCACGATTTTCTCACTTGATGCATATTCATCCTGACATTAGAAACAATATTTATTATAAAAACGTTACTAATCTAGGTAAAATCATACTTAATTTATTAATTTAGTTGAAAAGCGTGATTGTTTCTATCAGAAATAGATGTAAATAATATAAAAACAAGAATTTGTTTTTTTACGAGCACAAAAATCAAGTTTATCTATTAAAAGACAATGATTGTTTATGTTGTATTCATTTTGGTTATTAAAATGTTGCACAGTCGGTGGAAAATGAAGAGAACAACATTTATCACTAAAGCAATCAGTTGTGTTTGTTTCAATTTAGATTCAAAACGATTTAATATGTAAAGATAAAAAAGAAATAAAAAGAAGCATGTCTTAATGAAAATTGAATAAAGAACAATGCAGAGAAATTTTGTAATTTATGAATTCTGGTGTATCAGATGAAGGTATTTTATTTCAATATCAGTTTGATATACAGTCTAATAAAATGTCCCTATTTCAATCTATTTCAGCATAAATACCAGAGCTGTCAACTGAAAGAGAAATCCGTTATAAGCTTACGTTCAATTACAAATACACAGTAACCCGAGCTCAACATTCTAGAAGAGTAATGCTATGTAAATGTCACTTTCATAGTCTTGATATTTCATTCTATTTATTTATTTATAACAATACAATCTGTATAAAGATCCTTTGGAGCAAAGAATGCAACCAAGAATTATAACAGCACACTCGGTTTGATTGAGTATATTCATGAGAGGTAAAGAAATGTGCAACACCTCTCACGCCCCCTAGCACCGGCTTAAGCGGAACTCTATTACACATATGATGAATGAACTCCATCAGAAAATATAACAACATTGCATCCAAGTACGGGGAGACTTTTTACAGCCACCATACGGCACTAAAGATTGGTGTTGTGATAGTTAATAAAATCTGTAAAAGGATCCTCTGGAAGCAAAGAAAGCAACCAAGAAACATAATAGCATACTTGATTTGATTGAGTCTGTTCATGAGAGGTAATGAAATGTGCAGCACCTCTCACGCCCCTTAGCACCGGCTTAAGCATAATATTGAATGGACTCTACGATCCTTTATAATATGTGGTAACATTCATTTTATAAGCACATCACATAAGTATATAAAAGGCCCAAATATGCCTATTTCTTTGTTTTGGGTTTAACGCCGTTTTTCAACAGTATTTCAGTCATGTAACGGCGGGCAGTTAACCTAACCAGTGTTCCTGGATTCTGTACCAGTACAAACCTGTTCTCTGCAAGTAACTGAATTATCATCGGTGGAGGACGAATGATTTCAGACACAATGTCTTTTATCAAACCGTCAAGGAGAAAATACGCCCCGCCCGCCAAATGTGCCAAAGTCGCACACATGTAGAACAAACTTCAAGTTAAAAAGTGTTGTTTTTTTGTTCTATTTTTAGCTCTGGTGTTCCCTAAAAGGGACCAAGCAGAACCATTTCAACAAATTTGGGAGGGGATTCTAGAATGTTACTTACCATTTTTGATAAAACTTCTATTAGTTACATTTAAAATCTATCTCAGAAATTTTACCTTGATAAAGATTTGATAAATTCTGTACAATACTTCAGTTCAACGTATTAATTCCTGATATTATATCATACATTCTTACAATAAGTTTATTTTGTTTTTAATGTTGAATTTAATGCTATTGTGTAGGAAAAAAGTATTATTTAAAGCGTGATCTTGCAATTGGGAAAACCATCGACCTTCATTTATTACTTCATTATTTAAACGAATCTTACACCTTAGGCGAGGTACCGAAACCACTGCGGCGAATGGCAAGTGATTCGATGTCAGCAACCAAAACCACGCGGCAACTTTCTCGTTTGTCTTTCTAGCACCCATTGTCAGAATATATTGTTCCGTTCTTAACATGTCAGTGAGGAATTAGGTTATAGCTCGAATTGATGATTATATAAACACATCAGCTTTCACTGTACAAGTTCAATCACAAGGTTTCTGTATAACTAAATTTGAGAGCCGATACTGATACTGTTACACATAGTTCAAAGTGATATGACAGTAAGTTATCATTTTTTAAAACTCCAATTCCTTAGTTCGCTTTACGCGATAAAAATGTTACAGACTCGCTTTGTCTAAATGAAAGAAAGAGTGGTCTTAATTGAGAAACGTATAGATTATGCTGATTTATATCGACTTTCAATGAATAAAAACTGAAATATTCCGAAAATTGTATATATACCTGTAAGTGACTGGTTATATTCTCACACCTGTATATATTAAGTGGACCAAATTATACTTTCGTACTTGTATTATTGTGACTGAAGATATATGTTCACACTAATATAAGTGGCTTAAGTTATGTTCCCATAGTGATCTTAATCTGTTACACAAAATAATGTAGGTCATTAATTTCCAAAGGGAATGAAAAACATCTTTTAGACTTTGAATAATGAATTATATCCGACCTACGGGATAAAGGAATGGTCACATTTATACGTGATTAAGATTATTCGGCCGAGCCTTATAAATTACTTTCGACATTTGACAGACATTTCCAATCTGTATGATGTCTAACAAGACGGAAAAAACTGTCGTTGATATATCTCTGGTCGATGCCAGTCTGCACTTATACAGTACATCCAAAGAATCTGTTTGTAGTACAAATACAGTCTTTTACTGTCGTGTCGTCGTCTCAGAGTTCTTATATTTTCTGATCATTTTGGATCTTGTAGTCCGCTCAAGTAATCTTTTTAAGGCCGGTGCTATACTGTTTCTCGTACCAAACCTAGTCTGTTTTTATTTACTTGGCTTCGTTTTATGCTTCCAAAGGCTCTTCTCAAAGATCTTATTAACAATAACGACGACAGACTGTTAGTGACATGAGGTGGTCGTAAAAAGGCTATCCGTCTTAAAACGCTATTTTCTTGGGTTATTTAGTCTATTTGATGTACCTATTCCGTTTAATACAGTGCAAGAGGGGCGGGCTGCTTGAATGATGCTGCACATTCATTAAACCTCGTGACCACACACAGATAAGCTGAATCTGATCAAGAGCAGATAAAGTTCTGTATTGAGTTATTTGCTTTAAACATTACACATGAAATACCTAAATGCAAGTCTCTTTGATTAAATGTTTAAATAAGAATCAGTTTGACTTAAATTACAGTTCCTAATTTTGAGCATTGTCATATTTTTCTATAAGCAAAATGATAATCTGCTATTAATGTACATAGATATAAATTTAATGATCGACACCATGAGATAAATGAGCCATAAGGGGCATAGGAAGCCAAAATGGATGATAAAGGGGATAAATTAGGGGTTCCGGGAATGCCCCCAAGCCTTTGGACCTAGTGCGTAATTATGCTAATAGCTATTACAGACAGACGCACATATACTAATGATCTAATCACTAAATTAATGCCAAGTCGAATATCCCATTGTGTCATGCTGCTAATAAGTTAGTCTCGTCACTGATAATTGAGTTTCGTTGATGTATTATGCTACAAAAATACTGGTCACAGGTTTTTTTAGAAGGATAAAGCGTTTAATACACGGGTAATCATCTAGATTTTGATATTCTCATATGAACTAGGTTGTTGTTCGGTCGAACCTTTCATCGTCAGCTTGCAGATAGGAAGAATTCTTTTGGAGATTTACCAAAATGAGAATGCCTGTCAAAAGTCTTTAACAGGTCGTCATTAATGGGATTTCAAAGTCTTCAAATTGTGAATTAGAAAGCCATTACCGTTCGGTACATGTCCCACTGTTTTGTTAGACAGAGAAACCCTGTGATTTCTTCCCTGTTCTGCAGATGAACTGGCGGTAGTTACAACCTAAAAGACTTAAATGTATCTGTTACAGTTTTACTTAAAGCAACAATGGTCAAAGTCAAATACCGTTTAGCAACAGATGCAGACTATATGTGCGATTCTATCCCCGGTGCCACAATTTGAGCACCGTGTATATTTTGGTCCATTTTAGCGACGTGAACGCTCATCAAGTAGCTATATTACGTGAAGAGAGACAAATTTTGCTGCTATATCTTCCTTTGGAATGGACAGGTAAGCCAAAATCATTTATGTACAACAATGTGGTTCAATTATGCGATACATTGATAAACATTGTGTTATTTGCCTTACATTTGGCTATCATTGGACAGGTTAAGCAAATGGAAAAACAAATGTCACGGATTTCATGACGTTAATGTTGTGTACCATTCTTTGTATCAGTTGTATGAAATCTGTAGGACGAGCTGAGTACACAATATTTCGAAGTCCTAAAAAAGCCAGAACTAACAAACTCGAACATGACAGTTCCGACAATGCGCGCATGTCCACTTCATGCCGATGATGTATACAAGGTTTCATTTTAACTGAATAAAAACATGTAGGAGTTAGGTACACGAAAAAGTGTAGCGGACGGACGGACAATTTAGGCACTGTATGCCTTTTGGGTTTTTGACACCGATCGCATGAAATAATTTGATGATCCTTTATGAAAGCCGTGACAGTCGCGGTTTCAATAATTTCAGCACGAATTACTGTTCAGATTACAGTTGTTTAATTGCTGAAACCAGACAGTTATATATTCCTGTCATTCCACTAAGAAAAAAATGTAACATTTAGGGAGTTTTCTCGCCAATTAAGAAAATGACGCCATGGTTCTGTCCATCATTTGCAATATCTTCATGCTTGCCCCTACATGCCTACCTACCTTCTAACCTTCCTGTTGATATGTTTCCTGACTGATCCCACACTTGACGATCTATCTTCTACCCATCTATTTCTTCTCTCTATTAGCTTGCATTTAAGAAATGATTTATAGCAAAACCGTGTTTTAACACTATTTATACACGATGGGTGGTTATACGTCGGGCGTAATAATTATTTCGAACTACGAATAACCACCCTAGTGTATAAATAGTGTTCAAACACGGTTTTGCTATAAATTATTCCGATTCTTATATGTCTTTTATTTGTAAATTATATCAAATATGAAAGAACTGTTTCTTCGCGCATGCATGGCGCCAGATGGTAGGTCGTCCTGCTCCTTTGTTTATACACCCAGGACCGAAAATGGTAATACGTCTTGCGAAAGAGTTCAATTTGGGCAAAAATGATGGCAAATTATTCTGCAAAGCGTATAGCCAACTCAATATGTGTGTAAATTAATCAGGACAGTTGTGGAATGTGACATTTCGTTTTAAACATGTTTTTAAGTAAAATATTTGATCAAATTTGAAAGCGCTATTTCTAGATGCATACATGACGCTAAATAGCACATCGACCTGACGTCAACGTAATACCGTTGTGATGATTTAAGCATTGCTAGTCATATTAGAAAATGAATTCAAGTCTAAAATACCCAGTGCAAATTGACAATATTGGCTTTAATTTGGAACTTTTGTTTAGACAATTTTAGATAAAACATACATCATTCTACGGAACAAAACGATTTTAAACAATATTAATACCAAATAGCGTCTATATGTTTAAGTTAGGACAATTTTAGAATCCCAAAATTAAATCGTCATCCATAGCCGCTCATATCATCTGTCATATGCCCAACAACATGTAATAAATCTTCGTACAAAACTCAGCTTTGAGCACTTCGTGAAAAGGCAATAATCAAGATAAGTTGGTACCGCCGACTATTTTTCCACGCCGCTTAAAACTTTTATCTCTTCTCGCACAGTGGGAAAGGTTATTGATGTAACTAGCCATGATGCGACGCAATAAATAATGAGAAAGGCGTTCGTTAAGTTCGTGGAGTTTCGTTGTTATTCCAGAATTAAAAAAACCAAAAACATCACGGTTTTTTTCACATACTTTACCTTGTCATTTTGAATGGAAACGCATTACACCAACATAATTTCTTCGTACAAAATGTATGACAACCAGCGTGCAAGGCAACACATTTAATCGATATCCAAAACGCATTTACTTTAGTTTTCCAGTTAGATATTTTAAGAATTTCAATAGCAATGAAAGACCGATTTCGCAGAATACCATTCGGAAGCAAAAGTAATACTCTTGGTCGATCTTCAAAACATCCTTTGCTGGCGAAATTGGATCCGGTGTAAAATGTGGTTTGACTAAATTAGGTTTTCGTATATATAAAACACAAACGCGCAGGGAAACATGGTTGACACGAATATACAAAGAAAAAAGTGCAATGTGTATCGGTTTATATTACAAGTAAGGTACACACTAGGTATTTTAGGGTATTCGAAACATCATGTAACTTGTAAATACCCTGGATTGCAGCTGGTTGCCATGTTATACAGATTAGTAGTTTCTTTATGTATTGTGCGATAAAAATATGTCTGATTGGGAAATACTACTCTTTCTATTCCAGTTTTTATCTTATATATAGTATGAAAAGATCATGTACATTTTCATTAAAACACGGACATACTTATTTACGTCACGTCGACATATTATTTGGCGCCATACATGCGCCGAGAAAGACTGCTCCATATTTGATCTGCTACCTTTTTATAAAAGGCATTTCAGAATCGAAATAATAACACACTCTCAATCGATTATTAGAAACGCAGAATAACTCACTCAACGTCTAACGCATTCCTAAATAATTCTTGTTACATCCAGTGTTTATTTAAAAAAATACGGTTACGTTACATCACGTCGACTTACTGTATATTACAATCATTTTTCTTCAATTACTTATGTAAACGACATAAACCAAGTAAAGTAATCACATTTTGACAAATATCAAATGTTGCTGCTTTGTGAATGTTTATCTTGTAGACGTATTTGGCCCTGTTGGAACTCTTTGTAGGTAAAGATTGACTTAACCTATTTTGCACAGCTGTAATATGAAATGGACATGCAATGTCAAAATTATTAATTGAATGTCATAAATAAGAAACACCAGTACAGTGATATTATATCAGAAGGAACATGACTGCGTATTGTATATGACGGTATAAACAGATGATGAAAGAGTTTCATAAAGTATGGATACAGTTATATTAGTCTTTATTTATGTTTCAGTCGAAGTTAAATCTCCATTTTCCTCAATTTCAAAGACAGCGCAGAGGATCAAAACACTGTACAAAGAGACCCTCAACAAACAGAATAATATCTTAATCTATTTATGTCTTTAACATGAAGATATCTGGAATGGATAAAATTACCAAACAATAATCGTAGGTTGGAAGTCGTTTTGATATGTATGCACAGATAATTGATTCTAACAAGAAAAAATTGATTCGCTATCGTATTCTTTATCGAATATTAACATCTTCTCACGAATTAAGCAAGAGATATAAAACTGTTGTTAAAGAACCGGACCTGACCTTGTAAATCTTATTCTATTGCGTTATTTATTTTCGGCATAATTCCTTTTTCAAGATTTTTTTTAAAAAGTAACAGTATTACACCTTGCTTTGCTTATAAATCTATGTCTTTTAAACACACACAAACATATCGTGTAGCCCTTGTTACATTCGATATGCTACATGCCGGGATTCTGTAATTTTAGCTCGCCTGAGCACAAAGTGCGCTTACCTTTAAATGACCTCTTCTCATGAACCGCTTAATGAATCTTCATTAACCTTGGTCTTTAGCATCATTATAAGGTCTTCACTGTAGGGACTGATAGAGCTATAAATAGAAATACGGTTGAAACTCAGTACCACGAATTCCGAGGGATCGAACGTTTACCTCGAGATAACCGAATTTTGACATTGAAGTGATATTTTGTGCATGTGTTTACGTGACGGGACTTGAAAATACCTTCGAGGTAACCGACCGTTTGAGATAAGCGGTTCGAGATAACCAACAGTCTGACATAAACGAGTTCGAGATATCGAGTATCAACTGTACATTTAAACGACTTCTTCTCATGAACCGCTGGATGGACCTTCATCAGACTTGACCTTTAACATTATTATAAGGTTCTCTCCTTATTTGTTCACATAGGTGTGTGGCCACTAGAACTATTTGTCATCTGTTACACTTAATCATATAATTAACTTTTTCTGCCTCTGGAACATTCGACATCTGGATCACATAATAATTTTCTTTTTAGAGTTGCACACTCACTTGCCATAAACTCAAGTGAGCGATCTAGGGCCATCATGGCCCTCTTGTTTCCAACCGAAGTAACCTCTTTAGAAAAAGTTGGGTTGTCGTAAGCAGAATAACAAATATTACATGTATTAGCAATACAGGCAGTAAATATCAAAGGGGCAAAACTCAGCAATTATATATGTCATAGTGCATTTTCTTTTCAGGGCATTTTAAAATATGATGCATGATTCACAATGATAAACCATGAAATAAATACTTTCTAATGTAAAAACGTTGTGCAGTTTGAAAGTGAAAACAACTTTGATGCTTTCAAAGATTAAATAATAACAAAAATGTCTTGACTTTTGGAGGAATGCACGCGCACACACATACATAAAATATTAGGTAAAATATGTTAGCACTCTTTCTCGGGGCCTTTATGGCTCCAAAAACATTTTGTCGACAATACCTCAAAATTGCCGTGTTTTAATGGATATGTGCATGCTTTTTTCATATAAGAATACAAATTAAAGGCTTCTTGCCTGTACATAATTGCAAAGTATTGCGCTGAAGATTCAGACATCTAACTCAGAGAGCACGGACTGTTTTAAAAAATAAAGACTTACTCTCAATACAAAACAGAAAATGAACGATGAAAATGAACATAATTCACCAAAATTCAAATTGAATTGAATTGTTTAATGAAATATGACGGAACTCCTGATTGTAGTTAAGAATAATTTGAATGTCAAAGTTATTTATATTTTTGTTTCGTATGACTCCGATTGTTCGTACCAAATCTTTCAGTAATTTTCAGATTAACTATTTCTTACTTGAATGCATAGAGTAGTTCATTTTCAGAGTTTAAAAGGAATATTCAGATAAGGCCCAAGTGACTTGGTTACATGTAGCAAAACATAAAAGCCCCTGTTCAAACTTTATTTATATTGTTATGATTTAAGATATCTTCATTTCTGACTCGAAACGGAATTATAATTTTACCATGCGAGTAGATAATGAATTGTTCAGTGTGTATATTAAACATATTATAAGCAACGTACTATAAATACAGGTATTTTAAAGAGAAGTATTAGTATACGACTGATGCCTTTAACCTTTAGCATGCTAGATAAATTGTCGTCTGCTGGAAATGTCGTCTGCTAAAATTGTAAAGTTCATTCAAAAATTGGAAGAAATATTGTCAGAGTAGCAAACAGCTTGGAACCTGATCAGACGCCGATTTAATCGGCGTCTGATCTGGTTCCAAGCTGTTTGCAAAGGCTGTTAAAGTCGCCTGCAGCAGGCTAAGGGTTAATTTACAGGCTGATTTGAATTTAATACATGTAAATGCACTAGGTTGCCTTTTTCATTTTGTCCTGTAAAATACGATTGTACATACTTGGTGCTGATGCAGATGGAGATACACCTATGCCTAATTCCAGTGTCTTAAGAGGACAGACTCGTTTCCATTTCAAAGCTTTAAGAAACAACACCCAACCTGCCCGCCACGAAACTTTATTAAATAAGATTAGTATCAATTTACTAAGGAAACAAATAAAAACGCCAGTTTCTTTATTTAACAGATAATGGCAATTCCCTATCTATCATTTTTGTTAGTGAGTTTTATAATACTTAATTGTATATATACAAAAGAGTTGGACCATAAGTTATAGCAACGGTATCGGGGCCTTCGAGAAAGTTGACAGGCGTTGCTAACCACAAGGCAGTTTTTTCTTCGAAACGTCATTGAGTAACTTCTTATCGGATTCAATTGAACCTAAGATTCAAGGATCAATAGAAAGATCGTATAATATATAAGTACTCATTATTCAAAGCATTTACTAAGCTCTGCTTCCTGTCAAGAATTTGTCATTTGTTAGGCGCAAAGCAATTTCAAGAATTGTCAATGGAACAAATAAAACGTTTGATAAATGTGAATTCTTTCAGGCTATGAATGCTACAGATCCTAAATTGTATTTTCGCTATTTTCGAAATTCGGGATAACAACAATAACACTCCTTGAGTTGAGGCTTATAAAATTGTATCGTTCTGAAAGATAGCTGTACTTTACAAATAAGCAGTAACGTACTCCTAGGGCTTTTGACAATGATTGCTTATAATAGATATTTGTAAATGAAGACGTCTAAACTCACAATTAATTTCAGCTAACAAACGTGATCCCTCTCATACTTTTTTTCACCTAACGAGATTCTTAATTCTAGTCGCCCGCGTGTAGCCGGGAAGAACGTACCTTATAATAACGTCACAGTTGTTCTGTCTGATGAACTGAATACACAGAGGATATTACATAAATGTCTTTTCCCATTGATCATTATCTTACATAAAATGGGCGGCTCTGTCAAGCGTTATTATCAATTTTATCTAATAAGTTTATGCAATATTTTTTTTACAACATTCGAGTGTTTTGCTGAAACATCAAAATTTCTTCTTTCTTTATCTGTTATAGGCCAAGTCAATCGGAGCAAAATTTTATAATAAAACAACGTAAACGTCAAAGCTTATTTACGTCACTAGTGTAATACCAAAATTATGTAATGGCTCCATTGCACTCCCACGACGTCAAACATGTGAAATATCATATGTGCAATTTATGAAACACATGAAAAAGGAAATATAAGTTATATAAGAAATGGATTCATGGATTTGCCTGGTTACTCTGTCGATCGTTTTGCGTGAACGCCAATCAAATAAATTTATTTCTCATTAATCCGTATAAAGATCTGGTAGATATCCAACAGGAAAAGCCACGTTCCAAACACGGAACCTCCCTAAACCCCAACCCAGCACGCAGACGCGCACACGATCAACACACATACACAAAGCAAACACACCAGGGCAAAACGAACTAATAAAGAAACACAATGGGACCCCGCCTTGGAACGGTCAGGGACAAAATCACCACTCGGGAGCTTAAGTCGATTTACGGTGCCCCTAACCTCACTCTTACCCCCACCCCCACCATGTTCCATTCACAGGATAGTGTAACTAGAAGTTATTGTCGCAAGGTGAATCCCTAGCACACGCAATGGCAACAGCAGGCATATTATGTAAAACACAAAAACTGCTCGTGTAAGTTTCATATAAAAAGGTAATCCCTAAGACGGTGCAACAAGGGTCCGACGAAACAGGCCAGAAGACAGAAATCAAAATAGCTCAGTCCCCATTGGATTAAAGAACTACCTATCTCTTGCCCCTGTTCCGTCAGACACAATCAAAGAGGAAAGCGTAGCGTTCAACGGTAAAAGTGCTGAACATCAAACAAGCAGTGTCTCAAAACAATTGGGTCATAACCTCTTCAAAACTTTCGTTTTGGGGAGGCTGCTTTTTTGGAACATGGCATTACCTGTTTGATATTTTCTTTGTTTTTTACTAAACACATTGCCATGAGCTAAAATCTTACGAAATCACATTCCCATAAAAAATCGGATTTTGATATAGACCTTCTCGCAGAAGTGTCTTTAAATTACCATTCAATTTAAAAACCAAATCTAAATTACGATAGTAAAATTTAGCAAATAATTCACGTAATTCATGATACCTTACCGAAGAAGCTTATTTGTAATATATTGATTACGTTCATGACTACAAGTTCTTGCAAACCGAATATATTGAGAAATATAAATCCCATAACATGTTGCCTTTTTAACTTAGAATTTTGGGTTAAATTTTTGTTAAAGTCAAATATCTTTGTTATTATCTGGCGTCGGCGTAAGCTTTCTTGGTTAAAGTTTGTCAAAGGGGCCGGGCCTATTATACCCAAGGTCAAGGTCACTGAGTTGTTATACATGGAATTATTTCCAGGTTACTGTCAAATAGCCGAAATGTGGAGCACACTGCCTTAAGGACAGCTTGTGTAAAGAACGGTTGTATTTATGCATGGTACTGTATGTAAAATATTGAAAGACTGTAGTAGACAATTATGTTTTAAAGAGAGGTTGGTATTAATCAGTTTATAACAGATCTGATCTGTTATAATATTTGTTCTTTTAAACCATTTTTTATTAGAAACACTTAGTGGTGTTTTGGCCTTTCAGTTTTTTAATGTAATTGTCCAGTTTTATGGCAGTTTTTAGGCCATTAAACGCCCAGATTAATGCCAGCTTCTCGGTTTTTACACATCATAATGTGTTTTTTTTTTAATCTTTCTTAATACAATAATAGTAATATGATAGAATTTTGTGACATGTGTAGTATTTAATTTAGTCTCTTATAATTCTATAATAGAATGGTCTTGCATATGATTTTATGTTTTTATTATAATGTAATTGTATGAAATGTATGTATGCAAGAATGAGACGTAAATAAAGATATATATATGCCTAGAGTTACAATACTAAAATTAAAACCATTTCTCTTGTCATAAATGTTGGTAAGTATAATAAATAGAACATACAAATGTAGTAATGAAGCAATTAAATCCTAATTATTAATTTCATTTTTAACTGGAGCTCCCAGGGATAAATAGTATCTAACAATTAGGCAAACAAAGGTACATCACCCAGATAGCGTGATTAAATTAAATACAGTAATAATGTCTGCCTGCTGGAGAAAGGCTCAACATAAAATTTCTTTCATAACAATATAACAGCAAATATGCATCAAGGAGTGTACAATCTGTTCACATGGAAATACCAATTACTTGTCTGAAAATGCATTCCCAAACTTCACGTAAATATTGTTCAATAAAAAGGAAATATCTTCACAAACTTAGTTACAGGTCCATATAGTATAATTTTTAACTATGCAACTAGTATAAATGCTTGGTTGAAATTGCATGCGAAAACTGGCAAAAAAAACAAAAACAACAACACTTTTGAATTAGGACAGTTAGTTTTTTATCTATTAAATTATGTGATAAAGTTGTATACAAAGTAGAAAAATCGTATGCAGTGACTGGAGACACCTTGTAATTATTACCTCTAAACTTTACAAAACTTCTATCTCACCAACCGGAATCCTGTTCGTGCCACTTAAATTGTCGCCTCGCCAACACGCGACAACGCGATAATTCCAAAAACATATGTACATGCGACATTTAACAATCCTCGCGAGGTTAAGAGGGCGATAATTATCGTCTTAATTGTCGCTTGTCTTTCTTAATTCTCGCGTCGTGAAATTGAACTCCAACAGACATAGTTGCGAGAATTAGTAAAACCTCGCATTGTCGCACTGTCGCTTGGGATTAAATTTCCGGACAAATTGATCGATGTAATTCTTCCTGGATATTATTTATTAATACACCGAAACAAATTTCTAATGACAGTCTCTGCTGGCTGAACACCGCTAAATCCGACGGTTCTTTATTTCATATGATTTTAAAAATACACTTAATTTGAAACGGGTTTTCGACATTTTTTAGCATATATATTTTCAGAGACTTATTTTTCCCGTAACGAAATATATCGCTACTATGATATCTGAAAGTTTGTGACAAAAGAGACAACATCTGTTCGTCCACATATACGTAATTTAGGATAAAAGCTGCATGTCCGTACTTTTCCGTATGAAAAGAGTTCGCGGTTTTCATTAACTTCAAATAATTGTATAATGTGCCAAACATAAGATATTTTAATGAATTATATTTTATAAATTAAATCTTAACATTGTCTAAACAGATATGTGATTTGCACATTTTTATCGAGGACGGTTTCGTCGGAGGATCGTCTAAAAGTGTACTATTTTTCGTGCAAATATGCATACTACATATACTAAATGGAGGGCAGGGCCTTGTCAGAGAAGCTATATCTTCATAACTTGATGTCTGATTTTAATAAATGATATCTTTTTGCAAAGAACATGGCAGTACCTCGAAAAAACAGGTCAAGTCGGGTTCGAGCCCGGTCGGCTGGGGTCAAGGTCATAGGTCAAAGTTCAGTAATATTCTCAAAATATGATTTTTTCAGAGCAGTAAAGGCAGTCCTGAAAACGAAAATACAATTTTCATTGAGTCAAACGACACCATCGGAGCAATTCTCTCGTCGGTAGGTATAGGTCCTAGCTACAGATTGAGACCCAGTTCAGGTACCTAGTTTAGCCCGAGGGGTCAGGGCAAGTTGTAGAAGGTCACCAGGTAGTGTTCGAACTTTGAAAATCTGCTTATTTTGACCACGTTGGAAAGGTTTTCGATAAAGTCCTGGCTATCAATTGATGCCATGTTTGAGTACCTCGGATAGCCGTAGGGGTTGGGGCGGGTTCGAGTCTGTACATCCCGGGTACCTACCTATTCCATACGTAAATATGTTGGTTGATATCTAAGCTACTTACAAGTCCATATGATGCCATCAGCGCTCAAAACAGGTTTTAGAAAATGACCAAACTTGATATATGCGATAGGGTGCAGACCAAGCCTTAGCTGGCCCGACCGGGGAAGACGAGAGAATTGCTTATGGGTATGTCAGATACTCAAACATGACTTCATTCGACAACAAGGACATAGGACATATACCTTTCTTATGGTATAACATAGTGTTATATGCCGGGTCACAGGACATCCAGCCGGGATGAAAACCGTCCAATATTGATAAAAATAATGCTGTTTTGACTCCAACATTACTCCATAATATTATATTGCATGTCCTGACCCCAGATGGTACCCAATATACCCGAATGTGTTTTTGAACAATAGCCAGGACCCGTACAAGCCAGACCATATGTAGTAAGGGTATATGTGATGACACAGAGGCTCGAACCAGGGTCTTAACTTGTTAAATTAGGTCTAAAGCTGATGTTTTATTGTTTATTACTTGATTTCCATATTTCATCTCATGTGACCTCAGGGATTTATCCTTCCACCTTTAACCTACCTTAAAATGTATGTTATTTAGTTATAATATTAAGTACATTTATGTGTAAAGGGGGCTGTTTGCTTTCTCGTCTGATGAAATATTAATCAAAATAAGCCCATTTTTTTTCGAATATTTCCTTTACCGGACATCCATTCTTCATTTCCTGTCGCCAATGTGTGTGACCTAGCAGCATGAAGTTAGCATCCTAGCAGCCTAGCGGCCTAGCAGCCTATACATTATCCTTAAATGAGTAATCGTTCGCATCAAGACATCATTCCATTTTAAATCCTAGCACTCTAGCAATTTTGCAACCGAGAAAACTAGCAGCCTAACTTATTGAAGTCACTGCCGCTTCAGAGAGATGTATAAGCAAACTCATGCATTAATATCAGATTGCCCGGCTGTTTTTCGCATAGCTTTGCACAAGCCAACCTGTCCTTAAATGAGTAATCATATCCGATTTTAATGCAGAATAAACGTTCATCAAGTCATAAATCCATTTTAGACACCTAGAATCCTAACACTACTTATTGAAGTCACTGGCGCATGTATAAAAACTTTTGGATTTAGATCAGACTGCACGGCTGTTATCTATGTTTCAAATCATAATTATTTAGAATGTGTATATGTTAGCTTTGTGAAACCGATGACCATAAGAACTTTTTAGTTCTTTTTTTACATTTGATATTTTTCAATGTCAAAATACCACATATACCGTATCTCGCACTAATAATTCGATAATTCAAGGAAAAATCGTGTAATTAACGGAGTTTAAGTTATGAATTTCTTTATTTCACTTTACTTTATTGTACTATGTTTATTCAATGAAGTGTTTACCTTATTTTTAGGTACTGTTGCAAATTTCTGCAGGAGAGGGTTTGGGCAGTTGGAGGGCGGGGGGAGTGGGCGCTACAGGGCTGAATATTGTGAATTCTAGATTATTTCAACACTGATAATATAGTTGTCGGTTACTCTGTTTTCTTGTTTGCAAGCTTATTTATAGATTTATAGTCGCCACTAGATATCCCTCCATAAGACTGTTCAACATGTTACTGGGGAGGGTGTGGAGGGGGTGGGGTGGATAATGCAAGACACAAAAGACGCTTCCATTCTAGAATTATGTTAGGCAAATTGCGTGTATACTGTTCTGTTTGCCCCGCTATAATACGTTATTGGTTGGATATTTACAGGTTTGAGCCTCGACACGGTATGCGCGTCAGAACTTGAATTATTCAAGGTCTTAACCACGGAGTCCTGTTCAGGTAATAGGACATTAATGTCTCGTGTCTTGCAACATCTCGTATGTAGATGGAGGTGGGTTCTGAACGAAAACGAAACCCGCAGTATAAGCTGAAAAATACATTGCATGTCTTTTTATATGGTGGTATGTTTAGGACACATATTTTTAGATTAAGTTATCTCGAGCACTCTGAAAATTGTCATGCGATCGAAATAAGGTGTGCACTGGAGATAAGATTTTGAGCGCCAGAAATAACACACTGGATAACCGGCTATCCTGACGCCCGCTGGACAAAAAAAAAAACCACTGGAAATGTAACCCAGCTGTAAATTGGTAGGTAAAGTTTTTCATTTATTTCTATTAACACGAAACCAATTCTTGAAATCAACTTGTCAATTTTGTCAAGGAATGAACATGGCTTACATTTACAATATTTTGGCCAAAAGCGATTCTTATGTTTTTAGACATTCCCTAACAATTTCTTCAGTTTGAAAATGTGTGATATCTCCGAGTTCTAAAAGGACTGTCGAAAACGGCCGCTAGTGCTGTCGCTGAACTCGGATGTTAACATTTATAGAATATCCATTAACTCAGATGATTCTGAATACTTTTGTATGTAAAAAGTATTACTGGCAGTTATTTGACGGAAACGTAATTATTTTATAAAACGACACTTTTATTTCAAGAGGCTTTATGACTATATTCCTTCAGTCCCGGGCTTAATTTTAACCTAGTAAACGCGTTCATGCCATTTTTCAGCCATGCGAAAGCCTACCATATAGTGTTTTTGCAGTTACACCGAAATAACACAGTACATATTGCCATTTTGCCAGCTTTTGATGGTGGAGGAAAACCATTCAGGTGCCTCCGGGCTACTACAGAAAGTAATTTCACCTCGGGTTTTACAAGAGCAAATGATTGCTTATGGTCGTCAGTCCTTTGAATTTCGTTTGAAGAATTCAGTATCTTTAATGAATCTCAAATGCTCGTTCTTTTTTTTTTTTTAATTTCAGCAACATTTATTATCCCCGTCATTGTGGAGAGTGGGGTCGGAGAGCCATCCACCACTTCCCCTTCCTCATGTATGGCAACTACACATATAATTTTTCTTAACTAATAATAAAGATATAGTTAATTTAGAAATTTAGACGCCTCCGTAATGAAACTGTCTTGCTGATTCGTGATGCTAAATCAAACTACTTCATAAAACTTTCAGACAAACTTAAAAATGGCTCTTTTTCTTCCAAAGATTGGTGGAATGTTTTAAAATCTTTTATTTCCAAATCCACCGACAACACTATTCCCTCACTGTACAATTCCAATACGCATCAAACCACTTTCTCTGACTTTGATAAAGCTAACCTCCTCAACGAGTACTTTCAGAAGCAGACGTATATTGATGATGGAAACCGAGACGTCCCAGACCTATATCCTTCAAACCAAGTCTTAATGAACATCCATCTTTATCCAACAGAAACAGAAGATGTTTTAAAGTCCTTAAAAGTTAATAAGGCCGCAGGTCCTGACGGAATAAGCAACAGAATTTTTTTTGAAGCTTCTCACGAACTATCTTTCCCTCTTTGTGATCTCTTCAATGCCTCATTACAACTCTCTATTGTGCCGAATATGTGGAAAGAAGCTCACGTTAGTGCAATCTACAAGAAAGGTGATGCCACTCTTCCTAGTAATTATCGCCCAATCTCCCTCTTAAATACCATTGAAAAAGTTTTTGAACGTCTTATTTTCAAGCATGTTTTCAATCACCTTCATGATTCTCGTTTTTTTACTCCAGTGCAATCTGGTTTCATTCCAGGTGACTCAACAGTCAACCAACTTGTTTTCATATATGACACTCTCTGCAAAGCCCTCGATAACGGTCTTGAGGTACGTGTGGTGTTCTTCGATATCAGCAAAGCCTTTGACAAAGTCTGGCACAGAGGACTACTTTGTAAACTTAAACATGCTGGAATTACAGGTCCTCTCCTTAATTGGTTTGAAAATTATCTTTCTAACAGACGTCAACGAGTTGTCCTTCCTGGAGTTAAATCAAACTGGGCTTATGTAAAAGATGGCGTTCCCCAAGGATTAATCCTTGGTCCCTTACTATTCCTTATCTTCATAAATGATATTGTTGATGAAATAAGATCATGTGTTAACCTTTTTGCTGACGACACAAGTCTCTACGTTATAGTTGAACAACCAGATACAGCGGCAGGTCTTCTTCAGTCTGACATTCAAACAATATCTTCGTGGGCAGATAAATGGCTCGTCACATTTAATCCTTCCAAATCCGAAACTTTGTTGGTATCAAGAAAACGAAATGGTCAACCACACCCTCCTCTTCAAATGTATAATCAATACATACCCGAAGTAACTGTCCACAAACACCTGGGTGTATTCTTGTCAAGTGATTGCTCCTGGCATCCTCAAATCAACTGCATCTTAGAAAAAGCGTGGAAGAGGGTTAACATTATGCGCAAATTGAAATTCTCGCTTGATCGCAGATCCCTTGAAATTGTATATCTCTCTTTCATAAGACCTTTACTTGAATATGCTGATGTGGTGTGGAGCAATTGTACCAAATATGAACTGGACCAACTTGATAAAATTCAAAATGAATGTGCACGCATTGCATCTGGTGCGACTAAGCTCATCTCAATAAAAAATCTACAAAGAGAAATACATTGGGAAACTCTCTCAGAAAGACGCTATAAACATAGACTCATCTTGTTCTTTAAAATGAAGTCGAATTTGACCCCCACATATCTGTCTTCTCTCGTTCCTGACTCAGGTGACACACGCTACAATTTAAGAAACTCAGACAACATCCACGGTATACCCGCAAGAACAACACTTTATTTCAATTCATTTTTGCCTTCAACTATACGTGATTGGAACCTGCTTAACCTGATACTCGCAACTCCCAAACACTGTCTTCATTTAAACGAAACTTAAACAAGCGACGTACACCACTGTACTATTACGCTGGGGACAGGAAGTCTCAGGTTCTCCATACACGTCTCCGTACTAAATGCAGTGCACTGAATTATCACTTGTTCCTTAGAAATATTTCTCCTACACCATTATGCCAATGTGGCAATATTGAAACTAATCATCACTTTTTCTTTGAATGTACACTTTACAATGATTGCCGGAACGATTTTCTTAATAATCTGCGGAATTTTGATATTGACTTGGATACTGTTCTTTTTGGTAACCCATCCCTTTCTGATCAGGATAACATGACTATATTCTTCTACGTACAGTCCTTCATATCGGACAGCAAGAGATTCTTATAAGACAAATGACACCTTTCTTTAAGACAGACTTCAACACTTCTATCTTTATATTTATAGTAAGACTATAACGCAATAGATTTCATTTCATTATTATTACTTCACTTTATAACAACTCTATCTTCTTTTACTAACCCTTTTTCGTCCTTATTTTTCTTTAACAAAAATACTGAACTGACAATCTTTGTACATTTATTTTCAGATAACATAACGACAACATTTTTTTTTCTTTCAAGTCCCATTTTAGCTACAAATTTATAGTATGTCTACAAGTTAATTGTCCGCGAAGGAGAAGAATTCTATAAGACTAGTCTTCCATTCTTATCCTTTCCTAAGTTACAATATTCACTGTATGACTATGTATCAATGTATGTGTTAACTATTTGGGAATAAATATGTTTAAACTAAAGATGTAGTTAAACTTCGTTTAAAAATGGGGTTTTCGTATTTTTTTCCGTTTATGATGTGTTTGTGTTATTCTAGCCAAGCAAACTGCCCTATATTGTATAGCGTTTTAACTCTTCGTTTCAAAATGTTTGATATGATCACTTGATGCATGCATTTGTATATAGTAAAGACTTTTATAGTATGTTTCAGACACGTTATTGAAATTTCGTTATTTTAAATCACAGTTGTAACTATGCTATAGTGATCCAAGAAGTTTTTTGTTGTTTTTTTTTGTTTTACATTGTAGCAATATCTAACATTTTGTTTCAGTGTTCAAAATGGATTGGTAATGCCCGTTCTTGTTTTGAAAAGTGTTCTTAGTGCAGTGCTAGATACGTGTATATATCTTATTTGCTCATACATAATTATTTAATTGCTCCTTATGTTAATCTGCTATTTTGTTTTATTCATAGATACCTTTTCAACAAATACCAGTTTATTCATGGTCTAAAACAGTAAGTTGTTGATATATACAGGAATATGGTTGTAAACGATTGTTTCAAATCTAAATAATCAGAACTTTGCAAAATCTCACATGACTGTTTTAAAGAATAGTGTTCATTTATCAACTCAGTTATTTCTTAACATGCCAGCCACATGTAGCTTTAATCAACATATAACAAGGTAGATAGGAACTCTTCCTTGCTTGTTTACGATCCCGGATCCCAGAATTTATGTCACAAGAGTTACTCCACTTTAGTGCAGTTTACGCATTTGCTCTTTCTGCCAACAAGATCTTACACTGTTATTTTGTACAACGCTTTGTGTGCATTGTTTCACATACATAACGTCTTTTTGTATAACAAAATAAACGCTTTACAGACCGGACCTGAAAGTGCGGCAAGGGTGATGACTCTTGCATGTCTAAGATCATTTGGCTGTAGTAAACATTTGTGTAACATACACGTATTTCAAAATCTCTCGAGGAATAATAAAGTCATACGCCGGAAAAGATATAAACCTATGGAAAAACATGAATATATTTGAAATTTGGTCTATGCATGTAGAAATTGCCAGTCCGACACAAAATACATAAATATAGTTCTGTGTTAAAGATTTTTGTGATACTGACATTTGAGGTGGTCATTCGTGATTGGGCCTCACATATACTTGTATCATTGGTAACACATACACAAATAAAACAAGTTGCGCAAAACTTCGGATTTTTGCTCGATTTTTCAAACTGAAGAAATTGTTAGCAAATATCTAAAAACATAACTATCGTTTTTGGCCCAGAAATTGTAAACGTAAGCCATGTTCATTCCCTGACAAAACTGTCAAGTTGATTTGCAGGAATTGACCTCGTTTCAATAAAAATAAATGAAAAACTTTACCTACGATTTACAGCTGGGTTACATTTCCAGCGATTTCCAGCGGGGTTTTTTGTCCAGCGGGCGTCAGGATAGCCGGTTATCCAGTGTGAATAAGATGCAATGTCGAGCGTTCGAGATAATTATTTTCTGAAAACAAATAGGTCATGATGGT
Organism: Mercenaria mercenaria; assembly: GCF_021730395.1. Lineage (NCBI taxonomy): Eukaryota > Metazoa > Mollusca > Bivalvia > Venerida > Veneridae > Mercenaria > Mercenaria mercenaria. The sequence goes on from NC_069368.1 coordinate 48,977,292, forward strand.
TCTAGATCGAACACTTGAGATTAACCGCTCAGAAAAATATTACTACACACACATGTTCTAGCAAGTCACGACATCAGCGGCCATCACTTTTCACAAATCATAGCGTCCACAGTTTCCCTGAAATATCGTTTGCGTTTTATTGTTTTGACAAGGCATTTAGAGAAAATAAGTCATGGCGACCACGTTTTTACCATATCAGCGTGCCATATATAATTTGAGCGGTCGAATTACGTTCTCCCTTCGCTGTAGAGAAACTACATGTACTTCCTCGCCGCTAAAGACGCAGTGCTAACTTCCGGCGAATGTTCTCAAATTCATCACTGTGTAGAAATACATTCACGTTACCGAAAAGTTGGCTTCTAAAGCTGGTCATTCGGGCTAACTCTTTCTTCTCCCTGATAAACCTACCTGGCTCCGCTTTGATGCTAAGTGGTTAAATTATGATGAAACAATGATGTCATTGCGTTACATACGTCACAGAACGAAATGATATGTTATTTCTTTATATGTTTTGTTAAAGGAGGAGGAAGAAGTAAAATTTAAAGAAACATTTTCGGGTTTTGTGTCGAGGGGTGTAGGAGCGGGTGGCAGAGTGTGTTATATGTCGGTTGGTTGGGGTTGGGATGTTTTATACGACGGCGGTGATGGAAGACTTAAGGCACCGTGAAGAAATGAAGTAAGTGGTCAGGGTGGGGAGGTTAAGTTTTATGTTGAGGGTTTCATGCATTGTTGCAATGTTTAAATCTTCGTCTAATCAAAACCCACCTACACTATAAGGTTTTCTCTGGGCGCAAAATACAAAGGACATACTTTTTGATGTGTGTGAGTCCCATGGGTGGCGGTTGGTGTGGGCTATGGTGTTTGCGCGGCGGTGAGTAGTGTATTTGTTTGTTTGTATGGGGGAGGGATTAATAATGTATATGTGAGGAGAGTGGTGTTGATTGTCGCACTGCGCAAATTGTCTTATTATTACCCATATATATATCCAAAGTTTAAAGTCGATACATTGAATAGTTTTGAAGTTGTGATCTGGAAACAAAATACAAAGGACAGCTTTGCCATTTGAACTAAGTTTGTGACATTGAACTTTGACCTACAAATCATTTTCATGGGTTCAATACATCATCTTATCGCCTGCTATTCATATGCCGAGTTTGAAGTCGATATTTTAATCGGTTTTGAATTTATGCTCTGGACACAAAATACAACAGATCGGACCTTTTTTAGTGACATTTGTCTTACCGACCTGGTGCATGCGCTCTGCACATATATAGTCTTATCACTTCGTACCTATATGCCAAGATTGAAGTTAATCCATTCAATGTTTATTAAGCTATGCTCCATATACGAATTATGACTGACGGACAGACGCACTCGTCATTATAGAAGTTTTGCTTGTACCTTCAGAATATAAGTTCACAACATGACTGACTTCTAATGATGATGGTGTGCTATATCTTTCACTTATAGGTAAAGAATGTGTTAAAAAAAAACAAAAAACAATGTGCATCCTTGAAAACATATTCAAATAATAGCAAAAGTTAATTATCTTCCAATATACAGTTATTGAAAAGACCAAATGCACACTTTTTTACGCAAATGGCGTCGAAAATCATGTTTTAGCCAAGCTCTAAATAGTTGTGATGCTGCTCTTTTTACGGCGATTAATTTAGTTTCCTGGTGTCCATTTAATTCATTTTTTTTTCTGTTTTTTTTTTTTTTTTTTTTTTTTTTTTTTTTTCATTTAATATAATAGACCCCTCTAACCTCTACGGTGATGCAATTTTCAAATATGTACTTCGACTATTCACTGAAGGAATGCTTGCTTTATGCAAAAATCAGAATGCCAGAATCGTGCTCTCTTGAATCTCTCTGTTAACATATGTTGACCACCAAAGAAACGTGTCAAGATCGCATTTTATTTTGCGGTTCAAGAAATATATACAACGATTAGCTTTCCGAGAAAATGATTCCAGGCCTTAAAATTTAACATGACACTCATTTCTGCGCTTGTAATCTGAATTAAAACCGCGAGATATTTCCATTTTGCATTTTGCAGTTTTAAAGAAGTTAAGATTCTACAGGTTGTCTTTTTGGCGATGCTAGGAAAAGGTTATGAACTGAGTACACTGACCTCAGATCACAAATTAGGTCACTAGGTAAGGTTAGCTTAGTTTACCCAGAAAATAAAAGTATGAACAGAAACGTTATGAGAAATATATTTCTTCACTGAGATATCTGCAGAAACACGGCCATCAAGATTTTTCAATAACAATTTACCCCGATACGCTGGAAACCGTATACAGTGGAACCTGTCTAATCCGAACATGCTCGGACCAAAAAAAGTTAGGATTAGAGGGGTTTTCGGATTAGAAAGGTTTCTATTTTAGAACGTAAAATAGGCTATTTGTTATACATGATGTATAGATTCATCGTTTTGTGAAAAGACAAATAAAAATAGTCAAATCGTAAGCATTATATAGACAACTTTAGTGTTATGTAAATTTAATTTAACTTCACAATATCACTTGTAAACAATTTTTTCACCACTCCGACATTCCTAGAAGGTAGCTATTAGAAGAATATTTTCACTTGTCTGGTTATTGTAATGGTCCGATTTACGAGCTACGACCCAGGTCAACCAATCAAAACACTTTTCTAATGGTTGATCTACGATCTACGACCCAGGTCAACCAATTCTGAACTCATTTCTAATGGTTGATCTACGAGCTACGGCACAGGTCAACCAATTCTAAACACTTTTCAAATGGTTGATCTACGATCTACGACCCAGGTCAACCAATTCTAAACACTTTTCTAATGGTTGATCTATGAGCTACGACCCAGGTCAACCAATACTGAACCCTTTTCTAATGGTTGATCTACGAGCTACGACCCAGGTCAACCAATTCTGAACGTATTTCTAATGGTTGATCTACGATCTACGACCCAGATCAACCAATTCTAAACGCATTTCTAATGGTTGATCTACGAGCTACGATCCAGGTCAACCAATTCTAAACCCTTTTCTAATGATTGATCTACGAGCTACGACCCAGGTCAACCAATCCTGAACACTTTTCTAATGGTTGATCTACGAGCTACGACCCAGGTCGACCAATTCTGAACTCATTTTCGATGGTTGATCTAAGACCTACAACCCAGGTCGACCAATTCTGAACTCATTTCTAATGGTTGATCTACGATCTACGACCCAGGTGAACCAATTCTTAACACTTTTCTAATGGTTGATCTACGATCTATGACCCAGGTCGACCAATTCTAAACACTTTTCTAATGGTTGATCTACGCGCTACGACCCAGGTCAACCAATTCTAAACACTTTTCTAATGGTTGATCTACAATCTACGAACCAGGTCAACCAATTCTGAACGCATTTCTAATAGTTGTTCTACGATCTACGACCCAGGTCAACCAATCCTGAACACTTTTCTAATGGTTGATCTACGAGCTACGACCCAGGTCAACCAATTCTAAACGCTTTTCTAATGGTTGATCTACAAGCTAAGACCCAGGTCAACCAGTTCTAAACACTTTTCTAATGGTTGATCTACGAGCTACGACCCAGGTCAACCAATTCTAAACATTTTCTAATGGTTGATCTACGAGCTGCGACCCAGGACAACCAATTCTAAACCATTTTCTAATGGTTGATCTACGAGCTACGACCCAGGTCACCAATTCTGAACACTTTTCTAATGGTTGATCTAAGAGCTGCGACCCAGGTCAACCAATTCTGAACTCATTTCCGATGGTTGATCTACGATCTACGACCCAGGGCAACCAATTCTGAACGCATTTCTAATGATGCATTTTACGCGTTCATGTGAAATTTTCTCTGCAAGGTCTTTTTACGGCATTCCCGTATGTTGTTGTTATGACGTAACGTCACTGTATTATTACAAAAAGTAATCTCCTGAAGATAAGTACAACACTGAAAGCGCTTGCAGTGAAAAACTGAAAAAAAAACATACATGTAGAAAGAATCTGAGAAGTGTACTGCTGTTACTTTCTCGCGCTTTATACGAAGTAAGTATGAGGACGATAATTAATGTATCTTTTGCAATTTATACGAATAGTCATGTTCCGTTAGGGCCATCGCCCTTGAATGTATTAATTTGAAACGCGATACTCGATCATAGTACGATGATGAAAACGCGAAATCACGAAACTATGATAACGAAAACGCGACAACACGATGATGATAACGCGATACTATGATAACGAAAACTCGTTAATATGATAGTACGATGATTATAATGCGATACACTATCGCGTTTTCATCATTGTATTGTCGAGTTTTCACCATCGCCCTATCGTTTTATTGCGTTTTCGTTATCGTAGTGTCGTGAATTCGCAATTTCATTAACGTAGTATCGCTTTATCATCATCGTGTTGTCAAATTATCACTATCGTACTGTCGCGTTATCACTATCTTACTGTCGCGATATCACCATCATTCTAGCATAAAACTGCTGCTATTGTCACATTTCGGGGGTGTTTTAACAGGAGAGAAAACGTGTGTTAACAGAGAGATTCTCGCGCTCACGTGCTGTTATAACACCTTTTTATATATGTGAGTTCCGTGGCAAAGCGTAAACGCCATTCGGCCCCAAAACGGGTAATTCAAAACGAAATGACGTCAACGTAAAAACAGCTCAGCCATTCCCGCGCATTTCATGGAAATTTAATGACGTTGAGGTAGGATGTATTCATTTATTAGTAGTTTTCCGCGTTTTATGCTAGAATAGCGTTAGCGCATTTCATTTCGTGTTATAACATCTGCAGAATCCCTCGGGATTCTACAGACGTTATGACACGAAAAAACATGCGTTATCCCTACATACTGTCGCGTTTTCACCATCATACTACCGCGTTATTATCATCGTTCTATCGCCTTCCAGTGCCCATGCGCATAGAAGAATTTCCCTGCAAGTGTTCTGGTTTCTATTTATTTTGTTATTTAAGCACTGTTGAAACTCAGAATGGTTTCTAATGCTTGCTAATGGGTTGTGAAACGTTTTTCAGCTAAAACCAAATAATATTATGTACTTTGACAAAATTCTGCAGGTCAATCGCTTTGAGTTTTCTTTATAGTATAAGATTAATAACAACCAAAAAGAATATCATATTGTACCATGATCAGGGCGTTTTTTAGTCTGACATGAATATTTTCACAAATACTTTCTACACTGAAAAGCAAATGCATGTCTTGTAAAGCTCAAGTTATCGGTGTTGAATTCCGTAAGACGCCTATCAGCACTGAAATCGGAGCATCGCAATTATTCGAAAAAAAAATGTTTGCGTACTTTCATTTTAATGCATCAATAATAATACGTCTGGCAATTTTATGCAAAAATAGAATAAAAAGCACAGTTGTTTGCAACCAAATGTGACAGAGTTAACGACACTTTCCTGGGAGATTTTATTCATGGTTTTACAGGTATGAGAAATGCTTTTAAATATATCTGCACAGCATTCTGAACCTGTTCAACATCCCACACGCTTTGTCTGGTTGAAAGCATTTTCTGTAAATGTCTCTTAAATTTACGAAACTGAAAAAGCATACAATGGTTAATTATGTTTTGCTTTTGACTAACAAGCAGCTGAAGCTATAGGAGGGTCATTAATAAAAATCAGGATTTCCACACAGGGGCACCCGCGTTCGAATCTACAAATCGCCCATCGCTAGAGCAGCAGCTGATTAAAAGCATAACTTCTAATCTTCTCATTTTAAGCATGCACATGCGCACCGGAAGGCGATGGTGCGACAATAATAACGCGACAGTACGATGGCGATAACCCGTCAGTGCGATGGTGATAACGCGATAATGCGATAAAGATATTGCGAAAACACGATGGTACGATAATGAAAACGTTATAATACGATAGTACGATGGTAAAAACGCGACTTTACGATGGTTAAAACGCGACAGTGTATCGCATTATCATCATCGTACTATCGTATTATCGCGTTTTCATTATCGTAGTATGGCGTTGTTATCATCGTCTTGTCGAGTTTTCGTTAGCGTTCGTGATGTCGCGTTTTCTTCATCGTACCATCTAGTATCGCGTTTCAGTTCAACACATTCAAAGGCGATGGCCCTAATGGAATTCCGTATTTATCAAGATTACCAAGGTTCAGAATTCAGAATGTTTAAGCACTAGGCTTTAAAAATTTTATTCATTTATACCAATTTGAACATTAATACTGCATTAGATTGCATTAGATATCTGATATGTTGTTTCATTCGATGACAGATTGAGCAACGCTGTGCGATAAACAGCCTTGCGGTCCGGTCAAGATCTATATTTGCTTATATATCTCTGACGTGCCAATGACTTAAATAAGTGAACATAATAATGTATAGGTTGCTAGGCCGCTAGTCTGCTAGTCTGCTATCTTTACGCTGCTAGGCCGCTAGCTTGCCAGCTTCACGCTGCTAGGCCGCTGGGCTGCTAGGCTGCTAACTTATTTCCTGTAACCTCATTTCGTGGTGTAATGTTCTTATTTTTTAGCTACGACATTTATCTACATTATATTGTAATTATAATATGTCTGCAGCACTGGACTTAAACAATATAAAACCCGACCAAAATTTGATTTTTTCTCGTGATTTGTGTATGTATTGATCAGGTAAAAGTCACTTCATTGAGGGTCAAAATTTATTCATCACTCATTTGTTTTAAAGGTTGTGCCTAGCACTTACTAATAATAATTTATTATTACACCAAATTTTATTTTTCCAATTTTTTTTTAAGATATCCACCCCAACAACAATTAACACCCTAGAATATTATACGGAAATACAGCTTATATCCTAAATTACGTACAGACGAACGAACAGATATTTTCTTTTTTAACACAGCCTCCGTGGCCGAGTGGTTAAGGTCGCTGACTTCCAATCACTTGCCCCTCATCGATGTGGGTCCGAGCCTCACTCGGGGCGTTGAATTCTCCATGTAAGGAATCCATCCAGCTGGCTTACGGAAGGTCGGTGGTTCTACCCAGGTGCCCGCTCGTGATGAAATAATGCACGGAGGGACACCTGGGGTCTTCCTCCACCATCAAAGCTGGAAAGTCGCCATATGACCTATCATGTGTCGGTGCTACGTTAAATCCAACAACTTTCAAATAGTGTCATTTTCTACAAACAAGTTTTATTTGCAGTTATTTACGTAAAACAGATATTTCATAAGCATTTTTCCTTATTTTACGGCTAATATTTTAAGCAAAAAAATGCAAAGTTAATTTTTTCGACGGCGCGTAGAAAATTGTTTTCATACTCGTTTTTTTTGACAATATTTCGTCGGCATTCAATGGAACACTAACCGGATTCCGTAGTTTCCCTTTGTCAACGGTGTAGCAAAAACAAATCACCAACAGTGCTATAGTAAGAAATTATCCCTATCACCGGGCGACAATGCGAGGTTTTACTTTACAAATTCTCGCAACTATGTATATTGGATTTCAATTTCACGATGCGAGGTTTAAAAAAGACAAGCGACAATTAAGACGATAATTGTCGCGCTCTTAACCTCGCGACGATTGTTAAATCTCGCATGTAAGTATGTTTTCGGACAAGGCGACAACGCGATAATTATCGCGTTGTCGCGTGTTGGCGAGGCGACAATTTAAGTGGCACGAACATGATTCCGTACCAACCGGCCCCGAGTGACAGTAGACAGTTTAGACGAGAGATATCCACCAGTATTCGCATAGTGTTTTATGACAATTGTAGCATGGTGTATTATAATTGTTATTCAGGACAGTTTACTTAATGTGCCTTTGCGTTGTTTTGATGTATGCAAATGTTTCATTATTGTATACCTGAAGCATAACTGCATATTGAATATAAACATGAGGAAAAAAGGCATGCCGTCGCTTTGGAAATGTAAACAGCACCGCTTTAATTTAGTTTTCCACTCTTTAAGCCCTATGTTCCTATATTATAAGTCAGTGTAAATGGAATTGCTCTCCGTCGGTTGAATCCGTTCATCATATATAACAATAACCACAGAAACACAACGCTGATATGCTCATATAAACATACATATTTGAAACATTAAGTAACCATAAAGAAGCCAAAGCATGTACGCAGTATTTTCACGAATGATCGCGATTAAATTATCTTTGGCAAGTTGCTTAAATTAATTTATTGAAATATAATTATAAGCAGTATCCATTTTGCCAACTTTGTGTAAAAATGAAATAATATTCTATTGTTCTGTGAAAAATATTTTAACATCGAACTGTCTTTATTTTACCATATTTTGAACAACTATTTCAAATTAGACTTTTCATGATACTTTACAGAGGAATAATATATGTGAGTAGGCAGATAGTCAAAACAGAATTTCACATACAGAGCATACGCTTGAGTTACATTATACATACCAAAGAGCTTGATCTAAGTAAAACCACAGTTGTTTTGGGGTTAACGCCGTTTTTCAACAATATTTCAGTCATGTAACGGCGGGCAGTTAACCTAACCAGTGTTCCTGGATTCTGTACCAGTACAAACCTGTTCTCCGCAAGTAACTGCCAACTTCCGCACATGAATTATCAGAGATGGAGGACGAATGATTTCAGACAATGTATTTTATCAAATCGTCACGGAGAACATACGGTCCTCGAACTCGCGACCCCGCGATCCGTAGGCCAACGCTCTCCCTACTAAGCTAGGCGGGCACAGTATGACACAGTGTTTTATTTCTGATATTAAACAAAATCTTTTCTCCATCGTTTATTTACAACGTATAGAAATGCAAAGCTGTCCATTTATGTTTTTGAAATAAAAATACAAACGCACCCGGAGCATAGCATTTAAACATCAATAATTTGAATAAATTCTACTATAGTTATGAGAATATATTTTAAAAGCACTACCAGCGAGTGTGGAATTCATTTTGGTCTAATGTGCAAGTGTAAACTGAAAGATTACCCTGAGGAGATTCGTTAACGAAATATTTGCATATAATTTTTTTGTGATGGATAACTAACAAGTAAAGATCAGACATATCTGTTAAAGGTCCAAACCAAACTAATAATAAAGCTCGACAGAATAATTCCAGCCGCACATAAATGACCGTTCTTAAATCAGCAGGTGATACGTAATTCGTCATTTTAGTCTGGACGCTGTGTCTCTTTTCAGAAGAAAAGATATGACCAACAGATATTCGTCTGAACGAGAACGTAGTTACATATAGTATGAGAATATTTAGGTCTCTTTTACAAGATTAAAGGTAATGGTAGATTTACCGGAAGCACAGAGCACTCCAAACACAGCCATAGAGCCATGCATCACAGTTGGCCCGCAACAAAAAGAAGCTGTAACGGAAAATATTGTAGCCTGGTTGCTTCAAGAAATCCAACAACAAGTACATTTTAATTATATGCAACATACAGAAAAAAGGGGGAAAGGGGTAGATAAAAGGATCGGGTGTTGGGGGAATGTGGAGCACGGATGAATATTCAACAGGGAAAGCCACTTTCCTTAAACGTAGTCTCCCTACACTTTAAACCACAGCAGCGTAGACAGGCACGTACAAAAGACTACCGTCGTTTATATGATTGAAAAATTGTTGAAAAAAACGTTAAACCCGAACACACACACACACACAAAAGATTAACACAGCTAAAATACACAGATAACAGATAAGTAAGAAAAAACAAACAATACTGTTGGGCACCGCCAAAGACAGACAGTCAGACACACACACACGCACGCACGCACGCAGCAGGAAAAATCAACAGCCGAGCATCGCGTAAGGACGGCCGGTGGCCAAAATTATGGTCGGAAAGATAATTTAATCATAGTAAAAGGAGATGTGGTGCAAATGCAAGGAGAATGGGTGGGAGGGGGCGATGTGGGTAGTGAGGAGAAAGAGGAAATAAACCCCAACAACAAACAAGACAACATACGCAACACAAAATACGAGACGGACAGAAAACAAGTTTGTTTTAGATTTTTTTCTGATTTGAAATTATTAGACAAAAGAAAAAGACTTCACTTACACGTTTCTTGAGCTCAGTGTAATTCCTGATACAGCTGCGAGCTCTTTTGAAAAATACTGCTATTCACTTTATCCAGACCACTTAAATGTGAACAAGCAATTCTAAATAAACATGATAAATATGCTTATAATGATAGTACCTAGGGAAAATGGTGTATTTATTCAACCATTAAGGTTACGAAGTAGGCCTTGAGAAACTAAAATCAAACAACACCAAATCATAGAAAGAAAGATTTGTTTGACATGAAAATTGAACAGCATGTAAAAGATGTATATTACTTTACAAAACAAGTGTCAATTTACTGAAATAAACATTGAATTCCAGAAAATGACTGCCTATAGGGGTCCCACTTCCGGACAGTCAAACGCCTTTAAAAACTCACCGTTTTCAAAGAACTATTACACATGTTCGTTTTGATGCATTTGCAATAGTGTGCGAGTGGTAAAATTTCACATAACCAGGTGGAATACAGTTTTCAGAAATTGTTTATCTTTATTTCTTTACAAATGGCGTTCATTTTCAAAGGGAAACAACTTTTTCTCGATGATTACTTAAAATAATCGGAAAAAGTTGTCTCCCTTTGAAAAAAAATGCCATTTGTACTTAAAGTATTCCGAAAAAGTTGTCTTCCTTTGAAAATGAATACCATTTGTAAAGAAATAAAGATAAACAATTGCTGAAAACTGTGTTCCACCTCGTTATGCGAAATTTCACCACTCGCACGCTATTGCAAATGCATCTGTTTTTTTCTGTTTTGGTAAGTTTCCTTTCCTTAAGTTTTGTTTTTACAAAAAGGTTATTTGTTTTACACAGTCATTAAGGTAACTTGACATGGACAACCAAGATGGCGTCACGAAATTGGGGTTGGTCACATTATTTACTCGTATAGACGATATGCTGCTACAGAGGTCTAAAGATGCATTTTAATCATTTAATGCACACATATACAATTGTAAAAATGCATTTAATTTATAAAATTATAAAATCAAATGATCTGAAACTCACCATGAACTATAAACTCACCATGAAAACTAGTCAATTTTTGTGCGCATTTTGCGGAAAAGTTATGTATCCAAACTGAAAATAATTTATATCCTCATATCTTTGAATATGTCCTTTAGGTGCTCCACCTATTAACAAAAGAACTTACCCACTGAGTTTTATGCTATTTGCTATGTAATTTCATAAGGAAATTATAAATTTCAATATTTTGTTGCAAATAAATTCAGTAACAAGGGGCTATGCAATTCCAAAAATATGTTTATCGTAAAACTCACCCAGTCCTATGAACGGAAAGTGAACCCAAACATAGCTGATGTTGGGTAAATTACTTTGTTTTTTATGACTCCTGCATGTTCAAATGCAGAAATCCTCATCTCAACTGGCTCTACATTTTTTAGGGGGCAACAGAAAATCAAGAAAATGTACTCATCAATTACATTACACATACATTAATTTAGTATGGCCTAAGACCCACGCTTTGCATGAGATTTCCATGCAAGTCAGTGAAGTTTTGAAATTGAGGGTTATTCAAACAGTAGAAAAAGATTGTTAACGTTTTATAAAATTAAAATACAAACACTGTAGAATTACTAAGAAATGAACACAGCACTCAAAACTCTAAATATGTGAGGATGTAAAGTCTCAGAAAAAAGGACAAAGTAAACTTACATGTACTTCGAATTTTTTTAATTACCTTCATACTGCAGGCAGGTTTCAACTTTTTAGGGTGTAAAATATAGAGATTTATAATTTACCAACGAAATTCCAGAGCAAATAGCATAAAACTCAATGGATAAGTTCTTTTGTCAATAGGTGGAGCACCTGAAGGACTTATTCAAAGATATGAGGATATAAATTATTTTAAGTTTGGATACATAACTTTTCCGCAAAATGTGCACAAAAATTGACTAGTTTTCATGGTGAGTTTCAGAACATTTGATTTTATAGTTTTATAAATTAAATTCATTTTTACAACTGTTTAGGTGTGTATTAAATGATTAAAATGCATCTTTAGACCTTTGTAGCAGCATATCGTCTATACGAGTAAATAATGTGACCAATCCCAATTTGGTGACGCCATCTTGGTTGTCCATGTCAAGTTACCTTAACTCTTACCCTGCATTACATCAACAATTTCTAACCAGTGCAAATCATTACTAACCTGCAAAACATATCCGATACTGCTAAATTTTAGACTCTAAATTTTAAATTAATCTTTCCGGTGAAAACAGTACTGTACATATTCTGAATGATAGTCAAATTTGATAATAAGCTGAAGTAGGGTAAGGATTCATGTTGCTTCCAACAATTCCAGAAATAAAGTATAGAACATATTTCAGTGTTGTTTGCTTACTGTTACCATCTTTTAAGCACCAAAGGCTCAATGTGAGCTTTTGTGACTGTTTGGTGTCCGTCGTGTGTCCCTCCACAATTTCTTAACACAGTCTTTTTCTAATCAGAACTACTGTCCTCGTTTATATAAAACTTCACAGAGGCCGATTTCAACATTGCCAAAAGATTTAAAATACAGGTTTCTGCCCATATATAACTTGTGCTTCAGTTACATCACGCCGACCATCTTTTTTAAAGATATTTCTTGTTTTGTACAGTTGCTAAATTTTGAGGCTTAATAGATAAATTAAACGAGAATTATGACTTGTTCTAGCAGGATTGGCATATAAGTGAGAACTGTTCTAGAAAGGTCTACAGTTGGCAGCAATCAACAACAAATAATACACATTTTTGACCTAATCAAGACTACTTCCTATGTTCACCAGTCTATTGTACATATAATGTTTGAGTGAATGTTTTCTTGACAAATCGTTTTGTATTAAAAAATAAGGCTATTTATTAAGAAGAGCCATTTTGTCGACTTCCAAAAATCAAAAGCACAATTTTCAGATATATAGAATAATGTTTTGACAAATAAGAATCTTATTCTTAACTTAGTCTATAAGCTAGAAGATATACTTTAAAAAGTATTTCTATGTAGCTAGGTTCAAAGTATCGGGTAGAATAGAAAAATCTAATTATTTTTCAAAATTTAACACGATATCACATAATACACCAACTTTCACAATTCTTGGAGGAAGGGTTGTATAATTCTACACATTTCTGCGAAATCAACTTCTTGTTAAGCCGACCCTAGAAATAAAATGTACTGATGCCACGACTTAAGTAATCGTGACACCAAAACATTAATGTTGCAACCCTACTTCTTTAATTCATGGGTTGTTGTCTTTAAACTCCGCTACCTTGTTAAAATGTTTGTACAAACGACCGACCCTGCTAAAACAACAGTAGAAGTCAGCGGGGTCCACCAAGCTAGAAACTAGACCTGTATCTACCCCAAGATCCTGCTGTTTCGACTTCCATGCAGTTTTGAGATAAAAAAAAAGAACTATACACATGAAAATCGTCGGGAAAAGACGCAAATGCCCCCTTGCTATGCTTTGATTCAATTTTGCTTAAACGAAATCAAACAGTTTCATTTATCGGGGACACATAAGTAGGCCAACATCGAGAAACTTCACATCAGGCAAACACCCACATTTGATATTCTAAGATAAGATTTTTTAATTGAGTCAGAAAGACAATTACAAGTAACATAAGCTCTGATGACACATATTTTTAACCGACTATAAATTCTCGTTATGTACTGCTTTGATTCTATTTTGCTTAATAATCTATTTTAAAAGCTCTGTAGCTTTTACTCTGTTTTATTAACGTTTATCAAATTGACAACTTTCATGTGAATTTTTCAATTCAACAACAATTAAAATACAAATCCAGAACTGATGTAATGTTGTTAAAAGTCATAGTAAAGTACCGCTAGTATCTAAATATATTCAGGATTTGCAAGGAATGTCAATTATTCATCTTGTTAGAACTAAAATAGGTTGTTACATTAAATATTGAGACAAATATGTAAGTTAACCAGACGTGCACATGCAGCACGACCATTTGCTTAACTATTAACGTGTAGCTTTCCGTGCTAAAGTGGACTATTATAGCAATTAATATACTATAGTTATAATTATTTATAAAAAGGAAATCTTAAACAAATATTTTGACTCAATTTTACATAAATCTTACAAAGATAAAATAACGATAAAATAAAATGTTAAATAATAAATAATATGAATCGGTCATTATAAAAGCTGTACAAAAATAAGGATAAAATAAGAATAAAGGGAAGTAAATCAGAAAGCAAATCTATTTTTAAATGAAATAAAGCAGTTTATCATTTAGCTTGCTCCCACACAGTGATCTCCCCTGTCATTCGAATCAGGACAGGTAGAAAGAATCACATGTAGATCTATATCCTATACAACTAATAAAAATGATTCAGATCATATGCTGTTTTACAAGTTAAAGCATAGCAAAAGTTCCTTCTAGGGCATATCTATATAAATATAAAATGATCATCTTGTAAAATTTTGGTTGCAATGTCTGTTTTGTACTGCCATAAATTTACGCTAGTTATTTAACATAAATTGTTAAATCCAACAACAAATTAAATCTGTTACCACTTTCAGTAGAGTAAAATGGCAATAAGACATTGACCCGGTTAATCAATTACGATTCGATGCGTGAATTTGTTGCGCATAATTAGAGGGTCGCAATGGGGTTTGTTTTCATATCTTAACTATGCATTTCAAGGAAACGATAATATTTAGTTGTTTACATTTAAATTTGCTGATATATGTCCATCTGGTCGACTGAATGTATGTTATGTTCCTCAAGAATGGAGGAAATAACATCCTCGGGTTTAGTAATATGTAATCCACGGAACGCGTTCAGTCAGAGAGTCGGCTCAATTAGGAAAGAATAGTCTAACGTCAGAGGTTATATCTAAGGTCACGGAGTTTTACTGGCCAGCTTGTAATGACAACAGCTTTCGGTATCAGTAGCTCAGTCAAGTGTGACTTATTGAACTATAATATTCCTTCTCAAGAGAAGGAATAATTACTGACGAGTGCATTATGTATTAAGGCTAAACTAGAGAAATCTTTATTACACGTTTTGAACTATTTTTTTCACGGCATATTTTCGTGCGCTTCGGTCACGTCTGGGGTTTTTCTGAAGTGTTTTAAAGGAATACACCTTCGCTTTTCAACTTAGCCATGCTCGATGGATCAACAGACTTAAAAACATAATTTTAATACGAAATGACGCATTCTTTAACCTTATTGTATTTACATGTGTATGAAAATATCAACCGACTGTAGAACAATGTTCAGAAAACAGTTTATATCAATAAGAATGTCTGTCGATTAGCCCGAAAAAAACGGGCAAAAGCCTTGCAGTCATTCAGTGAAAATGGTTAGTCTGATATTCTTGCAAGCTCTGGAATACGGTAATTATAGGTCTCAACCACTTCGTGGTTTCAACATAAAAACTACATATGGTATCTAACAACAAATTATCCGCATTGCAATCCACATTGTAGATAATTGTCTGTAACTTGAGTATGAAAATCGTTAATCATGCATTTTAGACAATTCTATTACAAAATGTAATTTTAAAGAAAGGGATAATGTATTCCAATATCTGCCTGACTGTACTTTAAATTGATTTCTCATTCATGTGACAGCTCTCAAAATTATGGGATATCTAAATTGAAATTTGGGCATGCTATTAAACCGTAAATCAAACTTATTTTACCGTCATCTGATACAAGCCCTCTTAAATTATTAATTCTATTTGTCTCGTTCCGATATGATATTTATCACGAATTACAAATTTCCTTTTTAACTTGAGACATTATTTAGAACTTTATTGAAATAAACGACATTGCATAAAACTCTCGTTCGACTTTGATATATATTAACGAATTTTGTTCAATTTAAACAACCAGAATGAAAAGACAATTTTTCACAGAAGCCTGAATAAAACAGAAAAGAAAGCATAGCTGTTTGTGGTGTAGGTTTAAAAGTGTATATATCTATCAGTCTAAGATAGTACCAATTGCATTGCTCAAGATATAAAGGAGATAGTACTTCCCTGGGTAATATATTAATACCTTCACACATTTTGTGCTATACATTCACTGTCAGAAGACGTATCTTTTGTAGGATGTTAGCACCTAAGGTATGACCAATCTAATGGTGAATATATCAAATGTTCAAAACAATGTTACAGCAATATACTATAACCAGTGAGAGACTTGTATGCAAATTTAAACGTTTTTTTTTTATAAATTTTGTATTATTCATGATATTTCCTTAAGCTCAAGTAGAGACAAACTTCAAAGTGATAGCCACTGTCCAAAATGTTTGCAGAGAATTCGTTATAACATTAATTTTGATAAAAGAAACGTCAACCTATTGGTAAACAATTGTAAAACACAAAATAAAACTGTGAATATCTTTTTTTTTCTAGCGTGTCTAAGTAAAAGGATTTAATGAGACAGAATTCCAAACTGAAATTGAAAAATTAAGGTCGAGTCCTGTGGGACTGTTTTACATTTTGTTCACCTCATTTAAAAATAGCCTTGGGGCAAAGTAAAACCTACCTACATTTCTTCCACAAATATGTAATCTAAAGAATAAAGACAAAATGGAGAACTTTTACCGCATGTAACTCAGTAATTTTAAAGATCCCCTTCTGTTTCTGAAGTAAATTCACTTTGATCAGCGAGAAATCACTTATCAAACAAAAAAATCACTTTTGTACAAGGAATCAATGAAGTCTTTTTTTGAAACTTACTAGAAAAAAAAGGAATATAAGGAAAAGAATTTGGTCCCAGTGAAGCTTGAACCTACATGTATGCCCCCTGAAGAATTTAAGTCAAAGTAGGTTTATTGTAGTAATTAAATTCTGTTCAAAGGAGCTACACTATTACATGGGTCATACCTTAATCGAAGAACATTGTGGGAATTAAGAACGAGGGTTAGCGCAATAATTGGTATAAACTTCTCAGTGACGCTTTTTCCATTGATCGTCCTCCATCATTTGTTTTGTCCGTTTCAGTTTCATTTATTTTATGTGTATGCATGTCGTTATAAACTGCTATATATTTTGTTAAGAGATCTGTGTTTTTGAAACTGCGTTTCCTGTTGTATCTTGTCACAAAAGCATTTGCACATATGTTTTGTTGGATTTAACGTTGCACCGACACAATTATAAGTCATATGGCGACTTACCAGCTTTCATGGTGAAGGAAGACCCAAAGTGTCCCTCCATACATTATTTTATTACGGGTGGGCACAAAGGTAGAACCACAGAGCTACCGCAAGCCAGTCGGACGGCTTCCCCACATGAAGAATTCAATCCACCAAGTGGGGCTCGAACAGACATCGCTGAGTGGCAAGTGATTTAAAGTCAGCGACCTTAGTCACTCGCCTACGGAGGACCCCTTTGCACAGAATGAAGTATATTCTAGATATTTACTTATTGTAGGAAGCACTTGCTTCTCCTGTATGCAGATAATTTCACACTTTCAAACGCAAGAAGCATCAATATTCATATTTCATCAATGAAAGATAGGTCAGTGCCACTTTCTATGCACAAATTTGTCTAGAGAAAAGTGCTATTCGATACTATTTTTTTCTGAATGCCTTGGCAGCTTTATTTCAATAAGAAATCCCGTGTATACATAAAGTTATGACCCGCTGTAGAGAATCTTGTGCCATATATTTCCTGGATAATTATGTAGCCCAAACATTTCAACTACAACATTTTGGAGAAAAAAGCACTTTGTAAGGATATCTATAAAATATAAATATATAAATAGCCGAACGGTAGGAGTACGTAGTGTGGTTTTGCATTATGTCATACGTTTCTTAAATGGATTTGATAAAGTTTGAAATGAGAAATTAAAGATTTTGTCAATGAGTATGATGAGTGGCACAGTTCCCAATTACTATATGATTTTATAATTATTTTAGCAGATCGTTCGCAATATCGGACACATCGTTATGATTCAGCTCCATTAGATGTCTGCTGGCATATATTTCATTTTTTCTCCCCCACCCCAATATATCTGGATTATTCTGTTAAGTTTACATGATATTACCTTCTGTAAATGTGTTAATACCGTTTTATCCATATCTGTTAAGTTTTAAAAACTCAACATTAACTCTGATAAATTGAAACATCCTGAATGTTGTTACAAATAGTTAATTGTTATGCACCACTATCACGAATTGCGAAACACGTTAATGAACACATTTAAGACTTGCTGATGTTGTAATAATTGTGCTATATCTTGACCAGTCGTATGCTAAATAATCATTATATTTCTACTAGTTTTTAACCAATCTAATTTGGACTCATATCCATCCGAAGAACCTATTGGACCTATCGGTTTAATCAATATTTCTTAGAATTGGCACTCGTCCAATTGTATCGCCACATTGTACAAAGCCGTGTTAAATAACGTTATATTATTGTACATGTAACATGCTTAAGTAGTGCTATATTTTCAGGAGAGTGGAGTCCATTCAATATTCCTGTATAACAGAATTTGGTTAAAGCTGAAGCTGTGGAACGTGATGACTATTCCATGTCATTCTCTCATATTGCTATACATTATTAAATCGAGTATGTTACTATATTCAATTGGCTTGGTTGCTTTAAAAAAATCCTGACTACAAAAAATAACAGTTAGGCTTCTTGTATAGATTAAAGGCATGAAGAGTTGCCAGAATTGGTGTTGTTTAGTCTTCAGACTGTGTCTGCTTTTATGTTGTTTGGTTGCATTCTATGCTTTCAGAGAATTTTGCTATAGATTTTGTTCAGATACTTCTTCAAAGTTTACTTTTATTTTGCCCTGATTTTAGTAGAAGTTAATTTAATTATACATTCATAAAAAGCATACTTAGAAGACTTAAAAAAATCATTTATGCTATTAAATGTCCAAAAGATATAGTAATCAAATTAATAACTAGATTTAGGCTAAAAACTTTCCGATTTACCACAGGGTTTTCGTAATTTTCTCCTGAATGGAACTCGAAGCGATCTGGGATTTCTGTAATAAAGCACAAAAACCTTTTATGGTATAACAAATTTAATTTCGAAATATTAAACTAGACTTTTCTCACGTTTATTTGATTTAAGGATCCTCTTGAGATTTCAGAAAGCTTATGAAAATAGTATGCAATTGTTGGACGTTTGTTTTGGCTATACACTGAACCACTTGTCGTTTCTCCCATTCATGTAAGGAAAAAAAAAAACAAATTAAGACATGCAAAAGTAAAAATCATAAGTTAGTAAGCGTACTTTTGCCTTTATAGTATGACTGGACAAAATGCAATAAAATCTGTGAAAAGATCCCTTGGAAGCATTTAACGCAACCTTGAATCCTTTCGATTAAGTCTGTTCATGCGAGGAAATGCAATGTCAAGCACCCCTTCCGCCCTCTTCACTGGCTTAAGAATTCTGCTTTAGTAAAATTAAATATTCTCAATGATCCCAAAGGACCAGAAAATAAAACAGCAACACATGAATTAAACATTTTAACTGTCCAGTGTACAAAGAGCTTGATAAGAGCTATTGTAACCATTTACCTTCTTACGCCAATCCGCCTGTCCGTTCGTCGTCCGTCTTTTTAGTAATAACATTTTTTAATACCACATTTCCTATGAAACAATTTATCTAGCCTGTATTTCATTGGATGTTTTTCTAAAGATGTTCAAACGATTTCATTTTCACTTCTTACACATGGATGCCACAAGAACTAAATTCAAACTACATCTACGCCTTTTAGACACTACTCCAATATTACAATACTTTCATATAAATGTTCCTTTAAGTACGATTGTTCAAATATTGTGATTCGTAAGGTGGCATTGTCATTTGTCCTTATATGCATTTATTAGAAACTTTAAATGACTTTGTAAATCTTCGTGACAGAAAATGCTTGCCCGATTTTAGAATAATTTCAGAAACCATGTGTTGTCACTTTTCCCTCTGTATATTGAGTGGAAATTTTAAAAATCTTGTTTTCAGTAATTGCTGGCCCGATTTCAGATAATGTCATACAAATAATCCTTTGGTGGCTTTATTTGTCCAATTTTTCTCTAATTACTCAGAAAGACTATAGCCACCAGAAGGCGTGGTCGTTTTGTCCGTATTTGTATAGAGAAGGCATTTTAGAAATATTCTGGTAACTAACTGCTGGTCTGATTTAAAAACAGTTTCAGAAAAACGACACTCTGCAAAGATTGTCAGAATTATTCAGATTCATCCGACTTTTGACAAATGAAAGTTACAATTTGTACATACTTGAAGTCTTATAAATCCTCTTGTCAGTAACTGATGGTCTGTTTTTAAAATAATTTCACACAAATGATGTTGTTAAAACATCCTGATTCATCAAAAACATGACCACCGGAGGACATGGTCACTGATTGCTATATATATGTACCGGAAACTTTTAAAATCTTATCGCCATTTTAGTGGGGCAATGTAAAAATCCTAAATATTGTTTCGGTAACCTTTAGAAATGTTATTCAAACTATCTAATTCGTTAAAAAAGATGACCCAAAGCTAAAAACCGAAAAACAGTATATCCTCTTTAACATTGTTGGTCTGATATTAAAATAATTTCACTGGAACGTACATTTTAAGGCCCTTTACCAACTGTGTTGAAATTATTCCAGTCGCCAGGATCTCTTTTCCCTATTCGTATAAAGAAAAGTTAAAAATCTTCTTTTCAGAAACAATGGACCTAGTTTGAAAATAATTTCACACAAATAAACCTTAGATGACCTGTATCAAGATTGTTTAAATTTTTCAGAGACGTCCGCTAGGTGACTTTGTTAATTTTCTCTTTATGTAGTGATATAGTAACCCTCTTCCAAGATTGTTTCAAATTAGTTTGATTCCTTAAAAGAACGACCGTCAGTTGTCTTATATAGATATTCCCTATATGAATCTTCTTACCTGATTCTGCATTCCAGTGTTCAAAGTTAAAAATGTTTCTTATTAAACAGGTCTTGTTAACGTCCGAGATTTAAGGCTGATGTATTACGACCTGTAGCAAAACATATTGATTAACTATAGTGGTGTCAATGAAAAACCTTAACCAAGTTGGCTTGCATCCTCTTAAATAGACATTAAAACATGCAGTTAGAATGAAGGTTATTGAACATCTGAGGTTGTTAAATCTAGGATAACTGAACATGCAAATGCGGATAGTGAACTCTCCTACTGACATTGACAAATGTCCCAGGAAAAGGCGTCTACACGTTTAAACCAGTTGAAAAGCCACAGTTAAATTCTAACATTCAGATGCATGGCAGAGGGTGTTAGAAACCTGCTAGATTAATGTCGATGACGTTTCCGTTTGCTTTCGAAAAATGCCTAGTTTTGAAGTAATATAATATGTAAGGATTTCGATTGCAGCAAGAATTATGTACGTGTACATACATTTCCATGTGAGTTGGATATTTAAATCCTTTATTCGTGGCATATAGTGATGGATATCAATGAAGTCATCATATAGAATATTTTAGCATGATTTTTAAAGGTCCGTATAAAAAATGAACACACACGATTTCCAAGTTTTGAAATTTTACAGGAAAATGTCAGCTAAGTCGACATCATTTTCCATATCACAGACACACAAAAATCATTAAAAGGAGTAAACTTTCCTCCTTTAAATTACATAATCACAATTCATTCGTTGAATATAAATACGCAACATTCCTATTATAAAGCAATGACAAAAGTCTGATAGAAAAACGATCCAGAACACTTCTAAAACAATACAGATTGTAGTCGTTGAAAAGTAATTCTGTTTATAGCATCAGAGAAGACACTACTATGATATAACAGACCAAGTTTAATTCAGTTTCATCATGCATCCATGAGGAAAAGTTGCTTAAAGATTTTTTTTACTATTTTAGATCTAGTTGTCCCCAAAAAGTGCGAAGTGTCATCATTTGAAGAAAACTGGGAGAGAAATTATGATGATGCTACAGACTATGTATATATCTTAGTCCAAAACGGATGATCTTCTCTAAATTTTACAATTCGATCATCCGAACGTTTAGACAAGTACAATACAAAACTATTAACTTTTTTTTTCATGAATTCTGTCAGAAAACAGAATGTTACATACGGAAAATCAATCTTACTTGAACAATTGTTTTGCTATGAATTAACATTGGCCCCTGAAAATAGACGTACTATCACAATTTCCTTAAGTACATTTAACGGTAATCTATCGAATATTCTTTAATATAAATGCCATCAAAGTCATTTTCAGACATCTTGTTTTGAAGGTTGAGCATAGCAGTTGGATTGTTTAGTGCTTATTTATCACGGAAAAGTGAACATGCCATATTATCTCTTAAGATATTCATAAAATGATTCTTAATCAAATCAGTTTGGCCAGAGAAGCATAAAGCGACTGAAATAAATCTGTATTAGTTTCAGTGAAAGAGGAATTTATTGTACTTTGCTTCCAATCAAGATGTCATGGCGGAATTTCAGGAATGCCAGTGGAACTTTTGATGAGTGAATTGTTGTTAGGATAGATTATAAGTACCCCCGAGATTCATTATTTTACTATGTACTTTCATTTCCAGTCACGGATCCGCATTTATGCCATTTGACTGAATAATAAAATAAGGACGTATAAATCTTCTATCATTGAACTAACCCTTACAAATCTATACATAATGCTGATCGTTTAATTAGATATCTACAAAGATTACTCTTGGGGTTGGGAAAGGGAGTTGGGGTGTATAGATACAGAATTGTACTAAAATTCTGAAGGTGCTTAAACATAATTCCTTTCTCCATACATATAATAGTTACGGTAAATTTATTATCTTAGTCATTCATGATCTTTAAGCTATTGACCATTTTCTGGGCCTTTAAATATGATAATAGAGTACATACAAGTAGCATACAATACAGTTCTCATACGCGCAATTATTACAATTGTTATAATCCAGTATGTACTTAACGCGACATCAGTCAACTCGTGACTGATACCACATTGCAGTCAGCCGCTAATTGACGCTGTATATAACGATTGTCAGACAAATAAAAACATTTTATAAATGCTAACTTATATAAGAGCTAGGATATCGCTTGATTTAATTATAAGCACAATTGCAAAGAAGCATATGCTGGTAATGGAGACAATTATTTGTCGTATGGTAAAATACTGAATAAAGAGATTCAAGATTCCAGTAAGAGCAGGAACAAAAGTGATTTTTAAAGCTACCTATCATGGAGTTTTCAACCTTTTACGCAAAAATCATTTCACGTCAAACTGTACAAAGTTCTGAAGATGAAACATGCATTATATCTCATGAAAGTCATAACGGTACCTCTTTTATTAAAACGTTTGAAAGTTTATCA
Source organism: Mercenaria mercenaria (assembly GCF_021730395.1). Lineage (NCBI taxonomy): Eukaryota > Metazoa > Mollusca > Bivalvia > Venerida > Veneridae > Mercenaria > Mercenaria mercenaria. The sequence goes on from NC_069368.1 coordinate 49,000,657, forward strand.
AATACAGGTTGAGAGTTTCCATGACTTAGAAACTTACAAGGTCTGTAAACAATATTTGCATAAAAGTCAGGATTTAGTACATTGTCCAAGAAATGTCTTTAGATTACTATTAGTTTATACTAAATTATTTTAGCTCGATTGTGACGAAAGCTTCAAACTTATTTGAACCACTCTCGAGTCCGCCTCCAGGAAAACCAGTATTGAATCACATACATCAATATTTGCGAGGAAAGATTGTTATGATGCTACATCATCTGAATATTTAATATATCTTTACATTATAAGAAGATCAGTATGAGCCAGGGTACCTAACGGAATAGGCATGACTCATCAAATTTGCTAATATTGTTAATGTGTTCTTAACCCCGCCACAGAGTTATAAGCATTAGTTGAAAACAATGACCAGAAAATCATCCCACTTTTTTCATTATCATGCGTAAAATTAATAATATTCAACCGTTGTTCGCATTCATGAACGAATGTGCATCAATGGTATCGTTTTTATTTGTACAAATCCTTCCAAAGTATGACAAATGAAATACTAGTTTTAACTTTAGAACTTTTTGTCCAATAGCTGTTTCCACTGACATAATGTACAATGCTTTTACATTAGGAAGTATTTATTTCAAGATTTATCATTGTGTTTACAGCGCTGTGAAGAAAATAACAGATGCAGTAATGGTATAATGGTTGATCTGGCAAAGCAGAGCTTTGTCTGTGATACAGTTCTATTTCAAAGTTATTTGTAATGTATTGGACACGATAACCATACACCATTTTATCTTATTTTTAACAAAGTTTGCCACTTGGCTGTGTATCAATGGTCTGTAAATTTTACACGAAAATTGTTCATTTGTTGCTGTTTACCAGAATGATGCTATAAGCCAATCAAATGAGAAAATGGTAAATGTGCACAATAATAATCAACATGTTGTTACATAGACAATATAAATGATTTTTGCGTAAATCTTTTCCTAAGGTGGCGATTTTATATTTTAGTTACAAAAATGTTTGATGCATGCCATCAAAGGCCCCACATTTTTGTGATATGCATATTGATGATAGAGTTTTTTTTTTTTAACTTTTGTTGAAAGATGTTGTTTCACTAAAGTACATATTTCTCCATATGAATTTATAAAACAGTGCTTCTGAAAGACATACTTAAGCAGTCAAGCATACTTCTTTAGCCAGCAATTGTGATCCGGTAATCTGATGCAATGCTCAGCATTTTACAGTCTTGATAAAAATTGATTTGTCTGCAAACAATCTTTCAAAATACAATGAGCAAGAGACCCGAAAACGTTTGCTAAATTTATGAGATTAACATATAAAGGAAATATCTTCGCGATATTTGTACTGCTAAAATGAAACATGTGACAAAAGTGACAACAATGAAGCAACCAAAGTCATTGCACGTTGTATTAAGAAAATGCCCCTGTTTGTAATTTCCCTAAACACATGTGAATATACCACAAAGCGTCGCCTGATTCTTATAGTGCTCTATCTCCATTTTTTGAAAAAAATGAGATTTTTACATCATTTTGTTTGTCTCGCCGAGCTCTATCGTTCTGGAGCAAGAAAACGTAACTTTTGACGTCATAGAGAAAGATCCTGCGTAATACTTTGCTCTATGTCCTCTGTTTGAATGTAACAGTAACGATTAAAGTACTCCATCTCCAGGACTTAAAGCACAGTAATGTTTAAAATTATTCTGACCAATCATACACATAAATTAACATCATGTGATCATCATTAGACTTTGTAAAGGAGTGCTCTATCTCCATTTAACTTAATCCAGAATTGCTCTAACTCCATTTTAACCAATAGAATGCACAGTTACATCCATGTGATCACAACAAAGTATGGCGGATAGGCATAGTTGTAGCATATTTGAAATATACTTAGAATGCCTATCTACACGACATGCATAGGTGAGATTGCTTATACAGGTTATTTTATCATTTTATTACTTTTACGAACATATAGCATTGTCAATTAAGCTATAGGCAAGAAAATACATGCAAGATTTGCAACAGACCTGTATTGATGTGTATTTCGGATAGAAACTATTTTCGTCATTCTGAAGCTGTATCTAAGAAATACCACTGAATATAACAATGGTATTTGCAAACATGTTTCCGAGAAGCAAATTTGTGATAATAAGTTATTGTCTATTAAGAGCAATAGAAATAAAACCAAAAACAGAACATATTTTACTTTACAAAGTTACAATAAGGCTCCAACTAATTTTCTTGTTGATCACTTTTTTAGCTATGCAAATTTTGCTGAATGCAGTATTCGTATGACAACAAGAACTGGCAGTACAATATCCCTACTTCCAGATGCAAAAATCCTATCGTTAAACTTGCAACCCTTGACAAAAGAGAAAATTGAAAATTAAATACTTAAAAAACAAGGACAAATATCAAACAAGGATACAATGCTGAAATTCAAGTCAATAAATGAAAGTACGTACATGAAGAAACTGTGATGATTATAAATAACGATTGTGTTTGTGAGAGAGAATATATATATATATATATATATATTTCTTAGAATTTTAAGTAGTCAATACTTATTACAAATGGTTGGTGTGAATCAAAATCAATGCCACAAAACTAATTAAGTATCACATGATGTAACTTACCGAATATGAAACATGTGTGTTGTGACTGCAACTGTTTAGTTGCAAAATAAATGCTATGAATTCTTGTTATGATACTCAGTATTAAGTTGAAATGTATTCCACCAGATTTGAGAACGACATGCAGAAACTAAATGGAATATATACAGTAAGATTAGTATGAAAGGTATGATCGGGACATATTATTTACGATGTAATATTTTTGAGCCTTAAATTAATTGTCAGAATTATGTGAAAAGTTAACAAGAGGGCTAAATGGGTCTTAGTCCTTCAACTGAAGAAAGTCTAAACTATCTGACTTTGCTTCTAGCTACGTTTGGTGAAAACCCTTTAGCCTGTTCATTATTTTTTATTATCATTTTGCTGTCACGCATCAAAGCACATAACCTTCGAAAGAAATCATCTGAAGTTATTTCTTTTTCAACACTAGTGGGCCCCTAAAAGGGCCAAAGTGTCCCTATTTGAATAGATTTGATATAAGACATAACATGGTAAAGGACCTTATAATGATGCTCCGGACAAGGTTTTATGAAGACCCATTCATAAGTTAGAGAGGAATTTAGTAAGAAGGTATCTCTATTTTGCAACTCTAGCAGCCCCTAAAAGAGGCCACACTAACTGAATAAATTAGTTAAAGAACCTAATAAAAGTTTGATGAAGATCCATCAAGCGGTTGAGGAGTAGTCATTTAAAGGCATTTGTAGCTTTAGGTCTAGTGCCCTTAATCCAACAAATTTGAGAAAGGACCTTATACTGGTCTCTAGACCAAGTTTGGTGAATATCCATCAAATGGTTCATGAGTAGTCGTTTAAAGGTATTTCTATTTTGAACTCTAACAGCCCCTGAAAGGGACCAAGCGCCCCTAACAGAACAATTTTGGTGACGATTCTTATAATGATGCTATAAATCAGGTTTGAAGAAGATCCATTGAGTGGTTCATGAGATAAAATCATTTAAGGGAATTTCTAATTTTAGCTCTGATGATCCCTCAAAGGGGCCAATCGTCCCGATCTGAACCAGTTTGGGAGAGGATGTTATAATGATACTACAGACTATGTTTGATAAAGATCCATCAAGCGGTTCATGAGAAGTTCCTTAAATGTTTTTCCTATTTTGTTTGCTCTATCTGGCAGTAGCTGCCCTCAAAGGGGCCAAGATTAACCATTTGTTCAACCTTTATAGAGATCTATCCCAAAATTCTACTGACCAAGTTTTGGTATAAATGTAACAAGTAGTTTCAAAAGATAAAATTTTTAAGTACAATGTTGACGCAGGAAGACAGACGATGGACGCCGTACAATCCACCTAAAAAGAGACATGAATATAACATTGATTGTGTTGTGTAAAAGAGAACTGGTGTGACTGACAAGTACAGTTAAATGCAAAAATTGAACATAATATAAAAACTGTTGTTTTGTGAAATAATACAGTTACTAATGAAAATATTTAGTTGCAAAGACAATGTCATTAAGTATTGTTATAATGCTTAGTATTATGTATTATGTATAACTTAATGCCAACTAATAACTAAACACGGGAAATCTTACTCAGTGTAATGAAAAGCTAGTTGTATTTGGCAAATAGAATAGTTACGACTAAAAAGATTTTAGATCTTTGTTCATTGCTGACAATAATTATTGCGGTTACTGAGTAATTAAACTTCAAAATCTTTTTGTTGCTGTTTAACACAATACTACGATATGGTTTACGAATACCCATCTGCAAATAAGTAGGACCAATGTGCCTAGTTTAATAGCCAATTATGTCTATAGCGTAGCAGTTCAGTTAGCCCTGAACAATACGGACAGCATGGTAAAACTATTGGCAAATCAGTTCAAATCTTCTGACTTTGAACACCTGCCACTCACCACTGTTTGAAACCGCAATTTTTTCATGTGAGGAAACCATCCAGTTGACACAAAGAAAGTCATATACCCAGATATCCGTGCGTGCCAAAAATAATGCAACTGGAGTCCTCCTCCTCAAAGAAAATCTTGAAAGTTGCAATATGGCCTATGATAGTGTGTCAGTTTGATGATACTAAAGCCAAAGCCATTCCTACTTTAATTTCAAAATGAGAACTGTGACTGTCTTTACTGTTTAAGAGCTCTCGCACTATTTTCAATATACAATTTAAATAAAATATTATCTTGCTCTATGTCCAATTTTGTAAATTCACAGTGCTCTATCTCCCGATAGAGCAATACACCTTTAACATTTTTTTCTTTTTTTGTCAGATTTGCTCTATCTCCAAAGTGAAAAATGTATAATTGCAGAAAAGTAAAAACGAAATGTATTTAAAAGCATTTACAGTCTGAAAGAACTAAGCGCAAGGAACAAGTAGATATATTTATCATCATTTTCGCCCAGAAATAAAGAAAGTAGACGAGAGTTAAACTTTGGAAGCGATTTTCGCCACGTTTAAAAAATGGTAGATAGAGCATCGTTCCACTCACGCGACGAAAGGTAAGTATCATTGTATAAGGTGTGTTTAGATTGTAACATTGACTATAACACATATACAGGCAACACATCCAAAACCCTTTGAAATATAGCGGATTTTGTCTAGGTTTAACATTACTCTGAACAGTTATAGGTCACATGATAACTTTCTATATTTTGATGCATATTCGCAGGCACGGGCGAATATCTTGGTAGAACCACCAAACGTCCATACGCCAGCTGCTTTGTCTCCTGACACGATAGAATTATACAGCTCAAGTAATGTTTCAAAGTTTTTTACATGAAGAAATGTTATTTAACTCCAACAAAGTGTGTATAAAGTAAGTTTTCTTTATACCATTTGGATAACAAATATACATGAAATGTGATATTTAATAAACCCAAATGGGTTTCGGAATAGATATAAATTGAAATGGGTGTTTGTGTGGGAAGGTATGGTGTTGAAAATTGATATTTGTGCGGGAAAAGAGGAGAAATGGGTGTGAAAGAGACAAAAGTACCTGTTGTTTTTTGTTTGTTTGTTTGTTTTTATTTTATCTAGGAACATAGTGAGGCAGCGCCTTGGTTGACATCAACAATGGAAAAGACGTAACTGTGCAAAGTGGCGTTTATTCACTTACCGTTCCAAGGCGGAGCCGCACTATGTTCCTTTATTTGTTAGTTGTTTTTTTTTCAATGTGTGTGCCGACCGTTGGTGGCATGTTGGGAGTGTGATTCTGATTGGTATTTGTTTCTTACAATGTGTTAAATGCATGTGAGTTTGTGTTTTTTCAACGATATTTTGAAGAAAAAAGGAAGAGTGAAATTACTCGCACGATAATTGATGGCATTTGGCATGCAGCAGGGCGATATAGACCAGATGTTTTTATAGTACTGTAATAGCTTTTCTACAGATTATACGAGGAACAGACAGACTGCGCTTTGGGAGAGCCGTGAAAGCTAGCAAGTATCTTGTAGATTACGACTTCTCGTGTGGGAGTGACAGAGCGAAAGTAGAAGTAACTGTTGGCAACAAATACAATATAGGAAGCAACACTCTTCAAATTTCGAAACCAATTAAGTGTTGCAGCTTTGCAGAAGAAGACAGTGAAAAGGAGAATTCAGCGAGAAATGCATTATTTTGCAGCCAAATAATTATAGCATAAAGCCCTTTAGCATTGTGTGATAACCGCAACATACATAAACAGCAGAGTCTGAACAGCTTCAACTTCGTACCGGTGCCCATTTTGACACACAACGGCGTATTTTATTAACAGTGATTTTTCATTTTGTCTCGACGAACACTTACCATTCGAACGTTTATGTCAGATACAGAATGATTAATATGTCTGTGTTACACAAACAGTAATGTCAGAACCATTTCCTTTATGACTTGAAGTCAAATTCTAGGTGTAGACAGACATTCAACATTGTGCCCATTTTTGACGCAAAACAGCCTATTTCAATAATAGTAAATGTTCAATTTTCTATTAGTTGCATGAGAAAACTCGGATCTGGTACAGAAAGGCAAGTATCAATTTACATACAGCATCTTAAGGACAGTAAAAATAATTTTCTGAAACACACTGCTGTATTATGATCTAACGCATAACAGTGATTCAACAATGTGCATCAAACAATAAACAATCACGAAATGAATGTTTATTTCGGGTAACACTATCCTATAACCAAAAAACAAGATGTCGTTTATCAAGCAGTCGGGCGGCTGTAAGAACTTTTGTGCCATGTGCAAGTCCACGCAGACCAACCAGAAGAAATCAATTTCTTAGGTGGCACTCAGAAACAAAGACACTGCCAAGTTACGAGGTGCAGAATTAATACGTGAGATTGCTTACGAAAAAGAAACGGCCGGCGAACGAATTCGGCAATCGAGAATTGCCTTGACAGCTTATCGAAATCCAAGAAAGGCTTGAAAGAGAGGCTTTTCAAGAGCGTATATAAGATACCGCCTTTGAGTCACGACATGAAGTTATGTGAACGTCCGAACGAAAAATTCGTTCTGCAGATTCTGTGTGATCTACGCGATAGATAGAAGTGCACACTTCCGACTCGATATGTTACCTTGATCCAGGAGGCAGGACGTTCGCGACGTGTTACGATTCCAGCAATCTAAATGTGTTTCAAGTCGGACTAGAGGCAGACAAGAAAGAGGTCATTCACAAATTCCGCGACACAATCGATCGGGTTCACCGTCTCTTGTCGAGCGCTCAAAAGAGAAAGCAGACGCAAGCTGAGCAAGACAGAATCGGACAACTGAAAAAAACTGACGTTCACTTGAAGCTGTGGTCCTACCTCGTCAAGAATTGCAAACTGGTCGTTCTACGTATGATATCAGTTCCCTCCATCGTGAGAAAGGACAGACCGAACCATCTAGCCATAGAAGGTAACAGATACTTTCTCTGTTGGCAGCACTTCAGATTCAGACAAAGACTGTTACACAAGTTCGAGGCACGGACTGCGATGCGATCATTCAATACGAAAGCTTGTGGCAATTTCGGAGTGGAAAACAACAAACTAGGTAAAAAGGAAACGTTTTACTGTGAAAGTTGCAACTAAAAAACTCACCGCGACGTCAACGGAGCGGGACATATCCTGTCAAAATACTTGAGAATGTTTCCATTCGCCGCATACAAAGAAATGACAAAAAAAATGACATTTGCTGTCCAGGTTGACTCACCTGGCTGACTCTTTTAGAAGACTCGATGGCATTTTTGTCACATATTTTGCGGGCAGAAATGTCATCGGGTCAAACGAGTTAACATTTGCATGTTGTTGTTTTTTTAGTTGACGACTGAGATTAAAGCAAACCATTAATCCCTCGTTATCCTACATGACCCTCCCTCCCAGGACTAATCACCCAAGCAGCCGGTTTCGTTTTGGATAAAGCATTGTCAATGGTAGTAAAAACACATATATTCCACATTAATCTTGAATATTGTACAATTAAGTCAAGCTGCATTCCAGCTTAATTGGTAGTTTTGTGTCAACCTTTGTCGGCACTGATCGTGAGGCTACATCAGAACGTCGATTTATCTTAAATACTCTATTGCAATTTTGTTGAACTTTGCAGATTTTTATATAAATTAAGTTGTGTGTTGCATGCCAAATATATGCTGATCCACGGAAATAAAGATTCTTTTTAAGTAAAACGTAATAATTGCATGTTCCTCACAGAAATCTCATTTTCTATTCTGATATTGAACAATTTTCGAATAATTTTTATAAAATTATTGTTTCTGTAAAATGGACCGAAATTTGTCTGCCATTACTACAAAACTGGAACTTTTGCCTGGGTGATGTGTATAGCTAGTGTCCTATAAAAGCACACATAGCTTGTTACATTGTTATGTCATTTCCTGTTTATAAAAAAAAACATTATAAAGCATCTGCTTTTACTTTTCTTACTGATATATTTGTGAATGAGCATGTACTTTCACTTTATGAATTGGCTATTATCTTTATCATTTTAAGCCTTGGTTAATTACAGGCTCCGGCAAAATCAAAACGACGGCTCGAAATAATTTTGTCTTCCAGATCACCGAATATATTTCCATAGCTGTAAATTTAAGTATTTTATTTGCCAGTTTCGCAACAACAGAATTAACAGATCGTGTCATACATGTAAAAAAATATTCGTATGCAAGAATCACAGGAATGGCATTATTAGGTTAAAGGTACAAAAATGAATAACAAGTCTGCTCGTATATAGAACATTTATCTGATCTGCCTTGTGAAGGCGTCGTGTTGTCGGAACAATACTTTGTGTTCGATATTTTGGAAAACTTTATGACAACATGGTTTTGGTATTATTGGAAGCTTATAAAATCAACATTTGCAATTTCAAAATACAAACATTAATCGTAAATCATTTTAAAACTAATTTGAGTTAGAATAGATCAATTATGTTTTATCTAGAAAGATAAATGGGCGGGGCTAGATAATAAAAGACCTTTGATGGAACGGTATTGCAGTTTCGAAAAGACTGATGTGGGAAAGCAGATGTTTAAGTCATGCCAAGATCAAATTAGATGGAATAATATATAATAATAATATCTGTCATGTGTTTACGAATCGGATAGAAATATCCGTCCCGAGGGCACCTGCGCATTGGGCGGTAATGAGGCTTGCCGAATTACCGCCCATGCGCAGGTGGCCGAGGGACGGATATTTCTATCCGATTCGTAAATACAGATCAGCTCACGCGGAAAACCCATTCTACTCGATCCTCGGAGGATGGCCAAAACGAGTACTAAGGCTCCGACTCGAAGTTCCTTCAAGTCAGCCATTTTCCGTCAAGGAATTTCGCTATCTGACTCCGAGGATTTATGCGAAGTCACTCGAAGGAAGTCCTCGAAGTGACTTGAGATGAAATCAAATTAGCGGAATACACACCTACATTTGTATATTGGTTTCTTTTGTTTCCGAGTCGCTTGACGGAATTCTTTCGAGTGACTCCGAGACGAATAATTAATTACATATACAAATTTAAATGAGCCTTCGAGTAACTTCGAGGACATATTTCAGATTACTCGGAGCAGGGTGGTTATATTTTACATAGTGATACGCGACATAACACAATATTTTGTAAATAAAAATAATACTGAATTGTAAATAAAAATAATACTAAAGTATTTTTATCTTACTATAATTCCTTCCAAATGAATAAAAGAAAGACCACTTTCATGATGAAAATTAATCATTTCAATCTCCAATAATTTTCATTAATTAACAAAAGTCACTTTTCTTTCATGGCCATGATCTTAACGTTTATCTTGTATCATATAGTTTGTAATTTAGTCCATTTTACATCAATTTATTTCTTAATTTAATTTGCACTGTCAGAAACTCTTTCAATATTATATTTAACAAATCTCTATACTTTAACGGCAGTTAATTGAAATTGTGTTTCCTTTTAATTTACTTTTCTAGCGGGCGCAATTTTAACAATATATTATCAGTGCATGAACCACTATAATAGTTGTCATTAACAGCACGAGAGTCATCTGGCATGGGGGGTGCCAGATGCGTTTTGCCGGCATGGGTAAAATCACCGGAAACGCCAGTCCGGTGTGCAAGAATGACATATCTCATACAAAAGAAAAGGTGATTTTAAGTACTCGCTGCACTCTGCATTCTGACATCAAAAGCAGATGGTGTTTATTTGTGTATACGTTTTGCATACTTAAGCGTCCTTGTCAAACATCTTGAAAATAATTCAAGTGCCTCCTAACTTGCTATCAGTAATACCTCCTTGTTTGCCACAACATAATAAATGCAATGGCCGTACAGTTTGTACATGCACTTTATTTCAGTTTTAAGAACTATTCCAATATTTAAGGAAAGTAATTATTATTTCTCTGATTAAGATTGACTGAAATGTACAGTTTATAGAAGATAACTTCACACATATTTAAATCGTTCTGTGCAAACTAAAAAATGAATAAGTAGAATTTATTCCTTTTTACGTATGATGAGATTGGAACTTTGGTAATTACCCTGTATTATTGCATCTTAGCAGCAGCTATTGTTTACATTTTTATTTTGTGAGAAGAGCTAGGTCCTTTCTATTTTTTTATATTAAATGTTTTACTGCGTAACTAACGCCGGAGAAGTCACAAACTAGTCTATTTTAGTGCCTGTATAAAAATGCTGCCTAGAACAAAGAGACTCACTATATTTTCAATGTTTAATTTACTTTAACTTTCTTCACATTTTCATTAACTTTCATGGATTTACTGGTCACTGTATTATCACTTGCTATTTCGTTTCGGGTAAAAGTCAAACAAATGTGACTAACAAAAGTTATTTTTCAATATATTGTTTTTCAAAAAACACCTTGAAAATAGAAAAATACACAGTATTCAATAAAGCTAGTATTTTCACATCAATAAGAGTTGGCAATGTTTCTGTCCCTTACTTAAACGTAATACAGTTGTTTACCCCCAGTAGAATACGTCCTCTTTTTCGTCTTCTTTTTAAGTGCTTCTTTATTCACTAACATATTGTATATTATACTGATAACTACATTTAGCCAAGCTCATATCTGTTATATATGACATTGTCAATGTTTGACCACAAGCATGGTTAGTGTTACAACTATAAAGACAAAAGATATGTTTGTAGTATGAAAAACGGCATTACATGAAACAATAATTTGAAAACTTTAAACCAATTTGAAAACAATTTTGACATAAACCGTCTAAAATACCAAAAACGAAATAAAACTCCGCCACACAGACGTCTATATAACATGCATTATCTTATGTATTCCTATGAAGTAATCGTTTGCCATCAATAATCTTTCTTACGAACAAAATAATATGTAGGTCTGGAACATTTTCAAATCGCCCTACAATGACAAAATATCTCTCTGACTGTGTTTAAAGTTTCCACAAAAGTTAAATCAAAGATCTACCTAGCTGTCAAATATGGGAAATGTGCAATATTAATACTAACTAATTTAACATATACAAGCAGACAACGTTTATTCCTAGTCGAATCAGTTGCTACGCCAAGACACCCCCGGTATACATCGTATTTATCAGTTGAACTTTTAATCAATAAACTTCGATTTAGTTTTACAGCGAATGAAAACTTTAAAACAGAAAGAAAACGAACTAAACAGAAACTGAGATTATTTTCATTTTATTTATTATAGAACTTCCGAGCCCGATCTAAAAGTTTAAGGAGCAACATGGCAATAGGTGGTGAGTTGCATTTGTGAAGCAGGGGTTGTAACCGTTCTGTTAAAGGTGTTTTTTTTTTTCAAAATTCTTTCTTATGAATAGATGTTACTGTAATATTTTACAGATATAAGTGACTATTTGACTTCAAGATAGAAACAGTTGGTATCTACACTTGGTTTTGAAATAAACAGTCCTTGAAAGCAACACCGAACAGTGTAATTAAACATGCAAAATTATAGAAATGGATAAAGCAAACTTAGAGTCACATGTGCAGCTTTTTTATATATAGTTTTGTATGTCATGGCGAAACAAACGTTTTTCATAAGCATCAACAATTTGCATGAGCATAAACTATTTACAAAATGTACTTTAAATAGATCTTACATGTATACCTAACGATTAAATTCCTGCATGAATGACACAGTTCAATTTTTGGAAAAAAATGTCAGATCTCTTTCTCACTGTAATGCACATTTTATACATTAATACGAAATATTTCTCGGGATGACAAATGCAAACAATGGCGTGGTGACTTCTACCAATTATTAAGCAGTACAGGCTCTCTAAGATTCTATTTCGAATGGGAAATCTTACCGAACATAAAAAGGACGTATGCCAAATAAAGCAGTCTTTTCTATAAATATAAATGGTCCACTGACGCTAGACAGAAAAACTATTTAGAAGAAACGTGAAAAAAAAAAACAAACGAAAATAATCAAAGAAGAGTATTCACGAAATCTAAGTTTAGTCGCGCGCTCAACGTAATTATATAAACTATGTAAAATTTAAGGACAGGTACCTGGGAATTTATGAAACAAAAATATTTGTGCGATAGAAGAAAGTAAAGATTATCATCAGGAACACCTTTCTGGGAAACAAAAAATCACCATAATTACTCATTCTAAATAAGGTGCCACGTATGACATGGTTGAAATGCTTCAGTACAAAAGGCACGAAAGGTGGTGACATTTATTTAGAACCGCATATAACACTAACGCTAACCCAATCTGACTAAAGTACATATCCTATTACGCTACGCAGACCTATTCATTGCCTCGTTCTGACGACCCTTTCGCTAGCCAATCAGAGCCCAACTTACAACATCTTTCAAATCTACCTGTAGCTTTGACTTTTGATATTTACAATTCTTATGTCATAATGTATCTGATAGCCGGTTAGCTCAGTCGGTAGGCCACTTGCTTTGTAAGCGAGGGGTCCCGGGTTCGAGCCCTAAAATGACTGCACATTTTTCTTACTCCTTGACATTCGAACAAGTCGTCTGATTGGATAAAATAAAAATAGCAATACTGGAAATCCAAAATATACAGAAGACGAATGTGAATGGGTCGTTCTCAGATCTTCGTTTAGAAGATCAAGTACTTTAGTCAGATTGACGCTAACCCTACGGGTTATACGGGTATGGTCCTCATTATCGGAAATTGGAAGTTGTCAGGTCCATTTAAAACGTAATGTATACCTTTGCCACAAAGAGCTTCCGATAGGTCAGTACCTTAAATTGAAAATGCAGTAGTTATGTCACAACTGTCAAAATTCAAAATGTGTTTTAATAAGTAGCCAAGAATCTCAAAAGAATATCGCATGTATAAATTTTACGAAGTTAAGCTGAACACAAAATTCCCAAGTATAAAGATTCCAGTTTCAGCCTAATTATGGCATGTAGTCCAGCATTACTGTCGTCTGCATTGTCCATATTTTGTTGCCTCAGGTCGAGGTCAAAATTACGTCTGACACGTTTTTCAATACTTAACTCTCTTATCGCATCATTATGTTCTGTTCCAGTTTTTAATCGAGTTTGATTTACCAATGTTGAGTGGATAAACTTCAAGCCAAGCAAGAAATAGGCTTTATTTTTTTATCCCCTTTTCAAGCAAAATGCGAACAAAATAAAAAAAAACGCATCATATAAAATACCTTTTTCCGTATTCCCATCATATACACGTACTCAAGTCTTGGACAAAACAAATATATGACAACATCTTTTCCATGCATACTGCAAATAACAACATGCAAATCTATTTGTCGAGGACCGACTGCATTTGAATTTTTGCATCTCTTATTCGCGTACATCGTCGGACACCCCCGATTGCCTTATTACGCTTCACTGCATGTCATCACATGTAGTAGCGTACTAAGAAGCTAGAGTATTCGACGATGTTGTGGTGTATAAAATATGGCATCTCTTACGCATATTACGAAGTTTACCATAGATGTACATAACTATTATATAGAATGTGCCGTTGGTGATCCTGTATAAATTGTCTCTTTCTGCAAATTACACCAGGGATTTCTGGAAGAAATTAAACTGACATTTACAGATTCTGACATCGAGAACCATTCTGTCGATAGAATATTTATCAACTTCACAGCGAACATTCATTAATATTTCATAGAAATATACGCCTTCTTTATTTTTCCTTCTGTATTTTAATTCTGAAGGAATTGCTAGAATTGAGCAAAGCGGTGAAACAAATTATTTGATACACATCATAATTTAGTTGTGTTTTAATAACATTATAGTACTTTACTGTTTTCAGCATAGACATACCTTTCAAGTGTCAGGTTGACAGTTACTTACAAATGTACAAGGCAATGAGTTTTATACGAAAGTTTATGGACTGAACATTCAGAGAAAATTGGTATGTGGACCTGATATAATGTGGTATATTATATCGAGCTAAGCATTAATTTGTCTAAAAATAAATTCAGGACGGACGAAAGTGCCTTCAACTAATTCGTTCTGGTCATACGTGATATTTACAAGAAGGCTGTATTGACCAATGCTCGGGCGATAACGATTTTAGTTTATTTTGTTGAGTTTAACGTCGTGGCCGTTAACTGTTGCCATTTTTAATCATGGGTTGCATACTCACAATAGAATTTGAAAAGCCGCGGAACAGGGTTTTAAATCAATTTTCATCGGTTAATTTACATAACATTTCACTCATATGATAACAAATTGTTGCATAACGGAAAGGGATATGCCTCCTTATAGGGCAGTTTAAACACTGTCATAAAGTACACTGACAAAACAAAAGTACATCAAATATCACGACAAATAAACCCGGTTAACCTTTGTCCGCGACCAAATGTGCCTTGACGTTCCATCTGTTATTCACATAGTTAAATAATCATGGAACTCCCTTGCGTTTATTGTGAAACGCTTTAAGGATTATATAAGTATTATACAGCGAGTGCCTCTGGTGACCCTGTGCAAATTGTCTCTTTCTGCTAGACACACAGATATTTAACTGACATTCACAGACTATGGCACCGACTATCCTTTTGTTGATATGATATTTATCAACTTCACAGTGAACATTCACTGAAGAAGACGCCGTCTCAGTTTGAAATAAGTATAATCAAAGACTAATCCTGCCATAAAGCCTAAAATATTTAACAAATGAGCCGCGTCATGAGAAAACTAACATTGTGGCTTTGCGACCAGTATGGATCCAGCCCAGCATGCGCATCCGCGCAGTCTGGTCAGGATCCATGCAGTTCGCTAACGGTTTCTCTAACTGCAATAGGCTTTGAAAGGGAAAAGCATGGATCCTGACCAGACTGCGCGGATGCGCAGGCTGGTCAGGATCCATGCTGATCGCAAACGCACTATGTTGGTTTTCTCATATGCGGCTCAAATGTAGCGTTAAGTGTCCATAAAGATTATCGTATCACTAAATTTACAAGTAACACATGTGACTGCATGGTATTGCAATTTATGGGCAAATGGGAGCGATGAACTTAGGGCTGATGTATCGGATGCTCAACCCGTGGGAACGTGGGTTCGATCCCCACTTGGGTCACAACCATGACTCTCATTAACACCAGTATTGTTGTTGTTTATTTTCCAAGGAAGTCCATAGTGGTTCATATAAGCTTGAAGCTTTCATTAAAATCGAGCTCAATAAAAGTTAGTGTAAACTAAGTTTACGGACTTAAGTATCTGACTGTCGGAGCTGTTTCTTCGGTTTTTCCTTTTTTAGAAAATTATGTTACACCATTTTACAAGCTGATGAGAACAATGACAGAAACATCTACTTGAGTCAGCATCTCAAAGATATACCAGTGTATTTGTTAACATAGTATTTTCTGTCATTTTTCTCAGCAGTGTATCAGCTTTTTTGTACTAAAAGATTCCTTGTATAAATCGCAAGTTCATAGTCTGTGCTATTGACCGGTATATAGTTTAACACTAAATTTTGCTACTTGAAGAAGAATATTATGATACTTTATTTCTGATGTAATCAAAACACCTGTTGAATGACTTACCGGTAAATAGTCAAATCTGTTGCCCCGGGATCCCTCTTGTATGAAGGAGTTTCTGGCAAGAAGATTTATAATGTTAACACTTTCTACCTTTTGCCATGGTTTTCTAGTAATAAGAATAATTTAAGCAATATTGACAGATTGTTACCCAATTATCATTTTGTGCTGAATTATTTTAAAATAAGGTCAGCAGTTTCAGAAAAGAAGATTATTGAAGTTTCCGCTGTAATATACAATATAAGGAAAAGTAACCAAGCCCGGTGTAGGTCATGAGTTTTGACGAATCGAAATAATTTGAACAGATAAGAGAATCCACCAAGAATCATTTGCGTGAAGTGTTTAGTTTGGACACGATATCATGGAGTCATGGACCAGTAAAATTGAATAAGACAGTTATTTTTGTTAAAATTTGTATCGAAAATTCAGGCATCGCAATACAAAGCGAAAGAGTGGTGGAATTGTGCTATACGTATGAAATTGTATTAAAGATGGAATTTCACTTGCTAAAAATGTACACGACACAATTGTTTGGTTAAAGTTTGTTTGATAAATATTTCTTTAAAAACTCTTCAGATCTTTACTTGGTGGCTGTGTATTTATGACCCGAAAATTCCCCTGTTGCAAATGTATTGGATACAGACTTATTTGACTGTTTGCAGAATGATATAGAATATTTTAATCCAGAAGCGCGGTACTGATTTCCGGTGATTGTAATGCAATGGTATCGTGTAAAAACGATTAGATATGTGTCTGATATCGACTCGGATGATTATTTTATCTGCCGAGATTTTCAATGGAGAAGGGAAGTAACTCTTATGGTAACAGACTAATAGACATGTGCAAGCCTACCTCCCTTCGAATAGCAAAAAAAAAAACAAAAAAAAACCGTCCATTTAGGAGAAATTTAGTGATCATTTGTCACTCAGAGGTTGAAAATGGTTCCACATCCTTTAAGTACGAGTTCGTCAAATGAGAGATAATTATAATGCAATAGAAGCATATCGTGCTGCATTAATAGCAAATTTGCCAGACGTTCAAAATGGCATATTATTACAACACGATATGAACAATGCAAATAGTGCAAATGAAATGGTGAATTTATTCACAGACGTAGTTAGGGTCGTGGCAGACCCCCTATTCTTAAAATATGGCAGTCAAGTTGCCACCTTTGAAGTCACAGAGGCAGATATATCGTCTAAATGGTTTGACTATGACTGTAGAGAGGCAAAGCGTCTGTATTAACATGCTTTTTAAATTGATTGGAATTGGTGCGAATAAGGAAATCCTACAAAGAAATTATCAAGAAAAAAAAAACACAGGTCTTTTAAATGACAATTGACAAAAAAATTTGAAAACTGAAAAAAAGTGTAAAACCCCTGGAGTTTTTTCGTTATTTTAAAAGTCAAAATTGGGATAATAATACTGGAATAGCATTAAATGATTTTAAACTGTATTTTGAAAATATGTTCTCGCTCGGAGGTAAATCATGCTTTTCATCAGAGCGCAGAAGATTTTAATGTGATGATTTAGACCCTTTTTCTGAATTAGATAGAAATATTACACATCAGGAGGTATGTAACTTTAAAGGCAATTTCCTTGCTTAACAGAAATACAGCAGTTGGTTTGGATAACTTATTTAGAAGCAAGAGATATTCTTTCGGGTCATATTACTGAATTATTTAATGATATTTTAAAGTTCGGTATTTTCCAAGAAATATGGGCAAGATGTTGTATAATACCCTTACACAAAAAAATGAAATAAAGAAGATAAACAAAATTACACAGGTATAACCTTACTGGGTCATCTTGGTAAACTTAAATATATTTGTTTGCATAAGAATAAATTCGTGAACAATGCAAAATATTTACGTTCACGTGAAATACAGTTTCCGGTGTTATAGGCTGGTCATTTTAAATTTTGGGGTTGAACTAATTTCAACATAAACTTTTTGGTGTGGAATTGGTAGTATGTAAGGAAATGAAACATAGAAAAAAGTCCTCAAAAAAATCAAAGCACATTTCTGGAATCCTGAAGTAACGTCTACATCAACTACTTATTGTGGCCGTTACTGTGGACCATAATTATGCTGTATTGTTCTTCTACTGGTAAACTACAGCATATTAAATCTGTTTTTTAAATATCAGTAAAAATAGATATTTTAAGATTTTGGCACTTACTGGTAGCCTACCTTTAGTACGTTACCATCTTTGTCAAAAAGCATCGCGGTGTCAAAATTCTGACATAAGTGGCCAAATCCAGAACAGAAATTCTAACCAAATTTATACAAACATAATTAAAAACAAACTCCTCGGCATTGGAGTTAAAAGGTTTAAACACCAAACATGTGTATCTGAAAATCGGAAACAAGAAAAAAAAAAACATTCATAGGAGATTCGTGAAACTGCAGTTGGGTGGGGTAACTGATAACATCAATATTAGCTGGTTACAACAATTATTTATAATAATAATAATAATAACAACAATAACTTTATTTTCTGAAGGTTACATACTAAGTGTACAAAAACAAATATCATACAACTTATTTCCAGTATGGCCTTCAATTTAATATAGTTACATTCACACATATACACAATCATACAGTCAATTTATAATTAAACATTTATACAAAAATACACATATTAGTCTGCCAATATCTTGGGAAAATGTGACTTCTGATGGCATTTTTTGTTAATGCTTGGATATGAGTATTAAAGTGTTCCTTAGAATCGAACATGAAATTTAAAAGGGGCTGTCGCCTTCTAGGGTTCCTCATTTAAGTGCAATTGGGTCAAAGGTCAAATAAGTGCATTTTACAAATAAACTATGCCGCTGTGCACTCGTTTTATTTTCATATACCATTTAAACTGGTTTAAATATTGTGTCTCAATGCCCTTCACTATTTTGTAAATAAAACTAATGATAATATATAAAATATATATCTAATATATATAATATTACATAGAATAATATTTATCTGGGGAAAGTGGCATACGATGGCGAAGTGTTTTACTTGGCATGTATGCTAATCTTTATATGTGGATGAACTAGAGAAATATTTTTGGAAATGTTGTATCCAAGGGTTATTTCAATGTAATTTCAAGGTCACAGACATGTCAAGGTCAAAACTGAACTTTTAAAAATGACTTCTAAGTTATTCAAGGTAGCAAAATGGTGCGTATGTTAACAATTTTACTCAAAAACTTTTCTGACTCCACACCTGTTTTACCCTTAATTGCCAAATTTTGACAGATTTGAATGAATGTTTTACACAATGTTAAATGATTATTCTATTATAATATAACATAAAAACAATCATAGCCTGATGTAAATTCATTTAACTGTAATGGTAACAATAAGGTAACCCTTAAATTAAAAGTAACATTAGTAAATTCCAAATCACAGTAGTACACTTTGATCCTATTACTTTAATGATATTAAAATTATTATATTCTGAATGTTCAACTCTGTTTAGTTGTAATGGAACATCTGTTAATATTTTCAATATGTACGTATTAATTTTTTATCAGGTTTGTGACGTCATTTATGACACCAAATTAATGACAAAATTGTTTAATCCCGCAGTTGACAGTACTTGCCGCATACTGACCAGCACAAAGTTGCATTCATTCAATGACACTTTTTGGTAGGGCAGGGGTACCTTATTTAAACTGTCATGGCACAACGAATGTACGAACAATGGATATCGTTGTTATATTTATTTAATTGAACTGGTCATTAAACAATGTGTCCAATTTTCATTCAAATCTGTCAAAATTTGGCAGAGATAAAAACAAAAGTCAGGTGTGCAGTTACAAAAATTGTTGAGCAAATGATTACAAAATGGCACTGCAAATGTATTTCTTGCATTTCAGGCAGCAATAAAACTTGAATTTAAGCTTTGAACTGACTATAAAAAGAATATATACATATTGTCACCTTTGGAGAAATGTGTGCGAAAGAGAAAATGTGATAGGTTTTGAGGAAGAAGACTACAGTGGAAAATGAATTACATATAAATGTATAAAATTCTCATGTAAATAGTTAAAATCACTTTACTGTCATGTATACAAACAAGCATTTTAGCTCAATCAGTAGAGCGCAGATCTATGGATCGCGGGGTCGTGAGTTCGATCCCCGGGAAAGGTGAATGTTCTCCATGACGATTTGATAACAGACATTGTCAGGAGTGATTTCGTCCTCCACTTCCTGAATCATTTGGAGATGTTGGCAGTTACTTGCAGGGAAAAGGCTACTACTTGTAGAGACTCCAGAAACACTGATTAAGTTAATTGACCGCCGTTACAAGACTGAAATAATGTTGAAAGTAACATTTATAATACTATATGGAATCCTTCTCCAGTCCCTAAAGAAATGATTTCAAATCTGGTGATGATTCATTATATGATGTATATTTATGTTAATTTGTCCACGTGACAATGGTTAAATAGGACTATTTTAGAAGAATAACTGAAATATTGGTCAGAGCATAGGTTTACACAGTACATGTACGGTAATAAACTAATCAGAACAGATCTGTAGGATTTCAACTAGTTAATCTATACACTATTCCCTTGATTTACTGTAATATAGTTCTTTTTTAGTATAAGTCAGGCATTTATCATCATATTTTAAGTATTTCCAATTAAGTAGACATCTAAAGAACCAACATAAACAAATATTTACAAAATTGTAGATATTGAAACACTTGAAGAGTGGTTACAGGTTCTAATAATAGCCTAATGTCAATGTGCAAGGAATACTTTTTTAGCTGATTCAAAAATATGAAAAGTACCATTTTTCATGCTGATGCACATGCGTAAACCAGTGATACATTGAAGTTATACCTTCCGATATTTTTATGATTACTGACATATGATGGTTCAGCTAATCAAAATGATGAAATATGGTGGTTCGATAGTTACCAAGAGATATGAAATGCGTAAAAATAACTTCCTGCAGGATAAGAAGAGCATGAAGAAGAAATTTGAAATTCAAAATGGATTTATAATAAATAATGCCGATTGATAGATTATGTCAGGCTAACCCGTCTATAGCTTGTGAAATGTTACGGAGTTTATTCATTTTCTTATATAAGGATAAGAAGTTATTTCTTTATAAGGGTAGTTCATTCTAACATTCCGCACTGAATTTATCTGACAATATATTTATTTTTACACGTTTAAGGCTACAATAGCATTCGCTCACAATCTTTTACTTTATAACATCAGTAGATTCCTTCGTGATACATTGGTAAGTTTGCTCCAACAAACATGCTTTGCCCCTATATTCACAGTCATAAAGATCATACTAATAACATTCGATATACTATCGAATTTACTGACAATTATCAAGCCTTTCTGAAGTTATGACAACATAAACAAATATTTACAAAATTGTAGATATTGAAACACTTGAAGAGCGGTTACAAGTTCTTATAATAGCCTAATGTCAATGTGCAAGGAATAATTTTTCAAAAATATGAAAAGTACCATTTTTCATGCTGATGCACATGCGTAAACCAATGGAATAGAGTTTTGATTGACAGCATGGACAGTTTTAGATAATGCTTGAGAGAATTTTCACATTTCATTTTATCTCATAAACAGACTTAATCAAACCGAGTTTGCTATTTTTACGTTCTGGAGTTCTATGCCTCCGAAGGAATCTTTAGATCTGTCAACAGTTAGTACAGTCAAACTATTTTCGCCAGGGCTTGATAGGACAAGCAACATGTGTTCGAGATATCAGTAGTACAAGCCAACGTGAAGTATACATTATATAGACATGACACCGAGTTCGAGCGAGCAAAAGTAGTAATTGGATAATCCGAATTCGAGCAAACGAAGTTTTACTGTACTAGTCTTTATAAAATACGCACCATAGATTTTTTTCTACCTGTACTGTTCAATCATACAGGTAACCAACCAGCCATTATGGAAACTGATAGCCAAAAAACGGAAATTTTAGAATCATGAGAAAGATAACTTCCATAAATGAACAAAATATTAGAGCGTACGAAAATTTAAGCTCATTCTGTAGAAATAACTTTAGTCGTTTTGAATTTTGCCAGTCTCAAATGCAATAAATCTATTAGAAGTAATTTATTTTACTTCTGAGATTCATAATTATCACCGAAAAATTACAAGTTTGTATTAGAATGTAGCAAAAAATGCAAATATCTGAAGTTTATAACAAAAATGCACTTACTGACCTTTGACCTTGTGCTGTGACCTTACTATGACCCTTAGAAGGCGACAGCCCCCCTGAAAAGTTTCCATTTTTTATAAAGTTAACAATGAACATGGCTGTCGGGCATTAACAAAAAATGCCATCAAAGCCAATTTCTAGGCCTCTTTTTTGGATATATAGGCAGACTATATCAGAATTACTCAAATTTTCTTCGACAAACGCGTCTCAAATTAAAGAAGTCTTAATAGCCCGGCTTATAAATCCTAAAATATGGCCGAACCTTGCACATTTTAGTAGAGACTTAAGATAACACATTTCTTAAAGAACAATTATACCAGAAGATAAATTCTGGATATGGAACACTCGGCCAACCATGAAAGCCTGGGCAAACTGTTTTATGACGTCATCTTTAGGATAATAGAATTCGTAAAAAAATGATCATATTCAGGAATGTATAAAATTTTATCGCCCTTTTCTAAATTTCTAATAATCTGGTGACAACACAATTGGGCTATGTAGAGCTTCTCAAAATTACATTATTCTAAGAAATATTAAAGAAAGGTTACTTTGTGAATAATTGGTATGAACAGGGATAAATTATCTAAAACGAAGTATCACAAATCGTTAACTTTACATCCTGTTTTCAAACAAAGACAAAGTTTTAATAAAATAGTGTTATAGAAAAGAGGAAGCATGTGTTTATAATTAGGTTATATCGCTTTAGAATTCTTTCGACTATAAATGCGTTTTGGGATCATTTTAAACTTGTCTACACATACCGGAGAGATGCCTCATATTTTGCTCATTCTAAATGTTATATATTTCTTTCTTGTGGATACGAACTAAACCTCGTATTTATGTAATAAAAAAATATAATCAATTCATACGTAGAAATGTACTTTTACATAATTGAGCCATGCCATGAGAAAACCAACATATTGGCTTTGCGACCAGCATGGATCTAGACCAGCCTGCGCATCCGCGCAGTCTGGTCTAGATCCATGCTGTTCGCTTTCAAAGCCTATTGGAATTAGAGAAACTGTTAGCGAACAGCATGGATCCTGACCAGACTGCGCGGATGCGCAGGCTGGTCTGGATCCATGCTGGTCGCAAACCCACTATGTTGGTTTTCTCATGGCACGGCTCCTATGTTTCAAAGTAAACAAAGTACATTACTATTTGGACAGGCTACTTCATTAGTATAATATTAAAATTGCTTCTGCATTATAAACAATAAACCTATGTACCATTGCTACGACTTTACGGAACAGAACAGAACAGAAAGTTTTATTCCAGACTTATACAAAAGTACATCGTCTTGTCTACATACAATATAAATAGTAATCATAATCACGTGAATATGTACAGGGCAAATGAATATATACAACAAAACACAAAGAACACACACATTGAACTGTTACTGAGGCTGAACAATTATCTATGTATACTCTATTGGGAATTAAAAATTGCGTTTCTTAATGAAATAGCTTCTTTGATATATTTGGATATATTTATCAAGACCGTTCTATTTTGACTCTTAAGTAATTCGATAAATTTATACATAGACGGTTTAACATAATAATATTTTTTCAAGTATTTTTTACGTATATCTTGAAAACATGGACATACACATACGAAATGATATTCATCCTCTAAATCTAAAAGGTTACAACATTGACAATATCTCTGTTCGTGTGGAATGTTATTACTTGCATATCTTCCAGTTTGTATTCTAAGGGGGTGCGCAGAGACTCTCAATCGACAAAAATAAACTCTATAATTTCGTGGTAATATATCAAGATAGTTCTCATAGCAAAGAACAGATTTACAATGATTATAGTTACTTAGTACTGTACTTCGATCCAATGTACCAGCCCATTCTTGCTTGAAAGTATCTACAACTCTACATTTAAAAACATTAGGAAACAATTTCGGGTCCACAACGCAATCTTCATTAAAAATATCTGAGAAACCATAGTCATTTAACAACTTTGTAACGTTTGATACCCAGTTTTTATTTCCCCTGTTACAATCATTTACACCTTCTTTATACAAAGTTGCTAAAACAATGTTTTTGGAATTTCTAACTTTACACCAATATTTAATAATTCTAACATAACGTTACGTAAAGGCGGAACAATTGCGGTATGGTAAATGCGTATGTTACCGGATGTGACCAATGGGAAAACTGCATTGTGACAGCACATTAACACATTTGCTGTAGGGTTCCCGAGAAGTACAACCCCAAAACTATGTAAAATTAGACAGAATATTTCAAGTAGTAGTTATAACATATACATCACCATCGTGGTTTAGAACGTTATATTTTGGTACGAAATACATGTTTTTTATTTAAAGTGCGTGTGAAGACTACCGGCCTCTATAAGCTAAACACGCCCATATGTTTCATACCCAAATGTGAACCACAGTCTATTTTTTAATGAAAGGGAATGTAAGATGAACATAAGCATTTTTACACAACTTAGCACTATCAAACGATTGCATTTGTTGAAATGAAATAAATAATTCTATCGAAGTTAATTGACTTTCCAAAACGGGGTTTTAAATGTCACAACGTTGGATGTTCAATTGCTTACAGACGTCGCGTCGTCATTCTTTTGTGAATACACTGGACATTAGTCATAAGACACTTTCATGATGATGCATGCTAGTATAAATATATGCCGTAAGTTGAAAAGTTTATCTATAAAAAGCGTTAAAGTAATGCAAAACTGAATCAGTGTGAACAATGTTAAAGACAGACAAATAAAAAAAATGTACTTTTATGATATAAGCAGCAAATTAGCAGTTTCCATTTTGGTATGTACTACATGGATGCATTCGAAATACGCACCCCTAAACAATATGTTTCTTTCTGAGCCGATTTTTATTTATACTATGGGACCTTCGGTCTCGGTCACAAACAATCCCGCGGGCTTCTGCAGACGTTAATACACAAAAAAAACGTGTATTATCCCTACATTATTATGCATCAATACATTTTCATGACGTCACAATTTTTTGTCGAAGCGTTAGACGGCACACAGTCGCTTAGGAAAAGAAATCAGCAGAAAGTAGGAAATAGGCAAATACGAGCATTTGATGGATGTCGTCAAGGGTGTACTTTAAAGTCATTCGTAACGTATTAGAATCGAAATAATATATCTAATTTAGTGATTTGCTCTTTGTTGTTTGTCGTTCTGATACGTATTATTATATCACTCGACCTACGCCCCCGTCAGATATTATTCCTTATTTCTTAAATAAACAAAGATTGACTACATTCTTCTTTATTTAACTTGCAACCAAATCCAGCTGTCAGAATGTGCAATTTATTTAATGGGAAATCGCCATGAATGATTCCATTCAGTTATTCCTTTCGAGTCCACGAACCTTTTAATCTAAATACATGAGTGCCTGGATACTTGTTACTAACCAATATAATAAAAAAATAATCACGGTAATGCGACAAATATTCATAATATATTTCCATGTACCGATTACCTCCCTTTTAATTGCGTTAATTGATTTTTTCAGAAAAATGATATATTCAATCGCGGATAATGTGACAAAAGTGTAAAAAGTGTTGTCTTAAGGGGTTTGTATTGAAAAATGAATATTATATTACAAACATTTTACGGTAATTTTGATAAAAAATAGAAGGACCGATAGCTGAATATAAACCACAATCAATATTTTTGTCTGTTCTGAAATATATTATTTATTTATATTATTTCAATATTGCATTCCTATAAAGATAAATTTGATAACAATTTTGTCAGGATTCATTAAAAAATGTACCTACTAATAGCATTTTTATCAAAATAACGGAAGTTGTTGCGCATGAATAAACTTGAGAATAAACCTATTTTTGTTGCTATAAATACAAAGATATTAACATAAAACACTTAAATCCAAAAAATCTTAAAGTTTTATTAAAATTTGAGCGAAATATGACGATTTAAAAACAAATTTGCTGAAAATATCTTTTATATGAGTTGTCTGCCCCTGACAAGAGAAGGTGCGAAAAGTCAGTGTTCCATATCCAGATTTCTATTTGACATAACCTTCAATCATTTTATGTTCATGGCTTGTCTCTACTAAAAAGTGCAAGATCGAATGACTTATAAGCCGAGCTATAAATAAACATAATATAACAATAACTATGTTTTAAAAGAATTATCATGCGTCACAAAGATTATTAATGACAATTAAGATGTACAGAAAAAGAAAGTCTTTCCCACAAAATAATAAACATGTTCCAGATTTGAATAATAAGATAAAACAATTATCATTATTATTATTATTATTATTGGAAACAAATACAGTAACATTAATTCAACAAAATTCTTGTTATTACAAGTAATAAATTGCTAAAACTATTGTAACAAGAGAAAATTCTTGAATTCTTAAATCATGCTTGAACGCAGTTATATTGTTATTATGAAGTTTAATGTAAGAAGGAAGTGAATTCCATATGTGTGCAGCTTTGTAGCTAAATGTTTGTTTCAGGTAGTTTGTTTTAGGTTTAACAATAGAAAGATCATTGTGTCCGGATGAGCGCAGACTGTAATGATCATTACGAACAAAATGTAGTAAATCTGAAATGTATATAGGACATTCTCCTGTTTTACTTTTGTACACTAATAATGAAATATGGCATTTGCACCTGTTCTGAAAAGATAGAAGTTCTATGACAAAGTCCCCAGTCATTGCAACAATATTCCATGGGTGACATAATATATGCATTGTAATACAATGGTTTCATCTCATCTGTTAAGAAAAATGCAATTCTTCTAAGTAGAGCAATTTTTGAGTTTAGTTTATTGGCCACGGTACTAACATGGGATTGCCAAGACAGAGTTTCATCGATATATACAACACTTCACGTTTTCAATGACCGAACCATCTAAAATTAACCCGAGCTTTTTAGTATGTTTTATTTTGACTCTAGTGCTTAATACCATACATTTTGTTATTGAAGGATGAAGTGACATGTTATTTATTTTTCTCCAATTATGGACACTGTTGAGGATATACTGAAGTTAAGACAGAATTTTTGTAACACTGTTGCTTCTTTAACTGCTTTATTATGTAATGCATGCATGTGAATAAAAAAAATGATACTAATATTTTGTTTAATTGATTTCACTTTAAATAAATGCAATAGTTTGTGTAATTAAAATCTAAGGGAAGCTACCCTCAAATATCACCTAATTTTCAGAGTTTAGATTTGGATTTCGTTTAGGGACTTTTTACCTGTATGGTGTATTTATCTAAAGATTAAAAATCAGCAATTAAACTTGATGTTGGAATTAGTTTGAGGTTCTGACATTTTTTTTCTGGTAATATAACCGGCCTATTAGGTATAGGAATTGTGAATTATAATTAAAGTACGTGTTTTTGCCTGAATGATGTTATATATTATTAGTTCGAAACCAACAATGCTTTTTACGTTGCGTTCTTGTGTTCTTTGCTTCCGAAGGACCTCTTTACCCCAAAGTTTTGGGATGTTTTTTATATCGTTATTAAATAAAAGATTGCAGAACTGTTTTATTATACCTATTCAAATGCATCAGAGCAATCAAATCATTGGCGACATAGCGACAGAATGACACAGAGTCTCGCACAGATCAGTGGCTTGTAACCCACATTGATAATGGAATTTAACTGGTCGGCCCAAGTTGTTTCGGCACAGGCCGTCTCGGTACCTACTTGATACGCCTGATCATAGCTCCAAATAAGCAGGAATTAACATATTAATTTGTATGCAATATAGATTGGTATTTTCTTTGCTTGAAAAATAGGGGAGCTGCCACACGTCTGTTAATAAGATTGATAATTCATGCATTATGATCCAAGTTGTTGTTTGTTAGTAAAATGAAACAGAGATCTGAAGCTCAAATCCTCAATACTAGTACATGTTAATGTCTTATTTGGTTTAAAAAATATAGAAGAGAGACGATCCCTTGGTCTGGTTAACAAAAGAAACGCCTCTAGTCTTGCACCCACAAGGATGTGCTACAAATGAAGAGAACATGCAAAAGCCAGGTGCCGTGCAGGACAGCACAGTGTAGGGGTCGCACAATATTTTATGTATGTTCTCTTCATTTGTAACAAAAGAAGCACTAAGAAAATCTAATGACTTGTTTGTTTTGACCAACTGGAACAGTTTTGGGACAACATGATTCATACTAATATAATCTATGCATATTGCTAATCAACCGATTTAAGACACATTTTAGATGCAGCTCTTCCCGTACTCGACATAACGCGCAAAACATTTGGACAATTGTCATATCAGAATCCGTCCAACGTTATACCTGTGGTACGCAATAGCTAGGATAACATCGGTGGCAAAGCTTTATCTGAAGATTAGTCCATGCGACCCATATAAAAATCATGAGTATACCAGCACAACGGTGTCTTCTTTCACAGAAGGCACTGGTCATGGGCAGAAACAAGTCGATTCTGCCGTAGCCGAGTGCAGCTACCGGTGCACTACGTAGATGGATGGAGTGGCCCGAAAAAGAGGGCGTTTTGGAGACCATTTCAGACTGGTGAAGACATCACAGGGCGGTCATCTACTTTATTCGGAAACAAATACACAATACATTTAGACCAGACCTTCCGGCTGGCGACATGGTTCTTGCACGCGATATTCTAAGGGTTTGGACACAGTGACCCAAACCATACGTAGTACCTTCATGAATTGTTTTTGGATGGGATAAATAAAGTTGAAACTCGGTATCTCAAATTTCAAGGGGTCGAGCCTTTTACATCGAGATAACCGAAAGTCGACTTAAAATTATATTTTGTGCGCGTGATTTCGGGACGGGACTTAAAAATGTCTTCGAGATAGCCGGAACGTTGACAAAAGTGAGTTCGAGATATCGGGTTTCAACTGTGTATGAATGATGGTCATTTGTTCTCTGTCGGACACGACTTCCTGAACAAGCGCACAATGTCATATGCAAACACATACACACAGAGACAACGGTAAAACTGCTCATATACCGTTCCGCAATTAATATCAAATTAAAACATAATTATTAAGTTTTTTTACGTAACATCAATACATCAAACTGCTTTAACACACGTTTAAGCATTAAGCACGAAAGAAGTGCACAATATTTCAACTGTTTCTAGTGTTTTATTTATACAAAATTACATTATTACAAAATATCTCTTTAAATGCAAACACTGATATACCTTGTAGTCATACGGCAACAAATACATACACTAACCTAATTACACTAGTATGTGTACAAAACAAGAGATGTCGGAAGAACAACGCGCTCGAGTATTCGAACATGTTTACCAAAATATTTTTTATTATACATGTTTAATATAAGCACGCGTGCGACATGTATCTTGAAACAAAAGGGCCATGATGGCCCTGTATCGCTCACCTGAGTACCATTGCTCAAAATGATAGATCAAGTTTTGACATAGAGCACATAGGCATACACATTAAATATCGTCAGGATAAACATTTTCTTGTAATAGTCCCTTTTGACCTAGTCAGGGCCAATTTCCATACCAAGTTTGAGGGCCCTAGGCTCAAATGCTGCATTTTTGTACTAACATGACTATTCCTTACCTTGAAAGACTTAAATAACATTTAAAATCAATCTCATTAGATGCTGCTCAGATATATTCGTTTACATAAAATAAAGGGAGGTAATTTGTCATAAATTCAGTCAAAAGTTATCTACCCTGATTGTCCGAGTCCATCTGATGGCACAAATGACATTTATAATCAGTATCTTCATTGGTTACCAAGATATACCCATTTTAATTTGAAACAAAGGGAGGTAATTTGACATAAAATCAGTCCATAGTTATATACCCTGATTGCCTCAGTCCAACTAAAGACAATAATGGTTAGAGACCACCAACTGTTTTTCCATAGACTTACATTGTAACATTATGGCGTGTACGGCCTTCCATACATCATAACATGTATATCTAATTACAAGTTTTTCAAGAACTATCTTAGTTCTACCGGACGAAAAACATATGAATAGTGATACTTTATTTAAGTAATTTTCGTGTGAATGAGATGACCCCCTGTTTACATCACTGACATGGCGGGAGAAATTCGTTTGATGAAACTTTTTTTCTATACACACAAAATGTAGCAAATTTTGTCAAAATGTATCATAAAATACTGTAAATGCAGTGAAAAATATCAATTTTGAAAAAATAATCACTTCCTGGGTTTGTTTACATGACTGACCAATCAGATCGCACAGACGTTACTTTATTCCCAGGTATACACTTACCTCATTCCCAGTAAGTTCCCTTAACTTTTTTGAATTGGTGGTCTCTGACCTAATGAAATTTCAAATGAGTTCTATAAACATTTACCGAGATAAATCCATTTTTATTAAAATCAGGGGAGGTAATCATGCATTGGCATATGCATGTAGAAGATACAGAGTACAAGCCTATACAACAATATATTAGTAAAGTATTCATATTGATAAATGTTCAATCAAGAGTTATTTAATATGACTATTTCTTACCATGGAAGACATAAATAACGTTTCAAACCAATCTCATTAGAAACTGCTAAGGTGTATTCATTTAGATAAAAATTAGAGGGAGGTAATTTGTCATAAATTCAGTCAATATGTATCTTTACTGATTGTCCAAGTCCATCTGTTGACATAAATGAAATTTCAGATCAGTATCTTCATTAGTTACGGAGATATACCCATTTTAATTTGAAATAAAGGGAGGTAATTTGACATAAATCAGGTCCATAGTTATCTACCCTGATTGTCTCAGTCCAGCTAACGACAATAATGAAATTTCAAATACGTCCTATAAGTACTTATTTATATCAATCCATTTTGATTACAATCATGGGAGGTAATCAGATATAAAATAACACTGGAACCTACGATTGGATCTGACAGATTCATCATGGAATCCAAGATTTATTGTTGTTGAAGATATTTTGAAAGTTTGTATCAAATCAAAACATAAATGAAGTCTCTATATGGCTGCAAATGCCAAAATAGCAAATGTTGGACCTTTAAGGGGCCATAACTCTGGAACCAATGTTGGAAACTGGCCAGTTCAAGAAAGGAACCAAGATCTTGTGGTGATACAAGTGGTATGTAAGTTTGGTTAAAATCAAATCATAAATGAAGCTGCTATTGTGCAGACAAGGTCAAAATAGCTAATTTTGGCCCTTTCAAGGGCCATAACTCTGGAACCCATTATGGGGTTTAGCCGGTTCAAGAAAGGAACCGAGATCGTATGGTGACACAAGTTTTGTGCAAGTTTGGTTGAAATAAAATCATAAATGGAGCTGCTATTGTGTAGACAAGGTCAAAAGAGCTAATTTTGGCCCTTTCAGGGGCCATAACTCTGGAACCCATAACGGAATCTGGCCTGTTAAAGAAAGGAACCAAGATCTTATGGTGATACAAGTAGTGTGCAAGTTTGGTTAAAATAAAATCATAAATGAAGCTGCTATTGTGTAGACAAGGTCAAAAGAGCTAATTCTGGCCCTTTCAGGGGCCATAACTCTGGAACCCATAATGGAATCTGGCCAGTTAAAAGAGAAGGAACCAAGATCTTATGGTGATACAAGTTTTTTGCAAGCTTGGTAAAAATCAAATCATAAAGCTGCTATTGTGCAGACAAGGTCAAAATAGCTAATTTTGGCCCTTTCAGGGGCCATAACTCTGGAACCCATAATGTGATCTGGCCAGTTCAAGAAAGTAAGCGAGATCTGGTAATACAAGTTGTGTGCAAGTTTGGTTAAAATAAAATCAGCAATGAAACCACTATCGTGCAGACAAGAAATTGTGGACGGACGACGGACGAAGGGCGATCACAAAAGCTCACCCTGCCACTACGTGACAGGTGAGCTAAAAAAGGGCTTGGGCAGGAAGGGGTGTATGAGGTATACTAAGGCATTCTTAGGAAATATGTATAATGCAATAAGCAAGATGTAAAAAAATCTTTCTTTTTTTTTCATTGGAGGTGGGAGTGGAGAGGGGGTTAAGGTGAATTGAGGCAACGGGTGTATGATATCTTCGAAAAAAGTGGGCTTAATTAAAAATTAGAGAAGCTGCCAATCAAGTGATGACAATTATGCCAATACCTCTTAGATGTTTTAAAAAATCATACAGGCTAGGATGAAACAAAGTTACATAAATGAGAATGAAAATAAAACATCAATATGGGGAATGTTTTTCTATTTTCTGAATGATGGAGGTAGCAACACGAATTCACAATGCTGCTACTTTACAGTTCGGTATAAATATACATTTGTACTTAGTAATTTGTAAGACACTTACTTTGGAATGGTAAAAAATACAAATGAATAACATAGCATCGTAATTAGAGCAGTTATATACATGTATATATATGATAATATAAATATGTGCAACCTGATTTCATAGACTAGTCAAGACAATAACGGTGTATTTCTTGAGTATTACATGAGACATCACAACCCAAACCAACAAAAGTTTCTTAAAACCCGATTGTCTGATTCATAATATCCTCATACGCCTCTTTAGTGATGCTTCTGTAGGCTTTCGTGGATTTCTCATAATAAAACAATGGGTCTCCAACCAGCCAATAATCAAACCCATCTTGTTTTAACTTCACTTTCGACTGTTTAATTGTTGAAGTCATATCTAGCTCTCCCCATTGCATGCGTAGAAACATCGGAGTGGCATAACCCGGAAGAACTCGTTGACAATGAGATGAAATTTCAGACAACTCTTTCTCGGTGATTTTGTCAGTTCCCTGTTGGATCAGAAGTGCTGCCATGCCGGCTCTCCCGTCATGCCCTGTAAATACATGTATTGAAAGGTATGAATAAACGGAAAGGTCCCGACATGGTGCGTCCAAAGACCAAACAATTCGTGTTCTTAAGTAAGTTCTATTAAGTAGCAAAGCTTGTGAAGAACAAATCTCAAAATGTTTTATAATAACTTCTTGTTTATTGTGTGTTAAAAGTATATCAACAGTGTTGCAAATTTTTTAGCAATACATCATGTACCTAAGTTGACGTATGATCTCTATATAAGTACTAATAAGGACATAAATATAATGATTTAAACATGTCAGAAGTCACTCCGTTTACTTGTAAAAAGTGAATTTCACTCGAACTCGCCAGGATTAGAAAAATTTGTTCGAGTTATCGGTAGTTCGAGTCATCGAACAAAATATATTACACGAGAGTTTTACTGGGACCAGTTCGAGCGATAGGCGGTGTACGAGTTACCCGAGTTCGAGAGAACGAAGTTTGACTGAATTATGCCTTCCTATTTTGAAACAGTGCTCAGTAGGGTACTTAAATCCTTGTCTGAAAAAAGAACTCGCAGCAACGTAGAAATGCATATGCTAGTTGTCAGGCAAACCCTGATTATACTGAAGAAATAATAACAAAAAGAAAAGAAATTGTTCCACATACCAGGGATGGGAACACCGTACACACAAGCGTCTATGATGAAATCGACTTCAGTTAGGAGATTGCTCACTTCCGTTGTAGAAATATTTTCGCCCTTCCATCTGGAAAAAAATCATTTAAACATCAGCAGACTGCACTGATGGTGGTTAACCGTTTATCAGCTAGATCACATGAGCAAAAGCTGTCTGTCAGCTAGATCATGCACTCTGTGTCAGTTAGATCAAAACTGTATGCACACTACATCATCAGCGGTTTATAAGCTAGATCATTAACTGTTTGTCAGCTAGATGGCAACTGTTGAAGTGTTTTTTGGCTAAATCAACTGTCCTTTGTCTGCTGAATCATAGCAGTCGTCAGATAATTATATATATGCCCTTATATCAGCTAGATCATAAACGGTTGTGAGGTAGAACAAACTGTACTAATATTTGTCAGATATGCGTTTAATGAATGTCACGGACAGAAAGAACGTACTAAGAGTTCTTCGAGTACTTTGAGTTTGATTGTACGCCGATAACGAGTAAATGTGAACACTTATTTTTACGATGGACATTAATTAAACCTTGGAATGAATGAATGAATGAACGAATGAATGACAGATGATCTTAGTCATAATACTGTTTGCGAGGAATGCTAATGAACTTGTGTGATGCAGGGAGGTATTAACTTTGTTACTGTCATTTGCAAAACGATTGAAATCCTGACAGGTCGAAACTTGAAATGCGGAAGAATCTCACAGGGTATGTTTTGAAAAAATAGGTGTGGTTTCTATAGGAAAACTACAGAAAAATACGTCAGTATGAGTCATAAATTTAGGAACATGATTTACCGTGATTTATTCAGACGTGTTTCAAGCAAAAAACTGTCTCGCTTTTGATTTTTTAAGGCTACAAATAATTTAGTATCGCGTTTAAGGGACTGGACTAAAACGGTCTTTCTTTAAAATTAAAATCTGGTCATATTATGAACATTACAACATGACTTTTTGTTTCGAACCTATTTCTAAAATGCTAAATAAAGAACAAAAACAGGTCTGAGTCGGGAATCGAACCCGGGTTGCTTCGGCAATAAACAAGAGCACCGCCTTGCGGGTGCTGACGCTCATCTGATTTTTTTTGTATAATAGAAATATTGTCCTACCCATGATTTTCTAAGTCTAAAAAGGGCCATCACTCTTGCAAAAAGCAGGATAGAGTTATGTTTCTTGATGTACAGTGTCCACTTATGATGGTGAAAAACTGTTGCAAATTTTAAAGCAATAGCTTTGTTAGTTTAGGAGAAAAGTTGACTTAAACGTAATATTCAACCAAGAAAATGATTTTTCTAAGTCCAAAAGGGGCAATAATTATTGCAAAAAGCAGGATGGAGTTATGTTGCTTGCTGTACAGGGTCAGCTTCTGATGGTGAACAAGAGTTGCAAGTTTTAAAGCAATAGCTTTGATAGTTTAAGAGAAAAAGTTGACCTAAACATAAAACTTAACCAAGAAATCTGATATTTTCTAAGTCAAAAAGGGGCCATAAATCTTGCAAAAAACAGGATGGAGTTATGTTTCTTGCTGTACAGGGTCAGCTTATGATGGTGAACAAGTGTTGCAAGTTTTAAAGGAATAGCTTTGATAGTTTAGGATAAAAGCTGACCTAAACATAAAACTTAACCAAGAAAACTGATTTTCTAAGTCCAAAAGGGGCAATAATTCTTGCAAAAAGCAAGATGGAGTTATGTTTCTTGATGTTCAGGGTCTGCTTATGATGGTGAACAAGTATTCCAAGTTTCAAAGCAAAAGCTTTGATAGTTTAGGAGAAAAGTTGACCTAAACATAAAACTTAACCAAGAAATCTGATATTTTCTAAGTACAAAAGGGGCCATAAATCTTGCAAAAAGCAAGATGGAGTTATGTTTCTTGCTATACAGGGTCAGCTTATGATGGTGAACAAGTGTTGCTAATTTTAAAGGAATAGCTTTGATAGTTTAGGATAAAAGCTGACCTAAACATAAAACTTAACCAGGCAACGCCGACGCCGACGCCGACAACCGCTCAAGTGATGAAAATAACTCTTTTTCAAAAAATCAGATGAGCTAAAAACATCTTGATCAATACGCCACGGAGGAATTAGTTCTTAACGGCCGTTAATATGAAGCTTCATACTTATTTATGGTCCGAGAGCTCACGGACTTTTATTGCAACAATTGAGGCCAAAAGAAGTTTATACATTTTTGGAAACAATATTTGCATGAAAACCCATTTCTTAAGTGTCAAAGCCCTGCCTGTCTATATTTTGTTCACTTATGTTTGTGATTGGGGAGGTAAAACTCACTTGTAAAAAATATTGGTGGTTAGGGTAAAGCTTACGTCTACCAGTTTTTTCACCGATTAATTACCATAACTATCTGATTGTCAGTAAATGTATATATGTCCAACGATGACAGCAATAAGAAATTCATCAAAAAGGACTGAAGGGCAAACAGGATATTCAAGGTCAAAGTTCAGATTCATGTAAAATCAAAAAATTGGCATATTTGAAATTTATTTTTATTCTTAAAAATAGTTTGTTATCACTCATCTTTATTTATGTAATGTGTGTATATCAGCCAAAATCAGAAATGCAAATTTTATTGCAAAAAGTCAAGGTCAATCCTGATAACTGAAGGTCAAAGTTCACTTTTATGCAAAAATGTGAACATTATTACCTTAACTTTTTCTAATCTGTTTAATATGTTTTCACATTATTAGTCACTGAAGTTAATTCGTTTTAATGTTTGTATGTCAGGCAAAGTCAGCAGTGCAGATGTAAACCTAAAATCGCCAAGAGTAAAGTTAATATCAAGGGTCAAAGGTCAAATTTGTGTGAAAAATCGCACGAATAGCTTCCTGATTGAAAAACAACATATATGTATAAATCATTATAAGTAATTGCTCGTGATTTATTTTAATGTATATATGTCTCACAATGTCAGTAATAAAGATATCGTCTAAAATCAGACAAGTTCAAATATAATATTAAGGGTCAAAGGTCATTTTCAAGTAAAATAATGAAAAAATAGCTCTTTAACATTTCTCTCTGTTAACAATATCTTGTCGATATTAGTCAATGATTTCAGTTCATTTTAATGTATAAATGTAAGGCGATGTCTGGTATGCACAAATGATTTCAAAACATTCAAGTTCAATCATAATATGAAAGGTCAAAGGTCAAAAAGTGAGTAAAATATTGCAATAATATCACCTATCTGTAATATTTTTTTATTGTTTAAAAGTACTTGCTTTGTCATTTCAGTAATTGATCGTTGTTCATTTTACTGTATATATGTCAGACGATGTCATGGAAGAGAAAATATGTCAAGGTCAAACCTGGTATTAAAGATCAGGGGTCATTTTTGTGTAAAAGATCAAAAAGCATACTTATTCATTACTTTTTTTAAAAATAGCTTGTTGTTATAATTCACTTTTAGCATTTAATTTTTATGTATACATATCAAGCAAGGTCAGCAATGTAGGTTTTATCCTAAAAAGTAAAAGCCAGCCGTTTTATCAAAGGTCAAAGGTCAAATTTGTGTGAAAATTCGCAAAAAACAGCATTTTTGCAATGAGTTTTCTTCATTGTTTTAGGGTATTTTTGTCAACACTAGTAACTGATCATTATTTATTTTAAAGTATATATAACAGATGATATCATTCTTTCTTGATTATGAAAAATTAGTCTAGGTCAAACCTGACATTAAAGGTCAAAAAAGAGGGTCTTCAAGAAACTCGCCAATATGAAAAAAAGGCTTTAACAAGTTTGGGAGCAACCTTGAGCCATTGGAGATAAGACGAGAGTACAAAGCCCTTGTGCAGACAGAGAAGGCAAAGAGACTACCATCACGCCCGCTCCACTCAAAACTCAGAACCAAGAACAGACTGAAACGACAGAGTCTCAACCATATCGTCAAAGAACTGCAGAAAGGAAAGGCAGCAACACTAGACGCAGAGGCAGAGCCGCTTGTGCCCGATGAATGGGTTCCTAGACAATGTGCTCCAACGATCAGATTTGTGGTGCCAGGAGTAGAAGAAAAAGGAAAACAATATCAGGCTCACCAACAATCTCTTACGTTAGAAATGATCAATGACCGCTATCCAGCACACTCTTGGATCCAAGCATATACCGATGGATCAGTGGAAAAAGCAGTTCATGATGCTGGGAGTGGTGCCTACATCAAATTTCCAGAACAAAGTATAGATAGGCATTGCTTTGACACTAGATGCGGCAGTGAACTGCACCGCTTCTGCAGGTCGTTGGCATCTCCCCACAGCTTGGTCTCATTTGGAATGTCTGTGGGCTAAACTTTCTGGCGTACTTCTTCCAGATAGAAACCGCTCTGCAGGATGTGGAATGGTATTTGTCCTCTGATCCGCACTGACATTTTGGTGTCTTTGCAACACCCCGCTTCTTCATATGTTTTCTCAGGCCACAGTGTCCAGTGCGCCGACGGAGGATAGTCGTTTGGCTGTGCCTGATTGGCTTGTGCAGACTGTCATGATTTGGCAGTAGCCTCCCTCATTTATGTTCTTCCAGTCTGACGCAAATCTGTTCTTCCGCAGATTCTGAGATTCTCTGTATGAAGTTGGAGGTTTGGGACTGTATTTGCTTGGTTGCTTCCTTTGCAAGTTTGTCCGCAGCGTTATCCCTGGCTATGCCCATATTTCCAGCAGCTGTCTCGTTAAGAAGTCTGATGGACCTGCTGAGAGAGTCTGAAGAGCTCACTTGGAGTCTGTCAGGAAAACAATATTTTATCCATTTTCTCCTCGCTCATACAGTTGGGGTGTGGCCGAAGTGGGGGCTTGCGTCTCGGCTCTAAAGTTTGAGAATCTCTTGCCGACTGGATGAGAGAGTGTGAGAGAATTTAATGTAGGCACCACTTCCAGCATTCTGAACTGCTTTTCCCGCTGATCCACGGTATATGCTTGGATCCAAGAGTGTGCTGGACAGCGGTCATTGATCATTTCTAGCGTAAAAGATTGTTGGTGGGCCTGATGTAATTTTCCCTTTTCTTCTACTCCTGGCACCTCCAATCTGATCTTTGGAGCACGTTGTCTAGGAAACCATTCATCGGGCACAAGCGGTTCTGCCTCTGTGTCCAGTGCTACTGTTTTTCCTTTCTGCAGTCCGTTGACGATATGGTTGAGACTCTGTCGTTTCAGTCTGTGCTTAGTTCTGCTCTCGAGTTTTGAATGGAGTGGGTGTGATGGTAGTCTCTTTGCCTTCTCTGCCTGCACAAGGGCTTTGTACTCTCGTCTTATCTCTAATGGCTCAACGTTGGATGTCTTTTTCATTTCTTTTATTGGAGTTGTTTTCATTGCTCCGAGAATTATCCTCAGGCCGGAATTTTGAACCTTGTCCAGTTAATCTTTACTGGTTTTGGAAGAAGGTACCCATGAGGCGGATGCGTACTCTGCAATGGGCCGTACGGTGCCTGTGTAGACTTGCCGTAGGATCTTTTCATTTGCTCTCCATCTTGTTCAAGCCATTTTTTTCATAATGGCGAGTTTCTTGAAGACCCTCTCCTTTGACCTTTAATGTCAGGTTTGACAATGACTGATTTTTCAAAATTAAAGAAGAATGATATCACCTGTTATATATACTTTGAATGAATAATGATCAGTTACTAGTGTTGACAAAAATACCCTAAAATAATGAAGAAAACTCATTGCAAAAATGCTGTTTTGGCGAATTTTCACACAAATTTGACCTTTGACCTTTGATAAAAAGGGCTGGCTTTGACTTATTAGGATAAAACCTACATTGCTGACCTTGCTTGACATGTATACTTTAAAATAAATGTCTAACAGTGAATTAGAACAACAAGCTATTTTTGAACAAAGTAATGAATAAGTATGATACATTTTGATCTTTTACACAGAAATGACCCCTGACCCTTAATACCAGGTTTGACCTTGACTTATTGTCTCTTCCATGACATCGTCTGACATATATACAGTAAAATGAACAACGATCAGTTACTGAAATGACAAAACAAATACTTTTAAACAATAAAAATTAGTACAAATAGGTGATATTTTTGCAATATTTTACTCACTTTTTGACCTTTGACCTTTCATATTATGGTTGAACTTGAATGTTTTGAAATTATATGTGCATACCAGATATGACCTCACATTTATACATTAAAATAAACTGATATCATTGACTAGATCGACAAGATATTGTTAATAAAGAAAAAAGTTAAAGAGCTATTTTTTCATTCTTTTACTTGACAGTGCCCTTTGACCCTTAATATTATATTTGAACTTGTCTGATTTTAGACGATATCTTTATTACTGACATTGTGAGACATATATACATTAAAATAAACCACGAGCAATTACTTATAATGATTAAAATATATCTGTTATATTTCAAACAAGAAGCTATTCGTGCGATTTTTCACACAAATTTGACCTTTGACCCTTGATAATAGCTTTAAACTTGGCAGTTTTGGGGTTACATCTGCACTGCTGACTTTACCTGACATACAAACATTAAAACGAACTAGAAAATGCTTTTGTAAAAAAGCGCATGTCTCCCCCAATGCAAAGTCCTATAGGCAAGAAGTCAATAGAGGTCAGGAGCGAAAGTCAAAGCGACACTGATGGTTGGCTACAATAGGGATTATCTACTTGGCATGTCCAGTCATCCCGCTAAATTTCAACACTCTTGGCCTAGTGGTTCTCAAGTCACCGTTCAGGCTCCTGTGACCTTGACCTTTGATCAAGTGACCTCAAAATAAAAAGGGGTCATCTACTCTGCATGTCCAATCATCCTATTAAGTTTCAACATTGTAGGTCAAGTGGTTCTCAAGTTATTTCCAAAAAATGATTTTACATGAACAGGCCACTGTGACCTTGACCTTTAATAGACTGACCCCAAAATCAATAGGGGTCATCTACTCTGCATGTTCAATCATCCTATGAAGTTTCAACATTCTGGGTCAAGTGGTTCTCAAGTTATTGATCGAACTGGTTATCAATGTTCAGGCCCCTGTGACCTTGACCTTTAACGGAGTGACCCCAAAAACAATAGGGGTCATTTACTCTGCATGAACAATCATCCTATGAAGTTTCAACATTCTGGGTCGAGAGGTTTTCAAGTTATTGATTGGAAATGGTTTTCCATGTTCAGGCCCCTGTGGCCTTGACCTTTAACAGAGTGACCCTAAAATCGTTAGGGGTCATCTACTCTGCATGACCAATCATCCTATGAAGTTTCATCATTCTGGGTCAAGTGGTTCTCAAGTTACTGACCGGAAATGGTTTTCCATGTTCAGGCCCCTGTGACCTTGACCTTTCACAGAGTGACCCCAAAATCGTTAGGGGTCATCTACTCTGCATGACCAATCATCCTATTAAGTTTCAACAATCTGGGTCAAGTGGTTCTCAAGTTACTGACCGGAAATGGTTTTCAATGGTCAGGCCCTGTGACCTTGACCTTTAATGGAGTGACCCCAAAATCGATAGGGGTCATCTACTTTGCATGTACAATCATCCTATCAAGTTTCAACATTCTGGGTCAAGTGGTTCTCTAGTTATTGATCGGAAATGGTTTTCCATGTTCAGGCCCCTGTGACCTTGACCTTTGATGGAGTGACTCCAAAATCAATAGGGGTCATCTACTCTTTATGACCAATCATCCTATGAAGTTTCAACATTCTGGGTCAAGTGGTTCTCTAGCTATTGATCGGAAATGGTTTTCAATGTTCTGGCCCCTGTGACCTTGACCTTTGACGGAGTGACCCCAAAATCAATAGGGGTCATCTACTCTTCATGACAAATCATCCTATGAAGTCTCAACATTCTGGGTCAAGTGGTTCTCTTGTTATTGATCGGAAATGGTTTTCAATGTTCAGGCCCCCGTGACCTTGACCTTTGACGGAGTGACCCCAAAATCAATAGGGGTCATCTACTCTTCATGGCCAATCATCCTATGAAGTTTCAACATTCTGGGTCAAGTGGTTCTCTAGTTATTGATCGGAAATGGTTTTCAATGTTCAGGCCCCTGTGACCTTGACCTTTGACGGAGTGACCCCAAAAACAATAGGGGTCTTCTACTCCAGCAGCCCTACAACCCTATGAAGTTTGAAGGTTCTAGGTCAAATGGTTCTCCAGTTATTGCTCGGAAATGAAGTGTGACGTACGGACGGACGGACGGACGGAAGGACGGACGGACGGACAGGGCAAAAACAATATGTCTCCTGGGGGAGACATAATTAACTTCAGTGACTAATAATGTGAAAACATATTAAACAGATTAGAAAAAGTTAAGGTAATAATGTTCACATTTTTGCATAAAAATGAACTTTGACCTTCAATTATCAGGGTTGACCTTGACATTTTGCAATAAAATTTGCATTTCTGATTTTGGCTGATATATACACATTACATAAATAAAGATGAGTGACTTATGATAACAAACTATTTTTAAGAATAAAAATAATTTTCAAAAATGCCAACTTTTGTGATTTTTACATAAATCTGACCTTTTTACCTTGAATATCCAGTTTGCCCTTCAGTCCTTATTGATGAATTTCTTATTGCTGTCACTGTTGGACATATATACATTTACTGACAATCAGATAGTTACTGTAATTAATCAGTGAAAAAACTGGTAGACGTAAACTTTACCCTACCCCCTAATATTTTTACAGGTGAGTTTTACCTCCCCTATCACAAACATAATTGAACAAAATATAGATAGGCACGGCTTTGACACTTAAGAAATGGGTTTTCATGCAGGATATGAAATATTGTTTCCAAAAATGTATAAACTTCTTTTGGCCTCAATTGTTGCAATAAAAGTCCGTGAGCTCTCAGACCATTACTATAACGCTTGAAAACAACGGAACTTAACTTTTAAGCCTTCTTAAGAAATATAGCAATAATTCCCTGATATGTAGCAATTTTCGCATACGATCTGGAGGTAAGACCCTTTAAATATCAAGATCACTATGACTGTGATGAAAAATATTGGTCAATCAATTGATTGTTTATTGAAAGGGTGTCCCAACTTGAAGAGATTGGAGGGAGAACATTCCCGAAATACTTAGGTAAGTTTGGTGGAATTCTGACCAGCAAATTTCAGAGAGGTTTAAGTTAAATTGCTAACAAATGACGACAAATGACAGACGCAGGACCATCCACCTTGAGGTTTTTCAAATCCTCACCCTTATAGACCCACCACAACATAGTGACCTACTTTTTCGTCCGACATTAAGGTCGTGAAAACCGTTCTCATAATACTGGTATAATACAAATAAACTCTAGGATGACAGGTGGGCATTTAGGCCCTTTTCACATCTTCATCTGCAAACTCCTCTCGACTATCATTTTAAAAACACAGACAAATAGCTATCTTAATTACCCTTTAGGAACAAAGTGTTATCAAAACTCAACTTAGCATATCAAAATCTGTGTATTCAATAAATTGTTTAGACATTACACAAATTATTTTAGCCTAATATACATGATATATGTCCCACTCAATCTGTGATAACATTCATGTATAATTACCATCATTGAAATACAAAACAATAAAACTATTCTGTCGGGCATCTTTAACACTTAGCCTGCTAAATGTCTAAAATGGACTGGCCCATTATTCAATTGGCAATACAATTTATCATTCGAAGGGATTTTCACTGAAAATTTACTGACTGAGTAGCGAACAGTGCCGACCATGATCAGCCTGCACGGATGTGCAGGCTGATCTTGGTCTGCACTGGTCGCAAAGGCAGAATCACTTGCTACCAGCAGGCTAAAGGTTAAGAATGTTCAGGTGACCTAATAAATTGACAGGCCTCCTAGCAGGTCTGAACAAAAATAAAGGTTTTTATAAAGGCTCCAATCTATGGAAATAAAGGCCTTTTAGTGTAAAATATTAAAAAATAAAGAGTAAATAAAGGCTATTTTTGTCGGAATTCTCGTTGAAAACACATAATATATATAGGTATTTACTAAAAAAAGTTAATTTATATATGGAAACCCACACTCTAAAACCAGATATCAGAAATAGGCATGTTTGATATTATGTCATATTGTTTGAATTATACATTATGATTGATATACATACCTAACTTAATGGCTATACCCACTTTCACTGCACATTTATATCACCTTTTTTGTATATGGTTCCTGTTTTACACATTGTACAGGCTTTCAAGCACTATTTGACAAAAATTAGGGCTATTTTTGCAAAAAAATAAGGGCTAAATTAGGACTAAATGCCCACAGGTCAACATGTCAAGCCCATCCTTTTATATATTGTTGCTTTTGCAGGGGCACCATTCTAGAGCAACTGTGTCTCCAACATAAGTTTTTTGATATACAGTATGAAATGGTGGACACTGGTGCCTTTATTGTTTACATATTGAGGTTGTACTGGGAGGGGTACTTCTCTCAATGGGGGGGGGGGGGGGGGGGGGTGGGGGTGAGGGGGTAATTTTCCCTGGAATACAGGTATGAAATAGTGGGTGCTTGTGTCTTTTTTGTTCTAAATTTTGAGGCATAGGAGGGTGTAGCCCCCTAATTTTAGGGAGGTAAGGATGCTGCCCCCCCCAACTCTGAAAAAAATTAAAATACAGGTATAAAATGCTTGATAGTAGTGCATGTTTTTGTCTAAATTTTGATGTGTGGCAGAGGGTATCCCTGCAGTTTTAGGAGGGTCAGGGGACTCTTCTTTCTCTGGAAATGTTTCGAAATGTAGATATCAATGGTGGCCTCTGGGGAACTTATATAAATTTGAGGTACTGAATAGGCAATCCCTCATTGGAAGGGGGTCAGGGGGTCCTCCCCCTGGAAAATTTTGTAATAGAGAAATGGAATGGTGGCC
Organism: Mercenaria mercenaria; assembly: GCF_021730395.1. Taxonomy (NCBI): domain Eukaryota; kingdom Metazoa; phylum Mollusca; class Bivalvia; order Venerida; family Veneridae; genus Mercenaria; species Mercenaria mercenaria. The sequence goes on from NC_069368.1 coordinate 49,045,233, forward strand.
TCTGGTGCGTTTTTGGGCCTAATTTTGAGAAAATATCTGTTCTTTTGCCAAAATAGTTGACAGCAACTTTGATGAGCCAAATGGGGCACAGGCCTCCTGGGCCCAGCCATGGATCTAGGCCTGATCACTCAATGAAGTAAATCTATGTTTCATGAAGGATGTAGCCTAGGAACTCATGGAAACTGATAGAAGCAACCTCTGAAAATGAATCTTAAAGAAAATAAACTTCAATAAATTATTTGGATGATTATATGCATGACTTTGTGCAAAAACAAATTTAAGTTCAGACAGATATTACAAAAAATTAGGGACAATTGAAAAAATAAGGTTTTTTTTAGGAATTTGTCCCTTTTTGAGCATTGTTTTAGGAATTCTAGGGAGACCTAAAAAAATAGGAATTTTTAAGAATTTTAGGGCCACTTGAAAGCCTGAATTTGTAGTGTCTACATCAACTTTGCTCAGAATGCTGTATCTTCACCAGACCTTGTCCAGTGTTACCATAGTGTAAACATCATGTCACCAGACCATTTCAAGCATTCAGCTCCATGGTACCTTATGCTGAATACATGGAACACCTATTACCTATATATATGGTCTGGTGAACATTACTGCAAACATCTACATGTATGTGGTCTGGTGAACACAACAGCATTCTGAAAAACTCAAGATGAAAGATACACAAGAAGTATCCTAATAACAACACTTAAAAGGGAGGGAAAATACAGCAGTATAACCATTACTTGCTTTAAACTGGCACGGCAAGCAGTCTGAACAAAAATACAGGTTTGAGTGAAAATTACAGGCTATTTGGCCGTTTTAAAGGTTTTTTCAGAAGATTTAAAGGTTTTAAAGGTTTGCTCTGAAATTAAAGGTTTTTAAAGGTTTTAAAGGTTTCACTAGGAGGCCTGAATTGAGTAATGCATCCATCAAAATATTGTACCATACCTAAATGTGTCTCCAGTGCGATCGTTGAAATACAGATTGTAGTCCTTGTCTTTTGTCATTAAATCTCCAGTATTAAAATATAAATCACCATCTTTTCTAACATTTCTGAAATAACAAACATATCCAATTCAGTTTGAAATGAGAAGAATTTTTTAAGTTTATTGTTACACAGTATTAATATAGGTGTATTATTACACTGCCCTTAATCAATGTAGGTAAGTATTCATAGTTCTACATTTTATGACAAGGTGCCCTCATACAGGAACTTCATAAAAGAAAAAACGTTATTTGCTTTTTTTTATGTTTAATAATTTTAATAGTACAAGATATACAGGATATGATAATATTACAGGGTAGACAGGATATGTCATTATTACAGGATATACAGGGTATGTCAATAGTACAGGATATACAGTTAGTTTATACATAATTTATTTTAGGTAGATTGTGAAGGAAGTTGTACAACTTATATTAATCACTCTCGACACCTCATTCCTGATGGAATCCATCGCCATGAGGGTATGAGAGAAGAGGTCATTTTCCCTTTCAATGCTGAGCGCCAAGCAAGGGAGCTACTGGTACCATCTTTTACGTCTTTGGTATGACGCGGCCGGGGATCGAACCCATGACCTCCCGCACTCGAAGCGGACGCTCTACCACTAGGCTATCGAGGCGGTTATACAGTTAATGTCAATATTACAGGATATACAGGATATGTCAATATTACAGAATATACCTGACTTTTTTACTTTCTGACTGTTGTTTCTGCCCTTTGTATCCATCATAAGTTTGTACTTTCGTGATTTCCGTAAGTAGTAGACCTGGCTCTCCTGCAATAACATAGATATAAATCGATTTAATTTTGATTTATATGAATGCATTTTCAGTTTGTTTCACACTGTCTTATTTCAGCGTCATTGCACAGAACGTAAGTAATGACGTCAAAACTCGATAGTGCGCTTGAGGCGTTGCAACCCCGAACTACGATCTTCAGCCAATTTAACCGTCATACCACTGTTCACACACACACTTCTGTTTTCCGTTGATGGAGAGAAAACTTTTTTTAAACAACGCCCAACCACGGATAATTTAGACATACGGACATTTTGGACGCCCATTTCTAAAATAAGCCAATACCTTAACGTCCTTAACATTGTTCATAGGTTATTAGATTTGTATCGAGAAATATGCACGAGTTCTGCAGCGGACTTACTGCGCGACTTTAGGAGCGCTATATTATTCCGCAAAAGAACGGGTGCACATTTTTCGAAACAAATCAAATAATCTTTCTATTACATACGCATCTACACATAAGATTATTAATTATATAAATGATACAAATTTAAGAAATAATTTATAGAAAATGAGTTCTTTAACACTATTTATGCATGATGGGCGCTTATACGTCGGGCGTAATAATTTCACGAGGACGCAGCCCGAGTGAAATTATTTGTACAACGTATTACCGCCCGAGTGTATAAATAGTGTTAAAACACGGGTTTGCTATAAATTATTTCGATTCTAATATGCCCTTAATCTAAAACAGTTATTAGATAAAATACAGTAGCGCTCTTTCTTTGTCGCAACAAAAACTTTGACCTCACCGTACGTTAACGCGACGTCATTCTAGCGTAAGAGTGTTTTAACAGAGACAAGCATATTAGAATTGTAATTAAGCCTGCAGTGGGTGAAACTGAAAATAGCGACGTTAAAGAACTTTTAAACGCGACGACATACATGAAACTGACGAACACTGCATGTCTAGCCTTTATTATTACATTTATGTTTGTTAAACAGGCTGCGTGGCATAACTGTTAGGCCATCGAACTTAGAGGGGAGAATTTTATCTTCATTTTGTCATTTAAAAAGCACAACTGTTAAAATATACCTGAAAGTTTTTTCACCCAAATTCATGAAAAATACCACTTCACTATCTTGTACACTAGCCACTAGACTAAGAATAAAGTATTTGTCACATTTCAAGTTTTGTAATTTTTCTCTTATTTTATGTGATAGTGACAAATGCGAATCTATTTTAGGTATTTTCGCAGAGAACTGCTTGTAATATTATGGTATTGGATACAGGATACAGACTGGCTACATTCACATTTTTAAAAATAAAAATTAAAAAAATATATCATTGTCTAGGAGGTCTAATTATATTGCCAAGACGAAAGAATACACTTATTCAATAAAGAAAGTGGGAACACGACCTTAAGTTTGGAAACGGATGTGATAACCACTTCACAACGTAAACAGCTGCGTGTTTCAATCATTCGATTTCTCAAAATATTTTCTTTAATATGAATGCTAAAAATATAATTTACCTTGTTTTACTGGTATACAGTGCCCACGTTTGTCCCTTACCAAACATTCATTCTCAACATCCCACTCGAACAGTCCACAGGGAACTACACGTTCCTGGAAAAATGAAGGCCGACGTTACGTCACTTATTGTTTATAGGAAACTTAATAAAGTTTTAGACGTAGAAAAGCCAAAAACTATCTATTAAGTGAAAGAATAGACAAATCGAGGCACAGTGTGTTTAATTTTGAATAATTTCTTTAACTCTTAGATCTAATTCACTGCAATATATAGATGTACTGCATTATTTCAGGGCCTTTGGGAAGGTCGGTGGCTGTACCCAGGTGCCCGTTTGTGCCTTAAATAACGCACGGAGTGACAGCAGCTAGAGTTCTTTCCTCCACCATAAATTAAAAGCTTGAAAGTCGTCATATGATCTATAACTGTGTCAGTGTGTCTATTGTCCGAGGTCAGAACGACCGAGGGCCAATAGTACTGACTATTAAATCGCAAGCCATTCAGAAAGAGCTGCATTACATGTCATTAGAAATAAATATTCTTATTATTTTTCTTCAACTTTACGCTTTTTCTAAACCAAATTTGTGATGTTGAACTACAGACCAGTCAACAGCATAAACTATTGACCGACAATCTACACAAATATTTGTAGTAATAAATATTATGGTGTATCTCTTCCCTCAGTTTTATCTGTTATTGCATATTCAACAAAGTTTAAGACAGTTATGAAGGGTAAACTAGACATATGTTAAATAACTGACACCATATCAACAAAGCGATATGCTTACCAGAAAAGGAGAGGATCGACCACACGACCCAATCACATTAAAGGCATTTACAAACCCTGTAGTACCCTCAGTGCTGGCATAAAACTCTGCGATATGAGGCAGGCCAAATCTCTGCTTGAACTCTGCAAATATGTCTTGCCGTAAACCATTCCCCAGGGCTAAACGCACGCAATGGTCTTTATCTTGATCTGTCTGTAACAGAAAGGTAGACCAGGGGAGGTAACTTCTTGGTTATGTTATTCTTTCAGATATGAATAACTACCTTTGTTTAATCTTGCGATTATCAACACATAATTTACTCCTTCACCACTTCTGACTTTCACATTTAACATGAATCTGTCATGAATATTTCAGCTTAACTTTTATCATTGAAATATTAAATCTTTGACGGTGTAATTACGATAACGCTTACAGGTATCAACTTAGGGCGAAAAATAATCGACGACATTCTATGTGTAATGTGGGAATGACATATAAATATGTAACAGTACAGTGAATGTCTAGAGACACTAAGCATATCAATGTGTCTGATTTAAAAATGCACAGACACGTATGTAGCTTTAAATACATACAAACAAGAGGGACGCAATGCAGAGCAATATACATCAGTAGATATGACCTTTGACCCCTAAGCTTGACATTGACCTTGAAGCGAGCTACCCAAAACATGCGCTCTGCATGTTGTCTTGATGTGGTAAACATTTGTGTCAAGTTTCTTCTAAATCCTTTAAGAGGTTCAAGCGTTACAGAGCGGACACGAAATTGCTAACGGGCGGACGGACAGACAGACACCGGCGTCACTATATAATACGTCCCTTCGGGCGTGTAACAAATGAGAAACAAAATGAGATACTCGGTACGTTACTGACCTTTTCATTTGTAAGAAGAAAACGGCACATTTCTCCAATATAGTTGAAAACGGTAGCTTTGTGACGCCGAACATCCTTCCAAAAATTACTCTTAGAAAACTTTTTGCCTAGAGCGATTGTTGCACCTTAAAAATCAAAGAAAAGTAAAATACTAATAATGGCAAGCAGCTGAAAACTTTTATCCACAATGGCAAATGGTTGGAAACATACTAACAGTGGCAAATGGTTGAAATAATACTAACAAAGAATGCAATACTACTTACCATAACAAATGGAACCACAAACTCCAACAAGAAGCCCGTTAGAGTGATATAAAGGTAAAGTGACAAACACGGTGTCGTCTGACCGTAAACCAAATATTCCGCTAATGACAAGTGCAGCCACCGATCTTCTATGAGATATTGTTGCTGCTTTAGGCAGACCTGTAAATACAATTCAATTGATAAGTTGATGTTCATTGGTCCAGTTGTTCTTATGCAATCGGCGCTATAACTATGTCAGTGAGGTATTCCAGCGCCATATTAATATATCTATGTTGCAGACAGCATTTAGCCCAATGAGCTCAAGTTCTTCGGAACAAAGCAGATGAGGTTTGAATTGAGTACACTCCCGCTGATCTGCATTTTTAAATAATTTTCACAAACATAATACGCCCGATTGCAAGTAGATCCGAGACTGGGAAGTAATTCGCTAAATCCTGTTATTTTTTCAAAACGAGCATAATTATAAAAAGGTTTCGATAAAAAGAATGAAACAATACTTTTATTTCAGGACATAATATTGTGTTAAACAGTCTTACCCGTGGTACCAGAGGTAAAGATATATAAAACTGGGTCCATGCTCTTTTGCTCTGACCTCAATGTGACGTCAATTTCGCTCGAACTCGCATTGTTCAGTTTGCTTTGTATAGAGACAAATCTCGGGGGAAGGCTGGTGCTGGTTGAACCTTGCACATAGACATTAGCATCCGGCAGATCAGATAGAAGGTCGTTTACTGCAGATATCAGTTCTGTATCTAAAAAGAAAATTTGAAACAGGCGGCATCATAAAATATATTATACAACAGTAAAATTCTAGTCAAACTACTGGCAGAAATTTCGGGAAAAAAGCAATACTCGTGTTATACTGAAGAAGACTTGTTTGTCGCAAGCAAAACTGGTTTCATATTACAGAAGATTTGTTGAAAAGTACGCAAAGCACGTGCCATATTGAAGAAGACATGTCGGAAAGCAAGCAAAACTCGCGTAATATTGCAGAAGACTTTTCAGAAAGCAAACGGCACTCGCGTGTATTGCGGAAGACTGGTCAGAAAGCAACCAAAGTTCGCGTAATATTGCAGAAGACTTTTCAGAAAGCAAACGGCACTCGCGTGTATTGCGGAAGACTGGTCAGAAAGCAACCAAAGTTCGCGTTATATTGCAGAAGACTTTTCAGAAAGCAAACGAAACTTGCTTGTATTTCAGAAGACTTAAATCGCGTGTGTTGCAGAAGACTTGTCGAAAAGCAAAGTTAACGAAACTCGCGTGAACTGCAGAAGACTTTTGCAGATGTCTTGTCGAAAAGCAAACGAAACTCGCGTGTACTGCAGAAGACTTGTCGGAAAGCAAACGTCACTCGCGTGTACTGCAGAAGACTTGTCGGAAAGCAACCAAGTTCGCGTAATATTGCAGAAGACTTTTCAGAAAGCAAACGAAACTCGCATGTATTGCAGGACTTGTTGAAAAGCAAACGAAACTCGTGTGTATTGCAGAAGACTTTTCAGAAAGACATGTCGGAAAGCAAGCAAAACTCGTATCATATTACAGAAGACTATTCGGAAAACAGGCAAACTCGTGTTATACAGCAGAAGACTTGCCGGAAAGCGCACGTGTCGTATTGCAGAAGACATGTCGGAAAGCAAGTAAAACTCGTGTTATACTGCAGAAAGCTTGTCGAAAAGCAAACAAAACTCGTATCATACTACTGAAGACTTTTCATAAAACAAACAAACTAGCGTCATATTGCAGAAGACTCGTCGGAAAGCAAGCAAAACTTGTGTCATAATGCAGAAAACCCGTCGGGCAGCAATCAAAATTCGTATCATACTGCAGAAGTCATATATTGAAGCAAGCAAAACTCCTGATATACTGCAGACCGAAAAATTAGTAAAACTCATTTTATAAAACAAAGGACTATTTTTCTTTACCAACATTTTGACCAGCATCTTGACCAGCTCCAAATTAGGACATGTATAAATATTCTGTCATATTAATTGAAACGATTACAGTGAATTAGAAAATGTTTCTCACTGTGATTAGGATAACGGAAATAAGTGGGGGAAAAAGTTATATATTAAGATGTCAGATTTCAAAAAAGTCTTAAACTTTTACCACTTCCAGTTACGATCGTGTTGGTTTCAGACACAGTTAGACAGTGTAATAAAGCTTTTCCTCGCAAATTTGTGTTGATAAGTGACATACGTATACCAACTTTCAAGCAACCTGAAAAGAAATCAAGAAATGTCTCTGCAAGTACAGACTTTTTCATAAGTCAGAAATCGTAATATTCTGTATCAAGCGTTTGATGTCGTAAGAAGCAGAAGAACACCTTCATTTATCACGCGTTTGACGTCGTTTTAAGTAGAAGATCAACGTCATTTATCACGCGCTTAACGTCATTTTAGTAAAAGACCAGTTTTTTTTCAAACGTCTTTGACGTTTCAAGTAGAAACCAAACATTATTTATAACACTTTTGACGTCGCTTTAAGTAGACGTTGACACTATAAAGTCAGAGGGAAATACATTTGACAAACATGATAGATTGTAAATCTACAACTGCGAGATGAAAACTTAAGGTTAAATCCAATTCTGCTTTGTATAAAAATATTTGAACGTTCAAAAATACTTCAAAAGGACAAGGCGTCTAAAATGGTGATGATTTTATTTCCTTGCAGTAGCAGACTTTATCTCAAAGTGTGTTTGCTATGACCAAACTATATAATGGTTAAGGAAGAAACCAGATGTCATTCCGATGCGGTTGGGTAATTTGTTTAGTGTTTGTTGCGTTTAACGTCGTACCGATACAGTCATAGATAATATTGCGACTTTCTAGCTTTGATGGTGGAGGAAGACCTCATTTGCCCCTACATGCATTATTTCATCACGAGCAGGCACCTGGGTAGAACCACCGACCTTCCGTAAGCAAGCTGGATGGCTTCCTCACATGAAAAATTCAACACCCCGCGTGAGGCTCGCATCCACATCGGTGAGGGGCAAGCGATTTGAAGTCAGCGATCTTCCTCACTTGGCCACGGAAGCTCCCAGGCGCTTGTGTAAATACGACTACCTTCAATAAGTGTCTGCTGCATGGCTTCTTCGCGAGAATGTTCGCTTAATATACGTTTTTCATTGAAACATTAAACTGTTCCTTTTACCTAGAAACGTCCACATAAACTCTGGCCCATTGTACTGCATTAGCGCTATCGTATCGCCCCTCTTAAGTCCCAAAGACATGAATGTCCTTGCCACCTTGTTAGCAAATTCATTTGCTTCCTGAAATGTATAATCACAGATTTCTATTCAGCCTTTTCTTATGATATTCCTGTAAAGTTTCATAATCCTAGCTCAAATACTTTTTGAGACATGTGAGATACATGTGGACGTTTTTTATGAAAATGTTTGAAAGGCTATAACTCTGGTCTGGCTGTGTGAGATCCCAATGAAAACTCCTGGAGCACAGCTTCACATGCTGAATGTGAGGTAGATAGATACACGTGACACAAATTCGGACGGACAAACAGACGGGCAAGGTCAACTATAAGAGCCTTACCCCGCACCCCCCCTCCCCCCTCCCAATATTGGTTAGGGCACAAAAATAAGAAAGTGTACAGTTTTAAACACAATCATTAAATGCATATAAAATCAACCCCTTGGCATGAAGCACTTCCGACATTTCTAATTGTGTTGTGAAACCATCGCTCTTTTGCCTTTATTTTGAAAAGTGCTGCCATTAAAACTATATATCTACGAAGTGAAAAGTATTTTTTCGGTCCGACAGTTGTAGGAAGAGATTTTCTCTATTTTTACCTCACATATCGCATAAAATTCACCAAGGTTTGAAAATCATTCACGTTATTATCACGCATGAATGTAATTATATAAAATAATACATAAAGTAACAGACCTGTGTTCTTGATTTAACAAATAATATATAGCAAAATGAAGAGGTTTCACACCCGCTAGTGGATCCGTGGAATAATTTCACGAGGGCGTAGCTAAGGAGTGCGTGGACGTATAGTCAGTTATTCTATGCGCCTAATAATCGATCCAGAGGCTGAGAGCTTGTGAATTAAATGTAACACCGTTATAATTTTGATTATGGAACGTTTTTTTTTTTTATACAAAGTAGTACATTAAAATATGACAGCACTTTTTCTCGACGCCTATTTGGCGCCAAATGGTATGTCAACGTGACGTCAAATTTCCATACTTTTTATTGCATTGATAGTAAATGGTAATTTTTAAAACATGATGAATTTGTAACAAAACATATTCAATGTTTGAGATATGTTCTCAGTGTGTTTTAAAACACTAAAAATATTGGCTGATATCTGGCAGGGGCGGTGAGGGGAGGGGGTTTGAACAGCAGAGTACACCTTATCCATATACAGAGCTACAGTGAAAGTGAAGGTAATTCGTGCAGTGCAATTCAAAAGGCGCATAACTGCATTTCTAAGACCAACGCTGAAAAAAAAACTACGACTTACACGGTGAACATCATTAAACGTGTATTCTAGCATAAAACTGATGTTATTGTCACTTTTCGGGGGTGTTTTAACTGGAGAAAGCGTGTGTTATCAGAGAGATTCTCCCGCTCACTTGCTGTTATAACACCTTTTTATATGCGAGTTTCGTGGCAAAGCGTAAACGTCATTCGACTCCAAAACGGATAACTCAAAACGAAATGACGTCAACGTAAAAAACAACTCAGACATTCCCACGCATTTCATGGAAATTTAATGACGATGATGTAGAATGAGTTCATTTATTAGTTTTTTCCACGTTTTATGCTAGAATAGCGTTAGCGCATGTTCATTTCGTGTTAAACGCAGATGTTGTAACACGTAAAAACATGCGTTGTCCGTACATTAATGAAAACAGAACTCACCTTATATGTAAACGTCTTATCTTCGTACAACAAGAAACGTCGATTTGGATTTTTCTTCACCGTGTCTTCAAAGTGTTCAATGATAAAATACTTCTTCTCCAACGTTTTATTAAAGGCAGAAATCTTCGGAACTACTTTCAATATGTATCGTACGTCAAGCAGCAGCCATGGACAGAACACTTTGATCCCTAAATATCCTGCAACCAGTGCGGCTGGGATTGAGCAGACTATTTCAAACCACATCTGTAAGGAAATAATACATGAGTTAGTAAAAGAAAATAATAAATAAATAAAACAACAAAGCGCGTTCCGTAAACTACGCTTACAATATCGTGTCTACGCCCCTGACCTTCTGTTTATATGATACAAAATTCAAGTACTGACATTTGGCAAGTGTCGCATAGACACGCATGCATGTACAAATTCAACACCCAGTGAGTACAGCTAAGTTTGTAATCTGAAAATTAAGTAAATACTCACATTTTATCACCAAAACAATCCTTCACGCAAAAGCTACATGTACATTCTACATGCAGTATTAACTCCGCTCTACATTCGGTAGTGTTATGTCGCAAAAAGATAGTAACCTAAATAATAAGCCAAGCGTGATTACAGCAGCGTAGCTAGGAAGAACTTTATGTGTGAGGCTAAATCTTGCCATACGTTGCACACACTAAGGTATAATGGGGACAATAAAAGACTCATCTTGAAAACAGAGGATAAATATTCATCAACTGACAGACTGTGTAATATAGTTTTAACACAGATTCTTTGGAAATATCGTGTTTTTTTATTGATGTATAAACTATCGAAATGAAAAACATGTAAAGGTCATTATTAAATAGCATGTAAAAAACTGATTTCTTTAACTTGACATTTCGGTTTATAAATACGTTAGATTTTGGCACATAGGCTATATACTTTGAATTTTACGTGGAACAAAACATATAAGAAGTGCAAAATCATTCTCTCATGCAATTATATAAAACTACAAAAAAAACTACTTATAAAACAGTGTTGCAAAGCTTGCGAGAATATTAACTTTTCACCAAAATATGGATAAATATCGTTAGAAAAAATAAATTAATGCTCTTCTTAGCAAAGGCACATCAATGACTTAATAAAGAAAAGTTTTGATTTTTATCAAAGTAAAATTTAAAATGTTATCTACTTTACATGCGTTGCTGATCTGTTAACTACCATACCATTAGGCAGTATTGGCAGAGTACAGAGTTCAGGAATGTTCTTTAAATATTACATGTAATGGGCAGAACTAATTTAAACAACTTTTATCCAAACAGATAGTATTATTTAAATTTTAAACACATTATTATTCAACGTAATTAAATCTCAAGCAGAATTTTTAAAGTTTAGAAAATGTGAATTGGTCCAGCCAGTCCGACCATTATATAAAAAAAAACCTAGAAATGTCAGCAAATCAAGTTCAGTCTATAGAAAATATCAAGAATATATACAATATACAATAATATCAACAAAAATGAGAGTCAGTTCAGATTTACTTAAAAAGAAGAAAGACAACTCTTGATAAATAGATATCTATAACCACACATTTGGCCTGCAGAGTTACCTCACATAATGAGGTCCAAACATTGTCTTTAAGTGCAGTTATTTCCTTAAAGTGATCTAATTAAAACTGTTTTTATGCGATGTTGTTAATTATATCTTGCACTTGAAAACTGCACTTATTCATAACGGCGTCTATGAGATGTTCAAGTTGTCATTTTGTCAAATGGAAACATTCTTTTTCACAGCATTATGAGAGAGCCTTTTACCAAGATGAAAAATTAATCCAAACTCGAGATAAGTTTACTAGAATCTGAAGAGTTGGAGCCATGATATGGCATCCATCGGCTTTCTGTCGAAAATTACCTATACTGACGAATGTTTCACAAGGAAATGTATTAAACTGGTTCAGAAGTAGTTGCAATAAATAGGTAATCTGGTTTCCTTTCCTACACTGGTTCCCATTCAAAATGGCTGCCTATTGTTGGGTTAGGAAAGCGCCAGGTGCATTGGAACCAGCCGTGATCAAAACATGCCATGAATATCCTACCACTTTAGATTTCATACAGTTTGCTGGGTTTTAGTGATGAATATAGCCAGTCTATCCCTCTGATCCATGACATTCCGTGCAAAGCATGGTTGCAAATTCATTCCGTGCAAAGCATAATTGTAAATTATCTAAATACATGTACACTGCTAACTTGCGTACAAATTAAACCAACTATCAGACAAATCGAGTCTGCAATATTTACTATTTGTTTTGTCCTCATTGCTTCTGAGGGATCTATTTTTCAGATTTTGTTAGGGCCTAATATATTATGTTGTTATTAAGTGATTAAGTATATATCACATGATATCTATTTCAAGAAAAAAAAATAAAAACAAAAACATTAGATAATTTTAGGATTTTATTTAATGATAACATCCTTACATCATTTAAAGATGTTTCAGCAAATAACCTTTTTATTTACACTACAGTATGTTCTTTGATTTTAATGCCGACCGTAACTTTGTAAATTCTTGTCCGGGCTGTAATTCTGTCATCCATGAAGGAATTTTGAAATAGTTTGGCATAAATATATTAACCTTTATGAGACGACGTTTCATGTGTAACACTCAGACCCCTTTCTACACTGTCAAGGTCACACTTAGAAGTCAAACAGTCTGTTTTGTGTCCGGATCGTAACTTTGCCATTCATCAAGAGGTTTTAAAAGTACTTAGCATAAATGTTTATCAAAATGAGAACCCTATCCATGGAGAGATTTTGAAATATCTTGGCATAAATGGTAACTATAATCAGACAATGTGTCAGCGCAAGACCCAGATCCCTTGCTCAAAGGTCAGTGTCATATTTAGAAGTCATATCATAATAGATCTTTACGTGTCCGATATATAACTCTGTTATCCATGAGGGGGTTTTGAAACAACTTGGCATAAATGTTTACCATAAGGAGGCAATGTGTTACGCGCAAGACCCAGACCCCTAGCTCCAAGATCAAGTTTACACTTAGAAGTCAAGTGAAAGGTTAAGAGGGTCTGTTTCATATCCGATTCGTAACTCTGTCATTAATCATGTTACAATCTAAATATTTTAAGATTTTGTACCAATTGCAAATTAGCTCAGTGGTAAAGCATACAGTCCATGTTCAACAGATCTTTTACCGTGTGGGTTCGAATCTCACCATCGACATTATTTTTTTTTTCTCGTAAACATTTAGATTCCTTCATGAACTATGTGACAACACAACAGAGAAGTATCATAAGCCGATATGGCAGATCAGAAAAGTTTACCATTATATCAAAGATGATATTGACTAAATACATGCATTTAAGCCATGCAAATAATAAACATACTGTTGTTTTATATAAAGGCATACATACAAATACAAACCACCAAAGAAAGAAACAAAAATATAGGAATGAAAATGAAAACATTAAAAATATTCCCCGATAACGAGAAAACGTGTCGTGCATAACAACCAGACCGCTAGCTCCACGATCGCTGTCACATTTAGAGGTTAACGGTTGACATGGTGTGTTTCTTGTCAGTTTCTTGTCAGTTCCATACCTATTCCGTCGGTGAAGACATTTTAAAATTACATGGCATAAACGTTCCCTATATTAAAATAAGGTGTCAGACGCAAGTCCAAAATCTCTAGTTTCAAAGTCAAAGTCAAACTTAGATTAAAAAGCTAACATTTATGTTTCTTGTCCAGTCAATAACTCTGCCATCATCAAACATAACTTGTCACAATTTTCCCTATGATGAGTTAGTGTGTCATGTTCAAGACCCAGACCCTAGCTCTAACGTCAAGGGTACCTTCGGAAAAATTTTTTCTCTTGTCGAAAAATTAGTCATAACTTAACTATTCTGGCATATTTTGCGCATCGAACTGTAGCATTCTTGGACAAACCTCTGGGGCGTTTGTCACTAATAGTGCCATCTCTTGTTTGAGCTTCAATTCTAACTTTGAGAGTTACATATATTTGTACTTATCACTTTAAAATGTCAAGGTCAGTAGTGGCTATTGTCATGTTACCTTAAAGACACACCACTAACTAACTGTAACCTTTTGTATTTCCATAATGCTGTCTGACTAAAGTACATCTCCTATTACGCTATACTTCGGATCTGAAGACGTGCTATTGATAGCCTCGTTCTGACGACCATTCCGTTAGCCAGGCAGAAGGCTTACTTACAACATTTTGTAAGAATAAAAAATATGTAAGCGACTGGTCCCGAATTCGAGTCCCTGACAGCCTACACATTTTTACTTACTTAAACATTTTGTAAGAATACAAAATCTATATTTAGACTGGGTTTTTGATAGTTACATTTTTATGACGTAAAGTGTCAGCCGGTTAGCTCTGTCGGTAAACCTTAGCTCTGTCGGTAGAGCACTTGCTCTGTAAGCGACTGGTCCCGAATTCGAGTCCCTGACAACCTACACATTTTTTTCTTAATCTTTGACATTCGAACAAGTCGTCTGATTGGTTAAAATAAAAAAAATAGAATTGCGAAAATAAAAATAGCAATTCTGGAAATCAAAAATATACAGAACACGATTAAAAATGGGTCCTTCTCGGATCTTGGTTTAGAAGATCAAGTATTTCAGTCAGATTGTTCCATAATTGTAATTATACATTTTTGTATGGAGAAATGAGAAATAACAAGTGTCTAATTACAGTTTGACAGTAACAGATATAAGGCTAAGACAATGTATATTCAATTAATGTAGTAGTATGCACGGTACTTCATGTATTAAGGTGAGTTTAGATCACACTTTGTTTCTATATACAGTGTAAGATAGTTATTATTTTATTTTTTATAAAACTATACTGAGAAGAGAATGACTGAGTAAGTTTGCAGATGAAGTTATGAAAACCGGACTGAGCTTGTCCACCTGTCATCTTGTAGAATAGTTGTATGATACCAGTATTACCAGAATTATTTGCACAAAGTTCATGTGGGAGGAAAAGTAGACCACTAGGTATTGGTGGGTCTTTAACTCTTCTAACTTGTTAAATACCGATGGATAAAAATAAATGCTAGAGCCTACAATTAACGGTCAATGCAATACGTTAATGTTACACACCGATAGCCACACGAAAACTACATGCAGATATAGACTTGCCACAGTTCTCTACTGCGAAAATCTAAAGTGGTAATTTTGACTGGGAATTCACGGCATGAGACTACAGCGTAAAATTTTATTTGAACCTATACCTCATATGCCACATACTTTGTTGAACAAATGAAGGAAAGCTGAAATCATGAGAAAAACACTGTCCAAAATAGACGTGACTCAAGTTGACTAAAAAAATGCATGCTGAACAAATTAAATCAGAATTTCATAACTACCGAGTTTTCAGTAAAAAAAAAACACGCAGCTTCCAGTTCAGGCGTATATATTCTTTCAAGAACGTCAATAAATATAATTATATCCATATACACGTATTATCATAACCGCACACTTAGTAAACTACTAGTATAAAAAAAGGTTAAACTACTAGTATAAAAAAGGTCTAACCTGCTTACTAGTATAGTTTTATTGATTCAGCTACAAAAATCTGTGACAAAGCCCTTACTTTATACATGAAATATTCTAGTCCAGCTGTATAAAAATGTATCATTGAAAACTGTTTCTACTTGAGGAAGAAAAGTAAGTTAGCAATTTAACAGCACATATTAATTAAATAAGACCACACTGTTTTTTTTTCCGTGACTCTTGAAAACTGTATACATGTATCTTACATGGTCTAGGTTGAAAGTGAAAGAAACCACTAAATTATCATTAATGCATTAGATGGATGAAAAAAGTTTATATTTGATGCTATGAAAGTGTTATTTTTGTGTTTACAGGCAAGCCTAATAGTTTTTTATACAGCAAATCAGGTACAATAAAATGCTGAAATGTAGCATAACTTGCCTAAAATACAAATAATAATAGTCGTCTAGTGGTTGAAAACCGGTTCCGCTGTTTGGTTGGAAACCGGTTCCGCTTTTTGGTTGGAAACCGGTTTCGAGGACTTTAGGATTAAGCTTCTCCATCTATCCTTTATTCCATCCGTCCTGATCCTCACTTTCCTGTCTGGTCCATAACTTTGTCATCCATCAAGGGATTTTAAAATTATTTGGCAGAAGCGTTCCCAATAATGAAATGACATGTTTTGCTCAAAATCTAAACCCCTAGCTGAACGGTCAATGTCACACATGGAGGTCAAATGTCAACAGCTTTTTTCCTGTCCAATCTTTAACTCAACCATCCATCAAGGGATTTTAATATTCCTTGGCACAAATGTACCTTAGTATATGTCATGCACAATTTTTAGACCCTTAGCTTAAAGGTCAAGGTCATGCTTGGAGGGCAAAGGTTAACATTGTATTAACAGGGTCTTTTGCGTCTGGTCTAGAACTTTCCCATTCGATGAGGGATTGCAATATCCCATAATCATATGACATCATATGACATGTCTTTTGCAACACCCAGACCTCGAGCTCAAAGACCAGGGTCATACTAAATACTCTTGGGTTGTTTGATATGTAAATAAAAAAAAATGAATATGATCACAACAATTATCATGAGCTGCAATATCTTTGTTATTAAAGGGAGACAACAGTAAAAATATCAATACAAAATGAAGCACAAGTTGTTTCCCTGCCAATAATTCCAAGTTTTTCATGTAAAAGCATGTACATTTACAAATCATTTAGACCATTTTTAAGTGAAATGCTCCGTGCCATAGCACAACATTTTGTGAACAGCGGAATACGCCGTTGCACTTTTTGCAAAAAGTATTAAATCAATCCGACTTCTTACCATCATCGAGAGAGGAAAGCGTTCGTCTTTATATAATGAAATTCCATTGAGTATTAACAAAGTTATGACCAAATATCATACATTACCAACCGGGCTCCGTAACCTTACCTTCTGGTCACGTGGGTTCCCCAATGTGATGTAATAAACTGATTATTACAGATAGTATTTTTCAGAGGTATGCCCCTTTTAAACGTGAACCTTTTTTTATAAAGAGTACAATACCGTGTTTTGAACCATTGCAGATACTAACTTATAACTTCACACTCATCTTCTAGGTAATAACGTAAAGTTACGGTATCTGACACGTCCTAGAATTTTGGCAAACTATACCCCTTCTTGGACTTAGAAAATCTTACAAATTGCGCTCTCCAAAGTCAGTAGAGATATTGAACTGAAACCTTTTACAAGTTATTGAGATGGATAAAACATGGTAAAAGGTTCATGTCACATAACCCTGAATTGTATTTTGGAAAAGTTATACCCCTGCTTGGACTTTTAGAATGAAGGTAAAAGTTTTGCATGCAAATCTCCAAACCTAATGCAGATACTTGGTTAAAACTTCACAGGTTAAAAAGGGATGTTTCCTGTCTGCTCTGTAGTACTACCATCTCCTTTCAATTTATATCCAAATGTAAATTAATTATTTCTATGACATGTTGTATATATTTAAATTATATCCCAGTAGAATTGTTGTTAAAATTTCTTTATATTCAAATAGGTGTAAATAAAGGCGGAATTGTCACGAGGCAAACAATTCAATACAATGTCATGCAGACTGTCAGATCGTCCTAAAGAACAATAGAACACTAATCGTGTGTTTAACTTATTGACTATGTTTTCGTGTTTTATTTTCTACCAGTTTTAAAAATCTGTATTTATGGACGGCACCATTTTATAGGAAACTGGACAGGAAACGGGAGTTTATCTTTGACAATTACCAGATGCCATACCAAGAGGAAAGTTTTAACCATTAGGCCAAGTTTCATATTGTTTGACTTGCAAACCACACATTTGAGTGGGTTGTATCACTATTAAATGTAGTATTAATTAACATTCCTTTTCAGTAAAGATTTACCACTTGTTGTCTCTGAAACAAAGAATATCTAGGTCGTGAATTCGTAGATCTGTGGACATTATACTGTCTCTGAAACAAAGAATATCTAGGTCGTGAATTCGTAGATCTGTGGACATTATACTACGATACTTCTCACCTGTAAACAACAACTTCCTGAGCTTACGTCAAATTTCATTTCCTCAAGCTATCCAGTATTCTAGCAGACATTTAGTTGTTCCACTCTCGTCCAGTCCTTTGATACAGTATAGCATGCATTTAGAGAAAATGTGAAATTACCATGAATTCTAACACGATCCGCAGCAATTGCTATACTTAACAACACAGTGATCAGATAAAAATGGTCCAGGCTCACATTTCTCTACATGAACACCATTAAGTGACTCAGTTATAACTAGATCCAAGCTATGTCCTCCTGTATGAGTACTGAAATCAACGTGTTGTTCCAGGCCCATTACTACTAGGGAGTCCTTGAAGTTTGTTACTGGTATGTTGTGTAATAAAGGTCGTTAATAAATTAAACTCAGTCAAATTTATAACCTTTTTGATAATATTTATTTTGAGTTATGTTTGCATAATAATTAACGGCTTTTTTGTCATAGGATGTAGAATTAACTAACAATAACCGTTAAAGGGTGATATGGATCTAAATCTTTAAATGTGTGCGGAATTACCTACCAGTTTTTCTGTTACAACATACAAGATGTGATGTTTAGTCAAAACTAAACTTGATTCCTTTGAAGAACAATTCTACCAAATTACCCTTTCAAAGGAGTATAATAAACTTAATGCTAAAAGAAAGTCAGAGAGTGTGGGTATTTATGTTTAAGACAGTTGGCATTTCTGTACAGTTGCCGGCCCGTTACTTATTGATTTTCATTCTGGTTTGAATATAAAGTTGAACACTTCGTGCAAGGTTTGAGAATGTTTTAGTTGCTAAAAAGTTAAAGGGTCAGTTTCTACCTAAAGGAAGGCAAATGCAATGAAAACAGAGATGCCTTTTTACATGTAAGAAGACAAGAAGACGGGGAGTAAAGAAAATGCAGCACATGCACTTAGGTGGGCCATGGATGAAAATAAAATCTTGAAACGTGTACTAATACTGTTTTTAAATTAACTTAATGCTCAAGAGTACTGTCATTCTTTGCAGTTTTATAAGGCAATTATTTTCTTAAAACCAGATTTGAAAGGACCTCATTAATTATTGACTGCATGTAAGAGTCAGATTTTGGGAAGTTTGTGGAATTATGTAAAAATGAATAATGAGCTGGTAGTAAAACAAAATGTCATATCCTTAGAAGGCTGCAGTTAGAACATGTCTTCATAATGGCCAGTCAGAGATACTTAAGTCTGAAAGTTGCTGTGATCTTTCACCTTCCAACATCAGGGATAGATCGTCTACTGACAACAGACAATGAAGCTATGAAGTTTAATGGCCGTATGCCCTGCCCAATTATTTACAGGTATTGCGCGGGTCATATCTGAACTTGAAGTTTGACCCGCTGGCCCTATGTTAGATATGGATCATCCATTAACCATAGGCAGTCATCCTTTCCAAGTAATCTGTGACTCTAGTTACCTCCCTGACCGTCCGTCTACAGTCCCGAGCTGTGACTCTTTTTACCTCCCCTGATTGTCCGTCCACAGTCCCAAGCTGTGACTCTAGTTACCTTCCCCTGGTCGTCCGTGCACAGAGTCGCAAGCAACGGCTATTTAAAATCGGCGTAATGGAGGTACTTCAGTCTTTAAGGTATGATTGCTAGCACAATAATGATTAAATAGAGAAAGGAAAATATGTCTGAAAAGCAATTTTATTCTTGTGCTTGTTTTCATGTTCTTATGCAGAACATGCTAAAGAACGTTTCTGTTCACGATATAAATGTTTATATCACTAATCTATTTGTTAATTTTATCACAGTCGTTCAGGAATATTTCTCAATCGTTTAAAACTACACAGCGGGAAGTTTATGATAGCATGTTCAAGATTCGCATTACGTTGATTAATGTAAAGTTTTGGCGGTCTTGAAGGAAAATGAAGAAAAATTGCAAGTACTCATTATGCAAATGAAAGTTTCGTCAAAAGTGCTAAAAGCGATTTCAAGTGGCTTTCTCCAGGAATTTGAATATTTATAAACTCGGCTCGTTAAAGCAGATTTTTGTGTTAAAAGTAAATTGATGTAATAACAAAACTTGGATGGCTTACTAGAAGCCATCAATGAAACTTAGAATAAAAAGTATAACAGGCTTGTCCAGAGGAATGTGTCCTTATCTTTGTAATCTGATTCTAAGGGTTAGGTTTCTTACCCCTTCCGTAGGGATTTTAGTTTATCCAGTACACTAAAGCTTTTTAACAAAGTTTTTACAGACTTCAAACGCTGTCATACGACCATAGTGATATGCAGGAATCGAGGAAACGGCTGTTAAACCTTCAGAAAATAATTATGTTAGAGATCTATAATTTTCATTTTTTGTTTTATGCTTAAATTAACTTTAATTAGCAAAACTTTTATGTGAAAAATATGGCGGCTAATTCAAGTTAGGCCATTCCGTTATGTTACGTTGGTGTGCATACAACTTCTGTATAGCACATTTCATTGCATCGTCCTGGTGCGCGCGCCTAAGGCTCCATGACAAAAATTTGAAGGCTTTATGTGTCATTTTTGCGCCAAGCCTGTGTTCTGCGCCAAGCCTGTGGAACAAAACGAACCTAGTAATGCGAGATTGTGGCCAACAAAGAAGGTATCAAAGTCTCTTCCCACGTATAATAGGGAATCGATCCTACAGATTTTCGTTGCGAAGCGACGAAAATCGGGATCGATCCCTCTGCGGTAACATGCGATATACCGAATGAGATATATACTGTCGAATTAAAGAATGTGTCTATGCAAAGAGCGTCTGACTTCGGATTTTTTGGAAGAATACGCTTTTTCCTTGTTTTTTTAGGATGTCCGCCATTTTGAAAAATGTTTTTTTCGAATATTGGTTTCTAACAAAAGTTTTGCCAAAAACTAATGTTAAATAATTAAAATATGGCTAACAATGTACCATTTAACCAAATATATTCTACTTTTTGCGAAAAAAAATTTTTCACCCTTAGTTTTTGCAGGCATTTGCCTAAAACTGACGTAAAATTTACAATGGGGTAGGAGTAGGTTATTCAAATACCTATTAAAGTAGATCAGGTTTGGCTTTGATATTTTCCTGACTTATACGTATATTGTTAAGCTGTAAGTAAAATAAAAGTTTTCAAGATAGCACTATATATTATCTAGAAATTGCAAATTAAAACAAAAAGAACAAAAAATATAAAAAATCACAAGTTTTTAGCAGCTTTTTCTTAATAAATCTCTTAGATGCACGGTGACCCCAACTTTTTTTCTTTCCATTTTGAAGCATTTTTGTATGTCATTAAAGCTGCAAAATATTTTGAAAATCTTAACGTCAGAATTTTTTTTGTGGATCTAAATATGTGGTTTTTTTTCCATTGAAAATAAAGTGGGTCGGGTAATTACGTCAACATGTTTGTTTGTTTGTTTTGAGTTTAACGCCGTTTTTCAACAGTATTTCAGTCATGTAACGGCGGGCAGTTAACCTAACCAGTGTTCCTGGATTCTGTACCAGTACAAACCTGTTCTCCGCAAGTAATTGCCAACTTCCCCACATGAATCAGAGGTGGAGGACTAATGATTTCAGACACAATGTCGTTTATCAAATAGTCACGGAGAACATACGCCCAGCCCGAGGATCGAACTCACGACCCCGCGATCCGTAGACCGACGCTCTACCTACGTCAGCATGTAATAACGAAAGAGATTTGTTAGTGACATTTATGCTTATATAATACTGACATCACCTTATATTCATATTAACCTGTAAGACTTGAAATCCCTATAAGATTAAGTGGGATATTATATGAGCCGTGCCATGGGAAAACCAACATAGTGGGTATGCGACCAGCATGGATCCAAACCAGCCTGCGCATCCGCGCAGTCTGGCCAGGATCCATGCTGTTCGCTAACAGTTTCTCCAATTCAAATAGGCTTTAAAAGCGAACAGCATGGAGCCTGACCAGACTGCGCGGATGTGCAGGCTGGTCTGGATCCATGCTGGTCGCAAACCCACTATGTTGGTTTTCTCATGACACGGCTCAATTATGTTTTATAAAGTACCACCATTTTTTCAATTTTACAAAAATTCTGAAATGCGTAAACAGTGGGTGGAGAAAATGCCCTATAAAATTAAAACGAGTTTGGTGACCTGTGTTTTTTCTTGTCTTGTTTGTCTTTGAAACTAATGTTCTTCAAGCTTATAGAGTATGAAAACATTCTTAACGTTAGAAAAACTTCGATCCTACATCCTTAATTGTCCGAAACGCAACGTCTTGCGCATCAGTACAATTTTTTTTACTCCATACGGAATCGATGCTCTCATTAGACAGTTCTTTTCAAATCTTATGGGATGAGTTGAAATCGGATCGATTCCCGATTGAGGCCGAGCCTTATTACATATTATCACCATCATCATTATCATCGTCATAGTCATTATTTTTTGTCATCCTAATATGTATACACGGTAAAACGTGGTTTTTCATGTTAAGCCGAGGAATTAACCACTTATGCATGCAGTTTTTTATGACAAATTTTAGTTTGACAAGTTTCATGATTTGATTTCTTCCAGAAGGTCACAGACCCATGAGGTATAACAAAGCATATATACAAATACGGCTAAAAAGTAAATATGATATAACAGAAAAGCATCATGACATGTAACTATATAATTGAATTATCACTTTTAGACGTGTTCTTATGAGCGTCTACTACAATAACAGCGTCAACAAATCAACACATATATCGTATTTACTATAACTACAAGTTCTTGTGTAATAAAGTTCGTAAGAGGTTATAACTGACAAAACTACATTATGTTTCTGGCTGATGTAAGAAACATCAACGTTCAAAATTATCATATGCAAGTAATATCTTTCTTTACGATTACAAAATGTTCTTGTATTTAAACTATTAACCTAGTCACATTTGTCAGAAGTTCATATATGAGTGTAAATGAAGAGTATGCAACAAGGATACATAGATGATTACAAACAACGAAACATTATTTACTTAAGTGGAAACAAAAACTATATATGGAAAATTATCTATTGCCGCTTGACCTTGTTCGAAAATCGAAAAGTTTGCAGCAAAGTCCGCAGATAATAGCGATAACATACGTAGTTATATAATACACATATACATATTGAAGTAGACATGTTTCAAAATATAGAGATTCTACCATTAAAAGAACTATTCCCATACGCTTATATGACATAAGACCTAGCGAGGAATCACTGTTTTATATTAATGTCATTGTTTGACATTTGAGCCGTGCCATGGGAAAACCAACATAGTGGGTGTGCGACCAGCATGGATCCAGACCAGCCTGCGCATCCGCGCAGTCTGGTCAGGCTCCATGCTGTTCGCTTTTAAAGCCTATTGGAATTAGAGAAACTGTTAGCGAACAGCATGGATCCTGACCAGACTGCGCGGATGCGCAGGCTGGTCTGGATCCATGCTGGTCGCACACCCACTATGTTGGTTTTCCCATGGCACGGCTCATTTAAATATAAATGTGATAATTGATTACGCTTGTGTTTTTTATTTTATCTTAAATACAATTACTCGTTGTTATATAACATTTTTATGCTTTTTAGGGTAAATGCCTTGTAAATATAGTTTCCCATTTTTTTTTTAATTTATGTTCATTATCATTGTTAAACAAGTCTACATGTTTCTGCATATTTGGGCGTTTCCAATTACACATAGGTATATATCTCTTTCGTAACACATTAAATATTTTACATTCTAGCATACAATGATATTTTTAGGAGACACGTTCTTTTCAGTATGAGCAGTTCAAGAAGTCAGACAGGCAATAGACGGCCAACGAGTCTAACAGTGAAAAATAAGCATCACGTGCCAAGTTGTACCAAAACACTTGCAACGTTTAAAAGAAAAAGTCTGTTAATAAGAAATTAATTATTAATGGTTTCAAATATTCATTAAAGTGGTCTAAGTTATCCATTAAATAAATTGATTTAACATATAACATAATTAGTTTCACTTGATCTTCTTTGACAAATCTTATGCACCTGTTCAACCCACTTTGGCTCATACGACCAAAGTCAGTACTACTTTCATGCTGAGCCATTGCTGCTAAAGAGAATATGTTTATAAAAGTTAATAAAATACTTTGGGATCTATAGCGGTTAACCATATCATACTCTCGTAGACTAACTTCTACAATTTAAGAAAATGGGTTGAAGTCGAAGAGTTTAAAATGAAAACTGAATACACGACACTAAATCACATAATTATGTGACAACATTTAAATGATGCACTGTGATGCAATTTACAATTATCCAACCGGTTTTTTTTATTTCTACGAAGCTTCAAAATTTTATGCCAGATATTTCGAAACACCACAGACCACAGATTACAGGCGTTATCTGTTGTAGTCCTCCAACAAGTCATAGCAGCAGCATAGGGGCTGGTATATTTTGTATATAGATTAATCTGAATAAAGTTTTGCCAAAAGCTCGGGTTCAACAGTAAAGACATTCGGGTGCAAGGCGCATGCTTGTTTATCAGCCAATCTTATTTTGTAGCCTGACGTGCATATGATATTTAATGTAATTGTTATTTTTAATATTATGTTTTGTTATCCGATGTTTAGTCTTTTTCAGTCTGAATTTGTTACACATTAATTAGAATTAGAATATTTTCATCCATCTACTCTCTTCAGAACATTTTGTAAAGATGTTTATTTTATATTTTAAAATATACATTTATAAAGAGATCTTTCAACCATTAGATTTTTTTTTCATATAGTGTTTTAAGAAGGGAATAACGGAAAATGTCATGCATTTGTTGTGTTTAGTTTTATTCATTGGAACGTTGAATGCCAGGCAGGAAAAACAAAGAGGCAACACTCACAAATGTATGTTCTAGCTTTCCAAAGTGTAGAAATAAGACATCCAGCCACTTCCAATAGGTCGGTGGTCCTATCCATACTCCCACCATGGTTTGAAATGATACAAGGTCGGGTAGTTTGCATGCTACCTTAAATGCAAAGAAGATGTCAGACTTTCATCCGTCAAAAACCAGTGTGGGTATCAGATATTCCTTTTTTAAAAACAGGGAAAATGTCAAATTTTCTTCAATCAAAACTTTGGAAGGCTGTTCAAGATGATCCATATCAGCCAGTTTTTCATGTAGCAAAATCAAGTCAGTGTAAACTTTGGCAGAATTATATGTAGCTAACAGTTTCCTGTGCACCAAAATCTTTCAGTGGAGACTAAGGAAAGACAAATTGTGTCAGACAGATTCCATGCATCAAAATCAATACAAGATAACTGTATCAGGCAGTTTCTCATGTATCACAATCAGTGGTAATTAAGACAAGATGAAAATGTATCAGACCATTTCCTTGTATCAATGATATGCATTGGAAACAATTAATTAATAGAATGTGAAATGTATAGGGCATATTTTCCGTGTATGAAATATTTAAAAGATCAGTGAAAACTTAGACAAAGTGAAATATATAAGACAGTTTTCAGTGTATAAAAACAATCAGTAAAGACTAAGACAAGTGGAAATAATGTATAAGACAGATTCTCTTTTATCAAAAAACAATCAGTGGAACTAAGACACAATGAACTATTTCAGAAAAAATTCCATGCATCAAAAGCAAGACGCTTAACTGTATCAGACAGCTTCCCATGTATCAAAGGCAAGACAATTAAATGTATCAGACAGCTTCCCATGTATCAAAAGCAAGACGATAAACTGTATCAGACAGCTTCCCATGTATCAAAGGCAAGACGATAAACTGTATCAGACAGCTTCCCATGTATCAAAGGCAAGACGATTAACTGTATCAGACAGCTTCCCATGTATCAAAGGCAAGACGATTAACTGTATCAGACAGCTTCCCATGTATCAAAGGCAAGACGATTAACTGTATCAGACAGCTTCCCATGTATCAAAGGCAAGACGATAAACTGTATCAGACAGCTTCCCATGTATCAAAGGCAAGACGATTAACTGTATCAGACAGCTTCCCATGTATCAAAAGCAAGGCGATAAACTGTATCAGACAGCTTCCCATGTATCAGAGGCAAGACGATAAACTGTATCAGACAGCTTCCCATGTATCAGAGGCAAGACGATAAACTGTATCAGACAGCTTCCCATGTATCAGAGGCAAGACGATAAACTGTATCAGACAGCTTCCCATGTATCAGAGGCAAGACGATTAACTGTATCAGACAGCTTCCCATGTATCAAAGGCAAGACGATTAACTGTATCAGACAGCTTCCCATGTATCAAAAGCAAGACGATAAACTGTATCAGACAGTTTCCCATGTATCAAAAGCATGACGATTTGATGTATCAGACATTTTTACATGTATCAAAAGCAAGACGATAAACTGTATCAGACAGCTTCCCATGTATCAAAAGCAAGGCGATTAACTGTATCAGACAGCTTCCCATGTATCAAAAGCAAGACGATTAACTGTATCAGACAGCTTCCCATGTATCAAAGGCAAGACGATTAAATGTATCAGACAGCTTCCCATGTATCAAAGGCAAGACGATTAACTGTATCAGACAGCTTCCCATGTATCAAAGGCAAGACGATTAAATGTATCAGACATCTTCCCATGTATCAAAGGCAAGACGATTAAATGTATCAGACATCTTTCCATGTATCAAAGGCAAGACGATTAAATGTATTAGACAGCTTCCCATGTATCAAAAGCAAGACGATTAACTGTATTAGACAGTTTCCTATGCAAAACAATTTCAGCAGAAACACTCAAAACAATAATTATGGAACTAATTGTATAACCAAATATGATAAAGATACGTCTCAGTAGTAAATACATAAATCGTGTTTCAGC
Organism: Mercenaria mercenaria; assembly: GCF_021730395.1. Taxonomy (NCBI): domain Eukaryota; kingdom Metazoa; phylum Mollusca; class Bivalvia; order Venerida; family Veneridae; genus Mercenaria; species Mercenaria mercenaria. The sequence continues at coordinate 49,072,182 of NC_069368.1, forward strand.
CGCATATTTTTCATTAAGATTCTTTATAAAATTCTGGAGACAGTTGAAATAATTTCATTCTTATCAAATGCTCTAAGAACAATTAATGGGAACTAAAAAAGGATAAAATGTAACAGACAGTTAACCGTGTATCAAAAACAACTAATGGAAACCAAAAAAGATAAAATGTAACAGACAGTTAACCGTGTATCAAAAACAACTAATGGAAACTAAGATGAGCTCATCTGTATCAGATAGTTGCCCTTTCATCAAAACAAGACAGGATACTAGTATCATGTATTTGACAATTGGACATGCAACAATAGGTGGAATCTAAAACAAGATAGAGAGATCCTAATGCACCAAGAACAGCTAGCGTAAAGTAAGACAAGGGAAGATTTATTTCAGACAGTTGCATATGCATCAGGAAAATCCAGTAGAATCTAAGATAAGACAATATATATAAAACTGAGTGTCATGCACAAAAACCATCTGTGGATATTCAGACAAGTTCGCCTGTAAGAGACAGTTAATCAAGCTTCGAAAACATTTAGACAGGATAACCATAGAAGAGTTTTTATGTACTGGGAAAAATTCAGACAGTCTGAATGATTAATATCAATCTGTCTTTTTTTGTTGTCACCGGGTCATCGATTTAAGATATTTTCCCAAGAGAGTAATTTAAGGAAGAATGGATTTTTAAGCCTTGGGGTATTTTCTCAAAATAAAACTGTAATGACGTGCTTAGCACGTCTTTCAGATTTAATACGCCTGTCATAATGCAAACATAGTTAGTGATTGCTCTGACATATTTGTGGTAAATGATGCCTTTATTTTTTTCATTTTCGAGAATGGACACAATCGCAGATATAAAACGTGCTGTGTTAGCCAGTTAAAAGTAACGCACCAACATCCATATGAAATTGGGAGTCAGAAAACTTTTAAAAAAGCATTTCACACACACAAAAATGTTTAAAGATATGTAACTGTATATAACACTTCGAAGAATAACTTCAGATCTACATAGAAATAAAAAAAAATGTAGGAGTCATGCTAGTAATACAAAAGAGTATCTAGAGACAAGTCATAACTAACTAGAGAACATAGTTTGCAATTGCATGACGTTAAAGCTGATGTACAAAATTGAAAAGTTCCATTGTTTAAAATTAATATCTAAAGCAGGATACAACGGAGAATATTTTAGACCTAAGTCTAAAGATTAAAATGCCACCGACGAATGTATTAGAAATAATACTACAAAGAGGCGCTAGGCAGATATTAATCTAATTCATGACCTATAACTACTGCTAGAACACTGGCAGAGTCTGAAACATCAACACGTGTTTCAAAAGATCGATAGCTGTTAGCAGAATATTTTTACTATCTCGAGCAGTTTCCACACACGTTGTCAATACTACTGTTACGGCTGCTAATACTTGAACAGACACGCAACACAGTGCTGATACATTGTAGTGCCTTACTATTTATTTAAGTTTATCGGAAAAACAGGAAAAGCTTGTCGACTAATTTACCAGTCTGGTTTGTGACACATTGGAATAAATTTGTCAACACCGCCGTGTTGCGTGCGCTGTGTTTTTTGTTTCCGTTCATTAATTAGAAAAATATTGTCCATGCGGATACAGCCTGTTTGTTTTGCTTTTGGGCTAAAAGATATGTGGCTATGAGCCTATGACCTAATTTTGAACAACATATTCGCATTCACTGCAGAGTAAATAAAAATGGCACATATAACCTGTTATAAAGTATATGAACTCTTAAAGCAATGACGAATTAACCTCTTGTGATTTGATATAGACATTTTTTCTCATTTTTTAACAAGCGGCTTTCCTATATTTTTCTCAGACAAAACCTGGTTTAGATTTGATTTATACTTTCAATGGCATAGAAACACATAGTTAAGTATATATTCCGCAGCATACCATTGATAGCAAACAACTTTCTTTCGTTTAGAAAGAGTCTTTTAGCTAAATGCGAAAGGTTAGCTTAGGTTCTCGGCTTGCCAACTGCTTATTGCACAGGAAGCAAGGTAACAGAAACTTTGGTACTCGAAAGCTTCGGTGTTTTACGTTATTTTCAAGTAATACATACCGTCTGGACGGGCCGGAATAACAATTATAAACTTTTAAGATCTCATTGGACAAGTACGACATACAATTTTAATGCCCATAACGTGAAAGGATGGCTCTGTTGATAAGGTTTTATACCGCATCATCTGTTGTTTTAGGTTCAAATCCTTCCGATATTACGATTACACCTTCAAGCTCTCGGGAAACTTGAAACAAAACTGACATTGTTCATCATTAATTTGTCTTTATCTGTTGATATCCAAACATTAACGATGAATAATGATGACAGTAAATTAAGAATACGTTGAGGCAACAATACATGACCTTTTCTGCTAACATAAATTCATAAACTGATGTTTTAGCTGCCTGATTTACATTAAATTTCCTTATAAACTTTGGAGATAATTTGATATTCTTCATTTACGTTTTGTATTAAGTATACATACTGGCAATGAGCTATTTCAGTAAAATATGTACGTTTTAGTTTGTTAGTTTGTTGCATACGGATTTAACATTTAGCCTGCTGGTACCTATACTGTGTTGGTTCGCTGTAAAACTCAAATAAATAAATAAATAAATGAGCCTGCTGGTGGCAAGTGATTCTGCCTTTGCCACCAGCGCACCAAGATCAGCAGGCTGATCATGGTCTTCGCTGTTCGCTATTCAGTCAGTAATTTTTCAGTAAACAATGAATGGTACTGCCCTAATTAGATGAAGGACTAGTACATTTTAGAAATTTAGCAGGCTGAAGGTTAATGACATTCGTTAACATTATTTCAGTCCACACTTTGTTCAAATATACAGCTGCTGCTAATGTATTTTTTAACAAATGTAGCGACTTAATCTCTAGATAAGGACATATAATAATAACCATAACTTCCTGCGTTCGGCAAATTATGAAGAACGTAAAAAATTCCAGCTGTTCATATATCATTGGAGCTTATAATGTTCTCCCCTGTTCATTAATTAGAAGAAAAAACGATAAAACACCGAAGTCTTTTCGTGAAAATGTTTCAATAATATATTGAAAATCGTTACAAAGAGTTTCATTCTAAAAACTAATTGAATATGATAAAGTTTGCGTAGATTTCTAAGGAAAAGAAAAATGTCAATAATGTATAGTTCGGTCTGACGCCTACTTTTAAAGTGCTTTAAAATCACATTACATTACAAAAGTTTTCTCGCAATGTGTCCCATTACGAAAATAACAGACATAAAAGACAGATAATGAAGTTCTTAATTCACTTAGATATGTTCTCCCGTCTAGAAACACAGCATGGTTTACTTTAGGCGATTCGTAGTTACAGAGAAATTTACATTTTCCCATATAGAGCTTTTAGCAAATATTCAATATACTAGAGGACAAAAAGACGGATTACGGAATATTCCAGTATCATATTTCAACAGTGAGTTTTAAGTAATAAATTCGCTACTAAACATGCTACGGACATTATTCTCATGGAAACATATCCTAAATATCATTATACACTGTCTGGCCTTTCAGAACCTCTAGACGAAATACTAAATGGTTGCAACCTTAAGAACGAAAATCAATTTTCCTTTAGTGTAGCTAGGAACTCATCTAGTGCCAATATATAACGAATACCATTTTCCGTAATTTAGCATATGATGACTTTATTTTGTTATTGTTTACATTTCAGCTATCGTTCAGTTGTGTGCTATTACAGAAACGTGGCCTTGTATTCACAGCTATTGTTATATTTTGTATACGCATAGTAATGTGATAGAAGCTCAAATATGTGTTGAATGCTGGTTAATATGGGCAGGAGTTTCCCGATCAATAGCGATATGGCGTCGCTTACAGAGAAATTCTTAGTTTTACATCACTGAAACACTGACGAATTACTGTAAAGGAATATTCTTCTTTGCGACCTTATTCACAGGAAACAACCTATATGTAGTAATACTTGGATAATTGCAATACTTAAATGGTCGTAGAAAATGGAAATCCAATGTGATATTTTCACGTTGTCAAGGAAACGAATAGCTAGGAAATTACAAGGCGTTGTCTGACAAAGTGTCGTGTTTTGAAAATGCAAGCTGTTTTGTGTTGATAGCTGCGGGGTGTGTTAAATATGGATCTAGATTGAATATTTTATAAAGTTTGTGCCAAAAAACTTGCAGTTGAATTAAGAAGGAATTAACTGTAGTTTGTGTAAGGAAATATAGTGGCATTGCAGGATGTCTTAACCTTGTTACTTCATTATAAAATTTTAGAATCATTAAATGTAGAACTAAAACGATCATAACTTCTTTCTGCTACATTTTATAAAGTTCATGTACGTTATCCTCGGCCATGTTTGACCTCCAGAAACTATTTACTGTCACTTTAGATGCAAATCGGAATTATAGCACCGGGAGAATAATCAACTATCTGTCAAATCAGACACATTGATGAAATGTCAATGCGATTTTATTAATTGCTTAACGTGTAATAGTTTGAAGACAACATTGTAGTGTTCTTTTCCGTGGAGAAGACAATAGCATTCACATGCAATGTTATCATTAGCAGTGATTAATTGATTTATCGCTAAATGTGTGTTCTCAATCACAATAGTGACATTGATGCAGAGGACTACATTGCATTCCTGTTACTGCTGATATTTCCTGTAAACCAGTTTGGATGATTGCAACAAAAGTTGAACCACGTAAACAACTAACGCGTACTGCTGTTGCGGACAGTGATTTACTTTAAAAATGTGGAAATGCCAGTACCAGTACAAATCATTATCCGTTTAACCTATTAACATCCTTGTAGTAAAAGATATTTGACGATAAAGTGAATGACTTATGCATTCCCTTATATATGACCAAAAAGTTGACATTTGAATATTTGTGATTGGTTAAATGTACAAATGTACAAATTCTAGATGTACGACAAACACATATATATGGAATGAATTTGTCTAAATAGTGACGATTCGCTTTGCCATAGAGGAACATATTGTTTACCTTGAATAACTGGCACTAACGCATATTTATGTAACACTAACCAGGCATTTTCGCAGAATGTGACGTGAGAGATTCAATGCGAGCGTGTAATAGACACAGACCGCTTTATACCCGGTAAGAAATGGCGGTCACAGCGATAGATTTGAATTTGGAAAGTGACGAATTCGTATTCTACTCTGGACAGAGGATAAAGGGTGCTCTAGTTGTTCAAATATCACTACCCATTATCATTGCTGGTAAGTAATTTAAGTCAGAAACGCAATATAATCTTCTGTCAAATGGCCATTCTATAAAGAGTTCATTGCTCGGTTTGAATGAAAACGGGCGAAAAAAAGGGAACTATTTTCTAATCAATAATTTCGATTCGTTAAGATCTCTTTAGATACTTTAGATTTAAGAAGTAACAGGTTCACGATTGCCAGTTTCCGGCTGTTACATGTACTACTCTGTGAGAAGTACGTTACAACGTTGGTCTTGTCTATTAAAACAATATCTCAACGATAATTGTTACAGTGTCACTCAATGTCAAAAGGCCGAGATGTATAACTTCATTGATTACATTCATTTGTGCTCCCGAGTAACTTGAATTTGAATAGCATATAAAGAAATTGAATTATTTGTCTGTTATTGAGTAGACAGAAGCATTTAGGAATTTTCCAGAAACAAAATTTAAATAGAACAGTTTTTAAAAATAAGTAAATGGTAATTGGAATGCCTTTTTTAACCTAAGAAACTTTTTTTTCTGCAAAACTTAGTGCTTTCTCTAAAATAACCGATATTTACTTAATAAAATGTCTTAAGCTCTATCTAAGGATGTAACAATAAGTACAAAGTGTCGAAACATCATTTATGTCATTGTTGAACAGACTAATAAGTCTAAATACTAGTAATTAAGCGGTGAATTCAGCATCTGCTCAAAATAGATTATACTTTAATTAGTGTTGATCTACCTTTTACATAATAAGGTTTATTTTCTAGATTTCTCTCTAGATATTTGACAATACCACTTAAAGTATTCATCATTCAACAGAACTCAGCGTATGTAAATAGGATTTGTGTTTTAGTTTTCCTAAGATCTTAATAAGTATTACTCTTTTTAAATTTCAATGTTGGTTAACCTGTTCTGAGATAGTTGTTCAGGTCCAAAGACTTGGATATTCACCGACATTTTCATATAATAAGTGTTTTATTTCATGAAAAAACTTAGAATAGCGATATAGTTAATATTTCAATTAGATTGTTCTTCATACTTTATCGAAATGCAACGAGACTAATAGTTACGCGTTTATAGAAACTAAATATGATTGGCAGGTGTTTGACAGATCTATATTTAGTATAGCGCATGCGTTTGGTTTGAAGAACAATAGCTCGTTCAACTTGTTTACAAGAATATCACTTTTTGCGCTGAATATCACTTTTTATGGGCCTCCGTGTGAGCAGCGTCGACCAATGAGATAATTTACCAGTGTTAAAATTAATAATGTTAAATGCTCGTGTAGCGTTCATCAAAGATTTGAGGTGCATAGCTATTTGTTTCCAATTCATGTATACATGCATTTTAATATCCTATCATTTGTTTTATATTAAGTATCTCCAAATTAGGAATTAAACTATCTCCCAATTAGGACTAACTATCTTACTTTCAATTAATCACAGCTTACTTTACAACCAGTAATCGTTTTGTTAGTCTGAAGGTTGATATTGCTCGTCTTTGCTTACCTTAGCTCGAAGTGCTCGTTGGGTAATGATTTGATACTTTGTTGCCCGTGTCACAAACCTCGAAGATCATCCTGACTTCTATACTAGCATGTACGGTGATAGCGGCTGCTACACCGGTGATATTGAGTAAACTAACATGGACAGACATCCCGACGGATAAAGAAGCGCATTTAAACGACTGAAACACAGGATGAAAATACTATAGGCGTAGACTAGACCTTCTGTTAAACCGAGACGATGGTTTTTGCAAATTCATTACATCTCATGAACAGACTCGGTCAAACCTTGTCTGCTATTACTTTGCTTGAACGTCTATACCGACGACTTAAGTATAGCCGGCGACAATGTGTATGAGCATGACATAAACGTTGACAAGGGCGACAGTCGACTGAACCATTGACGTTATACCGACGACGGTAACACCGAAATTAATGATAATACAACTAAAAATACAACAGTTGACGACCACGAAAGAAGGGATCCAAGTCATAATTAAGAACTACTGTGTCCAAATTTGGGGTTACTGAGATCTTACCAGGAGATAGTAAGTTCTAATTGATAATAAGTCCTAAATAGGAGTATATCAGTCTTAATTTGAAAGCTACAAAATGTACTATATTCTAATTAAGACGTGCTAAGTTATAATTAGGAGTAACTAAGTCCTAATTAGGAGATACTTAGTTCTTCCTATATTAGGCTAGGATGCTTCCATGCAAATTTATTTAGGCACCGGTCACTAAGTGATAAAATCTGCAGGAACTAAAACTGACAGAATACAAAGAACGATATTAATTTCTTGTCTTCGTTTGTTTGTCAGAAAAAGCCTCAAACCTTCTAAAATATAACTTCATTGTCTGAAACTGAAGCGCTAGATGTGAAATATTTCCTGTAATCGTTGCGAAATTATAAGATTCGTGTAGGGTTAGTATCAAAATATTCCAAGACATTGTGTGCTCTAGATCTATATTTCAATAGGACAAAAATTTGGTTATAAATTAGTAACTTTTGTCAGTTTCCATTTAACCGTTATTATTCATAAAATGAATTATATTCATTTTTTTTTCAATTTACCAAAGCCATCTCATTTCAAACTTAAACTGTAAACAGATCAATAGCACACCATGGAGCGGCGATTTACAGATGGAGTCATGCAATAATTTTGTTTTGACATTGATATTGCTTAAAATGCTTCTGTTGAATTACGCAGCAAGCGCAGGCGGAATTAAATGGGCATATCAATGAACCTGGCACCCTTCGAGTTCCTTTATATAAACGATTTCTTTTATTTTGGATAAGGCACTTTAAAGACTTTAGATTAGTTCAGGTGTTTTCAAGAACCAGAACGACTGGTGACATGAATGGAAATATGCAACATTCATTGTTGAATATATTGACCATGGGATAGGGATATTATCATCGCCATCATCATTATGTTTGAATTTTAGATCCGTTAACTTTGCTGAAATTATTAGTGTTATTTTTATATTGACGCATGGACTCATTTTAAATGAGAGACTTAACAACTTTTCTCCTTATCACATAGTGCGATTGCCATTAGAATTGTGAATTCAAAGTGATTTTATGTTTGAACAGCATCTTGTATAAATTTGTTATCAATTTAGGTTCGTTAACCCTCTTAACTCGCCTTTTCCCTAGTAGTTGAATGTTCTTCAAGAACAAACATAAACATATTAATATAATTATTTTACACTTGTTGAATGATTTCACGGTCAATAGTCAAAACTACTGCTCAAAATCCGAAGAACAGGGGGCCAGTAGTTTTGTTTATTGACCGGCAAACCATTCAAAACTGATCTTACCTTACAATGCTTTATGAATTACCCAGATTGTGCAAACTCTCTAGTCCGGGTTAGTTGAAAAGGCTTGTGTTTGTGAGGCATGAACAGAGGCTATGCATGTTAATAAAATACAATAAGTGGATTATTACCTAACATCAGAAATTAATGTTAAAGTTTTGCCCGGTAACCAGGTATAGTATATAGACCGGTTATACAGTACATTTGTACAAACTATGGGCCAGCGATTTCTATAAGGAATCGTGTAATAATAGAAATGCCTAGACTTTATACTGTCCAGCTCAGATCAGTAATGAATGGAATTTCATTTGTATTTGTAAGTGGTTTAGACAATTTCTCTCCTTATCTAATAACAATGTTTCCATAGATCGTAAATTTCTAGCCAAATAGATCCAACAGAAATGTTTTCTTTCTTTTTTTCATGACATTTGAAACGATTTAAGACTATTGCTTTAAAAGCGTCTGTTAAATAACGCGGCAGGCACAGGCGCAATAAAATGGGTCCCTAGTACTGAGACCTTCACTCCCTAGGAGTTCCTTCTATAAAACGACTGAATTTCGTTAATTTTGAGCATGGTATTTTATAGAGTTTAGATGAATTTGGCTCACTTTAAATAGTCTAGATTTTTTTTATGAATCTGAACGATTGGTAACTTGAATGGAAACATGGACTGATGCAATATTTGTTGTTAAATATATTGAGTGTGGCATAGGGATTAGTCACAGGGTTGCCATTATCATCACCATCATCATCATGTTTGAATTTTAGATATGGCCATTCCATTCCGACTATTTGTTAATTTGTTTTGAAATTATCAACGTTATTTTTGTGTTAACGCTTGGACTCAATTGAGAGCATTAACAATTTCTCTCCTTATCTAATAGTTAGATGCCATTAAAATTGTGAATTCTAAGTGAATTATGTTTGAACAGCTTGTAAACAATTTAGGTTCATATACCCTCTTATCTCGCCTTTTCCTTAGTAGTTGCTAGTTCTTCAAGAACAAACATAAATATATTATACACTTACTGAATGACTTAACTGTCAATTATCAAAACTACTGCTCGAAATCCTAAGGAATGAGATCCAGTCGTTATCGGCAAATCATTCAAAAAGTTTCGACAGTATTGTTAGGCACCCTGTCGTAATTAGACAATAACCTTACAGTGCCTTATGAATTAACCCAGCGTGTGCAATATATCTAGTCCGGATTTATTGAAAAGGCTTGTATTTGTGAGGCATGAACAGAAAATATTAAATGTTAATATGATATTCAATAAGTGTTTTACTGCATGGCATCAGAAATTAATTTTCTTATGCTCTGATTATTAGCTCGGTAAACAGGTAGTGCATACAGACAGGTCATTATAGTACAAACTATAGGCCGGAGTAGAAATGCATAGATTTTATACTGTCCGGCGTTTGCCTTTGCGACCAGTGCAGACCAAGATCAGCCTGCACATCTGTGCGGGCTGATCATGGCCTGCACTGTTCGCTATTCAGTCAGTAAATGTTCAATAAACACCCCTTTGAATAATAAGTGGTACTGGCCAAATTGAATGATGGAACAGACCATTATAGAAATATAGCAGGGTAAGGGTAAAATAACTATAATGGTTCAAAAAATCGTAGTAAAACTGTTTAATGCAATTCATTCTCCATCCCCTAAATGTGAGTTTTGCCAATAACATTGCAGTGTTATTAATTTTAGAAGCGGTCTATACGCATAAAATGATGAATTTGATTTTCTAGTTTTATTACTAGCCAAATAAATCCAACAGAGATGTTTTCTAGATGTAATCATTGTACATAAAACACATTGTCTTAAATATATATAATCAAATCGCATGCACTAAATCGTCTTTGACAAAAGTACATATTTGTCTATTCCAGTTTCATGTCGAGAAAACATTTGTTCAAATGATTACGTTTCAGACAAACTTTATAATATAATAAATTAAATGAGCCGCACCATGAGAAAACCAACACAGTGCATTTGCGACCAGCATGGATCCGGACCAGCCTGCGCATCAGCGCAATCTGGTCAGGAGCCATACTGTTTGCTAACGGTTTATCTAACTGCAGTAGGGTTTAAAAGCGAACAGTATGGATCCTTACAATACTGCGCGGATGCGCAGGCTGATCTGGATCCATGCTGGTCGCAAATGCACTAAGTTGGTTTTCTCATGGTACGGCTCCATTATGGTAATAGTGATTTTCAATGCATTAGCAATGTACAAATGTACTGACTCAAATCTGCATCTGATAATTTATTTTTGCCAACGTGATATTAATAAAACGGAATTTTCTTTATGCCCATTTTTTGTTTATAATGATAATTCTGCGAACTTTTCCTATTAGAAAGGTCTTATATGTACCTTTAATATCATCCTGGTTCAGTTAAATAACTGGCAGCTTTCCGGTCGTTCTTCTGTCTGTGTTTCAAACACTGTCATACGGTTTAGGTTCCTCATGTCTGAATAAATGATTTACCCATTTGTCTTTATTTTACTCTCTCAGAAGTTAATCTCTTTGGCCTGATTAAGTGATTGTTCTGCCAACTCGAGACAATTTATGTTACAAACAATATCGATTCCACTGAGCGCATGAAGACGATCCCTGTCAATAACTCTGGTCTCTATTATTGTAGGAATTTTTGAATGAATATTCAAAAACTAGTTAGTCGAAAACCCATTATGTTAGTACGGATCTTCTGGCTTCTGCTTTCAGATTATAACCTTATGGTTCGATCAAAATGTATACATTCGTTTCACATTTTATCGGATTTCAAATGAAACTTCAAAACAATTTTATTTTTGCCACTTTTCCAGTCCAATCTGGTGTAGATTCAGTACAGGAGGAGTAATTGTAACACTCTTGGAATTGGAATACTAGTACATCAAGGAGATTTATGTCTTAACAAACCTTAAATTATCTGTCTTCTCCTTTAACAATCTTTATATTAGATTTATGCTTGACTGATTATATAAAAGCTTATGATTGAATAGCACTGAGAGCGGAGAGTTTGTTTATGACAGGAAAACTTTCCAGTCTGGAATTTTGAAAACAAGCAAAAGTACCTTTCACTTAATCGCTGTCTCAAAGGAAATGAACTCCTGAGTGTTCTTCCTTAAATCTTATTCTTATCTCTGACATAGCCCGGCTTTGCATGATCTGCATAAAGTAGCAGAAAACATGCAATGATTAATGTTTATACTGGTAACAAAACCAGTCAGCAGTTGTAAAACTAATGTCTTTCATTCATTTGGAGAATATGGTAAGCGAAAAGGACAGTCTTGGGAGTAATAAACAGTATTTCGTTTCATTATACATGTTTATTTTGCCCGACAATAACACAATCACTGCAGTTATATAGATGGAAGTTTATACAAACAATGACCATCTTTCGTAAAATCTCACTCTGGCAAGCTCTTGTCAAAAATAGACTCATCTGGACATGCCCTTTATTATACCACGCGTAAATACCAATTAGGTCAATGATGTTTATTTCGTTTTCGGGGTGGATGGTGTTGAAGTGTAAATATGTGTTAGCGCTCACGCGCTGTTCACGGTCCTTTTTATATATCCACGTTCCGTGGCATAGCGTAAACGCATTACGGCCCTATAATGGATACTAGTAATTGAAAATGTGATTAAACAACGTTGACATTTCCGCCCATTTTATGTACATCGATGGACAATATCTAATCATTTTTAGGGTTTTACACGTTTTATGCTAGAATTGCGTTAGCATATGTTCATTTAGTGTTATTACACCTGCAGAATCCAATGGGATGCTGCATATGTTATAACAAGAATAACATACGTTATCCCTATCTTACAAAAGAGCTTAGTGGTTTGCGACAATATAAAAATGCTCAGTGGGTTATAATTCCAAAATAGCCTAGCAAGATGTTGAAAATATCAATAGGTTTCAATTCCAGATACATTTGTATAACTGTCAATAAATGGCAATACCAGAGTATTTAGATAGAAGATCAGCATAAATAACTTTACTAGTCCGGCAATACCACACTGGGGTCATCGCTATGTCTGATCCGTATTTGGCATAGACTTCCTGTCCTTGAACTTGTACAAAATCATGCTGAATTCATACAGGAAGACATTACGTGTCTTAGTTTGTTTTTTTATTTACAATTTATGAACCTACTTTCTTTCAAAATGAGAAGAAAATCTAGCAATTTGGTAGTTTTGCAGACAGGGTTAGTTGGAGAAAGCAGGAGTGACTGGCGGTTCGGTTACGAAAACGTGTAACAGATATAATTGTGGCACAAAGAAACTTCAGAATGAGTCATATATTGACTATACTTTCTTTAATATAGCTGCCTAGACCGTTTATTTTCTACCAAACTCCAAAAAATACAATCACTTAGTACGTCATGTATGTCAGAAAAATAGGAGTTCATTATGGATCATTTGTTTTTATTGTTCACGTCACCCCGGCACAGATACTCTAAGGTCATATGGCGACATTTTAGCTTTTAGTGGATGACTCACAAATATCCCTCCAGGCGATATCTCAGTCACTGGTGGCTAGCTGGGTAGAACAACCTACCTCCCATATACCAGTTCTGTTTGCTTCCTTTCGTTTTATATGAAATGCTTTTGGATTTTTAATAGACCGTAAAGCTGCGTACCAAGACATAATGTTTAGAATATTTTCACTGGTATTTGTGTTCTTGTCCAATTTGCTTCTGATAATAACTTCCTTATTAGTCACCGTTTTTTGAGGGTTGGACCGAGTTTGGTTCCAAAAAGCGTTAGTACCTCCTTATGACGTAAAACTGCTGAAATACTACATTTCAGTAGCATTGTTTATGAGTTCATGAGCAATATATTTTTACTGATATAAAAATACCTAAAGATATCAATAATTGAGCCGTGCCATGAGAAAACCAACATAGTGGGTTTGCGACCAGCATGGATCCAGACCAGCCTGCGCATCCGCGCAGTCTGGTCAGGATCCATGCTGTTCGCTTTCAGAGCCTATAGCAATTAGAGAAGCTGTTAGCGAACAGCATGGATCCTGACCAGACTGCGCGGATGCGCAGGCTGGTCTGGATCCATGCTGGTCGCAAACCCACTATGTTGGTTTTCTCATGGCACGGCTCAATTTGCATCACATTAAAACCGTGGCGTTTTTGATAACTTGCGTCTCATGTGTTCTCCTTTAAAAGCCTTGAAGACGAATTTTTCTAGCAAATCAAAGACGATGCACTTATATCACAACATGTGTGTTTGTCAGTGTGGGTTGTATATATTTAACTATTTACAGGAAGAAAATAGTTCTAGTTAACCTTCCTTTTAACTTCTCCAGCACAGTTTGATCAGTTTACAGTGTATCTACTGATTGTTTGTGTTTTTTTGAAAATAAAATCAGTTCTTGTTTCCGTCATTAATTCACATGGTATTGTTACCCTGCCATTTAAAACCACGTTTATAATGAAATTCAACCTCCTGGGTTCCAGCATGGTACGGAACTGATCTGATTTATCTGAGTCTGATAAATTACACTAGTTGGATAGTAATGTTCTCAAGTATTTATAGCCGTGCCTCTATTTATCCGGTGTTAGGAGCAGATTTCCCGCATTAACGCAATAAATGATCTTATTTATTCTGATGCACTGTTTCAACAAATCAAAGTAGTGTAGAACGGCATATGATTTGCTTGTATAAAGCTTAACCTAAATTTCTAAAATGGACTGGTCTATCATTCAGTTTGGGCTATACCATTTATTATTCAAAGGGATGTTCACTGAAAATTTACTGACTGAATAGCGAACAGCGCAGACCACGATCAGCATGCATGGATGTGCAGGCTGATCTTGGTCTGCACTGGTCGCAAAGGCAGTAATCACTTGACGCCAGCAGGCTAAAGGTTAAATGTATTGCAGCTTCTTGGTATAACCAAGATGGCAACTAACAAAAGCTCTAATTAATGATTACATTGATTAGAAACATGCAAAAGGGGTCGAAATTTTAACAGTTTCAGCAAGATTGAAAATTGAAAACAAAAGGTCAAGGTACTATAACTTATGTCTTCTTTACTACAACAGTAGAAAACCTGTGGTATGTATCACGACCTTTAATGTTATTTAGTTAAATTATTATCCTCCACGAAATGTTCGTCTGGTCGCAGTCATTAAAGAAACCAATAAAACTACTTATTTGGTCACAGAAAGATGAATAATTTATACAGACTTGCACGTAAACTGTTCTATTGAGAGGTCAAATGAGAGTGACGTCTGCTGTGTATTTGTTATTCTAACACGCCCCGATTTGTTTTCCTATAAGGTTGAAAATTTTGTATTATTATACAACAATTCATTTTTCTGATATCACATTTATTACGTCATAGCGCCAAACGGCATAGCGGCGCGCTGGAAAATAAAACAACAGACAACAGGCAAATATTTAATGGATGCAGTAAAAGAGTACAGTACATACAAATCCTTGATAACGTGTTAGAATCGAATTGATATATCTCAAACAGTGATCTGCTCTTGAATTAAATCATTGTCGTTTAGATGCGTAGATTCTATTATTATATCAATCGGGCTGTGCCCTCGTGATATAATTTCTTCGCATTTAAACTCCAAACAATGATTTTATTCAACGACAAATCACTGTTTGGGATATATTATTTCTCAAGTATACAATACTATTCAAATAAAGTTAACTAGATTTGGCACTGGAGGAGCAGACATTGAAGTTAAATTGCTAATTAATTCAAGAGAATTTACTGCAGCGTAAATGTGTAAACTCTAATTTTATTTACTGAAACGTATCTCAGTTAATGCAAAACAACATTCTCACTTAAGCAATAACTATGTAAACACAAGGCTGATTTTAAAGCGTTTGCAGGGAAGCAGCTATGGGTATAAATAAGTATTCACACCAAATATCAACTCAATGGGCGTAACAGTTGCAAAGATGTTGATACAGAAGGACAAAAAATGCAGTTTTTTAATTAAAAATGAAGGACAATACTAGTAAGTTGGACTTTCATAACGATTTACAGGGAAGCAGATAACTAATAAAATCTGTAAAAATCCTTTGGAAGCATAAAACGCAAACAAGAAGAATAATAGCAGACTCAGTTTGACTGAGTCCGTTCATGAGAGGTAATGAAATGTGCAACACCTCTCACGTCCTCCTAGCACCGGCTTAAGCGGAACTCTATTACACATATATTGAATAGACTCCATGATCCCAAAGGACCAGAAAATATAACAACACTGAATTAAATTCAAACATGCACACTAAATATCATCTCAATGTAACAAGTGAATGCCAAAATATGGACCTAGGCGAGCAAACATTGTAGTTTCATATTAAGCAGAGGCCGATATAACTCTGGTCACATTAAAATGCAGAGATGTAGGTACAAGTAAAGCAAAAATATGACTTCCAATCTTAATACTTACCTGTATTAGCACTGTTATTAAGGCGGTACGTTTTTTGTTTTTCTAAATTTAAACATAATCTCCCATATACACGTATATTGTATTGAATAGTACGACCTTAATAATGGACAGTTCCAATATTCAAAACATCGCTGACCTCAAAACCAAACTGTATCGGAACGATAATAAATAATAATTATCTGCTTCTTAAATGATTAATTCATCAGTAGTTATACACGCATCAATACTAACTAACCTATTTTGGCATTTTAGTACAAAGCATTCAGATGCCCTGCGAGCAAAATGTTCTGTGATTTCCAATGTAAGTACAGTTTGTTAGATCAATACCAGACATTATAGCGATGAATTTATTGCGAAATAATGCAACATGTTCTTCTGGTTTGTCTCGAGCTCTGTAATGCCTTTAAACGCGATATTTATGTCAATACATGCTATCTCCAACACTGACCCGAGAGATCGCAAATATCGCAAGAACTGGCAGAAGTACGATAACAGGAAATGATGTAAAAAAACAAACCAAACAACAACGCAAAAGATTATTTTAAAATTGTGCCGTCAGTATTACAAGAAATGCAATTTGTTCTTATTTTATATTATGACAGTAGGTTTTCTCCTAATCATGACAAAATATAGAATACTTATACGCTAATACATTGAAAAACATTTAACCAAAACATCTGATACAAAAGACTTTACCAACCATAGAAGGGTGGACATGGTTTTATTACATAAAATCGCTCTTGCGTAGGATTAAACTACATTCTTTTTATTAGCTCAGTACATGCAAGATGGCAGGTTACAACATCTTTTTTAGATGTCACTGAATTTATACACTTTAAACCGAAGACTTAACTACGGAGACATAATAACGGTTTTCGGACCTCATTCCTTTTTATGCCCCCACACTTTTGTGAGGGTCATATAGCGTTGCTGCTGAACATACGTCCTTGCGCATGTACGTCCGTCGGTAGGTTCGTCCGTACGTACCGAAATATTGTGTCGCCACCTCCTCCCACACTATTAGCCTGATTTGCTTCAGACTTTCAGAGGTGAACAAGCTTGATGTGCAGATGACCATAAAGGAAGGAACTTTTGTTGTAACTATTTTACCGCATTTATGGCCCCTTGATGTGAAGATGACCATTAATAATATACTTTTTCTATGGCAATATTTTCTAGAATTATAGTCCTTTCTTAACTTCAGAAAATAAAAACTTTTGAATGAATGGTTGCAAAATTGCTCAGATGCACAACCTTTTTTGAATTCATTTTGCTTCAAACTTTCAGTTGAACATCCTTCATGTGAGATGGTCTGTACTGAAATCTTTGCTAGTTGGAGGATGGCGTAATAAATGGGGGGGGGGGGGGGCATCCTCGTGGACACAATTCATTCTAGTTTTGTATCATTTGCTGTTTTTTCTTTCTAAAAAAGGATTGTTTGAAGATATATATTATTTTTCATTAAAAAAAACAAAACAGATATGTTCATTCATATTATACACAGTCTTATTCATTTTATATTAATACGGACAAAAGTCATAGCTTTGATATTTCTTTCAATTATATACGGCGTATGTCTGACAAAACTTCATGCGCGATATAGACAGTACGCATGCAACATTAATAATAGAATTTACTTAGCTAGCATACTGCTGCAACATTTGCCTCATAGATCATTCCTTCCAATTTCAGGGATTGAGGTTCGCTTCCGGGGCGCTGCCAGGGCGAAATGGAATGAATCTGTACAGAACGGCCCACATCGCACTGATATAGAACATGAAAAAGAAGAAATTTATTTCGATGATAGATTTTGTTTGTGGGGCCGAGGTAAGCGTTTAATGTAGAACAATATTTGGGTAATGCAACGTTTCAAATAGTTCAATGATTATATTACATAATGCATCAAAGGAGTGTACAATGGACTAACTTATACAATTTGTGTGTAGCATATTGCTTTACACAGCACAAAGGTTAAGTAGCACAGTGCCTCAGGCAGAACAAAAGTTGAAGAAGCACACTACAGCGGCCCGGGTAGCGGATGTGTAGGTAGCACAATGCTTCAGACAGCACATCCTTTCGGTAGCACAATGTTGCAGGTACCAGTATGTTTATGTAACACAATTTAACTCTTCATGTAGCTAAATATGTTTCTGCAAATCGCACTCGGTGTGGAAATGTTTTTTTTTCTGTCTCAGTTCTTTACTGTAAGTCACTGTTACAATTATTATTTTTCCATATCAGCGTACCAAATATATAGTATTTATTTGTATCAACAGTAAATAGTCAGAACCGCTGGGACACACGAGAAACATTACAACGTGGACGTCACGCGTTCCCATTCCAGTACAGAGTGCCTGGAGCAATTCCATGTTCTTTTGAAGGTAGGTCAATTGCCGAGACAACTGATATTCACACCGTGTCGGCCACTCGACATTTTCTTTCTAATATGTTTGAAACAGTGTCTGAGGATAAAAGAGTTCGCACAGGCCTCTGTCAGTTAATTTCAGCAATAGTTCTAGTTCTGAGCTGCAACATGTTTATTTTCGTAAATATATGGAAATCAAAATTTAAAATTAACTTATAAACACACTGTCGGTCACTATGACCATTTTCCATAGCTGTCAATACCTTGTCTTCGTTGAAGTTAAGGTACTTACGAAAAATAATTGTCCATGTCTGATGCCCGTTATTATCCAGTTCATTCAGATTAGAATTCTCACGAACGTTTCTCTGAGCGAAGTCCCAAATGTACACTAAACCTTGGATTAGACTGACTGCATAAAATTTGTCACGGCAGTCTCTTGTGTCACATGGCCTACTCTGTCGCGTGACACCATGCACAGATCTAGCACTAGCTGAAGAAGATTGTGGGCTGCAGTCGAAATATCTGTTGATATGCTCATCTAAAATGTCAAAACCAGACCAAAACAACGACCTTTATGCAGTGGAGAAGAAAGCGTATATTATGTTTTTCGTCAATTTTATAGAAATTATTGACCTAACCCCGCTAGCCTTCTTCTGGTCAAGAGACACCAAATATTATTATCTTTTAGATTGATTAAACAAAAAAAGTGTACGATTTCACATTCTCAATCATTTCTATGACGACTTTCATTCATCATCTAAAGTTTTATTGCATAACTGTAAAGACTGTACATTCTCTTTTTGTTCCTTTACCTTCCGCCTAAATGTGGATTCGGGTCTGACTTGGGGAGCTAGTGCAAGTTTGTCTCAAATATTGACGAAAAAAAAAAACAACAAAAAAAAAAAACATGGAACATCTTTGCGATTTGAAATACTGAGAAAGGAAATATTGTGACTGGTGCACAACGGAAGATAAATTGCCAGTTGTTCAATATCTATAGTATCCATTTGCTGAAATGTGCGTTTACGGTGAGAAATTCTAGTTTGGTGCCAGTGAGTTACCGGACATTTTTTAGCACGATCGCTATAAAATGTGCATCATTGTTACCCGAGATGTGTCTGCATAAACTCTATACAATGTACATCAATGCTGGCGCGAACTATATACAATGTACATCAATTTTTTGTTTTCCTTTTCTGTTTTAATTGTGATGTATAATAGTACCCTTTGTTTAAAGAAATGTATAGATTCATATATAACATGTTATTCTAGGTCCAGATGCGCATGTACGGTATACAGTTCAAGGAATCATTGTAAGATACGACGGGGAGCATATTACATGCCGGAAGGTTCTCACTGTACTAAGGGATTTCGATCCTCGGAAAGAAAATCCTGATAAATTAGCTATTCCAGTAAGTATTAGTATATGTTTTATTTATTTGTTTGTTTATGATACACTTCCTTAAACCATGCTTTAAGAAAATGTTTGACAAACTTAAAATGGTGCCGCCGCGCAGAGCAACTCGGTGCAGATGCAATCACTACAGGAATACAAGCAGTGTAAAGGCTTCACTGTTGGTCATTAGAGTTCAGGTCACCAAACCCAAACTCACCATTATTTATTGAATCCTGAATAATCTTGTGGCATTGAAGCTACACACCATCTTCCTTCGACTCCTGCACATACGAGAACTCATTACTCCGTCAAACTATGCCACATTTCATTCAGGAGTAAGAATTCTTCCAACTTTTAACCTGCACCTGCTACATTGAACCAGCAACCACTGCTGAGGCACTTCAAGCAGGAGCTTGTCAAGATAACCTTTTAATGCAGCTAACCTTTTCAGATCCAATGTTGGTCAAAACTGTTTCAGTTCTTCGAATTCCTTTGAGGCTCTTTGCTTGCCCGGCTTGTTTGACGTCAAGTTACTGACGCAGTCAGGAACAAAGTTCTTCTTTTCTTTTCTTTTGCAATCAGAACGAAAAATTAAGTTTTCTCCGTACTGCCTGCTAGAATATGAAAACATGTGTCATTAAGGGTCAAATACCTTCACTTGTTGATTCCTCCTTTTCATATCAGACTGATAAAGTTCTTATCGCCCTTTTTCTATCCCCTAGCCGAAACGTGAGTTTGCAAATGATGTAGTTTTTTACTACCTGTTTGGATGTCTAAATTCATTGTTTTGCATTGCTGTTTCACGATAGATAGCGAGGTGCTTCTGTATTGTTGGATCTGGAACTTCATTCATTTAAAAGAAGCATCTTGCCTCTACTTAAATTACACGCATGTGTCTTGAAGTAAAACAAAGACTTTCGTTTTTTAAATATAAAATCAAAAAGAATTATTTTAACACGTCTCGCGCACTATTACAGATTTCAATATGCATTTGTCAGCAAAGTTACAATGTCCCGCTGTAAATGTGATATTTGCATTATTCAAAGCAAAATCAATGTTTTTACATTAATTATGCACGATGAAATCTACCACATTGTTTTGATTGAATTTCATAAATTTATCATTCAAATGCTTTTACACAACAACCGCATATACTCATTTCATGAAAATATGAACATTTTTTTCTGCAGTTACCGAAATAATGTTTCCCAAGATAATTCTAAACGAAATCAAATTTTCTGATTCTGTCTCAAGACTGGAGTTGGTTCAATAATTATTTGAGCCGCACCATGAGAAAGCCAACATAATGCATTTGCGACCAGCATGGATCCAGACCAGCCTGCACATCCGCGAAATCTGGTCAGGATCCATGCTGTTCGCTTTCAAAGCCTATTGCCATAAGAGAAACCGTTAGCGAACAGCATTGATCCTGACCAGACTGCGCGGATGCGCAGGCTGGTCTGGATCCAAGCTGGTCGCAAATGCACTATGTTGGTTTTCTCATGGTGCGGCTCATTTGTAGATTGAAGTGCAGCGTGCTAATTTGTTACAAAGCTGTACGTGTTTATAAGGTTTTTAATTTAAATAGTGTGTTTAGAGTCTAAAGATTTAAACATCATTTCACTCCAAGATCTTGTGATCTCTATACTAAATACTTTGAATATGACTAGGTTTTATATACCCTACAGACAGTACTGGATATGATTGAAAATATTATAGCTTAACCCCTTACCCTGCTACATTTCTATAATGAACTTGTCCATCTTTCAATTTGGACAGTACCAGTAACTGTTAAAAGGGATGCTTACCAAAAGGATAATGACTGAATGGCGAACAATGCAGATCACGATCAGACTGTACGGATATGCAGGCTGATCATGATCTACACTGGTCGCAAAGGCAGAATCAATCGTGCATGGCAAGGGTTAAAAATATTTCACAAATAGTCTGGGAAACACTTAATTTTGAATTACAAATATTACTTCAAGTTTATCAAGATTTCAAAGCAGATTTCTTGCTATAAGGTTTTACAAAATAAAGCAAATTATCTGTCTGTTACCAGCTCTGAAATACGACGTCTAAAATGCACAACATATTCCACGACACAACTTTAAATTGATCATTTTCAGTTTTAAGACTCCCGCGAGATCTTCCTGCACTTTACATCTTGCACTTTACGGATAACCATACTGGATTGTGTCAAAAATAACAATAGTTCTAAAATATGCCGGCTTCATTTGCCCGTACAGTTATCAAGTTATTTCGATAACAGTATTTTGTTTTATTTTCATGAATGCCACAAATCAAATAAACCTTGTAGTTTCTTTTTGATTAGGGATCAACGAGCTATTTTCTTGGAAGATATTCTGTTACATGACGAAAACCGTCAGTGAAGAAACTTGTAAATTGCAAATGTATCTTTGCATGTTTTAATCAGTTTTGAACCTTTTGCGTCGGTTTAGAATCATGCCAAGTTACTAAAATCGACAGGGAGCTTTTTTGGATTGCTCTTAAACGGACTAACACAAACATTTTAGGCGAAAAATACTTTCTCTCAAAAATCCATAAAAAGTGAATACTCTGAAAGCGACTAGTGGTACAAACTAATTGACATAAGAGTTTTGCAAGATATTCATATAGATAACCAAAAGTAGTGTACAAAGGTGGTAAACCGTTGCATTTTTACCAATATCTAACTTTTATTTTCACCCACTTTATCATGGAACATGTTGAAAATTTTCACCCAATATAGCTAAAATAACTACTTAAAACTCAGTATACGAGTTTGGATGTAAACAAAACCATAAATTGTGTTTAACGTGTACCTTAATTGGTTGTAATGACACTGTAAGAATAATTTATCCCAAGAACTTGTTAAAATCATTGTTTACATGTTCTGTCGGGAAAACGTGACAAGTGACATTTCCACTGAACCTCTTTGATCTTTTCAGAGGACAATGCATAAACAACAACAACATGCATAATTATTATCATCCCATAAATGAAAATCGGTTTACAAACAAAATACGTAACATGACAAAATATGTGTTAATGACACAAAAATCAAGATAACATTTTTATATAGAACATTCTTTACCTATTAGGTTATCAACGTTATTCTGGATTAAAACTGATGTTCTTCTACCTTTTCGTGGGTGTTTTCACAAGAGAGTAAAGGTGTGTTAACAGTGAGATTCTAGCGCTTCCCTGCTGTTCAAACACCTTTTTATATATGCGCGTTCCGGGGAAAAACAAAACCCAAAACGGATAATTCCAAAGATGGATAATATATTCATTTTATAGTGTTTACTTCTTTTATGCTAGAACAGCCTTAGCGTATGTTCATTGCGTGTTATAACATCTTCAGAATCCCTTAGGGTATGTTGGTACCTCGCCCTACCAGGCACAGGCACCAACCAATCCCTCGAAATTCTGTTGATATTATAACACGAAAAAAATGCGTTATCCTTACACAATAATTTAAAACAAGTGACCAATCGCGTTAAAAGACGTGACGTCAAAAACGTCGTGAAAAGCGTTTTGAAGCGTTGTGTAAGGCATGTACACTGTAGGTCATTCATGGAGAAATCTAAATCTGTCTATTACTAGATATTATATTTTAAACATTTAAAGACTGTTTTAGAATAGTTTACTGAAAAGTAGCTTATAATAGCTTAAAGTATTTATTATATGCCTCAAATTAATAGACGTTTTCTCATCAAATATGGTCAAGATTCAGTATTCAAAGCAATCCAATTAGGTAACAATTGTAAAGACGAACAGAAAATATTTAGATTTAGATGAGGTGTTTAATATCAACTCAATAAACAAAAGAATTCTGACCTTCTGTATGTACTTTTTGTTAACACCATTTCGGTCTGAGTATTAGTTGGAAGGAATAAACAAGAGTTGCCTTTATATATCGATTCTGTACTTCATTTCCAGCCAGAGCATCCGTTGGAAGACCACGCGGAACGGGCCATTAGTTCTGTGTGCTGTCGTCCTGGTCGAGTCTCCTGCTCACTATCCATCCTGAAGCGTGCCTTTGTTCCCGGGGAGATTCTCCGTGCAGATATACATGTCCAAAACTCATCCATCCGTAAATCTAGCATCGTTAGTCTTCAACTGAAACAGGTAATTTACAGATATAATAGGGTTATTATTATAGTAGCTTGATCTGGGATGCTGTACTCTGCTTAAGGACGGATCTGATCCGACCTGGCAAAACCCACGAGAGCCGAATACATAATCCCAGATCTGTCTACTGTTATAATGACGCTTCTATTATATATACCTCCACCTTTTCGTTTGTTGTTTTGTTATTGAATGAAATCTCCAATGTTCGGTGTTATGTTTTTTGTGTGCGCCACTTACAGAAATGTGTCAGGTAATACATATTAAATGAAAGTAGTCCGGCAACAATACAAAAGGTAAATACGGATTTATTTTCTGCCTGATCGCATTTACTTGTGAAATACAAGCCGTTTTCTTAACCGAATATACACTTACTGAATCGTTCGTCGGTCAGCATCTAAAACTTTGCTTAAGCTCGTAAGGAGCCATAAGAATTTTCTTTTATGACATCAAAAATATTTTTTTACAGATTAGAAAAAAACTGTAGTCTTTAGCCGAGCAAACATGTATATACATGTAGATATTTCAAACAGCACAAACTATTACTCTTTATAAAAGGTCCATATGTTACGAAACAAAATGTGCGGGCTTTAACAAAATAACAATCACAAGGTCGTTATGAAATATTAGTTTTACCATCATTGTCTGCTGCTGATTAAAGCAATAATCTGTCATTTGCAAACTTGATTGAAGCCTCTTTTGGAAAGATAAGAAAAGAGTCAGGCAAGAAATGATTTATTTTATACTGCGTGTCGTCTGTAGATTTTATCAATATTTTCTTCATAAAGATTTCCGTGCAATATTTCTTTATCATATTAAGAAATGATGAAAACACTTTCTCGAAAATCTTGATTACTACAAATCGCTTGCGATTTAAGTTATTTACCATCAGTGATTGATTAGTAATTAAAGGCTCATAATGCCTTTGTTTAAAATATGGCTGCCACATTTTCTGTTACGAACATAAAATACATTAATTCCTTGTTAAATCCTATTTATGATAATTACTTTCATTAACAGTTGTCAAGGGTTTGAATATTGCTGAATATACTAGAATGTTTTATTGAATTTATTGTTTTTTTCTACCTCCCTTTGTGGCTGTAACTATAACAGTTCATGTGTAATATTACCGTGCCATGTGAAAATCAACATAGTGGCTTTGCGACCAGCATGGATCCAGACCAGCCTGCGCATCCGCGCAGTCTGGTCAGGATCCATGCTGTTCCCTTTCAAAGCCTACAGCAATTAGAGAAACTGTTAGCGAACAGCATGGATCCTGACCAGACTGCGCGGATGCGCAGGCTGGTCTGGATCTATGCTGGTCGCAAACCCACTCTGTTGATTTTCTCATGACACGGCTCATATTATAGCTACAATTTCAGATGTTGATATACGGCGGTGTTCATAGTCGTACTTTATTGCTCTGTAACGAAAAGGTGTGTGACAGTTTACGCCCTGGTCAGCATAGATTATGGAACAACTTTCCCCTTCGTTTGCCATCTACATGCCCATCGAAACTTTACATGTGCAAGGTGCTTGATGTAAAATATTGCATTGCCGTAAGTATGTCTCACAAGCTTTTATAGACATTGTTTGGTTTAGGTTTCGCAACATTTAGGCTTAAAAATTTACCAGTTAAGAACGTTTTGCCACTAACATAGGAGATATTTTAAATTTAGGGTGGGGCGGGCAAGAGGGACCGAACAGCGAAAACATCAGTTATTTCCCATTGACTTTACAAAACCTCACAAAACACCGTTATTGATCAAAGACATCTTATAAAATACTCTCCAGTGCTTTAAAATGGCCTTTCTTGTAGTAGACTTTTCCCCTTTATGTAATGTCATTTGTGTAAAAAAAGAGAAAAGTTTTAGCCAAACGTTGGGAGTGAGCCAAAGCATATAACGCCCCCCCCCCCACCAACAGAAAGGGGTAGGGTGCACTGTCCCTCCGCTGTCCCTTTCTCCTACGCATATGTTGCCACTATTTATGCGAAGTTGTCATGACTGCAACAACATAACATCTTTCTTTACGTGTCACCTGGTACACGATCTGTATTTCTATACATGACATATTCAGTGACTTTCTGTCCTTTTTTCCAAATTTCTGTCTTCTTTCAAAACAATATCGAATTGTAAATGCTTATTGAATAAGTGTGAAACATTCTTATTTGTTATTTGTAAAAATGTTTTCATACGATACATGACTACACTGGAACTATTAAAAAAAATGCAACTGACCCTAAAACCTATCAAAGGCTATACGCATTAGCATCCTTTGATATTGTGAAATTTTAACATCAGTGATCTTTCCTTGCCTTGTTTGGAAAATTGTTATATACGATAATTTGATAATCTAAAAACCCAGGGGAAATCTTTAAGCTTGATGAGAAAATATACAATTCGAAATTACTTAACGTGAGACAGAAAGTAAACCATGATTTGTGTAATTGTACTAGATTGAGGCGACATTTCCCGATACAGTTCTGTACGCCGCAGTGCCTATCACTATAGCAACCGTGCCAGAAACATCCTGCTGTCCTTTCAAGTGGATTTACAAGTGTGAGTACCAGCTTTAAGCTAATGTCTAGTCTCTAGTCTGAAGGAAAGAGATTTATTTCAATGAATATTTATTTGCAAAAGTGTTAGAACAGTTTCGTCTCGTAGATACGGTGTTTAGATAGGGTCATTTGTTTTGCTCCTTCTCCCTATAGAGTGGTATATGCAATAGCAAAAATGCGATTATACGGTGTGATCCGGGAACATAGCATGCGATTGCGCGATATACGAAGCAAAAACACGAGAACGCAAATGCGGAGATTTCCACAGGTCCCGACCTGTGCAGAAATGACGATTTTCAAGGGTACCGTTTCGGGCCGTTTCGCTAATTATTTTTCAAAGTAGGTCACTGCTTGCGCCTCTAGGACTGTCCTAGCGTGAATTGAAGGCAAAATATCCGGGTCCCCAAAATCATCCCAAAACTCGAATTTTCCACAGGTCCCGACCTGTGCAGAAATGACGATTTTCAAGGGTACCGTTTCGACATGCGGTACTCGATAAGAGTTAAAATGAACGCATAAATGCGATCTGCGTCCTTAATGAGTTAAGAGAAAACTGCAAAGAAAGTTACACTTACGAGCTTTCCAGAAAATTATCAACTTAAAAACATAATTTTCCGCCATTTTGACTCCCACAACAACAGGTCCTCACACAAAGGCTCCCGCAACAACACTTTACGTTCGACCCCTTGATATAATTTAAGACGGAATAAAACACTCGAGTCTTGATCTGATCATTTTCAAGCATGATATTGATGATTATCTGAAACTTCTGTTTTTAATTTCAATGTTCGAATCCTGCTCTTGCAGATAGTCCTACCTTTCTAGCGATTGATGAATAATTAATCCCCAATTATAATTAACTGGATTACTGCAGAAAAAAACTTATGTCAATTCAAAAGAATTGTTAAGTACATAGATATGTGTGATATTACAAAATGTTTTAAGACTGATAAAATAAATTCAAATTCACTATTTCAGCTGAAATGTTGATATAATGTTATTTATATCATATCACACATCTGTCACAAGCAAAAACTCTTCAGTATTTACCATGAAAATGGACATTTAAATGAAAAGACTTGTCACTAAGTTTTTAACCATACAATTACTGCATTCCGCCTTTTAATTTTCGTCATACAGGTGTAAATGTAAATGTAAGGTAGGATTATTATTTGGGTAATTGATTGATCTCTAGTACTATGTCTACGGTCTTGTCCGACTGACGCATCCGCACTCATTTGGTTTCTTGTCATACATTATGTCTATTCTTTTTACGTCTCCTTTGTTCTGTTATAATGATAAATTTCTACTTGAATATAAATGCATGTAAAATGCATATACGCCTTATATATAAATTTAGTGCCCGGGACACATACGAAACTATTAAAATATTTTCAATTCCATACGAAGCTACATGTATCAAAATCTTTTCAATTCCACTCTCTAATTGGAATTCCCTACTTTCGTTTTAGTGAAAGATAATTATAAGGGGATGCAATTGCGAGGAATTCTTTCTGATTAATTTCCCTTTTATTGACAATAACTGACAAATGTACCTGTAACTGCTGCAACTGCCAGCAGTTGTTGCATTTAACTGCTGTAGCTGCCAGCAGTTCTAGCAGTTAACTACTGTATATACAGTACAGTAACAAACTAAAAATGAATTCCTCAAAAACTGAACGTATTGCCTTTGGAAGCGCCCCTCGGTTGAATAAGTTAAACATTCATGAGATAGATATTTGTGGTGATAAAATCAAGAGACAGAGTAACATCAGATATTTGGGGGCCTATTTGGGCGAAACTTTAACTTTCAAAGAGCATATAAAAATAAATTGTAGAACGGCAATGTTGAACTTTTTCCTAATCAAAAACATTCGCAAATATTTGACTCAGGATGCAACTGAAACCTTAGTGCTATCGCTGGTTATTTCGCATTTAGACTACTGTAATGTTATTTTATACGGTATTTCTGATTGTGACATCGCAAAACTGCAACGCATTCAAAATATGTGTGCGAAGTTAGTTCTGAATCGTAGAAGAAGAGACAGTTCTAAGCAGGCACTCTACGATTTGCACTGGCTGCCGATCAAAGCCAGAATAAACTTTAAGATCTTGACGTACATGTTCAATTGCCATGTTGGAAATGCGCCTGCATATTTGATTGAACTCTTAACACCGAAAATCCCCCAGCGCTCCCTCAGATCCTCGGAGTCATCAGTTGACTGTTACACCGTCCCTTTTAGCCTGGCTCCCTGGCTCCCTGGCTGCATGGTTATTTTTTTTATATAAATACTGCAAGCAAAATAAGAAAATCCGCCTCTAAAATAGCACATTTTATCTGATGGCTGAACCTATGTTCGGAGTCAGGGGCAATAAAAAATGTCAATGTAGAAACAACCTGCTGGAGTTACTTCCCTCTTAATGAATAAACATATATGTAAATAAGAACAAACATAGGGGACGGGAGACAGTCTACGTCCCTTTCAACAAGCGAAAAACTTTTAGTGATAGAAGCTTTAGTACTATAGGGCCAAAGTTGTGGAACAATTTACCGCTGAACATCAGACAAAGTTCTTCCATTGACTGCTTTAAGAAAAAGTTGAAAACGCATTTCTTCAGAGACTACTTTGCATTGTTCTAAGTTCTGACTGAGTTTTAAAACAGTGATGCTAGTGACAGTGATAGAAATTTAATGTTTGTCTGTGATAATTATGTTAGTAATATTTTAAAATATAGTATTATCATTAACTTTAAATTAATAATTGCTATTTTAATTCGTTTTAATTAATCTTATTTGAAATATTTTATATTTAATATTTTATTTCAACTTGTATTGTACAACGCCATTGAATATGTTTTAAATGTAGAAATAGGCGTTTAAGCAAATAAACCAGTTTCAGTTTCAGTTTTTCAAATGCTAGCAGGTGTTGCACTTAACTGCTGTAAATGCTGCAACTGCTAACTGCTCACTTCCCACCGATCTTAATGATGGTGTTGTTCTAACTGAATATGGTACAAATTGACAAGACAGAGTTAAGGTTCTTGCCTTCCCTTTTATATTTTCCATTATTGTCATCAGCTTATGTCATTTCACGTCATGTCTAATAGTTGTCCACAGAAATATAGTTATTTCCACAGGCACTTGGTTGCACTGATGGTATGTCGAAAATTCGCTTTTTAAAGAATCTTAAAAATTTGGTCTCAGGATAGATATAAAGTGAAGGTATTGCACTCCGCCATTATCGGCCATTATCGGCAACGGAACTACGGTCGACTGGTTTTGCAAACGGTAGTAAGCCACTAATTTATCGTGGCGTGGTAACTAGAACTACCTAACTTATTTCATGCGTTAATATTACATATTAACTCTGTATTACTAAAACAGATCAATGGAACAGACTGTAAAACGAACTGGAGTACATGTCGCTTTTTGCGTACAGAGCCAGAACAATAACAGATGACACGTCGACAAAGATTGTACAAGAATTGACATTACAATTTTTCACAGAATTCATGATGGACCTCCAGAAATTTATAATTTTAACATGACATCACCGTACGTTAGGGGTTCTAACTGACCAATCAGAGAGCTGCATTTTCGAGTACCTGCCAGTTTCCACTTGGGTATAACGAAGTATATTTACAATGAAAATATAGTGACTAGAAATAAATATCACACTATTTTAGATATCAAATTAAGATTTTTCACTGCACATGCTTCAGATGATGCTACAAACAACAAAACTTTGAAGTTTTGTTCAAATATTATATGGATTTAATACCTTTATTTTAGTTTAAAGTTTGAGATTTTACAAAGGGGTCTACGATAAAGTCCGAGTGAAATGTAATAATCACCAAAGTGGAAATAAGTATCATTGCGCAAAGTTTTGGACATGATAAAATTATGAATGGTAATAACTGATTTGGTCTATTGCTGTACTTTTTTTTCTTGTCTCTTGACATGGTATTTTTCAAACATCTGATGTTGTTGGAGGAATACATAAGGTGTGCCTGCAGGTATAACTTCATTAGACACCTGGGTAAAACCACCAACCTTCCATGTACCAGGATAAATTCTTCAAGCGAAAGATTTCTACACCAAAGCAGGACTTAAAATCCACACTGGTGAAGAGCATGTAAATATAACTCCTCAGTTATGATGATAGTCTGTGTAAATATTTACTTACCAGCACTATGTAGGGTTATGGAATAACCTTTTTGACATTTCACTGGTTTAAGACCACAAACACTATAATAATCTATTTCATTTTCAAACTTAAAATTATCAATCCGTATTTAAACAAATCACCACTTTATCTTAGACAAAACTGACTTCAAAAACTTAAAATTCTATAGCCTTCTGAACATTGCCTCCATAATATCTGAAATTTCCATCGATAAAATGGATATTCTCAAATTGCTAGCTAACCTAAAACCAGACAAAGCTGCAGGACCAGACCATTTTTGTCCAGTTGTCCTCCAGGAACTTAATGATGAAATTGTTGATGTTCTACTGGTAATCTTCCATAGTCTTTCTCCTCAGGCACTGTTCCCACAAAATGGAGATAAGATTTTGTTTGCCTCTATTCAAGAAGGGGGCCCGCATGACTTGGCAAATTATCTGTTATATCATTCACTGTGTAAAACACTAGAACACATCTATGCCTCCGATGTCTCTGTCCACCTTTCTAAACGTAACATTCTTTATGACCTCCAACATGGCGTTTCTGAAGGAGATATTGTAAAACTCAACTAATTGAGTTAATAGGTGAGCTGATTAACAGCATTTCCAGTCGTAAACAAACTGAATTAATTGTACTCGACTTCAGTAAGACTTTTGTTAAGATCATGGTGTCTGTCCACAAGTCATCAAGTGGTATTATGCATTTCTACTTGATAGAAAGTCAATTTGTAGTTTTTGAGAGCGAAATCCCAAAGAAGTACCAATGGCATCTGGGTTTCCACAAGGTTCCATCCTTAGACCTCAGTTTTTTCTATTTTATATTAGCGATCTCCCATTTTCAATCAAGTCTCAAATCCGACACTTTGCCGACGATAATGTAGTATACATATACCTTATTATGATATCAATTCTGTGGATGGAAACAAAATCTTCCAGGAAAATCTGAACAAGCTAGAACAATGGGAAAATAATTGGGACATGGAGTTTAATCCTTCTAAATTAGGCACTACATGTCACAAAAATCAAAGCTGTCATCAAAACCAAATATTTACTCCATGGCTATATTTTATAGTTAATTGTCAGTGCTAAATAGTGTGACAGATGTAAAATATCACTTAAATATCTTTAAATGCTAATAAACGCTTAATTTCATAATCATCGCAACAACAAACGAAAACGCCAAAACATAAGCATAAAAATACTTGTCCGTCCACAGCTAGAATATGCATATACCATCTTGCACCCAAGTAATACTATGGAATAACCTTGACCTTGTAGAATAACCTGACCACAAAGTTTCAGATGTACTGTGGAATAATCTTGACCACCCTGACCTTGAAGCTTTCAAAGTGGTTGTAGCAACTATAAAGTACATGTACTAGACCAGAGTGCTATGGGTTTTTCTATCTTTTGTTTGTTTGTTTTGGGTTTAACGCCGTTTTTTCAACAGTATTTCAGTTATGTAGCGGCGGGCAGTTAACCTAACCAGTGTTCCTGGATTCTGTACCAGTACAAACCTGTTCTCCGCAAGTAACTGCCAACTTCCCCACATGAATCAGAGGTGGAGGACTAATGATTTAAGACACAATGTCGTTTATGATATAGTCACGGAGAACACACACCCCGCCCAAGGATCGAACTCGCGACCCCGCGATCCGTAGACCGACGCTCTTCCTACTGAGCTAAGCGGGCGGGTTCTTTTTTATCTTTTAATGCTTGTTCTGTTTTAATCACACTTACCATGCTAACATTCCTTTAGCCTTTTCATTTTAGCTGATGTCGGACCCATCAGTCTTTTAGAACACTTTTTCAACATAACTAGCAAGTCGACGTGTATCCCATGTCTCTATCAGTCGAGAGATGACTTGACATTATGAGAGAGAGAGAGAGAGAGAGAGAGGGTGGGGAGGGAGAGAGAGAGAGAGAGAGAGAGATTACCTGCCTGCAGCCACTTATGAAGTATATACCTACCTTTCATACAGAAATAAATTTTCAATTTTTATAAATTAAATATCTGACATGTGCATTGTGAATAAGTTCTTTTTCTATAATTTAATGTTGTGAGCTTGTTTTTGACCTTGTGTAACCAATTTATTTTTATTACATAGTTTAAAAAAAGACAACAGTCATGATCAACGCTCAAAAGCCGGAAATAATTTAGTGGTTCAAAACCTTTTCATTACCCGTCATACACGGTCATGCACTTCCGTTGCCTCGTCAGGTATACCTTATATGTAATAATATCTAACCTAAAATTTTAACTTTTTTAATAAAATGGATTCACTTACAGTAAATAATGTTTTTGAATACAGGGAGCACTGGTGCACGTATTAAAACCAACAAACAGTAGGTACAGGCCAATATAAGTGCAACCAAGTGCCTGTGGTTATTTCTTCATTGTATTGATTTTTGTGAAAGGTCATAGATCATGGTGTAAATTTGTTGGTAAGTAAACTTGACCAAGATATAAACACACATGTACAGCTACAGTATGTCCAAAATGCTATCGCAACAGTGGACTCACAACGGTACAGACAATGGATTTATAACGGTGCAGCATTAGTGAATTGATAACGGTACAACAACTGTGGAGTGAAAAACGGTGAAGCTACTCTTTATTGCAGCGATTACAGTAACATTGAATTGAAACGATGCAGCTACAATGGTTTGAAAATGGTGCATCCGCTATATGGATTGAAAACAGTGCGGCCATTGTGGATTTAAAACGGTACAGCCACCATGGATTGAAACGGTGCAACGATTATGGTTTGTAAATGGGAAATTCTGTTTAGTATCATAGAAATATGAGCGTCTGTGTTTGGAATTTTAAATGCACAGAAGGAAAAATCGTACTTGTAATCAAAATTGCAAAAAGTCGACAGTGTCGTCTTAATATCTATTCAGTTAAGTCTTTGTCAACTTTGATACCAGCACTGTTCTTATTAAAACTTAAACAGTAAATACCTTCACATTATTTAGCCGAATGCATGGGATGAGAGGAATGATCATACGGAAAAAAAGTTTGTTTCATGAAGCTCGTAAACTGTGAAAATATTTGTAAATAAGATTTTCAACAGGAAATTAGTGGGAAGAGAATGATATGAATCTATTAATAGAACGTGTCATCGCAGTATTTCTTGTATTTATAAAAGGCTTGAAAAGCTTCAAGCCAGCAAACGACTTCAAGATATATGTTTTGTAAGGTAAACTCTAAATAAAACATTGTCAATGGGATTCCTATCTTCAAGTATTTCAACATGGAATATTTGTTACACTGGCTAACTCAACATGCGCAAAACATTCGACATTTTAGTGTCCTTAACAAATTTTACAAGATACGTACAAATAAATGCCTAAAGTGATAGTTCTAAGGTATAGCAGTGAAAAAATTGGTTTGCTATCTATCTCACGTCATAATGGTTCGACATTTTAGGGGACCTTATAATGATGCTATATACCAAGTTTAATGCAGTTCAATCCTGCGGTTCATGATAACAAGACGTTTTAAGATATTTCCATTTTTAGCTCTAGTGGTCCCTAAAAGAGGCAACTCGTCCTAATTTAAATGAAATTGAGGCTGATCTTTTAATGGTAATACAGACCAAGTTTGATGAAGATCCATCAAGCGGTCTGTAAGAAGAAGTTTAAAAGTATACTCTATCTTGGTTCCAGCGGCCCCAAAAAGGAGTC
This sequence comes from Mercenaria mercenaria, assembly GCF_021730395.1. Taxonomy (NCBI): domain Eukaryota; kingdom Metazoa; phylum Mollusca; class Bivalvia; order Venerida; family Veneridae; genus Mercenaria; species Mercenaria mercenaria. The sequence goes on from NC_069368.1 coordinate 49,106,534, forward strand.
GAAGCGCCCCCATTTTCAACACATTTGAGAAAAGACCTTATAATGATGCTATATAGACCAAGTTTGATGAAGTTCCATCCAGAAGTTCATGAGAAGAAGTAGTTTAAACCTATATTTTTAACTCTAGTGCCCTCTTAAAGAGGATTATCGCCTCTATTTAATAAATTATGGGTCAGGACCTAATAATGATGCTACATACCAGTTTTGATGAAGATCAATTGAGCAGTTCATGGAAAGAAGACGTTGAAAGGAATCTTTATATTTAGCCTAGCGACCCCAAAAAGTAGCAAAGTTCCCCCATTTGAACAAACATGAGAGAGGTACATATAATGATGCTCCAGATCAAATTTGTTCAAGATCCATCAGGCGGTTCATGAGAATAGGTGGTTTAAATTCCCATTTTAGCTCTAGTAGCCCTTGAAGGGGCCATAAGCCCCCATTCAAGCAAACTTGGGAGTGGACCTTATAATGATGTTGCAAACTATGTTTAATAAAGATCCATCGAGCAGTTCATGATAAGAAGATATTTAAGGAATAGTATAAGTTCCTACGCGTGGTTTATCGTAGAATAACCCGTGTTTTGAGTTATTATGCGTAAGAATATATCACGAAGGCCGTAGGCCTGGGTGATATATTGCTTCGCGTAAGAGCGAAAAACTCGGGTTATTCTATGATAAATCACACTTGGGAACTTGTTATTTCGATTCTAACACGACGTACTAGTATCAACAGTGTTAGAAAAGAACTACTTTTTACGAAATGAACTACGCTTCGTGCTACGCACCTGGATAATTCTATACATAGAGGATGACGTCACTACTTTGCATGCGCATGGGTTATCGCAAAATAACCGTTGATTGATTTTCTCCTGGTATGTGTATATAGTTTATTTGCTGGTCATGTTAGAATAAAGAAACAGTCATATCAACGCTAAAAGCCGAAATTAGTGGGTTCAAACTTTCCATTACCCGTATACAGGTCATAGCACTTTCGATTGCCTCGTCAGTATACCTTAGTATGATTAAATCACCATAAATTTAACTTTTTTAATAAAATGGATTCATGTACAGAACATATTTTTTTGATTACGGTAGCATGGTGCAGTCTTAAAACCACAACAGTATTAAGGCAATATAGAAATCTATCAGCAAACCAGTGCTTGTTATTTGCTTCATTGTATTGATTTTAGTGAAGGGTCTAGTCATGGTGTAATTTGTTGGTAAGTAATGCCAAGATTTAAGACCACTATGTAAGCTACAGTATGTCCAAATGCTATCGCAACAGGATCACACGTACAGGAATGGATTTAGGTGCAGCATTATGAATGATAACGTACAACAATGTGGGTGGAAAAAGTGAAGAACCTTTATTGCCAGCTTACAGTACATGAATTGAAACGATGCAGCTACACATGGTTTGAAAATGTGCATCGCTATTATGGATGGAAACAGTGCGCCATGTTGGATTTAAACGGTACAGCCACATGGATTGGAAACGGTGCACGATTATGGTTTGTAAATGGGAAATTCTGTTAGTATCATAGAAATATGAGCGTTGTGTTTGGAATTAAATGCAAGAAGGAAAAATCGTCTTGTAATCAATTGCAAAAATCGACAGTGTCGTCTTAATATCTATCAGATAAGTCTTTGTCACTTCTGAACCACACTGTCTTATTAAAACTAAACAGTTAAATACCTTCACATTATTTCGATGCATCGGGATGAGACGCAATGTCATGGAAAAAAAGTTTGTTCATGAAGTCGTAAACTGTGAAAATATTTGTAATGAGATTATCACAGAATTATGGAAGGGATGATATGACATCTATTAATAGATACGTGTATGCAGTATTCTTGATTGTAAAAGTGCTTGAAAAGCTTCAAGCCAGCAAACGACTTCAAATATATTTTGAAATAGGTTAACTCTAAATTAAACTTGTCAATGGATTCTTCTAAGTATTTCAACATGGAATTTGTTACCGGCAATTCAACATGGCAAAATCGAATTTTAGGTCCTAACAAGTTTTACAAGATACGTACAAATGAAATGCTAAAGTGATAGTGTCAGTATAGCACGTGAAAACATTGTTTGCTATAGCTATCTCACGTCATAATGGTTCGATTTTGGGGACCTTATAATGATTGCTATATACCAATATGAATCAGTTCAATACTGCGGTCATGTAACAAGCTTTTAGATATTTCATTTTAGCTCTGTGGTCCTAAAATGTGCAAAAATCGTCCTAATTTAAATGAAATTGAGGCGCTTTCAATGGTTATACAGCCAAGTTGTGAAGACCATCAAGCGTTCTTTAAGAAGAAGTTTAAAGTATACTCTATACTGTTCATACGGCCACAAAAGGAGTCGAAGCGCCCCCATTTCAAACATTTAGAGAAGTCCTTATGTTAGCTAATAACAAGTTGATGAAGTTCATCCAGAGTTCATGAGAAAAGTAGTTTAATACTATATTTTTAATTAGTGCTCTTAAGAGGATTATGCTCTATTTAAATTATGTGGACCCATTATGATGCTCATACGTTGAATGAAGATCATTGTGCAGTTCATGGAAAACAGAGTTGAAAGGAATTTATATTTACTAGGACCCAAAAGTAGCAAAGTTCCCATTTGAACAAAATGAGGAGGTAATTATATGATGCTCAGTCAATTTGTCAAGATCCTAGCGGTTCATAGAATTATGTGGTTTAAATTTCACATTTTAGCTTATAGCACTTGATGGGCTCTAAGCCCCATTTCAACCTAACTTGGGTGGACCTTTAATGATTTGCAAACATTTTAATAAGATTCATCGAGCATTCATGATAGAGATATTTAAGATAGTATAAGTTCCTATGCTGTGGTTTATGAGATACCATGTTTTGAGATTATAATGCGTAAGAATATTCACGAGGCCGTAGGCTGGTATCACTATGCTTCGCGTAAGAGCGAAAAATCGGGTTATTCTATGATAATCACATTGGGAATATGTTTTTCGATTCTAACACGAGTCTATATCACAGTGTAGCAACAGAATGGTACTTTTTTAGAAATGAACTACGTTTGTACAACTGGATAATTCTATACATAGATGGTTGCGTCACTACTTTGCATGCGCATGGTATCGCAAACAAGACAGTTGATTGATTTTCCTGGTATGTGTTTAAGTTATTGTGCATGGTATGTTTGAATAAAAAAGTATTTCTTTTTAACGCTAGCAGCCCTAAAAGGGGTTAATTGTCCCAAATTGAACAAGTTGGTAAAGGACTTTACATGAGCAACAAATCAAGTTTGATTAGACATCAAATGGTTTATAAAAGAAGTTCAATTGTAAGACATTTCTTTTTTTATTTAGTGGCTCTTAAGGCAATTTAACAATTGAAAAGGACCTTATATGTCTATAACCTAGTTTTATGAAGTTTCATCACACGGCTTTTTGTAGTTAAAGTCGTTTTAACATATTTCTATATTTTTACTCTAGTGGCCCCCTAACGGGAAGTATGCCCCTATTTTTTTAAATTTGGGAGGGGACCTTAAAATTGATGCTTCAGACCAAGTTTTATGAAGATCTACTGAGCGATTCGTGAGCAGAAATCGTTAAAAGGAAATTCCTTTTAGCTTTCACGTTCATAAAAGGGGCAAAGCGCTCCCATCAAAATAGAGGACGAAAAACATATGAATAGTGATACCTTATTTGAGTATTTTTCTCATGAATGAGATGACCTCCTGTTTTCATCGTAAGCATGGTGTGAGAAAACCGTTTGATAAAACTTTTTCAATGCACATCAGAATGTAGAAAATATTGCAAAAATATATAATACTAGAAATATATTCTGCACGCCCACGGGCAGAATGTCGAGGCCGCCAGCACCTTTGGCCTCTAAGTGTGACCTTGACCTTAGACCTAGGAACCTGGTTCTTGCGCATGACACTCCGTCCCATAACGGTGAACATTCATGCCAAGTTATATCAAAATTCCACCATGCATGAAGAAGAAATGCTCCTGACAAACCAGTTTGACCTTTGGCCTCCAACAGTGACCTTGACCTTTGAGATAGGAATATGGTGTTTGTGCATGACACTCCTTCTCATTGAGGAAAACATTCATGTCAAATATAAACAAGATTGTTCCATGCATGTGAAAGTTATGGACCGGACAAAATCCGACGGACGCACGGACGCACGCACGCAGATTCACCGACCCACCAAAATTGACGACTATATCGAGCTTACCGCAAACTGGCTCGACAAAAATGCTGTAAATGCAGTGAAGAATTTCAGTTTTCAAAAAAAATATCACTTCTTGCTTTTTTTTCTCTATCTATCTATATATTAATGCTAACTCCTCTCTCAAGTGTTATAGACAAGGAGTGCGCGTCGACTTGTTAGTTAAGGTGAGAATGAGTTCCAAAAGACTGATGGGTCCGCATCGGCTAAGGTGCGAATAGGATAAAAGAATGTTAGTGTGGTAAGTGTGGTTAGAAAAGAACAAGTATTAAAAGATAATGTTAAAAACATTGCTTTCTGGTCTAGTACTGGATGATTGCCAAGGCCACCTTGAAAGCATCAAAGTCAGGGGTGGTAACTATATGGCTATATAGGCAGGCTATTTAAGAAATAATAAGTTCCCAATCGTGGTTTATCGTAGATTCTAACACGACCAGCGAATAACCTACATACATGTAGAGCAAAATCTGTCTCGGGTTATTCTGCAATTAACCACTCGCGTGCAATGACGTCATCCGATCCAGGTGCGTAGCAAGGTCGTAAAAAGTAGTTACCACTTTTTCTATTATTGTTCATACTAGTACGTCGTGTTAGAATCGAAATAATAAGTTCCCAAGTGTAATTTATCGTAGAATAACCCGAGTTTACTACGGCCTTCGTGATATATGCTTACGCATAAGAACTCAAAACCCGGGTTATTCTACGATAAATCACGTTTGGGAACTTATTATTTCTTAAATAATCCGTATTTTGAGTTCTTATGGGTAAGAATATATCACGAAGGCCGTAGGCCTGAGTGATATATAAGTTTCGCATAAGAACGAAAAACTCGGGTTATTCTACGATAAATCACACTTGGGAACTTGTTATTTCGATTCTAACACGACATACTAGTATCAACAGTGTTAGGAAAAATGGTAACTACTTTTTACGACCTTGCTACGCACCTGAATCGGATGACGTCATTGCACGCGCGTGGCCGGGTTATGTGCAGATTAACCCGAGATAGATTTTGCTCTACATGTATGTAGGTTATTTGCTGGTCGTGTTAGAATTCACAGTACAACTGAGTGTGGAAAGAATGAAAATTTATGGTAATCAGAGGTGACCTGTACTTGTCTGAAACTATGCGGGTGTATCTGTCTAGAAAATCTATAGGGTATTTGAATGTTACTTGGGAGTTTGATAGCAACAAGCACAGGTGCCCGTCCAGTCTTGGTGCCCATATGGGTGCCGCCCCCTCAAAAAAAAATTAAAAACACTGTTTTAAGCCTAAAACGAAAATAAATTTTTTTTTGAAATTTTTTTTCCCCTATATATACTCTTATATGGAAAAGGTGCATGTGTTGCCGTAACGCTATGGAGGTTTACTAGGACACGCTGTGGAACAACCAAAATGTCCAGTTCAGTACCAATGCAAGCTACTCTGCTGCAATTTACACATCATGCATTTATAACATAGTAAACAATCCTATTCTACCTAGCAAACAGCCTTAAATAACTTACATTTAAATTCTAAGACGCAAACAACGGAAAAGGTTTTCTACTTTCGTTTTGAAACAAAATGGCCGATCGTCACTGTTATTTTGCAAGTGTCTAGATAATTTGGCTTGTTTGAATTTAAATGGAAGTTATTTAAGGCTGTTTACTAGGTAGAATAGGATTGTTTACTATTTCATAAATGCATGATATGTAAATTGCAGCAGGGTAGCTTGCATTGGTACTGAACTGGACATTTTGGTTGTTCCACAGCGTGTCCTAGTAAACCTCCATAGCGTTACGGCAACACATGCACCTTTTCCATATGAGTATATATATGGAAAAAAATGTTTTCAAAATTTTTTTTTTTCGTTTTAGGCTTAAAACAGTGTTTTTAATTTTTTTTTTTTTTTTTTTTTGAGGGGGCGGCACCCATATGGGCACCAAGACTGGACGGGCACCTGTGGCAACAAGATGATGTTAGATTTTATAACAACATTACAAGACGAGAATCCAGTCTTCTATGTTTTACATCACTGACCAATCAGAAGGGACAAACATTACCCTATTCCCATGTATACGATTACCTTACTTCCAATAAGTTCCCTTCTTTCTCCATTTTTGAATTGGTGGTATCTGACCATACACAATAAAACAATGGTGTCCGCTGATCTTTATGTGATTACAACGTTATCGGACGATTGATTCATGCGCAAATATTGCTTCAATTGGTTTTTGTGTGTCAACAGATGCTGCCTTTTGCCAAATTAAATGGAAAATGCTTTCAGTTATGTAACAGAAGCACAACCTAGAATGCAAGGTAATGTCTTCTGTCAGACCTTTCTTCGACAGAGTGTGTGTAGAACGTGAAATATTAGAATATATCTGTAAAAATGTTAGGTATTCGGATGCTGATTCTACTCCGGATAATATTTCAGTATTTACATGACTTGTAGACCTCTGCAGTTTAATTGACCTTTGATTTTGCAGACTGATACATAGATGTTACTACAGATGTAAACTTATTAGAATGGGTTCAGGTACAGTGCTTTAGGGTATAGCTGATAGCTAACTAATTATTCCTGTATTCATAACTTTATCATGACATCACCATATATTAGGGGTTCTAACTGACCAATCCTCTAGCTGCATTTTCGGGTACCTGTCAGTTTCCACTTGGGTATAACGAAATATATTTACAATGAACATATAGTGACTTTAGAAATAAATATCACACTATTTTAGAAATCAAATTAAGATTTTTCACTGCATATGCCCCAGATGATATGCTACAAACAACAAAACTTTGAAGTTTCATTGAAAAATTATATGCATTTAATACCTTTATTTTGGTTATAAGTTTGAGATTTTACACAGGCAGTCTATGATAAAGTCCGAGTAAAATGTAATCATTACCCAAGTGAAATTAATATCATTCCGCAATGTTTTGGACATGTTAAATTTTAAAATTATGAATTCCAATTCAAAGAAATGAAATTTAGTAGTTTTTTGCTGTATAACATACAGAAGACAGCTATATTTTACAATTTTCAGAGTTCTGCCGAGGCTGCGTTTTTGCGCCATTGGCGCGAAAAAAAATATGAATGGCGCAGCAAATTTCGCGTCGATGGGCCTTTGGCGCGCCAGAAAATCTGAAACTCGATAACAATCGCTAGTTTGCCGGTCTTGCACGGTAGATAGGCATACCTCAAGGGGAGATCACTGTGACGGATTTGAATTTGAAAAAATAATGTGTCGTGATAATTGCACCATGATTGTATCAAAATGGTGGCTGCACCGAAAGGAAAAGCGATTTTGCACAAATTTTTCAGTCCTCCTGCCTCTAAGAAAATAAACCAGACTTTAGTTACACCTGGGAAAGATACAAATAGAAATGATACATTGAACAAAAGCGACGATTCAACTACATTTGTCGCTGAACATTAAACAACAACCACAGAATCACAGAGTGATCCGACCCCCACCCAGTCAAGTAATTTGAGTAGAGCGAAAAAGTAAGAGTAAAACATCTGACAAACAGAGCTTTCAGAAGAAGTTATTGGTTGAGTATACATGGTTAAGTTATAAGGAAAAGAGAATAAATGGCATGAACTTTGTGTATAATTTTACATTTTAAGAAAAAAATACACTTCTTAAATGCATAAGAAATGTAAAGTCTTTTTAATGTAAAATTGGTTCTTTTTGAATGGCCCCAAAAGTTTCAGAATGGCCCCATGTTTTCAGGGTAGATGGGCCATGGGCCCATCATGCTGAAATCCTTGGCAGAACTCTGAATTTTACATTCAGCTTTTAATAGAAATACATGTGTTTTTTTTCTTCATGCCATTGTTTAAGTATGCACTGATTTAGGGTGTACAGGATAGCTTTGGTCAAATTTTTCCAGTATTAGTTTATAATCCATATCTAAACAAACTTACTTCCCAATATTTTTTCACTATAAATCAGAATAATAATATATTACCTTTTCAAAAACATCCAGCTTTTTAAATTTCTATCAAATACTTCTGATTCACTGACGTTATTTACATACACACTGATTTATATAGTCAGTAGTCGGCTTCAATTTTCATTTAATGACATATGAAAAATAACAGAAAGTAAACATTTAAAATGTATGTCAGAATGTCTGCCTGCATGCCAGTATAAGAATGATATGAAAATTTATACAATAATTCAAGACTAAATATAAAATTTATCACCCTATCTTCTATACCCTAAAATCCGCTATACCCAAAAGCACTGATAAATGGACACTTTCGGCTCTTCTGGTGCAGTTAAGCTGTGTTTTCTTCTCAGCGAAAATTAACTTCGTTGTAAAAAACTCCACCTTCTTCATGATATTGGAGACAATAAGTGAACAGGTTGGGTGTGGACACCCTGAAGTGAACTCATGGTGTTTTTTTTTTATTAAATTAAACTAAACTCATATACTGTAGCCTGTTTACCAGCAAGGTTAAGGCATATCCCGACCTACCATAAATTTTTGGCCCAACCCTAAATGTTTTTATGACCTTTGAGAATATTTTTTCAACTTTTTAACAAAAAAATGCAAAACTTCACTTTTTATCTTTGAACATGGTCAGTGATGTTAGAAATCAACTTACAATGTACTGATGCTCTAGTAAAGACATAACCCCCTTATCTGTAATACTATTCATTTTTAGCTCATCTGATTTTTTGGAAAAAAATGATGAGTTATTGTCATCACTTGAGCGGTTGTCGGCGTCTGCGTCGGCGTTGCCTGGTTAAGTTTTATGTTTAGGTCAGCTTTTCTCCTAAACTATCAAAGCTATTGCTTTGAAACTTGGAATACTTGTTCACCATCATAAGCTGACCCTGTATAGCAAGAAACATAACTCCATCTTGCTTTTTGCAAGATTTATGGCCCCTTTTGTACTTAGAAAATATCAGATTTCTTGGTTAAGTTTTATGTTTAGGTCAACTTTTCTCCTAAACTATCAAAGCTATTGCTTTGAAACTTGGAATACTTGTTCACCATCATAAGCAGACCCTGTACATCAAGAAACATAACTCCATCTTGCTTTTTGCAATAATTATTGCCCCTTTTGGACTTAGAAAATCAGTTTTCTTGGTTAAGTTTAATGTTTAGGTCAGCTTTTATCCTAAACTATCAAAGCTATTGCTTTAAAACTTGCAACACTTGTTCACCATCATAGGCTTACCCTGTACAGCAAGAAACATAACTCCATCCTGCTTTTTGCAAGATTTATGGCCCCTTTTGGACTTAGAAAATATCAGATTTCTTGGTTAAGTTTTATGTTTAGGTAAACTTTTTCTCTTAAACTATCAAAGCTATTGCTTTGAAACTTGCAACACTTGTTCACCATCATAAGCTGACCCTGTACAGCAAGCAGCATAACTCCATCCTGCTTTTTGCAATAATTATTGCCCCTTTTGACTTAGAAAAATCATTTTCTTGGTTGAATATTATGTTTAAGTCAACTTTTCTCATAAACTATCAAAGCTATTGCTTTAAAACTTGCAACAGTTTTTCACCATCATAAGTGGACACTGTACATCAAGAAACGTAACTCTATCCTGCTTTTTGCAAGAATGATGGCCCTTTTTAGACTTAGAAAATCATGGGTAGGACAATATTTCTATTATACAAAAAAAAATCAGATGAGCATCAGCACCCGCAAGGCGGTGCTCTTGTTTGACATAAAAATAATTTCTGAAACATCTCAATTAAAAAGATTTCAAACCAAAACATCCGACCTGCCTACCCTATTTTTTTTAGCATGATACCGGAAACAAAGAATTTTTTTAGGCCTTATAAACTTATCAGACCCTATAAGCCATCTGGGCTTGTTACAGGTAAATTTTAGGGGCCCAGCTATTATTTGCGGAAAAAATAAACAAACAACGGTTTAGCTCTACATACTTAATGATTAGTCTTGTAATTTGATTCCTGCCAAAATACATCAATTTCTTAAATAAAGAACACTCCTCAAGACCCAGAATATTGACATTAGAAGAATCCAAAGCAATTCGCCGGTTGGGCGACTATCTTTGAAGATTGACTTGACCAGCTTTAAATCTGGTTGCACTCAGCCAGGGCGAGTTAGTTTATATCCCTGCATATACTGGTTGACGACCCAGAATCGGACAATTTTACAACCTTTTCAGCTGTCATATTTTCATTTTTAATGCAACTTGAAAGATCCATGAAATATTACCTGAATCAAGATCAGTTCTTTGTTGTCACAAAATCCGACTTTGTTGTATCTAAAAATAAACTGACAAGTCACTGAGGGTACGTAAATTTAACGTTTTTAGCATGTTGCAGGACCCAGAAATCAGACAGTAGGAAAACGCAAATTATCATTATTTCTGTCTCGCAACCAATGTGGGAGGCTACCTCAGTGGGTTTTTTTGGCTTAAAACTGCGAGTTTTCTCCTTTGATTGATTTGTTTGACGTGACCCTGCTTATTAAATTCATCTTTTGAGACTTTTGTTTAAAAAGTAACTTAAGAAATAAATAATGTCCGTTATCTTCTGGAAAGTTTTATTTAAGTCTGGCACTATCTACCCATTTTTTTCATTTTAAAACATGCAATTTTCTGGTCTGCATTTAGCAGATTGTAGATGAGTACCCCTTGAATAATGTTGGGGACTCAAAACATGAGTATGCACTATGCACATGCACACTGAAAGCACATGCAGCTTCCCCCAGCGGGAGTTGTCTCAGCATTTCGTGAACAAATGTAAATATTCCAATTTTGCAAGTTTTACTTACCAATTTGCAAAAATTTTAATGTTGCAGTGAATATTGCACATTGAGCAAGCGTCTGTGTACTTGTCAGCAAATGATAAAAAAGAACGCCAAAATAAGCATTTACGCGACTGTCTGGGTTTCTGGGTCGTCCTAAATTCTGGGTCGCCATACAGTACAATTCAATTAATTCAGTTTTAACATGATAAACAATTGGTTTGTAATGCGAGAAAAGGTTCATTCAGACATCATGCAGAAAGCATCTTAAAACTTTGATCATTTAGATAAAATCTTAAAAAAACACAATATAAATTTTTTGTGCCCCCATCCCCCATGAGTTGTGGGGGCATATGGATTTGCTCTTGTCCGTGCATCCGTCCGAAGTTCGTAATGTGCTTAGCACAAAAAGAATTTGATACAAATTGATGAAACCTTGCATGAGTCTTTATCATGATATGAACTTGCGCACCTCTTACTTTTCTTTGGCTCCGCCCCTATTTCCAGAGTTATGGCCCCTGAAATAGTCAAAAATGGACATTTTCACCTTGTGACATGCGTAGCTCAAAAAGTATTTGATGTAGATTCATGAAATCTTGCATGAGTCTTAATCATGATATTAACTTGTGCACCTCCTATTTTTCATCTGGGTCTGCCCCATATTTCCAGAGTTATGGCCCCTGAAATAGTCAAAAATGCATATTTTTACCTTGTGACATGCCTAGCTCAAAAAGTATTTAATATTAAACCTTGCATGAGTCTTTATCATGATATGAACTTGCACACCTTTTATTTTTTGTCTGCCTCCGCCCCATATTTTCAGAGAAATTACCCTTGAAATAGTCAAAAATGCACATTTTCACCTTGTGACGCACTTAGCTCAAAAAGTATATGATATAAATGGATGAAAACTTACATGAGCCTTTCTCATGATATGAACTTGCACACCTCTTATTTTTTGCGGGCTCCTTCCCCTATTTTTAAAGTTATGGCCCCTGAAATAGTAAAAAAATGCACATTTTCACCTAATTATGTGCCTAACTCAAAAAGTATTTAATGTAAATTCATGAAACCTTGCTTGAGTCTTTATCATAATGTGACCTTGCACACTTGGTATTCTTCTTGAGAATCTTAGCTTTTATTACAGAGTAATGGCCCTTGAAATAGCCAAAATAGTGGATTTTTTGTTTGTGATGCTCATAGCTCAAAAAGTATATGGTATAGAATAATGAATCCTTTTCATAAAATGTTTTTGGGGCTATACCCCATTAAGACTGCAAACAGTTGAATTATTTCCCCTTATTTGTGACAAATGTACCAGTGGGGGCACACCCTGTGTCCTACAGACACATTCTGGTTTCATATTAATTTTGGAATTTATATTAGATTATAAATATTTGTTTCAGATAAATATATATTCCGTGCACTGAAGTGAAAAAATTCAAAGAAAATTAAACAAATTTGTCATGAAACTTGTTCACAGTTAGCTTCAGTTCTTGGTTTACAAATATCTAAATACCAATTTCAGATTTTTCATATGCTTCCCGAACTTCTCCTCTCCATAACGTAAAAACAGAGCATGGTGACATAGCCTTTTGATTGCTGAAAATAATAGAGAACATACAGAAATAGATTTATGTAAAAGTGAGAAAAAATTCTGTCCATGGATTTTTTTTTAGGAAATTTCCTTAAATAGCTAACTTTTGAACTTCTTTTACTTATAGAGTATTTAAGGCCAATACCAGAGGGCATGAGAGATGTTAGCACATATTTCAGTAATTCACATGAGCAGATGATCAAATTGAGTCTACTTGTATTTTGTTTAATAGTTGCATTCATTGCTTAAGTGTCTTATTTTTAAAAAATTTTGCTGTATAAGAAAGTCAAAATCTGCAAGATTTGCCAAGTTGCAGTTTCTTTTCTACACTGACTCATGATAAAGTGATTTGTTGTTGTAACAGCATAATTTTCTTGTTACAGGAGGAGATAGTAGATATAACAGACTAGCACAGGTACAGATGTTCCGTGAGGCCAACCCTGACCTTGAACTTGAGGCAAAGACCAAAAAGGGTGAGCCATTGACTAAACCTCATCGTAACTTTTAACCATTACCCTGCCAAATTTCTAAAATGGACTGGTTCATCATTCAATTTGGGTAGTACCACTTATTACTCAAAGAGGTGTTCACTGAAAATTTACTGACCGAATAGCAAACAGTGCAGACCATGATCAGTTTGCCACCAGCAGGCTTAAAGTTGAAATAATTATGAAAAATAAAAGGCTAGGATATATAGAATAATTATAAAGAAACAATTTTAGTAATACAGAGCATGTGACAGCTAGTTGTATATATGCTAAAAAGGTTTAGAGTATTAATTTATATACCAACAGTTTTTGTTGGTGGAACTGTAATTTATTTTAGTACTGCTGTTTAAAACTGGTCAGTTACTGTACAAAAACAGGAAGACAGAAGGCCTAGTTTTTCTGAAAACTGTAGTTAGATTAACTTAAAATGTTTCTTGATTATTACGTTAAACTTTCACCTGTAAGAAAATAAGTCAGTCAGACTAATTTATAAGTGATGTAAATGTTGGCATGTCACATGGAAGACATTATAACGTTAATGTTAGCTCAACATTGTTGTATGAGACAAGAGTTTTAATTCTGTATTTCAGTGACAGAGAAACTGTCAGAGAGTATGAATGTTATAGCAAATGAACCATCATTAGCTTTCTTCAGAATCCAGGAACATGTTAGAAAATGCCTACCACAACTAGCAGAAACAAAGGTATATTTTGACACGATATGACAATGCAATAACGAGCAGTATTTTGGCAGTATTAACCCATACCATGCTGGACACGATTGGTTCTGCCTTTGTGACCAGTGTAGATCATGATCAGCCTGCACATTCATGCAGTCTGATCATGATCTTCACTGTTCGCTGTTCAGCAAGTATCTTTTTGGTATACACCCCTTTTAACAGTAAATGGTACTGTCCAAATTGAAAGATGGACAAGTTCATTATAGAAATTTAGCAGGGTAAGGGTTAAGTATAACGATGAGATTTGAGGAAATATATTATGAGATTTGCCTCTCTTGTTTATGCTTTAAAAAACATGATTAAAGGCTTGTTATATTTCCAGTCATCCGTTACCTTAATCATTTTGCTCAGTCAAATTTTCACAGCTGATCAAATTCTATGTAAATTAGTCTTGCCTTATCAGTTGTAAATTTATCCTGTGATTCAGAAAATGCCTCAGAATAACTGACTTTAACAGCAGTAGCCTTACACATGAGGGTATCCCAGACTAAGTCAGATATCAACTTATTGCAGGGTAAAATGGCAAGTTATAAAGGAGGACAGGAGAAAATCTCAAAGTTTCAAACATTGATGCTTAAAAGTTATTTCTCGCTTGGCTATGATGATTGGTTGTATCTGAGTCAACCTAAAATTGAGATTGCATGCCTTTCTACTATTTAATCTTTTATTTTTTAGCACGAAGTGCAAGATTTACAGCAGAAAGTGCAGGGAGCCTCATTTGATGCCGAATATGCTGCTAAGTAAGTTTCATTTTAGGTTATTGAACGGCATTGGCTGTAGAATATGTTTTGTCATTGGAATTTTGTAACACAGTCTGTATGACTTTTTGGAAGTAAAGAATGCAACCTGGCATGTTCATGAATGAAACCTAATGGAAGGAGCAACACCAATCTAGCTTAAGTGGAATTCATTAGATGTCACTGTCAGAATGGTGTTAGCCATGTAATAAAAATGGTGTTAGCCATGTAATAAAAATAGTGTTAGCCATGTGATGTGTTTAGTTTATACTAACTAATGTTAGGTCGATTGTGAAGCAAGTTCTACAACTTATATTAATCACTCTTGACACCTCATTTCTGATGGAATCCATCGCCACGAGGGTATGAGAGAAGAGGCCAGTTTCCCTTTTAATGCTGAGCGCCAAGCAAGGGTGCTACTGGTACCGTTTTTCACATCTTTGGTATGACGCGGCTGGGGATCGAACACACGATGTAAGCTATGCAGTGTGTTTGTCTGTCAGAATGGTGTTAGCCATGCAAGTTGTTCCCGTATTCTTCTGTGCACTTATTTTAATCTTTTATTGCATTACTATCTTAACATTTATTTAGCTCACCTGAGCACAATAAGTTGTTATCAGCCATCATCTCCTGTCCGTCTGTCCATCAGAATGTTCAAAGCCACAAGGTTTTTACCTGGTTAGAATGCAAGTCTGTTGAAAAGTTTGAATAAGTACTGAAGTCATAGTATGAATTTTTAGAGTTATGTTTCTTTTTAAGCGTGCATCATTTAAGACCTTTTATATTTCTGATTTGCGTTTTTGTTGTGTTACAGTGCAGTGCATGAGATGCATAAAAGCTCCAGCCACTTCACAAGTATCCAGGACCTACTCAAGAATTCAATGTTTCTAAAACAGCAAATAGACTATGAACAAAACAGAAGGTGAGCAATATGAGCAAAGGCCAAATTAGTTTGTCAGTTAGTTAAGGGGTTGGGTACCTCAAAGGTGAAGGTCACGTGGGTTAGATTTTATAAGTGTCGGTTAAAGTTTTATGGCATTGCTTTTCAGTTTGACTTAAGTTTTAGCTTATACTATTTCTTTGGACTGGTATCTCTCATACTCCTTTGTACTCTATCCCCCACTTACTGTAACTGAGTATTCCTCAACAAACATTGGTTGATATTCAGCAAATTTTCATAGCAAGCTTCACTTCCCAGAGGAGATACGCATATCTTTTCCTGAACAAATTCTTGCTGGAGTTCTTGGAAACTTTTTTTTAATCTTCACAACTAAGACGAGCACTGCTTTTGTGGCTTTTGATATGCAGTTACCATATTTCGGAGATCATATCAGTTTAAACAATATTTTCTTGTTACTACTGGATTTGATTCAGACCTAGATTAGTTGTTCCACATCCATACCCACATCATATGACACAAGGGCCATAACTCTGGCACTAGTATAAATGAATTATGCTCCCTTCTGATACAGAATTTCAGGTATGAGTTTTGATGCACTTTCATTCTGTTATCAAATGGTTTTGATTTTCACTAAAATAGTTGTGATTTATGATCACCTACATCAGCTGACACAAGGTCCAAACCTTCAGCTCAAATTATTTTATGAATTCTATCCCCTTATTAATATTACTTTGAATTTCAAGTTAATGGTTTTATGCACTTTTAGTCTTTAGTCTGTCTCAGGTATAACTAAATGAATTGGATTTAAACTTGGAATAGATGTTCGAAGTAATCACCCACATCAATTGACACAAGGCCAATAACTCTTGTAGAAATATTCCATAAATTATGTCCCTTTTATCATTAGAAATTATGCTTTTGATGCACTTCCAGTCTCATCAGTGTTATTACTAAGTAGATTGGACCATAAACTGTTGTTCAATATCATCATCTTGTGGTGGTGATGGGGAGAATATTTATCACTCTGGTGATAGCTGTAATTTCCTCAGTATGTCACTATCATGCATTTATACAGTCTAGAGCGCTGTCACCACTGGCAGCACTTGTTAGTATCTCTCATTTCTGCAACTTCCAAGCATACTGCGCTTTGCTTTACCTGTAAATCTTTATGTAATATTGGCACATTATACTAATTTAGCATGCTCTTGTTAACATCTAATATTTGATATAATGTTTATCAAAATTATATTTTATTAAAGAAAAAACTGTCTTATAAGCAGAATAAAGAATAAAATAAAGTAAGAGTGAACAATATACAAATGTAAATTGCCTCAACTATGTATGGGTATTTCAGAGAGCAGATAAAGAACAATCCTAGCATGTACTCAACAATATCCTCTCCCAATATAAACTTAGATGGTGGTGGGTTTGAGCGGCCGGCCACCCCAGCTCATGTCAGGCCAAGACATACTTCAAAACGCAAGGGCAGAGCCAGACGAGTTATGTCTGAGCATAATGATTAAATATGGTAGTAATACATGTTGTGGTCTATATTGTTTAGTTCAACGTAACTTTCTGAGTAGGTCTTTCTCAGTTTATATATAGCAACATGCTGTTTGCTCCAGTACTTACGGCAGATGCACAGCTATTAACCATAAGTTACAAGTGATTTTGTTGCTTAGATTTATTTTGATGTCCTTTCCGTATACTTGTATTCTGTTTCATTTTCATAGAAAAAATACACATCTCCAATTTAGTCTTAGAAAACTGTTATGCCTTAAATCCAGGGTTTTTTCTAGCTAATTTGGGAACATAGCCTATACCTCTAAAATTGGGAATTTTGACGCGTAAATGTTCCAAATTGGGAAATATTTAGTCCAATATGATATAGTAAAGATGTGTTTAAGCACTTTCTTGTACACTTATTTCGCATTGTAGAACATCTTTAGCATACTGCCATTACAAAATTGTCCATAATTTGGTCAATGTTTGTGCAATTTTGATGAAATTTTTTTTCAGAACGTAGATTGGGAATTTTTGCACTCATTTTGGGGAAAATACATACTTTTTGACATTGGGAATATAGCCGAGTAATGGCTATAAAAACAGCTGAAAAAAAACCCTGAAATCAATGGTTTTGCCAAGCCTACGTTCTGCTGTACTACCCTTCCCTTCTCTGTTATCTCTGTCTGTATAAGTTATTGGCTATCAGTCATCAGATACTGATAAGATAATCGAGGCCTTCGAGCACCTTGTCATCTAATTGATCATAGTTCAGATGAGGAAGAATTGAACCATGAGGGCATGAACCTGATATGTAAAATGCCCATGCATCTAAATGATGAACCGTGATAAATTAGATGATAAAACGCAAAAAGGCCTTGATTGTTTTCATTCTTATGCTCTTTAAAATACTTTGGTAAAAATTATGTTGGACTGCATTTATTCAAGTAGTAAATAAACTGGATGACTTGTGGCAAATTGACGTCATAATTGATGTCATAACTTTCTCTTACTGGTCTGCGCATCAACCATTGTAACAGTTTATCACAGAATATACAAAGCCTGACCACCTTCTTTGCTTAACTGGTAATCATACCATGTTAGAATGTAGTCTCAGTAAATTTTCAAGTTTTATTTTTACTGTTTCAAGCAAGCAGTGACACACAAATTCAGAATACTTGAGAATGATTACCTGCCTTATATTCAAAAGTAAATCAAATATGAAACATAAATTATATGTTTAATGTCTATATCAAGTCACATGAAAATCATCCAACCAACAGCCATCCCACTTAGCTTAATAGAGAGAGTGCCGATCTGCGGATCACAGGGTCATGAATTTGATCCTCGGGCGACGCGCATGTTCTCAGTGTCGCCGATGATTTGATGAAAAATATTGTGTCTGAAATTATTCCTCCACCTCTGACTCATGTGGGGAAGTTGGCAGTTACTTGTAGAGAACAGGTTAATACTGGTACAGAATCTAGGAACATTGGTTAGGTTAACTGTCATTTCATAACTGAAATAAACACAAAACAGACAAACAAACAAACAAATCTTCCAATCTGCATTTTATTTAGTGTTTTTAGCTCACCTGAGCAATGCTCAGGGTGAGCTATTGTGGTCACGCTGTGTCCGTCGTGGTTCCGTCGGTCATCAACAATTGTGTTTAAAAGACATCTCCTCCAAAACCACTGAAGGGATATTTATGAAACTTGGCATGGATGTTCCTTGGATGGTCCTCTACCAAACTTTTTCAAACGGTTACGCTTTGTTGCACATAAGGGCCGCCAGAGCTAAAAATAGAAAAATCTTCAAACGACATCTCCTCCTAAATCAATCATCCGATTTTGAAATAATTTCACACAAATGGTACCGTCCTAATGTCACCCTCTACCAAGATTATGTAAATGTACCGATTAAAAAAAACATGACCGCGAAGGGGCGCGTGGTCACTTTTCCCTTAGTGGAAATTTAAAAAATCTTCTTGTGTGAAACTGCTGGACCGATTTTAAAATTATTTTACACAAATAGTCCTTGTGTGACCCTCTACCAAGATGGTTCAAATTATTTTTATTCGTGTAAAAACATGGTCGCCAGGGGCGTGGTCACTTTTCCGTATATGTATATAGTGAAAACTTTAAAAATGTTCTTGTGTGAAACTGCTAGCCTGATTTTAGAATAATTTTACTCAACTGGTCCTTGTGTGACCCTCTACCAAGCTTGATCAGATTATACCGATACGTCAAAAATCATGGCCGCCAGGGGGCATAGTCACTTTTCCATATACATGTATGTATATAGTGGAAATTTAAAAAATCTTCTTGTGTGAAACTGCTAGCCCGATTTTAAAATAAATTTACACAAATAGTCCTTGTGTGACCATCTACCGAGATTGTTCAAATTATTTTGATTCGTAAAAAAACATGGCAGAGGGCATGGTCACTTTTCCCTATATGTATATAGTTGAAACTTTAAAAATATTCTTGTGTGAAACTGCTACCCCGATTTTAAAATAATTTTACACAAATGGTTCTTGTGTGACCTTATACAATTTTTCTGATTTGTCAAAAAACATGACCACCTGAGTGGGCGTGGTCACTTTTCATCAATAATTTCTTTAAACAGTATCTCCTCCAAAAACAGGGAATGGATTTTGTTGAAACTTTTCACAAATGATCTCTTGGTAGCCCGCTTTCAAAGTTGTTCAAATGGCCCGGTTCATTGAACATGTGGGTCTTTTTGGTTAAAAATAGGTTTTTAGCTATCAGACTTTAAAAATCCTTTTCTCTAGAGCTTTAATTTTTTGCATTTGATATAAGCTTTTGACTTTGTACCATACTTACCCTTAGGTAAAAAAATGGCCACGCCCCTGTGTTTGACATGTACTTACTATAGGCTTTTATATAAGAAATTTTGAAAATCTTCTTCTCTGAATCAATAAGACTAGGGCTTTGATATGTGGCATATGATATCAGATTTGCAATTTCTACCATAATTATTCAAATTATTGCCCTAGGTTCAAAAATGTATGTGAAATGTATATAATATAAGCTAACATAGAAGAAACCTAACTCTGTACTAATACAAACACACTTGAAGCCTTGTACACAGGTGAGCGCTTTAGGGTCAATGACCCTCATGTTTTAAAGAAGCTGTCTATAACTGTTGTAATGCGGTTCACCTACTGGTAATTTACTAGTTTACCTTTTTCTGTTTAATACTGAACTGTTTTCTATGACAAGTCTCCTTTATGTTGATTACTGTTCAGTTTTACTTTGAAACAGTGTTTATTTGGTGTATACTTCTTAGCAAGTCATTTTCTAGAAATTTCACAGGAATGTTGAAATAGCATGTATTTTTTCACAAATCACCAATATGTATTGACAGATTTTATTTCATTTAGCTTTACCCTAAATTTCATTGCTATTTCTTGCTGAAATCACATACATCATTGGCTGTGCTTGACATTTTGGAAGTTGTCATCTTGAAATAGTGTCACGACGTCATAATTCATGATGGAACATCTTATTTTTGAGCCAAATGTAGTGTACTACACTTGATTGACATTTATTTTTATTTTGAAACTGAAACATTTTGAAGAAATTATAGGTAAAAGACATCTAAATATGTTCAGGAGTAAATTCCAAATTTGTTTTTGGAATTATAGGTGTTCAGTGTCTTTATGTCTGTTCTAACTTGGTTGAGTATTACTTTATAAAAATACCTATCACCCTGGTATAAGGGATTACTACATGTCATGTTTTTATCAGTCTTTAACATCATATTCTGGCACTTTCATTCTTTTCAGCATTGGTTATGATGAATTTCTTTAATATCGGGGAATCCATTGTGTAGAGATTTTATCCAGTCATTTTGTGTGGTCCCAAAAAGTGAATAAAGAAATATTTGTCTCATCTATTCTATTTCTTATATTTCAGTTCAAAGGGGGACAGTAAACCCCAGGTATCAGCAAAGACAGGACAGCCAAAAAAAGAAAGTGAGATGGACTCTGTAGTGCATTAGTTTATACCTCTCTTAAAGAGACATACATCCAGATATACATTCTTAAAGGAGCATACCTCAGGATATATGCCTGTTGCTTTTAATTGTTAGTAGTTTTAGATAAAAAAGTATGTTATTTTGAAAAAGCTTCTATGCGGTAATTATTAGATCAACCAATCGAAGAATAAGAAGGGCTGTTGTACTCGCCTCAGCATATGACACCATTATCAATTTCTTTATATTTTCTTAACTACTTCCCCTATCATCCCCAGACTTCATGTAATGGTTGATCATGATAAGGAGCAGACATCTTTTGATTTAGGTCAGGTATCCAAAAAGTCAAGATCATTTGGTTCAGATATTGTAATACTGTGAAATCATTAATATTCGTGGGGTGCTAATCTTCGTGGATATCGTAGTTGAGTCAGTCTGCTAAACTTAATCCCAACAAACAAGTAAAATTCCCATTCATTTTAAATTCAGAAGTTGAAATCCACGAATTCATATCCCCACGAAATTGCCGTTTTGGCCAAAACCACGAAATTTCATGCCCACAAAATTAAATGATTTTACAGTAGTGTTAGTCAATTTCAGATTTATTATATCTGCTTAACTAATGTCCCTATTATCATTATACCTAAAAATAATAATGGTCTCTTTGATTTATGGAAATTATTTTGCTAGCCCTCTTTTAGGGGCCAAGAGAGCTAAAAATAGAAAAACTAAAATCGTTTGACTTCTTCTCATGGATCTTCTTCAAACTTATCCTTTTGTGACCTTGTTTAGTATTCGCTCAGTTTTTCTCAAAGTGACAAGGTGAGCTTTTGTGATCGCGCGGTGTCCGTCGTGCTTGCGTGCGTGCATGCGCCAGTCCATAAACTTTTGCTTGTGACCATTCTAGAGGTCACATTTTTCATGGGATCTTTATGAAAGTTGGTCAGAATATTCACCTTGATGATATCTAGGCCAAGTTCAAAACTAGGTCACGTGCCATCAAAAACTAGGTCAGTAGGTCTAAAAATAGAAAAACCTTGTGACCTCTCTAGAGGCCATATTTTTATGAGATCTTCATGAAAATTAGTCAGAATGTTCACCTTGATGATATCTAGGTCAAGTTTGAAAGTGGGTCACGTGCCATCAAAAACTAGGTCAGTAGGTCAAATAATAGAAAAACCTTGTGACCACTCTAGAGGTCACATTTCTCAATGGATCTTTATGAAAGTTGGTCAGAATGTTCACCTTGATGATATCTAAGTCAAGTTCTAAACTGGGTCACGTGCCATCAAAAACTAGGTCAGTAGGTCTAAAAATAGAAAAACCTTGTGACCTCTCTAGAAGCCATATATTTCATGAGATCTTCATGAAAATTGGTCAGAATGTTCACCTTGATGATATCTAGGTCTAGTTCGAAAGTGGGTCACGTGCCGTCAAAAACTAGGTCAGTAGGTCAAATAATAGAAAAACCTTGTGACCTGTCTAGAGGCCATAATTTTCATGGGATCTGTATGAAAATTGGTTTGAATGTTCATCTTGATGATATCTAGGTCAAGTTTGAAAGTGGGTCACTTGCCGTCAAAAACTAGGTCAGTAGGTCAAATAATAAAAAAACCTTGTGACCTCTCTAAAGGCCATATTTTTCATGGGATCTGTATGAAAGTTGTTCTGAATGTTTATCTTGATGATATCTAGGTCAGATTCGAAACTGGGTCAAGTGCCATCAAAAACTAGGTCAGTAGGTCAAATAATAAAAAAACCTTGTGACCTCTCTAAAGGCCATATTTTTCATGGGATCTGTATGAAAGTTGGTCTGAATTTTCATCTTGATGATATCTAGGTCAGTGTCGAAACAGGGTCATGTGCGGTCAAAAACTAGGTCAGTAGGTCTAAAAATAGAAGAGCCTTGTGACCTCTCTAGAGGCCATACTTATGAATGGAACTCCATAAAAATTGGTCAGAATGTTCATCTTGATAATATCTAGGTCAAGTTTGAAACTAGGTCACGTGCCTTCAAAAAGTAGGTCAGTAGGTCAAATAATGAAAAAAACGTTGTGACCTCTCTAGAGGCCATATTTTTCATGGGATCTGTATGAAAGTTGGTCTGAATGTTTATGTTGATGATATGTAGGTCAAGTTTGAAACTGGGTCAACTGCGATCAAAAACTAGGTCAGTAGGTCTTGAAATAGAAAAACCTTGTGACTATCTAGGTCAAGTTTGAAACTGGGTGACGTGCCATCAAAAACTAGGTCAGTAGGTCAAATAATAAAAAAACCTTGCGACCTCTCTAGAGGTCATACTTTTCATGGGATTTGTATGAAAGTTGGTCTGAATGTTCATCTTGATGATATCTAGGCCAGGTTTGAAACTGGGTCAACTGCGGTCAAAAACTAGGTCAGTAGGTTTAAAATTAGAAAGATCTTTTGACCTCTCTAGAGGCCATATTTTTCAATGGATCTTCATGAAAATTGATCTGAATGTTCACCTTGATGATATCTAGATCAATTTTGAAACTGGTTCATGTGTGGTCAAAAACTAGGCCAGTAGGTATAAAAATAGAAAAACTTTGTGACCTCTCTAGAGGCCATATTTTTCATGAGATCTTCTTGAAAATTAGTGAGAATGTTCACCTTGATATCTAGGTAAAGTTCAAAACAGGGTCACGTACCTTTGAAAACTAGGTCAATAGGTCAAATAATAGAAAAACCTTGTGACCTCTCTAGAGACCATATTTTTCAATGGATCTTCATAAAAATAGGTCAGAATTTTTATCTTGATAATATCTTGGTCAGTTTCAAAACTGGGTTCACATGAGCTCAGAAACTAGGTCACTATGTCAAATAATAGAAAAAACGAGGTCATACTCAAAACTGGGTCATGTGGGAAGAGGTGAGCGATTCTGGACCATCATGGTCCTCTTGTTTGTAGTGTTTGACATATGACTTTGAAACTTTTATCACTTGTTCAGTATAATAGTCTCTATCTGTAGGAAAGAGAACATACTTCTGTCATCTATTTTGGCTGAATTATGGCCCTTTTTAGCTCATCTGATTTTTTGAAAAAAAATGAGGAGTTATTGTCATCACTTGAGCGGTTGTCGGCGTCTGCGTCGGCGTTGCCTGGTTAAGTTTTATGTTTAGGTCAGCTTTTCTCCTAAACTATCAAAGCTATTGCTTTGAAACTTGGAATACTTGTTCACCATCATAAGCTGACCCTGTATAGCAAGAAACATAACTCCATCTTGCTTTTTTTAAGATTTATGGCCCCTTTTGTACTTAGAAAATATCAGATTTCTTGGTTAAGTTTTATGTTTAGGTCAACTTTTCTCCTAAACTATCAAAGCTATTGCTTTGAAACTTGGAATACTTGTTCACCATCATAAGCAGACCCTGTACATCAAGAAACATAACTCCATCTTGCTTTTTGCAAGATTTATTGCCCCTTTTGGACTTAGAAAATCAGTTTTCTTGGTTAAGTTTTATGTTAAGGTCAGCTTTTATCCTAAACTATCAAAGCTATTGCTTTAAAACTTGCAACACTTGTTCACCATCATAAGTTGACCCTGTATAGCAAGAAACATAACTCCGTCCTGCTTTTTGCAAGATTTATGGCCCCTTTTGGACTTAGAAAATATCAGATTTCTTGGTTAAGTTTTTTGTTTAGGTCAACTTTTTCTCTTAAACTATCAAAGCTATTGCTTTGAAACTTGCAACACTTGTTCACAATCATAAGCTGACCCTGTACAGCAAGCAACATAACTCCATCCTGCTTTTTGCAATAATTATTGCCCCTTTTGGACTTAGAAAATCATTTTCTTGGTTGAGTATTATGTTTAAGTCAACTTTTCTCATAAACTATCAAAGCTATTGTTTTAAAACTTGCAACAGTTTTTCACCATCATAAGTGGACACTGTACATCAAGAAACATAACTCTATCCTGCTTTTTGCAAGAATGATGGCCCTTTTTAGACTTAGAAAATCATGGGTAGGACAATATTTCTATTACACAAAAAAATCAGATGAGCGTCAGCACCCGCAAGGCGGTGCTCTTGTTGGACTTTTAAATTGGTTCTGTTTTCATACAAGTCCATGTTTTGTCAAAACTATTTGACATATGGCTTTTAAACTTTGAACACTTGTTTTTCATTATGATTTCCATCTGTAGGCAAGAGTACATAATTATTTTGACTGAATTATGGCCCTTCTTGGAATTTGAAATTGGTTCATACATTGCCATTTAGTGCAAAACTTATCGAAATCAAAGAAATACAGGAAAAATTGTTTGTCTAATCTATTTATTTCTTTTGTCTGAATATCTGTGGAAATATTTTGACCCCATTCTTCAATCAATTCTTCGAATAGTCGAGCGCGCTGTCATCATACAGCTCTTGTTCAAATGGTTCTGCGTGTGAGCTTACAGGGAATTTGACAGTAAAAATTAAAGAGACTCAGTAGCTTTTAGTGAACTGCTTACTGTATAATGTATTTTCACCAAACATGGTCAGAAGCAAGTGAAGGTCACCATCCACCTCAGATGAGTTCAACCCATTTGGGCCTCTTGTTTATGGTTTTTCTCCACTTCGCTCATGCCAAACATTTATGAATAGCCAAGAATGCTGTCCTTTCAACGTCAACTGTTAACAAAACACGTGTAATGGTAAATATGTAGAAAAGTGACACATACCCAATAGAAATGTAGTATTAGATAGAAAGGACTTGTTTGTTCTTAACATACTAATCATAAATATTAATTTAAGATTTTTGATATTTATAGATTTTCGTTTTGTGACAAAACTTAAATTTTTTAATGTTTATTCGGAGGGATGCCCCATTGATATACAAAACATTTACGATGTGTATGCCATTTTAACCTCTTCAGTTCTTTTATGATTTTTCAGATGATTGTAATAAATTTGATAAGAATATAATTGATGAGAAATCAATTAACAATGATAGAACAGATATTAGTTTTTTAAAAGGTTTTGTTATTTATAATTATTTAATATCTAAAGTTGACAATGCCTTTTTAAAAAGATTGATGCATAAAATAGTTAGAACTGTGAACAGAATCTGGGAACCCAGATAGATAAAAAAGACTTGCTAATTGACAAATTATTACAAAAATCAGTCGACAGCATTGTTATGCCAGTCCATCATGTTTAAATTTATAGATACTTAAGAATTATAATGGCTTTGTCTGGGAAATGTTAGAGCTGAAACAGGAGAGAATATTTTATGTACATGACATGTATTATGT
The DNA here is from genome assembly GCF_021730395.1 of Mercenaria mercenaria. Classification (NCBI taxonomy): domain Eukaryota; kingdom Metazoa; phylum Mollusca; class Bivalvia; order Venerida; family Veneridae; genus Mercenaria; species Mercenaria mercenaria. The sequence goes on from NC_069368.1 coordinate 49,132,711, forward strand.
ATTTATTTCATTGTTAAGCATATATTATAATATATTATTGTTGATGTGATTTAACATTATTAAGTATTTTTGCATGGAATCATTTTCATATACTTTGTGCAATAAAGACATTTCAAGGTTTACTGTATTGCTTTTTGTGTAAAGTCAATTTCAGTTATAAATGTATTTTGACAAAGGCAGATATAATAAGATTTATCTAAAGTTGACAAGATAGCAAACAAGTACAACAAAAAATTAACATATCAAGGAGAAAATGAATCCTATAGAAAACTTAAGAACACATAGTGGTACCAGATATATTTCTCCCATTAAACACAGTGTGCTGTCACAACTGATTTCTTGCAGATCTATATTATTAAACTGAACTCTTTATATAGGTTAGAATAGAAACTATAATTATTGAAGTCTTAATTTTCAAAAGTCATTCTTCCCTTTCATCAAAGTTCGGGAAAATTAAGGATCGTTTTACCCATGAGAACGTCTTGGAAGCAACTGCAGTACCCAACACTTCTGGGCTGGATTATGCATTGTTAATGTAAACAAGAAATAATGTATAGAAAAATCGTGTTTTAATGTTATTAATACACGAAAAGAGGTTATACGTCCGCGGAATAATTTCACGAGGGCGTAGCCCGAGTGAGTTATTCTGGCGAATTATAACCGGTTTTGAGTGTATTAATTTAAGTAAAGCACAATTTTGCTAGACATTATTTCGATTCGAATATGCACTTGATCTAAAACAGAAGATAAATAATAGAAGTGCTCTTTCTTGGTCGCAACAAAAACATTGATGTCATCGCCCGTTAACGTGACATCGTTTTAGCGTAAGCGTGTTTTAACAGAAACAAGCATGTTGGAAATATTGTTAATAACTGTTGCAAAAGTAAAATACTGGTTCTATGACTCTTCCTTACATTCTTTTAAAGTTTTCCCATGTTTGTACTTTTTACGTCTGTCCGAGCGGCCGAATTTGTGTCGTGCATATCTCGTATCTAAGAATTTGATCTAGAGTCATCAAATCTCACAGGATTGTTATTCAGCATGTGAAGTTGTGCACCTGGTGTATCTGTGTGGATTTCACACAGCCAGGCCAGAGTTCTTGACTTAGGCAAAAATATGCATTAAAGGACCTAAAAATTGGTGTTGCATGTATCGCATTTTTTTTTTGACACAGAATTATGAAACATTACAAATATGCATAATAGGGCATAAAAATAAGACGTTCACTTTAAATTTGATTTACGTATACAGCTGTTTAGAACATGTTAAATTTAATGTGAATGCCTTTTTTTCAAGTGTCTTAATAGTAGTACATGTGTAACTTTAAATATAATTTTGTTTGACATAGAAGACAATAACTGCTTCTAGAAAGGCAGACGAGTAAAATTTTATGCCTGTGGCATTACGCTGTGGCTCAAAGAAACTTATAACCAGTGTTATCTCTGCTGCAGGTGCCCCTCCGTGCGTTATTGCAGGCACAGCGGATTCCAGATTAGAACCGCCGGCATTCCGTGGCTTCCTCACATGAATGACTTCTACACCGTACTAGACTTTCCACACTTGTTTTTCTCCTCTGGGTCTGTCTTTTGTCAGAATTTTGTTTCATATTGATTTGTCAAGATATTTTGGTTTTCCTAAACATACCAGACATGGTTTACTTGTTCGTCGTCAGACTGTAAATGTTAAAACAGGGAATCGGACCTAATTTTCGTATTCTGCATTTTATGGTTTTATGTTTTATATATTAGTTTACTTGTCTTTGTTTTATCATTTTTTACATTAATACTTACGGAGTATATATAGGTAAAGAATCGAAAATGCACGCTGTAAAATTTTTTTCTTCCATTCCCCCGATTCTTTGGAGGCAAATGATTTTAGGTCTCGTTATCCACCCCACCTGTGGTATGAGCTAGTGTATTCATCACGTGACCAATTAAGTGTCTTGTTAGCATAAGCAATAATGTCAATGCTTCAATGTTGTTATTTTTTGTGTCATAAAAGCCAGTCTGAATGTTCCCACCTACAAACCTATAGAAAGTATCTATATTGTAATATATAATAAGGTTTGCATGACAATAAATTCAAGAATAATATTGATTGATACAAATATTGTCAAATAAGACAATGCAGTTGATGATAACAGAAAGGTACCAATAAAACATCATGAAGTTGACTTCTACACAGAGATTAAAGTAGGAGATTAAACGATAATAGAACCATGATCTGACTTACATGATCCTTTAGCATGCAATATCCAAATCAAGTCATTTTTGAAAATTAGCAGATGTTACACATGGAGAGACGAAATACGAGGATAAAACAGAATATATTCGCTTTTAAATACATGGACCGCAAATGGCACCTTGACACGAAATTACAGCCGTTACAATTTACATGGACTATACGTTCAGTTATCAGGTGGTTACTCTACTAATTACTGGTTTTGAGTTTTAGTATATTCATCAGTATGAATTGAATGAAAGAGTTCAGATTCAACATAGATTTAAATTGATTTAGTTTGGGTAACCTTTGTTTATGTTTAATGTGATAAGTCTATGGTACAGAAAAGGACTCGTACGATCAAAACAGACCCGATGAGAGTCATAACTAAACGTTTCTTAGTATGGAGTGCAAGGTATGCATGTTTCCTATGCAGACATAACATTATTGAAAAGATGTAACAGGTTCCCCAGGCAAGTCTTGATCTAATGTAACGCCCAGGCAATAATGGCAATAGAGATTGACTGATTATCAGTACTATAACATACATTGTTTATGTCGCCGTACTAGCATCCATTAAGGTTTGGTAGAATTTGGGAATGTATTTAGGATCGTTGGGTCGGTTATAACAAAATATAAAACAGATACGGCCCAACGGTCAAATACTACCTGTTCAAAAAGTTTGAGACATTACTTAGTATAAGTACTGGACAATAACGTACTACAACACTTGCAGATATGTACTATATACATGTATTTTGATCATTGTTAAGCATATTATTGTTGACAGGAAATACCATTATAAGTATTTTGCATTGGTTCATTTTCAATTTATTTGGACAATAAGTCATTTCTAGGTTTACTGTACAGATTTCGTTAAGTCTATGTACATGTAGAATGTGTCACACTTGTAAATGTAAATGCTCATTTTAATATATCCTGTTTATAAAGAGCAGACTCGTAAGTATTCGATAGAACTGATATTAGAATACGCTTACTCCAGAAGTTTACAAAATGTCGTCAAATAGTTTTTTTTTAAAGAGCTTCGAATCAAGCTGTATATGAATGCATACTAGTATACAAGACCATGAGTATCTTGACAATTTTTCTAAACTTTGTAAAAAAATCAAAGTTCTGTAGTAGCCACTTTCTTTGATAAAAAGTAATAATTATATAGAAAACATTTACAAGACCACTTTGTAGTACCTGACCTATTCCTCTAACTAAGCATTGTGCATACAAAATTGTTTCATTTTTTTCAAACGTCACACATTTGACTCATCCTCGTTGTCAAAATGGGAACTGAACTTGTAGAAGCATTGTTTTCTTAAACGTACAGTGGTTTCTCCCCTTTCATCAATGCTCTGGAAAAATGAGTGGAGGGGACGAGTTGGCATTGTAATACCCGCTACGCTTAGGTTTGATGAGGATACATGCATATGTTCCTTGGCTGCTGCTAACCTTTTGTTACTTTAAAAAAGATACTCACGGGTTTGTACACCTTTCTACTAAATGGGAATAACTGCCTGAGTTTATTTCTTTTCTGTATTGGACACACATTTGTAATTATCTCTTGCAAATATATAAACACCTTTTTTCCAGTATCCAAAATGTTCTAGCCGGCTCAAAATATTTCAAAGTTCTTACTTAATTTTCATAGTTAATTCAGTGAGGTGTAAATAGAGAAAATGAAAGTCACAGATTAAACACATTTGTATGTTCATGTTTGTCTTCGTAGTGTTTCAGTGCTTTTCATATAAATTAATACAATGGCAAATATGTTCGCAGAAATGTTTTATTTTCACTCTTTGACTTCCCTTCACATATATTTATAAAATTCATTTAATGCTTACATGTGTTGGACAAATATAGATATAATAACTGTTTCCGAATTTTATTGCATTAGTGTTATAATTTCATAAATACAGGCATGTCCAAAATGTGCATGAATAAATTGAGAAATACAAGTACCACGTTGCAAATTCAGAGTGACATTTATTAGGCCAAGACAATGTGTTTAATGTCTAAGCATTGTATTGAAACACATTTATTCAGGGAGGGCCTAAATTGCTGTATTAAACCAGTATTAGAATGATTTTCACGATGTTTACGAAGGAGGAAAACAGGTAACTAGGTCGTGCTGGGGTCTTTAAACGCTCCTGTATTATAATCGCGTTTATATCTTTAGCGGCGAGAAATGCTGATTCATTTGGTCTCTGTTTTTGTATTATGGCAAGTATTTGTCTATTGATTATGTCCTACAACTCCAGTCTCTTGATGGACGTTGTGTTACGATGCGGTTTATGTGACCACTCATAACAAAGAATACTTTTCCACTGTTAGGATACACTTGAGTATGTACACAATCTGACTAAAGTACTTGATCTTCTAAACGAAGATCTGAGAACGACCCATTCACATTCGTCTTCTGTATATTTTGGATTTCCATTATTGCTATTTTTATGTTATCCAATCAGGCGACTTGTTCGATTGTCAAAGAGTAAGAAAAATATGCAGTTATTCCAGGACTCGAACCCGGGACCCCTCGCTTACAAAGCAAGTGACCTACCGACTGAGCTAACCGGCTATCTGATACATTACGACATAAGAATTGTAAATATCAAAAGTCAATGCTAGAGGTAGATTTGCAAGATGTTGTAAGCTAGGCTCTGATTGGCTAGTGAAAGGGCCGTCAGAACGAGGCAATGAACAGGTCGTTTTCAGATCCTATGCGTAGCGTAATAGGAGATGTACTTTAGTCAGATTGAGTATGTACACAACAGCTCTAAATGTCTTGCAGCACGTATCTTTCTTTGCATTTGAAATCTTTTTAGTGAATTTCGTAAGACATATCAGACAGTCCTGTTTAGAATAATAGCTTCAGCTTGCCATGTACAACAGAATCTTTCCGTGTATGCAACGAGTGGAAAACAATGTGTAATCTTTCATGCTTCTTCACTTATCTAGCAAAACGGGAATTGAACCTATATAAAAAGCGTTGAAGAACAGGTAAATATTTAAAGATTCGGCGGTTTGCTTTTCTGTATGGCCACTGAAGCTCCTTAGAATGCTCTCTCATCCATATCGTATTTTAGCCCTCTACTCCAAACCTTTCCTGGACAAAACAGATGGTATCTTTAGAACTGACTTATGTCCTGCTCAGTTTGGCCTTTAATGATGTTTCTTTCTGCAACGGCAATAAGTTTATGTGTAGATGGCTCTTTATTTTTCCTTTGATATATCTCTGTGTTTTACATATTGTGCCTTTTGTTACTAGTCCATATGCAAGGGGTTTACATGACGGAGAAAACATTTATGTAAACTGATATTTAATTTTGGAACATGATGAGGGTAAAGAGTGACAGTTTGAGTGCAGTTGGACCAGTTTTTGTTTCCCAGTAGTGTTTCTGCCTCTGGCCATTTTAAGTAGGCGCTCCAATGTTTTTCTTAATGTGTTTCAGATTTTATTTGTTCCGTTTTTGTTGTTTTGTTTATATCTGTCGCACACGCACACATACACGTATGCACGCATACATACATACATACATACCCTTAAATGAACTCGCCGAATACATGTTAATTATGAAACGCGATCAAAGACAATTAGTCAGATCTTAATGTAAAGCAAAAAAGTAACCAATCAGTGCCGTCAGCAACAAATCGATATTGTTTTCATCAAATGAAGCCAAGTAATTTCCAAGTTAAATTTGATACTTGATGACTTGAGTTTATTGTAACGATCATTTCACATCATTTTTAATGCATGTAATAAAATTAGCGGAATTCATTGAAGTTAAAATAACTTGTTGACTTGTTTGTGGCGTCATGAATCTATGAGCACGCAATATTTCTGAGAAGAAATGAAAATTTTATGACAAAGTGAAATTAGTTTCAATGTATTTCTCTTAGTTTGATTACCAGAATTTCTATTCTGAGATAGAATCATTAATTTAACTACATAAGTGACAGATATTACGCGTAAAATATTTCTGGTTATAGAAATTAATTAGTAACTTGTTGCATGTCGGCTCGAAGAAAGTAAGGTTTCTGCAAGGAATTTTGCAACGTCAAAACAAAGACTGTTTTGGCGGCATTATTAAAACACGTCTGTTGATAGCTGATATACTTATACGCTTGTAGAAGTCAAAGTCATATGATAATATGTTAGGGTGTGTTCATATTACAAAAATCTTTGATTTTTTTTCAAGTACGACTTCAGCGTTTTTACGAATGTATTTATCAAAGTATCAACCCTTGTAATGATGACAGTTTCTATTTTGTTTATAATTAGGCTGGTTATATGACTAGAAATAATGTCAGAACCTTAAACTAATTCCAGCATAAAGTTCTATTGATGATTTGTAATTTTTAGTTACTTATGCAATACAGGGAAGAAGTCCTCAAAAGAAATCCAGGCCAAACTCTGAAAATGAATTTAGGTGATATTTAAGGACAGCTTCATTTACATTTAAATAATAAACAAATTATTGCAAATTTATATAAAATAAAATCAATCAAACGAAATGTTCGTGTCATTTCTTTATTCACATGCATGCATTACCTAATTAAGTAGTTCAAGAAGCATTTTATAAATAGTTGCCGTAACTGTTTATAAATTTCGAGCAAATTTTATCGGGTACCCCACCCATCTGCATTGAATACATTTTTGTTAACGGATCCCCTATAAACGTCTCACTTTCTTGTTTCTGACTTTGAGATACACAAGTTTGACCCCTTTGAACTCCAATGCCGACAAATTTGTTTTTGAAGTCAGTATGTATAAATCTGGTTAGAAATTCTATGTTCTGAATTTTGACACATATGTTCTGAAATTTGACATCCCGAAGCTTTTTGACAAAGATGATAAAATACTAAAACGTAACCTACCAATACTTGCTAGAAAATGTCTTTTTTCTGATATTCAAAGCAAACTTTTATGCTATAGTATACCAGTAATAGAACAGTACGCAAAGTGGTCCACAGTAACTGCCACAATATGTATTAGATGTTACTTCAGAATTCCAGATGCAATATCAAAAAAATGTGCCATGGTATTTTTCAAGACTTTTTTGGTGTTTTATTTCCTTACATTCTGCTTATATCACGCCCTCCAAAAAACAAAAGGTTACAGTGACCATCATAACTAGGTCGTACAGGGCATATATTTAAAAATGGAAATCGTGCTGTGATATCTTCTTTGGATTGTACAAGAGTTTAACAATCACTTTTGTCAAATATTGGTAGTGTAAAATGGAAAATACCACTGTGACATCAAAAGGTGGATGGTAGGTATAATACTAGTTGCTAAGTAATCCATTAATACGTTTATGTAGACTTCTCATACGCTGGTCGTACAATGAAAACAAATACAGATTTTGTAAGGGGCGGGAGCGATTGATATATGGGAAGTAGTAGATGGAAATGAATTTCTGGCGGCGAAAAGACGGGGTAGTTGTCTTAAAAAGCCCTGGGGTAAAATGTGCCGGTGGGTGTTTGGCTATTCTTCTGTATTTATATATGCGCACTTGTGCTATTTATAATGCTTGTACCTGATGAAATAAAATTGTATCAAAGAAAACAAACCCGCATGGTACAATGCATATAGTCTAATGGATTTATTAGAAGCTCACAGCAAGTATTTCCAATCATCTTAGTACTGATTACAAGACTTTCTAGTAGACTAGTGGCAGAAACGACATACTTTGTTGTTAGATACATGTAATTATATTTTGTGCATATAAAACAGCAGCTCAAAATCATAACAGCTCTTCAAAAGCAGAAGTCCATAATATAAGCAACATGATAGAATAGACAGAAATGAAAAGATACTTCATCCATTCATAAAAATATTCAGCAAGAACAATCGATCTCAAGAACAATCGCTAAAGAAAAATCACAAGCTTTTATATGCAGAATGTTGGTTAGCAGAAATATCAACTTAACGAATTTGCAAATAAAATTGAATAAAATGTTTTCATCTGTTTTTATAAAGCCGTTTTATGAGTCACATTTGCAGACTGAAACACAACCATGTTTATGGAATATAAAATGGTTAAATTTGGTTAACGACGACTTGAGTGGCTCTGTCTTTTCTCAAAGAGAAATAATCCTGTTAAAAGCAAAGAAGAATTTGAGTTTGTGCAAGCACGTAGAAATAAACCAAAATCTTGCCTCTTGGAGAACAAAAAAACACAATACCAAAACAAGCTAACAAAGGTACGTTTGAAGTTTCAAAACGAAACCTTTAGTTTCTAAATAGAAACCAAACTACCAACAAAGTCAAGCTTCAAGTAAATAATTAATATAAAATGAAAGCAGTCGCATTCAAAATGAAAACAAAGCTATGACCGGTTATTTTCGGATTTTATATTTATCTAATGTCTTTTCGTTTTTTTTTCTCATTTGTATCTTACGAATATAATAAATTCAAGCCGAAAAAAAAAACTAAAAGAAAGAAATGTAACATTCATCTCAGATTATGTTAGTTTTGCATTATTTACCCATTATTCAGCATCAGCATCTCCTATACTTGGAACGAAGTACACATAAAACTGTTATAAAACAGCGTTATATCAAACATATGACATGGCTTTATTTCACTCTAACCAAGACAAACTTGTGATGAATAAATTCATTTCATGGAAATTATTCTTGTCAAAACTTTTTGGAAAACTGTTCGCAATAATTATCTGCAGAAGAGAATGGAATCAGAAAAGACGGGAAAAAGGACCAAGATGATTTTCCTTGTCAGTTGCCATTGTGTCTTATAAAATGTTGATTATATATAAATTGCTAAAGAAAACATCTGTTTCTTATATAGGGTATTAATTTTTGTTTGGCTTCCATGGCAACACTGCCCGAAACTATTATTGATGTCAATTAAAGACATGCAAACGATGATATCAGAACAGTGGCAATAAAACATTGTAAAGCAAAATTAATGAGGCTTTATTTTGAAATGAAATAAAAGAAAAGAAAAGCTAATACACACCGAGGACACCTTTGCTACATCATGCAATATCCATATTAAGACATTAACAGCCGTTTTATGTTTTACATAAAGGGAAAAATCTAAGGCAGGGATTAATTTAGTGATATTATATCATCAAAGAAATCATTTTTAAGATATGATGTGATTTCTTTTAGAGATGCTTAGTCTGAATACATGACTGTCATAAGTATAAGGCTCTTTGAAAACATTTAGATTTTATCTACGTTTTAGATTGCTATATAGTATAGAGAGAAGTCACTTTATATCTAAGTATAGTTAAGCACGTTTGATACTATGGAAGCAATGTCATAACGTCATTTATTTGGATAATTTAGTTCCCTGTATTACTATCTTGTTTTTTTGTTTTTTTTTCGAAGTTCGCATCAAAAGACCACCAAAAGACCAGTCTACTACTGGATAACATAGAGCCTGAGCCCAACATAAGAGATTGATAATCATTCTTTGAATTATTGGCAATCTGTATGTGAATTTATAAAAGCAGCAACTTCACTATCATTCAAAAGGTAAAACAAAACAGTAGAAATGTTGACACATGTAATTACCAATAAACTCTTTAAATGAAATAATACCTTTTAAAGAAGCTAACGGACCTATATTACTAATTTTATTAAAACAATACTCATTGACATAATTGCAATTGTTACAGTTATAAGCTTTTTTTAGACACTCTGTCCCTACACTTAACATTATTTCAACGGCAACAAAATAAATAATCTATCGTACATGTTCTGCTTGCATCCATATGGTATGATACTTACATTTGTCAAAATGTAGTAGACAAATGGGCTGGAAAAGGAATACATTTTCGGATATAAAATTTGAACTGTTTATATAAACTTTAACATGAACTGTAACAACATTATTATATATGGATATCTGAACGACGCGATAAGAAAGAATGAAGCCAAATAGAAGAAACGAGGTTAATGAATCAGCAGGAATGTCACTTTAGACATGGAGTTTTAAGGACTTTTGTTAAAGCTGAGTAGTAGAAATAAAACAGCAGGAACCTAGGAGACGAAGCTATCATCACAGCTTTAATTGTTATTAAGTAATAAAACTACGTATCAAGTCTCTTTGCTTTCTGTATATATTCATTTATATGCAGAAATACTGACATATTTAGTTTGCTTGTAATTTAGAAATCACAATATATAACAATGTATTTAGTGTTACAATGGATACTATCCTTATAATGTTCTCTTTCTGAAAAAGAAATAACCTGTATTTTCTACCTCACCACATACACACAATGGCATGTTTGCAATGTCTTTCGGAAAGACATGTTCATTTAGGGAGCAGCATTGTGTCATAAGTGCGCCATGACGATTCACCTGCATAATAGTGACATGGAACTTTCAGTACATCAGAATAAATCCGACTTTTGAAGAAACATAATGTGGGAGAAGTCCTAATACAGTAGTTGGTTCCAGTCAGTGACAGTTGATGACAGAAAGAAGTTAGCTGCGTCTGACAATGCCCTGTTTTGGAACCACCGACAATTCTAAGTTTGCATACGGTTTTTCAACAGTTTCAAGTGCCAAGGAAGAACGAAACTGTAAACTTTTATGCTTTTTCAATTTTATTTGCCTACCTATGTATTTTTATCAAGTCCAGATTTAAGGTTTCGGCTGTATGATATTTTATTTGACTATACGTTTGTATGTGAATACAACTGGTTAATTTACAACTGTTAGAAATTTCATGAATGTCTACATTGTAGAACATAATCTATTTTACAAGTCATTACATTTATGATTTTCCTGCAGACGCCCATCATAGAAAAGGATCATAATGTCCTCATCTTTTCAACAGGATATTAGATAATCAAGTACACGACTCTATTTGCCGAAGGAATTATTGTCCTACCTGAAAGTGTACAGTCGATAATAAATCTCAACTTATGTAGTGGTACGAGGGCTATGAATATACAATGCCTGATCGCATGATGGCGGATTGAAATGAATAATACTCACCCAGTGTATACACTTTTTGAATGAAGTGTACAGGAAACTTGCAATCCAAACTGCATTCCTATAGCCGAAACAGATTCTCTATGCAGTTCAGCACATAAAAAAAATAATACAATGTCAAAAAGGGCTAAGGCATGTTTCGTTTAAGGCATATATACATAGGACAAGTTACATTTCTGCATTTGTAACATTAATATGGATTGTCACTCAGTGATGTTTAAATAAGTTCAATTGGAAAATACTCTGGTGTTATATTTAGAATACGGTTTCAGCAATATCTGTTGACGTTTCTTAATGTCTTCGGCATCAAAAAATTCACATGTTTTCCAGGTCGATGGCAATCTTCAGCAAATCTTTTCCCCATACTTGACCATTTTTATCAAGCATGACACTGCTATTATTGTATTGCGCATTACTGTGTCCATCAACATAACTATTTGATTGCACTTAAGCAGTGAACGAATTCAAACGTAAGCCCTGTTCTAATTGCGTTTTAATTGCATTTTATTATGAAACAGTCCTCCTGGTGATGATCGCAAAATTAGTGGTGCAATTCTGTTGAGAGCCTGTTTATTTTCATTTAGTTTATTACGCATGTATACCCTAGAGTCTTCATATTTACGGAAATTGACTTACCGACTTGCATTTTGTTTTCTTTTGGAAATCAGTTTATGACTTTTTACAGACATTGTCATTGTATTGCATTCCAGTCAACTTTTTAACAATATGGCATATCCAAAAGATAAGAATGGTTTTAAAAGTTTTGTACGAGACAAAACGCCAGTCTTGCCATGAAGATATACTCATTGACAAAGAATTGCTCGTAGACGAGAAGCTCGTATATAATATATAAATGTCAGACTGATATGATTGTAATAACCCGAAAAATAGATTAACCGAGTATTGTTTTTTTTTTTCTCTTCTAAATATATGTTGTATAGGGATATAACTATAAGGATTTATGATAGATATATGAGCCGCGCCATGAGAAAACCAACATAGTGGGTTTGCGACCAGCATGGATCCAGACCAGCCTGCGCATCCGCGCAGTCTGGCCAGGATCCATGCTGTTCGCTAATGGTTTCTCTAAATGCAATAGGGTTTGAAAGCGAACAGCATGGATCCTGACCAGACTGCGCGGATGCGCAGGCTGGTCTGGATCCATGTTAGTCGCAAAGCCACTATGTTGGTTTTGTCATGGCGCGGCGCATATGATTCCTCTTTATCTGATATAATTTTATAGATATATAGGTAATTAATGAATTTCCTTGAAAGTTTTGAAACAATATCAGACGATACAAACCTTGAATATAACATAATGTCTTATGTATGAAAGATTAGTTCGTTCCATTACGACAAATTATTATTTCTTTAAAAGTAACACGTATTTCTACATACCCGGAGAACTACAGTCAGTACCCAGTATTTTAAACGTTTGTGTCCGCAATTGCTCAATATATTAAGTAAGAAATACCAAATCAAAGTGTACAAAATAGCTCATGGAAAATTAAATAAGAAATTTTAAAGTCTCAATTAAATTGCATATGATGTCAATTATTTTGCAGACATGTTAAGAGTACCGTTACGTTGGTTCAAATAATACTCCCTTCTCCTCATCCCTTCACCCCCCCCCCCCCCCCCCCCCCCCCACCTCCATCCCCCTAAAAAATGTTGGAAATGCTTTTGTTATTGGGTCTATTACATCTGAAGATAATGTTTTTTTATTTCTTTAAACAGCTCACAACTCTTTAAGGCTTAACTTGTCTAAATTGACCCTGTTTTTCATCTCAGATAAACCAGTCGTGTCAACAAATTAGATTTACCATTGACGCATGTAAATAAGGACAGATACATACCAGATCTGTTAGAAAATACGCTTTAACTGTACATTAGAAGCATTCTTCACATGTAACGTATCTTCGAGCGGTTGTTTTCTCATTTCGTCTGAGTTTCTTTTGAGCAGCTTAATATAAGATATAAAACGTTTCCATTTTTGTTTTCTGACCAGTGAATAAGCATTTATGTAGACATAAAGAAAAGATCATTATTGCTAAAATTTGTTGATCATAATATAAATGGTAATTACATGGTACAAAGTAATTTCATATGTTCATTTCACTCTCATCTCAACTCCCACTACTGCCTCAACTTTACAAGAATATATAAGCTGATTCAAACGATATGTCTCATGGAAGTTGGTCTTTTTATATGAACTATAGGTGCTCTTCCATTACAAATGTATAGCCAAGAGAGGTAAAGGTTTCGGTCTGGACTATTAGCGGACGTAATCTATCTGCAAGGGGAGTTACATAAATAATCTCTTGTTAGTTGTTCATCTCCCTGAAACTTGGCTTCGTAGGAGACTTTACTATATAGGTATACGTGATCTAAGTATTCTCCCCTGCTTTATGACGTACTTTCTTCGATTCAAAGCGATATATTTGTGTTTGTAAGCATATTGGCATGACTTCACCGTTTCTTTAATGTGCCAGGTGTAAAGTACCCATACACGGGATTTACAAAACATATATGAGCCGTGCCATGGGAAAACCAACATAGTGGCTGTGCGACCAGCATGGATCCAGACCCGCTTTAAAGCCTATTGGAATTGGAGAAACTGTTAGCGAACAGCATGGATCCTGACCAGACTGCGCGGATGCGCAGGCTGGTCTGGATCCTTGCTGGTCGCAAAGCCACTATGTTGGTTTTCCCATGGCATGGCTCATATAATAAAACTCCATGATTAAGTGAAATTATCTCATCCGTTCGTTTTGCGTTGCCGTAAGCATCTAGCGTAAATACACTTTCTTTATTAATTGGATAAATTTCAATTCGTTTGAAAACAAATGGCTAATATGGTGCTTCCTAGCAGAATTATGGACATATAAGCCAACTTATGTAAACTAGCTAAATTTGTTCTTGTAATTTGAATCATCCAGGGGTATGCTAAGCTGATATGTCTTTTTGTGTCTTATTATATACACGTCTGTTCAAAAACTTTAAAATCTAATGGGATAAGCAATTACAGAATATTATGGACAGGAAACAGATAAAAAGTCAACAACACAAAATGCATCGGCATACAAAATATAAACCATCTGTTGAACAAAATACTATCTTCGTATGTTTTTCTTTGTACGTCACCTATAACCTTTCTTTACTTGATCACATGTTAGCATATAACTTCTGTAAAATCACTTCCCCCTCTTCTATTTTAACACATATTGCTACTATCACTTTCTCCTTCTTTTACTATGTTTTAAATCACTTTCATATGTTTAAATTGATTAGAAAACGGCAAAGCAGATCCTACATAAATAACTTTATAAACTATAATTAGTAAAGGATTCTAACAGAAATTAACCCTAAAGATGACGAATTTCACCTGTCAGTAAATTCAGTCAGTGATACTGCACGTTCTTGAAAGTACAGTTACAAAGCATTTAGAATAGCAACTTGTTTAATAATATGTAACGATGCATTTTCTTCATAAGATAATCTCAGTAATAATTAACGAACGAAGATACCATTCATACTTTGATTCTTATACTGACAGATGTGATTAACCTATAAATTATATTATATCTAGTAAATAATTTCCAAGCAAATGAGATCATTCTTGTTGCAATAATGAAATGAAAATTTGATACTTTTTCATTCCAAAGACTTTGTCATCACGCAAACTATTAATTTATCACGATGTCGTTTTATCGTGAGCTTCTTGCTATAAGCTCTTGATGCAGTGCTTAATTCTGAAGACTACTTTCAGAGGTATTTGTAATTTCTTTGCCGCAAACACAAGCAAGAAGAAAGCCTATTATTTCTGAAGTTAAACAAAAAGTATCACGTACGATACAAATAACACTTAACAATTGCTGTGCGAAAAAAAAATATATCATAGAAAGTGGAAGTTTAGTATTTTTTGTTTACATTGTTCAACAGAGCAATGGTAGGGAAAAGCTTATGAATTAGTGTTGTAGGTAATAGAAAGCAATAGGTAAAGGTAGAAAGATAGAGCCGACTATCTGAAGAAAAAAATGAATACAAGTTAAAGCATAGCAAAAGTTCCTTCTAGGGCAAATCTATATAAATATATAATGACCATCTTGTAACATTTTTGTTGCAATGTCTGTTTTAAATATTGTTCATCAGTGTGTGGTACCCCAGGATTGGACGCAAAGACAAAACCATTCTGCCTTCATGACATATATTCGTGTTTTTTGTCTGTTTAAAATAATAATGTAGTGATTTGATGCACTAACAGTCTACGTCCTCGAACACAGCAAACTTGGTGGTCACTGATCATGTAATTCATGACTATAATTTAGTTGTATCTTTCCTACATCTCGAGAGTGTGACATCCGGGATCGATGCGTGAATTTTTTGCGCACAATGAGAGGGTCGCAATGGGGTTTGTTTTCACATATTAAACATGCATTCGAATGTAACGACGTATGTTAACCTTTTTGACAAATGACATGCTTGGCCTGTTTCAACAACTACACTTTTCCATCCTCGGGTTTAGTAATGAGTGAACCGCAGAACGCATTCAACCAGAAAGTCGCCTCAGTTAGGAAAGAATAATTTTAACGTCAGAGGTTATTTCTAAGGTCACGGAGGTTGATTGGCCACCTTGTATATCAACAGCTTTCGAGGTCAGTTGCTGAGTCAAGTGTGACTTACCGAATCTAAGTGTTCCTTCTCAAGAGAAGAAACAATCATACAATACATAGTTTTTTTTCTATATATTTTTTGTCATTTCATCTCTTCTTGATGTTTCCTACGTACATGTATATTAATATTTCTGTACCCATTTTCAACATTAAACCAAGCAAAGATAAGAATATTTCATAACATTGTGGAGATGGGAAACAGTCGTGACTTTGCGTTCAAACCGACCACCTTAATCATCAGGGCCAAGGTTAATGAGGGCCAATCTTTCTCTGTCATACAAGTTTGGGAAGTTAAAAATAATCCTAGAAGTTTAACACTTCAGAAAATTGTCATGAATACTGTAAATTTACTAATGGTTCAAATTTAAACTTGCAGTTTGTCTCAAAATAATACAGTAAAAGCCTCTTTCAAAAAAGCGTTTGATAAGTTTAGGAGAATTAACGTTTGTAAAAACTCTCATCTCTATAACAGCCATGGTTGTGCGGTACCTTGTCACATTATTTTTAATTCAATCACTAAAGCTACAACCAATACGACAGAACAACATTTTTCGCATTTGTCAATTTTGGAGTGTTGTCATGTTGGCGGGTACAGATATGATACTGCAACAAACCGATCGCCAGGGCAACACTTTCGTGTCCTTAAAACATGAAAACCCGACTAAAAGGTCTGTCGAGTTCTCTACCTATTCGTTATTTTGTATGAAACTTCTCGATTTGTCGAGGCAAAGTCTCCACAGAACGACAATGCTACGACTCGATGAAACATTTAAACCACACTCTATGCACTATTTCCATTTTTATACGCTATTTTGTATTCAATACATCAATCATTTAATTGCCTCCACAAGTCTTTGAAATTCTTGCATTTACGTGTAGCTTTCTTTATACAAGAAACATATTCACGAAAATGAACAGGAAACAGAAGCATGAAACAAAATGTCTCTGAATACCTTCGAACAATATTTAAATTTGCCTTTTACGCTTGGCATAGTTTCCAACGTAACCCAAATTAAAACATGAATTTATCTGGACCTGAATATTATACGAAACAAAAGACTCGTATAATAAGTTATATTGCTCTGTGGCTATACTTCGAAAAAGAAGTATGGGGATGATTCGAAACATCTATTTTTCTGAAAAATTGTAATCTCATTCTCATTTTTTGTCCTATAAAAAGTAAACAATTTGTAATAGGATAACAATAGTTATACACTGAGACCACTTTCAGTAACGCTAACCGGGTAAGAAAATATATTTTAGAGAATTATCATAGAAAGTGGGCACTAAAATAAAAGTGATTTATTTTGCTTTGGTACCAAGAGATGGTTATTTATTATAATCGATATATATCGAATTTATTGAAACAAATATTATACTTAGTCTAATAAACATTCAACATTAAAGCAATTATACATTTCTATAGAAAAAGAAGACAAACGTTTAAGTAATAATTGTAGGTCATGTTTTAAAAACATTATGAACACATCAGTCTATGTTTATTTATGTCTTAAAATGTTTCCTCACTATTCAGGTATTAAATAACGGCGGTATTTTCCTTTAACCTTCCTCAAGTTTTGACTGGCATTGAAGCAAACAACATATAAGCCCTTGCACTAATTAATCCTTTATCCGCAAACGATTTTATATTTTGTAGCCAACATGTATATATTATTTGTTACTTTTCAAATAGTTTCTAGGTAATGAATCATTATTTTCAACTCCTTACAGTACATTTTCAAATTTCTTTGGATTGGTTGATATGGATGGATGGTTTGGCATCAAGTATATAACATGGTCATTAAAATGTGGCACTAATTGGGACATTTCTATAGTTGTCCCAACAAAGAGAGTCAAGAAACATGAATGGCCCACTAACTGTACAAGAGTAGGAGAAATACGGAAAATAAAACAATAATTATACTGAAATGCTAACATTTGTAGCCCTCAGACAGTTAAGTTTTAGCATAATGCTCTTAAATAGCAAATTGAACGATGAATGTTAAACCTTGAAAGTTCGGAAATATGTCTAACATATTGCACGAAGGCAAAATGTTTTCCACAGACTATATCAAATAATTGAAAAGAACTTCATACCAAAATCTTTCACTTTAGGAAGAATAAAAGATCCTTTCTCACAAGATCTTGTTTTTAGTTACGAAGAAAGTCTAAGGTAACAAAATGTTGACCCATATAACCAGACGTCAAGTATTTTAAATAGCGTGTAATCTCTTTTGCAAACAAGCAACATGTTTAGAGTTTTAAAAGTTCATTACCGCTATGAATCCTATGTTCCAAATACAAATGTTATTAACTTATTTTGAGTACCCTGAAACTTGTCTCTCTTATATTTAATTCAACCATGGTACCATACAAGAACAAGCATTTAGCCGAAATGACACTGAATAAGAAGTCAATCGATGGTCTCTAACTTAGTATGTCCTGTGAAAAAAATCTTGCTTTTAAACAGGTATTTTAACCTAGTACTGGCTTTTAGACAACAGAACTCTGGCCTAAGGTGGCAACTTAGTATTCTTTTGCGGAAGCTGGATAAATAATTTGCCCATTTACATGTAATATCGGAGTGAGTAATCATGGCTAAGAACCGACCAATATGGACTCAGTTTTTCAGTTTTTCACAAAATGTGATGACAGTATTTTTTAATCAACTAATCAATTTAAACCAACTCTACATCTTCCGCTAGCAAACTAATTTTTACCACCAACTATGACGAGAGAATTGACAATTTCTTTTGACCACTAAAGACATTTCATTTACATAAATTAAGAACAATAAGGGAGCCTAGATAGAGACGGGCGGAACACGGCACCTATTTGACAAGTCACTGAAAAGATACCTGAAACATCTGCTTATTGTTGTCTACATAATACATATGATCCTGAACCCACGTGGTATATATGAGCCGCGTCGTGGGAAAACCAACATAATGGCTTTGCGACCAGCATGGATCCAAACCAGCCTGCGCATCCGCGCAGTCTGGTCAGGATCCATGCTGTTCGCCAACAGTTTTTCTAATTGCAGTAGGCTTTAAAAGCGAACAGCATGGATCCTGACCAGACTGCGCGGATGCGCAGGCAGGTTTGGATCCATGCTGGTCGCAAACCCACTATGTTGGTTTTCTCATGGCACGGCTCATATTTGCCAAGTCCTTAACTGTCTTGTTTGAATGATCCACGGTATCAGACGATTTCTGCAGGTCAAGTTAAACATAACCTAAAAGTTACCTTTATCAATGTCATTTAAAATAATTTGAAAGTCGAATAAGACAAGTGTTTGTAAAAACTCTTCTGAAAACGGATTAAAACTTGTACAATTAATTCATATCCCTCAGACTGACTTTAACCTGATTACAGACAGCTCGCTCAAATATATCTTGGCGATTACCGGGCGGTAATTACCCGCATCAGTTTTGTCTTTGCCTTATAGAGTTGAATAACCCTAGCAGATTTAAGGCCATCGGGAATTACATCATCCTGAATTAAACGGGTAAATCTATTATATGGGTGAGTGGCTATAAATGTAGCACTATGTCTCACAAAACGATTTGTTGACACAGTTTATTTGAAATGCTCAAAGCTTGTTTCAAATGAAAGACTGTCTGGTAAAACACCTTTTTCAGAAAAAAAATAAATAAATACAAAACTCCTTCCATATCTGTCGGACGTTATATCACTGTGGGGAATCACATGATCAAAATAATCTCTAAACCAAAATTACATTTTTGAAGAACATGAATGAATTTCCTATCATGATAAGGTATGAAATTTAAACATAGCCTAACATATGACTAATGAAAATTGATAAATTATTATGTAGTTGGCAATAATGATAGATATCCTGTAATTACAAACACTTAGGAAAATAAGAAATCTCAGTTTCTCTAAGTGTTCCAGATAATCAGAAGGTGATTGTAATTGAAATCTATGTAGTTTTAGGATACATCTATGTTGCCATATGATAGGCTATATTTTAGATTTACAGCAAAAGTTGCTTTAATATTATCCCATATTTATCATAAATTTATTTTGGTTTAGAGATTATTTCGAACATGTGATTCCCAACAGTGCATATGCGACCTATTAATAAATACATGTTAGAAGATACTGCTGTGTAAAATGTATTAAACATTTGAGCCACATTTAGCTTACTGAAACAAATGTCGTCACTATCATTAAATTTTAAACCAATATTTCTACCACCTGATGCTGCGTTTAATTTTTTTTGAAGGCAGACCAAGACTCTTGATTGTATCCCATAGAGAATTAGAATCTCATTTATTCCCTTTAATTAAATTACTTTTGGTTAGCCATATAAATATCAAATATCTTACTCCTATTCCTTAAGTGTGAAAATTCTTCAAAACTTGTATCAGCTGTCCCTGTTTTATGTTCATAAAAATGTGTCATGGTCAAAACTGCGCTGAAATATTTCAGGACCCGTCCAAAGTTCTAACGCTGTTTAATTAACTCGCCTAACAAGAGCAGTGCCATTCAAAATTGAGAGGGAAATGGAAGAATTCCATACACCAGAAACTTTAGCACTAAAATGTGCATTTAGTAAAGATTTCTGAAAATCAGCCTTATTATAGATTTTCATAGAACGGATTTCTTGACAGTGTTTTGTACTCCTACATAAAGTTTGAAAATTTTAATTATTAGAATATACAAATAAATGATGTCTGATAACTTATATTTTTGACACCCGAGTGTACAATTTTATTTACGTAAGATACCGGTACTAAACAATGATCAATTACAGTTGATGAAGTTTTATGGTGGCTGTGTTTTTTTACCTTTCGTCCAATCCAAAGAACAACAAATAAGCGAAACGACAAAAAGGTATTTGCCGTATTTCAGCTCTAATTTGTTATTCTGATGTGTTGGCGCTCTCCGAACGATCGATCTCCATACCTATTCCTGTCATCATTTGCTTGAATTAATTAATTTCAAAATGCGGTTCCTATGACCAGAAACACCAGTGTTAGAATCGCCTAAAATAAGTTTATTTATTTATTTTGTTGGATTTAACGTCGCACCGACACAATTATAGATCATATGGCAATTTTCCTGCCTTGATGGTAGAGGAAGACCCTAGGTGCCTCTCCGTGTATTATTTCATCACGAGCGGGCACCTGGATAGAACCACCGACCTTCCGTAAGCCAGCTGGATGGCTTCCTCACATGAAGAATTCAACGCCCCTGTTGAGGCTCGAACCCACATCGATGAGGGGCAAGTGACTTGGGCCTAAAAAAGTGTTTCAGAAGAAATAAAATGAGATTTATTAGAACACACAGGTGCGTAAAATACACTACAATAAGAGAATGCACCAAAGATGTGAAATGCAAGACAAATAATCTACAACAATACAGTTCCCCTCGGACGGCATCTGTGTACAACAACTTCGGGTATTTTCTACACCGTCATTGAGCTTCTTTTTCTCATCGACGACACAGCAGTATTCTAGTATACAAAATAATCTTTGTAAAAAAATGCTTTGCTGACAAACCTGAATTGAGCGAACCTTTTTGTAGCCAGAGATGAATTTCTTTCATATTCATAAATCTTTTACCAATCCTTATTAATACAACAGTCAACAACCGAGTGTATTAAACAGTCGCATTCATTAGTGCAGCTTTCAAATAGACAATTTTTCTCATGAATTCTACAAAATTCGCCAACAAGTATTGCATCCCAATCACCAACTGTAAAGCGGCGAAGGATTTCTTACTCTCTTGGGACATAATTCAAGACACAGACTGCATTATTTTGCATTTTGAAATCGCAACCGAATTACATCATCCAGAGCTTTATGTATTATTTATGAAATTATCTTTTTATATGCGAGCAGTTCGTTAACCAATCTTGGCAGTCAATGCTTTGACTTTACAGCATATAATTATTAGAAAATATTTCAGTGAGATAATCGAGGAAACAATTGGTTAATTCTGATGTAGATTTCCAGTAGGGATACACGGATGATTGGATGTATTTAATTCATTTTCTGTACTATAAATAACAACTTCTGCTTGTAACTGACATTTCTAAATGATGTCTGACGAGATTAATGAAGGTAGCCCGTAGCCCGTATATTAACCATCCCGGTCTGATAATAGGAAGTTGTTCAAAAAAGAAAAAAAATGCCATCCATTAATATTATTATGTGTACAGGATATTAAAGAAATTGTGTTGTGTTTCATATACAATGTGTTACAGGCGAAATACCCAGTCACCGATTTCAAATTTGAAAACCCTAGGAAAACTTGCTGGTACCACTTGGTTTAACCAGCCATTGGAGATATACGACCAGATTTCTTCAAGAATTTAAGAAAGCAGGATCTCATTTATTTTATGTACTGATATTTCTGGATCAGTAATACGATAATCAAACAGTCGGTCAATCTTCACTAAGTCTTTATTTTTAGCACGCACATCTTTCAATACGAATATGTATGATGTGCTTAATATATATAATGATGTTTAAAGAGCCATTATAGTTCACGGAAAAATATAACGGTATGTTAAAAAGAATTATATCCGTTTGCTTTGTTCTATGCTTTCTAAGACTTTTGACGGTCAGAAGATTCTTTTTAAAATTAAACTGTTCTTGTTTGATAGCACAACGGCGCATTATTTGTCTCTTTTTCTATTGTAATTCAAGAGCAGAACATGATTATCAATTATGTAAAATATCATCAGCGGAACACACTTACAACAATTTATTGAATGGGCAATTATGTTTTACGAATATGTAATCTGTATGGCATTACATAAAGCAGTTATATTTCTAATGCAATTAAATCGCTTGACACATGAGAATGAAACAATCAGACCATTAAGGGAAATACGTTGTAAAATATGATACTTTGAAAATTTGCTTTTATCAGGAATAGGTGATCATCGTTTGCAATATTTGAACTTGTTTATTAGAAAATAATTCGTGATTTTGATTAATGTACAAAGTGATACACCACACATTATTTAACATCTCTTTTATAGGTAGAATATCTTTATATCTATATTAAGGGGATTGCATTTCTTCCAAAATTAATCACAAAATGTGTAAGTATACCTCAACTTAGTGTCTCTTGAAGGCTTTACCTAAATGTTTCCTTTTTCTGTCGTCTTCAGACGGCTTGTGATGTTCAGTTCTCAAAATTTGTGATATATAAATTCTTAGTAACAGGACAGTTACAACTAAAAAAGTTTCATGTCACATAATTCAACGCAAAGAAAAGAAAATATAAGGGCATTCGACCTGGTTGCGGTTGTAAGAAAATTACACATATAGTAAAGGTATACTTTTCTGATTTCACGAGTAAAAGTTCATTTGAACTAAAAGTATTTTGATTATCTATCTCACGTCATCAAAGGGTATATTCAGTCTAACCTATTAGTTTTATGTTCGAAAGTAGAATTCTTTCTTGTGAGGAAGCTATCCATCCAGCTGGCTTACGAAAGACGTTGATTCTAATCATGTGTCCACCCATGTCTGCATATATGGTCTGAGTGACACCTAGGGTCTTCCTCCACTAACAAATGCTGGAAAATCGCTATATGACCTATAATTGCGTCAGCGTGACGCTAAACCAAACAACAAATATTTTTTGTGTCGATAATAACCACTAGAAAACCATGACATTAAAAAGTATTAGGTAGCATAAATCTAGCTTATTTTGATCATTTGTTAGCATGGCGTTTTTGACACAGATACAGCTGCATGGTTGATGCTTTAGTTGGCCATGTCCCTCAGGACAGTAAATATGCATTATACGTTTATAAACAAAATTTATTGCCTGTTGATATGAATTGATAATCTTTTTATTCAGCTCATTTGTTTCAAAAAGCAATTATTTAAGGATTAAATGTTGTTTCTCTTGCGTTTAAATGGGCTTAAACCACATTGGGACTTCTGGCAAATTCATGATTCTCGCTATCGCGAATTTTGACTATTGAACATTCGTCCCTATGTGGTTTATACCCAAATAGCATATACTGCGTATATCTATATTTTAACAATATTCTATTACAAAAGTAAGTTATATATTTTCCCGAGTATCCCGCAAGCTTATCTATATATAAAATCTTGAACAATCGAAACCGTCAATCGTTCAATTTTAGTTCACCGCGAAATAAAAATAACAGAACAGAACAGAATATTTATTTATATTTAAGCATTACAGCTTATCTTTTGTCTCTATAGCATATAAACAGAATATGAACTATTAGTACTGGTGGATGGACATACAATTCTTGAAACTGTAAAACAGTCACTTTTGCGTAAAAAATCAGCGAGCCTTCTTAATACGGCCATGGTCTTTTTCTTGTCTAAATAATCGGTTGGTACATATTGTTTGATATTTCAAAATAACAAAAAATAAAGTTTTAGTAGAAATATAAATGTTTCATAATATATGTTTGTGTTTTTTTAGCCATAAAGAGAGTAAAAATTTGGCTATCTGAACTGTATGCACACTTTACAAAATTTATAGTAAACATTGAACACTACCTGGCAAGAGGATGGGGTGTGGGTCATAAAGTAATGTTTTTTGTAATTAAAAAAACCAACTCTAACACGATCCGATTCATTTTCCTATTAAACAATGAAGGCTGGAAACTGTTAATTATTATACAGCAATTCGTTGTTCTGTCGTCACAATCATTACGTCATGGCGTCAAACGGCATAGCGGTGCGCTGGAAAAGAAACCGATTGAAAACGGGCAAATATTTAATTAATGCCGTCAAGAATGTACTTCAAAGCCGCTGGTAACGTGGTAGAATCGAAATAATATATTTCATTTAGTGATTTGCTCTTGAATAAAATCATTTGCGTTCAGATGCGTATTATTATATCACTCGGGCTGCGACAAATCACTAAATGCGATATGTTATTTCTTAAACAACATTTTTGTGTTTGATTAGGCTCCATTTTGCAGGTTATGGGGGAAAGAGATGTGACAATGAGCATGGCTGCAATTTTACACAACATTTCTATGTATGCTGAATTAGAACAGTATTAACTAGTTGAACCGCTTGAACCGTTTAGCGCCATTAACTTTGTTTTCTTAAACGACTGTTGTGCATGGCCGGAACAAAGTGAAATGTTTGTTTCTGGAAAGTGGTCTAATAAGTCACTTTAAATTCCTGTCTGTCCTGTTTCTGTTAAAACTTTTAGGTATATGTATACAGTGCATATTGTACGAACTATTATTAATTAATAAGCGGATAGATTATAAGTATGTGGCTATTAATTCTAGAATACATACTTTCGTGTTATACCTTACCCTTGTATCTGACCAAGACTTCTCAGACCTTTTTAAATGAAAACTAAAGACGCATCTGTGTTTTCCTCAGTTATTAAATACTGATGGTTTTAAAATATTTACCGCAAGCTTTCATATGTTCACCTCATTTATATTTCTAAATGTAGATGCATAATTATCTAAGCACGAAAAGAAGCTTATTATCTAAAAAAAATATGCTTCTTACTAAATCGTAAACACAAACCATGTCAGAAGTTATCAGTAATATAACTAGAAGATTCTTCACATTGCATTAATCCCTCCAAATAGAAATTGCATAAGAAAATATCAATGATTAATTTCCGCACGGACAAGATTATATTTGATGTCGAAGTGAAAAGAAAATTTATCCGGCTTTATTGTTAGATCTTGTTTTCCGTGATTAAAGAAACTATCAACTGATCATGATAATTGAGCCGTGCCATGGGAAAACCAACATAGTGGGTGTGCGACCAGCATGGATCCAGACCAGCCTGCGCATCCGCGCAGTCTGGTCAGGCTCCATGCTGTTCGCTTTTAAAGCCTATTGGAATTGGAGAAACTGTTAGCGAACAGCATGGATCCTGACCAGACTGCGCGGATGCGCAGGCTGGTCTGGATCCATGCTGGTCGCACACCCACTATGTTGGTTTTCCCATGGCACGGCTCATATCTTTTCATTACGTACATGTACTTTATAGCAACAATAGCTTAGTCATCAGAAAGATGTAGAAGATGTTCCATAAACCTTTGCAAAGAGCATTTTAACACATCAATTTTTTTTTTTGGAACCACGTTTAAGGCCCGTTTACTTCATGAATATATCATATACACATTTATACAATATTATAATTTCAAATGCATAACAGCTAATAACTTGACTAAATGTATATATGAAAAGGTTTCATTAGTGTCTACAATTTCAACAGCAATTAAAATGAGACCTTTTATGTGGATTAAAAACAAAAAAGAATGGAAAAAATATCAAAATGATTAATGATAAGCCGTATGTGTACTGTTAGAACGGAACACTTCTGTCCTGTATAAACGGAACAACAACAGCTAAGATTATTTTTTCTTTCATAGTTAAAAGGGCCTCGCTGCCGAGTGGTTAAGGTCGCTGACTTCAAACCACTTGCCCCTCGCCGATGTGAGCTCGATTTTCACTCGGGGCGTTGAATTCTTCATGTGAGGAAGCCATCCAGCTGCTTACAGAAGGTCGATCGTTTTATCCAGGTGCCCGTTCGTAATGAAATAATGCACAGAGGGGCACCTGGGGTCTTCCTCCACCATCAAAGCTGGAAACTCGCCATATTACCAATTGTGTCGGTGCGACGTTAAACACAACAAAAACAAACAAATGAAAATTAAGGAACAGATATAATTATATCATAAATTATCCAATTTATTGCTTCTTATGCGTTGTGTTCCTAAAAGTTAATTGGGAAAATGCACTTGAATATTGATAATCTTTTTTATTCAAAAGTTAATTTCAAGAAAATAGTTTTATGTTTATTGCCATGGGAATATTAAAATGATGGAACGGATAAAATTGTATCGGTATTTTGCGATCACACAGCGTATTTAAGTCAGCTATTAGATTTTCGGTTTATTCTCTTTCAACGGTCTATGTCATAAAATTATGATCTTGATTAGTGATCAGGCATGTTTTCATAGGCAACTAGTCATTTACATTTAAAGTTGGAATGTAAATTATATGTACATTCAGGTAAGAACTTGGTGTAGAATTGTTTGCAGGTCAGTCCTCCTCCGAATAAGAAAATGAATATCAGTTTAGAGATTTTTTAAATAGGACTATGTTCATAATGTATATATATTTTATATGCAGTTTTGTACTGCTGTTGTACTATGTTTCAGGCTTGACATCCTCAAAAACATTAAAGAAATCCTATAGTTATTTGTAGTGGCAATAGTTTCACCGTACACAAATAATCGCATCTGGTCATTGCCTGCATTTAAACAAGCCAACTAATTCGTTTTGTTTTTTCTGCGTGCCGCTATAATCTTGATAAATTGAAGTGCGATTACCGCTGGTCCGTTAACTGAATCATGAGATCTCGGAACCCCTATTCTGCGTTGGCAAATCAATCTATTTCCGCTTATCCATGTTGATACCAAGATATCATTTTAGTTCACGACTATTTCTTTAGCGAATTATAACTTCAGTCAAACGAATATTTACTGCAATTTGCATTTCTGAAGTAAAGGAACAGTTGTCGGCTTACCTGTTATACTGCTGAGACCTGAATTTAGTTAGTGTATTTATGATGTAGGTGAAAGTACAATTTGTTTTATTCAGTCAAGCAATTACATTTACAAAGTGCTTTCTTTCCATGCAATTAAGACATTAAAATGAGTTACCTTATGCATTAATCGGCATCTAGTCATGGAGATTTGTTAATATCAACACTGATAATGTAAAATAGGACTGTTTGTTATAAACACATGTGAACAGTGGGAAATTAGAAAACGTAAAAAACGGAAGTAATCATAATTTGAAAAATCAAGCCTCTATTACATAGTAACTTTTTTTTTGTTTACATAGTTAAGTACATTTATCTTTTTATTTAGGAATAAGTGTCGGTATATAATTTAAATGCGCAACACCTTATTTCATTTCAGTATGTTGTATTATTCAGGAATCTGAACTAAGAAATAGTTTTCTAGAATGTATACCAACATCACAGTCGTACCAGTATTTCCTTACTTAAAAACGAAAACACTGTAGTATGAAAACATCTCACTTTAATTTGTGTATTTCTGCATTGAATTTATTACACTCGTTTAATAAAATGATAAAATGCTCGAAAGTGCCGACTTGCAATTTTATAAGAAACTTAATAGTACCGCTTTCAACCTTCAATTCCCTTTATTGTAACAAGGTTATCAGTTTGGTCTGTTTTTCTAGCTTTCAAAGTATGGGTCGTCTGCAGGAACAAACTGAAATTACAATAATGTATTCAGAGTGAATGCATAGACAGGAACTCTTTCAACACGTAGTTGATTTGAATTGTTTTAGAAACTGTTGCGGCCAAAAACGTAGTATCACAATTTCTGCTATGAAAGTTATTTTATGATTTTGTTACTATGATCACAGTTTTAATAGCCTTCTATAAGCAAAATTGCAGAATATCTTAATATTTTCATAGCCATATTTTCTACTTGGTTTCCATGGCAACACTTTCCATCTCAAACTAATAGGACCATTATTCATATATAAGGGTTTTATTGTCAATTAATAATGGTATCAAAAACATATTAATAATGCATGATAAGGCATAATTGATGAGCCTTAATACTGAAATTTCATGACGGAATAAAACGTTCAAGGCAATGTCAAAACGAAGATGGGATTACAAATTGAGTATCTATTTGACGAAATTTATTTTGATATTCTACGGGCGTTTTTTTGTAGCTAAAACAAACACAAGTGTAAGAGAATGCGAATATTCAGCCCTGACCGGAAATTGAAACCGGGACGCGTCGCTATAAATGTTGGCAGTATAAGTGTACCCTTATACTCTACTGCACGTCACTTACCGTACCAGTCGAGAATTACCATAATTACGTACAGGGAATATGTAATTGAACGGAAATTAGTGATTGCAATTACCTTAGAAATTGGACGTATATAATATATTTAACGCAGTTTTTTTTTATCTCCCATGTAAAATATAGTCAGTAGTATTGAAAAAGCGATATTCGCCGAAATTCAGTGCTGATGTTTAAGAAATAATAAGTTCCTAATCGTGGTTTATCGTAGAATAACCCGTGTTTTGAGTTCTTATGCGTAAGAATATATCACGAAGGCCGTAGGTTTGAGGGACATATTGTTTCGCATAAGAACGAAAAAGTCGGGTAATTCTACGATAAATCACACTTGGGAACTTGTTATTTCGATTCTAACACGACATACTAGTATCAACAGTGTTATAAAAACGGGTAACTACTTTTACGACGGTGCTACGCACCTAGATCGGATGACGTCATTGCACGCGCGTGAGTTGTTGCGGAATAACCGATAGATTTAGCTCTACATATATGTAGGTTATTTGCTGGTCGTGTTGGAATATCTCTTATACAAATAAATTTGTGTAAGTCTGGGTAAATAAAACATTTTCACGTCATTATGATATCTCCAATGTTAACATGTTTTTCATAGGCTTAAAGAAAACCACAATGCACTATAATCATGAATTCCGTAATATATCATTTAACTGCACATAAGAGCGCAATGTTATTAGTCTCGTGGGGTTATCATAAAACAATTACTATTTATTTCGAATTTTCTAAGAAAAAGAGGAAATCCTGTTTTATTTCCTTTGAGAATTATGCAAAGGTTTAGCCTTAAACTTACTGGGTAACACCGCGGAAAATTACGTTTGGACTATTTCAAGTATCTGACTAGAGCTATAACAGTGCATACAAGGCGACATATCTGGTGAAGGAGGATGGGTAAGATTAAAAACCTTTTCAAAATTTCCATACACAAAATTGGTGGTCACTGGATACCTGGAAAAAAAGTATCATGAGTATTTACGCCGCATTATTTTCATGACATGAACCTTCTTCTGTTGACCGGTTAATAAATATAGGAACAAATTCGTGTCAAACTATTGTACTAGCATATTTTGCAATATGCTACATAGAATAAAATGAAGGCTTTATTGGGCGAAATGTTTAATTACTTTGAGTCTTGTTATATCAAATCATTTACTTGTGTTACGTCGATTATTGTCACCTACGAATGATGCAATATGACGCAAAAGAGTTCACATTCACACCAGAAACTTCGTTGAAATGCTTTGCCAATTAATCTGTTTCGAATGAAACTTTCATGTAGGACTGACTTACTGTGGTATTCACAACTCAGTCTGACATTGGTAAGTGAATGTCAGCATTAAATGTTGCCTTTTAAGCAGAGCTATATATTGAACGAAATGAATAATTCCCCGTGAATTCCTATGAATTTCCGAATAACCATTGCATTTCAATCAGTACTCGTAAGACTCTTACATATTCTCCGTACTCTCAAACAATTCAAGCCATAGGCTCAAACTATTTTGCATTTAAAAACATTTTGTGCAATTTATGACATTTTTTTTAGCTCGACTATTCATAGAATAGTAGAGCTATTGGACTCGCCCATGCGTCGGCGTCCGCGTCCGCGTCCCGATTTGGTTAAGTTTTTGTATGTAAGCTGGTATCTCAGCAACCAGTTGTGGGAATGGATTGAAACTTCACACACTTATTCACTGTGATAAACTGACCTACATTGCA
The DNA here is from genome assembly GCF_021730395.1 of Mercenaria mercenaria. Taxonomy (NCBI): domain Eukaryota; kingdom Metazoa; phylum Mollusca; class Bivalvia; order Venerida; family Veneridae; genus Mercenaria; species Mercenaria mercenaria. Next base: position 49,163,191 of record NC_069368.1, read on the forward strand.
CAGGTTCCATAACTCTATTATGCTTTTTTACAAAATTATGCCCCTTTTTCGACTTAGAAATTTTTGGTTAAGGTTTTGTATGTAAGCTGGTATCTCAGTAACCACTTGTGGGAATGGATTGAAACTTCACAAACTTATTTACTGTGATAAACTGACTTACATTGCTCAGTTCTACTGTTTGCTTTACAATTAATCCCTTTTCGACTAGAATTTTGTTAAGTTTTTATGTAGCTGTATTCATACTCACATAAATGTAATTCACCACTGTTCACTTCATATCTACATGCACAAAGCAGTCCCATAACTTTTTGCTTTTTTCAAATTATCCTTTTCAATAGAATTTGTTAAGTTTTTGTATGTAAGCTGGTATCTCAGTATCCACTAATAGGAAAGGATTGAAATTGCACACGCTTGTTCACTGTCATGATATGACATGCAATGCAAATGGTCAATAACTCAACTTCGCATTTTACAAAATTATGCCCCTTTTTTCGACTTAGGAGTTTTTGGTTAAATTCCTATTATGTAAGCTGGTATCTTAGTACCCACTAATGGGAATGGATTGAAACTTCACACACTTGTCCACTGTCCTGAGCTGATAAGCACTATGCAGGTTCCATAACCCTATTTTGCTTTTTTACTAAATTATGTCCCTTTTTCGACTCGTATTCATTCAATGGACAAGGCTGTTGAATAGTCGAGCGTTGCTGTCCTCCGACAGCTCTTGTTTTATTTTTCAAGCGGCTTGTAAATTCAAGTTTTGTCAATCTGTTATTTGATTTTGTAGCATTTATGGTTAATATTTAAATAATTCATGGTAATTTCAAAATAAATTTGAATTTTAATCTTTAAAATCAGAATGACATACTCACTTTGCATCAAAATGATTTATTTTACATTTAATACATCAATCGAATATAGAAATTATTTTTACTCATCATTATTTATCTTATAATGTTCAACTGTATTGCCAATTATTTCAACAGAAGCGCTTGAGAAGTCCCTGTCAAACGTCTAAATTCAGGGTCAATACTGGTTGTGGAATTTTGTTGTCCATCGTCTGCAATAACTATCAACATTTATTGAACATTTTGTCATCCTCATGATAGATGTTGTTTTTTGAAGTACCTCAGTTTTACGAAAAAATACTAACAAAAAGTATTAGTGATGCAACATGCTCAATGTTAGTCATATACATGTATTTACGCTTTGCAATTCTCACACATTGGTAAAAACATTACATATAACATGGTAAATGTAAATGTATTAAGTGTTCTTCTGAAAGATATCAAGTTGACACGACGATTAACTGTATTAACAAAAAAGCCTTACAGGTAAACCAAATTAGCTTACGATAATCCTTAAAATGTTTGATTATGCATTATCAATAATCTAATTGGAAGATGATTTTTTGTTTTATTTGTTTTGGGTTTAACACCTTTTTCAACAGTATTTTAATAAAGTAACGACAGGCAGTTTACATACCATTGTTCCTGGAGTATGTACCAGTACAAACCTGTTCTTCGCAAGTAACCGTGAACTTTTCCACATGAATCAGAGGTGGAGGACAAATGATTTTAGACACAATGTCCTTTATCAAATCGTCACGGAGAGCGTACGCCTCGCCCGGGGATCAAACTCACGAACCTGCGATCCTTAGATCTGCGCTCTTCCTAAGCGGGCGAGCTTGGAACTCAAGAGGAATCTATGCTGAATAAAAGGTAACACATTTCATATAAACGCATATAGATATTAACACATATGCTATATCAAAAAGGGTAATAGACATTTTTGTATAAATCAAAAAGAATGTTTAAAATATTAAACCTAGTTACGACCGTTACGTTTATACAAACGAAACATTTGAAAAGCATTTCAATTATCTATATAACGCCTTAAACTGTTATATTTACATCTTCACCAACGTTAGCTATCTGTTGTGTCGATAGTAGACGCTAGAAAACGCTGTCTACCAATTCTTACCATTCGTCTACATGCCGCTTTGGATACAGATATAGCTTCATGATTAACGTTGGCCAAGTGACTATGTCCCAGAACAGTAAATATGCATTATACCCGTAGAAAAATCCCATTGCTTTATAATATGATGCCAATAGTTAATATTTTCTTCAGATAATTTGATTTAAACACAATTATTTAAGGAAGAGATGTCATATTTTGTAAGTTTAGATTAAAAAAAAGCCCTCACACTTGAACTTACGGCAAATCTATGAATCTAGCTAGCGAGATTTCTGTCTGAGTATGTTGTTTATAGCCATCTAATCGCGGGAAAATAGTATTAAATCCTTATAGGTACATTTGCACAATAGTTTGCTTCAAACGTAAGTGCTTTTAATATAACAGGAAAATCATAGTAAATGCCAAAATATATCAATTAATAGAACATCCCATGGCAACATATCTACAATCGTTGACTTATCATTCACTTTTGGATTATAACAGTATGTGGAAAAATAACTAACACTTCCAGAAGATAAAATTAACGGTCAAATTATCTTTAAATTACCAAAATCTGCTTGTGGTCGCCTTTGTTGTTTACATCCCGAGACCTTTTTAACGTACGGAAAAGCCGACGAAAATATCATGATTTCTATTTCATGTTCTAATAATCTGTACTCCCTGACATGAAAAAATCAGCGATTAAAAAGACAAAAAAACGGAATTTTGATATAGTAATTGCTATTTGCATAGTCTGTATAATTGCTTACAATTCCATGGAAGGTAACATTAAAGTGATATAATAGTTCACGGAAAAATTGTTCGGTAATTCGAAACTTCTGATGGGATGTACAATGCTTTACTATGATGAAGCTATCCAGCTTTCTTACGAAGTTCGTTGTTTATACCAATGTGTTCACCAAAATTTTTCACAATCAAAATCTCTATCGTTAAATATTAATTCACAACGAGATAAAAATAACTATTAGGCTGAGTATAGATGGATATACACAACCATTTAACCAGTCATTTTTGTGTAGGGAATCTGCAAGCCTACTAAATACGGCCGTCGTGGTCTGTGACTGGTCTAAAGTAATCGCGGCTGTTTTGCATATTGTTTTATATTTCAAAATATAAATATAATGTTTTAGTAGAAATATAACTATTTCATATATGTATTTTTGCCAAAAGGAGAGTAAAACGTAGGCTATCTAAGTTTTACAAATACTTTGCAAAACATGAACATAACATGGAACACTACCTGACAAGAGGGTGGGTTGTAGGTGTAGTCTTTCAACACAAACCTTTGGACATACAGTAATGGTTTTGACATTGAAATAAAAACAATTGTGTGTTTTATTAAGTTTCCTTTTGTAGGTTAAGGGGGAAGAGATGTTGCGATGAAAAGTATGAAAACAGACTGGGCTGAAATATTACAAAACATGTCTATGTTAACTGATATAGGATAGTGTTAGCTGGATGAACCGGTCTCCGTCGTGCGTCATCAACATTTTCTTAAATGACTGCTTTGCATGTCCGCAACATATTGAATTAACATTTCTGGAAAGAGGTCAAATAAATCACTTAATTAAAATTCCTTTTTGTCCTGTTTCTGTTAAAACTTTAAGATAATGTATTTATTGCATTTGTATGAAATATTACACACGAGCTGATATATCAGGTACATGACTTTTCATTCTAGAATGCCTTTGCGTTATACTGTAGATCTGAATTTGACCAGGCCTGCCAAGACATATTCAAGTTTCAAGTGAATATACATCTGACCTCTTTTCAGTGGCAAATTAAGCACTGATGGTCTGAAGAGATTTATCGAAAACTTATTAAAATGTTTAACTCATCTATATTTCAAAATGTAGATGCATTTCTAAGCACAAAATGAAGCTTATTATCTAAACATAACAGGTTTCTTACTAAATCGAAAATACAACCCATGTCAAAAGTTATCAATTATATTAGTAGAAGATGATTCACATTGCATTAACTCCAAATAGAAATTGCGTAAGAAAATATCAATAATTAATTTCCGCGCATGCAAGATTATATTTGAAGTGGAAGTGAAAAGAAAATTTAATCGGCTTAAATGTTAGATCTTCTTCCATGATCACGGAAACTATCAACAGATCACGATGTCTTTTCATTACGTACGAATGCTTTATAGCAATAGCAGCTTACTTAGTCAGGAGGAATATCTAGAAGATGTTTAGATGTTCAAGAAACCTTTGCAAAGAGCATTTTAAAACATTAAATTAAAGTAAAAATGATAAGCCATTCCATTCAATATCTGTACTGTTGGAACGGAAAAGTTATGTCCTCTATAAACTGAATAATGGCGTAGATGTTTTTTTTTTTTTTTTTTTTTTTTTTTTAAAGTTCAACACAAACATAGTAAATATGTTATAAAAACTAAGGATGTAAATTAAATTACATTATACATTAATAAACCTTTGCTTTCTAATGCCCTATATTCATAAATATTAATCGAGGAAAAGTGCTTGAATATCATTTACTTAAAAGCTAAATTCAAGCTTAGAAAGGAGTTTTATAACTATTGCCAAGGAAAAACTAAAATGCCTTAACGAACAAAATTGTATCAACATTTGCGGTCACACAGCATAATTAAGTCAGCAAGTAGATTTTCATTTTATTCTCTTTCAACGGTCTGTGTCATAAAATTATGTAGTTGATTAGTGATCGGCATGTTTGCATAGAAAACTAGTCATTTACATTTAAACTTGGCATGTAAATTATAGAATCAGATAGGGACCTCATGTCCAATTGTATGCAGGTCAATCCCATGCCCAATAGAAAACTGAACATCAGTTTAGATTTTTTAATACGACTACAAACATATACTTTATATACTGATGTACTGCGTTTCAGGCTTGAAGTCCTCGGAAACATTACAAAAATTTAACAGTTATTTGTAGTGGCAATAGTTTCACCATATACATATGAACGTATCTGGTCATTGCCTGTGTGTAAATTATATTAATTTGAGATTTCTAGCTAGTACTGGTAGGCAACGTTTAGTATTTTACCACCTTTGTCAAAAGGTGTTTGTGGTGTCAAAATTCAGAACATATGTGTCAAAATTCAAAACATAGTATTTCTAAACTCATGGCATATATAAACTCGTCGGATTAAAAATGGGTTGTACACCAAACTTGTGTACATCAAAGTTAGAAACTATTAAAACATTCACAGGAGATTTGCAAAACAAAAAAAAAAGTGTTCAAAATGCCACTTCGCATGATATACTTGATAACATCAATGTTTGCTTGAAAGTCATAAAGAGTTACGGCAATTATTTATACGGCAATTATTTATGCAATGCATCTTCAACTGCTTTATTGTTCAATGCATGCATGTGAATAAAGACATGATACTGATATTTCGTTTAATTGATTTTAATTAAGATAAATTTGCTGCTTTGTTTAAAGTAAAATCTAAATGAAGCTGTCCTTTAATATTACTTAATTTTCAGAGGTTACCTTGGACTTATTTTCTTGTATTGCGTAAGAAACTAGAGATCATATTTGATGTGTCTTCTCGTAAGTAACAGTTTTAAGGCATATTTATATCAAACTTGATCTGGTTGCATGGAGCTGTGCATGTTATTTTCAAAGAAATGCTTTAGTAAAAAGACTTCTTATAGAAGGTAACAGTGAAAATGGATAATGGTGGTCAGGTTATGGCGGTATGAAAACAAATCCTCATTTGTTTCCAGTTAAAGTTTATATGATTCACTTGCTATGTTTACTTTTTCGTAATCTGTATTTGACATTTTGGTAGCATTTTCGAGTAAACTTTAAATTTCTACATTTGTGTTAACATTGATAGTGATACTGCTTTTTAATTCTCTTACTAAGCTCCGTCATTTTCTCTGAGTTGATTAATCTAAATACGTATTGTACAAGTGCCGAATTAAAATCTATTACGCCTGTTTTAGGTGTGAAGATATATGCCTTCGAAAAAGACATAACTCTGGGAGCTAATTACTTCTATTTTAAAATCTTTAGTATTTGTCCCCATTGTAACTGAAATATTTGACACAAAATATTGAATTATAAAGTTTTGATAGCTGTTTGAAAATTTGGATTCAATGATTCACCAAGAGTTTTGTGCAGGCCTTCCCAACTGTAGTTATTATAATTTTGATTGCCCATATTCCAATTCATTTGAGTAATTAATACTAGGTGACCACGTACCTTCATTGATATCTAAATATATATATATTCAACTGAATTCAAAATATTTACACCCCTCCTCTCTTCCCCCCCCCCCCCCCCTCAAACACACACACACACACACACACACACACACACACACACACACACACAAACCACTGCTCCGTGTTGAACTTGAAGACCTACCTTGTCAAACGCCAAAGACACTGACAAAAACATTTGATTAGTTTGACCCATAGATCATTGCTTATCTCACCATAACGCTATGACTAAACTCAACTCGTCTTTGGTAGACATTTGTAAATGTGTTGACCGGGATGTATTACCACACAATGATCCATGTCATGTTCAAATACTATAAACAACTAGTCCAAATACTAAGACAGCGTGATAACTTTGACCGTCACTGTTCCGTAATGGTAACTTTAAGATATCAGTCCATGACTTAAGCAATCACGATAAGCCAAATAAATAAGGCTGATATATAACATAGAAGCAAAGGGACAACATAACAGTAAATTTTCAAACAAATATTTCTCGGACTTGTAGCCATTAATTAGTCTTTTATTTGACGTAAACGCTGTTATTCGTGGGGCATATATATTAAGGTCTGCCTAGTAGTAATTTCAATTTTAATTTTACACAGTGTGATATATCGCATAAAAATTTCGTTTTCCTTACAGCCTCGCTTCAATAAGGGTGATATCGAAGACACCTGAGGCTGATGTTTATTCTTGTTCTTTTTTCACTTTTTTTCTTAACTTTTGAGGATAAACACAAAATATCAATTGATTCATTCTATTCAAGACTTCTTTAAACCTAACTTACAAGTTGAAATGTTTAAGGTTTACATGGTTTATACTTTTGAATATTGATCCAGCGGATTGGGCCAAGTCTAACAGTGATTAGAGTATGAACTTGCCAGCCGAATCCTGTTTTCAGGTACATTTTCAGGATGGTTCTTCAACAGTGGCAGTGGATAAGCTTTCAATTATATCTGTAGCCTTTCCAATGTCACTGTTGAAAGGTACATCCTGAAAACGGCATCTTATCAACCTAAAATATACAATACTTCCTCATCATTTAGAAAAAAGTTAAAAAAAACTATCTAGTATATAGTCTTGCTTAAACGTTAGAGCTGTCTTTTTCATGGAGAATTTAATGTCCTTGTCGGAGATTAAATTAACTCGAACGTTGTCCCTTATTATTGGACTTAAATCAAACTCATTGAATTGTTGCTAAGATAACAATGTAATTGTTGAGTTTTAATCGCAAGTTTCATTTTACCATTTTAGGACACGTTTCGGCCTTATTATGAACATTACATTTGCTAGGGAGGAAAGAAGTTTCGGGAAACTGACGCTTAAACCAGTTACTGTATTTTGTAAAGTTGAAACGTGCCTTTTCAACAAGCAAAATATACGAGTCTTGTCAGAAGACACCGACAGAATCTGAGGCACTTGTTAGAATACTTCTGCAAGAAGGATAGCTCGATTTCATTCTTTTTACATGCGGATGTTAATTTTATGGACATTGTTGTATTTCATTCACAGATATGACATAATCGTCTTCTTCTTCTCTGCGTTCACTGTGAAATCATGATGTAAGTGTATTTTACCATGGTTTGTTAGAGAGGGCATACTGGCCTGGTACATCTTTCTTCAGCTCTCTTATATGTCGAGGTTACATCTCCTTTAGATTGCAGCCATAAGACCTACCATGGAATCACAGGGGTTCTTTGCATGGGCAGCAGGACATATCCACACACCGGATAGCCTTGAATGCCGCATGTTTTGGGGCAGACCTCCTCCGAGTTCTATGCAGTTTTGCCTGAGGCCTCAGGGTTCTCAGTATCCATTTGTCGCCACAATCGGCTTCCTTTTTGCCTATAGAGCTAGCCAGCGGCAGAAACTGAAAGCGGAGGATGACAAGCACACAACACACTGCGCACTACACTAAACACACCCAAACCATTTGACACACAAGAGAGAATAAACTGAAGAACGTCAGTTATTTAACATGATTTATGTAGATAAATAAAGAATTACAATAAATCAATTTATTCAACATGTGATGAATCGTATAAATAGCACTGACAGGGACATTAACATATGACACATTCAGTGTCTTACTGTGTATATGATTATTTAAGCAGATATTGTTATTTGTCTGGTTAGTGATATTGAATGAAATATCATATGACACAAAAATTCTTATTGTGAATATTACTATAATAATTATTGATGCTAAACACATTCAATAACATGTTCAAAAGAAACTGAAGCTGAAACGGGTTGAAAGTGTACTTGTCTTGCACTACCTTTGGGAAATCTCAACAGTGTTCTTTTGCGAAACATCTCCCAGAACGTAGTGCATGCATATTTCTTTCCGTTAACTAAATACAGATTATACATGTTTATTGCTTTTTGCGTTTGGAATACAACAATTATCAAGCTCAGGATTTAGTAGATGCCAAAGTACGCCTATGTCCTTCTCAGTGTTGTTATATTTTATAGGTCATTTGGAATCTTATTTGTATTATTGCTAGTTTATAACTACAACAACATGAGTTCAACAGAGCTGTACGGAAGAGTGCTGCTTTTGTATGAAATATATCTCTCGAAATAAGGACATACTAACTTAAAATTCAGGTAGAGATGAATGTATTCCAACTCCATCCAACTTCTCTAACCTGCAATCGTGCGACTCAAAATCTATCCGGGTAACCGATATACCTTGCCGGATACATGTCTTCACGTCCATGTAGAGTATTTGTTGAATGTAAAATTCAGAAAAAGTCAATTATTTACACATCTCTACATTTTTTAAATGAGCTTATGTGCATTGATTTTTGCCTTTATCTTTAGATGAAAATAACTGAAGAGAGGTTCAAATAATTTTCAAAGAAGAATGTATTCACATCTTTTCACAATTCGTGATTAAAAGCCATGAGCATTTCACTAAATTTGTTATTTTATTCCGATATGGTCATCTTTTCATGTATAGAATGACCCAAACAAAGTCGTGACCATGTGTCTAGTTGATACGTCACAAACACACGATTGCTTAACGTATAAATACGAGCATCTCTGAGATAGACCAGTATACAATCCTTACTGACCACTATCACAATGAATGCCGTTCTGTGCTGTGCTGTCTTTGTAGCCGTGCTTGGTGAGTACTAATATTTTGCAAGTTTTAATTTACAGACATTTGCGTCAGAACAAATCAGTTTTTCTTGAGATTCAAGTGATTTTTACTAGTTTGCTTGATAGCTAGTTACCGACCCTATTAAAACCATTTTTTCTCTTCATCTATTTGATTTATAACTTATTTATTGTAACTGAACAAGTCCATTCGTTCCATGCATAAATAGGAAAAAAACAACCGGTATTTCCTGATGTTAAGACTTTGAAAAATATTCAGTACATTTTATATGAACGAAGGTATTATTTCAGTACAATAATTATGCCTGGATAATAGGTTTATAATAACAAATGTTCATGCGTCGAGTTGATTTCAGAATATCATGACGTCACTTTTGTTTCTTTGCGTTGGATTTCCGCCTTTCGTGTCGAAAAGTGTCATAAACTGTTTTAGGTTCGAGTTGTGTATTAGGTTCGGTTTTCGATTTGGTTAGCTTTCATTTGTTTGAACTACAAATATTTAGAGAACGGGGTAATGAATATCTATGAAAGAAGCCCATAGAAACACATGATAGAGAATCATAATATTGCATATGTTTCTGTCCGTTTGTATTTATTGGCAGAATTTCAACAGATTACTTAAAGGTAAATAATAATGAAACTACCGTATGGGTCCTAAAAATTGCCAGTAGTTAGAATGCTTTACGACGGTTTTCCATACTAGAATGAGGTTGTTAATAACTTTAGACGTAGGTTTGGTCTTAACAGGTTACTATAAATTTAAATTGAATAATTGGAAATGATGTGTATAATTTCACTGCGGAAAATCACGTATTGTTTTGAAAAGCAGACATCTTTGTTCAGACTGAATAGCGAACAGTGCACATCTTGATCAGACTGCATGGATGTGCATGCTGATCATGATCTGTACTGATGGCAAAGGCAGAATCAATCCTATCCGGCATGATAAGAGAGAGAAAACGAAAACGTAATCAGACGGAAATTGAATGGTGAGTTTCATTACAGGTGTATTACCTTTAATTAGAATGTTATGTGTTATATTACAGCTTTTTCAAGCGCCGAGGAATGCGGATCTGTCGGTGACTGTGGTCACGTGACATGTCCAGAAAGTAACTACCAGCTCGAGTGCCATTACAGGCAATGCACTTGTACGCAAGGTAAGTTATCTTCATTACAAGTGCAAGTGTTTTTATGTTAAAATTAAATATTCTACATCGCATCAATTATTCTAGTTACTTTGAATATTAGTTATCTGCATTCGACTTTAGGTTGCATCAAGTAAAATATGGTAGCTGATTTCTGCCGTTTAGTGTCTTTGTGTATTGCTGTCATTAGATGAAGCGAGAAATGCCATACTTCACTTCAAGATCTTTACTAGTTGGATAAAATGTTTTGAAAATGTGGCGTAGTTTTTGAAATGTGACGATTTACCTCGCAAATATCCAACAAGATCAGCGGGTGATAGTTTTAGACAGACGGCTATCTGAAAACTTGTAGTTCGTGAAGAAAATTAAGTTATCAATATCTAATAACTAATCATAATGCGGGCAGCCGAAGTACATATATGGTATGTTGATCTGTTATTTCAGTGCTTGCAGAATGTGGTGAATATCAGTAAAGAAAGTAGACCTGTCATTTAATTGTTTTGCATGTACAGTGATACTTTAAATGATCGAGAAATATTGCTTATAATGATATATTTAATGTATTAATCCATATTTATCATAAAGATTACGAACAACGGACTGTTTAAAAGAACAGTTGAAAAATGTCACATTATTTCAGTATCATCATCTGGCAGTTCAACGGCTTGTTCTACAAAGCAAGACTGTGGCGGCAGCGATTGTAGATTCGGATGGCACTGCGTAGATGCCAAATGTAGATGTGGATTCGGATTTGGAGGCGGCAAATAAAGCCATAATCATCTGCTGTTACTTGTTATTTATATAGTTATTCCTTTCACAAAAATATAATTTTAATTCATACAGTGATGTTGTCTCTTCTCAATTACCAACAATTACGTGGCTTTGTTCTAGCCTTGTGGCGTATACAGTGGAAATGTCTGGCTAACTCTTAGTGTCACGTGTTATATGGCCTAGGGAAGTGTCTATACGTCTTTAGTATCTTGAACAATGAAATGAGTCCAATCGCTAAGGTGACCACGTCTTAAGCTAGCTGACAAACCATATAGAATGTCCTTTGTTAAAAGGTAGAGCTGGTTGAGACCTATATATCTCATATATAAAAATTTTCCCTGGCTATCTTGCCTAAATGATTCGTGGTTGCTCAGCGTTTATATGCTATCACATATAGCATTCAACTACTATATAGGTATAACCCCAATGCCTAGGCAAATAACTTCTCGAATAACGCCGAACCTCGTCTATAACGTCTATAAGCTGGAACTCTCCCACTATCTTAAGAGATTACTTAACTTTGTATCTCTGCCTCAGCTTTCAGATGCTCAGCCTATATTTGCTGTCGTCTATAACATTCAACTACCGTTAAGGTAAAGCTCCTATGCGCTAGCCCTATAGCTCAATTCTGCAAATCTTCTTTAATAGTCTATGAATTTCAAACATTTTCTTTTTTATAATGTATCCGCCTTGACAACGTAGTTGTAATAACATCCTCATCAAGGTACTGTGATAAAAAAAAAATATTAGTTGAATCCTCGATGTGTCTACATCCTATCTGCTCCTCCCAGTCGGAGGATACCATGTAAGGCTAACAGCACTGGTATAGGTAATAGGAGCAAAATACCCTCAGTGTAAAGGGCGCTATCGTTATAAGTTGCTGAGGATATACCCTGTTCCTACTTTTAAAACCTATATTGGCGTTGTGAGAATTGCCTCCATAGCTAGGAAAAATGTAAATAGTTATAAAAAGCAAAAACCTAACGGGTATATTAAAAACTGCCATAAAGAACAAAGCAAAACAAAATAAATCATCTTGTAGAATGTATTTAGATTTTACGTATTCTACATATTATCGAAAATACATTTTTCAATCTATACATGTATTTTGTACCTTTAAAGCCTGGAAAACTAACATTCCAGTACAAAGTTCAAATAAACTCTGCAAAACAACTAGAACCGGGTATATATCAGATGAATAATCAACAAGCCAAGCGAACAAATTAAAAAAAAATCGTATATGAATCTGTAATAACCAGATATCACACAAGTGGTTTCTAATAACCAGCATCACACATATTGGAAAAACGAAATCTTGTTTTATAATTATATCGATGGGTACAAGTATTATTACGAGGGCTCTTCAAAAAGCATAGGCCTCGTCTCTAGCTTTTATATATATTATTTAAACAAAACAAGAAATTTCAATCTCTCTACTAACTGCACTGCAAATTTGACGTGATTATGACCATGCAATCAGCAGTAAGGAGAAAAAAGTCACTTACACGGGCCCGGCGCACGGCTATCATATTTCAATGACGTTAACGAAGTCGTGCCTTCATTGTGATGCTTTCATTAAGTTTGCATTAAATCATATTTGTAAATTTGTTTTATAAATTTTCATGAGCAATATTTAAGTCATAATAAGTTTGGTTACACTTATGCCACGCATCTCGGACAGGGTACTCAACGTGAGTACTTGGTCTTTATCTACGGCGTCATACATTGCCGTTAATGTCCATTCGCAGATTTTCCGTTTTCTCCCTCCATCTTCTGTCATTGTCTTTAAACAATTCTGGACCATTTGAGAATCGTTTGTACCACTTGAAAATAAAGACAAAGATGACTGAACATTGCTGTGGCGCCTGCTTCATTTGTTTATGAATTTCAGTTGTTGTTCATAGATACTTTTCCATAACTAATGCCTAGTTCACATTTGGTCTGCGATGCATCTGTGGAGCCCGTAGCTATAGACTGCCCGTATCTTCCTTTCCGTGCTATTTCCGTGCGGATGCAGGAGGAAGCAGTGCTATTTTCGTACGGATTAACGGGCTCCGCAATCTCTACGATTTTGTTTAGCGAAAAGTTATAAAAATTTGAAAACATTTTAAGCTCGTAGTCCGTAGACATGTCGCAGGTGGTGTTGCACAAGCCCAACACGCGCATCGTTAGGAGGCCATCGTTCAGCCAACGCGGGATTCTCCATGTACATTGTGGTTAAAAGAAAACCGCCGCACGGCACTCGCACAGCTGCCGCAATGTTGCCACTCGCTGTCCGTGCAGTACTCGTGAAATCACACGGCTATTGATCAATCATCGTGCGGCAGCCTTGATATGGGCAAAATATTTTTCAGATGGTTAGATATATTGGCCATCTCCATCTCCGTATCTCCGCGCAGCCTCTCCACGGAAGCCGTACGGGCAACATACGATTTCCGCGGGAGGCTGGGCCAATTATACCCAATGTCAAGGTCACTAAGGTGTTATACTTGGAATTATTTTCATGTTATTTTTTTTCGAATGCTTCGTTGATAAATTTATCGTTGGTAATTTAAAAGATAATGACTTGAAATTAAACATAGTTCTTTATAATCATCTTCCTCATGTGTGGTAATAATTCCCATAACACTGATTTGTATTTATTACCAAATTATGCCCCTTTCATACTAAAAGTTTATTGTCAAATCGCCGAATAGTGGAGCGCGCTGTCTTACGGACAGCTCTTGTTATTGGTAGTACGCACTATACATGTATTAAATGTTCGCTTACTGTACATAGAGTATTGTTTATACGCACAAACATGTTTATGTTTACTTAGATATTTTGAAGCAATTTGTTCATATTTTCAAAGATGCTTTGACTATGGGTCTAAATGTATCTTGATAAATCGAAACCTACGGTCAATAGTAACGTTTAATATTGTTGTACTGACTAAAAAGCGACCAATTTATCCTGAGTGTCATGTGAAATTAATTTGTGTAGGCTTCCAAGGCAACAGTTTCCTTCCAGCAGTCAGAACATTGTGTTGAAGGACATTAATGGCAATTAAGTCTCGCAGAAAGGTATCAATAAAACATTATGAAGCTAAATGAACAAGGATCTAGATTGAAATAATATAATGATATTATATAAAGATCAGAGAAACTGATGACATGCTTGATTTTTCGTTTAATTTACTTTATTTACTTTTATCAAGGTTGTTATAAAAGGAAGGTTTTATTATTGCCAATGAGAACAAAAAAAATCATCTGCACAACTTAGCATTAGAAACGTCTGTCATCGAATCATTGAAGCTTCTAAAAACGACTTTTGTATCGTTTCGGTATTAAAAAGAACATTAAATACATGACATTTTAAGAAATAATGCAGAAACACTGTCTTCCGAATGCTATAAACAAGGTACTTCACGTGGAAGAACCAAAATAACAATTATTTGGTTAGATAGGCGTGAAAACATCCCCTAGATGTATTAGACAGACATTGTTCCAGAGCTCCTCTGGTGGCTGTTAACATTTTAAGTACGTCAACGGTCGCACTTAAAAACGACAGCATTTTAGTATGAAGACATATTACTTTTGTGTTTCCACATTGAATTTGTTACACTCGTTAAAATGATAAAATGCACGAACCAGCATCATATTTTGTCATTAAAGGCAAAGAAAATCTCTTATATAAGTGACCCCCCCCCCCCCCCCCAAATACCAGACTTTTTAATCCCCAATATACAAGATCCTGTCTGGTCCACTCTGATAAGGGTCCATAAAACCCCCGTAGACTTGACATGTAGCCTAATTATTGTCAGAGAATCATAAATTTTATTGCCTACAGATAAATTGGTTATTTCCTGTGTTTTGCATTTTATTGATTGAAGTGCTGTTTTTTTTTTTTTTTTTTTTTTTTGTTATTTTTTTTTTTTTTTCAGAATGTACACACAATCATTTTAATTGATAATATACTAATTTTGATTGCTCAGTCATGTTTAATAATTTCCTGGCCAATTAAATTTATAACTCTTACAGCAAAGCAATTCTCACTCCTCAACAATAAAATAATTATTTAAAACTTAATATTTATTTAAAGAGAAATTGCAAGTTTGTTTATTCAATGATTATGATCCTTTTATCAAAAGTAACAAAATAAAACCAGAAAAAAGATAATTGCTGGATTTTATTAGCAATTATTTAAAGAGGCGTTCAGTTGCATTTTTAATAGATAAAAAAGGAATATGGACAGAAGGATTTTATATATTAAAATGCATAATTCCCCTTGTGTTGTCTAAATAATGTTTCTTTTATGTATAATAAATCCAGCAATAAAGATATATCATTGTTCAAAATACACATAATTTATTATTTCTAAAAGCTATGTGCCTGAATGCATTTTTTATATTTTTGATAAAAAAAACTGCAATGATGAGATGTAATTGTTAGAAAACTTGATTTAAAAAATGTCACGTGATCGTTTGGTGTGGTCGTTCAAAATCTTGTGGTGTAAAAAATGGATTTTAGATGGATTTAAACAGTTTTTTAACTAGTAAATTTAGAACTGGATATTAGAATATTGAATAAGGAATACACATATAAATTTACATGGGGAAAGGAAAACGGATAAGAACTGAAAAAAGGAAAAACAGTAGTGAAGGAGAGAACAATGATCATACGCTAAAGGCGGGAAGGTATAGGTCAAAATCTGGCTCGGATTCTAACCCAGTATTAGTGAGCGAAGTTCTTAATCAGACTAACGGTATTTTGTACAATAGTGAAAATCTCGATAACAGTGTATTTGATCCTTCATGTGTTCCGATTGAAGAGTCAGTAGGGCAGTCCAAAACTTCTGAAAGTACGCACGCAAGCAAAATGGCAACAAACATAAGCAAGCAAGAAACAAGTAATGATGATCTTCTAGCATATATGAAGAAACTAGACACAAAAATCACTAACATGGACACTAAACTGCAAACGCTAGAAACACTAGAAAAAAAAGTTGATAGCTTTGAAAATGAACTAAAGAAAATATGGACAAAACTACATGGCATGGACCAAAAAACTAATGAAAGGATTAATTCAATTGAAGAAAAAACGGATTCTGTTGACTTTGCACTTGCGCAAACTGCAA
This sequence comes from Mercenaria mercenaria, assembly GCF_021730395.1. Classification (NCBI taxonomy): domain Eukaryota; kingdom Metazoa; phylum Mollusca; class Bivalvia; order Venerida; family Veneridae; genus Mercenaria; species Mercenaria mercenaria. Next base: position 49,179,556 of record NC_069368.1, read on the forward strand.
GCAAATTAACACTTTTAGAAAAGCAAAGGGAGAGCTTACAAAATGATGTGACATACTTGCAATCGCAATCTATGCGAAATAATCTCATTTTCTCTAACATACCAGAGGACCCTGCGGAGAAAACTGAGGACACAGAAATCAAATTAAGACAATTTATGGTTGACAAAATGAAAATTGCACAGGATCTGGTGGACAGTATATCTTTTGAGAGAGTACACCGTATGGGCAGTAAATCAAATGGACGCTATCGTAGTATCGTTGCGAAATTCACTCTATACAAAGAGAAGGAATTAGTACGTAAACAGTGGAAGGCCCTATCTGGTACACCATACTTTGTAAACGAACAACTCCCAAAAGAAGTTGTCGACAAGAGAAAGAAACTCGTCCCAAAGATTAAAGCAGCCCGGGAACAAGGTAAGACCTCATGGATATCCTACGACACCCTTTACATCGACGGTAAACCTGTCAGAGACTCGGAGTTCGCTGGGGATGAACTTAAGATCCTTTCCTGGAACATAAATGGGCTAGGTAAAGCCAAAAGAGACAGTATTGAGCTTGTAGATATATTATCAAAACATGACATTATTTTTCTGTATGAAACTTTTGCTACTAAAGACAGTAATATTGCTCTATCTGATTATGTAACTCATAATTTTTATAGAAAATTCCAGCATCGTAGAGCAAAAAGACCGAGTGGTGGAATTGCATTATATTATAGGGAATCAATTGCTGATGGCATTTCTATTGTTGAAAATAAATATGACACTCTACTTTGGATTAAACTAGATAAAACTTTTTTTCATACAGAAAACGATATTTATATATGTGGTGTGTACCTCTGGGGAGAAGATTCCCCGGCTTACAATACAGTAAATGTTGATCTGTTTGACTGCCTTGAAAATGATGTTAGTCTTTATGAAACCCTAGGTTCGGTATATTTAGCAGGCGATTTTAATAGCCGAGTGGGTGATAAACATGATTTTATTATTTGTGATCGTATAAATCAGTCATTCGATGATGACTGTTATGTTCCCGACAAGTACATAGACCGGGCCTCAATGGATAAGACCTGTAATACCCATGGAGTTAAATTAATTGACCTGTGTCGATCAAATAACCTCCGCTTAGTCAACGGGAGATTAGGTAGTGATTGTAATACTGGAATGTATACATATGTTTCGCAAAACGGGGCGTCCGTTATTGACTATGTTATAACCAATGAAATTAATTTTTCAAATATAAGTTCTTTTTGTATACAAAGTATAAACGAATGGAGTGATCACGCTCCCGTTACTTTTTCATTATACACAAATTATAGCACACCTGTTTTAGAAGAAAGTGTTAGTACTAGATATAAATGGGTAAATGACCTACAAAATACCTTCCGGGTAGGTCTGATTGCAAAATTACCTGACCTTAATCGCCTTACGAGCGATATTGATAAAAATGATCGCATGTCCATTAATACTATGTTAAATAGATTTACAAGTCTAATTAGGGAAGTAGCAGATCCACTTTTTTCCAAAACTTATATAAGTAAAAAGCGTGTTACATTTGCAGATAGTTACTCTGTAAGTGATGCAGACTGGTTTGATGCTGATTGTAGACTATTAAAAATACATACTTAGATGCATTGAGTGCTTTTAATAGTTGTAAAAATTTAGCCAGTAGGCAATATTTTTGTCGATGTAAAAAGGAATATAAAGATTTAATTCGTAGAAAAAAGAAAGCTTATATTAAAATGAAATACTCTGAAATTGAACGATTACGGTTTTGTAATCCCAAGCAATTCTGGAAACATTTTAAGAAAAATAAATATACTGGTACAAAAGATGATATATCTTTAGATGAATTTAAAAATTATTTCGAAAATTTGTCGAACAATGTATTTCAGTCCCAAAATGATGAATGTAAAGCTTTTTGTAATGAACATGATTTTAATTCTTCGGACTGTAGTTATGAAGAATTGAATGTCCCCATTACATGTGAAGAAATACAGAAGGCTGTAAAGTCGCTTAAGTCAAACAAAGCTGCAGGTTCAGACTGTCTTTTAAACGAGTATTTTATTGAATCTATAGACGTATTGTGTTCACATCTTTGTGATGTGTTTAATGCTATTTTAGAGTCTGGTTTTTTCCCAGACAAATGGACAGAGGGTATTATTGTACCGGTATTTAAAAAAGGTGACCCCAAAGTTGTAAATAATTATAGGGGAATAACTCTAGTTAGTTGTATGTCTAAGTTATTTACTACAATATTAAATAATAGAATTGAAACATTTTGTAACAATTATTCAGTAATTTCTGATTGCCAATTCGGTTTTAGAAAAGGAAAGTCTACTGTTGATGCTGTATTTATTCTGCAGTCTGTTATACAACATTACCTAAATAATAACAAACGCTTATATGTAGGATTTATTGATTTAAAATCCTGTTTTGATAGTATTTGTAGAAATTCACTATGGTTGAAAATGTACAAGTGTGGCATTCAAGGAAAAATTCTGCGCATTATAAAGGATATGTATGATAAAGTAAAATCATGCGTAAGATGCTGTAATTCATATTCTGATTTTTTCCAGTATGCAATAGGCTTACGTCAAGGGGAGGTAATTTCGCCTATACTCTTTTCTCTCTTCGTAGAAGACCTTGAATTGTACTTACAAGGCAATTTTAGTTCTGGTTTATTGATTGACGACATTGTATTAATTCTATTACTTTTTGCCGATGATATGGCAATTATGGGTAAAACTCCGGAAGCTCTGCAGAATAGTCTTGATTTATTACACACATATTGTATACAATGGGGATTAGAAGTTAATGTTATGAAAACTAAAATTGTTGTATTTAGGAAAAGGGGAATTACTTTCGCTAGAGAAAGATGGTTTTACAATAACCAACCGATAGAAGTTGTAGATTATTTTAATTATCTTGGTACAGTTTTTAACTATACAGGGAGTTTTGTGTTAAACCAAGAACATTTGATTGGTAAAGCATTAAAGGCTTTAAACGTTTTATTGTATAACTGTAAAGATTTTGATTTTAAACCAAAGTTATTATGTCAGTTGTTTGATTCTTTTGTAGGCTCTATTTTGTCATACTGTTCTGAAGTATGGGGCCACAATAAGTCAAAAGATATTGAGCGTGTACATATTAAATTTTGTAAAAGAATCTTAAATGTTAGAAGTAGCACTTGTAATGCAAGTGTTTATGGTGAGTTAGGTAGGCACCCTCTATATATTGATAGATATGTGAGAATAATAAAATATTGGTGCAAATTAATAAATACTGATAATATTATATTAAGGAAAGTCTATGAACTAGGTGTATCTGATTGTAATATAGGTAAAAAGAACTGGGTATCGAATGTTAAAAACGTATTAGATATGTATGGCTTTCTGAATATTTCAATAATACTAGTTTGATAGATTGTAAAATGTTTCCAAAGATTTTTAAACAAAGACTTATTGATAATTACATGTAAGAGTGGTTTGCATCTGTTGAAAATAGTGCCGTGTTAGATCTTTATAAAAATTGTATAACAACTCTCACATATAAATGTTACTTAGATTTATTACCTAAAAGTTATAGATTTTTTGTTACAAGAATAAGAATATCTGCACATACTCTTAGAATTCAAACTGGTCGATACGGACAAAATAGAATACCACGTAATGAACGATACTGTTTATGTTGTAACACTATAGATATTGAAGATGAATATCATTTCATTTTAATATACCCATGTTATATAGATATTAGAAGAAAATACATTAAGAAGTATTATTATAATAGACCATCGATGTACAAATTCATTGAACTTATTACTACAAATAAAAAGAGTATATTATTAAATCTTGCAAAGTATATTAAAGAATCTGTTAAAACTAGAAATATGATTATGAATGCTAACAATTAATATTAACATATGCGTCTTCTATTAGCAACTTTAACAACACATTTAAGCCTACTTGTTGATAGAATTATTATAAATATATTATGAATGTTATATTATAACTGTTCATCCTCCATCATTAAACATTACTTTTTGTTGTTTAATTATTATATTATTCATAATTATCATATGTTTGAAAGATCATGTTAACGTGACATTGTATTATCAAAATATGTTGTTTATTATGCATGACGATGTACCATGTACAAGTCTTAAATAAAATTCTGTTCTGTTCTGTTCTGTTCTGATTTATTAAAAATATGATAAAAACACTGTTGTATCTTATCACTTTGTTTATTTAGCCCTAATTCAATCAAGCTTTCTAAACTCGTTATAAAGGTGAGAACTGATTTGCTATAAAGGTGAGAAATATCACCTGCAATTTATTTACTGCACAGTAGCTATACAGTAGCTTATTATGATAAACAGAAGCAAGTCTATCAATCGTCCAGTCTTGTATATTGGCTCTTACCGCCAATATGCAGACCATAAGCCACATACCTTGCATACCAGAATCAGTGTCTTTAAATAAATTACATATGTAATATAATTTATTCATCGCAGCTGAAAGGAAAATGCCGACTTGCAATTTTATAAGAAACTTAACAGATTTTCATTACACTTTATCACGGCACCGCCTGGTAAAATCTTCCATTCCCTTTAGTTATCTTCTAGCTTTTCAAAGTATGGGTCGTCGGCAGAAAAAAAAAACGAAATTACAATAATGTATTCAGAGTGAACGCATAAACAGAAACTCTTTCAACATGTAGCTGATTTGAATTTTTTTTAGAAACTGTTGCGGCAAATTCTACAAAGAAATTATCAAAGCTATAATAGCCTTCTATATGCAACATTGCAGAAATTCTTAATTTTATTATGGCTATATTTCTACATGGTTTCTATGGCAACAATATCCATCTCAAGCTAATAGGATCGTTATACATATGTAAGGGTTTTATTGTCAATTACTGATGATATCAAAACATATTAATAAACCATGATAAAGCAAAACTGATGAGGCTTAATACTGAAATTTCATGAGAGAATAAAAAGCTAAAAGCCTGTTTCAAAGCAATGTCAAAATGAACAAGGGGTTTACAAATGAAGAATCTATTTGACGAAAGGACAGACGGAGTAATGACGTCATCATATGTCCAGTGATGTCTGGTACAAAGTTAAGTTTGTGGACCCGTAATGACACTCGGCAATTTCCGTGTGATTACGTCATTTCGAAATTCCATTTCAATATTATTTTGACGTTTTGTAACAGGCTGCAAATATTGAATTGAACCCGGGACCTTACACACCTAATGCGGACACTCTACCATGTCGCTATAAAAGCTTGCTCATATAGCAAGGCAAAAAAAGTACACACTTATACCCAACCTACACGTTCATTTCCGTACCAGCTGAGAAATACCAAAATCGCATACTGAGAATATGTAATTGAACGGAAATAATTTATACTGATTGCAATTACATTAAAATCGGATGTATCATTTAATTATATCTGTTTTTGGGGCGGTGCGTAAGCTCCGCCTCCAATGGAATTAAGACGGGAAAATGAAAGCCCGTCACTTCTTAGTGCAAAACGGCAAAGCGCATCCACTTTCTACATCTTCTCATAAAGAAGAGCACCGAAAACAAAGCGGATGAATATGACCTATATTGCGGCTATTTTAGACTTGTCTGGTTCCCGTCGTACTATGTATTTTAGTACGACAGTGAAGGAGGGGCAGGTAAACCAGACTATTTTTACACTCTGACGTCATTAGGGAAAACCCCACTTGGTTTTAATCTGAATTGTCTAAAAATATATACAAGTCAGTGACTTAATTGTAGCCTGGCGGACTACTTTTTTAATTTTTTTCTTAAAACGACGCCATCTTGTTCTTTCCAATAACTGCAAAAAAAAACATATCTACGCGATTATTATTATAAACTGGACTTTTATTAGGTTCGTGAGACCATGGTACAAATGTATAGTGTATGCATACCGTATTTGCAATTACTACATAAAAGTTTTTATAACGGAAACGCTTGAGGAAACGGAAAGTGACTCGTGTTAGCATTTGTTCAGGATTTTAGCTTTCTGCAATTCAAATTAGGAAGATATTGCATCTGGAATGGAGTGTTATTGAATAAAATCATCGAGGATACGGGTTGCCTATTCATAATTTTAACATGTCCAAAACATTGTGGAATGATACTTATTTCACTTGGGTATTGATTACATTTTACTCGGACTTTATCATAGACTCCCTGTGTAAAATCTCAAACTTTTAACTAAAATAAAGCTAATAAATCGATATGATATTTCAATGAAACTTCAAAGTTTTGTCGTTTGTAGCATCATCTGGGACATGAGCAGTGAAAAATCTTAATTTGATTTCTAAAATGCTGTGATATTTGTTTCTAAAGTCACTATATGTTCATTGTAAATATACTTTGTTATACCCAAGTGGAAACTGGCAGGTACTTGAAAATGCAGCTCTCTGATTGGTCAGTTAGAACCCCTAATGTACTGTGATGTCATGATAAAGTTATGAATTTGTTCTGTCAAGCGGCGTAATGGCGTGTGTATAAGTCACGTCATTTGTTTGCTTGGTGAAGATGGGTAATTCGGTAAACAACAACTTCGGACAAAATTTTGCATGGCAGCAAATCAAAATTATTCAAGAATGTTAAGCAGAACAGAGAGGTCGGGCAAAAAGTTAAACAAGGTTAGCGTTTGTTTATCAGCTCATATTTTTAGTCCTATCAATAAGACCTGACATAACATATTTTAACATTTTGACGTCTATCTGTTATGTCCGGTCTTATCGGATCGCCATTTATAACATGTAGCCAGAAGTGAACACACATCATGTCGCCTTTATTCTTCAAATTACGAACAATATAACCCAGTCCGAAGTGAAAGAACACTACTTACACCGAAAATAATCATTTTTTCAACAGCATATGTGAATAATTACAAAACAAAAGTTACTTTTCATGTTAAATATAGAGTTGTTTCTTTCAACTGTATGTATCGCTGTGTATCTGTGTTATGGTGTGCAACATTGCCGGTCTATTCCGAATGTTGTGTAAATACAATTTATTTTGAGAATCAATTTTAGACGAAATATTTTCGCTCTATTAAACGGTTTGACGTATTAATCTTCAGATTTTTATGCAAGGTAGCAGGGGTGGCAAAATCTGATTTTGACTTGTTTGTCCTTTTTGTCAGTTGCTATTTTGTACTTGTCCGTATAGTAGTTTCATGTATATAGTAAATTCTAGTCAAATTAGACTCGTCCGTACAAGCTTTGGGACAACCTGGGCAATACGGACAATTGAATTTGCCACCCCTGGGTAGTCGAATGTATTTGATGATGATCATGAACGAGCATTAAATCACATCGTCAAAGGTAGTTGTTCTTTAAAAGTCAACAGGTGTACAGCTCCAGTCGCATTCGGTTTAATAATATTACAAAACGCACATTTTTGCAAATTGATATCCAATCAATTGGACCTCATTCTATAAGTGTACAATGAAAAACGATATTCTTGTTTCGTTATTCAAATATCTTTTGAAACTGAATAACCATTTTAAATGTCGTATAATTTAAATAGCGCTGTAGATGCCCTCAACTTTTAGGACACCATAAGTTATTTTACACTAACAACTTCTTTCCATAATTAAATGGCATTTTTTCCCAATCTGAACAGTTATCACGCAGAAATTTTCACACTTTTGAGCAAGTCTCAATGAAACTTAGTCAGAATGTTACCCTTAATAAAACTTTTGATGAGTTCTTTATTGGGTCATCTTAGCTCTAAAACTAGGTCACCAGGTCAAATCAAAGGGAAAGCTTGTAAACACTCTAGAGGTTAAATGTTTGGCCCAGTCTTAATGAAACTTGGTCAGAATGGAACCCTCAATAAAATCTTAAAAAAGTTTGACATTGGGTCATCTGGGGTCAAAATCTAGGTCACCAGTTCAAATTAAAGGAAAAGCTTGTTTACACTCCAGAGGTCACAATTTGGGCCCAATCTTAATGAAACTTGGCCAGTATGTTACCCTCAATAAAGTCTTTGACGAGTTTGATATCAGGTTATCTTGGGTCAAAACTAGGTCACCAGTTCAAATTAAAGGAAAAGCTTGTTAACACTGTAGAGGCCACATCTATGACTATATCTTCATGAAACATGGTCAGAATGTTGATCTTAAAGATCGTAAGGTTCAATTTGTATCTAGGTCATCTAGAATAAAAAAAACTAGATCACCAGGTCAAATCAAAGGAAAAGCTTATTGAGGCCACATTTATGACTCTATCTTCATGAAACTTGGTTGGAATGTTAATCTTGGTGATCTTTAGGTCAAGCTCGAACTTGGGTCATGTCGGGTCAGAAACTGGGTCACCGGGTCAAATCAAAGGAATAGCTAGTTTACACTTTAGAGACCACATTTATGACCATATCTTATTGAAACTTGGTCAGAATGTTAATTTTGATAATCTTTAGGTCAGTAGCTCAGGGGAGCGATACATGGCCTTCATGGCCCTCTTGTTTATATTTTCTCTGACTCGCTTAATAAATTTAAATTTATATGACAGTAACCTAATATTCTCTATTTATTACATAAATGGCGTTGCAGGAGTGTAATACAGCCATTAAATAAAAACGATACTACACTGTTGTAATAAAGCTTTGACATTGACGTGATTTATAGTATAGGCGACGTCGGTCAAATTGACTTGTTTATATAGCAGAAGAAAGTCGAATATTTGGTGTTTCGACAAGAAAGGCTAACATGTGATAAAAAGAATTCATCTTACATTTGTGACTATCCACGTTGAATTTATTAAACTCTTTGAATATAATTGATAAAATGTGGTGTTTCACATTTTAACATGCAATCTGTCTTATATTTGGCATGAGTGTCATCGTCGGTCAGACGAAGTCTCTTGCGCAAACCACAGGTTCCTATCTCAATATTTGACTTTCATCTAAGAATGTTACAAAAACAGCTGAAATGCACCGCCCCATCAGTACTCTCAGTGCTTTGATTTATCTTGCCAGTAGTATTGAAAAAGCGACATTCGACAATGATGCTGTTTTCTTTAAACATTACAATCAATAATTTAGTGTAAGTCTGGGTAAAAAAAAACATTTCCATGTTATTATGATATCTCCCATGTTTCCATGTTTACATGCTTTTCTTAGACCTTGCATGCTTAAAAAAACAACACACTACGATTCCGCAATACATCATTTAAATGCATCCGAGCGCGCAGTTTTATTAGTCTCGAGGGGCAATCATAAAATAGGTATTATTTATTTAGAATTTTCTAAGAAAAAGAAGAAAATGTAGTAGTATTTCCCTTTGATAATAATGCAAAGTTTTGGCCAGGAAATTCATTTCTGGGTTACACCGCGAAAACATTTCATTTTGATTATTTCAAGAGTCTGCCTAGAGCTATAATAGTGCACACAAAGCAGCGTCATAGTCTGGATATCGGTTTTAAAATCTCCATACACAAAACAGGTGGATACTTGGAAATACTATCATGAGTTTTTACGCCACTTGCGTCACATGGTTATGAGCCTTCCTCTGTTGACCGGTCAACAAATTAGGGGCCAGTTCCGTGTCAAACTATTGTACTTGCAGTATGCTACAAAGTAAAAAATTAAGGTTGGCAAATGAAATACTCACAACACGTGGTATTTTGGCGCAGTTTATAATTAACTTGAGTCATGTTAGATCAAATCATTTACTTATTTACTTTGTTTAAATATTTCTGCTTTTGACCATCTAGACTTAATCTAAACCAGCATCGGTTGTTATCACCTACGAATGGTGTCATAATATAATGATGCGACACATTTACACCAAAAACTTCGTTAAAATGCTTTGCCGATTAATTTGTTTCCTATGAAACTTCCATGTAGGACTGAATTACAGTCGTATTTGCAACTCAGTCACACATTGGTTAGTGAATCCCTGCATTAAACGTTGCCAGTTAATAAAACTATACATTGGTAACAAACGAAATGAATAATTCACCGTGAATTCCTACGAATTTGCGAATAACAATTGCATTTCAATTAGTCCTCGTAAGACGGCGTGACTCTCAAAGGACATAATTCAAGCCACACACTCAAATCATTTTGCATTTCAGATCGCAACAGAAGTACGCCAGTTGCGACATTTTGTGCTATTCATGATTTTTTTTCATTTGCGAGGGTTTTGTAATTCAAGTTATGTCAATCTGTTTCATGCTTTAGTAGCAGTCATGCAAAATATCATAACAGTTCATGGTAATTTCAAAATAAATTTGAATTTTAATCTTTAAAATCAGAATGACACATTCACTTTGAATCAAATGTTTTATTTTACATTTAATACATCAACCGAATATAGAAATTATTTTTACTCACCATAATTTATCTCTTATGTTCCACTGTGTTGCCAATTATTTCAACAGTCCCTGTCAAACATGTTAATTCAGGGTCAATAATGGTTGTGGTATTTGTTGTCCATCGATTGCAATAACTGTTAACATTTATTGAACATTTTGCCAGAACAGTTTTCGTTATTCTCATGATAAATGTTGTTTTACACGATTTTTGAAGGACCTCAGTTTTACGAAAAAATGAACTAACACAAATAAATATTAGTGATGCAACATGCTCAAAGTTAGTAATATATTTACGCTTTGCAATTCTCACCCATTGGTAAAAACATTTCATATAACATGGTAAATGTATTCAGTGTTCTTCTGAAAGACATCAAGTTGACACAACGATTAACTGTGTCAACAAGAAACCTTGCAGGAAAACCAAATTAGATTAAGATAATCATTCAACTGTTTGATTATGCATTATCAATTATCTAATCTGAAGATGAATTTGTGTTTATTTGTTTTGGATTTAACACCTTTTTTCAACAGTTTTTTTTAATAAAGTAACGACGGGCAGTTCACATTCCATTGTTCCTAGATTATGTACCAGTACAAACCTGTTCTCCGCATGTAACTATGAACTTTTCCACATGAATCAGAGGGGGAGGACAAATGATTTTAGACACAATGTCTTTATCAAATCGTCCCGGAGAGCGTACGCCTCGCCGGGGGATCAAACTCACGACCTTGCGATCCTTAGATCCTTAGATCTGCGCTCTCCCTAAGCAGGCGAGCTTTCAACTCAAGAGGATAAGAGATACACAGTGGGTTTAACACGTTTAATATAAACGCATATAGATATTAACACATATGCTATATCAAGAAGGGTAATAGATATTTTTTGTATGAATCAAAAAAGAATGTTATATTATATATAACTGGTTATATTTACATATTTGCCGTTAGCTATCTGTTGTGCCGATAGTAACCACTATAAAACACTTTACTGGATAAAGTGTTAGATAGAAAAAGAATTACCAAGTCTTACCATTCGTTTACATGCCGCTTTAGATAGAGATATAACTTCATTTGGCCAATTGACTATGTCCCAGAACAGTAAATATGCATTATACACGTAGAAAAATTCCATTGCTTTATAATATGATGCCAATAGTTAATATTTTTTTCAGAAAATTTGATTTAAACACAATAATTTAAGGATGAAATGTTATATTTTGTGAGTTTAGATTAAAACATCCCACACACTTGAACTTGCGGCAAATTCATTAATCCAGCTAGAGAGATTTCTGTCTGGATATGTTGTTTATAGCCATCTAATCGCGGGAAAATATTACCCAATCCTTATATGTACATTTTCATAATAGATTGCTTGAAAGGTAAGTGATTTTCATACAATAGGAAAGTCGTAGTGAAAATGCCAAAATATCGACATGTATATCAACTGATAGAACAACCAATGGCAACATATCTACAATCGTTGACTTATCATTCACTTTTGGAGTATAATAGCATGTGGAAAAATAGCTAACACTTCGTTAACCAAAACATAAAATTAACGATCAAATTATCTTTAAGTTACCAAAATCTACTTGTGGTCGCCTTTATTGTTTACATCCCGAGATTTTTTTTAACGTACGGGAAAGCCGACGAAAATACCATGATTTCTATTGCACGTTCTAATAATCAGTATAACATGACATGAAAAAATCAGCGATTAAAAAGACAAAAAAACGGAATTTTGATATAGTAATTGCTGTTTGCATAATTAAGTCTGTATAAATGCTTACAATTCCATGGAAGGTAACATTAAAGTGATATAATAGTTCACGGAAATACATAATAAAACTCATGCAAAGCTTTTATGGTTAGAAGAATTTTTTTTAAAATATCTACAGTACTGTTTTTGTTTGATAACACAACGATGCATTGTTTGTATCTTTTTCTATTGTAATGTGAGAGCTTAATAGATTATTGAATTATTTAGAATATCAACAGTCGAAACACTAATTTTAAATGTATTATTAATAATGTTTCATTTTACGGTCAATTTTGTAATACCGATATGTTATCTGTTGTTTTTTATTTTAATATAAAAGCAATTATATTTCTAATGCAAGTAAGTCGCCAATGCAGGAAACAATCAAACCCTTGGGGGGAAATAATGTAAAATGCAATATGTTAAGATTTTGTTTTTATCAGGAATAGGGATATGAAATTCGGTTTGCACCGTTTGCAATATTTGCACTTCTTTATCAGAAACATTTCCGTGAGTTTGATTACCGTAATCTACAAAATGCAGCAAAATTCATCATTTAAAATGCCTTTTATATTAGCAAGATGGTAATTTTATAAATTTCAAGGGGACTGCATTTATGCCAAAATTTAGCGCAAAATGTGTGAGCTAATCGCTTTAAGTATACCTCAACTTAGTGTCTCTTGAGTGGTATTTCTTGAAGGCTTTACCTAAATGTTTCATTTGTATCGTTTTCAGATGGATTCGGATGTTAAGTTCTCAAAATTTGTAATATATTAATACTCATACATATTAATAGCAATTCTCATACGTGTCCGCATTTCTTTAGGTAATACGCAATACATGTAACATGGTAATAGTGAATTCAAGTTAATTTGCAACACGATTGATTGTATCAACTTTAAGTCTTACGCCTATTTGCTTTGAGGTAGACATGTTTTTCTTACGCTTATCCTACCGCTTTCAGAAATGTGTAATTCTTAGTCATATAGAAAATAATACCAGGTTCGTGTAGTAATACAAGGTTGGATTTGTTTCAATAGTTTTATTTTGTATTTTTGCCAAAAGGAAAGTAAAACTTTGGTTATCTAAATTTTACACACACTTTGCCAAAATATGAACGTGAAACACTACCTGACAAGAGGGTGAGTTATGGATGTAGTCTTTCATCACAAATTTTTGGACGTAAAGTAATAGATTTGATATTGAAATATAAACAGTTGTATGTTTTATTAACTTAAAGTTCCTTTTTTGCAGGTTGACAGGGAAGAGATTTGGCAATTTGCATTTGGAATTTTTCAAGTGAATATGCATCTGACCTCTTTTCAGTGAGTAATTAAGCACTGATGGTCTGAAGGGATAACCGAAAATATATTCAAATGTTTAACTCATCGGTATTTCAAGATGTAGATGCATATCTAAGCACAAAATGAAACCTAATATCTTAACCTATCATGTTTCTCACTAAATCGTAAATACAAACCTTGTCAATAGTTATCAATGATATTACTAGAAGATGATTCAGATTGCATTAATTCCTCCAAATAGAAATTGCGTAAGAAAATATCAATAATTAATTTCCGCGCGTGCAAGATTATATTTGAAGTGGAAGTGAAAAGAAAATCTAATCGGCTTAAATGTTAGATCTTCTTCCATGATCACGGAAACTATCAACAGATCACGATGTCTTTTCATTACGTACGTATACTTTATAGCAATAGCAGCTTACTTAGTCAGGAGGAATATCTAGAAGATGTTTAGATGTTCAAGAAACCTTTGCAAAGAGCATTTTAAAACATGAAATTAAAGTAAAAATGATAAGCCATTCCCTTCGATATTTGTACTGTTGGAACGGAAAATTTCTGTCCTCTATAAACTGAATAACAATGGCGTAGATGCTTTCCTTTTTAAAGGTTCAACACAAACATAGTATTACTAAATATGTTATAAAAACTAAGGATGTAAATTAAACTACATCATAAATTAATAAACCGATGCTTTCTAATGCCCTATATTCATAAATGTTTATCGGGAAAAAGCGCTTGAATATCAGTTACTTAAAAGCTAAATTCAAGCTTAGAAATGAGTTTTATAACTATTGCCACGGGAAAACTAAAATGCCTTAACGGATAAAATTGTATCAATCTTTGCGATCACACAGCGTAATTAATCAGCTAGTAAATTTTCATTTTATTCTCTTTTAACGGTGTATGTCATAAAATTATGTTGTTGATTAGTGATCAGGCATGTTTTCATAGACAACTAGTCATTTACATTTAAACTTGGAATGTAAATTATAGAATCAGATATGAACCTCATGTACAATTGTGTGCAGGTAGTCCTCCTCCCAATAGAAAACTGAATATCAGTTTAGCGTTTCTTTTTAATACGACTACATAATAGTATATATATAGTATATATATTGCTGTTGTATTGCGTTTTAAGCTTTAAACATTTAAAACTATCCATATTCATTTTGAAACGAAGATCTGTTACAAGCTTTTCAGGGAATTATTGAAATATTAGAAATATATCTGGTATTTTCACAGGGAAATATATCAAAATATATTTTTTACTTGAATGTAAGAAACTATAAAATGGTGTTAGTCAAAACATCCAAACAAATGTTTGTTTTACATGTTAAATCAAAATATATTTCACTCATGAACACCATATCTTACATTTTCACTAGTGTCTATGCACTGGTGAACATTTGGCATCTTGTGTTCACTCATGAAAGATAGTTCAATCTTCACTGAAACAAACAAATATCCTCTACATTATTTAAGTTCACGATTATTTTTAGTGAATTAGTATCTCAATCAAACGAATATTCATGACAATTTGCATTAATTTTCTGAAGTAAGGGAGTCTTTATTGACTTAACTAAAGAGACCTGAATTAAGTGAAAATGTGCATTCGCTACGACTTGTTTTATTCAGTCAAGTTATACTATTACCGTAGTGCTGTCAGACGTGAAAATGACCGGCGTAAGGTACTCTTGCAGATACTTATTTTATGAAGTAAAATGGCTTGTTCAACGCATAAATACATGAAATGCTAACGGTAGGAGATTGGAATTATTTGCGATTAGGTAAAAAGGGAAAAACGGAAGTAATAATAATTCGAAAAATCAAGCCTCTATTTACTAATTTTATTAGGGTTGTTATTGCTTTCACATAATGTAACAACTAAATAAAATGACTAGACATTTCACTGTGATAAACTAAATGCTATAAACCATTAAACAACATTATAATTTTATATTGCGTTGGGTCGGCGGACGACGTGCACTTTTTAAAGTAAAAGCAGTAAAGGCGAGCCAAAACATATTAATCTCTAGTGGCATAATTTTACAAACTTTTTGTTTAAATTAAAATATCTGAAAAAAGAAACGGAGCGACCCGTGTATTCCGTAACGTAAAACATCTTTAAGCTGCTATCCCCTTCCAATTAATTAATTAATTAATTAATTAATTTATTTATTTATCTATTTATTTATTTATTTTGTTGGGTTTAACGTCGCACCGACACAATTATAGATCATATGGCGACTTTCCAGCTTTGATGGTTGAGGAAGAACCCAGATGCCCCTCCGTGAATTATTTTATCACGGGCGGGCACCTGGGTAGAACCACAGATCTCCCGCAAGCCAGCAGGATGGCTTCCTCACATGAAGAATTCAACGCCCTGAGTGAGACTCGAACCCACATCGATGAGGCCCTCCTCTTATTTAGCAATTAAAATATCCAATTAGCATCTTTACTTAAATAGTTTATTTTCAGATACTGTGTAAATGTAGACATATCAATTTAAATGACTCTAAGTTGACTTAGTATCAAAACTAAAAGTTATTTTATTAATTTCACAATTAAATGTCATATATAACAGTCATTTGTTAAAAGAAC
Organism: Mercenaria mercenaria; assembly: GCF_021730395.1. Lineage (NCBI taxonomy): Eukaryota > Metazoa > Mollusca > Bivalvia > Venerida > Veneridae > Mercenaria > Mercenaria mercenaria. The sequence continues at coordinate 49,195,575 of NC_069368.1, forward strand.
TAAAGCCCCCTAGTTTTTATTTATTATGCGTATTATACATGTATTAAATATTCACTAGTTTAAACCTTACATACAGTATTGTTTATACGCACAAACATTTTTTTATGTTTACTTAGATATTTTGAAGCAGTTGTTCATAATTTCAAATATGCTATGACTATATCCGGGGTCTAAATATTAATCGAAACCTACGGTCAGATAGTTACGTTTAATGTTGTTTGTACTGATTAAAAAGCGACCAATTTACCCTCATGTGAAATTAATTTCAGTCGGTTTCCATGGCAACAATTTCCTTCCAGCAATCAGAACATTGTTTTGAAGGACATTAATGGCAATTAAGTCTCGCAGAAAGGTATCAATTAAACATTATGAAGCTTGAACAATGATCTAGATTGAAATATAATGTTATTATATAAAGATCACAGAAACTGAAGACATGTTTGATTTTTCGTTTTATTTACTTTTTTTACTTTTATCAAGCTTGTTATAAAATGAAGGTGTTATTATTGCCAATGCGAAAAACAGTTATCTGCACAACATAGCATCACAAACGTCTGTCATCAAATTTTTGACGCTTCTACTAACGACTTCTCGGTATTAAAAAGAACATTAGATACATGACATTTTTGGGGTAAATTATGCAGGGAAACTTTCTTCCGAATGCGTTAAACAAGGTACTTTACGTAGAAGAACCAGAATAACAATCTTTGGTTAGTTAGGCGTGAACAATCCTCTAGATGTATTAGACAGACATTGGTCCAGGGCTCCTCGGGTGGCTATCAACTTTTTAAGTACGTCAGCGCAACCAATATCGAAGTCTCATTGTGTCTTAAAAAAACGACAGCATATTAGTATGAAAACATTTTACTTTTGTGTCTTTCTACATTGAATTTATTACACTAGTTGAATAAAATGATAAAATGCACGAACCAGCCTCGTATATTGGCATTATCAATAAATAAATTACATATGTAATATTATTTATTCATCGCAATTGAAAGGAAAATGCCGACTTGCAATTTTATAAGAAACTTAACAGATTTTCATTACGCTTTATCACAGCACCGCCTGGTAAAACCTTCAATACCCTTTAGTTATCCGGTTGGTATGTTTTTCTAGCTTTTCAAAGTAGGGATCATCTGCAGAAAAAAAAAACAACTGAAATTACAATAATGTATTTAGAGTGAACGCATAAACAGAAACTCTTTCAACATGTAGCTGATTTGATTTTTTTAGAAACTCTTGCGGCCATAAACATATCACAAATTCTACAAAGAAATCGTTGTATGATTTTGTTACTATTAAAGCTATTATAGCTTTCTATAAGCAAAAATGCAGAAATTCTTAATTTTATTATGGCTATATTTCTACATGGTTTCCATGGCAACAATATCCATCTCAGTCTAATAGGATCGTTATACATATGTAAGGGTTTTATTATCAATTACTGATGGTATCAAAAGATATTAATAAACCATGATAAAGCAAAATTAATGAGGCTTAATGCTGAAATATCATGAGGGAATTAAAAATTAAAAGCGTGTTTCAAAGCAATGTCAAAATAAACACGGGATTTCTATTTGACGAACAGACAAATGGATTAACGACCTCAGCATATGTCCTATGATGTCTAGTAAAAAGTTTAGTTTGTTGACCCGTAATGACACTCGGCAATTTCCGTGTGATTACGTAATTTCCAAATTCTATTTCGATATTCTTTGTCGTTTTGTAACATACTGCAAATATTGAATTGAACCCGGGACCTAGCTTACACACCTAATGCGGACACTCTACCATGTCGCTATAAAAGCTTTTAAGTACACACTTCTACCCTATCTTACTACACGTTTATTTCCGTACCAGCTGGGAAATATCAAAATCGCATAGGCAGAATATGTAATTGAACGGAAATTATTTATACTGACTGCAGTTACCTTAAAAATTGGATGTATCATATAATTATATCCGCTTTTTTTATCTTGCCAGTAGTACTGTGAAAGCGACATTCGACAATGCTGATGTTAATTTTAAGCATTACAATTCATAATTTAGTGCAAATCTGGGTAAATAAAACATTCCATGTTATTATGATATCTCCCATGTTTCCATGTTTACATGCTTTTCATAGACCTTAAATGCTTAAAGAAAAGCACAACACACTACGATTCCGTAATATATCATTTAAATGCACCTAAGCGCGCAGTTTTATTAGTCTCGAGAGGCAATCATAAAATAAATATTATTTAGAATTTTCTGAGAAAAAGAGGAAAATCTAGTAGTATTTCCCTTTGATAATTATGCAAAATTGGCGAGGAAATTCATTTCTTGAACTTACTGGGTTACATGGTAAAAACATTTCATTTTGACTGTTTCAAGCGTCTGCCTACAGCTGTAACAGTGTATACAAGGCAACGTCATAGTCATATCTGGAGAAGTGGGGTGGGTAAAATTGAAACCTTTTTCAAAATCTCCATACGCTAAATTGGTGAATACTTGGAAATACTATCATGTGTTTTTACGCCACTTGCGTCACATGGGCATGAGCCGTCTTCTGTTGACCACTTAACAAAAACTGGACCAGTTCCGTGTTAAACTATTGTACTTGCAGTATGCAACAAAGAATAAAATGTAGGTTGGCAAGTAAAATACACACAACACGTGGTATTTGGCGAAGTTTATAATTACCTTGAGTCTTGTTAGATCAAATCATTTAAAATGTACTTGTTTACTTTGTTTAAATATTTCTGCTTTTGACCATCTAGTCTTACTCTATACCAGCTTCGATTGTTATCACCTACGAATGGTGCCATAATATTATGATGCGACAGAGTTCACATTCATACCAACAACTTCGTTAAAATGCTTTGCCGATTAATCTGTTTCCTATAAAACTTTCATGTAGGACTGAATTACTGTCGTATTTGCAACTCAGTCACACGTTGGTAAGTGAATGCCTGCATTAAACGTTGCCATTTAATAAAGCTAAACATTGGTGACAAACGAAATGAATAATTCTTCGTGAATTCCTATGAATTTGCAAACAACCATTGAATTTCAATCAGTCCTCGTAAGACGGCGTTACTCTCATAATTCAAGCCACACACTCGTGTCATTTTGCATTTCAGATCGCAACAGAAGTACGCCAGTTGCGGCATTTTGTGCTATTCATGATATTTTTTCATTTGCAAGGGTTTTGTAATTCAAGTTTGTCAATCTGTTTCATGCTTTTGTAACATGCATGCATAATATCATAATAATTCATGGTAATTTCAAAATAAATTTGAATTTTAATCTTGTCTTCAGATGGTCTAATTCCAGTCCAGGCACTTGAAATTTCTGAAACGCTCTTGAGCACTTGTTATTCCTAAGAAAGTGGGCTTCCTAATCGGAAAAAGAGCTAGGCTAAGTTAGCGGGACACGCTTCCCCCGCACCCCCCCCCCCCCCCCGCCCCTCTCTCTGTCTCTCTGTTTCTGTCTCTCTCTTTCTCTTTCTCATTCTCTGTTTGTTCCAGAGACGTAACTTGTTCATACTCTATCCCTCCGGCCAGACTGCGCTGTATCTGTACTTTTAAAATATGAATTTCGCGCCTTTAATACCTGCTTTTGCATTTGAACCACATTAGCACATAAAAACGTGTTCATAAATTTGGTATTTACTTTTAAGTATTAATATTATATACCCTTCTCAAATGCGTTCATTTGATTGGTCGAAATGAGTGCACGCGCCGGTCCGCGAAAAGCGATATTGACCTGCAAAAGTGATAATGACTCTTGCGATCATTACTTTTTTTATATGTATGGAATATGGGCCAGTCAAATGAATGCATTTGAGAAGGGCATATAATATAACAATTAAAGACTTATGTTTCGGTCAATATATGTCTTTATGGACCAGTAAAAACACATATTGACCTCAACATAAGTCAATAACTGTATAATATACAAATTAAGCCAGTGACTCAATTGGAAATAAATGCGTTTATTTTACTTTAACCGGTTATCCCCGGTCGTGAGATCATACTTATTTTCCTTAACTTATTATGATGTTTTAGCGCTATAAGTTTCATCATCTGATAGTATTTAATATGTTCCATTATAAAATATGATCTTTTGCATAAAACAATTTCATTGAAGTCATTTTATCGTATTTCAATTTGAATATTTAGACGACTACACAATCTATTCAGAATATGTTTTGAACGTCAGTGTTACATGTTTATTGTTGGACTGTATTTGGCCAAGTCTTCAAACGCTCTTAAGATATCTAGGGAAGCCGCGTCTATACTTCTGTATTTAGCCAGGAACTAAATGCGATATTTACTTTACTGAAAGCTTATATTAAATGTGTGGGGTTTTTTTTATTTTTGTTTCAAAAGGACGTAAACATCAGAATAAAACTTTTCTACAACTTGTAAACTGTAAGACTGAAATGAACACACTTATCATGTCAATAGATATCGATATTATTACGAGAAGATGCTTCACACTGGATTCCTTATAGCAAATTACATAAGAAAATATCAATAATTAATTTACATGCGGACGATATCATGTTTGATGTAGTAATGAAAAGAAAATTTAATCTGCTTTAATATTATACATTTTGCCATCACGAAAACTATCAATTTATGAATATGTCATTTAATAACGTACTTCAGTCAAAACAAAACTCGTTTGTTCAAAACTTGTTCACGAAACTATCATTAATTAAATGAGCCGCGCTATGAGAAAACCAACATAGTGGCTTTGCGACCAGCATGGATCCAGACCAGCCTGCGCATCAGGATCCATGCTGTTCGCTTTCAAAGCCTTTTGGAATTAGAGAAACTATTAGCGAACGGCATGGATCCTGACCAGACTGCGCGGATGCTAGTCGCAAAGCCACTATGTTGGTTTTCTCATGGCATGGCTCAAATTATTATTTTAAATGCCATGTCAAATTGTCAAAAAATCCTAAATGACTGAAATAACGTTGCAGTGAACGATACCCCTATGTGTTGGCAATTAACAAAATACGTAAAAAGGTCCTTTGGAAACATAGAATGCAACCAAGAAGAATAATAGCAGACTCGGTTTGAATGAGTCTGTTCATGATAGGCAATGAAATGTTCAGCGGAACTCTGTTACACATCTATTGAATGGACTCCATGATCCCAAAGGAACAGAAAATTTAACAACGCTGAATCCAAGTACGGGGAGACATTTTACAGCCGCCAAACGGCACTTAAAAATTATTGTTGTGATAGTTAATAAAATCTGTAAAACAATATAATAAACCGAACTCTCAGCAAATAAATGAGTTTTACAATTATACGTTTTTGACATTGATGATATTACAATTAAAGAACAGTAATATTTATAAGTTTTTGCGACCTTACTGCGTCATAGACTCGTCTAGAAACTTTTCGTTTTATTGTCATTAAGTAGGCTGTCTGGCCGATATAACTTGATAAATAGCAGAACGATTAACGGTTATCTTTGGCTGAATGACGATTTCTTAGAACAGTCAATCTCCGTTTGCTAACCTATTAATTTCCGCTTTTTATATTAATGCCAAGATATCAGTTTAACTCAAGATTATTTCATAGCAAAGTATGATTAATCAATTATAAATTAGACAATATGTTATATTGCTATTGTGATGATTGTGGTTGGTTTTGTTTGTTTGCTCGTCACGTCGTTTCAGCAATTAAACAATAGACATATTGGGCATTCCTCGATTAGTCATAAAAATAAACTCTAAAAAAGGCAAAAAATCAATGTGCATTTTTGATATTCCTCTATAAGTCATAAACACTCTTACTGTAACAGCAATTAAACGCTAGACATATTGTGTATTCCATGATAAGTCATAAACTCTCATCAGCAATAAAATACTGGACACTTCGTATATTCCTCGGTATGTCACAAACTCTCATCCAGCAGTTAAACACTGGACACTTTGGGCAACCTCCATAGCCCATAAACTTTCATTCAGCAATTAAACACAGGATACTTTTGGTATGTCTCAATAAGAAACTAACCCTCCGTCAGCAGATAAACTCTGGCAGTAGTGGAGGGCATCTCTCTGGACCACTATTTTGCTCTTTGTCTATATAAAGCCACCATCTTGGATTGGGAGGATTGGAAGCAGTCAATTTTCGGGTTGGGACGTTAAAACTCATAATCATGATGAACGAAATGACTTCACGTTAGTATTATTGACCGCCATTTTAAATTTATGTAGAAGTCATTAGAAACTCAGGTAAGGCGATATGTAAAGTTTGTTTAATTAGCTGTATTAAGAACCAATTAATAATACGATAAAAGTAATCTATACAAAGACAAAGAATGCATGTTTTGTTGTCAAGTTATATAGTTAGGAATACAAGTCTAGACACGTCTGTTTAAAACTAAACGTTTCCGAATGTTTCTAAAATTAACAATCAAATTCTAATAAATCAAAGGCTACATCTTGACACTATGTATAATACCTAATTTGCATATAAGGTAGCAGACATTTATACATAACTTGACATATTCTAAGGAACTAGTGCAACAATGTGTTACTGTTTATGACAAAACTAATTTGTATACATAAGGAATAGAAACGTACTATATCAAATGAAGTAGTTAGTCTCTTAAACTCGGCTGAAATCAGCTGTAGTTTTAAATAAACCGCCGCCTCAAAAAAGCGTTATTTAGTCAGCTCCTTTTGGATCAGAGCGACCATTGTCTCGCTAATGCAGTGTACATATATATTGATTTTACACAGCGCTGTTTTGTACATACATAAAATAATTATAGAAATTATTAAAGCAAAATGTAATTAATATCTTTAATAAACCTGATACGAAATAAAATAGAAATACTTAGATAAATTGTTCATAAAGCTTAAACCGTGATGTGCTCTCTACCATGCTCATTAACCGAATGATATTTACCTGTAGAACTCAAGAGTGTATAATATATAACATTTCACTACCTACAGCCAATCAGGAAGCAGCATTTTGACAAGCGATAACACGGACCGATTTTTCCAATACTATTTAATCAGATTTATTTGAAACCTTCAAAAAGATAATAATAGATACTACCACCACCGCCGCCACCATGTTTTTATCAGTGACTTGATAGGTAGGACTATCTGTCAGAGGGCTACATTGAAATCAAATAAGAAGCTTCAGATAAGCTTAAACAACATAAAATTATTCACGTTTGCCATTGTCTGCTAATTATTTTTATCTACAGTTCCCGGGTAGTTATTTTACCGCAATTTCATCTTGCAATTCATGTTTTTCTCATGTTTTCAGTGCACTAACTAGGTGATTGTTAACTGATAATTCTTCACTCAAGGTTGAATATTTGACAGCATAACATAAATTTTGATTGTTTATTTCCTCCCACTAACCCTTACATGGATGCCCAGTTTCTTGATAGTTACTGCTGATGGCTTGTAGCAGTATTCGAATATTAAAGACAGATTTATATTTTGCATTTGACTTGACTGTGATTTAAACAAGAGTATTCATTTAGTTCTATATAGGTTCCTCAGGCCATGTACTACATCTCCTTTAAGTTTTTATAAAAAAACAAGGTTCACAATTATGTATCTTATGTGTATATCCATATATTTTATGGGTTTTAGGCATGAACAGTTTCTTGATAATTATTACTACCGAGTTATTAGAACATTAAAGGCAGATGCACATTTAACATTTCGCTTTGCTGAAATTAATATATGAATATTTGGATTCCCCATGCCATACTCGGTATCTACATTAAGATAAATAACGTTCACAAGTACGCATTTACTTTCATATACATATATTTATGCTGTTTTTTTCCATATAATATTATTCTTTTGTTATCAAATGCAAATTTTTGTTATCCTTTTTTTGAGCTAGTTTTCTTTTTATTTTAATTCTAACTCGAAAGAATGTTATGTTATACACGCTGTACAAACTATGTTTTTGATCTTGTGTTTGTTCAAAAAAGCTGAGAGAGACCTGAGTGGCCATCTTATATGATGTTTAACTGTTCTAGATTTGATGAGTTCAATTGATTACATTTTTTCTGTTTCATTCGAGACATAATAGAGAACACAATTTTACTCTGTAGATTTTCATGAACATTTGATTGTATGTTTGCCTTAAATTTTGATAGTATGTTTTCAGGTAGAGTGGTGTACAAAGATAAAGATAACCGCGTTTTCCACACTTCTACAGGGTATTACCACATCGCACAACATCGTACCAGACAAATATATTCGGTTTTTTTTGTACATTGGAGTGCTTTCAAATACTAAGACCTTTAATTTGTAGTTTGGAACATGGAATTAGTGAATAATTGATTTACTCACAACAAAGAGCGAATAAATGATTAATACGATCAAATCTAGACTTGAGTAGGCTATTATACTTTGTCTTTAATATCATATGTAAGCACTCAACGTTAGGTTTTTAATTGTTTTTTTTTATCATTTAAAATTTAAGGTACTTCCTGGGTATATCAAATTAAGGTTGTTTGTAGAATATCATTTTGTGTTCTTGAGACCTCTGTCATAGTCAGTACTATTGCAATGTAACTGTTATGACCCCAGAACCATGACATCAGGAAATATTTGGGACCTTGATAAGTACTTTGTGTATACTGACTCACTTCCAATGTAGTACACTAAAATATCTTGTTACAGTTGTCCATTGTCAGGCTTATTTAACTGATTATATTATTTATTACATTATGTACCATTCAATATTATCATATTATTAGGTATAAAAGCTAATAAGGCAGGGCAGTCCAAGGAACATAGTATTAGAAATATAGCGGGGACACCAGCCAAGGATTTTGACAAAGGTCATTTAACAAGTCTAAAACAGTTCACTCAGGCTTCATGTTATTGCTCAAAATAATATAGGCGTAGGTACAACCTTGGGTCATATTTCAATATCTTTAAAAATATATTTTAACCTGTAATTCTATTTGCGAAATCTTGTGCATTTTTTGTTTGTTTTTGTTTTTGAAACATACTACTTTTAACAGTCATCATAGTATATGTTTTTAAAATGATTAATCTATACAGTTAAATTTTATGTGTACCATGCAAAATAATAACCCAAATTTTTATGATGAGTATCATCTTAGGCAATACCATGGTCTGGTTTATACAACATGTGCCAAATCAAACCCGCAAAAATATTGAAAGGATTATAAAGCGATAACCTAGAACATAAAAGCCGGATCGCCTACATCACAAATGCTATTCCATAATCAACATACACAATTTAGAGCTTTACCGAGAGAAAATAACATTTCCAGCCTAAAACAAAGCATGTAATGGTTTTTCTAATTATATTGATGTTGTTTATTACTACTTAGATCCATAATATATTGCAAGTCTGCGTAAATAACATTATTGTCCATGTTAAATGATTTTTGACACCATAATAGCAACCGCTCCATATGTTAAACAAGTTAGTGTAACCCATGGGATTTGTCTAAAACAAAAACAGCTACTTCGATCAATAATAAAAGGCAGTGGTAGAGGAGAACATATCATCCTGGCCCTAAAATTATTGAAGAATTTATCACGATACTGACAGTACATCGTATACGAAGAAAATAATCACGCAAGTCGTTCCGATAAAACAATTGCTACATTACTTACATTGTATGTACCTTAACATGTGACAATAGGTTTTAATCATTGTTTACTTTTCCCTATTACAAATAGTTTTCATTTTATTGAAAGAAAATACAGGCCAGACATGTCCTTATTATTGTATCAGATCAAATAAACGCTTGCATGTTCCTTTTATGTTTAAATTATCAATTCAAGAATTGTAACGGAGACGACAGCCGAAGGCTGAGGGATATAGATTTGGTGTTGTCCGTGCGTGCGTGCGCGCGTTGTTTTTAGTTTAATATGTATTTAGCTGAAATTACCAAACCTCATATAATTATCAATTAGTACATGACTTTTGCTCACATATAGGGTTGTCCCCCTTGACCCAGTAAAAATAGATTCCCACTCCCCGCACCAAGATTAGGTAAAATGTAAGGGTTTTTAACTGAATTTAAATAACCTTTTGACGGACATTCATGAAATTTCAAACAAATGTAGATAACTGATTTTCATGAAAGTTAATTCAAATATAGACTATTGATCTGTATCTAAGTACCTATTGATTGATCATCATGAAACATAAAGCAAATGTAGAACAAGAAAGGGCGGTATGTTTAAATATTTAGAAAATAAAATCACAATATACTAAAATCAGTCAGTGAACCAATATGGCACAGTCCTATAGTACATAGCTTGTGTATACCATCTCAAATATATCAAATAATCTAATTCTCGATTTAGCGTTAAAGTTAATCAAGAAGCAAACCCGTTGAATTTCTCAAAGCTCTGTTGTAACTTACATGATGTTAATTTGCAGATCTGTGTATACGACTATTCGACAATTCCAGGAAATTGAAATAATAACATTCATAATATATAATCATTATGAAAAGAACAGAACAAATAAGTTTTATTTCTCTTTATTACAAAAATGACTTTAACCATATTTTGCACTGTATCACTTAAAAATGCTTTAAATAAGAACACAATCTCAAGACAAATAACTTTACCACTAAGATATTTTGAGTAAACACAGTTATTTCGAGTACGAAGGTGTTAATCTACTGTAAAAATGTTGTTGTTATGCAAGATGAATAGTGATGTTATGTGTGTATCAAAATAGTTCTTGAAGTCATAATATACTTGTAGTTTGTTTTTAACATCAAATGTATGTGTCTAGCATGTTATACAGTCTACAAAAAAACGTTGTACATGCATTTAAAACAAAACACTTTATGGCCCTTTATACGATTATTTTAATGCAGCAAGACAATCAGCATATATGGCGAGGAATGGGATATGTAATTTACTCAAAGCATTGTTTTAATTAGTTTGGGAAGATTAAAGTGTTTTGATTCTGATAATTGTTACACTTCCTTTGTACATATTAGCCTAGGTTATTAAATGTTTCCTGTTATAACAAGTTGTTCATATGTTCAACAGCTTTCTATATCCCATGTGGCTTGACCAATGAAAGCAATTTTCATGGATCAATACAACTTAGCATGGCAGGACAATGTAATGTGACTGGATACACGGGCCTGATGGTAGTATTTCACTGAGAGGGAGAAAGGTTGATATGCAAGAGTTCGTTTATGAATTTTATCAATCATATTTGGTATGAAAAAAAGGCGAGTGAAAATGAATTGAAAATAATATACCAGACACAGTATATCAAACTGATATCATATTCATCTGTTATATACATATTACGACGAACGCAACAAGAGCATTGAATGTCCGATTCGTATGTTTACAGAACGACTGAATATGAAGGATAGGAAACATTAGTATGTCTACCATCTACCAAACACTGATGTGTTTTGTTTTTTTCAATATCAGTTTAGTCACATATATTTTCAATATATCGGAAAAGGACTGTGTAACGTGTATGTCCTTAATGGAATGAATTATCTTGATACCTTTACAATTAAACAAGAAAACGGGCATAATTTTAACTTTGATCAGTTGCTTTGAATTTTTAAAATCTTAGTTTAATAGTTAACTAACCTTATGTTCAGAACCGTAAGTAAGCGTCTGTAGGTTAGACATTTTCCTTTGTCTGTATATGCCAAAGGGCAGTCATCAATTTTATGTCTCAAAAAGCAAATAATATCTCTAACATATCTCTAAAAATGTACAGCCATATATAAAATAGACATATTTATATTTTTCTTTCAATTTTGAAGGGCATAACTTAAGAACATAGCATATAACTGTCTCGTGAATATATTTAGATAATTTACTATATCACAAAATTTTGCGAAGGCAGCGAACTTTCAGTAAGCCGAATAGTAAAGGAGTCAAACGGCCAGATCGTTTAAAGAATGATTACCAAAATTTATATTTTTCATGATATTTCATGTCGATTTCTGGTTATACTAAATAAAGCGAGAGTACTTATACATTAACCACTATTTATTGACTGCCAGGGGTTCTTCGTTTAGCCTATAAGGCTCTTACTTGCCTGCCTGTGTAAGACAGGTTTTTCCCTACCCGAGGGACAGTGTGGAATGAAAAACCGAGCATTCTAATGGTATACGAGGACATATATATATTGATTCACTTTGAATTTACCCTATAAATAACGATTTTAGCGAGGAATTTTTATTGTTAATATCGGTCATTTTGACACGAAAAACTTTTAAATTTGTATTTTGGAAAGGAATTTACATAAGCTATCAGCTTGTTTTCCAATCCATGTATTTGACATGTAAAAATTTGTTGTACATGTTATGTGTATGTTGCTTAAAAAATAAATAAAATATTGTTTAAACTAAATTTGTATTTTGGCTTTATTTGTAGAAGAATTGTTGTAAACTTTTCCGGATATCTTAGTTGGAATAAAAACAGCATATCCGTGCAAAATTTTGTAAAATTTCTTTAAAAAGCTTTCTTCAAAATTTGATCAAATTTTCCAATTTTTTGACTATAAAACATACCATTTAAAAGATTTTAAAAATTAAAAAAATATCTACTATAAACCACAAGAAACCTTTAGAATAATGTATTTTTATCTATATTCTTGCATAAAAACAACTACTTTTTTCGCTGGATCCGCCCATGTATAAACGGGAGAAAAATCGTGTGCAAACAAGGCAATTCACATGCTGTTAATACATGATTTTTATTTTTGAAATGCTTTGCCAGGGCCGTATGTTTGTATTTCTGCGCAGACTGATATTTGGCATCTGTATCTTGTTTCTTCCATAATAACCTCTTCTTGTAGCATTATAGATACAATGTAATCCATAGAATGTTCAGCTGTATCAGTTTCCAACCCCAAACATACTGCCCCCATCAATGTACGCACTAGCTTCTCTTAGAGTTTACTCCCTTTACAAAGCGTCTGTTCAGTTAATGTAAATAACTGTGAATAAATAAGTATCGCGTGTAACTTGTGCACTTGCCCGTTTTTAGGTATTATATTTATGATTTTTGTTAGTATCAGGCGGTTTGTTTTTACCTGATTTTTCGCATGAATCATTTAATAAACCTCGGAAGCTAGTCACTAGCTTCGTACTCATCCGTACTCTAAGTGTGTTCGTACTCAAAATAATTCGAATGTAAAGTTGTTGTTGATAAAATTGTGTTACTGTTAATCAAATTTTTAAGATATATGCAAAATTATGTGTAATGTAACGTTTGTAATAACTAAAAATAATAATAAGATGCTCAAAAACCTTCAAATCACGCTTTTAGTAGTGTTATTGTTATGCTGCCCCGCTTATGGATATCCAAACATGTTTACCGTTTCCAAGAACAACCGAATGGTAACTAAAAATGTACCGGAATCATAAAGTCATCACATATGAAAACAATGCATCCAGTCGTCGTGTAATACTTTTTTATGCAAGAATAGCGACAATACACGTTTGTTTTATGTATTAACGCCTGCAGAAGCCCTTGGGATATGTTTGTGACTTCGACCTTCGGTCTCGGTCACAAACAATCCCGCGGGCTTCTGCAGACGTTAATACACAAAAAAACGTGTATTATCCCTACATTGCAAAATAAAGCCAAATTTAGCGAAAAGAAAAATGTTACTGATTAAATGGATTAAACAATAGACCCCTATATGACATACAGATAAGTCTTAAAATAAATGCAAATATCGCGGGATCTATTTCCCAAGACTTTCATTGTTTACACAAACGCTCCACACCAAACTTTCACCATTAAACGTTAGAAAGGAGAGAGGTCGTGGTGTATGCTTATTACGTCTAAATAAGTTATTGTATCATTTTTAACGCATTAAGTATGTTCTCGTATATGTGATACGCATGCAGATCAAAAGCTTTAAGTTGAGAATTGCAGCTTATCTGACCAACGGTAAAATCAGCATTACTAAAATTTTCTGCAACTTGCACTCTGATATTCTAAAATACATAATGCTTTCATTAAAAATGCCGTTATTAGGACCCTAGTTTTCGTTATTACTACAATTCAAGCATACCGATAGCTAATCAAAATACAATTTATATGTAGTGCTTTTCAAATATCAAGTGAACAATTATACACAAACGTTCAGCAACAAATGAAGTGTTGCCGTTAAACTAGCATGAACGTAAGAAAAATGACATGAAACCTTAACTTGTTGCTTTTACCAGACTGATGTACTTCCATTCATAATTTATTGTTTAGTCTGCGTCAACGTAAATATCCTATTTCCCTATGTTAAATGATTTCTGACACTGTAATATCAAGCAGTCCATATGTTTAACAAGTTAGCATCCCCCTTGAGATTTGTCTTTAACAAAAACAGCCGCCGATCAATAAATGTTAACAAATGGTTGTAGAGAAAGTAAGAATTCTTGCCACT